>NW_027611673.1:1248524-2497048 GCF_964261635.1 Lissotriton helveticus
AATCTATTCGGACAGGCTTTCTGTGCGGACAGGAGAAATAAGTATACCCAGGATCCGGATAGTTCTTAAGGTCCCATATATCAACTAGGCCAAAACTGTCTACTAGCCTGTTAATGGCCTTAAAAACACGTGGCTTACGATCCTCATATTTCTTTTGATGAGAATGTCTGCTAGATGGTAGATTAAATGAAATATTTAAGTCGCCGCATATGATAAGCGGGCCCTGCCAGGCTGCAAGTTCAAGTTCTAATTTTTAAAAAATAGCAGGATCGTCCAGGTTGGGCCCATAAATAGAACAAATGGTGATACCAAAGGTGAGTTTCACAATAACCCACCTACCATGCGGATCGGCTAGTTTACGTGTTGCTTCGCCAATGGAGGATTTGGCTAGAATAGCTACCCCACGATTGTTAGACGTTTTTGACGAAGCTGCTAATACGTTGTATCCCCTGAATCTAAATAATGACCTCTGATCCCAAGACAGGTGCGTCTCCTGGAGACATATAACATCAACTGGGTTCAGACTGATTATTTTGCCCAAACGTTGGCGCTTGTCTCTGGCAGTAGACCGGCCACACTCCAAGTTTGGATAGTCAACCTTCCCATAACACTATAATAAATTTTAACCACATCGATCTATTATTCTGTTGTTCATATTTGTGTTGCAGTTTACTAGACATTTAATCTGGCTTAGTTACAATGATACTTAAAGCTGTACCTGGGTTAGAAAACGCAATGACACCTGTCTCAAAGCGGGTTCTATATAAATCATTTAGCTAGAAGAAAATATACGTGAGTCCGAAAAAGACAAAAAGGAAATGAGATGGAAAAGCTAATGCTAGATTATTCCAGTTCCTTCTCATTTTATCTCATCCAAAAAAGCTTTAGCTTTGATCTCTGACAAAAATAATTTTGTTTGACCGCCAAAAACAACTTTCAGCCGAGCCGGATTATTCAGATAGGCCTGGGCTTTTTTGTCCTGAAATGGTTTAATTAGCAAGCGAAGTCGCCAGCGCCATTCGACCGTAGCATGACAAAAATCTGGTCGAGTAAAATAAGAAATATCTTTAAAAGTATGCTTCCAGTCAGGTCTAGCTTTCTCAGAAATTGTCTGTCATAATAGGAAATTCCCAAAGTAGACCAAGATTGCGCGAGGGTAGACACCAGGCTTAGATCGTGAATTAAAAGGCATTCAGTGGGTTCGCTGTATCTCAGAGTCCCAGTTCCAATTTGTAAGCTCAGGCAATGAGTCTCGAAATAGGTTCACCACAAAAGACCGAACATCTTCACCTTCTGCCTTCTCGGGAATACGTAATATGCGCAGGTTGCTCCTGCGCTGGCGATTCTCGAAATCTTCGAGCTTCCACCTGACATCAGCAAGTTCAGCCTCGTGCAGCTCAATCTTTTCAGAGTTCAAAGCAGCATCATTTTCATTGGAGAGCACCCTCGCTTCTATTTCAGTCATTCTTTTACCAAATGAGCTGCAGGTCCTGGTGAGTTTACGAACTACCCCTTGTACTTTGCGAAGGGCAGCTTGGGCTCTTCGACTATCGAGAGCGGTCTCCTCCCTATGAGCAGCAATAGCTTGCAAAATAGTATCCACAGCTGTAGGGGGGAGCTCATCATCTGAGGATCGCAACCCGGACTGAGCGTTGTTTATACTGTGTGTAGAATGGCTAAGTTAGTCGGACAGGGAATAGTCCCACACTAAATCCCCTGCATTGTGCTGTTTGTGTCTGGGTGTATGGACAGGTTTTGATTTAATAGTATTAACTTTCAGATCGTTATTATCATTATCCTTGTCATTGCTCTCATCAGAGTTAAAGGACAGGGAGTCATCTTCAGATCCGGTCTCGCCTGACCATTCCCCCTCAGCCCCTGTTTCAGCCCCCGTTTCATCAGAAAAAGAGTAAACATCACTTGCTTCCTTATCCAACTCGTGATTGCCTTTATTATCCATACCAATAGGTCTCTTTTCATGAGGCGTATTCTTAGAAACAATGGAGGTTATTACAGTGACTTGAGAAACAGAAACCAGGGGGACCTTGGGGGCTGAAGCGGTGGTTGGTACAAAGGCTGGTAATGCAAACACCGGGGTATCCACAGTAGCACTAGCAACACTAGCTGACCCTTCATTCAAAGATAAATTAGCCAGGTTTGAAACATTAAGCTCAGCAATCTGATCTAGCTCTACGCCCCCAATGTCAACAGCTGTACTGGGAGAGGAGTTAGGTTGTAAACAAATGTCCTGTTCCACAAGCTCAATAGTACTTACAATAGCAGTGGGCTCAATAGCAGTGGGCGTCGCTAGCTACGTGATATTGGTATCGACATCGTTTTGAAATTCCCCTTCAGGAGCTTGAGCACTACCCCCTGCTGATCCAAGATGCTATTCACGCCAGCTGAATTTGCGGCATCCTAAGTAGTTTCGGGCAGAGTACATGAGGAAACTGAGGACTGCTTCTAGCCTTGTACTGGAAGCGCTCCTTTACTTTTCCGGAATAGATCGATTACTGTGCAGCCTGGGGCTGCCAAAGCACTTGAAGCATCTTTCTTCTGGAGCTTCCTTCGTGAAGCCAGTGCCTCCTGTCTCGGAGAGCAGTCAGCGGAGGGAGTAGGCTGATTCTTCCCTCGCGCTGCGGGAGTCAGCGTGTTGCCAGGCCCGCCCCCACTCTGTGCTCCGTTCATGGTCTGGCGTTCCGCATCCTCGCGGAGTGCTCTGGCCGCCCTGGCCGCCCTCGCTCGCGCTGCTGTTGATGAGGCCACTGCTGTCGCTTTGGGAGGCATGGGGGCAGGGACTGAAGTAAAAGCAGAGGTAGAGGTAGAGGCGAATCCGGTTTCGGAGGACTTGCAAGGACTGTTGGGGCTACCGGCTCTGTCAGCTGTGTCGACGTCGGAAGAGCCGCTCTGAGTCAGCTTATCCATCGGAACTCTGTGCAGGAGGCAATCCGGTGAGTTGGAGAGTGCCTTAACTATAGCCCAGCCGATCAACGAGTACAGGGAGGAAACAAGCTTAGAGTCCTGGCAGATCGGCTCGTGTGGGTTACGTAGCATTTTTTAAAGACTATATTACTCATAGTCCATGATTATTACTGGAATAATCATTTGGGGTAGCATGTAGGGATAGAAGGTGGCGTCCCTCTGGTCATAGCGAGGAGCTTGAGTGCAGCGCCTGCAGCGCAGTCTACAGACAGACCGCCATCTTGCCTCCTAACCAATATTTTCATGTATGAAGGTTGAGACCTTTTCCTTTCATCGTGGAGCAAAAGCTGCTTGTTGTAGGGGACTACTGTCTCCACAACCAGTCCATGACACTACTAGCTAGAGTAATCAGTTTCCAGTAACATGACCCTGAACACCTACTAGCTCTTCCTTCTATGTCTGTGTTCCAAGCCCCTCCTCCTCCCCTCGGACCTACCAAAGATGATTGGTCTGTGTGTAAAGGCGTTTTCGTGTACTGGATTCATGTGAGGTGCAGAGCCCATTTCAGGTGTCTCCCCTGTATCTACGTACCCTCTAAAGTTGTGTGCTGTTCCATAACATTAGTGACAATCTGCAGTCTCTCCTCTCATTGCATGTCCGCTGCTGCTTTTTAGAGTCACTCCTCGTATTGAAATTCTTTGTAAAGCAGATGACCCTTGTAGGGAAGATTATAATCTCTCTGACACCCCTTGGTACGTAATATCCCATACCTGCCCTCCCCCCCCCAAAAAAACTGACTCTGCATGATTTACTATATGGTAAATACTTCCTTGAAATATTGCTCATTTTGCCCATGCTTCAGTCCATATGAAACTAGTCTTTGCCCTCCCACCCTCTTGTCCACACAGTACCCTGGATACCGCCAGCTATTACCTGCTCACCTGTCATGAGAACTTATAGACAGAATAGAAGTTTTTCTGCTGGTGGACACGGAACACTTTCTGTTAGTAACTCCACTGGGTGCAATCCCATTGGTGCCTGGCCTGTGTTATTGCATTGTTTGCATCAGATTCTCCTTGTTCCTGGCCTGTGTTATTGCATTATTTGTTTCAATCCAAGTGTCTGGCCTGTGTTATTGCATTGTTTACGTCAGATTCTCCTCGTGCCGGCCTGTCTTATTGCATTGTTTGCATCAGATTCTCCTAGTGCTTGACCTGTGTTATTGCATTGTTTGCATCAGATTCTCCTAGTGCCTGGCCTGTGTTATTGCATTGTTTGCATCAGATTCTCCTCATGCCTGGCCTGTGTTATTGCAGTGTTTCGTCAGACTCTCCTAGTTCCTGGCCTGTGTTATTGCATTGTTTGCCTCAAATTCTCCTTGTGCGTGGCATGTGTTATTGCGTTGTTTGCACCAGATTCTCCTCGTGCCTGGACTGTGTTATTGCATTGTTTGCATCAGATTCTCCTCATGCCTGGTCTGTGTTATTGCATTGTTTGCATCAGATTCTCCTCGTGCCTGGTCTGTGTTATTGCATTGTTTACATCAGATTCTCCTCATGCCTGGCCTGTGTTATTGAAGTGTTTGCATCAGATTCTCCTCGTTCCTGGACTGTGTTATTGCATTATTTGCTTCAATCCAAGTGCCTGGCCTGTGTTATTGCATTGTTTGCATCCGATTCTCCTAATGCCTGGCCTGTGTTATTGCATTGTTTGCATCAGATTCTGCTTGTGCCTGGCCTGTGTTATTGCATTGTTTGCCTCAAATTCTCCTTGTGCGTGGCATGTGTTATTGCGTTGTTTGCACCAGATTCTCCTCGTGCCTGGACTGTGTTATTGCATTGTTTGCATCAGATTCTCCTCGTGCCTGGTCTGTGTTATTGCATTGTTTGCATCAGATTCTCCTCGTGCCTGGTCTGTGTTATTGCGTTGTTTACATCAGATTCTCCTCATGCCTGGCCTGTGTTATTGAAGTGTTTGCATCAGATTCTCCTCGTTCCTGGACTGTGTTATTGCATTATTTGCTTCAATCCAAGTGCCTGGCCTGTGTTATTGCATTGTTTGCATCAGATTCTCCTCGTGCCTAGCCTGTGTTATTGCATTGCTTGCGCCGGATTCTCCTAATGCCTGGCCTGTGTTATTGCATTGTTTGCGTCACGTTTTCCTGGTGCCTGCCCTGTGTTATTGCATTGTTTGCATCACGTTTTTCTAGTACCTGGTCTGTTATTGCATTATGTGCGCTGTTTTTGGTATCTTATTATTCTAATAGTTGCAGCTTTTCTAACAAACATGGCACCTTTTATCCCAATCAAGTGCATCTGACTGCAAGGTCACTGCACTCTCCGTGCAGTAGCAATCTACTTCCTATTTATGTAGCAACAGACAGCACAGCATGTCTGCCAGAGATGTCATAAGGTTAGAAACAGTACATAGCTAAATAGGTATGATGCAATAGTGTTGAGTAAGATTTTAAACGAAGAAGCTGCTGTGATAGACGGCACAACATCCATGTCTAAACATCAGCAGTAGGACAATGGTTCATGGAATGAGAATAGTAGATTTATTTACACTTCGGTGCGGTGCGTGTCACTTAATGTTCTTTTCTTCCACTCTCATGAGGTGGTTTTACAAGGCAACTCTGAGCTCACTGAGTGTGGTTCCATGAATCTCAGAGACGGGCCGTTCCAAAGACGGTAACAGAGAAGGTTGAAAGATCTGAGTCTTGATCCTGGCAGATGGACGGGTGTTCCCTGAGTAGGTGTAGTTGGTCTGTGTTTTAACATGGCTGTCCAGGGGGTGTAAGAAAATGTCAGCAATTTGTGGAGGGCCCTCTTTTGGGTGAGAACCACCCAGCTTCATGCAATGCGGACTAGAGGGTTTGTGTCTGCGCAGGATGAGTTACATTCTGATAGCAACATTTTAGGACCTTGTCCATAGCGGATAGATGTTACCAAGGATTAACATCTTCAGTTACGGCAGATAGAGAAAGTCCATTTACCTCGAGTTGCTTGAAAAGCTTTCTGCACTCTGCTGGTGCAGGCAGGATGTTTATTTTCTAGTTGGCATTTGCCAGGGATTGAATTAAACCTTGGAGCAGCACTTGTAGCGTTGACTCTTAGAGTCTTATAGTATGTGCTTGCTGCGTTAGAACTATCTTAATGTTCCACGGAGCTCAGAAAATCCAGCCTCTCCGTCCTCTCAGAGCACGAGGTCTGTGGCATGACCAGTAGAACTGCAATAAAGAAGAGGACCTAGACCAGTTCTACCTCTCCCGACCCTTGAACTGATCATTGAGGAAATAAGCCCCTGCCTGGAAGGAAGATCTGCACAGGGCACAGCTGACAGAAGCCCACACTGGAAGGAAGATACGCACAAAGCACAGCTGACAGAAGTCCTGCCTGGAAGGAAGATCTGCACGAGAAGAAGCTGACAGAAGTCCAGCCGAGAAAGGAAGATCTGCACAAGGCACCGCTGACAGACGTCCTGCCTGGAAGGAAGATCTGCACAGGGCACAGCTGACAGAAGGTCTGCCTGGTGGTGACCTCAACGCAGTGACACCCACAAACCACAAGATCCGTCAAGCCCAGCTAGCCACACTGGACGCAATGTACATCAAAGGCCTGATTTAGATTTCAGCGGATGGTTTATTCCAACACAAATGTGACAGGTATCCTGCCCACCCCATTAAGAATGCATTACATCCTGTCGTAATTATAATATGGCAGGCAGGATATCTGTCAGGTTTTGATAATGCCTTGATGTAGTTTGCAGAGTTTTACTCTGCGGAACTCCACGAAGTGCCAGGGAAACTCCGCCGCACTCCGCAGACTTCCGCTAGTGGCAGAGTTTGTTAAGTTGCACTGCTCTCACTGATTTTCAGTGCCAGGAGTTTAACCCCCACTGTAAAATCAGCACGAACAGCACCACACATCGTGCCAGAGGGTGCTGCTGCTTTCTGACACTCTAATTGATATTCTAATCAAATGGCAGCTTTATCAACGAGAATGGCAGATTTTAACACTCGAGTGGTCGCGACCTGCCATGACCTCAAGCAATGAGAAATCTCGCCAGGAGGAGGTCTAGCGCTTTATATTTTCTCACAAGCGCTCACCACCTTACCGTTGGCGAACCGATAGAGAAAAGAATTCCGTTCTGCATGGAGTTTTTTGGAACAAATCCACACAGAGTGCAGCTTGGGCAAAACTTTGCGATCTCTGCCAGCAGACCGGAATTCTTCACCCACCCCTAGTTTTTAGGCTATAATCTGTTGGACAAACTCCCAACTAGGCCCTATGTCTGCAATAAGTGTTGTAGAAGAAGTGAGATCCATGGCCTTGTGAGTATCAGGCCGTTATCTGACTTCTGATGAACCCCACAGAGTGAGTGCGCAGCCAGAGGGCAGTAGGGGGGCCAAAGGACAGGAAATTAGGTAAACTTGAATATGAGAAATATGGAAAGGTAGAAATGCCGCATCACCCGTGGATAACTGACACCTCCTCCCGCTCTTCGAAATGCCCATCCAGTCACAAAGTGGCATCCTGGGCCCCAAACAGACAACATCATGACAGATGCCATGTAATGGTGGAAAAGGGGGACTAAAGAGTAATATGCACACATCTGCTGCAGGGAGATGTCAGGTAAATTATTTGTTGTGATGGATTCCCTATAAATACTAAATGACTGATATCGTTGAATATTACATGTTATGAATCAACGTTTGCTTGCCTTATCTGCGCATATAATGTAAAGGACGGGCCTTACAGTGAACCCCTCGCTCTGTGTGACACAAAAGCCCTGGAAAGAGCTGCATCTTACAGAACTTTATCTACTTTAGGAAAAGCTAAAGACTTGCTTATTAAAGTTGTCTTTCAGGGCCAGAACCGGGTGCTCTAAGCTGCACTAGTTTCAGGGAGATGGACAGATGTTATGGCGATAGGAAACCCCCCTCAACTCACTATAATGTTCCAATCTTCCAGGTTTGAAGAAACCAGAAATGCTTGAACCAAGGGAGCTGTTGAAAGTGTCAAAGGAGACTTATGAACAGCGAGTAAAGACAGGAGTTGGTATTTGAGATGATCTTAAGTGAATAGGAGAGGAACGAGAAGAAGCGTGTGAATGGAGTTACCATTGTTGTATACTTCGTAAAGAGTTACTGAAAATGTTGCAGCCCAGCCTGATCCATCTCTTTTTCTAAAATCTATTGTTGTTTCAACAAAATCTTGACCATATGCGTCTATCTTAAGCAAAACCTCAAGCACTTGGGTGCTCTGAGAATGCCCTTACTTTGCTAAGTTACTGGTAAATCACTGGTAAATCACCTCCTTTTCAGACATTAATAAGATATCACCTGATCAACAGAACTTTTAGTTAGATATCTGTGTGTGATGAAATATTCCTTGCTAAGTTTCAAAGGCGGTAAAGAAGAAGGGGGAAATTTACTAAGATTTTGCACCGTGTTTGCGTCACCAAAGTGGCACAAGACAGTGCAAAATGTTTTTTCCTAATTTTCTTTCCAGCAAAGAACGTAAAACTAATGTGAAGCATCGCATAGCACTGCTTTACATTACTTTGCACCATATCTGCCTGCCAAGGGGGGTGCATGGGCGTTGCCTTGCAACTGCACTGTGCAACACGCATACAAAGTGGGAAAAGGTTTCCCTCATGTCTAGGCAAAGTATTTTGCACAGGAAGGGTGTCCTTCCTGTACAAATCCTATGCTGGACTCACAGACACACACACCCTAGTGCTCTGGTGCTAAGGTGTGTGCTTGATGTAGGGCCGCTGTAATCAGTGCTAGCGCAAGGGAAAGGGAAGGAGAGAGCCATATCTTTGAAAATATGGTGCTCTCCTGCTCCCTCCCTGTTGTGCAGCGCAGCCTCGCGAGAGGAGGGCTGCGCTGCATTGCGTACAGATTTAGGAAATCTCCCCCGAAATGTCTTTTACAACCGGTTAAACATTATGGATTCTCATTCAATTATGTTTCAATTTAGTAATTTTAAATATCTTTACATCCAACAGGAAACAAGCCTTGAATGTGTTAAATGACCATCAATAATGAAGCGAATGCTGTAAATCTTCAATAATAGCAGAAATCATGAGCTACTATATTCAGGAAAACACCAGCGCAGTCGGCGACAGAGGAACCTGCACACAAACTGACAGATACTGGATGAAGCAGTCAAGGGCAGTTCGGTGGATGTAAGAGTCTGAGCTGTGCACCTCCACGCCACAAGACGAAGAAATTACCTTACGAAAATTAAGGCAACAACAATAACAAACCGCCTCCTGTATAAACAAGTGTCCAACTGCAGCTTTGATCATCAGATCGGTATGATGTGATTACCGCAGTGCTCTGTTTTATAAAATGATGACAAGCCAGCATTCCGTGCTCTAGGAGAATTGTAAACTCTTTCTGGCCAAACCACAGTAACCAGAGAAAAGCACAACAGAGCCGAGCCAGACAACTGACAGGTAAAGGAAAGAGGAGTTTGTCTATCTACAATACAACAGACTGTCCTAATTTGCACCGGCCAAAAGGAAGATACATCTTTACCTACAAGTGTGCATAGCCATAATCCAATCTAAAGGCACAATCACCTACAAAGACACATTCTGTGTATTAGGAGTGTGGCAAATATTTGGTGGCTATTAAATTTTTTTGTTAAAACTGAAATCAAACATGAAAAATACTACACACATATAGAGTGTGTGAGAAAAACACAAGTGCTTTATCAGGCATGTTGGCCCATCATGAAATACAGTCATGGATGTAGATAAATATATCGCCGACCCACAGACCTTAACCAAGAAAGAAGAATCATACACATGCAGCACGAGCTTTAGTTTGTCATCACTACTCAGGCTTCATCAGCACACGTACACAGGAGAAAAACCATTCAATTGCAGTGAATGTGTAAAGAGCTTTGGTCGATTATCAGAGCTACAAAGACATCAGCGAACACACACAGGGGAAAAGCCATTCAAGTGCAGTGAATGTGCAAAGTGCTTTAGTGAGTTATCAAGCCTTCGAAGACATCAGCGAACACACACAGGAGAAAAGCCATTCAAGTGTAGTGAATGTGCAAAGTGCTTTAGTCAGTTATCAGAGCTACAAAATCATCATCAAACACATACGGGGGGAAAACCATTCAAGTGCACTGAATGTGCAAAGTGCTTTAGTCAGTTATCACACCTTCGAAGACATCAGCGAACACACACAGGAGAAAAGCCATTCAAGTGTAGTGAATGCGCAAAGTGTTTTAGTCAGTTATCATACCTTCAAAGTCATCAATCAACACACACAGGGGAAAAACAATTCAAGTGCAGTGAATGTGCAAAGTGCTTTAGTCATTTATCAAGCCTTCAAAGACATCAACGAACACACACAGGGGAAAAGCCATTTAAATGCAGTGAATGTGTGAAGAGCTTTAGTCGATTATCATACCTACAAAATCATCAGCGAACACACACGGGGGAAAACCCTATCATTGTAGTGAATGTGACAGTAATTTTCGCGTCTCATCTACATTAAGGTATCATCAGCAAACTCACTCAGGAGAAAATCCATTCAAGTGCTGTGAATGTACAAAGTGCTTTAGTCGGGTATCATACCTTCAAAGACATCAGCGAACACACACAGGAGAAAAGCCATTCAAGTGCAGTGAATGTGTGAAGAGCTTTAGTCATTTACCAGACCTACAAAGTCATCAGCGAACACACACAGGGGAAAAGCCATTTAAATGCAGTGAATGTGTGAAGAGCTTTAGTCGATTATCATACCTACAAAATCATCAACGAACACACACGGGGGAAAAACCCTATTATTGTAGTGAATGTGACAGTAGTTTTCGCGACTCTTCAGCATTAAGGAAACATCAGCGAACTCACAGGAGAAAAACCATTCAAGTGCAATGAATGTGGGAAGAGCTTTAGTCAATTATCAAAGCTACAAAGTCATCAGCGAACACACACGGGGGAAAAACCGTATCATTGTAGTGAATGTGATAGTAGTTTCCGCTTCCCTTCAGCATTAAGGTATCATCAGCGAACTCACACAGGAGAAAAACCATTCTAGTGCAATGAATGTCGGAAGAGCTTTAGTCGATTATCAAAGCTACAAAGTCATCAGCGAACACACACAGGAGAAAAAACATTCAAGTTCACTGAATGTGCAAAGTGCTTTAGTGAGTTATCAAGCCTTCAAAGACATCAGCGAACACATACAGGAGAAAAGCCATTCAAGTGCAGTGAATGTGTGAAGAGCTTTAGTCAATTATCAGACCTACAAAGTCATCAGTGAACACACACAGGGGAAAAACCCTATCATTGTAGTGATTGTGACAGTAGTTTTCGCAGCTCTTCAGCATTAAGGTATCATCAGCGAACTCACACAGGAGAAAAAACATTCAAGTGCAGTGAATGTGCAAAGTGCTTTAGTCAGTTATCACACCTTCAAAGTCATCAGCGAACACACACAGGGGGAAAACATAGAAGGGCAATGAAAGTGTGAAGGGCGTTTGTCAATTTTCAATCCCACACAGCCCTCAGTGAATACACTTCTTCATTTAACTCACATGGAAATAATCCTAGAGATGCAGGGACTCTGGAATGAACTTAAGAACATCAAAAATAATATTGACCCATCTGAGGACATAGACAAGAGCAGAACAGTGCAGTTATTGTGAGAGGAATGAATTACGGAAAAATATAAAATTCTAATTATGTGGGACATTTTTTAATACCAGATTATAGAAGACTGGACTAGCAGTAAAGAAGAAACACAGTTAACAGTATTTGCAGAATTATAAAAGTGTTTGTTTCCAGTGATTGTTCACTTCCGTACACATAGCAAAGTGACATGATGTACCAGGATACATAGTGGGAGACAAGCACAATGTGGATTAAAAGAAAAGCACATTGTTGATTTTTATTTGGTGAAGAAGAGATACAAAGAAAAACATTCAATCGCACCAGACCACACTACCACTAAAAGCAACACTGAACAATACTGGGACTAACAGCGGTATTTTCAGCTAACTTGTCGGATTAGTGATAAAACCTATAAACCCAACACACCCAGAGTGGACATGTTGTTAGGGCTCTGGAGATGGAAGCTTCATTGGTAAAATGCAAGTATTACTATTAACAAATGCCACTGCAGTATATGTAATGAACTAAAGCGAAGTACAAGTGTTCAAGAAATAACCTATTTTTAGATATAAAAGAGCATATAACTTGTTTTTAAGTAACGTTTGCTGCATCTTTTACACACTGTTATCAGTTGATGGATCAGCTCGTGCCTCGGGCCTTATAACTAAGTATGACCCGTGGCTCCTCTCTGACTTGGCTCTCCCTATTGATTTTGTTACTTACCAAACTCTACTTTTTACCAGAATTAAGCCATTGTAAGCAGCAGACTCTGTTAGAAGAATGTGGCAAAATAGAGAAATCCCACAACAAAAGCATATATGTGCCAGGACAGTCCGTTGCACTCCGGGCAACTCGCCTTCCACACGTGATTGTCCCTTGTCCTCAAATGTTCTAAAGGATTTGTCGTATGAATGCCAGAAGTGGCAGTGACATTCATGAAGCTAACGCTAACAGGAGTGTGTGGGAGATAGAGAGGGGGAGAGATAAAGAGAGCGAGAGAGACAAAGAAAGGAGGAGAAAAAGAGAAATGGAAGGAGGGGCAACAGCACGTTATTTGTACTCACCTAATTAGAAGAAGCAGCCGAATACATGTCAATGTGTGACATGACCAGAGAAACGAGCTGAACACCTGTGAATTTATATCTTTATTTTTAATACCTATAGACCCGTGTCATGCCAATAAACAGGGCACAAGTAAGGAAAATAGTGTGGAGCCCATTATTATGTGCAAATCACAATGACGTCACATGTAGTGATGTCACAAAAAGTGATGTCAGGTCCTCATAATAATTTTCACGTGAAAGGTTGACGGCCTGTTTTAAAAACAAAAAACAAGAAACATAAAATAATGTAAAAATACGTTTTTGGTTTCAGTTTTTATACAGCATGTTTTTTCCCACTATCAATTTGTAACTAAACTCGTAATTGACTGAAAGTGTAAATATTTTTAAACAGATATGTGGAACTTGGAAATTACATTTTTAAACAGTTTTCAGCAAATAAATAAAATGTGCTTTAATTTGTGTTTGTTTCCTGACATTCTTTATCCAGCCCCTAAGCCCCAAAGTGTTTCACATTTACAGTGTATTAAGCAATGGAAGGGCTAATTTTGTCTAGTTCTCTGTTCCTCTCTTGCGCCACTCACACAAATAAATAAAGGGGACGCTGCTAGTGGGACTGATAGTTACAAACACTCTGAGGCCTGTGTTTGCAGATGCCAGAAGCAAAGTAACATTTGCCAGTCACAGGCGAAGGACCTAGGTGGAACTGAGTCCCTTTTCTAGATAATAGTGGGGGCACCCCGTCAAACTGTGTCAACCCCCGACAAGTGCCGTGCTGATAAAGTAAAAGTGAATTTGAGTACTTTACGATGAATTGAAATCAGAGGAAGAGAAAAAGGGAGCGAGGTGCAGGATGTATTAAAGAAAATGAAAAAAAGAGACGTAAGACTTTACCCTGTTTGTGTACAAGCATTTTACGTAAACAAGTTGTGCTGTGCGTTTTGAACAGGCTGTCACCCCCTTTGTATGTAAATGAGCTTCTGTAATCAGACACCCCAGTCTCCCATCTCTTCTCACGCCGATGATAAATGTGAGCACTGTATGGTAATCACAAACAAGGGCTACATTGAGAAATAATCGGCTTCCAGGTCACAAAGCTGTTGTTATGTAGTTCTTTATTCGGTTTCTTTAATTTACTTTAATTTGCAGCAATTCTCCAGGTTACTTTTTCTCAGTATATTACTTTATATCGCTCATAGCTCTCCATCAGTTAAACGTGAGGTTTGATGTTGGATTTGTTGTTAGTGTTCCTAGACCATGTCTCAATCCCTTTGTCCTCGATTAGTCGGCATGTGTTTTGTTCACACACTGGTCTGGGATGGGCCTTCTCAAGGTAGAAGGCAATGTAATAGGAATAATAAATCAGACATATATGAAATTGTATCTAAACAAATATGTGCCTTTCAGTTATCAGGCACCACCAGACTCACTTCTACACATGTAATTGAGCACCAGACTAAAGTGACTCCTCCCTATATAAATATGTGCCATCAGTAATCTGGCTGATGGTTCTGCTGATGCGCACAGCAAATAAAGTTTCTGGGGTTGCACACATTGGCCTATATTTTAATTGCTGAAGTTTCACACAGTTTCGCTGATATGCACAGCTTATAAGGTTTGTGGATATTGCACACGGTAAGCAGATCACTGAAGTTCACCGTTAAGTAGTAACTAGGTCAAAACATAGTATGTACATCATGCAAAATGTAATTTCTCCTCCCTTCTTTTTGATATCTCCAGGAGTACCTCCTCTCTCGCGGCTGAAATGGAACAAGGTTTTCCCACATTCTGCTCATGTCTGTGTTACTTCCTTAAGCACAGAGAGGAAAGCCTCATTGTTAATGCATTGTTTGGGCTCTGAGGGACAAGAATTCTTTGAACACCTTCCTGAACTCTCTGATAGTGACTCTTCCACTCTTAACGAATACGAGATCCGCATCAAAAAGTTGAACTTGCACTACCTTCCCATAGTGAGTATTGTCCTTGAACGATATAACTTCGGGAGAAGGATGCAAAGGCAGGACGAGTCGGTCGAATAGTACATAACTACCTTGCGCAAACTGGCTTCCACGTGCAATTTTGGTGCAGCTTTAGAGGAGCGCTTAAGAGATCAGTTCATGTTGGTGGCCGCTGCACGGTGAGGAGAGCCACCCTTGACCCTGTTTTAAGCAGGTCGCTCCCCACGCTGCACATCGTGTGTCCGTGTTCCCCGCTGCTGCAGCTTGCTGAAGTGGTGAAGTTCAAGGCTCTCCTCCACCCGCAGGCACTGTGCCTCATCCCTGGTGGCCAGTGGTAGGCCATAAGCTCTTGTGCTCGCTCTGCCCTTTATTTTGTTGTTAGCCCTGTTGTGATTGTTTTTCTGCTCCCCTAGTGTAATTAATTGTATTTCACCTTATTCCTTTTTTGTACTGTTGTAGTGTTATCGTGCCCATTGTTTGCCTTCTGTATCCTCCATCTGCTCTACCCTCTCGTTTTCCCGCTGCTGCATCCCCTGCGGCCCCGCCGCCTGCTCGTCCATTCTCCCCCCTGTTCCCGCCTCCCAGCTGCTCCTCCCTCCCATATCCCCTGATATGGCGTCCGCTGTGTGGTAGCGCCACTGGCGTGCTAAAGGTGCTTAAGGCAAGCCCGTCTGCACCCGTCCATGCCTGGACTGCGCCCAGCGCCAGACCCCCTGGTCCCTGCGGACTCCACACCGAACGCCTCCACTACACCGCCAGCACCCTCCACGCACTCAACACCGGACAACAACACACCTGCTTCCTGGCCTCCCCGAAGCACACCACAGGACCCTTCTCCTGCCGGAGCTACAGCTTCACCAGCCTCCGAGCCGCCAAACCACCCACAGCGACAGGACGCAACCACCTCAGATGCATACTACTGAACACCAGCTCCGCACATAAACACGCCGTCAAACTCTGGGACCTGTTCGACACATCCTCCTCGGACATTGCCTTCCTGACAAAGACCTGGATGAACACCTCCTCGGCACCCGACATCGCCGTAGCCATCCCAGATGGCTACAAGATCACCCACAGGGACTGCACCAACAGAGTGGGAGGTGGAATCGCCATCATCCACAAGAACACCCTCAGGGTCTCAACCAGCACCGAAGACACCCTCAGCACCGCCGAACACCTGCACTTCCAGATCCACACTGATCCCAACACCACCTTCAGAGGAACTCTTGTCTACAGACCCCCCAGACCCCTGCCTCAGTTCAGCAACTCCATCGCCGACTTCGTCAGCCCGCATGCCCTCGGCTCCACAGACTACATCCTCCTCGGAGATCTGAACTTCCACCTCGAGAATAACGACACCAACTTCACCACCCTGATTGACAACCTCCCCAACTCCGGTCTCAGACAGCTCTCCACAACACCCACCCACTCCGCCGGCCACACGCTTGACCCCATCTTCTCCGCAAGCCTCCACGTCTCCTTCAGCCACACCACTGAACTCCACTGGGCCTACCATTGATGCATCCACTTCACCTTCCAGAAACCCACCATGCACCACCGCACTCAACAGATCCCCCCTCGCAGCTGGAACAAAATCACCGAAGACCAGCTAAACACCACCCTCGCCTGAAGCCCTGCCCGCCGACCCCACCAACACCAACACCTGCAACCTCAGGCGCACGATCGATGACTGCGCCAACACTCTCGCCCCGATCAAGAAACACTCCAACAGACTCACTGATAAGAAAGCCAGCTGGTTCACCGCGGAACTCCAGGCCTTCAAGCAAACCTGCCGGAAACTAGAGAAGAAATGGCACTGTGAACAGAAACCGGACGGCTACGCATCCCACGAAAACTCCATCCGCAGACACCATTGCCTCATGAGATCCGCCAAAAGGGCCTACTTCAAGGACCACCTTGACAACAATGCACACAACAGCAAAGAGCTCTTGAACATCGTGAAGGAACTCTCCAACCCCAGCTCCAACACCAACGACATCCCACCATCGCAAGACCTGTGCGACTCCCTTTCCACCTTCTTCGATCGCAAGATCGCAGACATCCATGACAGCTTCAACAACATGACCGCCCGACACCTCAGACCCCACGGCCACCACCCGCATCAACCCCCTGCTCACCTGGACCGACATAAACAATGACGACACCATCAAAATCATGAACACCATCCACTCCGGCTCTCCGTCAGACCCATGCCTGCACCACATCTTCAACCAAGCTAGCGCCACCATCGCACCCCATCTCCGCAAGGCCATCAACATCTCCTTTGAAACCGAAACCTTCCCTGAGAGCTGGAAGCACGCCGAGATAAATGCCTTACTAAAGAAACCCAAGGCGGATCTGAGGGACCTCAAGAACTTCTGGCCCATCTCCCTGCTCCCGTTTCCGGCGAAGGTCATCGAGAAAACCGTCAACAGACAGCTGACCCACTACCTCAAGGAGAACAACATCTTGGACCCGTCTCATCCTCCTGGACCTAGCAGCCGCCTTCGACACTGTCTGCCACCGCACCCTACGCACACGCCTCCACAACGCAGGGATCCGATACAAGGCTCTGGAATGAACCACCTCCTTCCTCTCCAGCAGAACCCAGGGCGTCCGTCTCCCCCTTTCCATTCCAAGGCCTCCGAGATCATCTGCGGCATACCCCAAGGATCATCCCTCAGCCCAATCTTGTTTAACGTCTACATGGCTCTGCTCGCCCACGTCGCCCGACTGCACAACCTCAACATTATCTCCTACGTCGACACCCAGCTGATCCTCTCCCTCACCGAGGACCCCCTCATCACCAAAACTAACCTCCACGAAGGAATGAAAGTTTACGCTGAGTGGATAAAGAACAGCCGTCTGAAGCTGAACTCGGAAAAAACGGAGGTCCTCATCCTCGGCCCCACCCCCTCAGCCTGGGATGACTCCTGGTGGCTGACCGTACTGGGAGCAGCACCAACACCCACTGACCACGCAGGCAGCCAAGGGTTTATCCTCGACTCAGCACTCTCCATGACCAAGCAAGTCAACGCTGTCTCGTCTTCCTGCTTCAACACCCTCTGCATGCTCCGCAAGATCTACAGGTGAATCCCCACCAAAACAAGAAGAACGGTCACCCAGGCCCTCGTCAGCAGCAGGCTGGACTACGGAAACGCCCTCTATGCAGGATCCTCGGTCATACTTCTGAAACGTCTACAACACATACAGAACGCCTCTGCACGCTTGATCCTCGACATCCCCCGCCACAGCCACATCACACCCAACCTGACAGATTTGCACTGGCTTCCTGTCAACAAGAGGAGCACCTTCAAGGTCCTCACCCACACACACAAGGCACTCTGCAAAATTGGACTAGCATACCTCAACAGACGACTCACCTTCTACACCCCGAAACACCAGCTTCTCCACCGCCCTCGCCACCATCCCCCGCATCCGAAGAGTGACCACCGGCAGCAGATCGTTCTCCCACCTCACCGCCAAGACCTGGAACACCCTCCCCATCCTCCTACGGCAGACCCAGGACCTACTAACTTTTAGGAGGCTACTCAAGACCTGGCTTTTCGAGCAGTAGCATCACCCCTCCCCCCCCAGTGCCTTGAGACCCTCACGGGTGAGTAGTGCGCTTTACAAATTTCTTGATTGATTGATTGATTGAATGTTGGGATGCACCCCCGACAAAACGAGAGACGCCCTGTGGCAAAAAAAGACACGCCATCGCTTCAAGAAGTGCCGACTATAGCCAAAAGTTACGAGCATTCAAAAGCGTGTGTTGATATTATACGCCAAGACAGTTCAGGTGATAAAAAGGAGAATGCTAGTGATGGCCCTCAGGAGCTAGTTTTGATCAATGCAACCACCCAATCCTCTTTTACTCTGGGGCCAAAGTAACGCTAGTTCCCAAAATATTTTATGAGCGTAATCTACTGGGAAAACTCACCCTGTTGAAGCAATACATTAGACCAAAAGGTTAATGTGGAATGACTATTGAGTTGCTGGCTTATTTCTGGGGCACAATTGACTTCAACGGGAGAGTCATCCCTGGTAAAATCTATGTCTCGATGAAGCGGGACTTGCTCATAAGTTGGTCCCATCAACGTGATCTTGTTGCAGGGATTCTGCTCATACACAGAACTGTGCACAGAGACCCAAGACCTCAGTGAATTGTGGTGTACCAAAAAACTCACCTCAGTACTTAGAACCCCTAACCGACTAGCATCAGTGTCACATTAGCTCTTCGTCCTATAGCAAAGGAACCAATGATTAGACAAACCAGAACATGCGACTTAGGTTACTCTCAGGAATGGTGGGAATCAAGAACACTCTTTCGTTTTATTCTTATACCAGTCCACAATAAAAAGAGACACGAGAAAGTTTTAAATATTTATTTTAACGACGTGCTCTAAGATGCAGTATTTTTGCTAACACAAGCAAACATATGATTAGAAATATTATGATCAGCATTGTTTCAATTTCATAAAACACAAAAGGAGAAATCATATTATAATGATAATGGAAACAGGTTTTATAATGCCTAGTATTTCACCCTCCCTAGCTAGGAACTATGTTTTATAAACTATGGAAGGTCACTTAGGCTTGAATAGGGGACCCCATACCTCCAAGATCAGCAGGAATGAATCACATCAGGATCTGCAACAGCTCTTTCTCTCTGGGAATCGTATTTCTTCCAAGTGCCGGAAATCCTGCCTACAGTGTAATATTAAAGGCGCAGGAATCACAGTTGGTTGCGGCTGCCTGTATGTTATGTCTAAAACGGGAGCCGACCAGCCCGAACAACAGCTACAGTGTTATGATAACCTTGGAGGCTTTAGCACTCACTGTGCAGACTAAGATCACGATGTTAGTCTAGGGATGCAGAAAACAAGTCATTCTAATGTGAATCAATTCACGCAGCCTAACTTACAATAACAGCTATATGGTGTGTCGTGTGCAAAAGCAGCAAAAGCAGCAAAAGGTAAAATGGCGTTTAAACTTCTAATAAGCCTATGCTAACATAGCAATGTGCGCAAATAAGGCACAGCCCTCACTATACTACCTGCAGTCACAATATGTTTTTTTATTTTACTACATCATGTTGTAGCTTATCTTATTTATCACTACTAATTTAGGAAAATGGAGAGGCACAAAGAGTGGAAGTGAATCTACAAGGACCACACAACGGTGTAAAATGATTAAAGCAGATTAAAATACACAGTTCTGCAGATAAGAACTTAATTGCTAAATTAAATAAAACTTCTATACGGGGCAAAATGGGGGACTGAATCAATTTAGTCCATTTTTAGGTCTCGCGTAGGCAGGGCGCATGTGCTGTCTCTTCGAGACATCTAGTAATCTGTATAGCGAGGTTAATCTCGCCTGCTGATTGCCTGCTGATTGCAATTGGCTTATTTACGATTTCCGGCCTCCCTATTGGTTGTTGGTCCAATGCATCACTTCCGTTTTTATCAGAAGCAGCACCGACCAACTACAGTTTCATTCCGCTGGAGCTGTTGGTATGTCATGTTTAGGGACTCCTTGTTTAAAAAATTGTAGGCTGTATTTATCAGAGTGGCGGGTCTCCGATTGACGCACAGGAACATAAAACAAGTATGCTGTGTAGTACAAAGGATTGTGGGTATGCATGAATCGCACAAAGTAGTGGTTTGGTACACTTATGTAAATATTGCTTTTCCTGGAGGTGCTTCCTTAACCTTTCACTAGTTCCACTTCCGATTTCACCGGCAATCCCATTTCCAGGTTCACATACCTTCCCCCAGTAGTGCTCCGGCAGCACTCTATCAGCTGTGTATAGGGAGGATTCATCCGTATCAGAGTGCTACATAATATAGCCTGTCTGAGAACGTTGGAGCCCAGACCCAGCAAGCTCCGAGTCCGCCCCCTTTGCATCCTCACCACGAATGTATTGTATTCTGTTCCACTCTGGCCTTCCTTTTTTTATTTTTTAAACCTCTTATATGTCACACGAATTAATGTCTGCTTATATTGGGATTGTCTAATTGGGGTCTATGTACTTTAGCTCCATATGTACGCCAGGACCTGTCCTCAGATGCAAGGCTGGACTGGGAACAGAAACCGGCCCTGGCAAACTTTTGGACCGGCCCTCCTGGAAGGGGAGGGGGGCGCGGCTGTGCTGTTTGCTAGGGCCGGTTTTTGCCAATTTTGTTACAGGAGGCAGATATTGCCGACCCCCGGTAACAAAAACAGCCCCTCAGGGACCAAAAACCATCCCCCACCCTGGCGGGCCACCAGGGAAATGCCCGGTGCCCGCTATGGCCAATCCTGCCCTGCTCAGATGCCTTCGATGAAAACGCTGCACGCTGGCATGTCGAGAAGGCAGATGTAGTTAAGTGGTGGCTTAAAAGCACCCAAGCTATAAACCTGTGCTTAGCCTAGTGTGCCGCCCGCCTGGTATTTTGCTGTCTTTGTCATTGCATCCAGATAGATGATACAACAAGTGACATTACATCTACAACAAGCCAGGACGATTGGCTTTGTCAGTGGTTGTTTGCTGCATGTAGAACAACTATGGCTTCGTTGTTTACACTGGTTTATAATTCGACCCCCCTGTGTACACAAAGCGAGGTACGTTTTTCACTAGAGTAACTAGGGGGGAGCCTATTTAAACGTGTGCACAACATTAATTTTCCTAAATAAATTATAAGAGCCTGGAGCTCTGCCCAGTAGCAAGCACGCATTTGTCCAACGCATTTCAGTGTGGTGGTGCGCATCACTGCACTGAAATGCAAAGTCACTTATTATAGCGCCTCCTCAGATGCCACATGAAGCACCGCTATAATGCACATGATCCGCGAGCTGCATGCAGTGGCTGTGAGCGCAGTGCACGCTGCCCCCAGCATCCAGAGGCCAAGAGGAGCTCGCAGATCTGCACGCACTGCTATGATGAGGCCAAGTGTTGTAGAGGCACACCGCTGCCCCCAGCATACAGAGGCTAAGACGAGCTCGCAGATCTGCGCGCACTGCTATGATGAGGCCAAATGTTGTAGAGGCACACCGCTGCCCCCAGCATACAGAGGCTAAGAGGAGCTCGCAGATCTGCGCGCACTGCTATGATGAGGCCAAGTGTTGTAGAAGCACACCGCTGCCCCCAGCATACAGAGGCTAAGAGGAGCTCGCAGATCTGCGCGCACTGCTATGAAGAGGCCAAGTGTTGTAGAGGCACACCGCTGCCCCCAGCATACAGAGGCTAAGAGGAGCTCGCAGATCTGCACGCACTGCTATGATGAGGCCAAGTGTTGTAGAGGCACACCGCTGCCCCCAGCATCCAGAGGCTAAGAGGAGCTCGCAGATCTGCGTGCACTGCTATGATGAGGCCAAGTGTTGTAGAGGCACACCGCTGCCCCCAGCATACAGAGGCTAAGAGGAGCTCGCAGATCTACGCACACTGCGATGATGAGGCCAAGTGTTGTAGAGGCACACCGCTGCCCCCAGCATCCAGAGGCCAATAGGAGCTCGCAGATCTGCGCGCACTGCTATGATGAGGCCAAGTGTTGTAGAGGCACACCGCTGCCCCCAGCATACAGAGGCTAAGAGGAGCTTGCAGATCTGCACGCACTGCTATGATGAGGCCAAGTGTTGTAGAGGCACACCGCTGCCCCCAGCATACCGAGGCTAATAGGAGCTCGCAGATCTACGCGCACTGCTATGATGAGGCCAAGTATTGTAGAGGCACACCGCTGCCCCCAGCATACAGAGGCTAAGAGGAGCTCGCAGATCTGCACGCACTGCTATGATGAGGCCAAGTGTTGCAGAGGCACACCGCTGCCCCAGCATACAGAGGCTAAGAGGAGCTCGCAGATCTGCGCGCACTGCTATGATGAGGCCAAGTGTTGTAGAGGCACACCGCTGCCCCCAGCATACAGAGGCTAAGAGGGGCTCACAGATCTACGCACACTGCTATGATGAGGCCAAGTGTTGTAGAGGCACACCGCTGCCCCCAGCATACAGAGGCTAAGAGGAGCTCGCAGATCTACGCGCACTGCTATGATGAGGCCAAGTGTTGTAGAGAAACACCGCTGCCCCAGCATACAGAGGCTAAGAGGAGCTCGCAGATCTGCGCGCACTGCTATGATGAGGCCAAGTGTTGTAGAGGCACACCGCTGCTCCCAGCAAACAGAGGCTAAAAGGAGCTCGCAGATCTGCGCGAACTGCTATGATGAGGCCAAGTGTTGCAGAGGCACACCGCTGCCCCAGCATCCAGAGGTCAATAGGAGCTCGCAGATCTGCGCGCACTGCTATGATGAGGCCAAGTGTTGTAGAGGCACACCGCTGCCCTCAGCATACAGAGGCTAATAGGAGCTCGCAGATCTACGCGCACTGCTATGATGAGGCCAAGTGTTGTAGAGGCACACCGCTGCCCCAGCATACAGAGGCTAATAGGAGCTCGCAGATCTACGCGCACTGCTATGATGAGGCCAAGTGTTGTAGAGGCACACCGCTGCCCCCAGCATACAGAGGCTAAGAGGAGCTCGCAGATCTGCGCACACTGCTATGATGAGGCCAAGTGTTGCAGATGCACACCGCTGCCCCCAGCATACAGAGGCTAAGAGGTGCTCGCAGATCTGCGCGCACTGCTATGATGAGGCCAAGTGTTGTAGAGGCACACCGCTGCCCCCAGCATACAGAGGCTAGGAGTACCTCGCAGATCTACGTGCACTGCTATGATGAGGCCAAGTGTTGTAGAGGCACACCGCTGCCCCCAGCATACGGAGGCTAAGAGGAGCTCGCAGATCTGCGCGCACTGCTATGATGAGGCCAAGTGTTGTAGAGGCACACCGCTGCCTCCAGCATACAGAGGCTAAGAGGAGCTCGCAGATCTGCGCGCACTGCTATGATGAGGCCAAGTGTTGTAGAGGCACACCGCTGCCCGCAGCATACAGAGGCTAAGAGGAGCTCGCAGATCTGCGCGCACTGCTATGATGAGGCCGAGTGTTGTAGAGGCACACCGCTGCCCCCAGCATACAGAGGCTAAGAGGAGCTCGCAGATCTACGCACACTGCGATGATGAGGCCAAGTGTTGTAGAGGCACACCGCTGCCCCCAGCATCCAGAGGCCAATAGGAGCTCGCAGATCTGCGCGCACTGCTATGATGAGGCCAAGTGTTGTAGAGGCACACCGCTGCCCCCAGCATACAGAGGCTAAGAGGAGCTTGCAGATCTGCACGCACTGCTATGATGAGGCCAAGTGTTGTAGAGGCACACCGCTGCCCCCAGCATACCGAGGCTAATAGGAGCTCGCAGATCTACGCGCACTGCTATGATGAGGCCAAGTATTGTAGAGGCACACCGCTGCCCCCAGCATACAGAGGCTAAGAGGAGCTCGCAGATCTGCACGCACTGCTATGATGAGGCCAAGTGTTGCAGAGGCACACCGCTGCCCCAGCATACAGAGGCTAAGAGGAGCTCGCAGATCTGCGCGCACTGCTATGATGAGGCCAAGTGTTGTAGAGGCACACCGCTGCCCCCAGCATACAGAGGCTAAGAGGGGCTCACAGATCTACGCACACTGCTATGATGAGGCCAAGTGTTGTAGAGGCACACCGCTGCCCCCAGCATACAGAGGCTAAGAGGAGCTCGCAGATCTACGCGCACTGCTATGATGAGGCCAAGTGTTGTAGAGAAACACCGCTGCCCCAGCATACAGAGGCTAAGAGGAGCTCGCAGATCTGCGCGCACTGCTATGATGAGGCCAAGTGTTGTAGAGGCACACCGCTGCTCCCAGCAAACAGAGGCTAAAAGGAGCTCGCAGATCTGCGCGAACTGCTATGATGAGGCCAAGTGTTGCAGAGGCACACCGCTGCCCCAGCATCCAGAGGTCAATAGGAGCTCGCAGATCTGCGCGCACTGCTATGATGAGGCCAAGTGTTGTAGAGGCACACCGCTGCCCTCAGCATACAGAGGCTAATAGGAGCTCGCAGATCTACGCGCACTGCTATGATGAGGCCAAGTGTTGTAGAGGCACACCGCTGCCCCAGCATACAGAGGCTAATAGGAGCTCGCAGATCTACGCGCACTGCTATGATGAGGCCAAGTGTTGTAGAGGCACACCGCTGCCCCCAGCATACAGAGGCTAAGAGGAGCTCGCAGATCTGCGCACACTGCTATGATGAGGCCAAGTGTTGCAGATGCACACCGCTGCCCCCAGCATACAGAGGCTAAGAGGTGCTCGCAGATCTGCGCGCACTGCTATGATGAGGCCAAGTGTTGTAGAGGCACACCGCTGCCCCCAGCATACAGAGGCTAGGAGTACCTCGCAGATCTACGTGCACTGCTATGATGAGGCCAAGTGTTGTAGAGGCACACCGCTGCCCCCAGCATACGGAGGCTAAGAGGAGCTCGCAGATCTGCGCGCACTGCTATGATGAGGCCAAGTGTTGTAGAGGCACACCGCTGCCTCCAGCATACAGAGGCTAAGAGGAGCTCGCAGATCTGCGCGCACTGCTATGATGAGGCCAAGTGTTGTAGAGGCACACCGCTGCCCGCAGCATACAGAGGCTAAGAGGAGCTCGCAGATCTGCGCGCACTGCTATGATGAGGCCGAGTGTTGTAGAGGCACACCGCTGCCCCAGCATATAGAGGCTAAGAGGAGCTCGCAGATCTACGCGCACTGTTATGATGAGGCCAAGTGTTGTAGAGGCACACCGCTGCCCCCAGCATACAGAGGCTAAGAGGAGCTCGTAGATCTGCGCGCACTGCTATGATGAGGCCAAGTGTTGTAGAGGCACACCGCTGCCCCCAGCATACAGAGGCTAAGAGGAGCTCGCAGATCTACGCGCACTGCTATGATGAGGCCAAGTGTTGTAGAGGCACACCGCTGCCCCCAGCATCCAGAGGCCAATAGGAGCTCGCAGATCTGCGCGCACTGCTATGATGAGGCCAAGTGTTGTAGAGGCACACCGCTGCCCCCAGCATACAGAGGCTAAGAGGAGCTCGCAGATCTGCGCGCACTGCTATGATGAGGCCAAGTGTTGTAGAGGCACACCGCTGCCCCCAGCATCCAGAGGCCAATAGGAGCTCGCAGATCTATGCGCACTGCTATGATGAGGCAAAGTGTTGTAGAGGCACACCGCTGCTCCCAGCATACAGAGGCTAAGAGGAGCTCGCAGATCTACGCGCACTGCTATGATGAGGCCAAGTGTTGTAGAAGCACACCGCTGCCCCCAGCATACAGAGGCTAAGAGGAGCTCGTAGATCTACGTGCACTGCTATGATGAGGCCAAGTGTTGTAGAGGCACACCGCTGCCCCCAGCATACAGAGGCTAAGAGGAGCTCGCAGATCTGCGCGCACTGCTATGATGAGGCCAAGTGTTGTAGAGGCACACCGCTGCCCCCAGCATACAGAGGCTAAGAGGAGCTCGCAGATCTACGCACACTGCTATGATGAGGCCAAGTGTTTTAGAGGCACACCGCTGCCCCCAGCATACAGAGGCTAATAGGAGCTCGCAGATCTACGTGCACTGCTATGATGAGCCCAAGTGTTGTAGAGGCACACCGCTGCCCCCAGCATACAGAGGCTAATAGGAGCTCGCAGATCTACGTGCACTGCTATGATGAGGCCAAGTGTTGTAGAGGCACACCGCTGCCCCCAGCATCCAGAGGCCAATAGGAGCTCGCAGATCTACGCGCACTGCTATGATGAGGCCAAGTGTTGTAGAGGCACACCGCTGCCCCCAGCATACAGAGGCTAAGAGGAGCTCGCAGATCTACGCGCACTGCTATGATGAGGCCAAGTGTTGTAGAGGCACACCGCTGCCCCCAGCATACAGAGGCTAAGAGGAGCTTGTAGATCTGCGCGCACTGCTATGATGAGGCCAAGTGTTGTAGAGGCACACCGCTGCCCCCAGCATACAGAGGCTAAGAGGAGCTTGCAGATCTACGCGTACTGCTATGATGAGGCCAAGGGTTGTTGAGGCACACCGCTGCCCCCAGCATACAGAGGCTAAGAGGAGCTCGCAGATCTGCGCGCACTGATATGATGAGGCCAAGTGTTGTAGAGGCACACCGCTGCCCCCAGCATACAGAGGCTAAGAGGAGCTCGCAGATCTGCGCGCACTGCTATGATGAGGCCAAGTGTTGTAGAGGCACACCGCTGCCCCCGGCGTATAGAGGCTAAGAGGAGCTCGCAGATCTACGCGCACTGCTATGATGAGGCCAAGTGTTGTAGAGGCACACCGCTGCCCCCAGCATACAGAGGCTAAGAGGAGCTCGTAGATCTGCGCGCACTGCTATGATGAGGCCAAGTGTTGTAGAGGCACACCGCTGCCCCCAGCATATAGAGGCCAAGAGGAGCTCGCAGATCTACGCGCACTGTTATGATGAGGCCAAGTGTTGTAGAGGCACACCGCTGCCCCCAGCATACAGAGGCTAAGAGGAGCTCGTAGATCTGCGCGCACTGCTATGATGAGGCCTAGTGTTGTAGAGGCACACCGCTGCCCCCAGCATACAGAGGCTAAGAGGAGCTCGCAGATCTACGCGCACTGCTATGATGAGGCCAAGTGTTGTAGAGGCACACCGCTGCCCCCAGCATCCAGAGGCCAATAGGAGCTCGCAGATCTGCGCGCACTGCTATGATGAGGCCAAGTGTTGTAGAGGCACACCGCTGCCCCCAGCATACAGAGGCTATGAGGAGCTCACAGATCTGCGCGCACTGCTATGATGAGGCCAAGTGTTGTAGAGGCACACCGCTGCCCCCAGCATCCAGAGGCCAATAGGAGCTCGCAGATCTACGTGCACTGCTATGATGAGGCCAAGTGTTGTAGAGGCACACCGCTGCTCCCAGCATACAGAGGCTAAGAGGAGCTCGCAGATCTACGCGCACTGCTATGATGAGGCCAAGTGTTGTAGAGGCACACCGCTGCCCCCAGCATACAGAGGCTAAGAGGAGCTCGTAGATCTACGTGCACTGCTATGATGAGGCCAAGTGTTGTAGAGGCACACCGCTGCCCCCAGCATACAGAGGCTAAGAGGAGCTCGCAGATCTGCGCGCACTGCTATGATGAGGCCAAGTGTTGTAGAGGCACACCACTGCCCCCAGCATACAGAGGCTAAGAGGAGCTCGCAGATCTACGCACACTGCTATGTTGAGGCCAAGTGTTGTAGAGGCACACCGCTGCCCCCAGCATACAGAGGCTAATAGGAGCTTGCAGATCTACGCGCACTGCTATGATGAGGCCAAGTGTTCTGGAGGCACACCGCTGCCCCCAGCATACAGAGGCTAATAGGAGCTCGCAGATCTACGTGCACTGCTATGATGAGGCCAAGTGTTGTAGAGGCACACCGCTGCCCCCAGCATCCAGAGGCCAATAGGAGCTCGCAGATCTACGCGCACTGCTATGATGAGGCCAAGTGTTGTAGAGGCACACCGCTGCCCCCAGCATACAGAGGCTAAGAGGAGCTCACAAATCTACGCGCACTGCTATGATGAGGCCAAGAGTTGTAGAGGCACACCGCTGCCCCCAGCATACAGAGGCTAAGAGGAGCTCGTAGATCTGCGCGCACTGCTATGATGAGGCCAAGTGTTGTAGAGGCACACCGCTGCCCCCAGCATACAGAGGCTAAGAGGAGCTTGCAGATCTACGCGTACTGCTATGATGAGGCCAAGTATTGTTGAGGCACACCGCTGCCCCCAGCATACAGAGGCTAAGAGGAGCTCGCAGATCTGCGCGCACTGATATGATGAGGCCAAGTGTTGTAGAGGCACACCGCTGCCCCCAGCATACAGAGGCTAAGAGGAGCTCGCAGATCTGCGCGCACTGCTATGATGAGGCCAAGTGTTGTAGAGGCACACCGCTGCCCCCAGCATACAGAGGCTAAGAGGAGCTCGCAGATCTACGCGCACTGCTATGATGAGGCCAAGTGTTGTAGAGGCACACCGCTGCCCCCAGCATACGGAGGCTAATAGGAGCTCGCAAATCTACGCGCACTGCTATGATGAGACCAAGTGTTGTAGAGGCACATCGCTGCCCCCAGCATACAGAGGCTAAGAGGAGCTCATAGATCTACGTGCACTGCTATGATGAGGCCAAGTGTTGTGGAGGCACACCGCTGCCCCCAGCATACAGAGGCTAAGAGGAGCTCGCAGATCTGCGCGCACTGCTATGATGAGGCCAAGTGTTGTAGAGGCACACCGCTGCCCCCAGCATACAGAGGCTAAGAGGAGCTCGCAGATCTGTGCGCACTGCTATGATGAGGCCAAGTGTTGTAGAGGCACACCGCTGCCCCCAGCATACAGAGGCTAATAGGAGCTCGCAGATCTACGCGCACTGCTATGATGAGGCCAAGTGTTGTAGAGGCACACCGCTGCCCCCAGCATACAGAGGCTAAGAGGAGCTCGTAGATCTACGTGCACTGCTATGATGAGGCCAAGTGTTGTAGAGGCACACCGCTGCCCCCAGCATACAGAGGCTAAGAGGAGCTCGCAGATCTGCGCGCACTGCTATGATGAGGCCAAGTGTTGTAGAGGCACACCGCTGCCCCCAGCATACAGAGGCTAAGAGGAGCTCGTAGATCTACATGCACTGCTATGATGAGGCCAAGTGTTGTAGAGGCACACCGCTGCCCCCAGCACACAGAGGCTAATAGGAGCTCGCAGATCTACGTGCACTGCTATGATGAGGCCAAGTGTTGTAGAGGCACTCCGCTGCTCCCAGTATACAGAGCCTAAGAGGAGCTCGCAGATCTACGCGCACTGCTATGATGAGGCCAAGTGTTGTAGAGGCACACCGCTGCCCACAGCATACAGAGGCTAAGAGGAGCTCGTAGATCTACGTGCACTGCTATGATGAGGCAAAGTGTTGTAGAGGCACACCGCTGCCCCAGCATACAGAGGCTAAGAGGAGCTCGCAGATCTGCGCGCACTGCTATGATGAGGCCAAGTGTTGTAGAGGCACACCGCTGCCCCCAGCATACAGAGGCTAAGAGGAGCTCGCAGATCTATGCACACTGCTATGATGAGGCCAAGTGTTGTAGAGGCACACCGCTGCCCCCAGCATACAGAGGCTAATAGGAGCTCGCAGATCTACGCGCACTGCTAAGATGAGGCCAAGTGTTGTAGAGGCACACCGCTGCCCCCAGCATACAGAGGCTAATAGGAGCTCGCAGATCTACGTGCACTGCTATGATGAGGCCAAGTGTTGTAGAGGCACACCGCTGCCCCCAGCATCCAGAGGCCAATAGGAGCTCGCAGATCTACGCGCACTGCTATGATGAGGCCAAGTGTTGTAGAGGCACACCGCTGCCCCCAGCATACAGAGGCTAAGAGGAGCTCGCAGATCTACGCGCACTGCTATGATGAGGTCAAGTGTTGTAGAGGCACATCGCTGCCCCCAGCATACAGAGGCTAAGAGGAGCTCGTAGATCTATGTGCACTGCTATGATGAGGCCAAGTGTTGTAGAGGCACACCGCTGCCCCCAGCATACAGAGGCTAAGAGGAGCTCGCAGATCTACGCGCACTGCTATGATGAGGCCAAGTGTTGTAGAGGCACACCGCTGCCCCCAGCATACGGAGGCTAATAGGAGCTCGCAAATCTACGCGCACTGCTATGATGAGGCCAAGTGTTGTAGAGGCACATCGCTGCCCCCAGCATACAGAGGCTAAGAGGAGCTCGTAGATCTACGTGCACTGCTGTGATGAGGCCAAGTGTTGTGGAGGCACACCGCTGCCCCCAGCATACAGAGGCTAAGAGGAGCTCGCAGATCTGCGCGCACTGCTATGATGAGGCCAAGTGTTGTAGAGGCACACCGCTGCCCCCAGCATACAGAGGCTAAGAGGAGCTCGCAGATCTACATGCACTGCTATGATGAGGCCAAGTGTTGTAGAGGCACACCGCTGCCCCCAGCACACAGAGGCTTATAGGAGCTCGCAGATCTACGTGCACTGCTATGATGAGGCCAAGTGTTGTAGAGGCACACCGCTGCTCCCAGCATACAGAGCCTAAGAGGAGCTCGCAGATCTACGCGCACTGCTATGATGAGGCCAAGTGTTGTAGAGGCACACCGCTGCCCCCAGCATACAGAGGCTAAGAGGAGCTCGTAGATCTACGTGCACTGCTATGATGAGGCAAAGTGTTGTAGAGGCACACCGCTGCCCCAGCATACAGAGGCTAAGAGGAGCTCGCAGATCTGCGCGCACTGCTATGATGAGGCCAAGTGTTGTAGAGGCACACCGCTGCCCCCAGCATACAGAGGCTAAGAGGAGCTCGCAGATCTATGCACACTGCTATGATGAGGCCAAGTGTTGTAGAGGCACACCGCTGCCCCCAGCATACAGAGGCTAATAGGAGCTCGCAGATCTACGCGCACTGCTATGATGAGGCCAAGTGTTGTAGAGGCACACCGCTGCCCCCAGCATACAGAGGCTAATAGGAGCTCGCAGATCTACGTGCACTGCTATGATGAGGCCAAGTGTTGTAGAGGCACACCGCTGCCCCCAGCATCCAGAGGTCAATAGGAGCTCGCAGATCTACGCGCACTGCTATGATGAGGCCAAGTGTTGTAGAGGCACACCGCTGCCCCCAGCATACAGAGGCTAAGAGGAGCTCGCAGATCTACGCGCACTGCTATGATGAGGTCAAGTGTTGTAGAGGCACATCGCTGCCCCCAGCATACAGAGGCTAAGAGGAGCTCGTAGATCTATGTGCACTGCTATGATGAGGCCAAGTGTTGTAGAGGCACACCGCTGCCCCCAGCATACAGAGGCTAAGAGGAGCTCGCAGATCTACGCGCACTGCTATGATGAGGCCAAGTGTTGTAGAGGCACACCGCTGCCCCCAGCATACGGAGGCTAATAGGAGCTCGCAAATCTACGCGCACTGCTATGATGAGGCCAAGTGTTGTAGAGGCACATCGCTGCCCCCAGCATACAGAGGCTAAGAGGAGCTCGTAGATCTACGTGCACTGCTGTGATGAGGCCAAGTGTTGTGGAGGCACACCGCTGCCCCCAGCATACAGAGGCTAAGAGGAGCTCGCAGATCTGCGCGCACTGCTATGATGAGGCCAAGTGTTGTAGAGGCACACCGCTGCCCCCAGCATACAGAGGCTAAGAGGAGCTCGCAGATCTGTGCGCACTGCTATGATGAGGCCAAGTGTTGTAGAGGCACACCGCTGCCCCCAGCATACAGAGGCTAATAGGAGCTCGCAGATCTACGCGCACTGCTATGATGAGGCCAAGTGTTGTAGAGGCACACCGCTGCCCCCAGCATACAGAGGCTAAGAGGAGCTCGTAGATCTACGTGCACTGCTATGATGAGGCCAAGTGTTGTAGAGGCACACCGCTGCCCCCAGCATACAGAGGTTAAGAGGAGCTCGCAGATCTGCGCGCACTGCTATGATGAGGCCAAGTGTTGTAGAGGCACACCGCTGCCCCCAGCATACAGAGGCTAAGAGGAGCTCGTAGATCTACATGCACTGCTATGATGAGGCCAAGTGTTGTAGAGGCACACCGCTGCCCCCAGCACACAGAGGCTAATAGGAGCTCGCAGATCTACGTGCACTGCTATGATGAGGCCAAGTGTTGTAGAGGCACACCGCTGCTCCCAGCATACAGAGCCTAAGAGGAGCTCGCAGATCTACGCGCACTGCTATGATGAGGCCAAGTGTTGTAGAGGCACACCGCTGCCCCCAGCATACGGAGGCTAAGAGGAGCTCGTAGATCTACGTGCACTGCTATGATGAGGCAAAGTGTTGTAGAGGCACACCACTGCCCCCAGCATACAGAGGCTAAGAGGAGCTCGCAGATCTGCGCGCACTGCTATGATGAGGCCAAGTGTTGTAGAGGCACACCGCTGCCCCCAGCATACAGAGGCTAAGAGGAGCTCGCAGATCTACGCACACTGCTATGATGAGGCCAAGTGTTGTAGAGGCACACCGCTGCCCCCAGCATACAGAGGCTAATAGGAGCTCGCAGATCTACGCGCACTGCTATGATGAGGCCAAGTGTTGTAGAGGCACACCGCTGCCCCCAGCATACAGAGGCTAATAGGAGCTCGCAGATCTACGTGCACTGCTATGATGAGGCCAAGTGTTGTAGAGGCACACCGCTGCCCCCAGCATCCAGAGGCCAATAGGAGCTCGCAGATCTACGCGCACTGCTATGATGAGGCCAAGTGTTGTAGAGGCACATCGCTGCCCCCAGCATACAGAGGGTAAGAGGAGCTCGTAGATCTATGTGCACTGCTATGATGAGGCCAAGTGTTGTAGAGGCACACCGCTGCCCCCAGCATACAGAGGCTAAGAGGAGCTCGCAGATCTACGCGCACTGCTATGATGAGGCCAAGTGTTGTAGAGGCACACCGCTGCCCCCAGCATACGGAGGCTAATAGGAGCTCGCTAATCTACGCGCACTGCTATGATGAGGCCAAGTGTTGTAGAGGCACATCGCTGCCCCCAGCATACAGAGGCTAAGAGGAGCTCGTAGATCTACGTGCACTGCTGTGATGAGGCCAAGTGTTGTGGAGGCACACCGCTGCCCCCAGCATACAGAGGCTAAGAGGAGCTCGCAGATCTGCGCGCACTGCTATGATGAGGCCAAGTGTTGTAGAGGCACACCGCTGCCCACAGCATACAGAGGCTAAGAGGAGCTCGCAGATCTGCACGCACTGGTATGATGAGGCCAAGTGTTGCAGAGGCACACCGCTGCCCCAGCATACAGAGGCTAAGAGGAGCTCGCAGATCTGCGCGCACTGCTATGATGAGGCCAAGTGTTGTAGAGGCACACCGCTGCCCCCAGCATACAGAGGCTAAGAGGAGCTCGCAGATCTACGCACACTGCTATGATGAGCCAAGTGTTATAGAGGCACACAGCTGCCCCAGCATACAGAGGCTAAGAGGAGCTCGCAGATCTGCGCGCACTGCTATGATGAGGCCAAGTGTTGTAGAGGCACACCGCTGCCCCCAGCAAACAGAGGCTAAAAGGAGCTCGCAGATCTGCGCGCACTGCTATGATGAGGCCAAGTGTTGCAGAGGCACACCGCTGCCCCAGCATCCAGAGGTCAATAGGAGCTCGCAGATCTGCGCGCACTGCTATGATGAGGCCAAGTGTTGTAGAGGCACACCGCTGCCCTCAGCATACAGAGGCTAATAGGAGCTCGCAGATCTACGCGCACTGCTATGATGAGGCCAAGTGTTGTAGAGGCACACCGCTGCCCCCAGCATACAGAGGCTAATAGGAGCTCGCAGATCTACGCGCACTGCTATGATGAGGCCAAGTGTTGTAGAGGCACACCGCTGCCCCCAGCATACAGAGGCTAAGAGGAGCTCGCAGATCTGCGCACACTGCTATGATGAGGCCAAGTGTTGCAGAGGCACACCGCTGCCCCCAGCATACAGAGGCTAAGAGGTGCTCGCAGATCTGCGCGCACTGCTATGATGAGGCCAAGTGTTGTAGAGGCACACCGCTGCCCCCAGCATACAGAGGCTAAGAGTACCTCGCAGATCTACGTGCACTGCTATGATGAGGCCAAGTGTTGTAGAGGCACACCGCTGCCCCCAGCATACAGAGGCTAAGAGGAGCTCGTAGATCTACGTGCACTGCTATGATGAGGCCAAGTGTTGTAGAGGCACACCGCTGCCCCCAGCATACAGAGGTTAAGAGGAGCTCGCAGATCTGCGCGCACTGCTATGATGAGGCCAAGTGTTGTAGAGGCACACCGCTGCCCCCAGCATACAGAGGCTAAGAGTACCTCGCAGATCTACGTGCACTGCTATGATGAGGCCAAGTGTTGTAGAGGCACACCGCTGCCCCCAGCATACAGAGGCTAAGAGGAGCTCGCAGATCTACGCACACTGCTATGATGAGGCCAAGTGTTGTAGAGGCACACCGCTGCCCCCAGCATACAGAGGCTAATAGGAGCTCGCAGATCTACGCGCACTGCTATGATGAGGCCAAGTGTTGTAGAGGCACACCGCTGCCCCCAGCATACAGAGGCTAATAGGAGCTCGCAGATCTACGTGCACTGCTATGATGAGGCCAAGTGTTGTAGAGGCACACCGCTGCCCCCAGCATCCAGAGGCCAATAGGAGCTCGCAGATCTACGCGCACTGCTATGATGAGGCCAAGTGTTGTAGAGGCACATCGCTGCCCCCAGCATACAGAGGGTAAGAGGAGCTCGTAGATCTATGTGCACTGCTATGATGAGGCCAAGTGTTGTAGAGGCACACCGCTGCCCCCAGCATACAGAGGCTAAGAGGAGCTCGCAGATCTACGCGCACTGCTATGATGAGGCCAAGTGTTGTAGAGGCACACCGCTGCCCCCAGCATACGGAGGCTAATAGGAGCTCGCTAATCTACGCGCACTGCTATGATGAGGCCAAGTGTTGTAGAGGCACATCGCTGCCCCCAGCATACAGAGGCTAAGAGGAGCTCGTAGATCTACGTGCACTGCTGTGATGAGGCCAAGTGTTGTGGAGGCACACCGCTGCCCCCAGCATACAGAGGCTAAGAGGAGATCGCAGATCTGCGCACACTGCTATGATGAGGCCAAGTGTTGTAGAGGCACACCGCTGCCCACAGCATACAGAGGCTAAGAGGAGCTCGCAGATCTGCACGCACTGGTATGATGAGGCCAAGTGTTGCAGAGGCACACCGCTGCCCCAGCATACAGAGGCTAAGAGGAGCTCGCAGATCTGCGCGCACTGCTATGATGAGGCCAAGTGTTGTAGAGGCACACCGCTGCCCCCAGCATACAGAGGCTAAGAGGAGCTCGCAGATCTACGCACACTGCTATGATGAGCCAAGTGTTATAGAGGCACACCGCTGCCCCAGCATACAGAGGCTAAGAGGAGCTCGCAGATCTGCGCGCACTGCTATGATGAGGCCAAGTGTTGTAGAGGCACACCGCTGCCCCCAGCAAACAGAGGCTAAAAGGAGCTCGCAGATCTGCGCGCACTGCTATGATGAGGCCAAGTGTTGCAGAGGCACACCGCTGCCCCAGCATCCAGAGGTCAATAGGAGCTCGCAGATCTGCGCGCACTGCTATGATGAGGCCAAGTATTGTAGAGGCACACCGCTGCCCCCAGCATACAGAGGCTAATAGGAGCTCGCAGATCTACGCGCACTGCTATGATGAGGCCAAGTGTTGTAGAGGCACACCACTGCCCCCAGCATACAGAGGCTAAGAGGAGCTCGCAGATCTGCGCACACTGCTATGATGAGGCCAAGTGTTGCAGAGGCACACCGCTGCCCCCAGCATACAGAGGCTAAGAGGTGCTCGCAGATCTGCGCGCACTGCTATGATGAGGCCAAGTGTTGTAGAGGCACACCGCTGCCCCCAGCATACAGAGGCTAAGAGTACCTCGCAGATCTACGTGCACTGCTATGATGAGGCCAAGTGTTGTAGAGGCACACCGCTGCCCCCAGCATACAGAGGCTAAGAGGAGCTCGCAGATCTGCGCGCACTGCTATGATGAGGCCAAGTGTTGTAGAGGCACACCGTTGCCCCCAGCATCCAGAGGTCAATAGGAGCTCGCAGATCTACGCGCACTGCTATGATGAGGCCTAGTGTTGTAGAGGCACACCGCTGCCCCCAGCATACAGAGGCTAATAGGAGCTCGCAGATCTACGCGCACTGCTATGATGAGGCCAAGTGTTGTAGAGGCACACCGCTGCCCCCAGCATACAGAGGCTAAGAGGAGCTCGCAGATCTGCGCACACTGCTATGATGAGGCCAAGTGTTGCAGAGGCACACCGCTGCCCCCAGCATACAGAGGCTAAGAGGTGCTCGCAGATCTGCGCGCACTGCTATGATGAGGCCAAGTGTTGTAGAGGCACACCGCTGCCCCCAGCATACAGAGGCTAAGAGTACCTCGCAGATCTACGTGCACTGCTATGATGAGGCCAAGTGTTGTAGAGGCACACCGCTGCCCCCAGCATACAGAGGCTAAGAGGAGCTCGCAGATCTGCGCGCACTGCTATGATGAGGCCAAGTGTTGTAGAGGCACACCGCTGCCTCCAGCATACAGAGGCTAAGAGGAGCTCGCAGATCTGCGCGCACTGCTATGATGAGGCCAAGTGTTGTAGAGGCACACCGCTGCCCCCAGCATACAGAGGCTAAGAGGAGCTCGCAGATCTACGCGCACTGTTATGATGAGGCCAAGTGTTGTAGAGGCACACCGCTGCCCCCAGCATACAGAGGCTAAGAGGAGCTCGTAGATCTGCGAGCACTGCTATGATGAGGCCAAGTGTTGTAGAGGCACACCGCTGCCCCCAGCATACAGAGGCTAAGAGGAGCTCGCAGATCTACGCGCACTGCTATGATGAGGCCAAGTGTTGTAGAGGCACACCGCTGCCCCCAGCATCCAGAGGCCAATAGGAGCTCGCAGATCTGCGCGCACTGCTATGATGAGGCCAAGTGTTGTAGAGGCACACCGCTGCCCCCAGCATACAGAGGCTAAGAGGAGCTCGCAGATCTGCGCGCACTGCTATGATGAGGCCAAGTGTTGTAGAGGCACACCGCTGCCCCCAGCATCCAGAGGCCAATAGGAGCTCGCAGATCTATGCGCACTGCTATGATGAGGCCAAGTGTTGTTGAGGCACACCGCTGCTCCCAGCATACAGAGGCTAAGAGGAGCTCGCAGATCTACGCGCACTGCTATGATGAGGCCAAGTGTTGTAGAAGCACACCGCTGCCCCCAGCATACAGAGGCTAAGAGGAGCTCGTAGATCTACGTGCACTGCTATGATGAGGCCAAGTGTTGTAGAGGCACACCGCTGCCCCCAGCATACAGAGGCTAAGAGGAGCTCGCAGATCTGCGCGCACTGCTATGATGAGGCCAAGTGTTGTAGAGGCACACCGCTGCCCCCAGCATACAGAGGCTAAGAGGAGCTCGCAGATCTACGCACACTGCTATGATGAGGCCAAGTGTTGTAGAGGCACACCGCTGCCCCCAGCATACAGAGGCTAATAGGAGCTCGCAGATCTACGCGCACTGCTATGATGAGGCCAAGTGTTGTAGAGGCACACCGCTACCCCCAGCATACAGAGGCTAATAGGAGCTCGCAGATCTACGTGCACTGCTATGATGAGGCCAAGTGTTGTAGAGGCACACCGCTGCCCCCAGCATCCAGAGGCCAATAGGAGCTCGCAGATCTACGCGCACTGCTATGATGAGGCCAAGTGTTGTAGAGGCACACCGCTGCCCCCAGCATACAGAGGCTAAGAGGAGCTAGCAGATCTACGCGCACTGCTATGATGAGGCCAAGTGTTGTAGAGGCACACCGCTGCCCCCAGCATACAGAGGCTAAGAGGAGCTCGTAGATCTGCGCGCACTGCTATGATGAGGCCAAGTGTTGTAGAGGCACACCGCTGCCCCCAGCATACAGAGGCTAAGAGGAGCTTGCAGATCTACGCGTACTGCTATGATGAGGCCAAGTGTTGTTGAGGCACACCGCTGCCCCCAGCATACAGAGGCTAAGAGGAGCTCGCAGATCTGCGCGCACTGATATGATGAGGCCAAGTGTTGTAGAGGCACACCGCTGCCCCCAGCATACAGAGGCTAAGAGGAGCTCGCAGATCTGCGCGCACTGCTATGATGAGGCCAAGTGTTGTAGAGGCACACCGCTGCCCCCAGCATACAGAGGCTAAGAGGAGCTCGCAGATCTACGCGCACTGCTATGATGAGGCCAAGTGTTGTAGAGGCACACCGCTGCCCCCAGCATCCAGAGGCCAATAGGAGCTGGCAGATCTGCGCGCACTGCTATGATGAGGCCAAGTGTTGTAGAGGCAGACCGCTGCCCCCAGCATACAGAGGCTATGAGAAGCTCGCAGATCTGCGCGCACTGCTATGATGAGGCCAAGTGTTGTAGAGGCACACCGCTGCCCCCAGCATCCAGAGGCCAATAGGAGCTCGCAGATCTACGCGCACTGCTATGATGAGGCCAAGTGTTGTAGAGGCACACCGCTGCTCCCAGCATACAGAGGCTAAGAGGAGCTCGCAGATCTACGCGCACTGCTATGATGAGGCCAAGTGTTGTAGAGGCAAACCGCTGCCCACAGCATACAGAGGCTAAGAGGAGCTCGTAGATCTACGTGCACTGCTATGATGAGGCCAAGTGTTGTAGAGGCACACCGCTGCCCCCAGCATACAGAGGCTAAGAGGAGCTCGCAGATCTGCGCGCACTGCTATGATGAGGCCAAGTGTTGTAGAGGCACACCGCTGCCCCCAGCATACAGAGGCTAAGAGGAGCTCGCAGATCTACGCACACTGCTATGATGAGGCCAAGTGTTGTAGAGGCACACCGCTTCCCCCAGCATACAGAGGCTAATAGGAGCTCGCAGATCTACGCGCACTGCTATGATGAGGCCAAGTGTTCTGGAGGCACACCGCTGCCCCCAGCATACAGAGGCTAATAGGAGCTCGCAGATCTACGTGCACTGCTATGATGAGGCCAAGTGTTGTAGAGGCACACCGCTGCCCCCAGCATCCAGAGGCCAATAGGAGCTCGCAGATCTACGCGCACTGCTATGATGAGGCCAAGTGTTGTAGAGGCACACCGCTGCCCCCAGCATACAGAGGCTAAGAGGAGCTCGCAGATCTACGCGCACTGCTATGATGAGGCCAAGTGTTGTAGAGGCACACCGCTGCCCCCAGCATACAGAGGCTAAGAGGAGCTCGTAGATCTGCGCGCACTGCTATGATGAGGCCAAGTGTTGTAGAGGCACACCGCTGCCCCCAGCATACAGAGGCTAAGAGGAGCTTGCAGATCTACGCGTACTGCTATGATGAGGCCAAGTATTGTTGAGGCACACCGCTGCCCCCAGCATACAGAGGCTAAGAGGAGCTCGCAGATCTGCGTGCACTGATATGATGAGGCCAAGTGTTGTAGAGGCACACCGCTGCCCCCAGCATACAGAGGCTAAGAGGAGCTCGCAGATCTGCGCGCACTGCTATGATGAGGCCAAGTGTTGTAGAGGCACACCGCTGCCCCCAGCATACAGAGGCTAAGAGGAGCTTGCAGATCTACGTGCACTGCTATGATGAGGCCAAGTGTTGTAGAGGCACACCGCTGCCCCCAGCATACAGAGGTTAAGAGGAGCTCGCAGATCTGCGCGCACTGCTATGATGAGGCCAAGTGTTGTAGAGGCACACCGCTGCCCCCAGCATACAGAGGCTAAGAGGAGCTCGTAGATCTACATGCACTGCTATGATGAGGCCAAGTGTTGTAGAGGCACACCGCTGCCCCCAGCACACAGAGGCTAATAGGAGCTCGCAGATCTACGTGCACTGCTATGATGAGGCCAAGTGTTGTAGAGGCACACCGCTGCTCCCAGCATACAGAGCCTAAGAGGAGCTCGCAGATCTACGCGCACTGCTATGATGAGGCCAAGTGTTGTAGAGGCACACCGCTGCCCCCAGCATAGAGAGGCTAAGAGGAGCTCGTAGATCTACGTGCACTGCTATGATGAGGCAAAGTGTTGTAGAGGCACACCACTGCCCCCAGCATACAGAGGCTAAGAGGAGCTCGCAGATCTGCGCGCACTGCTATGATGAGGCCAAGTGTTGTAGAGGCACACCGCTGCCCCCAGCATACAGAGGCTAAGAGGAGCTCGCAGATCTACGCACACTGCTATGATGAGGCCAAGTGTTGTAGAGGCACACCGCTGCCCCCAGCATACAGAGGCTAATAGGAGCTCGCAGATCTACGCGCACTGCTATGATGAGGCCAAGTGTTGTAGAGGCACACCGCTGCCTCCAGCATACAGAGGCTAATAGGAGCTCGCAGATCTACGTGCACTGCTATGATGAGGCCAAGTGTTGTAGAGGCACACCGCTGCCCCCAGCATCCAGAGGCCAATAGGAGCTCGCAGATCTACGCGCACTGCTATGATGAGGCCAAGTGTTGTAGAGGCACATCGCTGCCCCCAGCATACAGAGGGTAAGAGGAGCTCGTAGATCTATGTGCACTGCTATGATGAGGCCAAGTGTTGTAGAGGCACACCGCTGCCCCCAGCATACAGAGGCTAAGAGGAGCTCGCAGATCTACGCGCACTGCTATGATGAGGCCAAGTGTTGTAGAGGCACACCGCTGCCCCCAGCATACGGAGGCTAATAGGAGCTCGCTAATCTACGCGCACTGCTATGATGAGGCCAAGTGTTGTAGAGGCACATCGCTGCCCCCAGCATACAGAGGCTAAGAGGAGCTCGTAGATCTACGTGCACTGCTGTGATGAGGCCAAGTGTTGTGGAGGCACACCGCTGCCCCCAGCATACAGAGGCTAAGAGGAGCTCGCAGATCTGCGCGCACTGCTATGATGAGGCCAAGTGTTGTAGAGGCACACCGCTGCCCACAGCATACAGAGGCTAAGAGGAGCTTGCAGATCTGCACGCACTGGTATGATGAGGCCAAGTGTTGCAGAGGCACACCGCTGCCCCAGCATACAGAGGCTAAGAGGAGCTCGCAGATCTGTGCGCACTGCTATGATGAGGCCAAGTGTTGTAGAGGCACACCGCTGCCCCCAGCATACAGAGGCTAAGAGGAGCTCGCAGATCTACGCACACTGCTATGATGAGCCAAGTGTTATAGAGGCACACAGCTGCCCCAGCATACAGAGGCTAAGAGGAGCTCGCAGATCTGCGCGCACTGCTATGATGAGGCCAAGTGTTGTAGAGGCACACCGCTGCCCCCAGCAAACAGAGGCTAAAAGGAGCTCGCAGATCTGCGCGCACTGCTATGATGAGGCCAAGTGTTGCAGAGGCACACCGCTGCCCCAGCATCCAGAGGTCAATAGGAGCTCGCAGATCTGCGCGCACTGCTATGATGAGGCCAAGTGTTGTAGAGGCACACCGCTGCCCTCAGCATACAGAGGCTAATAGGAGCTCGCAGATCTACGCGCACTGCTATGATGAGGCCAAGTGTTGTAGAGGCACACCGCTGCCCCCAGCATACAGAGGCTAATAGGAGCTCGCAGATCTACGCGCACTGCTATGATGAGGCCAAGTGTTGTAGAGGCACACCGCTGCCCCCAGCATACAGAGGCTAAGAGGAGCTCGCAGATCTGCGCACACTGCTATGATGAGGCCAAGTGTTGCAGAGGCACACCGCTGCCCCCAGCATACAGAGGCTAAGAGGTGCTCGCAGATCTGCGCGCACTGCTATGATGAGGCCAAGTGTTGTAGAGGCACACCGCTGCCCCCAGCATACAGAGGCTAAGAGTACCTCGCAGATCTACGTGCACTGCTATGATGAGGCCAAGTGTTGTAGAGGCACACCGCTGCCCCCAGCATACAGAGGCTAAGAGGAGCTCGTAGATCTACGTGCACTGCTATGATGAGGCCAAGTGTTGTAGAGGCACACCGCTGCCCCCAGCATACAGAGGTTAAGAGGAGCTCGCAGATCTGCGCGCACTGCTATGATGAGGCCAAGTGTTGTAGAGGCACACCGCTGCCCCCAGCATACAGAGGCTAAGAGGAGCTCATAGATCTACATGCACTGCTATGATGAGGCCAAGTGTTGTAGAGGCACACCGCTGCCCCCAGCACACAGAGGCTAATAGGAGCTCGCAGATCTACGTGCACTGCTATGATGAGGCCAAGTGTTGTAGAGGCACACCGCTGCTCCCAGCATACAGAGCCTAAGAGGAGCTCGCAGATCTACGCGCACTGCTATGATGAGGCCAAGTGTTGTAGAGGCACACCGCTGCCCCCAGCATACAGAGGCTAAGAGGAGCTCGTAGATCTACGTGCACTGCTATGATGAGGCAAAGTGTTGTAGAGGCACACCACTGCCCCCAGCATACAGAGGCTAAGAGGAGCTTGCAGATCTGCGCGCACTGCTATGATGAGGCCAAGTGTTGTAGAGGCACACCGCTGCCCCCAGCATACAGAGGCTAAGAGGAGCTCGCAGATCTACGCACACTGCTATGATGAGGCCAAGTGTTGTAGAGGCACACCGCTGCCCCCAGCATACAGAGGCTAATAGGAGCTCGCAGATCTACGCGCACTGCTATGATGAGGCCAAGTGTTGTAGAGGCACACCGCTGCCCCCAGCATACAGAGGCTAATAGGAGCTCGCAGATCTACGTGCACTGCTATGATGAGGCCAAGTGTTGTAGAGGCACACCGCTGCCCCCAGCATCCAGAGGCCAATAGGAGCTCGCAGATCTACGCGCACTGCTATGATGAGGCCAAGTGTTGTAGAGGCACATCGCTGCCCCCAGCATACAGAGGGTAAGAGGAGCTCGTAGATCTATGTGCACTGCTATGATGAGGCCAAGTGTTGTAGAGGCACACCGCTGCCCCCAGCATACAGAGGCTAAGAGGAGCTCGCAGATCTACGCGCACTGCTATGATGAGGCCAAGTGTTGTAGAGGCACACCGCTGCCCCCAGCATACGGAGGCTAATAGGAGCTCGCTAATCTACGCGCACTGCTATGATGAGGCCAAGTGTTGTAGAGGCACATCGCTGCCCCCAGCATACAGAGGCTAAGAGGAGCTCGTAGATCTACGTGCACTGCTGTGATGAGGCCAAGTGTTGTGGAGGCACACCGCTGCCCCCAGCATACAGAGGCTAAGAGGAGATCGCAGATCTGCGCACACTGCTATGATGAGGCCAAGTGTTGTAGAGGCACACCGCTGCCCACAGCATACAGAGGCTAAGAGGAGCTCGCAGATCTGCACGCACTGGTATGATGAGGCCAAGTGTTGCAGAGGCACACCGCTGCCCCAGCATACAGAGGCTAAGAGGAGCTCGCAGATCTGCGCGCACTGCTATGATGAGGCCAAGTGTTGTAGAGGCACACCGCTGCCCCCAGCATACAGAGGCTAAGAGGAGCTCGCAGATCTACGCACACTGCTATGATGAGCCAAGTGTTATAGAGGCACACCGCTGCCCCAGCATACAGAGGCTAAGAGGAGCTCGCAGATCTGCGCGCACTGCTATGATGAGGCCAAGTGTTGTAGAGGCACACCGCTGCCCCCAGCAAACAGAGGCTAAAAGGAGCTCGCAGATCTGCGCGCACTGCTATGATGAGGCCAAGTGTTGCAGAGGCACACCGCTGCCCCAGCATCCAGAGGTCAATAGGAGCTCGCAGATCTGCGCGCACTGCTATGATGAGGCCAAGTATTGTAGAGGCACACCGCTGCCCCCAGCATACAGAGGCTAATAGGAGCTCGCAGATCTACGCGCACTGCTATGATGAGGCCAAGTGTTGTAGAGGCACACCACTGCCCCCAGCATACAGAGGCTAAGAGGAGCTCGCAGATCTGCGCACACTGCTATGATGAGGCCAAGTGTTGCAGAGGCACACCGCTGCCCCCAGCATACAGAGGCTAAGAGGTGCTCGCAGATCTGCGCGCACTGCTATGATGAGGCCAAGTGTTGTAGAGGCACACCGCTGCCCCCAGCATACAGAGGCTAAGAGTACCTCGCAGATCTACGTGCACTGCTATGATGAGGCCAAGTGTTGTAGAGGCACACCGCTGCCCCCAGCATACAGAGGCTAAGAGGAGCTCGCAGATCTGCGCGCACTGCTATGATGAGGCCAAGTGTTGTAGAGGCACACCGCTGCCCCCCAGCATCCAGAGGTCAATAGGAGCTCGCAGATCTACGCGCACTGCTATGATGAGGCAAAGTGTTGTAGAGGCACACCACTGCCCCCAGCATACAGAGGCTAAGAGGAGCTCGCAGATCTGCGCGCACTGCTATGATGAGGCCAAGTGTTGTAGAGGCACACCGCTGCCCCCAGCATACAGAGGCTAAGAGGAGCTCGCAGATCTACGCACACTGCTATGATGAGGCCAAGTGTTGTAGAGGCACACCGCTGCCCCCAGCATACAGAGGCTAATAGGAGCTCGCAGATCTACGCGCACTGCTATGATGAGGCCAAGTGTTGTAGAGGCACACCGCTGCCCCCAGCATACAGAGGCTAATAGGAGCTCGCAGATCTACGTGCACTGCTATGATGAGGCCAAGTGTTGTAGAGGCACACCGCTGCCCCCAGCATCCAGAGGCCAATAGGAGCTCGCAGATCTACGCGCACTGCTATGATGAGGCCAAGTGTTGTAGAGGCACATCGCTGCCCCCAGCATACAGAGGGTAAGAGGAGCTCGTAGATCTATGTGCACTGCTATGATGAGGCCAAGTGTTGTAGAGGCACACCGCTGCCCCCAGCATACAGAGGCTAAGAGGAGCTCGCAGATCTACGCGCACTGCTATGATGAGGCCAAGTGTTGTAGAGGCACACCGCTGCCCCCAGCATACGGAGGCTAATAGGAGCTCGCTAATCTACGCGCACTGCTATGATGAGGCCAAGTGTTGTAGAGGCACATCGCTGCCCCCAGCATACAGAGGCTAAGAGGAGCTCGTAGATCTACGTGCACTGCTGTGATGAGGCCAAGTGTTGTGGAGGCACACCGCTGCCCCCAGCATACAGAGGCTAAGAGGAGCTCGCAGATCTGCGCGCACTGCTATGATGAGGCCAAGTGTTGTAGAGGCACACCGCTGCCCACAGCATACAGAGGCTAAGAGGAGCTCGCAGATCTGCACGCACTGGTATGATGAGGCCAAGTGTTGCAGAGGCACACCGCTGCCCCAGCATACAGAGGCTAAGAGGAGCTCGCAGATCTGCGCGCACTGCTATGATGAGGCCAAGTGTTGTAGAGGCACACCGCTGCCCCCAGCATACAGAGGCTAAGAGGAGCTCGCAGATCTACGCACACTGCTATGATGAGCCAAGTGTTATAGAGGCACACAGCTGCCCCAGCATACAGAGGCTAAGAGGAGCTCGCAGATCTGCGCGCACTGCTATGATGAGGCCAAGTGTTGTAGAGGCACACCGCTGCCCCCAGCAAACAGAGGCTAAAAGGAGCTCGCAGATCTGCGCGCACTGCTATGATGAGGCCAAGTGTTGCAGAGGCACACCGCTGCCCCAGCATCCAGAGGTCAATAGGAGCTCGCAGATCTGCGCGCACTGCTATGATGAGGCCAAGTGTTGTAGAGGCACACCGCTGCCCTCAGCATACAGAGGCTAATAGGAGCTCGCAGATCTACGCGCACTGCTATGATGAGGCCAAGTGTTGTAGAGGCACACCGCTGCCCCCAGCATACAGAGGCTAATAGGAGCTCGCAGATCTACGCGCACTGCTATGATGAGGCCAAGTGTTGTAGAGGCACACCGCTGCCCCCAGCATACAGAGGCTAAGAGGAGCTCGCAGATCTGCGCACACTGCTATGATGAGGCCAAGTGTTGCAGAGGCACACCGCTGCCCCCAGCATACAGAGGCTAAGAGGTGCTCGCAGATCTGCGCGCACTGCTATGATGAGGCCAAGTGTTGTAGAGGCACACCGCTGCCCCCAGCATACAGAGGCTAAGAGTACCTCGCAGATCTACGTGCACTGCTATGATGAGGCCAAGTGTTGTAGAGGCACACCGCTGCCCCCAGCATACAGAGGCTAAGAGGAGCTCGTAGATCTACGTGCACTGCTATGATGAGGCCAAGTGTTGTAGAGGCACACCGCTGCCCCCAGCATACAGAGGTTAAGAGGAGCTCGCAGATCTGCGCGCACTGCTATGATGAGGCCAAGTGTTGTAGAGGCACACCGCTGCCCCCAGCATACAGAGGCTAAGAGGAGCTCATAGATCTACATGCACTGCTATGATGAGGCCAAGTGTTGTAGAGGCACACCGCTGCCCCCAGCACACAGAGGCTAATAGGAGCTCGCAGATCTACGTGCACTGCTATGATGAGGCCAAGTGTTGTAGAGGCACACCGCTGCTCCCAGCATACAGAGCCTAAGAGGAGCTCGCAGATCTACGCGCACTGCTATGATGAGGCCAAGTGTTGTAGAGGCACACCGCTGCCCCCAGCATACAGAGGCTAAGAGGAGCTCGTAGATCTACGTGCACTGCTATGATGAGGCAAAGTGTTGTAGAGGCACACCACTGCCCCCAGCATACAGAGGCTAAGAGGAGCTTGCAGATCTGCGCGCACTGCTATGATGAGGCCAAGTGTTGTAGAGGCACACCGCTGCCCCCAGCATACAGAGGCTAAGAGGAGCTCGCAGATCTACGCACACTGCTATGATGAGGCCAAGTGTTGTAGAGGCACACCGCTGCCCCCAGCATACAGAGGCTAATAGGAGCTCGCAGATCTACGCGCACTGCTATGATGAGGCCAAGTGTTGTAGAGGCACACCGCTGCCCCCAGCATACAGAGGCTAATAGGAGCTCGCAGATCTACGTGCACTGCTATGATGAGGCCAAGTGTTGTAGAGGCACACCGCTGCCCCCAGCATCCAGAGGCCAATAGGAGCTCGCAGATCTACGCGCACTGCTATGATGAGGCCAAGTGTTGTAGAGGCACATCGCTGCCCCCAGCATACAGAGGGTAAGAGGAGCTCGTAGATCTATGTGCACTGCTATGATGAGGCCAAGTGTTGTAGAGGCACACCGCTGCCCCCAGCATACAGAGGCTAAGAGGAGCTCGCAGATCTACGCGCACTGCTATGATGAGGCCAAGTGTTGTAGAGGCACACCGCTGCCCCCAGCATACGGAGGCTAATAGGAGCTCGCTAATCTACGCGCACTGCTATGATGAGGCCAAGTGTTGTAGAGGCACATCGCTGCCCCCAGCATACAGAGGCTAAGAGGAGCTCGTAGATCTACGTGCACTGCTGTGATGAGGCCAAGTGTTGTGGAGGCACACCGCTGCCCCCAGCATACAGAGGCTAAGAGGAGATCGCAGATCTGCGCACACTGCTATGATGAGGCCAAGTGTTGTAGAGGCACACCGCTGCCCACAGCATACAGAGGCTAAGAGGAGCTCGCAGATCTGCACGCACTGGTATGATGAGGCCAAGTGTTGCAGAGGCACACCGCTGCCCCAGCATACAGAGGCTAAGAGGAGCTCGCAGATCTGCGCGCACTGCTATGATGAGGCCAAGTGTTGTAGAGGCACACCGCTGCCCCCAGCATACAGAGGCTAAGAGGAGCTCGCAGATCTACGCACACTGCTATGATGAGCCAAGTGTTATAGAGGCACACCGCTGCCCCAGCATACAGAGGCTAAGAGGAGCTCGCAGATCTGCGCGCACTGCTATGATGAGGCCAAGTGTTGTAGAGGCACACCGCTGCCCCCAGCAAACAGAGGCTAAAAGGAGCTCGCAGATCTGCGCGCACTGCTATGATGAGGCCAAGTGTTGCAGAGGCACACCGCTGCCCCAGCATCCAGAGGTCAATAGGAGCTCGCAGATCTGCGCGCACTGCTATGATGAGGCCAAGTATTGTAGAGGCACACCGCTGCCCCCAGCATACAGAGGCTAATAGGAGCTCGCAGATCTACGCGCACTGCTATGATGAGGCCAAGTGTTGTAGAGGCACACCACTGCCCCCAGCATACAGAGGCTAAGAGGAGCTCGCAGATCTGCGCACACTGCTATGATGAGGCCAAGTGTTGCAGAGGCACACCGCTGCCCCCAGCATACAGAGGCTAAGAGGTGCTCGCAGATCTGCGCGCACTGCTATGATGAGGCCAAGTGTTGTAGAGGCACACCGCTGCCCCCAGCATACAGAGGCTAAGAGTACCTCGCAGATCTACGTGCACTGCTATGATGAGGCCAAGTGTTGTAGAGGCACACCGCTGCCCCCAGCATACAGAGGCTAAGAGGAGCTCGCAGATCTGCGCGCACTGCTATGATGAGGCCAAGTGTTGTAGAGGCACACCGCTGCCCCCAGCATCCAGAGGTCAATAGGAGCTCGCAGATCTACGCGCACTGCTATGATGAGGCCAAGTGTTGTAGAGGCACACCGCTGCCCCCAGCATACAGAGGCTAATAGGAGCTCGCAGATCTACGCGCACTGCTATGATGAGGCCAAGTGTTGTAGAGGCACACCGCTGCCCCCAGCATACAGAGGCTAAGAGGAGCTCGCAGATCTGCGCACACTGCTATGATGAGGCCAAGTGTTGCAGAGGCACACCGCTGCCCCCAGCATACAGAGGCTAAGAGGTGCTCGCAGATCTGCGCGCACTGCTATGATGAGGCCAAGTGTTGTAGAGGCACACCGCTGCCCCCAGCATACAGAGGCTAAGAGTACCTCGCAGATCTACGTGCACTGCTATGATGAGGCCAAGTGTTGTAGAGGCACACCGCTGCCCCCAGCATACAGAGGCTAAGAGGAGCTCGCAGATCTGCGCGCACTGCTATGATGAGGCCAAGTGTTGTAGAGGCACACCGCTGCCTCCAGCATACAGAGGCTAAGAGGAGCTCGCAGATCTGCGCGCACTGCTATGATGAGGCCAAGTGTTGTAGAGGCACACCGCTGCCCCCAGCATACAGAGGCTAAGAGGAGCTCGCAGATCTACGCGCACTGTTATGATGAGGCCAAGTGTTGTAGAGGCACACCGCTGCCCCCAGCATACAGAGGCTAAGAGGAGCTCGTAGATCTGCGAGCACTGCTATGATGAGGCCAAGTGTTGTAGAGGCACACCGCTGCCCCCAGCATACAGAGGCTAAGAGGAGCTCGCAGATCTACGCGCACTGCTATGATGAGGCCAAGTGTTGTAGAGGCACACCGCTGCCCCCAGCATCCAGAGGCCAATAGGAGCTCGCAGATCTGCGCGCACTGCTATGATGAGGCCAAGTGTTGTAGAGGCACACCGCTGCCCCCAGCATACAGAGGCTAAGAGGAGCTCGCAGATCTGCGCGCACTGCTATGATGAGGCCAAGTGTTGTAGAGGCACACCGCTGCCCCCAGCATCCAGAGGCCAATAGGAGCTCGCAGATCTATGCGCACTGCTATGATGAGGCCAAGTGTTGTTGAGGCACACCGCTGCTCCCAGCATACAGAGGCTAAGAGGAGCTCGCAGATCTACGCGCACTGCTATGATGAGGCCAAGTGTTGTAGAAGCACACCGCTGCCCCCAGCATACAGAGGCTAAGAGGAGCTCGTAGATCTACGTGCACTGCTATGATGAGGCCAAGTGTTGTAGAGGCACACCGCTGCCCCCAGCATACAGAGGCTAAGAGGAGCTCGCAGATCTGCGCGCACTGCTATGATGAGGCCAAGTGTTGTAGAGGCACACCGCTGCCCCCAGCATACAGAGGCTAAGAGGAGCTCGCAGATCTACGCACACTGCTATGATGAGGCCAAGTGTTGTAGAGGCACACCGCTGCCCCCAGCATACAGAGGCTAATAGGAGCTCGCAGATCTACGCGCACTGCTATGATGAGGCCAAGTGTTGTAGAGGCACACCGCTACCCCCAGCATACAGAGGCTAATAGGAGCTCGCAGATCTACGTGCACTGCTATGATGAGGCCAAGTGTTGTAGAGGCACACCGCTGCCCCCAGCATCCAGAGGCCAATAGGAGCTCGCAGATCTACGCGCACTGCTATGATGAGGCCAAGTGTTGTAGAGGCACACCGCTGCCCCCAGCATACAGAGGCTAAGAGGAGCTAGCAGATCTACGCGCACTGCTATGATGAGGCCAAGTGTTGTAGAGGCACACCGCTGCCCCCAGCATACAGAGGCTAAGAGGAGCTCGTAGATCTGCGCGCACTGCTATGATGAGGCCAAGTGTTGTAGAGGCACACCGCTGCCCCCAGCATACAGAGGCTAAGAGGAGCTTGCAGATCTACGCGTACTGCTATGATGAGGCCAAGTGTTGTTGAGGCACACCGCTGCCCCCAGCATACAGAGGCTAAGAGGAGCTCGCAGATCTGCGCGCACTGATATGATGAGGCCAAGTGTTGTAGAGGCACACCGCTGCCCCCAGCATACAGAGGCTAAGAGGAGCTCGCAGATCTGCGCGCACTGCTATGATGAGGCCAAGTGTTGTAGAGGCACACCGCTGCCCCCAGCATACAGAGGCTAAGAGGAGCTCGCAGATCTACGCGCACTGCTATGATGAGGCCAAGTGTTGTAGAGGCACACCGCTGCCCCCAGCATCCAGAGGCCAATAGGAGCTGGCAGATCTGCGCGCACTGCTATGATGAGGCCAAGTGTTGTAGAGGCAGACCGCTGCCCCCAGCATACAGAGGCTATGAGAAGCTCGCAGATCTGCGCGCACTGCTATGATGAGGCCAAGTGTTGTAGAGGCACACCGCTGCCCCCAGCATCCAGAGGCCAATAGGAGCTCGCAGATCTACGCGCACTGCTATGATGAGGCCAAGTGTTGTAGAGGCACACCGCTGCTCCCAGCATACAGAGGCTAAGAGGAGCTCGCAGATCTACGCGCACTGCTATGATGAGGCCAAGTGTTGTAGAGGCAAACCGCTGCCCACAGCATACAGAGGCTAAGAGGAGCTCGTAGATCTACGTGCACTGCTATGATGAGGCCAAGTGTTGTAGAGGCACACCGCTGCCCCCAGCATACAGAGGCTAAGAGGAGCTCGCAGATCTGCGCGCACTGCTATGATGAGGCCAAGTGTTGTAGAGGCACACCGCTGCCCCCAGCATACAGAGGCTAAGAGGAGCTCGCAGATCTACGCACACTGCTATGATGAGGCCAAGTGTTGTAGAGGCACACCGCTTCCCCCAGCATACAGAGGCTAATAGGAGCTCGCAGACCTACGCGCACTGCTATGATGAGGCCAAGTGTTCTGGAGGCACACCGCTGCCCCCAGCATACAGAGGCTAATAGGAGCTCGCAGATCTACGTGCACTGCTATGATGAGGCCAAGTGTTGTAGAGGCACACCGCTGCCCCCAGCATCCAGAGGCCAATAGGAGCTCGCAGATCTACGCGCACTGCTATGATGAGGCCAAGTGTTGTAGAGGCACACCGCTGCCCCCAGCATACAGAGGCTAAGAGGAGCTCGCAGATCTACGCGCACTGCTATGATGAGGCCAAGTGTTGTAGAGGCACACCGCTGCCCCCAGCATACAGAGGCTAAGAGGAGCTCGTAGATCTGCGCGCACTGCTATGATGAGGCCAAGTGTTGTAGAGGCACACCGCTGCCCCCAGCATACAGAGGCTAAGAGGAGCTTGCAGATCTACGCGTACTGCTATGATGAGGCCAAGTATTGTTGAGGCACACCGCTGCCCCCAGCATACAGAGGCTAAGAGGAGCTCGCAGATCTGCGTGCACTGATATGATGAGGCCAAGTGTTGTAGAGGCACACCGCTGCCCCCAGCATACAGAGGCTAAGAGGAGCTCGCAGATCTGCGCGCACTGCTATGATGAGGCCAAGTGTTGTAGAGGCACACCGCTGCCCCCAGCATACAGAGGCTAAGAGGAGCTTGCAGATCTACGCGCACTGCTATGATGAGGCCAAGTGTTGTAGAGGCACACCGCTGCCCCCAGCATACGGAGGCTAATAGGAGCTCGCAAATCTACGCGCACTGCTATGATGAGTCCAAGTGTTGTAGAGGCACATCGCTGCCCCCAGCATACAGAGGCTAAGAGGAGCTCGTAGATCTACGTGCACTGCTATGATGAGGCCAAGTGTTGTGGAGGCACACCGCTGCCCCCAGCATACAGAGGCTAAGAGGAGCTCGCAGATCTGCGCGCACTGCTATGATGAGGCCAAGTGTTGTAGAGGCACACCGCTGCCCCCAGCATACAGAGGCTAAGAGGAGCTCGCAGATCTGTGCGCACTGCTATGATGAGGCCAAGTGTTGTAGAGGCACACCGCTGCCCCCAGCATACAGAGGCTAATAGGAGCTCGCAGATCTACGCGCACTGCTATGATGAGGCCAATTGTTGTAGAGGCACACCGCTGCCCCCAGCATACAGAGGCTAAGAGGAGCTTGCAGATCTGCGCGCACTGCTATGATGAGGCCAAGTGTTGTAGAGGCACACCGCTGCCCCCAGCATACAGAGGCTAAGAGGATCTCGCAGATCTGTGCGCACTGCTATGATGAGGCCAAGTGTTGTAGAGGCACACCGCTGCCCCCAGCATACAGAGGCTAATAGGAGCTCGCAGATCTACGCGCACTGCTATGATGAGGCCAAGTGTTGTAGAGGCACACCGCTGCCCCCAGCATACAGAGGCTAAGAGGAGCTCGTAGATCTACGTGCACTGCTATGATGAGGCCAAGTGTTGTAGAGGCACACCGCTGCCCCCAGCATACAGAGGCTAAGAGGAGCTCGCAGATCTGCGCGCACTGCTATGATGAGGCCAAGTGTTGTAGAGGCACACCGCTGCCCCCAGTATACAGAGGCTAAGAGGAGCTCGTAGATCTACATGCACTGCTATGATGAGGCCAAGTGTTGTAGAGGCACACCGCTGCCCCCAGCATACAGAGGCTAAGAGGAGCTCGTAGATCTACGTGCACTGCTATGATGAGGCCAAGTGTTGTAGAGGCACACCGCTACTCCCAGCATACAGAGGCTAAGAGGAGCTCGCAGATCTACGCGCACTGCTATGATGAGGCCAAGTGTTGTAGAGGCATACCGCTGCCCCCAGCATACAGAGGCTAAGAGGAGCTCGTAGATCTACGTGCACTGCTATGATGAGGCAAAGTGTTGTAGAGGCACACCGCTGCCCCCAGCATACAGAGGCTAAGAGGAGCTCGCAGATCTGCGCGCACTGCTATGATGAGGCCAAGTGTTGTAGAGGCACACCGCTGCCCCCAGCATACAGAGGCTAAGAGGAGCTCGCAGATCTACGCACACTGCTATGATGAGGCCAAGTGTTGTAGAGGCACACCGCTGCCCCCAGCATACAGAGGCTAATAGGAGCTCGCAGATCTACGCGCACTGCTATGATGAGGCCAAGTGTTGTAGAGGCACACCTTTGCCCCCAGCATACAGAGGCTAATAGGAGCTCGCAGATCTACGTGCACTGCTATGATGAGGCCAAGTGTTGTAGAGGCACACCGCTGCCCCCAGCATCCAGAGGCCAATAGGAGCTCGCAGATCTACGCGCACTGCTATGATGAGGCCAAGTGTTGTAGAGGCACACCGCTGCCCCCAGCATACAGAGGCTAAGAGGAGCTTGCAGATCTACGCGCACTGCTATGATGAGGTCAAGTGTTGTAGAGGCACATCGCTGCCCCCAGCATACAGAGGCTAAGAGGAGCTCGTAGATCTATGTGCACTGCTATGATGAGGCCAAGTGTTGTAGAGGTACACCGCTGCCCCCAGCATACAGAGGCTAAGAGGAGCTCGCAGATCTACGCGCACTGCTATGATGAGGCCAAGCGTTGTAGAGGCACACCACTGCCCCAGCATACAGAGGCTAATAGGAGCTCGCAAATCTACGCGCACTGCTATGAGGAGGCCAAGTGTTGTAGAGGCACATCGCTGCCCCCAGCATACAGAGGCTAAGAGGAGCTCGTAGATTTCTGTGCACTGCTATGATGAGGCCAAGTGTTGTAGAGGCACACCGCTGCCCCCAGCATACAAAGGCTAAGAGGAGCTCGCAGATCTGCGCGCACTGCTATGATGAGGCCAAGTGTTGTAGAGGCACACAGCTGCCCCCAGCATACAGAGGCTAAGAGGAGCTCGCAGATCTGTGCGCACTGCTATGATGAGGCCAAATGTTGTAGAGGCACACCGCTGCCCCCAGCATACAGAGGCTAATAGGAGCTCGCAGATCTACGCGCACTGCTATGATGAGGCCAAGTTTTGTAGAGGCACACCGCTGCCCCCAGCATACAGAGGCTAAGAGGAGCTCGTAGATCTATTTGCACTGCTATGATGAGGCCAAGTGTTGTAGAGGCACACCGCTGCCCCCAGCATACAGAGGCTAAGAGGAGCTCGCAGATCTGCGCGCACTGCGATGATGAGGCCAAGTGTTGTAGAGGCACACCGCTGCCCCCAGCACACAGAGGCTAATAGGAGCTCGCAGATCTACGCGCACTGCTATGATGAGGCCAAGTGTTCTAGAGGCACACCGCTGCCCCCAGCATACAGAGGCTAAGAGGAGCTCGCAGATCTGCGCGCACTGCTATGATGAGGCCAAGTGTTGTAGAGGCACACCGCTGCCCCCAGCATACAGAGGCTAAGAGGAGCTCGCAGATCTGCGCGCACTGCTATGATGAGGCCAAGTGTTGTAGAGGCACACCGCTGCCCGCAGCATACAGTGGCTAATAGGAGCTCGCAGATCTACGCGCACTGCTATGATGAGGCCAAGTGTTGTAGAGGCACACCGCTGCCCTCAGCATACAGAGGCTAAGAGGGGCTCGCAGATCTACGCGCACTGCTATGATGAGGCCAAGTGTTGTAGAGGCACACCTCTGGCCCGACAGACCTGGAGCCTAACTTAAACTGACATCACAGTCAGTGCTCAAAGGTGAAGTAAACTGACAGTGAGGTCATTCTTTTGGGGCTATTTGTGTGGTGAAATATCTGACAATTTTCCTTAGGTGTAGGGAGTGTGAATAAATAGCCTGTAGGATGTCATTTTTTCAAACTAACAACATTTAAATGCCTGTAAATGAATGGACAAATATTTCAAAATATATCAGCTGTTAGGAAAGTACAAATGAAAGCACAATTTTTTGTGATTAGGAAATGTGAAGTGATGCAAAGATTTTAATAGGATCAGAAGAAGTCGAGACACTTAACTTGCTGATGTGAAATTATTTATTTTCCATTTTTTGCTTTTTTAGCAGTCGCAGTACACCACACTTTACTTATACACATATTAGGCTGAGCGCAGTTTGCTGGGATTGGAACAATAGTAAATAAATATGAAAAAAGACAGCAGCAGACAACATTTTTATTGATGTTTGTTGGAGTGTCGGCACGCCCCGCTTGAGCTTTAAATGTCTAAATCTAAAGCGCGGCATGCCACCATTGCTACAAAAGTCAATAAATAACAAAATAAAGACAGGCAGACACCACATTTCTTTTCCATTTACAAAACCAATAACTCTCCATTAACTAATTAATGCAAGACCTATTGCATTGCACATGCTTGTTGCTACTTATGTGATATGAAATGGGGCAAACCGGATTTGCTTCGCAGTAAAGGACTGCATCAGAGTAAAAATAAATGGTGCCTAATGATTTTGAACTATTTTTGCTGCATTTACTGCATTAGAAATTGAGAGAACGCATCAGTATTTTTCTTTTCAATCATGTAAGCAGTTTAAATAAGACAAAACATTTTGCACCATTTTTAACAAAGGATTATCTTTTCTTGTAGAAATATAAATATTATTATACGTGTAAACTGCCTATAGGCATTGAATGCATCATCGCTTTTTTTAGCAATAGTTTCCCCATCTGAGCATGCATGTGAACATTGTGAATGAGTCTTTATTCCAGTTGTGTAGCAGAAAAATATACTGAGGTAGAGATATGCTTTAGAGAACAGACAACAGCAGGAAAACGCCAAACATGCAAAACAAATAAGGTCAGAATGAAGTCTCCCTCTCCGCTGACCCACAGAGGATGTGTGCTACTCAAAATTAAAAGCTGTGATAAAAATGCTAGTTTTCTGCTCGACCCTTAAGAGTTATGAATACACTCAAAGACAAAAAGATTGTAACAGAAAGCAGAAACGTACAAAAATACTTGTTAGAAACTTAAAAAAGATTGTGTCATTGGTTTACATGTTGAGGGGGATATTCTCAAGGACCAGCGATTGAAATCGCAAACGGCAGTTTGTGGCAGTTTTTTTATCACCGCATAACAATGAAAACTATCGCCATGTTAGCGGTGTATTAACAAGTCATTGCTACATGGCGATAGTAACAGGGAACGGCGGTAAAAACTGCCTTTTACATCAGCACGATGGTGATAGGAAATCCGGTGTTAGCGGGCGATAACCATCAATAGCCCATTAGCAGCAAAAAAACTCACGTTAGTCAGCCCAAAGCGAGTTTTTTTTGCCTCTAATGCAAAAAATAGCCTATCAGTCAACCTCTAATATAAAATAGGCATAACAACCAATAAAATACAGAATAGCGCAGCCAGGGCCAAGTGCAGCACATATCAACAACCCCTGCAAGCCAGCCAGCATCCAGGATGACCAGGATGAGAGCCTTGATGCCTCGCTGGACCTGCGTTTGAAGCCTGGATGCCTCGCTTGACCTGCATCTGGAGCCTGGATGCCTCGCTGGACCTTCACCTGGAGCCAGGATGCCTCGCTGGACCTGCTTCTGGAGCCTGGGTGCCTCGCTGGACCTGCGTCTGGAGCCTGGTTGCCTTGCTGGACCTGCGTCTGGAGTGGGATGTGGAGGAGCTGTGGAGTCGATGAGTGAGGCGCCACGATCGCCCGTACCTGGTGGTGAAGTCTGGCAGGTTGCATCGAGGCACGTTGCTGACCTGTGTGAGAAGACCGCCTTGCGACCCTTGGAGCTGTTAATGGTAGAGGCAGAAGAGCCTTGCCCCACAGCCTCAAGCATTGCAGAAGAGTAACAATCATCACATGAAGATAACTCAATCAATCAATCAGGGAATTGTAAGCGTGCTACTCACCCATGAGGGTCTCAAGGCGCAGGGGGGGTCCGCAGATCTGTTAGCCAAAGACCCATGTCTTGAGCGTCTTCCTGCAGGTGTTCAGGGAGGTGGCACATCTGATGTCTGCCGGTAGCTCATTCCAGGTCTTGGCTGTATTGTGGGAGAAGGATCTTCTCCTGCTCAAGCTCTGTGGATGCGCAGGGTTTCCGCCAGTGCGTGTTTGGAAGATCAGAGGATTATTTTGGGTACGTGGAAGTTGATTCTGTCGTTGAGGTATTTGGGTCCGTTGTGGTGTAGGCATTTGTCAGCATGAGTGAGGAAGGTGACTCTTTTCTCCATGAGGAGCCAGTGGAGTCTTCGTAAGTGTTGGCTCATGTGTTTGTGCCAGGGATGCAGAGGACAAGTCTGGCGGGGGAGTTCTGTAATGTCTGGAGGTTGCAGAGTAGGGACTTGTCAATGCCGGAGTGCGTTTCTATAGTCCAGTCTGCTGGTTATGAGTGTGTGGGTGACTGTCTTTTTTGAGTCTGGGGGGGATCCATTTGAAGGTCTTGCGTAGGATGCGGAGGGTATTGAAGCAGCTGGAGGTGACGGCGTTGACCTGTCAGTTCATGGTGAGGGATGAGTCGAGTACGAGCGGGAGCCTGTTACCTGTTGATCTGGCCCGTTCTCCTGTCAGTTTCTCCCAGCCGGGGAGAGGGACCACAGGGACTACAGTTCCCAAGCGGCGCGCTCACCGCCAAAGTCATCCTATGAGGTGGGAGGCGCCAAAATACCAGCCAGGGCTCCAGCAGCGCGGGTGCTGAACTCTTACTGTTACCTGTTGCTGCCGACCCGTTTTTTTGTCAGTTTCTTCCCACAGGGAGAGGGACCACAGGGACTGCAGTTCTCAATCTGCCAAGCGGTGCACTTGCCGCCAACGTCAGGAGGTGCCTAAATACCGGCCAGGACTCCCACAGCGTGGGACGCACGCCGTTGTGCCCGGGCCGCGCCCGTCCAAGACCAAAGGAGACCGGGCTGGGCCACATCTCTTAATCCTACGATTCGGAAACTGGATTAAGGAACCTGTTATATTATTATACAACAATCACTGAAGAATTCTTGAGAGAACGGGCAAAAGAAAACTGACACCAGGCAAAGGGAATTCTGTGGGTAAAAATGTGCCAATTACTAACTATTTGAAGTGCCAAGGGCCTTATTAATAACGAGATAGTACAAGTGGAGGAATGATTGGCAGTATGTATGTATGTATGTATGTATTGGTGCTCTTATATAGCGCAATGGCTGTCACCCAACGGGTATCCTGGCGCTTGGACTTGAGATGACAAATCACAATGTGCAGACAGTTACAAACATGGCGCTGAATGCAGCCCAAAAAGAGGCAAAGACAGCCTTGGAAGACCCTGCGGAACCTGCCTCTGAATGTGGAGTTCAGGACACAAGTAAAAGCAAAAGTAAAAGTAAGGAGGCCAACAGATCCAATATAATTAATTTAGCCTGCCCCACAAGATTGGGCCCTGGTGCATGATTACTCCCGCTTGACATATCAATTCTATCAGATAATTCTGAATTGATTTCTCCACCAGCAAAAAAGAGTAAACAGCACCCAGCAAATATGAAAGTAAGCTCCCGAAATGCAATTCAGAAAACTAAGCAAAAAAAGGAAAAAAAGCTAAACTGGATGTAAAAGAAATGGGGGCAGGAGAATCGACAAACTATATGCAAGGCATTGATACTTTGTTTAAAAAACTACATGGAAAAATTGATAAACTGAAAGACGAGTCATACCAGAAATCAAATTAGTACAAAAAGACATTTCTGATCTAACTGAACTGGTTACAAAGTTACTGTCACCAAAGACGTCCCATAAGGTAATGCCTAGTAGCAACTCGGATGAGAGAATGCAAATTGGTCATATTCCCATGACAGAAATATAAACCGGAAAAATTCACCCAACACTGGTGAGCCATATAGAGGAAGCACCTAGAGCACATTCTGTCACAAAACTAAGGGATAATAACCCACAAAATACTTTACAGAATAAATATTATCCAGAAACAGAAGGACTTCAGCGTCCATGAGGCTGGCGAGGTTTCTCTCAATCTACCCCCCGCCTACCCCCTATTTTATTGTTCTAAAAAAGTCCAGAAAATGATTGACAATTCCATAGAATCTTGGGGGTCTTTAAAGAATGGGGTTGTACATTGGTTTTCTCATTGTAGTACAAGTACTCTCTCCCAGGAAATAATTATGTTAAGAAAAGTGAGCTGGGTGGGTAAAATGGAAAAATCATGCAAAGGGGATTGTGTTCATGTGAACATCCCTGGACTGGAAGGGGTGGGATTCTCTGTTGGAAGAAATATCAGCAAAACATGTTTAGCCATTTAACTGTCCTGACAACATCATCACTGCTGTTCCATTTGGCTATTTTTATGGACCAAGAAATGAGCCCCTTCAAACAACTGGTAGAAATTTCCACAGCACGGTCAAGAGCTTGATACCGACCATGCCAAATAGGTTTGCCCCTCTAAGAAGTTGTAGTGAAATTGATTGACTCTGTGAGGAGGTAGCACAATTGATGGATTGTAATCATACTACCCCTCTAACTAGTTATGTTGTCATCAAACCAATTGGTTATCCATTACAGGGATTCCTAACAATTATGTCATGGAATGTTGCAGGGGTTTAAAATAAGCTACACAGTAAGGCATGGCTTCAAATGATACAGAATTGCACACTCATTTTATTGCAAGAAACTTGGCACACAGACACCTTTTTTATTAATGGTCCTACCTCACAACTGCTGTGGGTACTATAACAACTGAGATTCATAATGTAGAAGTGCAGTTGCGGTTGAAATTAGTAAATAGATTCACCACGTTCAGTCAATTGGATATTAATTACTGACTAACCATCTGTTCCCCCATACAATGGCAGGAAGCTGGTAATCGCAGGGAGCACGCAAATAACCCGACCCGTGTTGATGAATCAAGGTGGGTAGGGCAAAGAAATAAAATGGATGATCCTATGTGGAATGGTTTATTAAGGGAGCATGATGTAATTGGGCTTCAAGAATCATGGGAATTTCATAATATTATCTGGCTGGATGGTTACACAACTTACTTTGAACCTGCAATGCCATCTATAGCTGGTAGACCATAGGTGGATTAATAACACTGATTTCATTGAAGGTCTCAGGTAACCACCTTAAATTGGATCCCGGGTCAGTAAATTGTCAAGTAGTTGAAATCACGCCTATTAACTCAGCCAATGTACTAATTGTTAATTCCTGAAATTCATTTTACAGAATCTCTGCTATCGAGCATCTGTATACCCTTAATCGATTTTTAGAGTCTTATAAAGGCTCTCCGGCCTCCTCTTCTGGATTCTTGCTCTACGAGTTGGATCTGAGCCATTTCCCTGTCCGGCAGAGCCCGAGCAGCATGGCAGATGTACGGTGGAGCCGCATCGACGGCTGAAGGGGAAATTGGCTCCGGCTCACCTCTCTGGCCGTCACCTACCCAGCCGGGCATCTGGCATGGTTGCTCTGCGTTTTTCTCAGCTGCTGTTGCCTTTCCTCCCCCTGCCTACCGACGCTTCGGTGATGACCGGCCATCGTCTGAGCCCTTTCTCGGCGGTGCTGATGCCTGGGGGCGTTACACCGGCTCACTGTTGCAAAAACTGGGATGAGGTCTCCCAACCCGATGCTATCCGGGATCGACTTTTGCCACTTCCCCGCAGCCTACCCTCCTGCTTCGCTTCCTGTGGGAGGACCGGGACCTGCGTGTCATATTGCCAGGTACGGGTCCAGTTTCGGGGAGAATCTCGACACTACAGTGTGACGCCCCCGGGCTTTTCTTTGCTATCTGAGCCTGGGGGGTGCGCCTTCCTGGACTGCATCTCTGGCACCCAGGCAGACTTCCACAGACATTCGGCGTGCAGCCTGAGGGGCACTGCTGCCCTCATGACCCAGAGCCTGTGCCTTTGAACAGACAGTGTGTCAACATCCTCGACGACTCTGCTGCCCAGTAACCCTGAGCGTTTGCTCATCTAATTGACTCGTTGGGGTTTTGGTGGTCCCCCAATCCCTTTCCCTCCTTGCTCCTGTGGTTGCCCCCCTCTGCTCTGCTCCTTTATTCCAGCGCCCATGTTGTTTTGCAAATTGGTTCTCGTTAGTTGCCCCGCCATTTTGTGACTTTGCATACAGTGCTCATTTCCCGGGTCATCCATCTTGGATGACCCGTCCGCCTCACTTGCTGTTGAACTATGCCCTTTGTCGCCCGACAATTCCTTTACCCTGTGCTGACCCCCTTTGCGGTCTCCCTTCTCCCTCCTTCCTTTTCATTCACCTCGCCTCCTGACGTTATTTCTTTTCATCCCCCTTTTGATTTTTCCTTTTGTCCCACTTGAAGCACCTCCATCCTTGCCGGTTCCACCTGGTTCGATCCTTTTCCTCCCCTTTTTCCTTCCCCCCTACCTTTCACACCCATTTGGACATGTCCTTATTTTCTGCTATGTTATTGTAACTTATGTTCTTGTGCAACACTGTTTTTAACTGTGTAACTCGCCGATCCTTAGGTAAAGCGCTCTGATACCTTCGGTTCTAGCCAGTGCTATATAAAACTCATATTAAATAAATAAATAAGAAACAGGTCACACCTTATTCGATTATTCTTTTAGGTGATTTTAATATACATTTATGTTTAAAGAATTGCCACGTTACTGATAACCTAGGGCCTGCCAATAATTAAGAGTTCTAATTCGGACATACACACCAAGGAGAATTCTTAGAGGCCACTCTAGCGGAATTTGGTCTTCTGTATCCCAATGATTTGTGTGGGAAGGATGACATCCTATCTTTTAAAGGAAGGGGAATGAACTCCACCATTGATTATATTTTTATTAATCCGACCTTGGAACCCTATATTATGGTATATACGGCCATGTGGTCACAGTTTAGCGATCACAACCCCATACATCTGACATTGGCAGGGGGAATTAGGCTCAACTCTGAGACCCACAGATGTGCATCTACTTTAGCCATTGAAGTTAAATATCAGGGTCGCAGACTTCAGTGGTGTACGGTCATTTCAGATGAGTTTTGTAAGGATCTAGTCACCAAAGTGGGATTGGACATGGATTTCTGCCTTGATGATAGGATAAGGGATAACAAGACTCTCACCGCTTATGTTATGTAATCAGGTGTCTAGAGCCCTTACATATATGTGTAAGGAATTCCCCGATAGAGCACAGCGGTGGTTTGACCACAATTGCACAGTTGCTCATCAGAAACTGTTGATTAATTTAAGAAATAAACCACAAGATAACCTTTCTATAGATATCCTTAGAAAAAACGACTAACTGGCAATAAACCCACGAAAATTGGAAATCAAACATGAGGCATGCAACGACTTACTGTCCATTGATGTAATCAAGAATACTGCTACGTTTTGGAATGTTGTGAATAAACCGTTTTTTTTCAGATAACAATGGTAGCCCACTGGAATTTAATATTCCGGAAGAGGATTGGTTTAACCATTTCAAACATATATATGGTGATCAGGGGGACCGTGGATCCTCAAGTACAACATATGTAGTTGAGGATTATATTTTGTTTTTACTGATAAAGAAGTAGCAGTGGCCATTGATCAAATGTCAAGTAATAAAGCTCCAGGATCGGGTAGCGTCCTGGCTGACCTTTTTAAAACCAACGTAACACTATGGTCCAAATTATTAGCAAACGTTTTTAATATGGCCTGTAAATTTGGCCTGGCTCAATCATGGTTCCAGTCAGTATAGTCCGAGTTTTTTAAAAGGGAAATAGAGGTGACCCACTATGCTATAGGTCAATCTCACTGATAGATTCTGCAGCGAAGGTTTTAGGAAGAATGGTCCTAGGCAAACTCACTGACTGGCTAAATATTACTAATATTCTTTCAAATTTACAGTCTGATTTTAGGAAAGGGAGAGGCACCACGGGTCAGTGTCTAAACTTGCTTTTACTGGCCGGGAAATATGCGATTGCGAAGAAAGGGACACTTCACTTGGCATTTAAGGATCTCTCCTCGGCCTTCGACCGAGCAAATTGATCCAAATTATGGTAATTGTTATTAAAATTAGGTCTGGACAAGAATATTGTAAATTTTCTGGCTGATTTACATCGGGACCTAACAGCCACAGTGAGATTTGATCAAAAAGGCAACTTTACGCAAGGCATCCGTATTATAAAAGGAGTCAGATAGGGCTGCATTTTAGCCCCACTTTTATTCACTTTATATATTAATAATCTTGACTCCGTTTTGGTGGGAGCTAGTAGGATCATCCTACATGTGGGGGAGCAGTTAATTCCTGCTTTCCTATATACGGATGATGCCACCCTGAACAGCGATCATCCTACAGCATCTTTTAACTACCTTCACAGATTTTATGAAATCTTTGGACCTAGACGTGAATTTTTCTAAATCTCATACAATGATTATGGGTTTAAAGCACAGAAAACTTAAAATGCACTATTGTGAAGGAAATGTGATATCACGGGTGATATCATTCACATACCTAGGTGTTTTATTCAATGAAAGGGGTATCTGGGTACCGCAAATTAAAGCAAAAAAAAAAAGGAATGGCCAGATCTACCCTGGCGGTTCTTGACTTTGCATGTAGATTAGGGACAAAGCCAATGCACACAATGTTAAATATATATATCGTCAAATGCATTGCCATATCAAACTATGGCTCTGACATATGGGGATTCAGAGAAGCTAGGGATATCCAAATAGTGGGAAAAAAAATCCTAAGAAATCTGCTATCTGTGCCACAATCAACATCTTCTTATATAAGCCACCAAGAAACCGGTATGTGTTTCGTGTCAGATTGAATTGGAATGGCACCTCTACTTAAATGGTAGGTATTTGGATAAACCCGGAGCTAGGAATAAATCGCAAAATTATTCTTGATTGCATAGCAATTGATCGAGCCAGTAGCATCCCCTGGTTGAGCTACGTGAAAAGGCTTGCCATTCAGTTAGGAAGGTCAGAATTATTTAACTCCCCAGAGAAACCTTTAAAGGCAGATATGCTCTGGTCTAAAAATACTTACTTGCAGTTGTCACAGACAGATAGAGAGGCCAGGTGTTGGACCCGGCCTCGTGGCGTGGTCCTCATTGACCCATAGTAAACCCTCCTGACCCGTGCAGCTCCCCATGGCCCTGATCCACCCGACCATTCCCTCCATGACCCACATCCCCGACACTGGGCTTCCCCGTCCTCTCCCTCCATTTCCCTGGTACCCGAGGCCGAGGCCCATGTCCCTGCACCTAAGATGGCCACGGCTGTAGCGGCTCCTACCTGGCAGAGAAGGACTTCTGCCTGAGACCACCTGAGCCCTGCTGACGCTGTCGCGGCTCCCCGGCAACCGTGAGACTCCTGAGCCCTGCTGATCTGCTCACGGCTCCCTAAGACCGTAAGAACTGCGACCTCCTTGCTCGAGCCCTGCTGATTCGATCGCGGCTCAGAGACTATCCTGGTCCGGCTGGACCCCAGACCTACCCGTCTCCCCCGGCTCGTGGATTGAGAGCTGTGCGCCGGATACGCACCCCAGGTGACTTTGAACCTTGAGACTGTCCCGCTACCCTACCCCTGCCGAGACTCTTTGAGCTCTTGCTCGCCTGTACATAAGAATCTGTGGATCGTAAAGATCCATTTTACTTGAAGATATAAAGAATACGTTCTCTTAAGCCTACGGTGTGGTGTCCCTTTGTCGAGTGGTGTTAGCGCAGCGCGTACGATCCTAGGTTCAAGGTCCTCCCCCTGAGGATCTCCCGACATTTCTCGGTTGTGTTCCTAGTAGAGGTGGGTCACAGGGTGGTCAGGTGCCAAGTCTGTCCTCCCCTGGAGTCGCCCCTCTAACACCAGGGAACTGAGAAAGCCATTGGTACTTGCATATCAATTGTTATTAACTTTGGGTGCAATGGAACCCTATTTAAACACAGTAACTAATCACCATCACTGTTTCCTTTTAGTGAGGTTTAGATTTAACCAATTGCACTTACTTCTCGCTGAACCAAAGGGATTCAAATGATTGAGGACCTGGGTTCTTGCACATGTGATAATTTTCCTACCCAGGACTCATTGCACTTTGTTTTATTTTGCAAGCATTCGGAAACGGTTCATTTTTACAGGCTAGACCTGCTTTGTCTAATGTCTGGGAAATTTTTAGAGTAGCCAGCTGTTTTACTGCAGCTATTACAATAAAGAAAAAGAGAAGGATAGTTATGAATTAGAACACTTTTAATCATTTTAGATAATTTTTAATCAATCAGTCAGTCAGTCAGTCAATTATCTTTATTCGATTATTAAAAATCATAAAAGAGCGAGCAATGATACATAACAACATTTCATTTAATCTAAACACATATTAATATAATGCAATATATTTTTTTAAAAACCCTAAAATCACTTTATACAGAATAAAATATACATTGATATTAAAAAGAGTAAAATCGATAAGGTATAAAAAGTAAACATTAACCTGGGACAAGGTGCCTAATTTTGGAATGGTGCTTGTTTGTACATACACCTGCAACCAAAAAGCTAGCAACATGAAATGCTACTTTTAAATTCGGAAGAAGTTGCAGGAACAACAGAGCTGGTTTTACCTGTGTAAAACCCAAATTGCACAGTATTGGCAGCAAATATTTTTTCCTAATGTCTTGATAATGGCCGCAGAAGAAAATAAAGTGAGTTGTGTCCTGGGTTGAAAAATTATCGCAATCGCATGGTTCAGCATTTTCAGGTCTAGTCCACTTTTTAAAATTACCCAGAATAAAGTGGATCAAGTCCAGTCGGAATCTCGTTAAAAGGAAACGATGGTATGATTTATTTACCAATAAAAGGTATGGTTCGATTCCTGGGACTGTTAATATCATACAATGTTTCCTGACCGTAGGTTTATTTAAGTCTGTTGCTTCTCTCTCCAAAACATAATAATTTGTCAGGAGATTTTTAACTACTTTTATGTCTTCCTGACTTATCAAATGAGGTGAAGAGAAAAGTTCCGGTCGGCCAATTAATGTCAACTGAGTCTGAACATATTTTAGCCATGGAATATTGTGTGCTCTATCCAGGGCTAGACAATCTTTAAGGATTGAGTGGTTTAAAGTAAGCTCCTGGTTTAGCCAGACTTTCAACCATCCAATAACTGGGGCTGATTTCAAGAGGTCGGTAATAAAGCCCAATCCCAGCTCTGAATGTATTATGTATGTGGAGGTTGATTGGGGGACAGAAAGCAGAGTTCTCAAAAATTTATTTTGTACTTTCTGTATTTTGTCAGAATCATGATTTGTATACCCCCAGATGACAGAGCCATATTGAGCAACCGACAAACATTTAGCTTTGTAGACCTTAATAATGCTTTCCATGGGACGGGCTCCAAGTTTTCTGGCAAAACCAAGCAACCCAGCAGCCGCTCTTGCTACAGCGTTGCTTTTAGCCAAAAGCTGGGGACCCCACGTGCCCTTTTCATCAAATATCACTCCTAAATAGGGAAAGGACGGAACTCTCCTCACCTCCTTCCCAGCACAGAAAAAAGATTTAGTCTTTCTTTTCCTGCCTGCGGCTCCTGCTATCATAACACGCGATTTTTCTACATTAGTTTTCATGTCCAGAGAGGACATAAACTCCCCAAATGATGAAAGGAGTTTATTTAATGCCACTCCGGAACGTGCTAAGAGGACAGCATCGTCCGCGTACAAGAGGACAGGTATCTTTATCTCGCCTGCACGCGGGATGTCAGTATGGGAATCTGCCAGGACTGCCTCGAGCTCATTTATATAAAGAGTAAAGAGGAGGGGGGCAAGGATACATCCTTGCCTCACCCCCCTCTCTGACTTAAAGTGACAGGTGCATCTTCCTTCACTAGTCACCCTGACCGAGGTTTTAAGGTCTCTATGTAGCTCCGCCAGATACCTCACCAGGGGGGCGTCAATGCCCATGGACAGAAGGACCCCCCACAGCTTAGCCCTGTTGACCAGGTCAAAGGCTGAGGAGAGGTCCATAAAGGCCATGTACAGAGAGCCCCCCTTGGCGATAACATATTTGTTTATGATCAGTTCTAGATTTAAACACTGATCTAAAGTTCCTCTTTTAGCTCTGAAGCCATATTGTGCATTTGACAAGGCACCCTTCCCTTCTAAAAGCTGATTTAGTCTTCCTAAAAGGACTCTCCCTAAGATTTTAACACTGGAATCAATAAGGGAGATTGGCCTATAACAGGCCGGGTCTATCCTTTGTCCCTCTTTGAAAATCGGTATTATGGTAGACTTAGACCAGCTGGTAGGGAAATTAAAATTTCTTGTAGCATTAAAAATATTAGTGAGAATTTTGGTGCTTAAATCGGGGGCACTTTTAAAGAAATCTGCAGGAACCCCATCGGGGCCCGGTGCCTTTTTCGAGTGTGTGTCACTAATAGCTTTTTTGACCTCATCAGTGCTAAAAGGTGGGATAGTAACTGCTACTTGTGTAAACTGTATTTCACAACCTGAAATATTATCAGGGCAGCTATAGATGTTACTGAAATGTGTAACCCACTGTTCATCAGGTATGGTGCAATCTGCTCTCTTTTTCTCTATACCCACAAAAAAAGGGTGGTTTATTATCGCCCAAAATCTAGAGTTATCCCTCTGTGTATCGGGCGACAAAAGATCGTTCCAGACCTCATTTTTGATTTCAGATTTCCTCATCCTGATAGCATTATTATATTTTTTCCTCAGTGATGCTATCAGTTCTTTTTCTCTTGGTTTATTTTTTAGAGCCTTTAGGAGGATCGAATGAGCCTTGGAGCAATTTGAATCGAACCACTTTGGGCCCCTGTTTGTATTCGACTTATACTTTACAGTCAGGTCTAAATTGACTTGATGGCAAATGACGCTAAAAGCTTCTATCAGAGTGGTAACAGGGTTATTATTATCCAAGCAGATTGCAACCTCCTTCTCTACTTTAGCCAGGGAATCCTGTATAAAGGTAATTGCGGTTACTTGGTCCCATTTCAGTCTGCGGTTCTGATCTCCCAGCACTAGGTCAGTCACACATAAAGCTTCAAATTCTCTTTTCCCTAAAACTCCCTGAGATGCAATCTCTAAAATTACTGGGTTATGATCACTAAAAACTGAAATTTCTACCTTGTAATTAAACACATCAGGCAAAATACCGGACGATAAAAAAATATAGTCAACAATTGTGCTGGTATTATTACCCACATATGTTGGTAGCTTCAGACATGTGTTACTGCTATGAGATTCATAAAGATTAAAAGTTGCTAAGAGTGATTCCAGAGCCTCTCCACGTGGTGAGTGTTCAAAGTGCGGAATAGGGAGGTATGGGGGGAAGTCCTCATATTCTACGCGGCAATCCATATTACATGGGTGAATGTTACAGTCTCCCATGAGAATTACATCAAAACCATGAACACTATTCTCACTGTGGGTGGACAAGAAATCCTCTAACGCTACCAAATGCTCGTTCAAGATTTGACTGACGGGAGAATTATAAAAATTTACAAATAATATGGGCTGTGAATTTTGTGTAGTTAATTCAACCGCTAAGATATTTGTTGAGTTTGTTTTAATCTGTCTTGGTTTTCCTTGTATATCTAAGGAAATATATGTAGCCAAGCCCCCCTTTGCCCTTCCAGAGCTGCTAGGTACTGCAGGTACAAAAAAATGAGAAAAGCCGTCTAGAACAAGTTTGTCGGACCTTTCCCAAGTTTCTTGGAAGGCAAGAACGTCGCTGGTTCTGACCATCTCCAACCAGTTCTTATCGTCGAATTTAGATCTGATTCCAGCGACGTTCCAGCTCAAAATTCTACAGGCCCTGGCAGCTATAGATTTTGGATCTGAATGCCCAGAGACATGCAAAGGACTCTCATCATTTGTATCTTTTCTATGAGAGAGTCAATCGTTTTGATCCATGAAGGATAATGGGGCGTAGCGATTGAATAATTGAAGGGGTTCTACGAAAGAATTTTGCTGCGGTAGAAGGGGGTAATGAGCCATTACATTGTGTCTTGTGTCTTGCACCCTTCTAGAGTTAGAATCCCAGGATCTATCCCACCCTGGTGCAGGAGTCCTTGGATGAGTGACATTCTGTTGCTCCCCATAGAAAAACTTCAGGGTCAGGGGAACAACAGTACCCTGTCTGCGTTGAGGAGGGAATAAGTTAGCAAGTATATTAGGCAGTGCATCTTGGTTTGTGAGGCTCACTGTCACACAGTCCCCTTTAAATTTTTTCGGCCGATTTCCCAGCCAGGGGACCCTGGTTGCCGATTGAATTACATTTGCCAGTTGTTGTTTTCCCCCTGGGGCAAACCGCATATTACTAGTTAGCCAATGCAAAGCCTTACTTGTAAGGGATGTAGAGCTTTCCACTGTTCCCCCTTACAAGGGAGGGACATTTGCTAACACAAGAACCACTGGTGTGGCCTCAACTAAAAATTGTAGGGGGTCCGTGGGGTGAGCAGTTACTGGGGGTAAGCTTACAGGGGGACTAGTGTCTGTTGGGATGTTAATCAAGAGAGGGCCCTCATTAGTAGTGGCTGATGATGTTGAAGGTTGGGGCAATAAATTTTCAACAGACGATTGAATCCCTACATCATCACTTACAGTCTCAGTAACCACATTAACCCCTGTATTATTACTAAAGTTAGTAATTATGGTGGTGATGTTTTCTACCCCTCCTGCGATCGTAGTGTGGAGACCACCCAATCTTTTGATCTCCGCTTGCAGTTTATCAATTTTAGATATTAAAGGCTTTACAATGGTGTTAATTTTTAGCTCAAATAAGTTAGCAATCCTTTCAAAAAGTGTGCCCTCAGAAGTCTGATTTTGTATTTCCTCCACTAAGTTAACTTGCTTTTTCTTTGGGGTGGTAGCCTTCTTCCTTCTTGTCCCTAGACGTAGTCCACCCTGCTTAGGTGGATTTTTAGTACATAATCGTCTTGGCCTTGTTGTGCGCCCTTTAGGTGTCTGCTCATCAGATGTAACTCGAGCATGTCTCTCCTGGCCAGAGTCATTTTCAGAGTCACTTTCGGCCTGTACATTGGAGGCCTCAGAGGCTGGGAGGACAATGTCAAGTGCACTGTTTAATCCTTGGGAAATAGGGCCACCGATTATGCTATCCTGATTTGTTTCCTGCAAAATAGTTTCATCAATCAGAATATATGCATTCGGGGACAGACAACAAAGGTCTGGAGATTGGCTTAACCCGAGAGAAGTTCTCCTCTGCGTGTTTATTTTCTTCTCAGTCTGAACAAGGTAATTGTCAAGGGAATTTTGTGCGGCTTCCTTCGGTTTCGTAGACATATTTGCGATATATTCACAGTCTACAATTCTAAAATAAAACAAAATAAAAACTGATTTGAAACTCGGTAAACTTTTGAGTCTTACTTGGGGTGGTGAATCCTGCAGCGTTTCTGGCCCTGCCCCTGCCTCTTCCTGCCGATGAGGGCCGTAGAGGGCCCGCCCTTTGCCCGGGCTTTGCCCCGGGCGTCCCGCTCGCGTCCCGCAAAGCTGGTCCTGTGGCGCTTTTGTGCGCCTCCCTGGCGCCCTCGCGGTGTCACTGGGTGCGCCGCCGCGTAGGCTGCCGGGACCCGTGGCCCCGGAGCGGCGGCGCGTTCACTCTGCAAAGAAGATGACTCTCGGCGGTGGCGGCGTGGATTCGTGCTGCCTGGTGAGCCTGGCGTGCAGCGTCGTGACTCAGGTAAGTTTTTTAGTGATCCCCCCGCTCCGCCGGTCCTGTGGCGCTTTTGTGCGCCTCCCTAACGCCCTCGCGGTGTCACTGGGCACGCCGCCGCGCAGGCCGCCGGGACCCGTGGCCCCGGAGCGGCAGCGCGTTCACTCTGCAAAGAAGATGACTCTCGGCGGTGGCGGCGTGGACCCGCGCTGCCTGGCGAGCCCGGCGTGCAGCGTCGCGATTCAGGTAAGTTTTTTAGTGATCCCCCCGCTCCGCCGGTCCTGTGGCGCTTTTGTGCGCCTCCCTGGCGCCCTCGCGGTGTCACTGGGCGCGCCGCCGCGTAGGCTGCCGGGATTCGTGGCCCCGGAGCGGCGGCGCGTTCACTCTGCAAAGAAGATGACTCTCGGCGGTGGCGGCGTGGATTCGTGCTGCCTGGTGAGCCTGGCGTGCAGCGTCGTGACTCAGGTAAGTTTTTTAGTGATCAGTCATATTATGAACTTTTTTTGTATATTGATGATTAGGATGTATGTCACTGTATCTTGTTGGTGCTTGTGCTATTTTAGTGTTCAAACTGTTCTTATGTAGTATGCTTTTATGGTTTTAATTACCCAAATGAAGTGAATTTGACTGATTGACTGACCTGGATAGCATGCCGTTTAAGCGTAACCTGGCAGTCAGATCGCTATATAAAAGAGTTGTGGCGTCAATGAACCCCCCGGGCATGCCCATCTGCGCATAACTGTTAGGGAAAAGGACCATTCCAAAGAATCAAATGCTTTGTCCATGTCCAGTACTACTGCTGCGGCCGCGACCCAGGACTAATTCTGCGCAAAACAGCTAACAAAATATGTAATTTTAAGGAGGTGTATCTATGGGGCACGAATCCTGATTTTTCTATCCAATAATAGTGAAAGCCTCAAGGCTATCATTTTTGCCAAGATCTTATAATCCAGGTTTAACAAAGATAGCGGTCTGTAAAATCGGCACTGCAAAGGGTCTTTCCCAGGCTTGGAAAGTAGTACTATAAATGCCTCTCTGAGGGAGGGGGGTAGTTCTTAAAGTTCTAATGCCTCATTGTAAACCTCGAACTGACGGAGGACTAACAGATCTTTGTATATTTTATAGAAATCGCCAGTAAAACCATCTAGGCCAGGTGCGGTGGAGCCATTTAGCGCTTCAGTCGTGTTGATGATCTCACCTGAATTCCGTGAGCAGGGTCAAGCGTCTCTTAGATCCCCAGGGGTTGGGGATTGAAGCAATGTACGGTCTAACTCTTCCAACTGCTGTTCAAGGTGGTCTAAGGTATTTCTAAGATCCTTCAACACCCCAGCGTGCTTGGCAATACCTCTATTCTCCAGATAGAAGGTGGAGGCTCTGGAGAGGGAGGTGCTCGTCCTGCCCCTCTCAATCTCCAGACATGAAGGTAGAGGCTCTGAAGGGTGAACGCGGGTCCCACCCCTCTCAATATCCAGGCATGAAGGTGGAGGCTCGGCAGGAAGAGCGTGGATCCTGCCCCTTTTGATCTCTAGACAATCTTCGGAAGCTCTTGAAAACTTTCCTTTTCCCCCAGTGATCCGTGCCTCCTGTTCCCTCGTGTGAGTGTGGCTCTTCTTTAGCGCTGGGATGCCTCCGGGTAACCATGCGCTCTATAAATCTGATTACATTACATTACATGAAGGTGGAGCCTCTTCAGGTTGAGGTGCGGGTCCTGCCCCTCTCAATCTGCAGACATGAAGGTGGAGGTTCTGCAGACCAAGCATGTGTCGCGCCCCTCTTGATATCCAGACATGAAGTTAGAGACTCTGCAGGGCGAGCGCGGGTCCCGCCCCTCTCGATCTCCAGACATAGAAGTGGAGGCTCTGTGGGGCGAGCGCGGGTCCCGCCCCCTCAATCTGCAGACATGAAAGTGGAGACTCTGCAGGGCGAGCACGGGTCCTGCCCCTCTCGATCTGCAGACATGAAGGTGGAGGCTCTGCAGGGTGGGGTGCGGGTCCTGTCCCCCCATTCTCTGGATATGAAGGTGGAGGCTCTGGAGGGTGAGCTGCGGGTCCTGCACCTCTCAATCTTCAGATATGAAGGTAGGGGCTCTAGAGATGGAGGTACACGTCCTGCCTCTCTCAATCTCCAGGCAAGAAGGCTGAGGCTCTGGAGGGTGAGGCACGAGTCCCGCCCCTCTCAATGTCCGGACATGAAGCTGGAGGCACTGCAGGGTAAGCGCGGGTCCTGCCCCTCTCAATCTCCAGACATGAAGGTGGGGGCTCTGCAGGGGGAGGCCCGGTTCATGACCTTATTAATTGCCAGACATGAAGGTGGAGGCTCTGGAGGTTGAGGTATGGGTATTGCCCCTCTCGATGTCCAGACATGAAGGTAGAGGCTCTCCAGGGTGAGGTGCGGGTCCTGCCACTCTCAATCTCCAGACATGAAGTTGGAGGCTCTGCAGGGTGATACACTGGTCCTGCCCTCTCAATCTACAGACATAAGGGTGGAGGCTCTGCAGGGTGAGGTGTGGGTGCCGCTCCTCTCAATCTCCAGGCATGAAGGTGGAGGCTCTGCAGGGCGAGCGTGGGTCCTGCCCCTTTTGATCTCCAGACATGAAGGTGAAGGCTCTGCAGGGTGAGGCACAGGTCTTGCCCCTCTCAATCTCCAGGCATGAAGGTGGAGGCTCTGGAGAGTGAGGTGCGGGTCCTGCCCCTCTCAATATCCAGACATGAAGGTGGAGGCTCTGGAGGGTGAGTGCAGGTCCCAACCCTCTCGATCTCCAGGCATGAAGGTGGAGGCTCTGCAAGGCGAGCACAGGTCCTGCCCCTTTTGATCTCCAGACATGAATGTAGAGCCTCGTCAGGGTGAGGTGCGGGTCCTGACCCTCGCAATCTGCAGACATGAAGATGGAGGTGCTGGAGGGCAAGCACAGATCCTGCCCCTCCCGATCTCCAGACATGAAGGTGGAGACTATGTAGGGTGTGTGCGGGTCCCGCCCCTCTTGATCTCCAGACAGGAAGGTGGAGGCTCTGTGGGACGAGCGCGGGTCCCGCCCCCTAAATCTGCAGACATGAAGGTGGAGGCTCTGCAGGGTTTGGTACAGGTCCTGTCCCTCCATCCTCTGGATATAAAGGTGGAGGCTCTGGATGGTGAGCTGCGGGTCCTGCCCCTCTTAATCTTCAGATATGAAGGTAGAGGTTCTGGAGATTGAGGTACACGTCCTGCCTCTCTCGATCTTCAATACAAGTAATACACAATTGCCTGGTCTCGATTTCAATGCTGTCTTTTAATTATCAGCAGAATGTGAGCCTGAAGTCAATTACGCAGCTCATGTGTTATTTCACTCATTTTACATACATTTCATATAAGACATTACTTCATTTCTTATATGAGGTTTCAACACATTCTGAACTTAAATTAACATTCTAAACTTAAATTAAACACTTTGTACAGAACAAATCAATATTCAAAACAGTTTCATACATGAATAAATCATTGGTTCAATTAATTTATAAAGTAAACATCATTTGGAGGTACACCAGACTCAATTATACTTCAGTCCTGTCAGTGTTATTTCTAAATGTCTTTTAGGGACTGATTATCACCGTAGGGCACATTTCAGACTGATGTGTCCGAATCGGACACCCTTTTTGTTTGCTACCCTTGGGGACTGGAGCGATGGATCTGCTCAAGAGAGCCGACGCGTTTCCAAACCCGGTCCAATTGTTCGGGTTTTTCCTCAGGGCGAACCTGGGTACCTAACAGGTTAAAAATTACAGTATTAGTGCCTTCTCCTAGTTCAGTTAAAGTTGCTATGCTACAGTTTTTAGGCGCCCGGAATTACCTTATTAGTCCAGCGCCGCTTTAGCGTGTGCAATCTGGATATATATTCGTTTCGTGACCTGTGGTGGTGTGAAAAGAGGGAATCGTTTTGTATCTATGTGTCTCTCAACCTGGGCATTTCTTAAAACATGCCGTGCGTACTCAGGACGTACTTGTGGTGATGAATGCAGTGGGCTCGTACTGTGGACGAATCCCACGTTGAAAAACGGTCTTGCGGAATCACCCCTCTGTTTGTGGATAACAAACTTGTATCAGTTCCACACGAAAATGAGTCAGAGTGTGACAGCAATCTTGCGTGTTTTTTTGGAAAAAGCACTTCAAAAAGGAGCGAGCTCTTACTTGTATCTGCCGTAGTTACATCCTTTTGCTATCTTGTGGCGAATCTTCGTTTGGGTATTAATCTGCCGCCTTCAATATTGTTTGGCTGAAAAAAGTTTGAAGGCTTTGTTAAGCGCGCACGCATTTAACTGCGGGCTGTAGTTGAAACTCTACAAGTTAGTTATTTGCTCACCTTATGTCTTTGGGTAGAATTCACGGTTACTCGCTCCTGCTAGTTAGCGTTCAGCCATGACTTTGCTGTGTGTTTGTTAAAACCACGCCTTCTAAGTCATGTGATAACACTTGTCTCGGGTGTTTCTGGGAATTGTAGTTTGTCAAATTTAAAAATGTTCAAGTTTGTAGGGTGGACCACAATAATTTGGTTGTTTTTTTTGGCTGATTCAGTTATTGTATTTTTGAGCGCCCGAATGCGTTCAGTTAACTGCCGGTGCAGTTCACAGGGGGGTCAGTAAATGTTCCTTTGGAGTTCAGAAAGTTTGTTCATACCATCGATCACGCAGTTGAACTTTAATATCAGGTATGCTTCCCTTTGCATTAGTAAACTCTCCACATCCCCTCCTCGTGGGGGGGTCCTGATGCCGGACAATACAGTCCACTTGAAATCCTTCTCACTATGTCCATATTGCTGAAAGTGTTGTACCATCGGGGCTGTTAGTATATTTTGTTTTATTCTGGATAAATGCTTTGCTACTCTTTGATTTATTTTCTGGGTCGTCTTCCCTATATACAGTTTTGGGCAAGGGCAGATTATTGCATAAACTAAATTGCGGTTTTTGCAATTTGTAAATTCCTTGTGTGTCCATTTAATGTTATTATATTGAAATTCTGTTCCTTCCACTGTATTGGAACAGGACACACAAGTGCCGCATTTGCGGTGGCCTTCTACCGGTTTGAATTTCCATAAAGTGAGTAGGTCAGTTTTGACCTGACTCACCCCCAGATCTGCCCGGACAATCTGCTGTCCTATGCTCTTGTTTTTTTTAGAGCAAAGAGTGGTTTTTCAAAAGGCATTTCAGACCCAGCAATCAAGTGCCAATTTTTCAGAATTATGGATTTGAACTTGTTTGTATGTGGACCATATGTTGTCACACATACTAGCTTGTCAGTGGGTTCTTTTTGTTTTTTGATTAACAGTTCCTCTCTGGGCGTATACCAAGCTCGTTTTGTCGAGTGTTTTAGCAATTTGCCCGGATAGCCTCTTGTTCTTAACTGGTTGCTCAATATTTCAGCGTGTGCTACAAATTCGTCTTTTTTCGAGCAATTCCTCCTGATCCTAAGCATTTGGCTGTAGGGGAGGTTAGCTCTTAGATTTTGGGGATGGTAGCTGGTATAGTGGAGAATTGTATTTTTGTCTGTTTCTTTACGGTGTAATGTTGTAGTGAGTTTTTGGTCTTGTGGGAATACCTCAACATCCAAAAATGTGAGGCGAATTTTACTAGACGTCAAGGTAAACTTGATGTCGGGATGTCTCATATTTAGCCATTCATGGAACTGAGTCAGTGTTTCTGTTGAGCCCTTCCATTGACACCAAATATCGTCAATGTAACGATACCACGTGACGATTTGATAACTGAATGGATTGTTGTGGTACACGAAACATTCCTCGTACAGGGCCATGAAAAGGACCGCCATCTCCGGGGCATAAGGACACCCCATGGCGGTCCCCTTCACCTGCACGTAGAACGTGTCCATGAACCGAAAGTAGTTCCTTTTTAGTGCAATTCTGGCTAGGTCTATGATGAATTCTGTGGGCACTCTTTGTGGTTTAGGGCGAGTTTCAAGGAAGAACTCTAATGCTTCGAGTCCCTCCTCTTGCGGGATTTGTGTGTATAGGGAGATGACATCGAAGGACACCATCAGATCTTGACTCTCATCAAACGTGGCTTCTTCAATCTTATTGATGAAGTCCATGGTGTCCCGAAGGTATGATTTTACTTGGCCTAAGAACGGCTTCAAGAACACATCAACGAACTTGGCCAATGGCTCCAATATCGAATCACATCCGGAGACAATTGACCTCCCGGGTGGTTCGGTTAGATTTTTGTGTGGTTTGGGTAAAAAATATATTACCGGAGTACGTGGTTTCTTTTTCATTAAGTACTCGAATTCTTTAGGGCCTAAAATGCCTTTGTCAAATCCCTCTGTTAGTTAGATTTGTATTTCACTTTGTATTTGAGATGTTGGATCTTCATTTAATACTCTGTACCAATCCAATTGTTCTATGTGTTTGTGTGCTTCTGCCACATATTTATCTTTTGCCCACACTACCAATGCTCCCCCCTTGTCGGCAGGTTTTACTACTATTGTTTCATCATCTCGATCTTCAGGCAAGAAGGCTGAGGCTTTGGAGGGTGAGGAGCGAGTCTCGCCCCTCTCAATCACCAGACATAAACGTGGAGGCTCTGGAGGGTGAGGCACGTGTCCCACCCCCTCAATGTCTGGACATGAAGGTGGAGGCACTGCAGGGCAAGCATGTGTCCTGTCCCTCTCAATCTCTAGACATGAAGGTGGAAGCTCTGTAGGGCGAGCACGGGTCCTGCCCCTCTCGATCTCCAGACATGAAGGTAGGGGCTCTGCAGGGGGAGGCCCGGGTCATGCCCTTCTCAATTGCCAGACATGAAGGTGGAGGCTCTGGAGGTTGAGGTACGGGTATTGCCCCTCTCGATGTCCAGACATGAAGGTGGAGGCTCTCCAGGGTGAGGTGCTGGTCCTGCCCCTCTCAATCTCCAGACATGAAGGTGGAGGCTCTGGAGGGCGAGCGCGGGTCCTGCCCCTTTTGATCTACAGAAATGAAGGTAGAGCCTCATCAGGATGAGGTGCTGGTCCTGCCCACTCAATCTCCAGACATGAAGGTGGAGACTCTACAGGGCGAGCGCGGGTGCCGCCCCTCTCGATCTCCAGACATTAAGGTGGAGGCTCTGCGGGGCGAGTGCGGGTCCAGCCCCCTCAATCTGCAGACATAAAGGTGGAGGCTCTGCAGGGCGAGCGCGTGTCTTGCCCCTCTCGATCTCCAGACATTAAGGCTAAGGCTTTGGAGGGTGAGGTGCGAGTCCCGCCCCTCTGAATCACCGGACATAAAGGTGGAGGCTCTGGAGGGTGAGGCATGTGTCCTGCCCCCTCAATCTCCAGACATGAAGCTGGAGCCTCTGCAGGGTGAGGTGTGGGTCCCACCCCCTCAATCTGCAGACATGAAGGTGGACGCTCTGCATGGCGAGTGCAGGTCCTGCCCCTCTCAATCTCCAGACATGAATGTGGAGGCTCTGCAGGACAAGCGCGTGTCCTGCCCCTCTCGATCTCCAGACATGAAGGTGGAGGCCTGCAGGGGGAGGCCCGGGTCATGCCCTTCTCAATTGCCAGACATGAAGGTGGAGGCTCTGGAGGTTGAGGTACGGGTGTTGCCCCTCTCAATCTCCAGACATATAGGTGGAGGCTCTGCAGGGTGAGGCACGGGTCCTGCCCTCTCAATCTACAGACATGAAGGTGGAGGCTCTAGAGGGTGAGGTGAGAGTACTGCCCCTCTCGATCTCCAGACATGAAGGTGGAGGCTCTGCAGGGTGAGGTACAGGTCTTGCCCCTCACAATCCCCAGACATGAAAGTGTAGTCTCTGGAAGGCGAGCACAGGTCCTGCCCCTTCCGATCTCCTGACATGAAGGTTGAGCCTCTGCAGGGTGAGGTGCAGGTCCTGCCCCTCTCAATCTGCAGACATGAAGGTGGAATCTCTGCAGAGGAAGCGCAGGTCCTGCCCCTCTCGATATCCAGACATGAAGGTGGAGGCTCTGCAGGGTGAACGTAGGTCCCGCCCCCTCAATCTGCAGACATGAAGGTGGAGGCTCTGCAGGGCGAGCGTGGGTCCTGCCACTCTTGATCTCCAGACTTGAAGGTGGAGGCTCTGCAGGGTGGGATGTGGGTCCTGCCCCTCTATTCTCCGGATATGAAGGTGGAGGCTCTGGATGATGAGCTGCAGGTCCTGCCCCTCTCAATCTCCAGATGTAAAGGTAGAGGCTCTGGAGATTGAGGTACACGTCCTGCCTCTCTCGATGTCCAGACATGAAGGTTGAGACTCTGGAGTGTGAGGCGCGAGTCCCGTCCCCCTCAATCACTGGACATAAAGGTATAGGCTCTGCAGGTGGAGGCCCAGGTCATGCCCTTCTCAATTACCAGACATGAAGGTGGAGGCTCTGGAGATTGAGGTACGGGTATTGCCCCTCTCGATGTCCAGACATGAAGGTGGAGGCTCTGCAGGGCGAGCGCGGTGTTAAATATTGCAGGGATTTGTTAGCATGAGCTGAAAGCCATTTTGTATTTCTGGCAGCCATATTGTTTGTCATGTGCTGCCACGTGCTCGCCATGTGCTCTGTCCTCCCTCAGTGTTGACTGCTCTTGTAATCTGTAAACATCAACAGAAGAGTGACCGCATCAATAAAGGAAAACTAAATCATGGAGTAATGACAGTTCATACCACCAGGAAAAGTACGAAAAACTAGTAGGGGTAGGTTAGTTGAACATGCAACGTGAAAAGAAAAGAACCCTCAGGCACCCACAAATGTTGGTAGCCATTGTCTTCATTGGGTTCTTTTTTAGTAGGAAGAAAATTCCAAAGTGTGATAAAGATTGTGAGTTTAAAAAGAGCATGTCGTGTATTTCTATAGGTTCTGATTCGATCCCCCTATTCCTGACCCTATTCTGGTTAAACTTACTAGCTAGTTAACTAACAGTCAGCCCATGAGGCAAGAAATCCCCCATGATGCAGATACCGTTATCTGACGCAGTCACACTACGGCACAGGAACGTGTTATCTGATTAGGTCATAACGCTTGAGATCTAATTAGACAAGCGACATTCCTCCAGCCCCTGATAAGGCATACGACGTTCTCATAACAAATCAAACCTATGACAACCTGGATAATCCGTGCGGCCATTGTTTTGATTTCACAGAGAACTTTAGTAAAGAATGTGCTAACGAGCAAGTCGTATGACATCTTTATTGACGTACCTATGTCCATCCTTACGTCAATCTCGGCACCTTTAAGGTATAAATATTGCCGACCTTGCCCTATGCAAACACACGCGTGGTGACAAGACGGAGCAGCCATACTTGCCGAAGCCGAGAGCAGAAGCAGACCCCGCTGGCAGCAGCCCCGCCTTCCTGACGCGCTGAGAGACGCGCTGCTATCTCAAGCCGAGAGACCCAGCACCGGCGCTTCCGGGTAGCCCTCGCAGGCAGCCTGGAATATCGAGAGCAGAGAAAGAGATACCATTCCTCATTCATCCTAAATTCCAGGTACAGAACTGAATAACCCCTCCTAGAGAATTCTTTAGTTATTCACTTGGCAAAAACAAACTTAAACTAAACTGTAACTTTCTATTCCCGCCCACGCATTAGACTTAGGTCAGGTACACGGGGTAGGCGTATTTAGAAACACCAGTTGAGTACGTTTAGTCAAATGTATATGTGTATGTAAATATATTTTAATCATTTTAAACATCATATGGCTCAGAAACCATATCAATGTTTTTACAGTATTATTTTATACTATTGCTTCTAATGTATGCACTTTACTTAACTATAAGTATTGCAATAATATCGATCCATTTCTCTTGTACGAGAAAAGAGACTGATCAATAAATAACATCTTTTATTGAACACGCCCGTCTCTTCCTTTTCTCTACATTCTGATGAGACTAAGAATGCACGTACTGACTGAGTAAAATAATTGCCTTGTGCTCACACGACTCTCGAGATTGACTCTTGATTAGGGGAGAGCAAAGTTGTCATGTTCTATGGTTGTCAGAAACTAAATCCCTTCTTGTCTAATCAGGGGAGTTAATCCTTCCTTGAACATTCGAGAAAGTTTCTAGCGAACTCTGAGCTTAGCTGGCAAACCCAAAAATTAAGTCTAGTATCGACAGTAGTAGACCTAGTTAACGTCTGGCCTAGGCCTTTACTGCTGTAGGCACTATTCCAATGCGCAGAGCCTATTGGGAAAATAGGAGCTACACTACAAGCATGGACTACTCCTCGAACAAAACTTTATTGCGCGGGTGGTTCTAGCTCTATTAAAACCAGTGAGAAAATAGCGGACTTATATGTGGTTAGGTTCATTTGAACCTGCAAGTCCTATACAAAATTAATAAGAAAGGTCAACATGTTTCTGCTGGTGAGCCAATAATCAGCTCAGCATTCATCAGGACCAAGAAAAGGAATTACATCCTCACTCCGGGCTCTCACGTCCGGGCCCTTAGCTCCTGGACGACCGCCCGCCTTCGGACCTACTTTGTCCACATCCACTGCTCGGATCGTCGATCCGAGCAGTGGATGTGGACAAAGTAGGTCCGAAGGCGGGCGGTCGTCCAGGAGCTAAGGGCCCGGACGTGAAGGTTTCCCCCTGCCACTAGCCCAAGGGGCGCGACCATTATCTACAGAGTATTTACCTGTCTCTCACGTTCTGGAGAGGCTGCAGGAGACAACATTTGTGCATTATTGCACAGTTAAGGTTGTATATCTGTCTCTGCCCACTCCATATGGTGTTGACACCTTAGTGTGTGTCATCCATGGAGTGAGGATGTAATTCCTTTTCTTGGTCCTGATGAATGCTGAGCTGATTATTGGCTCACCAGCAGAAACATGTTGACCTTTCTTATTATTCTTGTTGATTGATGGTATTCCAAGAGGATAAAAAAGCAGTAATACTTTCAGTTGTACCTTCCCACAATAGAAATATATCGTCGATATAACGTAAGTATAATCTACCATGATCACGCCAGCTGTTCTGATGTAAGATGTTAGATGTTTCAAAGATTCTCATGTAGATATTGGCGTAGCAAGGAGCTGCCGAATTTCCCATGGCTGTCCCGTTGAGTTGTAAAACCCATTTGTCAAAGATTGTGAAGTAGCTGTGGTAAAGGGTAAACACAATCAGTTCCATCAAAAAGATTTTCAAGTCATGATCCAAATTGGATTGAGCCAGTACCTGTTCTATGGCTTCAATACCTCCATCATGGGGGATGGAGGTGTACAGGGAGCACACATCCCAACAAGAATACGCTTCTCAAGCGTGAGAACTATTGGATCCGTTACTTATCCACGATGGTCCCTAATGGACTTAATGATCGCATTGAATTTCTTTGTTATTTATAATCATACTGTCTGTATTTCAACTTTTGTTTGACCCTTTTTTAGCACACCACTGCTTTGGTTATACACATTTACTCTTTGACCCTTACACGTTCCATCATGGCATCCAGAGTTCACACACATTTTCTAGCTTTCTTAGGCATGTCCTTTCTTTGTGTTTAGTTACCCGGCACCTTCTTTTATGTCAATGCTCTTACACACGGTGGTTGATCGTTTTTTGGAACTCGGCTGAGTCCAAACGTAGCGGTACACATGTAAGTACCCTCTCCGGGGCTTTATTATGCTTGATAGACTCTTTCAATTTCACGAGTCATTTACACGTATATTTTCCGTTTGTCTTCAATGGGTTTTAACGTAAGGGGAAATTATCCGACCTAGCACGCCGTTTCTTTGATCCTGACTGCACCCTCTCGGTGATCACAAACACTCTATACTTCTAACGGATTGCGGACAAGGCGGTTATCCGCTTTTCTTCTGTTGCATGCACCACGTTAGCAACACGTTTATTTAGACAATTTTGCCGTTTTTGGCTGTTCTATGTAGCTCTGATCATTAAGCGATTACAATGTAGCTTCTTTGATTTTCCCTTTAGAGTGATCCCTGACGAAGGGCTTAGCCCGAAATGCATCAGGGATGTGTATTAACACGTGTACCAACATACTGTGAAGTACATTTGGACATCAACCATATTTACAAGCCAAAATAAATTGTGAAAGATGGTTATTTTCCACCCACGTTTTAACATCATTATTAACCTATGACTATGGAATAAGACCATTGGGTCCTTCTTACAGTTGTGCGCAGGGGTGTTCTCTCCCTAGATGGGGGAGCTGCTTCTCTTCTTGTAGAACTGTCAGGCTATTTTTGCTGCTGTATGGAGAAGTAACTCTCCTCCCACTTTGTTGAGCAAGCAGATCTTGCATGCCCATATTAGTCATTTTGCATGCTTACATGTGCCAGGACTGCCCCTTGGTCTTATGCTGACTATGTAACCCTAAGCATATATAAGGCCTCTGTTTTCTGTACTCCTCGGAGTGCCTCATTCAGTTGCTAAGGCTTCTGTGTGACGTAGTCTCCCTCATTTGGGGTTAATAAAGATGTTACTTTTATATTTCAGCTTCTGTGCCAATTTCTTCTTTGTTGGTTTAAGAGGACCAAGTATCAGTGGGACCCCTAAGAAGGTTTCTATTTTCCAGAAATAGCGCTCCAACGTGGACCACATCAGAGAAGTGGCTATCTAAGGAGTGATCTTGTCAGGAGACAGAAATCTACTGAGGAGGACAGGACAGGACTCTACTAAGGAGGTACTCTGTGCACGGAGATTCTGGGGATTCTCTGTCTCTGCAGCCCAGTATATTTCTGATCTTCCTGATTTTGATCCTCCACATGATGTCATTTCTGACTGAGAACCTTTTTGGCATGAGTATTCTAGAAAAGGCCGTTAGGTCACTCAGAACTTGGCAGTTAGAATTTGGAGAACCATTTGTTTGGTAAGAGTCGTTCTGCTGCGCTTGCTGTTGGATGTTTATGCCTTGGATTGGTAAGGTAGTTTAGTAACGCTTACTGTGGCTTTGGATTAGTATGATTGGCCAATATTTGTATTTGTATGTATGTAATATGCAAATTGCAATTTATGTAGGCAGGTAATTAGGAGATTTTTCTCTGTTTGAATTTGTTTGAACGGCGCAACTTATGAAGAGTACCTTAAGCGCTACTTTGGTTATAATATTTGCATATTTTGCAATATTTTTGGCATGCCTGTTTCAAGCACACATCGAAGAATGTGTTGCTTTTTGGAGGTACCATAGTGAGATGTGAATTAAATTATCCGGCTCCCCTGAGGGAATACCTAAATAGGTTTAGGTATAAAAACATATTTCTTCCTTGGTGAGTTATCCCCAGGGGATTAAAATATGACAATAATACAAACAAGGATCCTTTTCTGCGCACGTTTATAAATGGAGATATGCAGAGCGATTTCTTTTGGTGTTCTGCCAGCCAAAGCTAGTGAATTGAGTGTATTTTGGCTACTTGAAAATGAAACAGTTTGTTGGGCTGTTTTTTTTGTAGTCTTTTGGAATACTATTGAGAAACGCTTCTTGTAAATATGACATACAACTATTATTTACAAATGGTTTGGTTTAAGTACAGTCTGTGGGCTGTCTTTTGTTTCTGTCCTAAGTGTTGATCTGTGGGTTAATTGTGTGTTTAAATGTCTATGTGGTTCGTGGTTTCACATTAGTGATACTTCTGTAAGTAAATAGCGATTGCGCTATTTGTGAAATAATGGCTCTTAAGCGAGATGTATCATGTGTTCTGAGTGTATGACCCCTTCTGTATATGTCTGGAATGAGCTCAATGTGTTTGTTTGTGTTTTCTTGCTGTCATCAGTCTGGTATGCAAAATGTCATTTAATTAATATTAAATAAAAATTAAATAAAAATCCAGAAATGAACCATATGATATGCTAAATATCTACATGTTACTATTAGATTGATAAGAGTAAGCAACTATGCACATGTACAAACTGACAATGCTAAAAAGATAAAATTAGAATTCACATTGAATAGGAATAAAATAGGCCTCAGAAATAAAAATTGTGTTTTTTGCAATAAATAAACAATTACAGCATTTTTCTTACATACATTGTGTTAGGCAAACACATCATCTGAGTAAATTGGATTTTGCTGAACTAAACACATATTATAGAACATGCATTGAAATGCCTCAGTTTGAAATAGACTGTCACCGTTCTTACATTTCAACACTAAACAAGCTTTCCAACAGCTGTGTTTTAACTACCGCTTAGCAGCAGCTGTTATTTTGCTTGTAGGCCACGGAGAGACAGAATGTTGACTCAGCTAGGATTTTGTCCGTTAAACACGGGGTAAAATCCTGCATTTCAGACTGCTGTTTTAAAAAGTTACAAAAATCAGGTTAATTATTTTAGATAAAAGGAAAACATTTAAAGTAGGGATTTCCTTTCTTAAGGCCTTTTTACATAAGCACATTCTTGGTTCTGAAAATAAATAATGATTGTCCTTTTAAAAAGTGGCGCAAAACTTTTCATGTTTCAAGTTAGGCTTCTGTGCTTAGGCTTATGAATGAATGCGTCTAAATATGATAGGCAAGGAATGAATCTTGCTTTTCCTATGTGGAATTATTAAAATGATTGGTTTTATAAAAAATAAAAAAATTATAGGATATTAATTTTTAAGTGCCCCAAATATCAAAGTCGAAATTGGGCAAAATTCACTAATTTAAAAAGAAATTCTGCATTCAGAACAGCTTTTAACTTGCCTTAGGCCTCAGTAAATGCATACATTTAGGTATAATACAAACAGCTGACTTCTATATTGTTAGACAAGTATACTGCACACTGCTTGTAATTGAAAATATGTATCAAACATGAGCAGAAGTTATTTTCTTAACTCTAAACTGACAAATAGGGGAATGGGGCTGCATTCACACACAGAAAGGGACAGCTGGGAAGAGTTAAAAGTCAGTTCTATATTTAGAAGCCTAGCATGGCTCCCATAGCAAGGTCTGCTTTGACATTTTGACCTCTGAAACTTTTTGAAAGACGACAGGGGAGAGAAGGAGAAGTTTTACTTTTTTTGGTAAAAGCAAGCACTTTATGTACTCATATGATAGAAAACTATATAATGGTAAATGTGAACTTTGATTAACAGATAAGCTTGGCCATATTTATACAGCACTAATGCTTAAAAGCTGAGGCAATGAAATGTATTTGACTTCATGTGCCCTCATGTTTCACTTGTACATTTGCTAAAAGGGATTGGGGTTTGGGTATCCATGTGTTTTTTTAGTTCTCTCAAATATGCTATGTGCCTCCTATAACTTTGTTTATGCCTAGTTGCTACAAATAGGGGTTGATAGTGTTGAAAGAAGTGAAACCTGTTTCAGGTTTCCTACTGTCAAAATGGGGTAAGGAGGCTATCTCCTCTACAAATTTAGGCTAGGTAATATGTATGTTACTCTCTCTTTTTCTCAATTTTTTTTAGCCTGTCTAAGTTGTCTGTGAAATAGCAATGAGACATTTAATTGGCTATTCAGTAATAATGTTTTAAACATTGTTAGCATTAATACAATGAATAAAAATATATGTTATGTTACTGCCCATCCTGTTTGATGAAATTATGACAGGATCAGTAGTCTAGATTGTTGTTCCCTTATTTGATCTTTAAGGGGAACTCTATGTGGGTAGTTTTTGTTCTACAAGTCTTAAGGTGATAACACCATTATTGTATGTTATTCCATGCTACATAGTTTTGCAAGGGTATTGCTAGTTTTTTTAGCTAGTCTGTCTAAATAAACTGACAGTCCTTATTAGAGCTGATGTTGCATAGTTTGGATCATGAAAAGTAGAACACAGGGAAGATGCCCATGTGATCCTTAGCAAACATTTTTGAAGGAAATATTGTTTTATAGATAAGAAACCTTGTTAAATTAGCAGTTTTAGATTTTTCCTGTTGCTCCTATAACATGAGAGCATGGTCCTAAGCATACAATGTAGGTGCTTTTATTAAGAAGAATCATTTTAGAAGTGTCTGCAGTCCTGTACAAGTAATGTAAAGTTTATGAGCAAAAGTGTAGAACATTTCCTTTTTTTGAGGGTTTTCAGATTAGTACACAGGAATACACCAATGTAAGGATTTAGGGTATGTCTGTGTTGTTTTTCTCTTTTCCTCACAATTTAGTAAATGAATACAGACTTCCTTGGCGGCTTGGGATTGGGTGATTGTAAGAACTGGGACCGCCAGTTCTCCGGGGGGTAGCTTGGCTCGAGCAGGAAGGCAACCAGGGGCTTACGTGTAAAGTAGCTACTCAACACACTCATCCACTGAGGCTATAAGTGGGCGCAATAATGGAGACCACACCAGTTCTTTTGATTAAAAATCAATATCGTTGGGGGGTACAAACTATTGGTACACGCTGGTTTCACCACTGGTTCCCGAGGCACTGGTATCCTTGTCAGGAAAAACCTTTCACTTACCTGAACAAAGACGTGGGCTGACCCCCTGGGCCGCTTTGCGGTGGCCGAGACCACATGGGAGGGGCGACACTTAAACATTATTTCGGCCTACATCCCACCAGCACTGAGTAAGGATGCCCTGATGACTTTAGAACGACCGTTATTGGACCTCCCCCAGGGGACACTGGTTCTAGGTGGGGACTTTAATATGACTATGGATGACACTAGAGATAGGCACCCCCAACGGAGCTCCCATAAGCAGAATTTGGACCTTTTAGACTTTGCGCAGGCGATGGGGTTGGAGGACCTGTGGCGGACATCACACCCCGATATCCCTTTCTACACGCATTTCTCCAACGCCCAAAACAGTATGTCCCGTATTGACTATATTTTTTGCCACACAGCAGATGTTGGCCTATTTCGCGACCCAAAGGGACTTCCCCGAGGTATTTCAGATCATTCTCCTCTCACTGTCGGACTCACCTATCATCGACAGGTGACCAGAGGTCCCATAGTCATCAACCCATGGCTCCTGAAAATTCCTGACATTAGAGACGGCCTGCTCGAACACACTGAATATTACTTTGCCGAGAACCTTGGCTCAGTCCAATCGGCCGTTACGATCTGGGAGGCTTAGAAAGCAGTCATTAAAGGGAGGGCACTCGCTCTTAAATCTGGATATCAACACAAGCAGGCTGAACAGCTGCTTCGGACTGAATCAGTGTTGCTCCGCCTAGAATCTGACCTCAATTCTACCCCGTCCGTTGAGATAGCTACCCGTCTTCGACTGAAACAAACAGAATACCAGATGCTGGCCTTAGAAAATGCTCAAGCGAAACTGTTGCAAACCCGCCACCGGGTCTATGAGCTGGGAGACAGGGCAGGTAAAATGCTCGCTTGGCTAGAACGTCGCAAACAGGGCTCTAGATGGGTTCCGCTGCTGATTCGTCCTGATGCCTCGCACATCACAGACCCACTGGACATTGCTGAGGCATTTGCGGACCATCTAGAGGAGGTCTACTCCTCTAGAGCATACTATTCAGCAGACGAATCCCGACTCCTTTTGGAGGAAATGCAATTACCCACTCTTTCTGACTCGGATAGGGTGGAATTGGACGCTGCTCTTACAACCGAGGAGCTTACGAGCGCCCTTTTTGCTATTAACTCGGGTAATGCTATGGGGCCTAATGGTGTCCCTATTGAATTTCTCAAGGGGATGGCCCAAGAAGTGATTCCCCACCTGAAGGCTATGTTTGAGGAAAGTCTTGAACGGGGCAGTCTGCCCCTGGACCAGCGCCTGGCCTCATTAGCAGTCATTCATAAACCCAACAAGCCGGCCACTGATTGCGGCTCTTATAGGCCAATTTCGGACATTAATGCTGAGGTCAAGATTCTGGCCAAACTCCTGGCTACCAGACTCCTTACAGTCCTCCCCTCCCTAGTGCACGACGATCAATCGGGATTCCTTCCGGGTCGGAACACGGCATTAAATCTCCGCAGACTGCATAACGTATTGGGCAGGCAACCTTACATACAAGAGGATGCCGTAGTTCTGTCCCTTGATGCCACCCTAGCATTCGACTCCATAGAATGGTCTTACCTCTTTGAGGTCCTGAGACGTTTTGGATTTGGCCCGGTTTTTATCCAATGGGTCCGATTGCTCTACACCGACTTGTTGGGCCAGGTATGGGTCAACGCTCATACTTCCAGACAATTCCAATTGCACAGAGGAACCAGGCAGGGCTGTCCCCTCTCCCCCGTCCTATTTGCACTCACATTGGAACCCTTAGCCCACTGGATCCATATGGATGCCTCCATTAAAGGGTTGAGATGGAATGGCGACACAATTGATAAAATATCCCTATATGCAGATGACATTCTTGTATATGTTTCCTCTCCTAGATCCTCCATTTATAGTCTATGTAATGTCATTAGGAATTTTGGAAAATACTCGGGTTTTTCGATCAATTGGTCCAAGTCAGCCCTGTTTTGTCTCCGTGGCTCTCCACCCGTTCTTCTGAGAGACTTCTCCATTGCGGTGGCCAAGGACGGCTTCAAATATCTAGGGATTTTTGTTACTCCGGATCCCAAACTCTTTTATGACCATAATCTAAAGGGCTCACTTCAGAGGCTCCACAACGAGATTTCCCACTGGCGTACGTTGCCCCTATCCCTCCCGGGCAGAGCGGCTCTTTTTAAAATGTTAGCACTCCCGCGTTTTCTGTATGTCCTTCAAAATTGTCCGTTCCCACTTGCTGACTCTTTCTTCCGTGCATTGGAGGGGGATTTGCGACTCCTCCTATGGGATGGTAAAGCACCTCGAATTGCTCTGAATAAACTAACTCAAGGATGGTACGATGGGGGCATCGCCTTGCCAAACATGCGCCTCTACTATTGGGCCTCCCAACTGGTGGCCACCAACTCCTGAATCCATGGATCACCTACCAACCCGGCCTTTCATTTAGAACGCTATCAGACAGGACGAGAAGGGTATTTAGGCGCCCTTTATGGCAAATTCCCACGAAATCGCTATGTGGGACCAATGACACAAACCATTGCTATTTGGCACCGGGCTACCAAGAGCCTGGGTTGGTCTGGTGTATTTACTCAAGCTACCCCGCTCTGGGCCTCACAGAGGCTAGGTTCCCTTTGTCACCTAAAGGGATTTGACAGATGGGACACGATCGGCATCTCCGCCCTAGGTGACTCGATTCACAAGGGGAAACTATTGACTTTTTCCGAACTTCAACAGAAGCACGATCTTGCTCAGTCCGAGGCATTCAGGTACCTCCAAATTACACATGCTATCTCTGCCAATGTGCCTGACCTCTCCTCCCTCTCCTCCCTTCCGGAGGCCTCTCCCCTAGAAGATAGGCTACTTTCAGAACCACTCCAGATGAAGGCAATATCATGCACGTATCGCAAGCTATGTAATAATATGCCCAACTCTTTCCAGGCCCTACGAGACAAGTGGCAGAGTGATGTGGGAGACCTAGACGATGATGACTGGAGGTCGGCACTTATGTCCCCCAGGGAAACGGCGATAAACCACCGTTTCAGGCTGATCCAATTGAAAATTTTACATAGAACATACATGTCTGCCCCCCTCCTGGCCAAATTATGAAGACGCCCGGATGAGATGTGTCTCCGTGGCTGCGGCCTCCCTGGCTCTTTTTACCATGTCCTGTGGGAATGTCCAGTTATCCACCAGTTTTGGGACAGGGCGGTTCGTACAATGACAGAAGCGGTGGGGAAGGCCGTTCCTCTTTCTCCTAAGGAAGGGATTCTTAATATATGGGGTGCTACAGACCTCACCGAGGTGGAGATTCAGTGGGTAGCCTTGGGTTTCCTGTTGGTGAAGCGCGCAGTGGCGATGTATTGGGGTGCCCCCCAGGGGCCTCTCTTGGTGGGTTGGGTGGCAGAAATGGACAGATGCATGCTGGCTGAAAAATCTGTGTTTGAGACCGGAGGGTGCCCCAAGAAGTGGGATAAAAAGTGGGGACATTTAGAGGCGATATCTGTACCTCCCCCTCTGTGGAAATGACTATGGATAGGGCTGGATTGAGACGGTGTAATGATTTTTAAAGTGCCTTTTTCTGTATATGCCTGATATATTTGATTATGTACTGCACTGCTTGATTATTGGATGGTGACTCTGCTGTTGTTTCTTTTCAATAAAATGTTAAACCAAAAAAAAAAAATCAATATCGTTTATATAGAATTCAAGTCAGGATAATCAATTCATCAACATTTCCTAGAATATTTCATTAAGGCATTTTTATCATGTGAACACAAGTAGCAAATCATCAATGAACACAGCCCTTTTTCAATAAACTCTTCAGCAGGAAAAAGAAGGGGGTACTTTCATGAACCATGAACTGGCCTTTCAGGAAGCAGTCATGAACATTTCATCTTGTAAATATCAACAGTTCAATACAGGTAACCATTTCATCGAAATATCAAAGGGGTAAATCAATCAGTATCATAGCACATCCCCATAGATGCTCTCAGAAGCCCGCCCCTGCAAGAAATCCAGTACAGGGCAATAATTCACAGCTCAATTGGCAGGCTCAAAGGGCCAGTCTCAGTTCTCCCCAGGAGAGGGGCAAACTCTGGGCCTTGTCTGGCCTTCCGCCCTCCTCCCCGCGGTTACCTGTTGTTTTCGGCCCTCCGGGGCCCTTGTGTGGACTCTGGGGCGGGGGAAGGGGCTCCAGCCCTCCCGGAGCCTCACTCGGCCCAGCGCGGTGCAGGAACAGCTGTGGAGCACCAGCGCCAGGGGGGAGGGAGAACCAGCGTTTGGGGGCAGAACGGAGGGGGCTCTTGTGCTCCGCGGCCCCCTCCGCGACGAGTCGGGGCTTCCCTGGGTGCCGGGCCTTCGTGCAGAAGGCACGGTGTAGGCGGCCAATGGCTGCGCGTCTTTGGCGGGGGCGTGGCCGATGACGAGGCCGGAGTCCCCCGTCATGTGCTGCAGGCTGGGAAGGCTTCAGGCCTAGTGCGGCCTGGTGGACTCGATGCAACGGCCCTCTCCTGACATACGGGGGCCGCCGAGGGGGGCTTGATGTCGTCGCGGGACCCGCTGGGGCGTCGGGGCACGGAGAAGCGGTTGACTTCGGCCCAGCGCGGCCCGTGGAGAATTCCGGCAGCCCTCTCCTGGCACAGGGGGCCACGGACGGGGACGCAATTCTGGCGCTGACGCCGCGGCCACCAGTGGGGGTTCCTAGGTGCTACAGAAGGGCGCAAACGGCTCTGGGTGGCAGCGGCGAGTCACCCTGGCCAGCGCGCTCAGTTCTCAAAGCGCTAGGGGGCCGTTTCGGTCAGCGCTCACACGGGGCATCAGCGTGAGTGCAGTCAAGCGCGTGAGGTGCAATTCACAGCAGCTCTTGACAGGCAGGCAGTCTCTGACACAGCGCTTGAAAAGGAGGGCAAGTTACAGCGCTTTTCAAGTCATGCAGCAAGTAATGCAGGCAGGATGGAAAGCAGAGCAAGTCAGTCAGGGGGAGACAGGCAAGGCAAGATGGGCCCAGATGGAGGCAGGGAGTGCGCAGGGCAGCACAGTCCAGTACCTTGTCGATCCCCCAGCAGTCTCTGGTTAAAGGCAAGTAGTCTTCTCGGCACTTGAATGGTTCTGCGCCCTTATGAGGTGGTTTCTTGAAGAGGGGGGGGCTTGAGTTGGAGGCTGGATGAGTTTCCTCAGGTCACTGAAGATGGTCCCTGGGGTCCCCTACCGCTGGGCCAGATCAGGGGGCTAGTCTAGGATACCTCACTCAGCTTAAGAGGCAGCACCTAAATCCTGTCACTCCCAGTGGCATATGTTCCTGACCTGGCCCTCCCGCCTAAATCTCCTGCGTGGGTTCCCCAGGTCAGTGATGCCCCAACTGACTAAAAAAGTTCCCTCCCTTGCTTAAGTATGCCCAGGTCAGGTGGAACACTCTCTAAGGTGGCAAAAATAAGCTCCGCCTTTCTTCTGGAAGGTTCCAGGAGCTTCCCCACTCTACCTACGGACAAGGGATGGCAGGCTGGCATTGCAACAATGTATGGGGATCCAGCCAGCTCCTGGCAACTAGGGTGCTACACTAAAAGACCACGCTGCAGTAGCAGGGGCCAGTGGCAGCCATGTTTGGAGTTGAGAGCACCTGCACCCTAACATGGATTAGCCATGAAAAGGTGCCCGAAGACCTAAGGGCCAACAAAAAGAAGGTGGGAAAAATGAGGCATGGGTGAAAAAAACAGGGAAAGACCACCCTAGGGCTGACAGGTCTAACATGCGTCCCTCCGAGCGGATAGAGGGGAGAACTACCCAACCTCTAGGGAGTTCTCGTTGCTAAGGCGGAAAAACCGGGAGAGACCGTCAGCATTGGCGTGGTCAGCTCCGGGCCGATGTTCCACCCTAAAGTCCATCCCGTGTAGGGAAATGGACCACCTTAGCAACTTGGGATTTTCGCCTCTCATCTGCATGAGCCAGTGAAGGGGACGGTGGTCGGTTTGAATTAGGAAGTGAGAGCCAAAAAGGTATGGCCTCAGCTTCTTCAAGGCCCAGACCACAGCGAAGGCTTCTCGCTCGATGCTACTCCATCGCTCTTCCCGAGGGAGGAGTATCCTAGAGATGAAGGCCACAGGTTGGTCTTGGCCATCATCGTTGGGTTGCGACAGCACAGTGCCTACGCCATGCTCTGAGGCATCTGTCTGCACGATGAATTCTTTTTGGAAGTCCGGAGTGGCCAGCACCGGAGCGGTGCACATCGCGCACTTCAATGTTTCAAATGCCTCCTGGCAAGCAGCCGTCCAGATCACCTTGCGTGGCTGCTTTTTGGACGTCAACTCAGTCAAGGGGGCCACGATGGTGCCATATCCCTTGACGAACCTGCGGTAGTAGCCAGTGAGGCCGGGGAAAGCTCGGACCTCAGTCTGAGTCTTGGGGGGCTCCCAGGCCATGATGGTCTCAATTTTGGCCCGGAGGGGCTGCACCTTACCCCCGCCCACCAGGTGTCCCAGGTACACGACAGATCCCTGTCCAATCTGGCACTTGCTAGCCTTGATGGTGAGGCCAGTGCGTTGCAACGCCCGCAGCACCTCCTGGAGATGCTGCAGATGGTCCTCCCAGGTGCTACTGAAGACAGCTATGTCATCCAGATATGCCGCTGAGAAGGACTCCAGGCCAGATAGCACCTGGTTCACCAACCGCTGGAAGGTGGCCGGAGCATTCTTGAGCCCGAAGGGCATCACCCGAAATTGGAAGTGGCCCTCGGGGGTGGAGAACGATGTCTTCTCCTTCGCTCCATCGGCCATGGCAATCTGCCAGTACCCTGATGTCAAATCGATGGTGCTGAGGTACTTGGCTGCTCCCAGCCGGTCAAGCTTGTCTGCCCGTGGGATCGGGTGAGCATCTGTCTTGGTGACAGAGTTCAATCCCCGATAGTCCACACAGAACCGAAGTTCTGGTGTGGTGCCCGGTGGGGCCACTTTCGGCACCAAAACGACCGGACTAGACCACCGGCTGCTGGAGGGTTCGATCCCCCCCAGCTCCAGCATTCTGGTCACCTCACCCTGGATGCTGTTCTTCACTTTTTCGGACAGCCGGTAAGACTTGGTTTTTACTGGCGGACTGTCCCCTGTGTCCATATCATGGGTACACAGATGTGTAATTCCAGGCGTGAGGGAGAACAACGAGGCGTGCTGCGCCAATACCTGGCGGCAGTCCCTCTGTTGCTCTGGGGTCAAGGATGGGGAGAGGACAACTCCCTCCACTGAACCATCCATCTCCTGGGCCGCCAGAAGGTCAGGAAGAGGCTCACTCTCCTCCTCCTCGCTCCCATTCGTCACCATGAGGAGAGCAAGCTCCGATCGCTCATGGTGAGGCTTCAGGTGGTTGACGTGGAGCAGCCGATGGGGCTGACGGGGGGTCTTCAAATCCACGATGTAGGTGGTCTGGCCTCGATGCTCCACAATCTCGTACAGACCAGTCCACCGGTCCTGGAGGGCACTAAGCTCCCCAGGCTCCATGACCCACACCTTCTGTCCAGCGTCCAAGTCCACCGTCCGAGCGTTGCGGTCATACCACTCCTTCATGACGGCTTGGCTAGCCTCTAAGTTGTCTGAGGCTTCCTTCCACAGCTTGGCCATCTGGCTGGGGAATGCCAGCATGTAGCTGACAACATCCCGGGGAAGCTTCTTCGAAGTCTTCTCCCACCCCTCTTTGACAAGACTGAGGGGTCCCCTAACGGGATGGCCATAGAGCAGTTCTAAGAAGGTTTCTATTTTCCAGAAATAGCGCTCCAACGTGGACCACATCAGAGAAGTGGCTATCTAAGGAGTGATCTTGTCAGGAGACAGAAATCTACTGAGGAGGACAGGACAGGACTCTACTAAGGAGGTACTCTGTGCACGGAGATTCTGGGGATTCTCTGTAGCCCAGTATATTTCTGATCTTCCTGATTTTGATCCTCCACATGATGTCACTCCTGACTGAGAACCTTTTTGGCATGAGTATTCTAGAAAAGGCCGTTAGGTCACTCAGAACTTGGCAGTTAGAATTTGGAGAACCATTTGTTTGGTAAGAGTCGTTCTGCTGCGCTTGCTGTTGGATGTTTATGCCTTGGATTGGTAAGGTAGTTTAGTAACGCTTACTGTGGCTTTGGATTAGTATGATTGGCCAATATTTGTATTTGTATGTATGTAATATGCAAATTGCAATTTATGTAGGCAGGTAATTAGGAGATTTTTCTCTGTTTGAATTTGTTTGAACGGCGCAACTTATGAAGAGTACCTTAAGCGCTACTTTGGTTATAATATTTGCATATTTTGCAATATTTTTGGCATGCCTGTTTCAAGCACACATCGAAGAATGTGTTGCTTTTTGGAGGTACCATAGTGAGATGTGAATTAAATTATCCGGCTCCCCTGAGGGAATACCTAAATAGGTTTAGGTATAAAAACATATTTCTTCCTTGGTGAGTTATCCCCAGGGGATTAAAATATGACAATAATACAAACAAGGATCCTTTTCTGCGCACGTTTATAAATGGAGATATGCAGAGCGATTTCTTTTGGTGTTCTGCCAGCCAAAGCTAGTGAATTGAGTGTATTTTGGCTACTTGAAAATGAAACAGTTTGTTGGGCTGTTTTTTTTGCAGTCTTTTGGAATACTATTGAGAAACGCTTCTTGTAAATATGACATACAACTATTATTTACAAATGGTTTGGTTTAAGTACAGTCTGTGGGCTGTCTTTTGTTTCTGTACTAAGTGTTGATCTGTGGGTTAATTGTGTGTTTAAATGTCTATGTGGTTCGTGGTTTCACATTAGTGATACTTCTGTAAGTAAATAGCGATTGCGCTATTTGTGAAATAATGGCTCTTAAGCGAGATGTATCATGTGTTCTGAGTGTATGACCCCTTCTGTATATGTCTGGAATGAGCTCAATGTGTTTGTTTGTGTTTTCTTGCTGTCATCAGTCTGGTATGCAAAATGTCATTTAATTAATATTAAATAAAAATTAAATAAAAATCCAGAAATTAACCATATGATATGCTAAATATCTACATGTTACTATTAGATTGATAAGAGTAAGCAACTATGCACATGTACAAACTGACAATGCTAAAAAGATAAAATTAGAATTCACATTGAATAGGAATAAAATAGGCCTCAAAAATAAAAATTGTGTTTTTTGCAATAAATAAACAATTACAGCATTTTTCTTACATACATTGTGTTAGGCAAACACATCATCTGAGTAAATTGGATTTTGCTGAACTAAACACATATTATAGAACATGCATTGAAATGCCTCAGTTTGAAATAGACTGTCACCGTTCTTACATTTCAACACTAAACAAGCTTTCCAACAGCTGTGTTTTAACTACCGCTTAGCAGCAGCTGTTATTTTGATTGTAGGCCACGGAGAGACAGAATGTTGACTCAGCTAGGATTTTGTCCGTTAAACACGGGGTAAAATCCTGCATTTCAGACTGCTGTTTTAAAAAGTTACAAAAATCAGGTTAATTATTTTAGATAAAAGGAAAACATTTAAAGTAGGGATTTCCTTTCTTAAGGCCTTTTTACATAAGCACATTCTTGGTTCTGAAAATAAATAATGATTGTCCTTTTAAAAAGTGGCGCAAAACTTTTCATGTTTCAAGTTAGGCTTCTGTGCTTAGGCTTATGAATGAATGCGTCTAAATATGATAGGCAAGGAATGAATCTTGCTTTTCCTATGTGGAATTATTAAAATGATTGGTTTTATAAAAAATAAAAAAAATTATAGGATATTAATTTTTAAGTGCCCCAAATATCAAAGTCGAAATTGGGCAAAATTCACTAATTTAAAAAGAAATTCTGCATTCAGAACAGCTTTTAACTTGCCTTAGGCCTCAGTAAATGCATACATTTAGGTATAATACAAACAGCTGACTTCTATATTGTTAGACAAGTATACTGCACACTGCTTGTAATTGAAAATATGTATCAAACATGAGCAGAAGTTATTTTCTTAACTCTAAACTGACAAATAGGGGAATGGGGCTGCATTCACACACAGAAAGGGACAGCTGGGAAGAGTTAAAAGTCAGTTCTATATTTAGAAGCCTAGCATGGCTCCCATAGCAAGGTCTGCTTTGACATTTTGACCTCTGAAACTTTTTGAAAGACGACAGGGGAGAGAAGGAGAAGTTTTACTTTTTTTGGTAAAAGCAAGCACTTTATGTACTCATATGATAGAAAACTATATAATGGTATATGTGAACTTTGATTAACAGATAAGCTTTGCCATATTTATACAGCACTAATGCTTAAAAGCTGAGGCAATGAAATGTATTTGACTTCATGTGCCCTCATGTTTCACTTGTACATTTGCTAAAAGGGATTGGGGTTTGGGTATCCATGTGTTTTTTTAGTTCTCTCAAATATGCTATGTGCCTCCTATAACTTTGTTTATGCCTAGTTGCTACAAATAGGGGTTGATAGTGTTGAAAGAAGTGAAACCTGTTTCAGGTTTCCTACTGTCAAAATGGGGTAAGGAGGCTATCTCCTCTACAAATTTAGGCTAGGTAATATGTATGTTACTCTCTCTTTTTCTCAATTTTTTTTAGCCTGTCTAAGTTGTCTGTGAAATAGCAATGAGACATTTAATTGGCTATTCAGTAATAATGTTTTAAACATTGTTAGCATTAATACAATGAATAAAAATATATGTTATGTTACTGCCCATCCTGTTTGATGAAATTATGACAGGATCAGTAGTCTAGATTGTTGTTCCCTTATTTGATCTTTAAGGGGAACTCTATGTGGGTAGTTTTTGTTCTACAAGTCTTAAGGTGATAACACCATTATTGTATGTTATTCCATGCTACATAGTTTTGCAAGGGTATTGCTAGTTTTTTTAGCTAGTCTGTCTAAATAAACTGACAGTCCTTATTAGAGCTGATGTTGCATAGTTTGGATCATGAAAAGTAGAACACAGGGAAGATGCCCATGTGATCCTTAGCAAACATTTTTGAAGGAAATATTGTTTTATAGATAAGAAACCTTGTTAAATTAGCAGTTTTAGATTTTTCCTGTTGCTCCTATAACATGAGAGCATGGTCCTAAGCATACAATGTAGGTGCTTTTATTAAGAAGAATCATTTTAGAAGTGTCTGCAGTCCTGTACAAGTAATGTAAAGTTTATGAGCAAAAGTGTAGAACATTTCCTTTTTTTGAGGGTTTTCAGATTAGTACACAGGAATACACCAATGTAAGGATTTAGGGTATGTCTGTGTTGTTTTTCTCTTTTCCTCACAATTTAGTAAATGAATACAGACTTCCTTGACGGCTTGGGATTGGGTGATTGTAAGAACTGGGACCGCCAGTTCTCCGGGGGGTAGCTTGGCTCGAGCAGGAAGGCAACCAGGGGCGTACGTGTAAAGTAGCTACTCAACACACTCATCCACTGAGTCTATAAGTGGGCGCAATAATGGAGACCACACCAGTTCTTTTGATTAAAAATCAATATCGTTGGGGGGTACAAACTATTGGTACACGCTGGTTTCACCACTGGTTCCCGAGGCACTGGTATCCTTGTCAGGAAAAACCTTTCACTTACCTGAACAAAGACGTGGGCTGACCCCCTGGGCCGCTTTGCGGTGGCCGAGACCACATGGGAGGGGCGACACTTAAACATTATTTCGGCCTACATCCCACCAGCACTGAGTAAGGATGCCCTGATGACTTTAGAACGACCGTTATTGGACCTCCCCCAGGGGACACTGGTTCTAGGTGGGGACTTTAATATGACTATGGATGACACTAGAGATAGGCACCCCCAACGGAGCTCCCATAAGCAGAATTCGGACCTTTTAGACTTTGCGCAGGCGATGGGGTTGGAGGACCTGTGGCGGACATCACACCCCGATATCCCTTTCTACACGCATTTCTCCAACGCCCAAAACAGTATGTCCCGTATTGACTATATTTTTTGCCACACAGCGGATGTTGGCCTATTTCGCGACCCAAAGGGACTTCCCCGAGGTATTTCAGATCATTCTCCTCTCACTGTCGGACTCACCTATCATCGACAGGTGACCAGAGGTCCCATAGTCATCAACCCATGGCTCCTGAAAATTCCTGACATTAGAGACGGCCTGCTCGAACACACTGAATATTACTTTGCCGAGAACCTTGGCTCAGTCCAATCGGCCGTTACGATCTGGGAGGCTTAGAAAGCAGTCATTAAAGGGAGGGCACTCGCTCTTAAATCTGGATATCAACACAAGCAGGCTGAACAGCTGCTTCGGACTGAATCAGTGTTGCTCCGCCTAGAATCTGACCTCAATTCTACCCCGTCCGTTGAGATAGCTACCCGTCTTCGACTGAAACAAACAGAATACCAGATGCTGGCCTTAGAAAATGCTCAAGCGAAACTGTTGCAAACCCGCCACCGGGTCTATGAGCTGGGAGACAGGGCAGGTAAAATGCTCGCTTGGCTAGAACGTCGCAAACAGGGCTCTAGATGGGTTCCGCTGCTGATTCGTCCTGATGCCTCGCACATCACAGACCCACTGGACATTGCTGAGGCATTTGCGGACCATCTAGAGGAGGTCTACTCCTCTAGAGCATACTATTCAGCAGACGAATCCCGACTCCTTTTGGAGGAAATGCAATTACCCACTCTTTCTGACTCGGATAGGGTGGAATTGGACGCTGCTCTTACAACCGAGGAGCTTACGAGCGCCCTTTTTGCTATTAACTCGGGTAAAGCTATGGGGCCTAATGGTGTCCCTATTGAATTTCTCAAGGGGATGGCCCAAGAAGTGATTCCCCACCTGAAGGCTATGTTTGAGGAAAGTCTTGAACGGGGCAGTCTGCCCCTGGACCAGCGCCTGGCCTCATTAGCAGTCATTCATAAACCCAACAAGCCGGCCACTGATTGCGGCTCTTATAGGCCAATTTCGGACATTAATGCTGAGGTCAAGATTCTGGCCAAACTCCTGGCTACCAGACTCCTTACAGTCCTCCCCTCCCTAGTGCACGACGATCAATCGGGATTCCTTCCGGGTCGGAACACGGCATTAAATCTCCGCAGACTGCATAACGTATTGGGCAGGCAACCTTACATACAAGAGGATGCCTTAGTTCTGTCCCTTGATGCCACCCTAGCATTCGACTCCATAGAATGGTCTTACCTCTTTGAGGTCCTGAGACGTTTTGGATTTGGCCCGGTTTTTATCCAATGGGTCCGATTGCTCTACACCGACTTGTTGGGCCAGGTATGGGTCAACGCTCATACTTCCAGACAATTCCAATTGCACAGAGGAACCAGGCAGGGCTGTCCCCTCTCCCCCGTCCTATTTGCACTCACATTGGAACCCTTAGCCCACTGGATCCATATGGATGCCTCCATTAAAGGGTTGAGATGGAATGGCGACACAATTGATAAAATATCCCTATATGCAGATGACATTCTTGTATATGTTTCCTCTCCTAGATCCTCCATTTATAGTCTATGTAATGTCATTAGGAATTTTGGAAAATACTCGGGTTTTTCGATCAATTGGTCCAAGTCAGCCCTGTTTTGTCTCCGTGGCTCTCCACCCGTTCTTCTGAGAGACTTCTCCATTGCGGTGGCCAAGGACGGCTTCAAATATCTAGGGATTTTTGTTACTCCGGATCCCAAACTCTTTTATGACCATAATCTAAAGGGCTCACTTCAGAGGCTCCACAACGAGATTTCCCACTGGCGTACGTTGCCCCTATCCCTCCCGGGCAGAGCGGCTCTTTTTAAAATGTTAGCACTCCCGCGTTTTCTGTATGTCCTTCAAAATTGTCCGTTCCCACTTGCTGACTCTTTCTTCCGTGCATTGGAGGGGGATTTGCGACTCCTCCTATGGGATGGTAAAGCACCTCGAATTGCTCTGAATAAACTAACTCAAGGATGGTACGATGGGGGCATCGCCTTGCCAAACATGCGCCTCTACTATTGGGCCTCCCAACTGGTGGCCACCAACTCCTGAATCCATGGATCACCTACCAACCCGGCCTTTCATTTAGAACGCTATCAGACAGGACGAGAAGGGTATTTAGGCGCCCTTTATGGCAAATTCCCACGAAATCGCTATGTGGGACCAATGACACAAACCATTGCTATTTGGCACCGGGCTACCAAGAGCCTGGGTTGGTCTGGTGTATTTACTCAAGCTACCCCGCTCTGGGCCTCACAGAGGCTAGGTTCCCTTTGTCACCTAAAGGGATTTGACAGATGGGACACGATCGGCATCTCCGCCCTAGGTGACTCGATTCACAAGGGGAAACTATTGACTTTTTCCGAACTTCAACAGAAGCACGATCTTGCTCAGTCCGAGGCATTCAGGTACCTCCAAATTACACATGCTATCTCTGCCAATGTGCCTGACCTCTCCTCCCTCTCCTCCCTTCCGGAGGCCTCTCCCCTAGAAGATAGGCTACTTTCAGAACCACTCCAGACGAAGGCAATATCATGCACGTATCGCAAGCTATGTAATAATATGCCCAACTCTTTCCAGGCCCTACGAGACAAGTGGCAGAGTGATGTGGGAGACCTAGACGATGATGACTGGAGGTCGGCACTTATGTCCCCCAGGGAAACGGCGATAAACCACCGTTTCAGGCTGATCCAATTGAAAATTTTACATAGAACATACATGTCTGCCCCCCTCCTGGCCAAATTATGAAGACGCCCGGATGAGATGTGTCTCCGTGGCTGCGGCCTCCCTGGCTCTTTTTACCATGTCCTGTGGGAATGTCCAGTTATCCACCAGTTTTGGGACAGGGCGGTTCGTACAATGACAGAAGCGGTGGGGAAGGCCGTTCCTCTTTCTCCTAAGGAAGGGATTCTTAATATATGGGGTGCTACAGACCTCACCGAGGTGGAGATTCAGTGGGTAGCCTTGGGTTTCCTGTTGGTGAAGCGCGCAGTGGCGATGTATTGGGGTGCCCCCCAGGAGCCTCTCTTGGTGGGTTGGGTGGCAGAAATGGACAGATGCATGCTGGCTGAAAAATCTGTGTTTGAGACCGGAGGGTGCCCCAAGAAGTGGGATAAAAAGTGGGGACATTTAGAGGCGAGATCTGTACCTCCCCCTCTGTGGAAATGACTATGGATAGGGCTGGATTGAGACGGTGTAATGATTTTTAAAGTGCCTTCTTCTGTATATGCCTGATATATTTGATTATGTACTGCACTGCTTGATTATTGGATGGTGACTCTGCTGTTGTTTATTTTCAATAAAATGTTAAACCAAAAAAAAAAAATCAATATCGTTTATATAGAATTCAAGTCAGGATAATCAATTCATCAACATTTCCTAGAATATTTCATTAAGGCATTTTTATCATGTGAGCACAAGTAGCAAATCATCAATGAACACAGCCCTTTTTCAATAAACTCTTCAGCAGGAAAAAGAAGGGGGTACTTTCATGAACCATGAACTGGCCTTTCAGGAAGCAGTCATGAACATTTCATCTTGTAAATATCAACAGTTCAATACAGGTAACCATTTCATCGAAATATCAAAGGGGTAAATCAATCAGTATCATAGCACATCCCCATAGATGCTCTCAGAAGCCCGCCCCTGCAAGAAATCCAGTACAGGGCAATAATTCACAGCTCAATTGGCAGGCTCAAAGGGCCAGTCTCAGTTCTCCCCAGGAGAGGGGCAAACTCTGGGCCTTGTCTGGCCTTCCGCCCTCCTCCCCGCGGTTACCTGTTGTTTTCAGCCCTCCGGGGCCCTTGTGTGGACTCTGGGGCGGGGGAAGGGGCTCCAGCCCTCCCGGAGCCTCACTCGGCCCAGCGCGGTGCAGGAACAGCTGTGGAGCACCGGCGCCAGGGGGGAGGGAGAACCAGCGTTTGGGGGCAGAACGGAGGGGGCTCTTGTGCTCCGCGGCCCCCTCCGCGACGAGTTGGGGCTTCCCTGGGTGCCGGGCCTTCGTGCAGAAGGCACGGTGTAGGCGGCCAATGGCTGCGCGTCTTTGGCGGGGGCGTGGCCGATGACGAGGCCGGAGTCCCCCGTCATGTGCTGCAGGCTGGGAAGGCTTCAGGCCTAGTGCGGCCTGGTGGACTCGATGCAACGGCCCTCACCTGACATACGGGGGCCGCCGAGGGGGGCTTGATGTCGTCGCGGGACCCGCTGGGGCGTCGGGGCACGGAGAGGCGGTTGACTTCGGCCCAGCGCGGCCCGTGGAGAATTCCGGCAGCCCTCTCCTGGCACAGGGGGGCCACGGACGGGGACGCAATTCTGGCGCTGACGCCGCGGCCACCAGTGGGGGTTCCTAGGTGCCACAGAAGGGCGCAAACGGCTCTGGGTGGCAGCGGCGAGTCACCCTGGCCAGCGCGCTCACTTCTCAAAGCGCTAGGGGGCCGTTTCGGTCAGCGCTCACACGGGGCATCAGCGTGAGTGCAGTCAAGCGCGTGAGGTGCAATTCACAGCAGCTCTTGACAGGCAGGCAGTCTCTGACACAGCGCTTGAAAAGGAGGGCAAGTTACAGCGCTTTTCAAGTCATGCAGCAAGTAATGCAGGCAGGATGGAAAGCAGAGCAAGTCAGTCAGGGGGAGACAGGCAAGGCAAGATGGGCCCAGATGGAGGCAGGGAGTGCGCAGGGCAGCACAGTCCAGTACCTTGTTGATCCCCCAGCAGTCTCTGGTTAAAGGCAAGTAGTCTTCTCGGCACTTGAATGGTTCTGCGCCCTTATGAGGTGGTTTCTTGAAGAGGGGGGGGGCTTGAGTTGGAGGCTGGATGAGTTTCCTCAGGTCACTGAAGATGGTCCCTGGGGTCCCCTACCGCTGGGCCAGATCAGGGGGCTAGTCTAGGATACCTCGCTCAGCTTAAGAGGCAGCACCTAAATCCTGTCACTCCCAGTGGCATATGTTCCTGACCTGGCCCTCCCGCCTAAATCTCCTGCGTGGGTTCCCCAGGTCAGTGATGCCCCAACTGACTAAAAAAGTTCCCTCCCTTGCTTAAGTATGCCCAGGTCAGGTGGAACACTCTCTAAGGCGGCAAAAATAAGCTCCGCCTTTCTTCTGGAAGGTTCCAGGAGCTTCCCCACTCTACCTACGGACAAGGGATGGCAGGCTGGCATTGCAACAATGTATGGGGATCCAGCCAGCTCCTGGCAACTAGGGTGCTACACTAAAAGACCACGCTGCAGTAGCAGGGGCCAGTGGCAGCCATGTTTGGAGTTGAGAGCACCTGCACCCTAACATGGATTAGCCATGAAAAGGTGCCCGAAGACCTAAGGGCCAACAAAAAGAAGGTGGGAAAAATGAGGCATGGGTGAAAAAACAGGGAAAGACCACCCTAGGGCTGACAGGTCTAACATGCGTCCCTCCCAGCGGAAAGAGGGGAGAACTACCCAACCTCTAGGGAGTTCTCGTTGCTAAGGCGGAAAAACCGGGAGAGACCGTCAGCATTGGCGTGGTCAGCTCCGGGCCGATGTTCCACCCTAAAGTCCATCCCGTGTAGGGAAATGGACCACCTTAGCAACTTGGGATTTTCGCCTCTCATCTGCATGAGCCAGCGAAGGGGACGGTGGTCGGTTTGAATTAGGAAGTGAGAGCCAAAAAGGTATGGCCTCAGCTTCTTCAAGGCCCAGACCACAGCGAAGGCTTCTCGCTCGATGCTACTCCATCGCTGTTCCCGAGGGAGGAGTATCCTAGAGATGAAGGCCACAGGTTGGTCTTGGCCATCATCGTTGAGTTGCGACAGCACAGTGCCTACGCCATGCTCTGAGGCATCTGTCTGCACGATGAATTCTTTTTGGAAGTCCGGAGTGGCCAGCACCGGAGCGGTGCACATCGCGCACTTCAATGTTTCAAATGCCTCCTGGCAAGCAGCCGTCCAGATCACCTTGCGTGGCTGCTTTTTGGACGTCAACTCAGTCAAGGGGGCCACGATGGTGCCATATCCCTTGACGAACCTGCGGTAGTAGCCAGTGAGGCCGGGGAAAACTCGGACCTCAGTCTGAGTCTTGGGGGGCTCCCAGGCCATGATGGTCTCAATTTTGGCCCGGAGGGGCTGCACCTTACCCCCGCCCACCAGGTGTCCCAGGTACACGACAGATCCCTGTCCAATCTGGCACTTGCTAGCCTTGATGGTGAGGCCAGCGCGTTGCAACGCCCGCAGCACCTCCTGGAGATGCTGCAGATGGTCCTCCCAGGTGCTACTGAAGACAGCTATGTCATCCAGATATGCCGCTGAGAAGGACTCCAGGCCAGATAGCACCTGGTTCACCAACCACTGGAAGGTGGCCGGAGCATTCTTGAGCCCGAAGGGCATCACCCGAAATTGGAAGTGGCCCTCGGGGGTGGAGAACGCTGTCTTCTCCTTCGCTCCATCGGCCATGGCAATCTGCCAGTACCCTGATGTCAAATCGATGGTGCTGAGGTACTTGGCTGCTCCCAGCCGGTCAAGCTTGTCTGCCCGTGGGATCGGGTGAGCATCTGTCTTGGTGACAGAGTTCAATCCCCGATAGTCCACACAGAACCGAAGTTCTGGTGTGGTGCCCGGTGGGGCCACTTTCGGCACCAAAACGACCGGACTAGACCACCGGCTGCTGGAGGGTTCGATCCCCCCCAGCTCCAGCATTCTGGTCACCTCACCCTGGATGCTGTTCTTCACTTTTTCGGACAGCCGGTAAGACTTGGTTTTTACTGGCGGACTGTCCCCTGTGTCCATATCATGGGTACACAGATGTGTAATTCCAGGCGTGAGGGAGAACAACGAGGCGTGCTGCGCCAATACCTGGCGGCAGTCCCTCTGTTGCTCTGGGGTCAAGGATGGGGAGATGACAACTCCCTCCACTGAACCATCCATCTCCTGGGCCGCCAGAAGGTCAGGAAGAGGCTCACTCTCCTCCTCCTCGCTCCCATTCGTCACCATGAGGAGAGCAAGCTCCGATCGCTCATGGTGAGGCTTCAGGTGGTTGAAGTGGAGCAGCCGATGGGGCTGACGGGGGGTCTTCAAATCCACGATGTAGGTGGTCTGGCCTCGATGCTCCACAATCTCGTACAGACCAGTCCACCGGTCCTGGAGGGCACTAAGCTCCCCAGGCTCCATGACCCACACCTTCTGTCCAGCGTCCAACTCCACCGTCCGAGCGTTGCGGTCATACCACTCCTTCATGACGGCTTGGCTAGCCTCTAAGTTGTCTGAGGCTTCCTTCCACAGCTTGGCCATCTGGCTGCGGAATGCCAGCATGTAGCTGACAACATCCCGGGGAAGCTTCTTCGAAGTCTTCTCCCACCCCTCTTTGACAAGACTGAGGGGTCCCCTAACGGGATGGCCATAGAGCAGTTCGAAGGGGCTGAACCCGACTCCCTTCTGGGGTACCTCGCGGTAAGAAAACAGCAAGCAAGGGAGGAGGATGTCCTATTTCCGCCTCAAGTCCTCGGTTAGGCTCTGGATCATCCCCTTCAAGGTCTTGTTGAAGCGCTCCACGAGCCCGTTAGTCTGGGGGTGGTAAAGAGTGGAGAACCGATAGGTCACTCCGCACTCCTTCCACATGGCCTGCATGAAGGCCGACATGAAATTTGTGCCCCTGTCCGACAGCACGACCTTGGGGAATCCCACTCGGGTAAATATCCCCATCAGGGCCCGCGCCACCACAGGTGCAGTAACGGTCCTCAGAGGGATAGCCTCCGGGTACCGAGTGGCGTGGTCCACTAACACCAAGATGAACCGGTGTCCCGCAGAGGTCGGAGGGTCCAACGGCCCAACAATGTCAATACCGACCCGCTCAAAAGGGGTCCCGACCACCGGGAGCGGTTCCAATGGGGCCTTCACTTAGGTCCCCGTCTTGCCACTTGCCTGGCAAGTCTTGTAGGTCTTGCAGTAGGTGTCAGAGGCAACCCTTATCCTGGGCCAATAAAAATGTGGGACTAGCCTCACAAAGTTCTTGTCCTGGCCCAGGTGTCCAGCCAAGGGTATCTCATGCGCCAATTCTAACAAAAAGGCCCGGTAACATTGGGGGACTACTAAGGCCCTCGAGGATCCATGCACCGGAACCTTTGGCTCACTGTACAGGAGGCCATCCTCCCAATACACGTGATAACTGCCGGTCTCTTGGTTGACCGCTTGGGCTTCGGCCTGTCCCCGCATGCCTTCAAGCGTGGGGCACTCCTTCTGCGCCCGACAGAATTCCTCCCGGGTAGGCCCTCCTTCCACATGCCACTCGGCAAGGGTCGGCAAGTCCCTCACAGGAACGACATCCACCTCCACGGACTCCGGGGGTACCTCCGCGGGCTCCCCATCCATCACATGGGGTGTGTCCTCCACAACACTCTCCTCTGGACCAGCATTGGGTTGGGCCGTTGTCTGTGAGTTCTCGTTGCTAAGGCGGAAAAACCGGGAGAGACCGTCAGCATTGGCGTGGTCAGCTCCGGGCCGATGTTCCACCCTAAAGTCCATCCCGTGTAGGGAAATGGACCACCTTAGCAACTTGGGATTTTCGCCTCTCATCTGCATGAGCCAGCGAAGGGGACGGTGGTTGGTTTGAATTAGGAAGTGAGAGCCAAAAAGGTATGGCCTCAGCTTCTTCAAGGCCCAGACCACAGCGAAGGCTTCTCGCTCGATGCTACTCCATCGCTCTTCCCGAGGGAGGAGTATCCTAGAGATGAAGGCCACAGGTTGGTCTTGGCCATCATTGTTGAGTTGCGACAGCACAGTGCCTACGCCATGCTCTGAGGCATCTGTCTGCACGATGAATTCTTTTTGGAAGTCCGGAGTGGCCAGCACCGGAGCGGTGCACATCGCGCACTTCAATGTTTCAAATGCCTCCTGGGAAGCAGCCGTCCAGATCACCTTGCGTGGCTGCTTTTTGGACGTCAACTCAATCAAGGGGGCCACGATGGTGCCATATCCCTTGACGAACCTGCGGTAGTAGCCAGTGAGGCCGAGGAAAGCTCGGACCTCAGTCTGAGTCTTGGGGGGCTCCCAGGCCATGATGGTCTCAATTTTGGCCCGGAGGGGCTGCACCTTACCCCCGCCCACCAGGTGTCCCAGGTACACGACAGATCCCTGTCCAATCTGGCCTTTGCTAGCCTTGATGGTGAGGCCAGCGCGTTGCAACGCCCGCAGCACCTCCTGGAGATGCTGCAGATGGTCCTCCCAGGTGCTACTGAAGACAGCTATGTCATCCAGATATGCAGCTGAGAAGGACTCCAGGCCAGATAGCACCTGGTTCACCAACCGCTGGAAGGTGGCCGGAGCATTCTTGAGCCCGAAGGGCATCACCCGAAATTGGAAGTGGCCCTCGGGGGTGGAGAACGCTGTCTTCTCCTTCGCTCCATCGGCCATGGCAATCTGCCAGTACCCTGATGTCAAATCGATGGTGCTGAGGTACTTGGCTGCTCCCAGCCGGTCAATCAGCTTGTCTGCCCATGGGATCGGGTGAGCATCTGTCTTGGTGACAGAGTTAAATCCCCGATAGTCCACACAGAACCGAAGTTCTGGTGTGGTGCCCGGTGGGGCCGCTTTAGGCACCAAAACGACCGGACTAGCCCACGGGCTGCTGGAGGGTTCGATCACCCCCAGCTCCAGCATTCTGGTCACCTCACCCTGGATGCTGTTCTTCACTTTTTCGGACAGCCGGTAAGACTTGGTTTTTACTGGCGGACTGTCCCCTGTGTCCATATCATGGGTACACAGATGTGTAATTCCAGGCGTGAGGGAGAACAACGAGGCGTGCTGCGCCAATACCTGGCGGCAGTCCCTCTGTTGCTCTGGGGTCAAGGATGGGGAGAGGACAACTCCCTCCACTGAACCATCCTTCTCCTGGGCCGCCAGAAGGTCCGGAAGAGGCTCACTCTCCTCCTCCTCGCTCCCATCCATCACCATGAGGAGAGCAAGCTCCGATCGCTCATGGTGAGGCTTCAGGCGGTTGACGTGGAGCAGCCGATGGGGCTGACGGGAGGGTCTTCAAATCCACGATGTAGGTGGTCTGGCCTCGATGCTCCACAATCTCGTACAGACCAGTCCACCGGTCCTGGAGGGCACTAAGCTCCCCAGGCTCCATGACCCACACCTTCTGTCCAGCGTCCAACTCCACCGTCCGAGCGTTGCGGTCATACCACTCCTTCATGATGGCTTGGCTAGCCTCTAAGTTGTCTGAGGCTTCCTTCCACAGCTTGGCCATCTGGCTGCGGAATGCCAGCATGTAGCTGACAACATCACGGGGAAGCTTCTTCGAAGTCTTCTCCCACCCCTCTTTGACAAGACTGAGGGGTCCCCTAACGGGATGGCCATAGAGCAGTTCGAAGGGGCTGAACCCGACTCCCTTCTGGGGTACCTCGCGGTACGAAAACAGCAAGCAAGGGAGGAGGATGTCCTATTTCCGCCTCAAGTCCTCGGTTAGGCTCCGGATCATCCCCTTCAAGGTCTTGTTGAAGCGCTCCACGAGCCCGTTAGTCTGGGGGTGGTAAAGAGTGGAGAACCGATAGGTCACTCCGCACTCCTTCCACATGGCCTGCATGTAGGCCGACATGAAATTTGTGCCCCTGTACGACACCACGACCTTGGGGAATCCCACTCGGGTAAATAGCCCCATCAGGGCCCGCGCCACCACAGGTGCAGTAACGGTCCTCAGAGGGATAGCCTCCGGGTACCGAGTGGCGTGGTCCACTAACACCAAGATGAACCGGTGTCCCGCAGAGGTCGGAGGGTCCAACGGCCCAACGATGTCAATACCGACCCGCTCAAAAGGGGTCTCGACCACCGGGAGCGGTTCCAATGGGGCCTTCACTTTGGTCCCCGTCTTGCCACTTGCCTGGTAAGTCTTGCAGGTCTTGCAGTAGGTGTCAGAGGCAACCCTTATCCTGGGCCAATAAAAATGTGGGACTAGCCTCACAAAGTTCTTGTCCTGGCCCAGGTGTCCAGCCAAGGGTATCTCATGCGCCAATTCTAACAAAAAGGCCCGGTAACATTGGGGGACTACTAAGGACCTCGAGGATCCATGCACCGGAACCTTTGGCTCACTGTACAGGAGGCCATCCTCCCAATACACGTGATAACTGCCGGTCTCTTGGTTGACTGCTTGGGCTTCGGCCTGTCGCCGCATGCCTTCAAGCGTGGGGCACTCCTTCTGCGCCCGACAGAATTCCTCCCGGGTAGGCCCTCCTTCCACATGCCACTCGGCAAGGGTCGGCAAGTCCCCCACGGGAACGACATCCACCTCCACGGACTCCGGGGGTACCTCCGCGGGCTCCCCATCCATCACATGGGGTGTGTCCTCCACAACACTCTCCTCTGGACCAGCATTGGGTTGGGCCGTTGTCTCAGGCTCCAATCCGGGTTGAGCTTCTTGCCGGGCAGCCATGGACCACGTGACTACGCAAGTCCACCCTGGTAACCCCAGCATCTCAGTGTGGGCCTTAAACTCCACTTCCTTCTAGGCAGTATGTTCCAGGTCATTACCTAGCAGACAGTCCACAGGCAAGGCAGGGCTGATTGCAACTCTCAACGGGCCTGACACTCCTCCCCACTCAAAGGGAACTTGAGCCACGGTATAGTAGCTCATACTGCCGTCAGCCAACACGGCCGGATGGCACACATCAGGTACTCCCTGCTCAGGGGACACCAGCCGCCTCACTACAGTGGTCATGCTGGCTCCTGTGTCCCTCAGAGCGTCCACCTCCTCCCCATTGACCTTCACCCTCTGCTGATACGTAGCAGTATTCGATGGTAAGGGCGTCACTGGGACCATCTCTCTATCCCCAAGTGAAACCAGGGTCAGGCCTGTCCACTCCCCTTCCCTATCTAGGGGCAGCTCCATCCCAAGCGCTACACTAGCCACCCCGGGACTCTTGCCACCAGTGGGGGCTGAGGGTCGTTTGCGACACTGGGCATCTCCCTTGTAGTGTCCAACCTCTCCGCACTCATAGCACCGGACCACTTTTGGCTGCTGACTCTTGTCAGGGTAAGTGGGTTTTGGGGAACGGGTCTGAGGTGGGGTACCTACCTACTCCTTTCCCAAACTGTCTAGTTTGTCTGCCTCGTGAGAACTCCGTTCTTTTATCTCCACCCTCTTTCTTCTGGGGGCGCCCTGTCCGCCTTTTGGGCCATCTCCCCCGGGGCCCTTGTGTGACACCCGGGTGCTAACCCAAGTATCCGCCTCCTCCGCAAGCTCACGGGGATCAGTAAGCTTGCGGTCTACCAGATGTTGGCGCAGCTCCGGAAAACACTTATCCAAGAGGTGCTCTCTCAAAAAAAGATTGTACAGGCCCTCATAATCACGCACCTCGCTGCCACGCACCCAACCATCCAGAGCCTTACGGGCATACTCAAAAAAATCCACCCAATTCTGCGTGGACAGCTTATGGCTGCCACGGAACCTCTGGCGATACCTTTCGGGGTTGAGGCCAAAATGTTTAATGAGCGCCTCCTTCATGGGGGAATACCCAAACTAGTCTGCCTTATCCAAATACAGGAGGGTGTCCCTGACGTCAGGAGGTATATAACGGTACAGGCCACCTCCCCAATGTTTATCGGGCACCCCATGTGCAGTCAAGGCCACTTCATACGCCTCCAACCACCTTGCAATGTCATCCCCCTTGGTGTAGCTCGCTATCACCTCCTTAGGTAACCAGAATCTGGGCTCCTGCTGAGCCTCTGGTACGCTGCCACCATTCGGACTTCCTGGAGCACCTAACTGTAATGCCCTCAGCTCCATTTCCTTGAGCTGGAGCTCGTGCGCCAATTTCCTTCCCTCCATAGCTAGTCTTTCTCTCTCCAAAGCAAGCTTCTTGTCTTCCCTTTCTCTCTCCCTCTCGTGCTCTAACTTGGCAAGCTCCCACTTCAATCGTCTCTCCTCCCTCCTGTCCTCGTACTCCTGCGACGACACACTCCCCCTGGATACACTACTCCCTGCCCCGGAACGTCTTCCTGGCAACACATTGTCAGACATATCAATGTTGAGCAGGCCTGGGTCTTCTTGAGTGTCCGCCTCCCCTTGTGTGACCTGTCCCTCCTGTTCCTCATCCTCTCTCTCCCCTGGGTGGGCCCTTACCCATGCCTTCAAGGCGGTGCGGAGCTCTTCTTTTACAGCTCTCTGCCCCACCGGCACCCCATCCCCTGACAAAACTCCCTTAACTGCACTACCGTGTACCTATCAAGGTCAGCCAGCTGGAACTCCATTTTGTCAGGTGGGGACCCAGGTAACTTGGAAGAAAGATACTAGGACATTGGCAACAATGCTGGGTCAACACAGGTCCCTACACACTTTGCAGGCTAGACAGTGGTGAACAATTGATTAAGCTTGTAGGCACAACAGGTATCCAATTAATTGCAGCGCACTCTGCCCCACTGGAGGGTGCTGGGTAGCTACAGGTCCTGGATCCCACCGCTCGCCAACAATGTAAGAACTAGGACCGCCAGTTCTCCGGGGGGTAGCTTGGCTCGAGCAGGAAGGCAACCAGGGGCTTACGTGTAAAGTAGCTACTCAACACACTCATCCACTGAGGCTATAAGTGGGCGCAATAATGGAGACCACACCAGTTCTTTTGATTAAAAATCAATATCGTTTATATAGAATTCCAGTCAGGATAATCAATTCATCAAAATTTCCTAGAATATTTCATTAAGGCATTTTTATCATGTGAGCACAAGTAGCAAATCATCAATGAACACAGCCCTTTTTCAATAAACTCTTCAGCAGGAAAAAGAAGGGGGTACTTTCATGAACCATGAACTGGCCTTTCAGGAAGCAGTCATGAACATTTCATCTTGTAAAAATCAACAGTTCAATACAGGTAACCATTTCATCGAAATATCAAAGGGGTAAATCAATCAGTATCATAGCACATCCCCATAGATGCTCTCAGAAGCCCGCTCCTGCAAGAAATCCAGTACAGGGCAATAATTCACAGCTCAATTGGCAGGCTCAAAGCAGGTAATCAGACATGCACAGCTAATCTAGAATGAGCCTGACTTCAGGCATGCACAGTCAACCTTTATTGAGGAACCTTTAAGTTTAACCAAGGCCTCCTAGTCAGGAGAGGCTCATTGGGGCCAACGGGGCCCAGTCTCAGTTCTCCCCGGGGGAGGGGCAAACTCGGGGCCTTGTCTGGCCTTCCGCCCTCCTCCTGTTGTTTTCAGCCCTCCGTGGCCCTTGCGTGGACCTTGGGGCGGGAGGAGGGGCTCCAGCCCTCCCCGAGCCTCACTCGGCCCAGCGCGGTGCAGGAACAGCTGTGGAGCACCGGCGCCAGGGGCTGGGGAGAACCAGCGTTTGAGGGCAGAACGGAGGGGGCTCTTGTGCTCCGCGGCCCCCTCCGCAATGAGTCGGGGGTTCCCCGGGTACCGGGCCTTCGTGCAGAAGGCACGGTATGGGCAGCCAATGGCTGCGCGTCTTTGGCGGGGGCGTGGCCGATGACGAGGCCGGAGTCCCCCGTCACGTGCTGCAGGCTGGGAAGGCTTCAGGCCTAGTGCGGCCTGGTGGACTCGATGCGGCGGCGTTCTTCTGGCATACGGGGGCCACGGAGGGGGGCTTGATGTCGGCGCAGGACCCGCTGGGACGCCGGGGCACGGAGAGGTGGCTGACTTCGACCCAGCGCGGCCCGTGGAGAATTCCAGCGGCCCTCTCCTGGCACACGGGGGCCGCCGACGGGGACGCAATGCTGGCACTGACGCCGCGGCCACCAGTGGGGGTTCCTAGGCGCTACAGGAGGACGCAAACGGCTCCGGGCCGCAGCGGTGAGTCACCCTGGCCAGCGCGCTCAGTTCTCAAAGCGCTAAGGGTCCGTTTCGGTCAGCGCTCACACGGGGCATCAGCGTGAGTGCAGTCAAGCGCATGAGGGGCAATTCACAGCAGCTCTTAACAGGCAGGCAGTCTCTGACACAGCGCTTGAAAAGGGGGGCAAGTTACAGCGCTTTTCAAGTCATGCAGCAAGTAATGCAGGCAGGATGGAAAGCAGAGCAAGTCAGTCAGGTGGAGACAGGCAGGGCAAGATGGGCCCAGATGGAGGCAGGGAGTGCGCAGGGCAGCACAGTCCAGTTCCTGGTCGATCCCCCAGCAGTCTCTGGTTAAAGGCAAGTAGTCTTCTCGGCGCTTGGATGGTTCTGTGCCCTTATGAGGTGGTTTCTTGAAGAGGGGGGGCTTGAGTTGGAGGCTGGATGAGTTTCCTCAGGTCACTGAAGATCGTCCCTGGGGTCCCCTACCGCTGGGCCAGATCAGGGGGCTAGTCTAGGATACCTCACTCAGTTTAAGAGGCAGCACCTAAATCCTGTCACTCCCAGTGGCATAAATTCCTGACCAGGCCCTCCCGCCTAAATCTCCTGCGTGCGTGCCCCAACTGACTAAAAAAGTTCCCTCCCTTGCTTAAGTATGCCCAGGTCAGGTGACCACTCTCTAAGGCGGCAAAAATAAGCTCCGCCTTTCTTCTGGAAGGTTCCAGGAGCTTCCCAACTCTACCTATGGACAGGGGATGGGTGCCTGGCATTGCAACAAAAAGACACTAAAAGACCACGCTGCAGAAGCAGGGGCCAGTGGCAGCCATGTTTGGAGTAGAGAGCACCTGCACCCTAACATGGATTAGCCATGAAAAGGTGCCCGAAGACCTAAGGGCCAACAAATAGAAGGTGGGAAAAATTAGGCAAGGGCGAAAAAAACAGGGAAAGACCACCCTAGGGCTGACAGGTCTAACAGTGATGTATTACTCTTGTCAGTTCACCGAAAAGTTCCTTTTATACTTGCAAATAGGTCCAGGATGTTGTTTTTTTTACTCTCTCATAGATAGATGAAAGTGGTTCTTGGGTGCCTTGCTAATATATGGAGCGTCCCAAGACTAGGAAATATTCTGAGACTATCCTCTCTGTTGATAGACTGTTTCTGTGCCTTGTCTAAAATACCTTTTGTTCTGTCCACCAATAGATATTTGCTGCTTTACAACCATTGCCAGAGGGGCCCGGACATCATATTCAGCCTGGGGAGTCAGCGTCAGCACCAGTCCAGCTTGAAGCCAAAGTGAAGGTAACCAGCACAAGCATTGCTGGCAACTAGGACCTCAGTGAAGGCAGAAGCCCTGTGATGAATTGTGTACCCCTGCCACTGTCTTGGGCGAAAGACGGGGTCACAAACCAGTTGATACCCAGCTGAGAGTCACAGACCGACCAGAGCGGTGAGGAGGCTTTGCTTGAGGTGACCCCTTTTGAAATAAGGGTTGCTTCAGAGATCCTAGAATCAGGCTTCTGAATGCTAGTCCCGAAGTGAATGCAAGTTTACTCCTTTGTTTGTTGGTCAAGAGATACCTGGGTACACTGGATGCAATGTGTGTCCCCAACAAATGAGCAGTGCGCCAGCAGAGCAATACAGGAGTTAGGGAAGGACTTGAGTTCAGGGTACAGGTGCTGTGTCTCTGGTGCATGTTAGATTGAAATGAAGAAAACTGGTGCGCTGCCTGAGACACTGGACAGGATTGTTGAGAGCATTTGCCCTGGTGAGTGACTGCCCTATCCTGAAAGAAGAGACTTTTTTCCCTTGAAAGTGGGTTGCGATTCTTGAGTTGCGAGTTGTGCAGCTCTGTGGAAAAGTAAATTTTGCCATGTTATATGTGCCTACGTGTTCCCCATGTTATGTCATATGTGCATGATCGATATGCATGTATTCCCCTCTGATCGATTAAAGACGCAATTACAGTTGTGTCCATCTCTAGTATGCCAGTTTCCAGTCCTCGTGAATACAATGAATATCAGGCCTATGTAATCCTACGTTGCCACATTTTACAGTGTGCACGTTAATTCATTGAATTATCCCCGTTTCTAGGCCTCAAAAGGGCCCGGACTCAGATTCAGCTCCTGTTTCCTGAACCCTCTCCGAGGAGCGATACAGCCCCCACCTGTATCCCTGACCCTTAGCTTACTTTCATGCCTCGCAGTGCCCGGCTCGGCCTGGCCCTGCCTCTTAGTCTGCCAAGAGTATGTTATGTTTCCAGTTATCAGTCCAGCCCTCCTTCTCTGCATTCCTAAGCTACTGCATCGCATCAATAGTTTCCGTCATGGTCTAGCCTTTACGTCTCCATGTAAGAGAAATACTGTATTAATGGTCATTTAATATTCCTCAGCACGCACTACATGTAGAATAATGCATGCACCAATCTTAGAGTCTGTTAGCCTTTACCCTGATAACATTTGGATTCTATCAACATGTTCTCTAAACATCAGATACTAGATAGTGTTTAGGTACATGTCGCTCTGACACTCCAGACTATAGTCTCTCCTTCTAGCACAGAAGTCATAGCCCCCCAGTTCTTCCTAGTAACACGTCATTGCCAGCTTGCGCGCACCACTAGGTCAGAGGTCCCGGCTCCTTAGGTAGCCCCCTCCATGTTTCCGCCCCATTTATGACATATTCTGTTACGTTTACATCACATGTCTATATACACGCCTCTTGTTACACCCACTTTATGCCTTATCTTTCGCGACTGCTACAAACCACGCCTACTGCTACGCCCCCTGTATTGAATGTAATGTATTTGTTTAACTATAAATATTGTGCACTGTTATTAAAGTTTGCTAGCCATTCCCAGATCCTGCCCCGGCAGCTGCCGGGCCCTGCCATCCTATTCCCGTGCAGGTTGTCCTGTTGCTGTCCTTTATGCTGTATTAAAACCTGCAAACTCAAGATACCTCGAATCTTGACTCTTATTTATTGAGCTATCTGTTATTGTATATCTAGTCAAAAATAGAACAGGTATTTAATTATTTATTTACCACATAATGGCGCCCGAATAGGGACTTGCCCTTTCCCCACGCGCCGGAGAAGCCACGCAAGCCCCCTGACCCTCTGCAGTCGTGACGGAACCATCCTGCGCACCGGCAGATATTTCTGCTTCAAGTATCCCTCAGGCCCACGGAGGAGACGGAGGTTGCGGTCCAGCATCCAGACGAGGCGGTGGAGGAACGCGGCGAGTCCCGACTAGAGCCCAAGCCGAGAGTCCAAGGTCCGAGGTATCCGGAGGCCCACCCGTAACTGAATACCGAAGTTCGTAGTCCGTCGTCGTAGCAGTCCAGTCCAGTCCGAGGCCTTCCGTTCTTGCTGCCCGGTGAGTACCGTTGCTGGGGTAGTATCTAGACAGGGTCAATTAAATTGTCTCTGGTCCGTGGGTTTGGGTACGCAGATCCAACACGAAGTGTCCACCTAGGTGGATGCGGGTCCTGACGTGTCTCTTAATGAGACCGGTATGTTACGTACTGTTTCAGCAGTGCATCTAGTAATTCTAGTAAGTTCTGTTCTCGAGAAATTCATGTGTTTTTATTCTCAAGTATTCCAGGTAATGTTTCTGTCAGAACTGTTATTCTAAATGTTATTCCATGTGTTTTCAATGTCGTGGTATGAATGAGTTGTTTTTCAAGTAATTATTGTGTTTCATCGTGTATTGTATTGTGTCCAGATCCCAGTTTGCGTTATGCCTCTGTTCTCCAAGTTACGTCAGTTAAGAACTAGAAAAGGTCTGCTCGAGGAAGCAGTTCCTGTCCCGCCTAGGGACAGTCCGGGTCATTTTATGTATCATAAGCATGGCATAAGTGCCATATTATATCTAGACTTATGGGTCGAGTACACTAAGGGTTTAGAAGAGAAATATAGATGGCCTGTATCAGGCACATGGGATGCCGAGTGCATCATGCGAGTAGAAGAAGCATTATGGAAAAAGAAAGCCAGACAGTCACAGAAAGATGCCATCGAGTTATGGCGCAAAGAATCTCATAAAAGAACCGAAAAAGAAATCAGAAAGTCAGAATTAAGTAGAGAATCCTCAGAAAGAGCCCAAGAAAGGGAATTAATCGAAATAGGTGAACGAGTTAAAGCCGAACAGTCAGACAGACAGAGAAATGCCCTCATCAAGGGTATGTACCCTCTTCTTGCCGAGGGCTTGCCAAAAGCAACCCCGGAGGCAACCAGTAATTTTCCACCATCATTAGTTCCGACCAAGCTACGTCACAAACCGACCGCAGCCGATATTTTTCTCTCGTCCTATTTGGATGACACAGTCCCAGAATATGCAAATCCTGTTCCGCCAGCTCCTGTAAATAATGTAATTCCTGTTCCTCCAGCCACCGGGGCACCTGTTACAGCACCTGTTACGGTACCCCCGGTCCAGCCTACAGTACAAGTACCCGCTACATCGGTCACTCTGCCAGCACGAAGAGTATCCGTCGACGATTCCAGTTTAGGGGCCGCGGGGGGAGGTCTTCCTGGTACCCCGCCGCCACACAAACGTGTAACATTAGTCGAGTTACATGAACGTGCGTTACAGCGTACGCCCAAATATCAGTCCGTTGCAGATATCAAGCGAGCTCTTACAGAATGCCGTTATGATCCAGTCCCAGGCGATGATAATATGGTTATATATTCATTGCGTGTAAGGCGGGTGACCGAGTATTTGGACACCCTACCGAATATGAAAGAAGATCTAGACAGAATATATTGTTTCATTCGTACAGGAGACGATCCAGAAAGTATTGGCGAGATCATGTCTTTAAGGAAAGCTGAGACCCAGCTCATGCTATTAAAATTTCTAATCAATTGTTTAGTAAGGGAACAAGATTGTCCGACTAAAGATCCGACCGAAATGAAAGTTCTGACAAGGTGGAGTGATAATATAGCCGAGGGTAAACACAGGACAATCAGTAGTATAGAGAGTATGTACAAGAAAATTCGTAAGGAAATAATAAGGTTTCACGAGAAACGCAAAGCAGCACAAGTAAGTGAGAAAGAAGACAACTCTTCTACTGAAGAGGTAGACGACGAGAATCCTACCAGAATAGCGTATGTAGGTAAATCTAGATTTCCAGACCGACATTTACGCCTAGAACACAAGAAAGTTTTTCCTCCTCCAGCACCAGAACAAGGTTCTCTCGAGCAAGTATTTCAAGCTACCGATCACATTCTGAAATCACGAATCGGTTATAGTGAACTTAGTACTATGCATGAACAAGAACTAGCCCGATCAGCAGTCCGATGGATTACTGATTCTACCACTTTTCCAGATGAAATAGTGGCACAAATGTTTCTGAAACTGCCCCCAGCCGAACAGCGACTGGTGGGTATGTATATGATCCAGCACCTCATTACACTGTATGAGGGACAACATTCTGATCCAGGTCCGTTACATGATGTTCTGAACGAGTTACTCCAGTATAAATGGAAAGGTTTAGGTACTGATTTAATTAGTATCATTCTAGAACAGCGCCACAAATATAGAACGTTTCTGAACCCACATTTTGTTCACGTCTCACCCCCAGAAAGTAAACGGTTTTACATAGACAGACAGCATCCATTACGAGAACTACACCCAGTTAGGACACAGGGTGGTGAAATGCAACGAGTATTTGTTTACACCCCGATTACGAAGATGGAACTCTTAGAGATGAAAAAGTTAATTCCCTGTCATGACAAAGATCCAGCAGGGTTCCACCGTGAATTAAAGGACATGCTCCGTATGGGAGAATACACGTATCCAGATATCATTAAAATGTTAAAAGTCCTGTTGCCTGCGGGCATATATGAAAAACTCAAGGAAAAAGAATGGGAGGTGGGAGAGAAAAAGATAGATTGGGCAGTTCTAGAAGCTGAAGAAAATACACGTGTACCAGGTACCGGTCTAGGAGATAAATGTAAAGAATTACCTGAACTGTTAATACAAGTTTTGCCAAGATTACTAGCCACGAAAAAGGAAGACTGGGATGCAGTCTCAGCCTGTAAACAGAAACCAGACGAAGATACTAGTGATTTTTATTCTAGATTCGAGAAATGTTTTAGTATTAACAGTGGTTTGAAGACGAGTAGTGAGTCATACCCTCATCTTTTTGTTACCAAACTAGTCGAGAATTCAAGTCCACAAGTTAAAAATCGAGTTTTGAAAGTCGAAAGTACCTGGCAAGCTAATACCCCGTCACAAATGCTTCAGATGCTCCAGTATCACCAGAATAGAATCAGGGAAGAGCAAGAACACGAAAGGAAACGTATGAAAGACACGAAAATGAAAGTATTAGTTGCACAATCTGTTCCACAAGACAGTCAGAAGAGGGGTCCGAGTCAAGCCAGTCATCCTGCAGCTCCTGTTAAAGGGACCTGCAATTATTGTAAACAGCCAGGTCATTTTATAAACGAGTGTGCAGTTCTGAAACACAACATAGCTACTGGTAAGACTAAAGAAAGACCACGTCCGCCTAGACAAGAACAAGTTTCACAGACTTCCCAGTCACCACAGAATGCACCACAGACAGCTCCAGCATCGCAGCCTATTGCTGCAACACAGCATGTTACACAGCAGATGTACCAGTATGCTCAGTCAGAGTATCCAGAGTATCAAGCATATTCATGAAACAGCCTAGAGAGGGAGGTAGGCTTGCCTCTCATCGAGATACCTGTAGATCAAGAGGGTCCCTATGTACATAGTCAAGTATTAGGGAAAGACAGAAAGTTTTTGATTGATACAGGGGCAAGTAGGACTACTATCAGTCATGACGAGGTTCCAGGGGCTCCGCTCTCAGGCTCTAGAAATGTTTCCCTTGGATTTTCAGGAAAGCCTATTGTAAACGAGATATCAAAGCCAGTTACTCTAGAAGTTGGTCCATTGTCCCGAACTACTGATTTATTACTTACGAAATCATGTCCAGAAAATTTGTTAGGCATTAAGACACTGAAAGAATTAGGTGCAGTTATTTGCTGCTCCCCAGAAGGAATACGTTTGTTTTTACGTGACTTTAAGGGTCACTATGTATTGCGTGATTTTGATCCAAGATTACTGAATGTTCCCCAGCATCTATGGGCACAAGGTCCAACTGATGTTGGTTTTATGCAAATCACACCCCATCGTGTGACTCTCAAACCAGGTGTAGTGTTACCACGAATCAGACAGTACAGACTGCCACCTGAGGCTGTAGCAGCCTTATCCAAAATTATTGACGAGCTCATTGCTCAAGGAGTGGTTGTAGAAACTGACTCCAATGTATGTAATTCTCCTATTATTCCAGTCATGAAACGTACTGATCCAAATGCACCTCCAGTATATCGATTAGTGATTGACCTTCGAGAACTTAATAAATGTATCATACCCCAGTATCCAGTAGTCCCAGATATTTCATCTCTGTTGACAGCTATTGATTCTGAAGCTGTATTTTTTACTGTAATAGACCTCAAGAACGCATTTTTCAGTGTTCCGATTCATCCAGACAGCCAGTACCTTTTTGGTTTTTGTTTAAATGGAAGGAGCTATAAATTCACACGAGCTCCTCAAGGTTTTACAGAAAGTCCTAGCATTTACAGTCAAGCACTTAAAAGACAACTAGACAATATTCACATGCCAACAGACACTGCTCTGCTCCAGTATGTCGATGATCTACTAATCACAGCCCGTTCTGAACGTGACTGCGAGCGAGCATCACTTACAGTTCTGTATTTCCTAGCCGAGATGGGGCACAAGGTGTCCCCTTCGAAGCTCCAGTTCTGTGTCCAGCAAGTGATCTACTTAGGCCACTTACTGTCCAAGTGGGGTAGGCAGTTGACACCAGACCGTATCCAGTTAATAGCGAGTCTTCCTCAGCCCAAGACCCAGAAAGAGGTACGAGCTTTTATCGGCCTCACTTCCTATTGCAGACAATGGATTCCTCAGTATGCATTTCTAGCAAAGCCACTGATACAGTTAACGACACAGGAGGCAGCTGTATCGACTGTCCTCCCTTGGACATCTGAACATACACTTAGTTTTAATGAATTAAAGAAAGCCTTATGCCAAGCACCTGTTCTAGCAACACCGAACTACAGTAAGCCTTTTACACTTTTTGTCACAGAACGTAATGGTACTGCATTATCTGTTCTCACACAAGATCAAGCAGGACAGTACAAGCCTTGTGCTTATTTTTCGAGCACATTAGATCCAGTAGCCCAGGCTCTGCCTGCGTGCCTCAAGTCAGTTGCAGCCACAGCTCTAGCTATCAGACAAAGTGATTCCATAGTGTTAGGACACTCCCTGACAGTACAAGTTCCACACTCCGTGGAAGTTCTTTTAAACCGAACACAGACTCAGCACTTGACAATTGCACGTTTAACAGGTTATGAACTGACACTGTTCCAGCCACACATAGAAATCAGACGCTGCAACGTTTTGAATCCTGCTACACTGTTACCGTCAGTTACTTCAAATCCTGCCTCACATGACTGTGTGGAAGTCATTAATACTATGACTAAGCCAAGACAAGACCTGATAGACATTGCATTACCAGATCCCGACCTGACACTTTATGTGGATGGTTCATGTATGAGAACAAGTACAGGAGAACTAGTAGCCGCGTATGCAGTGACTACTGACACTGAAGTTATTGAAACACACCGTATTGACACCCTGTCTGCTCAAGCAGCAGAGCTAGTTGCTCTGACTCAAGCCTGCTTACACGCCAAGAACCTGAAAGTTAATATTTACACAGATTCACGTTATGCATTCGGAGTTGTACACGACTTTGGAGTGCTCTGGCAGGAGAGAGGTTTCATGACTTCTCATGGAACCAAGATTCAGCATGGTCTCCTCATTCAAGCTCTGTTAGAAGCAATACATTTACCGACAGCTATCGCTATCATGAAGTGCAAAGCACATACGAAAGTCACTGACATTATTTCCCAAGGTAACGATCTAGCAGATCGAACAGCCAAGCTTACAGCTCAGACACCAGACATTCCAGTTAACATGACACAGACATTCATTCCAGAACAGACTACATGTATGACAGTTAAGGACCCTACTCAAGATGTCATAGATATCCAGTTACATGCTACTCCTGAAGAAATCAAGAAATGGTCCGAACAAGGAGGGGTCCAGACAGATCAGGGATGGGTGACGAAGGGAAAAGCCACATGGTTTCTCCCCGACTCTATGGTTCAAGTCATTATTAATACCGCACATAGTCCTGCACATTTAGGAGAAAAAGCCATGTTAGACAGTATCCAGAACATTTGGTCCAACAAGCACTTACGAGCTGCAGCCAAGCAGAAAGTCCGTACCTGTATGATATGTTGCCAGTTCAATCCAGGTAAAAGTGTCCCGGTGGAACAAGGGGGATTCCAGCCTCCTGACCACCCTTTTGAAGTCCTCCAGATGGATTATATTCAGATGGAGCGATGTCGAGGTTTCAAGTATGTCCTCGTAGTTGTATGCGCTTTGTCCAGGTGGACAGAAGCATATCCAGTCCCAGATTACACAGCAGCGACCACTGCCAAGCAGTTGGTTCGTGAATTCTTCCCCCGTTATGGACTCCCTAGGGTCGTGTATTCTGATAACGGCCAGACATTCTCATCTGAGTTGATGAAACATGTTTCCCTTCTGTTAGGATACCAGTGGAAGTTCCATTGTGTACGCCATCCAGAAGCAGCCGGTCTCGTAGAGAGACATAATCAGATCCTAAAAATCCGCATCGCCAAAGTTTGTAAAGAGAAAGGTGTAGACTGGCTAGTAGCTCTGCCAGTCGCCCTATTTTATATGCGCATGGTCGCACATTCCAGATCAGGTCTGTCCCCTTATGAGGTCGTATTCGGCCGCCCCCCAAACATGTGGGGTACACCTAGACCCCGAAGTATTACAGATGTTTCCAGTAATATGCTGACAGATTACCTAGCTTCCTTGATGTCTGCCCTCCACTCTTGTCGTTCACAGGTTGCCGCCGCATTTCCAGACAATACCGAGGTGAAACCGCATGAAATCGTTTCAGGATGTCTTGTACTTGTCCGGAACTTTGATCGTTCAAGCCCGCTGGAGCCCCGCTGGAAACAACCTCAACTTGTTCTTCTGACCACCCGCACGGCCGTGAAGCTGGAAGGCCGCAAGGGCTGGGTGCACCTGTCACACGTCAAGAAATTCCATGGATGTCGCATAAAAACATTGGACTGTTCCATTTTTAAGGACTGCCAAAATCCTAAAGACTGCCCTATTCTCAAGGACTGTCCCGCTACAAACTTTGATTCCAAGCCTCCCCTGTTAGAGAAAACTCCGCAGCAGGAGTATAAAAAGAAGCTCAGGTCTAGTAAAATAAGTCAGCCAGTTTAATTGTCTAAGTCCCCCTCGGGTGAAACGGTTAGACAGGTTTCTGACATGTATGAGATAGACCCCCATAGTGAGAGAGTTAGTCAAAACTCTATCAGATGTATCATTATTCTATGTTTTCTTCTATTTTTGAGTTTGATGGTTACCTGCACAAGTTATGCATTGCATTTATGTTTTCCAATTTCTCATGTAAATAAGTTTTCTAATGCTACAGTAGAGCACACATTTAGTGATCTGCCTCCTCACGAGCTATCCTATCGTCTTGCTATGCGCAATAACACATTCATCAGAATGTTACACTATTCACACCAGACCAGCAATGCCACTAATTGTTGGGTGTGTGGTCGACTCCCCCCTTTCCAGACACCGAAGGGAGTTCTGCCACTCTTTCCTTATCCGTTTTCACATAATGGTTCGTGTGGAGCATGGTCCATGTTAACGTCATCCTCAAATGATATGTCCCTTCTGAATAGTACATGTTTCCCAGACAAGCAAGGTCTCACCCATAGAACAGGGTTAGATCTAGAAAATGAAGTTTACAATTTAGGTAATTATTCTTCGAATTTCATGGTCCTGAATGTTCAGTCTGATACTACTCCAGACTTACCTGCTATTTCAGTACTACCAGTCAAAGGCGAATTATGTGTCAGAAAGAATGGTTCCGCACATGTAGGACATAGTGATTGTACTACTACTGTCGAGTATAGTGACAGTGGGAAATCTATTTTCAAAGCCTCACGTCATTCTTATTTTGTTTGTGGTCAGACCGCATATGTTCGTCTGCCCCTCGATTGGGATGGAACATGTTACATTGCCTTCCTACTGCCACCAGTTTTTCTAGCCCCATCTGATTATCATAGAAACACACATCTAGTACACATCAGACATAGAAGGGAGATTGAGTCCCCAATTGTCGATCAAACTGAAACTACTCTAGAACAGTATCAAGACTTTAATAAAGGTTTCTTCTTCTTTATAGGACCTATCCAGAATAGTAAGTTAATACGTAGACTAACCAGAACCCTTGAAGCAGTAGTGAATGAGACTACTTCTGCTCTAGGTAGCTTAACCGAAGAGCAATCTGCTATGAGATTTGTCGTGCTCCAAAATCGTCTCGTTCTTGACGTCATACTGGCCGATAGAGGAGGAGCATGTAGAGTCATCGGATCTAGTTGCTGCATTTTCATTCCTAATAATGCGCCGTCTGTTTATTCAGCTATAACTAGACTTCACAAAATTGCCCATCAGTTACACCAGAATCCAGGCACCTGGACATGGTCCGGTTGGCTCTGGAGTATCATATCCGCTTGGGGATGGAAAGTATTGTCATTCCTAGGTATTGCAGTAACGATCATATTCAGTTGCTGCCTCTGTATACAATGTGGCCCTGCGATTTGCGGCATTTGTGCTACCTCTTGTATTCCTAGTCCTAAGTCCCGTTCCAAGACAATTCGAGACGAGCAAATGATGCTATATGAAATAACAGATGGTATCATGAATATTGATGTTTCCTGATGGAAACGTAGGGCACAAGGAGGGAATGTGGAAAAGTAAATTTTGCCATGTTATATGTGCCTACGTGTTCCCCATGTTATGTCATATGTGCATGATCGATATGCATGTATTCCCCTCTGATCGATTAAAGACGCAATTACAGTTGTGTCCATCTCTAGTATGCCAGTTTCCAGTCCTCGTGAATACAACGAATATCAGGCCTATGTAATCCTACGTTGCCACATTTTACAGTGTGCACGTTAATTCATTGAATTATCCCCGTTTCTAGGCCTCAAAAGGGGTCGGACTCAGATTCAGCTCCTGTTTCCTGAACCCTCTCCGAGGAGCGATACAGCTCCCACCTGTATCCCTGACCCTTAGCTTACTTTCATGCCTCGCAGTGCCCGGCTCGGCCTGGCCCTGCCTCTTAGTCTGCCAAGAGTATGTTATGTTTCCAGTTATCAGTCCAGCCCTCCTTCTCTGCATTCCTAAGCTACTGCATCGCATCAATAGTTTCCGTCATGGTCTAGCCTTTACGTCTCCATGTAAGAGAAATACTGTATTAATGGTCATTTAATATTCCTCAGCACGCACTACATGTAGAATAATGCATGCACCAGTCTTAGAGTCTGTTAGCCTTTACCCTGATAACATTTGGATTCTATCAACATGTTCTCTAAACATCAGATACTAGATAGTGTTTAGGTACATGTCGCTCTGACACTCCAGACTATAGTCTCTCCTTCTAGCACAGAAGTCATAGCCCACCAGTTCTTCCTAGTAACACGTCATTGCCAGCTTGCGCGCACCACTAGGTCAGAGGTCCCGGCTCCTTAGGTAGCCCCCTCCATGTTTCCGCCCCATTTATGACATATTCTGTTACGTTTACATCACATGTCTATATACACGCCTCTTGTTACATCCACTTTATGCCTTATCTTTCGCGACTGCTACAAACCACGCCTACTGCTACGCCCCCTGTATTGAATGTAATGTATTTGTTTAACTATAAATATTGTGCACTGTTATTAAAGTTTGCTAGCCATTCCCAGATCCTGCCCCGGCAGCTGCCGGGCCCTGCCATCCTATTCCCGTGCAGGTTGTCCTGTTGCTGTCCTTTATGCTGTATTAAAACCTGCAAACTCAAGATACCTCGAATCTTGACTCTTATTTATTGAGCTATCTGTTATTGTATATCTAGTCAAAAATAGAACAGGTATTTAATTATTTATTTACCACAGCTCCACCGTGGAAACAACAAGAGCCTGTCTGTGAGGCTCAAATGGACACAGGGAGAGACTCCCCTCTGGTTGGTTGTACAGCGGCTTAAATTTCCCCAAGGACTTCTTCCTTTTTGTCAATAATGTACCCCTTTGGATGTCCAGTTTTTAAGGAGGAGCAGCCCTTTGCAGCTCTTTGTCCTAATTCCTATGGCCCTATGTGTTCCTCCTGGTCCCTTGGAGCCAGGATTGTTTTTGTAATAATCTGTTTAGTAGCTTTAATATTTGCATTAGTTATATTTATTATACACGAAAAACATTTTTCTGAGCAATTGAAAAATGTGACTTTGCCCTTTCCTTGAATGTATTAAATTGATGTTCTAGCCCTCATAAAAGGAAAATGTAACAGTCAATTGGAAAATATATTTATTAGAGATGCCCTGTTAGCTAATCTGAAACTGAAATGAATAGTCACTGAAATGCATAGGAGCCCTGAAAATGTTTACTAGATGATTTTAGGATTTGCTTTTGCTTAGGACTAGAAAAATGATAATTCTGTTTGCAATAGTGGTCATTGCTCTCTCCTACTGTCTGTATGTTAATTATGACTCGATGCTCCGTTCCCTTTGTGTTCCTGCTTATACCTTATATACCCGCTTAATGAAATGTTTAGAATGGAAAATGCCCACCTAGCAATGAATTAGAATATTGATAAATTTAGGAAAATTAATGTGCAAATATTTTCTGTGTTCCTACTGGATCATAGGAATGTCTTTAGCTCATGCTAAAAGGACCATCTGTTAAATTTCGCAGGGATTTGTTAGCATGAGCTGAAAGCCATTTTGTATTTCTGGCAGCCATCTTGTTTGCCATGTGCTGCCACGTGCTCGCCATGTGCTCTGTCCTCCCTCAGTGTTGACTGCTCTTGTAATCTGCCTAGAAACGAACTATATTTAGCATCTTCCACCTTCGCACATGCTCAGAAGGGCTCAGCTAGTAGAATGCACCTGCTCTTCTTGTAGAACTGTCAGGCTATTTTTGCTGCTGTATGGAGAAGTAACTCTCCTCCCACTTTGTTGAGCAAGCAGATCTTGCATGTCCATATTAGTCATTTTGCATGCTTACATGTGCCAGGACTGCCCCTTTGTCCTCTGCTGACTATGTAACCCAAAGCATATATTAGGCCTTTGTTTTCTGTACTCCTCGGACTGCCTCATTCAGTTGCTAAGGCTTCTGTGTGACGTAGTCTCCCTCATTTGAGGTTAATAAAGATGTTACTCTTATATTTCAGCTTCTGTGCCAATTTCTTCTTTGTTGGTTTAAAAGGACCAAGTATCAGTGGGACCCCTGAGAAGGTTTCTATTTTCTACAGCGGGTCCTGCCCTCTTGATCTCCAGACATGAAGGTGGAGGCTCTGCAGTGCGAGCGCGCGTCCCGCCCCTCTCGATCTCCAGACATGAAGGTGGAGGCTCTGCTAGGCAAGCGCTGGTCCCGCCCACTCAATCTGCAGACATGAAGGTGGAGGCTCTGCAGGGTGAGCACGGGTCTTGCCCCTCTCGATCTCCAGACAGGAAGGTAGACGATCTGCAGAGTGGGTTGCGGGTCTTGCCCCTCCCTTCCCTGGGCGGACCTATAGGTGGAGGCTCTGGAGGGTGAGGCATGTGTCCCGCCCCCTTAGTCTCCGGACATGAAGATGGAGGCTCTGCAGGGTGAGGAGCGGGTCACACCCCCTCATTCTGCAGACTTGAAGGTGAAGGCTCTGCAGGGCGAGCGCGGGTCCTACCTCTCTCGATCTCCACACATGAAGGTGGAGACTCTGCAGGGCTAGCGTGGGTCCTGCCCCTCTCGATCTTCAGAGATGAACGTGGAGCCTCTGTAGGGGGAGCCCCGGGTCATGCCCCTCTCAATTGCCAGACATGTAGATAGAGGATCTGGAGGTTGAGGTACGGTTATTTCCCCTCTTGATGTCCAGACATGAAGGTGGAGGCTCTCCAGGGTGAGGCACGGGTCCTGCCCTCTCAAGCTACAGACATGAAGATGAAGGCTCTGCAGGGTGAGGCACGGGTCCTGCCCCTCTCAATCTCCAGACATGAAGTTGGAGGCTCTAAAGGGTGAGGCACAGGTCTTGCACCTCTCAATCATTAGGCATGAAGGTGGAGGCTCTGGAGGGTGAGGCACGTGTTCTGCCCCTCAATCTCTGGAGATGGAGGAGGCTCTGCAGGGTGAGGTGTTGGTCCCGCCCCTTCAATCTGCAGTCATCAATGTGGAGGCACTGCAGGGCGAGCACGTGTCCTGTCCCTCTCGATTTCCAGACATGAAGGTGGAGGCTCTGCAGGGCGAGCACGGGTCCTGCCCCTCTCGATTCCCAGACATGAATGTGAAGGCTCTGGAGGGTGAGGCACAGGTCCTGCCCCTCTCAATCTCCAGGCATGAAGGTGGAGGCTCTGGAGAGCGAGGTGCGTTTCCTGCCCCTCTCGATCTCCAGACATCCCAATTGGGAAAGAAGGTCCCCCCTGATGGGCAGATGAAGGGGGTGGCACAAGGAGAGGCGCAGACGGTCCCCGTATCACACCCTTTTGACCAGTGATAGGTGGTAAGAATGTCTTCAGACCAGTCATGGTGAATATTCCTGAGAACTGGAGGAATTAAGGATATGGGAAGAAAGGTGTAGTGAAGAGGAAAATTCCACCTCAACCAAAGTATGTCCCCCAACATTTCCCATAGTGTAAACTGGAGTCCACAGAATTGTGAACAATAGGCGTTATCACACGTTGCAAATTTGTGAACCTGAGGGGGTCCAACAGGGCTAACATGTTCTGCACCAGAATCCAAAAGGAGATGCCGCTCGTGGTTGGCAAGATGAAGCCAACTCAGGCTGAGAGCAGATCAGATGGTTGGTACCTAGCCAGGTCCCATGGTGGTGCAGGTATAATCCAGAGACTGGCACTTTTGCGCCGCCGGAACTTCACTTTTTTATGTTCCAGTGGCGCAATGTGCCACTGCATATTTATAAGGCCACATAAAACCACTTTACGTGGCTTTTCATGGCCTTATAAATATGTGCCCCTTTCACGCAGAGCACTGCATGAAACGGGCGTTCCATGGATGTTGCTGTGAGTGTTCCCACACTACACTCATGGAACCTGACGCATTCCCAGATTTATGAGAAATTGTAAACCTGGGAATACGTCAGACTCTAACGCCACTCCAGGGGTGGCGTTAGGCAGGTACAACAAGGAAACTTTCTCCTTGTGCTTTCCTTTTTCTTTTTGTGCTGCATTCTGCAGCACACATAGAACAAACATTGGCATAGCCAATAGGTCTCGCCTTTGGGACCTTATGAGTGTTTAGTTATCCAGCACAATATCCTTGGTGCAACAACATCTACTGTTGCACGGCTAAACACTTATAAGGTCCCAAAGGCGAGACTTATTGGCTATGCCAATGCTTGTTTATATTGAGGACGATGGTACCAGCACTTCTCAAGAGAAATGCAATACCTTTAATTGGAAAGTACCGGCACTTCTCAGAAAGAAGCAGGTACTCAGGCACAGAGTACTAGCACTTCTATTTTTCCATTTCAAGCACTGCTTAAACCACAAATAAAAACGTGAAGGAGGCATCTAGTTTTCCACAATCCTACTTATGTTGAAGATTACAACACTCCAGGGCTGACAAGAGTCGCACCCACCTGAAGCCATGAACTATAAACCCATGAGAGAGAGAGAGAGTTGGAGAGAGAGAGTGTGTGTGTGTGTGTGTGTGTGTGTATATATATATATATATATATATGTTTACGCAAAACAAAAAGATGAGCCGCACTCCTCCTGAACGGTTTCAAAAAGTAGGTTTTATTCACCCAGTTTTTCGAGTGCGAGAGAAAAACTGGGTGAATAAAACCTACGGGGTTGTCCTTACCCCGTAGCCGGCACCAGCTTGTTGATGCTCCCCCCACAGAGGACATTTGCGTAAATATATATATATATATATATACATATATATATATATATATATATATATATATATATATATATATATATATATATATATATATATATATATATATATGTATGTATGGGCAAAGAGAGTGAGTTATTTGCATTTTGTTGTCATTGTTTAACATAAAATAAATGATTATAGTTGTATTGTTTTTACCTCACACCACTACAAGTGAAGTAAGAGCCAAGCAGTTGACGTTCCCTGAGTAGTATGCTGATAAGCGTGGCTAAAATACCACCCGAGTGACTTACCTCACTCACCTACAGTTACCCAAAATAAGTCAGCCGGACAGTGGAGAAGAATAAACAAAGCAAGTTTATTAGGCCACAAACTCCCATATGAGAGGGCCCTATATCGACCTCACCCCTAAGAGTGTGCCGAGAAGGACTGACTCACATCATCATGGTGATACATTATATTACGAGAAGGCAGAGTAAACACGCCCATAATGGAAAAGTACTGGTCCACCAGGAGTGTGGACAATGGCCTCATACAAGAGGCATCTGCACCTGTAATAGCAACACTTGTTATCATCTCCCAAGGACACAGAGCCAGACCGCTACATCCCCAGCGCATGAGAACGGCCTGATAAGGAGTTTCGCTAGCAGGAGCCTCAGCTACAGTAAACCAAGAAATGCATATATGCTGACACGAGGAGTTATTCCTATTCCTACGGGAGGGGGAATGAGCAAGTACAGTTTGCACGCAGAGAGAAATAATTCAAAATGGTGGCACACATGCTAAGCTAAGAGCACTGCAAACGATATCACACGCATAAGTGAATAACTGCATAATGAGAACATAAACGTAAATGCGTAAATGCAAGTAATTAGTTAGACACATTCCGCTAACTCATAAGCATAATGTACGAAGGGGGCGGGGCTTGGAATTGACGCCTATCAGACCCTCCTTTTAGCGGACTGTGGCTAACACGTTTGTTTCCTTTTATTAACCAAAAGGAGGGCCTTTACAGCAAAATCTATGGGCTGGGCAAAACTGGAAAGACATACTTAAACCAGAACATCATCATGAATGAGTATCAACCAATTAGCATCAGTAAGCTCAACAGCATTGGAGACAGGGTATTGTTTCAATCTGTTCGTAGACTTTTTCATATTGCTGGCCCACATGGAGCAACAAGGGGGAAGGCAGTAAACGCAGAGGCAGCATGACAGTAGGAAACCTATAACACCTATAATGACCATTAATATTTTCCAACCCCAGGAAGAGAAAAGACCCCACAACCATGTCTGTAGGGACCAGGTACCAGTATCTTGATGAAGTTCAGCAGCCAACCTATGAAGTTTCTGCACAGCCAAGTTAACTGTCGGGGCGGAGTCAGGAATATACACGCAGCAAGACGTCCCGATGACGCGGCAAGCTCCACCCCTATCTGCCAAGATGACGTCAAGAACCATTCTATTCTGAATCGTAAATAATCTCATAGCCTGCATCTCCAGTGACATATTAGCTGCAATATCAGCTTCAGTATTCACTACCTTTTCCATAACCCGTGAAAGACGTCTGATGGACCTACTATTAAAGATAGGGCCCCAGAATGGCAACAGGCCTTTAGAAAAATCGTTAAACTGCTGTCCAGCGGTGTCCGTCTGATCAACGTCATCAACTTGAAGATCCCTCCTTTTTCGCTGTCCTTGCACCACATCAAACCTCCTATGTGTCTTATGATAATCTGAAGGTGCTACATAAACGGGAGGGAGTAAATATGCCAGGTAACATGTCCCACCCCAACCCTCAGGCAACCACAGGTACCCGTTATCTCCACATACAAAGTAGACATTAGGGGGAGTGACAAGCGAAGGACTAAGGGTCAGCCGAATCGATGTCGTCACATTACAAATACTGTCGCCCACCTTAATCGGACCTCTACCCTGTATACAGAAATAAGGCGAGGGTCCCACCACTGCTAGGGGCACCAGAGAATGACCACTACTGTTTGTTACAGGAGGGCGTCGGTATGCTAGAGAAGAGTTTAACTGTAGAAAACTCTCTCGTACCTTATCAGTGTCATTAGGTATCAGAAATTTGTCCAACTTTTTCGAGCAAGTCTCTAAAAACTTTTGGTCGAAACGTCCATCAGTAAATAATCGTCCAAGGGATGAGGGAGGCAAAGGGCGTACTCGCATCGTCAGTGTAGACTTACTGTCGGGGAGTCGTGGGGTGAGAGAGTCAGGCTGCTGGAAAAACTTCACCCTACCTATCAAGGTATACCAGCCCACGCAGCTATTCACAGGGGTCAATTGCAGCGCCAATAACCTGTCCTTCTTATATGCTGCAGAAGGAAGCAACCCACATACCCAGCAATCTGTCACATTGTATACAGCGTGTGCATGATGTAGCGTTTTTATGAAGACATTATCACGGTAACCTTTTCTCATACATTGTTCACCATAATCAACAGTAACCATATTATGTTCTGGTAAGGGAGAAGGGGTAGGAACCAATTTGTGGACGGGGTAAGCTTTATCCAGAAAAAACAGTATTCCAAGCATTATCAGAAAGACAATAATGAGCACCACAATAACCACAATTTTGCTTTTTCGTGATAGGGCACGCCATGGTGAATCTGGTTCTGGTCTGCGAGGGGCAGCAAAAGGCTGTTCCTCATCTGGTATTGGACGGCCAAAAGGATACATTTCTGCTAGAGAACGGGGCAAGGGATATCCTAAAAGTTCAAAAGTTAGGGACACTGCTAAAAGTTCAGACACTCCAAAACCGGCCAGAGGGGTTCTTCACCCTTCGATGGGCTGTTCTCCCTATGTCCGTTAAAGCCTCATAGGCAGGCTTTCGACTTCGCAAACCCTATTCCCTCGACGGAGTCACACAACTGCAGTGACTCAGGAGCACAGAACTTGGGCCCACGTACAACTGTAATGTTCCATTCAGCAATGTCTCAGAAGCAATGTCTCAGAAGTGCACCAGGGCTCCTTTCAGCAGTCCATCCCTATTGCTACAATAACCTATCGACTATAGTCCACTCCTAGCCCCTATCTCAGCCCTTCTTCCAGTGCTCAATGCGTTTGCCTCTCTTTCCTGGGCCGCAAGTTATAGCGAGTGCTCCCTCGCACTTCGGGGTCTGAAAACAGAATTGGTGGGTCGTTTTGAAAAGAGGTGGCTTTGGTCGCTTGAGCACCGTGACCGATAGAAGCCTCGCTACTCGTACTCAGGGCTGGCTTCCGTTCTTTTTCGTCGTGCTCCTCCCCAATCAACACAGCATCAGAAAAGGGGAGGTACTTAGGCAACGATTCTGTTTCGTGATCTGCAATGCCACCTCTTACCCATGCATCATAGGGTAAAGGTAGTGGAACTTTCCTTACGTGGGAGGCATGCGTCCACGCCTTTCGACCCTCCACTCGAAGTGCGGTGCGGGTGGTGAGCAGCACCAATCGTGGCTCAGACCACCTGGGCTCCAAACAGGACTTCCGCTGGTACTTCTTAACGACGACCCAGTCCCCTGGGTTGATGCCGTGGCCGGGCCCCTCAGGCAGCGGCTTCAGTGTGTCTGCTACCTGCTGGTGAACAGAATGGAGATCTTTAGTCAAAGCATACAAGTAGTCTGTCAACATAGGATATTCTATCTCTGAGAAACATTTAGGTCTAGGAACTCCCCACACATTGGCGGGCCTGCCAAATACAACTTCATGGGGAGAAACACCTGTCTTGGAATTTACTGTAACTCGTGTGGAGAGTAGAGCAAGGGGGAGAGCGTCTGGCCAGCGTAGCCCAGTACTTTCCTGTATTTTGGCCATTTTCAATTTCAGTGTACCATTAAATCTTTCAACTAAACCCGCAGCCTGTGGGTGTAGGGCTGCGTGGAATTTTTGAGAGATTTGTAATCCCTTACAGATATTTTTCATCAGTTCAGCATTGAAGGATGTACCGTTATCACTCCAGATCACTCTAGGTAACCCGAACCTACTAAAGTATTCCTTAATCAACATTTTAGCTGTCGACATGGCTGTACAGTCTTTTGTTGGAAAAGCCTCCACCCACCTGCTGAATGCGCACACCACCACAAGTACATACTTAAGGTTGTTCACTCTTTCCATTTCAATGTAATCCATCTGTATTACTTCAAAGGGGTATGTTGGGGGTGCAAAATTACCCACAGGGACGGGTGTTCCCTTCCCAGGATTGTGTCGTAAACAAATCATGCACTGTTGTACCAAACGTGTGGCCACCCTGGAAATGTTCTTATTACTCCATACTGGGTCTAATAATTTACATATTCCCTTGGCACTTATATGAGCTGGTCCATGAGCCATTGTCACCACTGGGAGGACATATGCATTTGGGAGCAACCATCGTCTTTTGTCTGTCACATCCGTCCAACACTCATCCGAGTCCAACTGTCCCTTTCCATTCTTCCATTCCTTCAGCTCCTCCTCAGTCACTTTCTCTTGTATGTTCCGCACACTCTGTACAGTGTCTGCAAACATATTAACGTCTGGTACCCATCTAGCCGGTCCAGCCACAAACATTCGCGGGAGTCTGTTCCTGGCAGTTTCTTTAGCTGTCTGATCTGCAAACGCGTTTCCCCGCCCTACGTCATCAACCACCACTTTGTGTGCACTGCACTTTATTACTGCTAGCCGTCTGGGAAGCGTTAGAGCCGTCAGCAGGCGCAATATCAATGGGCCATGTTGAATTCGTTGTCCGTGTGATGTCAAAAATCCCCTCTCTGCCCATAGTCTTCCATAACTATGAGCCACGCCAAAGGCGTATTGGCTGCCAGTATAAATGTTCACATCCAATCCTTCACTCAGTTCACATGCACGCATCAACGCTATTATCTCTGCAGCTTGGGCTGAGTTGTACGGGACTCTAGAAGTCTCCACCACTGTTTGTAATGTCGTGACTGCATATGCTGCTGTTGTGGTACCGTACGCTAGTTTAAAACAAGACCCGTCGACATACAACTCTCCGTCAGGGTCATCTAGGGGCTTATCCGTCAAATCTACTCTCCCTTTTGTCTCCTCCTCTGTTCGGAACAGGCAGTCATGCACTTCACCATCTTTCTCATCTGAAGGGAGAGGCAACAGTGTGGCTGGATTCAGGGTAGCGCATCTTTTTATCGTTACATGTGGGGCAAATAGTGTCATCTCATAACCAGTCAGACGAGCGCTAGTTAAATGCTGCGTCTGTGTTCTGTTCAGCAAAATGTCCACTGCATGTGGTACCATTACCGTAAGAGCTGAACCCAGTACGAGCCCTGCCGATTGTCTTATCGAGACTGCAGCAGCCGCTGTAGCCCTTAGACAGCTCGGAAGCGCTCTTGCCACGTTGTCGAGCATTGCAGAGAAGTAAGCACACGGTCTCTGTTTCCCTCCAAAATCTTGTGTTAAGACAGACAACGCGCAACCTTCCGCCTCGTGCACATAGAGTACAAAAGGCTTCTGGTAATTGGGTGTTCCCAAAACGGGTGCAGAACATAGAGCAGTCTTCATCAACTCAAACGCTTCTTGGCATTCAGGTGTCCAAGGTAGGGGCTCGCACACCTCTTTTGTGGTCAGATACAGCAGGGGTTTCGTTAGTAAAGCATAATTAGGTATCCACTGGCGACAGTACGATGTTATGCCCAAGAACGCGCGCACCTCTCGCTGTGTGTTAGGTACTGCCATGTTAGTTATTGCCTTGACGCGCTCTGGTGTCAGCCTTCTCCCGTCCTTCGATAGGAGGTGACCGAGGTAGGTGACCTCCTGTCGACAGTATTGGAATTTAGGGAGGGACACCTTGTGTCCCTTACGAGCCAAATGGTGTAACAATTTAACAGTAGACTCTCGGCACCCCTCCTTAGTATCGGAGGCGATGAGAATATCATCCACGTATTGCAACAAGACATTTCCTTGCGGGAGCTCCAAATCATCTAACTGTGCTTTTAATGCTTGGCTGTAAATACTAGGGCTTTCTGTATAGCCTTGAGGAATTCTACAAAATCTAAAACTGCGGCCAGCCAATGAGAATCCGAAGAGGTACCTGCTATCTGGGTGTACAGGTATACTAAAGAACGCATTCTTAAGGTCCAACACTGAAAAGTATTTAGCTGAGGGGGGTATCATAGTCAAAATGGTAGTAATGTCAGAAACCACTGGGTACTGGGGCTCAACAACCTTGTTAACATGGCGTAAATCAATCACAAAACGATAGACATCAGGTGTATTCTCACCAGCGTCACCTGAGGATCTTTTAAGTATCGGAAGTATCGGACTATTACAGATATTCAAGTCTGTTTCCTCGACTATCCCCAATTCAATCAAATCCTGTATAATCTGCAACAGAGCCCTCTCTCCATCCCTAGAGATCTTGTATTGAGGTATGCGAGGCAGCTTCGCTCCCACCTTAACATTTATGGACACCGGTGCAATGTCCATTTTTCCCACATCAGTATCGCTACTGGCCCACAGACTCGGGGGAACATCCCTGAACTCAACTGGGAGGGGCTCGTCCTTTGAAAAACATTGCTGCGCACGCGCGACAGAAGGACCCATCGTAAGGTACACACCATCCGGGGAACAGTAAATCGTAGCATGCAACCTTTTTAACAAATCCAAACCCAGTAAATTCTCACCACAATTCGAAGTCAAGAGAAAGGAGGAGTCAACAGTGAAGGGGCCAATCGTAAGTGTCAAGGGCTTAGAGATGGGGCTAACCACCGGGGTACCAGAGAACCCCACTGAAATATTAGTCTTGCCAGACAGAGCCGCCCCTGGAACCTGAGAACGTGCTACAGAACTTTTCGTAGCACCTGTATCCAATAAAAATTTCTGATGGGATCCCGACAAGTCTGCCGTTACATAAGGCCCACGTTGATCAACATCCACAGAAACAGGTCCCTCACTCTGCCCTACGCTGTCCTAGTTATAGGAAAATCCTGTGAAATCATCCATGGCGTACGTATCGTTGTAGAACTGTCTATCCCTGCCGCCATCGCCCTCCCTCTGAGAATGCTGTCTATCCTTTCCTCCGTCAAAATAATTTCCTCCCGGTCTCCTGCCCTCCTCGGACTGTCTAGTGTCTCTATTCGCATCTCCCCGACCTTGTCCTCTACCAGGTCCACCCTGGGACCGTAGTAGTGGACAATCTTTCCACCAGTGCCCTTCCTGTTTACAGTTAGCGCACTGGTTGGGTCCCAAACGCTCTCTTCTCTCTCCCCTTCCGAAGCTACTTCCTCGACCACCTGACACGGGCGGGGCTCACCATCCCCTGCCCTTCGCTACTTGCTGCAACAAAACCTTTGTCTTCAAATCTTTCGCCTTCTTTTCTTGCCTGTCCTTATTCTCATTCTCTCTATGTTCATAATACTGGGCCATGCTCAAAATTCCTGAGGGGGTAGATGTTGTCCATGTACTCTCTGACGCTTGCAGTCGGGCCGATATTTCTGGCAGCAGATTCGTAACGAATCTGTTGACAAAAAGACGGAGCCCTCCATCTTGAGAGATATCTTTTCCGCTAAAATCCATAAATGTTTCTTCAAAACGAGTGAAGAAATCTGAAACTGCCTCATCCTTTTTCTGTTTGCAAGCCGTTAACTTATCCCAATCTACCTTCTTAGGAGGAATGAGTGAATGCATATATTTAATAATACGCCCGGGTAATGCTAGTATCTCGGGCTTCGGCTTCTCACCTGGCTTTCGTTCCTTATCCCAATCTGTAAATTCTTCCCAAGTTCCGCCTAACTCCTCTCTATGTTCCGAGCCCTTCACCTGTCTCCACACATCCACGGGGACCAATAATCCGAAAAACAGTTCAATATCTGCTAACGTCATTACTGTTGAGGAGGCTGCCTCCGTTAATTCTTTGTAATAAGCCGTTGGATTTTTCCTTGAGTCGGGTAACTGCGCCTTCAGAGCTAATACCTCGCTCCTTTTCCAGGGCGTATACACCCATTGTTCTTGGAAATGAGCATCTACACGTGGTCTAGTCACTACCAGGGTGGTCGGGTCTACTATTTCAGATACCTCAGGGTGAAATATAGGGTGTACTTCACGCATTGGATGTATCCCCGGGAAGTGGGTCTCACCTGTCGCTGTTAGCTCATTCCTGTACTCCAACAAATACCTCAAACTACGGAGCACTTCCGCTGCTCCAGTATTAGCCCTGTAAGCATGAGTCTTAATATCGCGAAGAATCGCTGGCGCCACACCACCATATCCCTGCTCCCATAGCGCTATTAGGGTCGTTGACATGTGCCACAAAGCATGCTGTTGCATCAAAGGCTCATAATCCTTCATAGTAGACCAAATATCCTCTAGTGAATAAATATTATTCCTGGCCCATTGACAAGCTTGATTAGCTACCATGGTCTTCTCGTCTAGGGGTACAGTAGCACGTGTGAGTAACTTTCGTACCTAAGTAAATAGTCCTCCCTCCACTCCTCTAGCAGGTGTTTGCAACGCGCTCTGAGGGGTGGCGCTGGCAGAAACAGTGGGGATAGCGGGGCCGGCAGAGAACACCGGGGATAGCGCAGCAGACGCAGGGCTCGCCACCGAGAAAGGGAGCAAGGGTGCCGTGGTAGAAGGGGAAGTAGGTCCCCCTGCAGAGGAAGCAGGTGTACCGGACAAGGGAGGGGCACTGACTTGGGGAACTGAAACCACCGCCTGTGGGGCGGAATCTCCGAGCACGGGGTACAGCGGCTGTGGAGCATATGGGGAGGGGGTCGGGTGCTCAAAATATCTTCCATCTCGTCTATATCCTCTTCCTTTACCACATAGCACTTATTTTCCAATAACCTAAAACGCCTATCTGCGCGCTCAATCCGCAGTTCATTCTCTTTCTTAGTGTGTTCCTTCGCCTTCTGCGCCATGGTCTGTGCCGATCTTTTCTGAGCTACCTTCTCCTCCCTTATCTGCCGTTCTCGTGCCTCCTTCTGCCACATTCGCAAAGAATCAAACATACTCTGACGGCTGCGCCTAGCAAACAATTTGTCATGTAAATAGTCTAATTTTTCTGCGTCAAAAGAGCACAGCAAAGGCCACTGCAAGTCCACATTATCCATTGTATACTTATGCCACAAAGAGGAAAACAAAATAGGAGGTAAGCCATGCTTGACGTACATGTCGAAATTCGGAGAGCCTTCCTGCGGGGCAGGTTGGCTCTTAGCCAATCTCACATCTGAAACCGCCTCACAACACCCGAAAAACCACAATTTACTAAAGCACGGCATTTTGTTCTCTTACAAACACACAACAGCACAAAAAAAATTTCGCAGCTTCAATATGCATATATCGATCAAATAGAATCCGCACCAAAACACGTGTTACCAAAATGGGACAAGGCCCGTCGACCAAGTCCTGGGAAACCTGGACCCTACCGCAGACTGAACAGCACACACCCGCTGTTCCGAGACTGGGAAACCAATCCGTTTCCCGGGCAGCACTACAAATCGGCAGGCGCCACACCGCGCAGGACCCGGCACTCTCCCGCAAATCACCACATTAGGTGTTCGGGCGAGCCCAAAATCCTCGCGTAGCAAGCCGCTCACCAACCCGCAGTACTATCCAGTCGGATTTTTACAAACCAACGTTCCCCAATCTCCATCAAGTCTGTCAGAGCGCTATCTGCACCCTGAGTTTCCCGGAGCACACTAGCCCCAGAAGCACACCGGCTCCTCCAATCACCAGAGACACACCGGTCTCACGGAGCACTCCGGCCCCTCAATCACCGGTCGGACCACTTACCTTCCGTGCGCGGTCCCGACCTCTACCGTTCTCCACTTCCGGCTGGCTGGACCAACACGGTCAGCTCCAAGGTTCCGCCTTCCGGACTCCGGCGTAGAATCTTGGACCGAGACCTCCTCCGATCAGCAGGGTGGGGCAGCGCTGCGAGAACCAAGCTCGGCATCAAAGTGGGTACCCAGACCCACCGTGCCGACCAGGGGGTCTCCGGCCTTCTGCTACCCACTTACGGGTGAGAAAGGTCCTAATCGCGGAGTCCCTGTTCGGGCGCCATCTGATAAGCGTGGCTAAAATACCACCCGAGTGACTTACCTCACTCACCTACAGTTACCCAAAATAAGTTAGCCGGACAGTGGAGAAGAATAAACAAAGCAAGTTTATTAGGCCACAAACTCCCATATGAGAGGGCCCTATATTGACCTCACCCCTAAGAGTGTGCCGAGAAGGACTGACTCACATCATCATGGTGATACATTATATTACGAGAAGGCAGAGTAAACACGCCCATAATGGAAAAGTACTGGTCCACCAGGAGTGTGGACAATGGCCTCATACAAGAGGCATCTGCACCTGTAATAGCAACACTTGTTATCATCTCCCAAGGACACAGAGCCAGGCCGCTACATCCCCAGCGCATGAGAACGGCCTGATAAGGAGTTTCGCTAGCAGGAGCCTCAGCTACAGTAAACCAAGAAATGCATATATGCTGACACGAGGAGTTATTCCTATTCCTACGGGAGGGGGAATGAGCAAGTACAGTTTGCACGCAGAGAGAAATAATTCAAAATGGTGGCACACATGCTAAGCTAAGAACACTGCAAACGATATCACACGCATAAGTGAATAACTGCATAATGAGAACATAAACGTAAATGCGTAAATGCAAGTAATTAGTTAGACACATTCCGCTAACTCATAAGCATAATGTACAAAGGGGGCGGGGCTTGGAATTGACGCCTATCAATGCAACATGTTAATGTTAATGTTATGGGTGTCTTATATAGCGCTCGGCTACTCCAAGGAGTGTCCCGGCGCTTTCTAACCCACAGCAGACTACAGAGGGCAAGGCAGAAAAATAGAGAAGAAGCAAGCGGATCACTGTCCATAGAGCCACGTCTTCAGACCTTTTCTGAAGGCCAGCAAGTTCGGAGTACAACGGAGCGACAGAGGGAGGGTGTTCCAGAGCTGGGGAGCCAGACGTTTAAAAGAGCGTCCCCCTACCCTTGCTTTCCTAACAGCAGGGACAATGGCAAGACCAAGAGATTCCAATCTAAGGGATCTAGTTGGTTTGTAGAAAGCAAGGCGTTTCTGGATATATTCAGCTCCCACAACATGGAGTGCCTTATGCGCCAGCATAAGTGTTTTAAAAACAATCCGCTTCCGGATAGGGAGCCAGTGTAGGGAGTGTAAGAGATCCGAAGCTCTCGCTCGACGAGGTAGGCCGAAAATCGCCCGTGCCGCCGAGTTTTGGACCACCTGAAGTTTTTGTAGTAGATAGTCCGGAAGACCTAAGTATAAAACATTTGAATAGTCCAGCCTAGAACAAATAAGAGCCTGGACCGTAGTCTTCCTATGCGCAAGCGGGAGCAGGGGAAGGAACTTGCGTAACATTTTGAGGAGACCATAGCAAGTGTCAGTCAGTCCAAGGATCTGGGACTTAAGCGATAGGCTGTTGTCAATTTTGACCCCCAAGTTCTTAGCAGCCAAAGAGGAGGACGCAGGAGGGAACATGTTCACAGGCCACCAATCCCGCCAGCTCGGGTCGGCCTTTCATCCGAAGAAAAGCACCTCTGATTTATCCGGGTTGCACTTGAGGCTGTTTCGCTGAAACCATTCGAAAACAGCCCCAAGACACCCGCGGATGCTCTCTCCATCGAACTCAGCCCCCTTACAACAAGTGAAAAGGAGCTGGGTGTCATCGGCGTATGACATGATCTGAGCCCCAAAGGACTCCGCCAGCACCGCCAAAGGGGTCATAAAGATATTAAATAGAGTCGGGCTCATCACCGACCCCTGAGGGACTCTGACCTCCAAAGGCGGCACTTCGGCTGAGTATGGGGGGGCCCAGACCACCTGCTGGCGACCAGCTAAATAAGATCTAAACCAGCTCAATGCCGTCCCTCTCAGACCGATCTCATGGAGTCTGCTGAGGAGACCCTCATGAGGGACGGTGTCGAAAGCCGCCGACAGGTCTAACATTATCAACATGGCCCTTCCTCCTGCGTCCAACGCTTCCTTGATGGCCTCATTGACCTCCAAAAGTGCCGTCTCGGTACTTAGATTGGATCGAAAGCCCGACTGGGTGGGGTGCAGCAAGCTATGGGTTTCAAGAAAAGTGGTGAGCACAGTATGAACATGCTTTTCCACTATCTTTGTGAGAGCAGGCAGGAGGGAAATCGGCCTATAATTGGCATTCATTGGCAACATTATAAAGATATCACATTAATCAATGAATTTAGCCCCATCGATCTACAACACTCTTGCCACCACCTGCAGAGTTCAGCTCCATCTTGACAGCGCTCAGTCTGCTCCGCGGCACTTTAAGCATAGAAAATAATGTTCAGAGACAGATTCCTTTACTTAGAGCCCTGTTTTCCAGTTATTTTTGGGAGGGTTTTGTGTCTCCCATCCTAGATTATTTAAAACATAGTTATTGTGAGGAAAACCACATTTTCCCCATGTTGCAACCATGTTTATGCTCTGAAGTTGTTGTTTTAATTCATCAATAATTGAAAGTCTACTAATCGGGCCTCGGCCACACAAGTTCTGATCAAAGGAGCAACGTTTTTATTCTTGAATGCGATTGCCGTCACTCTTCTTAAACAAACGTCAGTGCCCGGGGTTTTCGAGCAGCTGTACCGAGAGCATATATGATTTGAATGAAGGATGTACTTTCCCAACTTGCACCTTCACATGTAGCATGTGCTTGAAATGTACGTTTTCTAGAGCCAAGCTGCGTAGTATATTCTGAAAAAAGTAACATAGACCAGTGAGTCATAAGAGACACACTGGTCTACGATGCAGACAGAATCTCCATATGTGCACTGGAAACTTAAAATGCACATGAGGTAAAAGGGCCTGTAGATCACAGGTTTCTCTTGTTGAGTAGGGGCCCCTGCAGGGAAGGACCTTTTCCATGAACTCACGGTAAACAGAGATAAATGAAATCACAAGTATCATTAGTGAACAGCTAGAATCTACGAGAAGAAAATGAAGACCCCTTTATCCGTACTTCTTTCAGGAAGTGCTCACTCAAAATAAAAAATAAATGAAAAGTCCAGCAACGGTTGGCGAGTCTGCGCCTCTAGTCCTACCAAGGCTGGTTAGCAGCATCAAACACCGAGGGAGGGCCCTGGCGGCTAAAGGGGTTCTTCTACAATGTGTAGCCTGTGAGCTCATACTTTCTGTTTCTGACCTGCTGAGAAGTGGCTGGCAGCAGGGTTGCAATGCTTGTTTTATCCATATTTGTAAAAACTGCAGAGCTCCGTGTTTGTCTAGTGGAAGTATCAGATGGCATGAGAAATATTCAAGCGTCTTTAAGTCCCTAAGCACGCCTCTGAACCATTCACGGCACAATGGGGTGCGAGAGACACCAAAACCAAGGATTTCTGAACTGTTCATTTACGTATGATATTCAGGCACTTCGCGTTTTTAAATAAAATAGCAGCACCCCTACCCGTAAATAAGGTGCCAGGGCGCTTCAAAATAAACAACGGAGTTTGATGTTTTCTTATATTATGACAGAAAATAAATCAGCCCATGATGGAAAATGAGAACAAGCGCGCGCGAAAAGCATTGGCCGCGCGGGCACAGAAAGTTAAAGTGATCGCAGTGCACTTAATTACCCGTGACGGAGACACAGATGGTGGCTGCGCGCGTGCACGTTCATGTGCATGCAAGCTTTAGGCCACCAAAACACTGGTAGCACTTTGAAAACCCACTTACTAAAAGTCAAACAAGCAGTGCATGCGCTGCTCTATGCTCGACCTAAAAGGGGAAATCGCCTCTTGTGATTGACTTTGTGCAGGAAGGTCTCCCTTCCCTCAAAAAATCAATTAGCCCCGCAATGCAGGCACCCTTGCATTGCACCAGGGCAACAGGGTGCCTGTATTGGCGCATGGCAGCCCATTGTGTGCCTGGGAAAAGGACAGGAATGCGCTTCATCACATAGACACAGCGCATTCTGCCCTTTTGTTCTGACGTAGAGCAGTGCAGCAAGATTCCTTGTGGTGCTGCCCTACCCAAAGCCTCCTAAATGAGGTCAGGAGTCTCTAGGCTTCCCGACTGAGGAGGAGAGACCTGCAGCAGGACTACAGTGGATTCAGTGAATCCAATCAAGCTTGAAGAAGAAAAAGAAGAGATCACATTCTTTGGGCACATTTACACCGACGCAAGATGTTTGAAAGAGCCAGACCACCCGTAGGATCATGAGACCACCATGAGCCAGACCACCCGTAGGATCATGAGACCACCATGAGCCAGACCACCCGTAGGATCATGAGACCACCATGAGCCAGACCACCCGTAGGATCAAGAGACCACCATGAGCCAGACCACCCGTAGGATCATGAGACGACCATGAGCCAGACCACCCGTAGGATCATGAGACCACCATGAGCCAGACCACCCCTAGGATCATGAGACCACCATGAGCCAGACCAACTGTAGGATCATGAGACCACCCTGAGCCAGACGACCCGTAGGATCATGAGACCACCATGAGCCAGACCACCCGTAGGATCATGAGACCACCATGAGCCAGACCACCCGTAGGATCATGAGACCACTATGAGCCAGACCACCCGTAGGATCATGAGACCGCCATGAGCCAGACCACCCGTAGGATCATGAGACCACCAAGAGCCAGACCACCCGTAGGATCATGAGACCACCCTGAGCCAGACCACCCGTAGGAGCATGAGACCACCCTGAGCCAGACCACCCGTAGGATCATGAGACCACCATGAGCCAGGCCACCCGTAGGATCATGAGACCACCCTGAGCCAGGCCACCCGTAGGATCATGAGACCGCCATGAGCCAGACCACCCGTAGGATCATGAGACCACCATGAGCCAGACCACCCGTAGGCTCATGACACCGCCATGAGCCAGACCACCCGTAGGATCATGAGACCACCATGAGCCAGACCACCCGTAGGCTCATGACACCGCCATGAGCCAGACCACCCGTAGGATCATGAGACCACCATGAGCCAGACACCCCGTAGGATCATGAGACCACCATGAGCCAGGCCACCCGTAGGATCATGAGACCACCCTGAGCCAGGCCACCCGTAGGATCATGAGACGACCATGAGCCAGACCACCCGTAGGATCATGAGACCCCCATGAGCCAGACCACCCGTAGGATCATGAGACCACCATGAGCCAGACCACCCGTAGGCTCATGACACCGCCATGAGCCAGACCACCCGTAGGATCATGAGACCACCATGAGCCAGACCACCCGTAGGATCATGAGACCACCATGAGCCAGACCACCCGTAGGATCATGAGACCACCAAGAGCCAGACCACCCGTAGGATCATGAGACCACCCTGAGCCAGACCACCCCTAGGATCATGAGACCACCATGAGCCAGACCACCCCTAGGATCATGAGACCACCCTGAGCCAGACCACCCGTAGGATCATGAGACCACCATGAGCCAGGCCACCCGTAGGATCATGAGACCACCCTGAGCCAGACCATCCCTAGGTTCATGAGACCACCATGAGCCAGGCCACCCGTAGGATCATGAGACCACCGTGAGCCAGGCCACCCGTAGGATCATGAGACCACCCTGAGCCAGGCCACCCGTAGGATCATGAGACCACCGTGTGCCAGACCACCCGTAGGATCATGAGTCCACCATGAGCCAGGCCACCCGTAGGATCATGAGACCACCATGAGCCAGACCACCCCTAGGATCAAGAGACCACCATGAGCCAGACCACCCGTAGGAGCATGAGACCACCATGAGCCAGACCACCCGTAGGATCCTGAGACCACCCTGAGCCAGACCACCCGTAGGTTCATGAGACCACCATGAGCCAGACCACCCGTAGGACCATGAGACCACCATGAGCCAGACCACCCGTAGGATCATGAGACCACCATGAGCCAGACCACCCGTAGGGTCATGAGACCGCCATGAGCCAGACCACCCGTAGGATCATGAGACCACCATGAGCCAGACCACCCGTAGGATCATGAGACCGCCATGAGCCAGACCACCCCTAGGATCATGAGACCACCATGAGCCAGACCACCCGTAGGATCATGAGACCGCCATGAGCCAGACCACCCGTAGGATCATGAGACCACCATGAGCCAGACCACCCGTAGGATCATGAGACCACCATGAGCCAGACCACCCGTAGGATCATGAGACCGCCATGAGCAAGACCACCTGTAGGATCATGAGACGACCATGAGCCAGGCCACCCGTAGGATCATGAGACCACCATGAGCCAGACCACCCGTAGGATCATGAGACCACCATGAGCCAGACCACCCGTAGGATCAGGAGACCACCATGAGCCAGACCACCCATAGGATCAGGAGACCACCATGAGCCAGACCACCCATAGGATCATGAGACCACCATGAGCCAGACCACCCGTAGGATCATGAGACCACCATGAGCCAGACCACCCGTAGGGTCATGAGACCACCATGAGCCAGACCACCCGTAGGATCATGAGACCACCATGAGCCAGACCACCCGTAGGATCATGAGACCACCATGAGCCAGACCACCCGTAGGGTCATGAGACCACCATGAGCCAGGCCACCCGTAGGATCATGAGTCCACCATGAGCCAGACCTAATTACGCCACCGTAGGATAATGAGCCAGACCAGATTACCCCCACACCCGTAGGATCATGAGACCACCATGAGCCAGACCAGATTACCCCCCACCCATAGGATCATGAGCCAGACCAGATTATCCCCACCCGTAGAACCATGAGTCCACCATGAGCCAGACCAGATTACTCCCCACCCGTAGGATCATGAGACCACCGTGAGCCAGACCAGATTATCCCCACCCGTAGAACCATGAGTCCACCGTGAGCCAGACCAGATTACCCCACCCGTCGAACCATGAGTCCACCGTGAGCCAGACCAGATTACCCCACCCGTAGGATCATGAGACCACCATGAGCCAGACCAGATTACCCAACCCTAAATTCATGAGAACACAGGACAGCAGGACCCTGCAGCAACAGAGTTGTCCCTCCCCAGACATCTGGACATTACTTCTGCTGAGGGGGAGGTGAGAAAGGAGGGGGATTATTAGGACAAGAAGAAGTGACACCCGCACTCCAGTGGTAGTGGTATAGGACTCTGTGGTACCAGCGGCTCCTGTCTCCGCGTGGTCCTTGCTACCCGGGCGGGACTGGGTACCACCAGAGACCTTGGCAAAAATGTTCCAACCAGTTTCGCTCTCTTCACCTTCTTGTGCAATCTATCTCTCTTTTTCCATCCATCCATTCACCCATCCACCCACCCATCCATCCATCCATCCATCCATCCATCCATCCATCCATCCATCCATCCATCGATTAACCCACCCATCCATCCAGCAAACAATTAATCATTTGTAAAACGCACGACATACCCGCGAGGGTCTAAAGGAGCAGGGGGGGCACTACTGATTGAACAGCCAGGTCTTGAGTATCCTCCTGAATGTCAGCAGGTCTTGGGTCTGTCGTAGGCTCAGTGGGAGGGTGTTCCATGTCTTGGCGGCGAGGTGAAAGAAGGATCTCCCGGTGGTTGTTCTTCGGAATCGCGGGACGTGGCGAGTGATAGCTCGGCGGAGCGTAGCTGGCGGTTGGGGGTGTAGAAGGAGAGACGTCTGTTGAGGTAGGCTGGGCCGGTCTTGTGGAGTGCATTGTGTGCGTGGGTGAGGAGCTTGAAGGATATCCTCTTGTTGACGGGGAGCCAGTGCAGGTTTCTCAGGTGAGGGGTGATGTGGCCGTGGCATGGTACGTCGAGGATCAGTCGTGCCGAGGCATTTTGGATGCGTTGTAGTCGTTTGATGAGCTTGGTCGGGGCTCCCACGTAGCGGGCGTTTCCGTAGTCGAGTCTGCCGCTGACGAAGGCCTGGGTGACTGTCTTTCTTGTATCTGTCGGGATACATCTGTTGATCTTGCAGAGCATGCAGAGGGTGTTGAAGCAGGAGGAGGAGACGGCGTTGACTTGCTTGGTCTTTGAGAGCGTTTAGTCGAGGATGATTCCCAGGTTGCGTGTGTGGTCGGTGGGTGTTGGGGCTGCCCCCAGTGCCGTCGGCCACCAGGAGTTGTCCCAGGCTGAAGGGTTGGAGCCAAGGATGAGGACCTCCGTCTTGTCCAAATTCAGCTTCGGACGGTTGGTCTTCATCCAGTCGGCGGCGGCCTTCATTCCTTCGTGGAGGTTGGCTTTGGCGGTGATGGGGTCCTTGGTGAGGGAGAGGATCAGCTGAGTCTCGTCGGCATAGGAGATTATGTTGAGGTCGTGCTGTAAGGCTACTTGTGCGAGCAGGCCATGTAAATGCTGAACGGCGTCGGGCTGAGGGAGGATCCCATCCATCCACCCATCCATCCACCCATCCATCCATCCATCTACCCACCCATCCACCCACACATCCATCCACCCACCCATCCAGCTACCCATCAATCCATCCATCCATTTACCCAAACATCCACCCACCCACACAGCCATCCACCCACACACACATCTATCCACCCACCTTTCCATCCACCCACCCATCCATCCATTCACCCATACAACCATCTACCCACAAAACCATCCATTCACCCATCCATCTATCCATCCATCTACCCATCGATTAATCCACCCACCCATCCATATAACCACCCACCCACCCACCCACCCATCCTTCCATGCACCCACCTATCCATCCATCCATCCATCCATCTATCCATCCATCCACCCACCCACCCATCCATTCGTCTATCCATCCATCAACCGACACACACATCCATCCACCCACCTATCCATCCATCCATCCATTCGCCCATCCACCCGCCCATCCATCCACCCATCCATCCACCATCCAGCCTGTCATCTACCCATCCACCCACCCATCCACCCATCCATCCATTCACCCATCCACCCACCCATCCATCCATCCACCCACACAACCATCTCCCCACACAACCATGCATCCACCCATCCATCTACCCATCCTTCCATCGCGCCCATCCACCCACCCATCCATCTATCCATCCATCCATCCATCCATCCATCCATCTATCCATCTATCCATCCATCCATCCATCTCCACTTCTTTCCTCTCTCTCTGATCGCTTTCTCTCTACCTCTCCTCCCTCTGTTTCCCCCTCTCCCTCCTCCCAGAGACATTTTAAGGCCTTGGCAAAGTGGGCTCTGGCCCCGGGCCCCAACCTATGAGGGGCCCCTGATAGACCTGGCTCTGTTCTCCACACAACACTGCCCTGATGACCTTGAATGATTTTAAACACAGTTTGTTTTCTTATATTTATATTACAGACGGGTGGCAGGAATTGTGAGCAGTGACCAGTGAGCTGCTGCTGAGTCATTGGTCACACTTTAGAGTCTTGAGCAGTCTTATTGGATCCTGAATTCACAACTGGTCTGAGCAAGGGGCCCAAAATGTTCGGTCCAGGGCCCCAAAAATCCTTAAGATGTCCCAGCCTCCAGTCCACCTTCCTCTTCCTTTCTTTCCATCCATGGACATGGGCCCCTCCCACAAGGGGAAGCAGAGGGGCCCCTCCCACAAGCAGAAGCAGAGGGGCCCATCCGAACATACTACAGGGAGGTGAGGCCTGTCCAGGGGTGCAGTGGAGGTGAGGCCTGTCCAGGGGGCAGAGAAGGTGAGGCCTGTCCAGGGTTGCAGAGGAGAGGCCCGTGCAGGGGTACAGAGGAGCTGAGGCCTGTCCAGGGGTGCAGAGAAGATGAGGCCTGTCCAGGGGTGCTGAGGAGGAGAGGCCTGTCCAGGGGTGCAGAGGAGAGGCCTGTGCAGGGGTACAGAGGAGCTGAGGCCTGTCCAGGGGTGCAGAGAAGATGAGGCCTGTCCAGGGGTGCTGAGGAGGAGAGGCCTGTCCAGGGGTGCAGAGGAGGTGAGGCCTGTCCAGGGGTGCAGAGGAGGTGAGGCCTGTCCAGGGGTGCCGAGGAGGTGAGGCCTATCCAGTGGGTGCTGAGGAGGAGAGGAATGTCCAGGGGTTCAGAGGAAGAGAGGCCGGTCCAGGGGTGCAGAGGAGGTGAGGCCTGTCCGGGGTGCAGAGGAGGTGAGGCCTTTTTAGGGGTGCAGTGGACGCGAGGCCTGTCCAGGGGTGCAGAGGAGGTGAGGCATTTCCAGGGGTGCAGAGGTGAGGCCTGTCCAGGGGTGAAGAATAGGTGAGGCCTAACCAGGGGTGCAGAGGAGGAGAGGCCTGTCCAGGGGAGCAGAGGAGGAGAGGCCTGTCCAGGGGTGCAGTGGAGGTGAGGCCTGTCCAGGGGAGCAGAGGAGGAGAGGCCTGTCCAGGGGTGCAGAGGAGGAGAGGCCTGTCCAGGGGTGCAGAGGAGGAGAGGCCTGTCAAGGGGTGCAGAGGAGGAGAGGCCTGTCCAGGGGTTCAGAGGAAGAGAGGCCTCTCCAGGGGTGCAGAGGAGGTGAGGCCTGTTTAGGGTTGCAGTGGAGGAGAGGCCTGTCCAGGGGTGCAGAGGAGGTGAGGCCTGTCCAGGGTGTGCAGAGGAGGTGAGGCCTGTCCAGGGAGGTGCAAAGGAGGTGAGGCCTATCCAGTGGGTGCTGAGGAGGTGAGGCCTGATCAGGGGTGAAGAGGAGGAGAGGAGGAGAGGCCTGTTCTGTGGTGCAGAGGAAGAGAGGCCTGTCCAGGGGGAGCAGAGGAGATGAGGCCTGTCCAGGGGTGCAGGGGAGGCAAGGCCTGTCCAGGGGTGAAGAGCAGGTGAGTCCTGACAAGGGGTGCAGAGGAGGTGAGGTCAGTCCAGAGGGCAGAGGAGGAGAGGCTTGTCCAGAGGGCAGAGTAGGAAAGGCATATCCAGAGGGCAGAGGAGGTGAGGCCTTTCCATAGGGGTGCAGAGGAGGAGAGACCTGTACAGATGGCAGAGGGGGTGAGGCCTGTCCAGAGGGGTGCTGAGGAGAAGAGACCTGTCCAGAGGGCAGAGGAGGATAGGCATGTCCAGGGGTGCAGAGGAGAAGAGGCCTGTCCGGGGGCCAGAGGAGGTGAGGCCTGTCCAGGGGTGCAGGGGAGGTGAGGGGTGCAGAGGAGGTGAGGCCTGTCCAGGGGGTTGCATTGTAGGCGAGGCCTGTCCGAGGGAGTGCAGCGTAGATGAGGCCTGTCAGGGGGTGCAGCGTAGGTGAGGCCTGCCCAGGGGGGTGCAGTATAGGTGAGGCCTGTCCAGGGTGGTGCAGAGGAGGTGATGCCTGCCCAGTGGGTGCAGACGATGTGGGGCTAGTCCAGGGGTGCAGAGGAGGTAAGGCTGTCCAGTGGGTGCAGTGGAGGTGAGGCCATTCCAAGAGGGAGCAGAGGGATTGATGCTTGTACAGAGCAGGTGAGGCCTGTCCACCTGGGTACAGAGGAGATGAGCATGTCCGGCGAGGGCTTGTGGGTGCAGAAGAGGTTGGTCCTGTTCAGGGGAGTGCAGAGGAAATGAGGCCTGTCAGGTGTTGGGGGTGCAGAGTAGGTGATGCCTTTCTGGTGGTGGAGGAGGGTTCAGAGGAGGTGAGGCCTGTCCATGGGGGTGCAGAGGAGTTGAGTCCTGTACAGGGTCATGTAAAGGTGGTGAGGCCTGTCCGGGAGAGGTGCGGCCTGTCCAGTGGGTGCAGTGGAGGTGAGGCCTGTTCAGGTGGGTGCAGAAAAGATAAAACCTGTCCAGGGAGGTGCAGAGGAAGTGATGCCTGTTCTGTCCAGAGAGCTGCAGAGGAGGTGAGGCCTGTCCTGTACTGGGGAGTGCAAAGGAGGCGAGACTTGACCAGTAGGTGCAGAGGAGGTGAGGCCTGTCCATGAGATTGCAGAAGAGTTGAGGCTTCTCCTGAGCTGGGGGGTGCAGAGGAGGGGAGGCCTGCACTACGCTGGGGGTGCAGAGAAGGTGAGACCTGTCTATGGGGGTGCAGAGGAGTTGACACCTGTCCAGTGGGGTGCAGAGGAGGTGAGGCATGATCAGGGGGTTCAGAGGAGGTGAGGTCTATCCACGGAGTTGCAGAGAAGATGAGGCCTCTCCGTGGGGTGCAGTAGAGGTGAGGCCTGTCTGTGGGGTGCAAAAGAGTTGAGGCCTGTCCAGGGGGGCAGGGGAGGTGAGGCCGGTCCAGGGGTGCAGAGGAGGTGAGGCCTGTCAAGGGGTGCAGAGGAGGTGAGGCCTGTCCTGAGGGTGCAGAGGAGATGCCTGTCCAAGGGGGTGCAGATGATGTGAGGCCTGTCCAGGGGTGCAGAGGAGGAGAGGCCTGTCCAGGGGTGCAGAGGAGGTGAGGCCTGTCCAGAGGGTGCAGAGGAGGTGAAGCCTGTTCAGGGGTGTAGAGAAGGTGAGGCCTATCCATTGGGGGGGGTGCAGAGGAGGTGAGGCCTGTCCAGGGGTGCAGATAAGGAGAGGCCTGTCCAGGGGTGCATAGGTGGAGAGGCTTGTCCAGGGGTGCAGAGGAGGTGAGACCTGTCCAGGGGAGCAGAGGAGGAGAGGCCTGTCCAGGGGTGCAGAGAAGGAGAGGAATGTCCAGGGGAGCAGTGTCTCTGCTCGGGGCCTGTGCATAGCGCCCCGAGGCTCAGGGCGGAGTCAGAGGCACTGTATGGGGAGGAATGAACTCTGGGCTCCTCTGTCCTTAGTGAGAATCCTTCAGTGAGAGCTCCTTTGAGAAGCACCGAGAGGCCTGTCCAGATGTGCAGAGGAGGAAAGGCCTGTCCAGGGGGGCAGAGGAGGAGAGGCCTGTCCAGGGGTGCAGATGAGGAGAGGCATGTCCATGGATGCAGAGGAGGAGAGGCCTGTCCAGTGGTGCAGAGGAGGAGAGGCCTGTCCAGATGTGCAGAGGAGGAAAGGCCTGTCCAGGGGTGCAGAGGAGGAGAGGCCTGTCCAGGGGTGCAGATGAGGAGAGGCCTGTCCAGGGGGGCAGAGGAGGTGAGGCCTGTCCAGTGGTGCAGAGGAGGTGAAGCCTGTGCTGGGGTGCAGAGGAGGTGAGGCCTGTCCGGGGGTGCAGAGAAGTTGAGGCCTGTCCAGGGGGGTACAGAGGAGGTCAGACTTGTCGAAAGGGTGCAAAGGAGTTGGGGCCTGTCCAAGGGGTACAGAGGAGGTGAGGCCTGTCCAGGGGGTGCAGAGGAGGTGAGGCCTGTCCAGGGGGTGCAGAGGAGGTGAGGCTTGTTCCGGGGCATGCAGAGGAGGTGAGCCCTGTCCTGGGGGTGCAGAGGAGGTGAGGCCTGTCCTTAGGGGTGCTGAGGAGATGCCTGTCCAGGTGGAGCAGAAGAGGTGAGGCCAGTCCCGGGGTGTGCAGTGGAGGTGAGGCTTGTCCAAAGGGCGCAAAGGAGGAGAGGCATGTCGTTTTCAGGGGGGCTTGCAAAGAAGGTGAGGCCTGTCCAAGGGGTGCAGAGGAGGTGAGGCCTGCCCAGGGGGTGCAGAGGAGGTGAGGCATGTCCCGGGGCATGCAGAGGAGGTGAGGCCTGTCCCAGGGTGCAGAGGTGGTGAGGCCAGTCCTGAGGGGTGCAGAGGAGATACCTGTCCAGGGGGGTGGAGAGGAGGAGAGGCCTGTCCAAGGGGGTTCAGAAGAGGTGAGGTCAGTCCTGGGGCGTGCAGAGGAGGTGAGGCCTGTTCCAGGCATGCAGAGGAGGTGAGGCCCGTCCAGGAGTGCAGAGGAGGTGAGGCCTGTCCAGGGGTGCAGAGGAGGTGAGGCCTGTCCAGGGGTGCAGAGGAGGTCAGGCGAGCACAGGGGGTGCAGAGCAGGTGAGGCCCGTCCAGGATTCAGAGGAGGTGAAGAATGTCCTGTCCAGGGGGTTAAGAGTAGGTGAGGCATGTCCAGGGGTACAGAGGATGTGGTGCCTGTCCTGGGCTGTGGGTGCAGAGGAGGTGGGGCGTATCCGACGGGGTGCACAGTGGTTGAGGCCTGTCCAGGAGGATGCAGAGGAGTCGAGGCGTGTCGTCTGCTGGGATGAAACCTGCCCTGTAGGGGTAGGAGGTGAGGCCTGTCCTGTTCTCTTGGTATGAAGAGTGTGAACCACCTCAGCCGCTGCTCTCACCGCCCAGAGATGCTCCTTTCCAGACATATCATTTTATTTTAAGAGCTCATAATCCGAATTTTTGAAAAGTATCTGGAGTTACCATAGAGCCTCAGATGGCTCCTGACAAAGGCACACATCTCCTCCAAGCATGGAGTTTATTTTTTAAACCACTGTCTTTAGTAAAGTAACCAAGACTACAACCCCCAGAATGCACTTTTGTATTACATGAATGTACATGCATGTATATTCGGGGGATCACTGTACAGAAATATTTGGTACCTCCCGGGTCATCGTGGCAGAGACGAGTAGAACAGTTCATGTGCAAGGACGCTCATTCTCAGCCTCTTTCTGCAGATTGTGAGTCCAGTGAGATCTATGATAATATGAATCTCTCTCAAGGAGATTTCACACAGTTTTATCAGTTTCATGGAGAAATACAATGAAAAACAGGGGATGCAAGTCCAGTGCCCCAGTCTCTGGTGTCTTTGGATCTCTGTACTGACCTTTCCCTGGTCCTACAAGAGAGGACGAACCAGGTGTTTAGTCTGGCCTCTCAAAGGGAGCGAGAGCTGCAGACCAGGCCCCGGCTCACATCCTGGTCCTCACAAGGCCCCAGCTCAAGTCCCAGTCCTCACAAGGCCCAGGCTCATGTCCCAGTCCTCACAAGGCCCCAGCTCATGTCATGATCCTCACATGGCCCTGGCTCACGTCCTGGTCCTCACAAGGCCCCGGGTCACATCCTGATCCATCAGACCCCGGCTCACGTCCTGGACCACCAGGCCCAAGCTCATGTCCTGGTCCTCCCAAGGCTCTGGCTCACGTCCTGGTCCTCACAAGGCCCTGGCACACATCCTCATCCTCACAAGGCCCTGGCTCATGTCCTGGTCCTCCTAAGGCCCTGGCTCATGTCCTGGTCCTCCTAAGGCCCCGGCTCATGTCCTGGTCCTCACAAGGCCCAGGCACACGTCCTGGTCCACACAAGAACCTGGCTCATGTCCTAGTCCTCACAAGGCAATGGCTCTCCTCGTCCTCACAAGGTCTTGACTCACGTCCTGGTCCTCACGAGGCCCCGGCTGACATCCTGGTCCACCAAGCCCCTGCTCATGTGCTGGTCCATACCAGGCCCTGGCTCACGTCCTGGTCCACCAGGCCCTGGCACATATCCTCATCCTCACAAGGACCTGGCTCATGTCCTGGTCCTCCCAAGGTCCCAGCTCATGTCCTGGTCCTTACAAGGCCCAGGTTCACATCTTGGTCATCACCAGGTCCTGATCACATCCTCATCCTCACTAGACTCCGGCTCACGTCCTGGTCCCTACCAGGCTCTGACACATGTCCTGGTCTTCACAAGGCCTCGGCTCATTTCCTGATCCTCACAAGGCCCTGATCACATCCTGGTCCTCACTAGACTCCGGCTCACGTCCTGGTCTGTTGTAATTTAACAGCGATTAGATTGAGCATTAGCAAAAGACATCTTAGTTCTGGCTGTTAACTTGACATTTTACGGACTCCATTTTGTATTCATGGCAGTCATTTTGACTGCCGCATGCTACCTCGTGCCGACCATGTGCTATGTCCTACCTTCCTGTCCATGACACTTGAATCTGCCCAGCAACAGGCTATTATTAGTGTACCCTTGTTTTGCCGCTGACCGTTAGGGTTCACATCTGTTAGTGATTAGCTCTAGATTGGAATGTGTTAGCCGAACCCCCAAGACTGTTAGCTCCACCCACTGATCGATTGTGCTTCTCAACATTACCTTAAATGTACATAAAATGTGCTCTTGTGCTTTGTACTGCCTTCTTTTGAGCCCCTGTGTGGGTATAAATAAACCTTGTGTTCTTAACTCGAGGTGCTACTTCTTGCAATACCGAAGGGTACTGTTTGAATTGTAGCACCACCTCATGAGGTGTTATAAATGTTACGTTTTCTATTTCCAGTTTCTGTGCCAACTTCTTTCAATTGGGTCTGAGGACTTGGTGCAGAGAAGGGCGAACCCCTTGCACTAGCGGGTCTGGCTGAGGCCTGCACGACAAATTGGCGCCCACGTGGGGCTCATCGGCGACTCGGATGCCCGAAGGATTGGTCGTGACGAAGGTTCGGAACCTCGCTGAGCACGCGATCGCTGTCACAGAAGACCCGAGTCTTGGCACCCGAGGCGATTCTTCCCTTCTTTCCGATCTGACCATCCAGGCGGCGCCGGTCCTCGACTGAGATCTCTTCTGTTGGTTCGCCGTCCTGTGATCGTTTGGTCGAATTTAGAACTTGGCAGTTGGAACCTGGACACCCTATGTTTGCTGAGAGCCGTTTTGCGGTACTTGCTAAGGTTTTGGATGCCCTTGTATGGTAAGGTAGTTTTAGAAATACTTACTGTGGCATATTTGTATTTGGAAAAGACTAGTCTAATTTGTATTTGAAATCTTGGTATGTTTATGAATATATGTCTTGCAAAACATATAGGCAGGTAATGTGAAGATTTTTCTTCAACTATTTGATTTGAACGGCGCAACGTACTAAAAGTACCTTAAGCGCTACTTTTTGTATAATACTGCATATTTTGCACTATTTCTGGCATGACTGTTTTTAGCGCACTTCGAAGGTTGTGCTGCTTTTGTAATGGTACTAGTTTACGACTTGAGGAATCGCAACCTGCTCCCCCAGAAGGAACGCCTAATAGAGATATGTACGTTAAATTTGGTCTTTCTGCCATAATGTACAGCACGTTATGGCATAAATATACCAAAAAGGATCCTGAGTTACGGTGGCCACTGAATGGGTCATTTGATGCACGAAAGGTTGAGTATGTGGAGCGATGTATGTTTGAGCGAAGGTCTAGACGTGATATGTTTGAATGCGTGCCTATGTGGGAAAAAGAAGTGCGAGAGCAAGAGAAGCGTGAGCAAGCGTTGATTGAGAAAGAACAGCAAAAGAATGTGTATGAGAAAGCGCAGGAGTTGAGAAAGAAAGAAGTGAAAGAGTTAAAAGAGAGAGAGGAGAAAGAACATAGGTTGCAGGTATCTGGCCAATATCCTGTCCGACAGCCTCTCTATCCTGTCCTTAATAAACCACAAGATGATTTTTTGTTATTAGATCGACCTCCACCTCCGTATGCCGTTCCGTCCGCTCCGACCGAAGGCGATGAGGATTCTGATAGAGAGCGCCAAAAAGCGCGGAACCTCGATCCATGTTGACTACTGAGCGTTCAGTTGAACTTAGACAAGCCGCTCGTAAAGCATTACGTAGAACTGTTTCTGCTCCCGATCTTTTAGCAAGCATACAGGGATGGTTGGAAAAGGAGCAGTTATATTTCATTGAAACATTTGCTACAGAAATTGTAGAATCTTTTCGAAAATGTTCTACCGTACTAGAGCCTGATGATGTAGCAGCTGATTGTAAATCCATGCGTGATGGTCTTTTTCTTTTCTCTCAGGTGCCTGACACGATTAGACGGTTGGTTAAATTACGAACTGATGCGGTTCACCTGAAGGAGCAGAAAAAGTGCGCAGATGCAGCTGCACAGTCCAATCCGCCCGTAGAGTCGCAGTCTCCTATCTTCGTAACAGATAAGATAATACCAGTCGAAATGAGACCTATGCGGGAAGCCGCACCCTTGTATGTTCCTCCTAAAGGAGCGAGTGATAGTGATGATAAAAATTCTGTTGATTCTAAAGGATATTTCATTTATAGTTGGGTGTACACTCCTGGGAATAGAGCAGATGTAATGGCACTTAAAGCAGCGTTAGCCGATCCGCGTAAAAATCCAGCCGCTGTTTATGAGAAAGTTGAAGGTGCTTTAAATTCCTGTACCATGACCCTATGTGATATAGATTTATTTTTCGGTTTAATTTTGCCGCCAGATATGTGGCGGACTGTTCGTAAAATTGATGATCGTGCTATTTTTGGTATGGACTGGAAAAATTTAGAATGACTTGATGGGGATAGAGAGCCCGCCCAAAAACCACATCGAGTGATATTAGATCTCCCTGCAGCTATTTTAACCAAGCTTAAAACAGTTATTCCCCCTAAAAAGATTGACTGGACTGTCTTAGCATCATATAAACAAAAGGGAGACGAATCAGTTTCTGATTTCTTTACGCGCTTTGAGGAAGCTTTTCATGATTTTAGCGGTCAGTATTTGACGGATGATACTGGCAGACATCTGTTTGTTGACAAGTATGTCACGAATCTGTTGCCAGGGATAGCCAGCCGCTTGAAAGCTAGTGAAAGTTCTTGGACTACATATTCTCTGGCTTCTGTTTTGACGATGGCTCAATATTATGAGCGTCAAGAATTAGAAGCGAAAGGTAACGAGGAAAAGAAATCCAAAGATCTGAAAACGAAAATTATGTTAGCCCAGGTCTATGGTCCGCCCTCTAGAGGTTATGATAGAAGCTATGATAGAGGTTATGATAGAGGCGGACGTGGATGTTTCAATGCCCCTTATACTCTTGCGAATCTGTCTGTTAATCAATGTGCACATTGTAAGCAGTTCGGTCATTGGATGGCTGATTGTCCAGTGTTGCGTGCCCAACATAATCTACGGGGACGGGGACAAATGAGAAATCGTTCAGGTTTGCCTAGGGGAAATACGATTGATCGAGCTCGATTTGATACTAATATACGATCACAGAATGGTCAAAACACTTTTGATAGGCGAAATCAATATCAGATGTCAGATTACGTTCAGCCTGATCTTTACGATTCGGCTCATGCATAGGATGGGGTAAGGAATCAGTTGAAGTTCCAGTAGATCAGACAGGTCCCTATGTTACAGCACATGTTTTGGGTTCTAATGATCGGTTTCTGGTTGATACAGGAGCTACTCGTAGCGCTTTGTCTAAACAATTGGTTCCCAGGGCTCCCCTGTCTGGCGTAACTATTACTTCGATAGGTTTTGATGGAACACCTTCCCATAGCCCATTGTCACAACCACTTGCATTCCATGTCGATAAATTTAGTGCTCCATGTCCATTTTTGCTTTCCCCAAACACACCGGACAATATTGTGGGTGTTGATATGCTGAAGTATTTCAGAGCCACAATACGATGTTCTCCTGAAGGAGTGCGTGTCATTTTGAATGATAACTATTCCGAGCCTGCAAGAATTTGTCTTGTTAAAGAGGATATTGCATTGGCTTCGCTTCCTGAAATTTTGTGGTCTACCTCCGACACTGATGTGGGTCAAATGGTTATCCCACCAGTTCAGATTAGTGTCAAGGAGGGAGCTGTGTTACCTTGTTTGCCACAAAATAGGATTTCACAGGAGGGTGAAGAAGCACTCATACGAATTGTACATAATTGGATTCAAGTTGGGGTTGTTGAGGAAGTCCCATTTAATGTTTGCAACAGCCCGATTCTTTCAATTTTGAAAAGAGATACTGATATACGAGTCTATAGATTCATCATTGACTTGAGGGAGGTAAACAAGATTGTCGTACCGCAGCATCCTGTGGTCTCTGACATCACCACACTTCTTACTTTGGTTCCTCCGACTGCCACTACATTCTCTGTAATAGATTTGAAGAACGCTTTCTTTTCGATCCCTATTCATCCTGATAGCCAATACTTGTTCGGTTTCACTTTGAATAATCAATCGTATAGATTTTGTAGAGTTCCTCAAGGCTATACTGAAAGTCCGAGTATTTACAGTCAAGCATTGAAAAGAGAACTTGATTCTTTTGCATTGCCCGAGGGTATAGCTCTCATACAATATGTCGATGACATCTTGTTGGCAGCCGATACCCTGGAAAAGTGTGAAAAATGTACTCTATCTTTGCTTTCTTTTCTTGCTTCACATCATCACAAAGTGTCTCGAAAGAAGTTGCAATATTGTAGACCAAAGGTAACCTACTTAGGTCACCTTTTGTCTAAGGAGGGACGTGCATTGACATCAGATCGTATACAAGCAATTTTAGACACGCCAGTTCCTACCACACAGAAAGGAGTACGTGCATTTCTGGGTCTTACTTCCTTTTGCAGGCAGTGGATCTTGGGATTTTCACATATTGTTAAGCCTGTGTTAGCGCTTTTGACGAAAGATACTCCAGTACCTCTCCCATTGACAGATGAATGTGAAAGTGGTTTTCGACAGTTACGACAAGCCCTTTGCTCAGCACCAGTATTAGGCACACCAGATTATACGAAGCTTTTTACACTTTACGTACATGAGAAAGATGGATGTGCATTGTCAGTTTTAGTCCAGTTCCATGGCCATAAGCAACATCCTTGTGCTTATTTTCAGCAATTCTTGATCCTGTTGCTTGAGCATTACCTGGTTGTTTTCGCTCAGTTGCAGCAACAGCTGTGTCAATACGACAGAGTGAAGGAATAGTTTTGTCACATAAGCTGTTAGTGTTGGTACCCCATGCGGTTGATGCCCTTTTGAACCAGACAAAGACGCAGCACTTAACAAGTGCTCGTCTTACAGGATATGAACTGACATTGCTAGCTCCTCACATTACATTGAAGAGATGTGCTACTTTGAACCCAGCTACTTTGTTACCGTATCCGGTGACTCAGCCTCAGTCACAAGAAACGCATGATTGTATATTTTTGACTGAGGAACAGACAAAGGGTCGCATTGATTTGCAAGATACGCCCCTTCCAGTTGTGGATGGTGAACTATGGGTTGATGGGTCTTGTTTGAAATTACCAGATGGTACGACCTCAGCCGCATATGCAATCACCACGCTTGAAACAATAGTGGAGACAGCTCGCATACCGCAGAAATCGGCTCAAGCAGCTGAATTGATAGCTTTGACACGAGCATGTGGTACTGGTTTGTGTGTGAACATTTACACAGATAGCCGCTATGTTTTTGGAGTAGCACATGATTTTGGCCTACTCTGGAAGGAAAGAGGCTTTTTTACATCTCACGGAATGCAAATAATGCACGGAGAATTAGTGCATAATCTTCTGATTGCATTGACATGCCCGAAGAAAGTGGCCATAGTGAAGTGTAGCGCGCATAAGAAAGTGACAGACAAGATTGGACAAGGAAATGCCTTTGCAGACCACGTGGCACGTGAAACTGCGATGAAAAGAAATACTACTCCTATGTATGTAGTGAAGTCACAAGCTGAGAGATGGCATGATGCTAGGCAAGAAGTATGAGAGATACAGAGGACAGCATCTGATAAAGAACGTGAACAGTGGTCTAAAGAAGGGGTGTTAGATGATGAAGGTTGTTGGAGGAATAAGCAAATGGATAAATGGAAGCTGCCTATAGCCTTCGTACAGCCTATGGTTCAGATGGCACATGGGCTAGCACATGTTGGAGCTTCCGCAATAACGAAAATGCTTACGCAAGTTTGGGAGCATCCAGAAACGCGAGTTCCATCTGGAGGTTTTGCTACACAGACTGCACCTTTTGAAGTCCTGCAAATGGACTATATTCAGCTTGAGCGTTGTAATAACTTAAAGTATGTTCTAGTAGTGGTTTGTGCTTTCAGTAAATGGATTAAAGCATACCCCACAAAGGATAATACTGCTATTACTACTGCTAAGGTGCTACTGAAGGAGTTTTTCCCGAGGTTTGGTGTTTGCAGACTTTTATGGGATGATAACGCACCTCATATCGTTGGGGAAGTTATCAAATATGTCCTTAAGGGATTAGGAATTAAACAGAAGTTCCATGCTGTGTTCCATCCACAATCAGCAGGATTGGTGGAAAGGTATAATGCTACTCTGAAGCAGAAAATTGCGAAAATTCAAGCTTCTCCACATTTGACTTGGCCAGATGCGTTGCCATTGGCATTGTTTTCCATCAGATCAGTACCACATTCCAGGACGGGTCTTACCCCGTACGAAGTGGTATTTGGATGGCCTATGAATATTTGGGGAGTTCCGAAACCGAGTTCTGTGTATGATGTACCTTGTGTCTTGATGAGTGACTATTTGGCACAGTTAACCGACAGTTTGGTTTCTATTCATCAACAGGTTCGAGAAGAACTTCCTGACAGATCTACAGGTGAAGGCCATGAGCTTCGTCCTGGTGACTTCGTAATGGTCAAAGCGTTCGAGAGATCAAGCAGCTTGGAACCGAGATGGCGTGGGCCAGAGCAAGTGCTCCTTGCCACGAGAACAGCGGTTCGAGTCACCAACAAGAAAAATTGGGTGCATATCACTCATTGTCGGAAGGTATTGTCGACCTTGGTGGAACCTGCTGTGCTGTCCGATCATCGAGAGATCTTGACCACGGATAAAGGTCCTGCTGTATCACCTGACAAATCTGCGGAGTTCTTCCCGGACCAGACGACTCCTGGAGCAACGCGATACAACTTGAGACCGAGGAAAGAGTCTACAGTTTTTTGAGAGAGACAGGTTGAGCAACCGCCTTGGGTAGGGGAAACGGAATGCCAATATGACAAGGGAGGGGGATCAGCCCTGCATAGTGTAGTGACACCTGTCTTGATCTGCGGTGAAGAAATCAACGTCTACCCACGGAGAAGAGCTCCTACAATTATTTTTGTTTTTGTTATTTTGTTCTGTTTTTGAGAAAGCTGATTTTTGCTACTATGATAACCACTAAGAAAAAGGTATTAGGAGTCATAGGTGTTTTTGCTGCGTTGACAATAATAGCAGTGATCACCTGGTCTATTGAGATGATGATTCCTGCTCATGAGTTCTTTGTGGCTCCTACTACTCCAGTCCCAGAAGAGCATCAGCATTTCACTCTTATGTATCATGAGCAAAAGCATTGAGAATCCTATCTTAATAATACGTTTGTCCAGATGCTTCATCACACCCACAACGCCACAAATGTCACTAATTGTTGGATATGTGGTATGCTTCCAGCACATCAAAAGAAAGGTGGAACGCCATTTATTCCGCTTCCTTTTTCGCATAATGGTTCTTGTCGAGCCTGGTACACTCTTCTATTCGCAACTAGGAAACCTACAGTAGGTGGACTTCTATTCTGTCTGAATAAAGAGTGTTATCAAGATGAACATGGGTATCCTCAAGTGAATGGAACTATATGTTATTGGGAGGAATACCGACCGGACAATGCTTCTACACCATATGTTTTCACCCATACGAGAGACTCTACTACGATCAACCAGTCTGTAATCACTGTTACACGGACCAAAGCGGACTTATGTGTACAAAGTACTGGACGAATTCCAGTTGGAACTAGTGATTGTGTTACTGTATTAAATATAGATGGGTCGAACGATAGTACATTTTTGGCGTCACATAATACGTACCTAGTATGTGGGAGTCATGGATATCATAGACTACCAATCGGGTGGTCAGGTATATGTTATGTTTCTTTTCTGTTGCCTCCTATTTTCTTGGCACCTGCTTCATACCACCGAGATTTTAAATTGTTCAGAAATATTTCGATGAATCGCAACAAGAGGGCAATAAGAACTGATGATGTGGACCAGACTGATACTAGTCTACAGCAATATTTTGAATTTATTTTGGGTTTGTTTCCTTTTGTGGGTGCTGCATTAAATAGTAGGAAAATACAACGATTGACTAGAGTTGTGGAAGCTGTCACTAATCAAACTGCTATAGCTTTAGGCAATATTACTGAGGAGTTGCAAGTTGCTAGAATTGTAACTCTTCAGAACAGGATGGTATTGGATGTTATGTTAGCAGATAGAGGAGGTGCATGTAAAGTTATCGGTAGTAGTTGTTGTGTGTTTATTCCTGACAATTCGCCCTCAGTATATGAAGCAATTCTTAACCCTTTCACTGCGGCGGCTATTCCGGCGCATTGCTACGGGGGAGAGGGGGCCGCTCGGCGCTCCCGTGCTCGTGACGGAACTGCTCCGTCACGAGCCTCGGGTGAGCTGTGCTTGTGACGGAACGGTTCCGTCACGGCCCCGCCCGCTCAATAGAACGCTCAGCGCAGGCGTGGAATTCGCGCCACGCAGGTGCCGCGAGCAGGCCGTGACGGAACCGTTCCGTCACAAGCACAGCTAACCCAAGGCTTGTGATGGAACGGTTCCGTCACAAGCATGCAAGGGGTTAAACTGCATAAGATAGCTAAAGATATTCATGTTAAAAATGGCACCTGGACTTTTGCAGGTTGGTTTTGGGCTCTAGTTTCTGCCTGGGGTTGGAAATTACTTACTGGTCTCTGTATTGCAATTACAGTGATTTTCACCTGTTGTATGTGCATCCACTGTGGTCCAATGCTATGTTCTATGTGCATAACTGCTTGTATACCATCCAAAAGAAATACTGTAAAAGCACAACACATGTTGGATATGGAAGTGACCAATATAATGTGTATAGATATACGAGATGAGTGTTTAGATTACCCCAAAAGAGCGTATGTCTTTAGCTGATGCTAAAAGGGTCGTCTGTTGTAATTTAACAGCGATTAGATTGAGCATTAGCAAAAGACATCTTAGTTCTGGCTGTTAACTTGACATTTTACGGACTCCATTTTGTATTCATGGCAGCCATATTGACTGCCGCATGCTACCTCGGCCCGACCATGCGCTATGTGCTACCTTCCTGTCCATGACACTTGAATCTGCCCAGCAACAGGCTATTATTAGTGTCCCCTTGTTTTGCCGCTGACCGTTAGGGTTCACATCTGGTAGTGATTAGCTCTAGATTGGAATGTGTTAGCCAAACCCCCAAGACTGTTAGATCCACCCACTGATCGATTGTGCTTCTCAACATTACCTTATATGTACATAAAATGTGCTCTTGTGCTTTGTACCACCTTCTTTTGAGCCCCTGTGTGGTTATAAATAAACCATGTGTTCTTAACTCGAGGTGCTACTTCTTGCAATACCAAAGGGTACTGTTTGAATTGTAGCACCACCTCATGAGGTGTAATAAATGTTACATTTTCTATTTCCAGTTTCTGTGCCAACTTCTTTCAATTGGGTCTGAGGACTTGGTGCAGAGAAGGGCGAACCCCTTGCACTAGTGGGTCTGGCTGAGGCCTGCACGACAAATTCTCACCAGGCTCCGGCTCACGCCCTGGTCCCTATCAGGCCCCTGCTCACGTCCTGGTCCTCACAAGCCCCTGATCACATCCTCGTCCTCACCTGACTCCGGCTCACGTCCAGGTGCTCACAAGCCCATGATCACATCTTCTTCCTCACTAGACTCCGGCTCTTGTATAGGTCCTCACCAGGCCAAGCCGGAGAGGGAGATCAATTGGTTGTTGGCCCACAATGCCACCTCAAACAGGAAGCCAACATATGCAAATCACCGTTAGACTTCTTCCAATAGGAGCAGTCCAGCCTGAAGAGCCAATTCAGATCCTTTCTGAACCGGAACACAAGCAACCCAAGACCGGTTTAACCCTATCTGGGCCCTGACTGTAGGGTGCGGCTTGATTCCAGCGGTGCAGCGAGCTTGGGACCCACATTTGGGCACACCTGGCGTATTCATGAATAAGCAAAATGATGGGTGGAATGTTTGAGTTCATCCCAGGCTCTGGTAATTACTCTGGGACACATCCAAACCCATCCTTCTTGTTCTTGCCCTCCATTGCACCCCAGCATGCAGCCAGAGTGTTTTAGACAACATTACTTCCAGATGTCTGTTCCAGTAGCCACAGCAGTTCTAACTCTAAGGATTGGCCTGTCTCTCTGCTCCTGATGTTCACCAAAGTAACTGAGACCACGTTGAACAAGCAGCTCACCAAATACCTTGAGTCCCACCAACTTCTGCACAAAGTCCATCCAGGGCTCCAACAGAGCTCTCTGCAGAGACCGTGCTAGCTAAAGCCACGTGGGATATTAGAGCCATTATGTATGGGGGTGGGAAGGTGGGGCTCTGATCTGATTAGATCTGTCTGCAGCCTTTGACACCATCTCCCACTCCACTTTACTACAGAGATTGCAGATGGTGGGTCTTAGGGGAAAGTGCCTGCTTGGTCCTTCTCCTTTTTGAAAGATCTGACCCAAGCGGTCAGATCTTTACCATCCTTGTTGAAATTTCGCAGAGACCTTAAAACTTGGCTCTTTTCTCAATAACAACTGAGAGGCATAATCACTGCTTCTTTGGCGCCGGGAGACCCCCTGTGGGTAGCTGCGCGCCCTATAAATTTAACTACAATACAATACAATACAAGCGGTGGCATCAGCTAACTTCAGATCAACCCCTAAGACAATTCCCCCTCCCACGGCTGGTTTTGAGCCACAATCTTTTCAATCATTACATGGCCCACTTGGCCAGCCTGATCAAGTCATTCGATATCACCGCTACTCGATGATACACAGATCATTAGATTAGAAGAAAATACACCTGATCGAGTCATTCGATAATCGATATCACCTCTACTCATTGATACACAAATCAATAGATTAGAAGAAAATACACCTGATCGAGCCATTCGATATCACCTCTACTCGAATGTACACAAATCATTGGATTAGAATTAAATACAGATAAAATGCCCAGTAATTTCAGGAGCTGCCCCCAGGAAGTCGCTGATTGGATGAGCTCAATCTCCCTGGCGCTAAACAGTGAAAAAAACGGAAAGAGTGGTATTTGGGTCCGGAGTCTCAAGGCACAAGGGTGGCGGCCGGTGTCTTTGGGAGCTCTGTCCACCTCATTCCATCAGGTCAGCAAACTGGGAGTTTGGGTGGACTTGCATCCCTAAAAGGATACATTAAAACCAAATGCTCTACACGCTTTTGACTGCTGAAATTTATCAGAAAAATACTTCCATTCATCCCTGCTTTATCTAGGAGGGAGCTGGTATTGGTTCCAATCCTATCGAGAATGGATTCCTGCATCACTTTATACATAGGCATATCTGAATATCGCCAACATAGATTGTTGCTGCTACAGAAACAGCAGTTGGGCTGGTTCTGAGCTTAATAAAATCAATGTCGATCTCCAACAAACTGGTCAAATTGCACCGGCTTCCTGTCCTGAAAAGATGTCAATATAAAGCACTTTATGTCATAAACGCGGGGGTTCATTCTTATATGTCCTCGCTTTTTTGCCTGGTATCAGCTGGCTGAGGGGTGAGATCCCATCATGCTTTGCTGACTAAAGTCTCTAAGTTTACGAAAATCAGAATAGATGGCTGCTCTCTGCCTGTGGTGACTGCAGGTACCTGGAATGGAATGCCCTCCCACCTGCCCTGTGCGCCCAAGAAAACATGAGTTCTTCCAGGAAACAAATCAAAACCTTTCTGTTCATGTTCAGAGGCTGTGGGATTTTGATACTTATGTGCTCATATCAGTGCTAGGACACTTCTTTCCCGAACTAGCTGTTCAGCGCTATATAAATTGACTCTTACATTATGTCATAAGCCTTGGATCTCTGGGCAACAGATCGTTGCAACTATAGACGCCCTAGGAGGAGGAAAAGCTCCGGGATCTGAAGGTCAGGTGTAGAGTTTTACAAAGCTTAGAAATAAATACTGGATGCATATCTACTGGAGGTGTATGCCGAGGCATTATAGGGTGGTGTGTCGCTGCCGTCTATAAGTGACACAATCATATCAGCACTCCCCAAGCTTGGGACAGACCTGGCTAAGTGTACCTCTTATCGCCCTCTGTCACTGCTTCACTGTGATAATAAATTCCTGCCTGAGGTGATGCGACTCAGCTATCCCTCCTACTAGAGAAAATAGTCTCCCCGGTACAGTGGGATTTGTCCCACATAAATCCACAGCGGTTCATCTACGAACGGTATTCGCAGTGCTGCATCAGGTAAACACACACATGAAGGCTGGTGGTGCTGATAAGGTGTTTGACTCCCTGGAATAGCCTTTTATGATTGAGACATTTAGGCTCAGGAAGTTTGAGATCACTCATGAATCTGCTGGCCACACAGCCTATGGCCTGATTTTACGTAAATTGGCTCATCTCAGATGCCATTCAGATCATCTGGGCATTGGGCTGGGGCGCCCTCTGTCGCCCGTTCTTTATACCAGGAACGAACCCTTAGACCTGTGAACTCCAAGAGAGGCAACCATAACCATACTGGGCTGACACCTTTTAGACACTGAAACCAAGAAGAAAACACATCTTTATAAATTGATAGGTTTATAGTCACGGTGGCCAGGCCTGGAGGTGCGTTGAGGGTTGAGAAGGTCAGACGACGGGACTTCAGAGTTCAATCGTTTGAAATCCTTGAAGTTAGAGGTTTTCTGGACAGGTCCGCTGTCCTCTGGAGATCTGGTCTTTATTGAAGAGTAGAAAGAAAATAAAATATCCTCTTGGAATCAAAAGTTTCACCAAATAGGTAAAGCCACAATTCAATCCACTCTACTCAATCACATCTACAAAGATTTGTTAATTATACATATATACCACCAAGAAAGAAATTCCACATAACAGCTTTAATATAAAAAAAATACAACTCATGTTATTTCCTTTGTACGTATAAAGGAGATTATATATGTGACTCCCTATAAACAGCTCTAATTTAAATCCCCCAGTACAAAATATAATTTGGCGCACTAAAACACTTCAGATAAAAATACATGAGGTACTGGCATCAGTGTGGGTTTAATGTGCTGAGAAGTTTGATACCAAACTTCTCAGGTTTCAGTGTAGCCATTATGGTGTTGTGGAGTTCTTAATGACAAACTCCCAGCACCATATACTCTTAAAGGCAGCACTGTACTTACAATGCCCAAGAATGGACACTGTAGGGGTACCGGGCTCATTCACCTGCACCCTCACCACTGGCATAGTGCACCCAGCTGGAGGGGTGGCTGATTTAGGCCAGGGCAGGGGGTTGTAGGCATGGCACACAGGGATGTGTGCCATGTCGACTTTTCACTTTGTTCTGCATCAAAACACGCAGCCTGCAAAGGCAGTGTGTGTGTGTGTAGAGGTACAGGGCCTCTAAGGGTGGCACAATAAGTGCTGCAGCCCTCAGAGGCCTTCTCTGGTCACAGTGCCCTGGGTACCTGTGGTACCATTTACCAGGGGCTGACCTGTGGCCAGAGATGCCCATTGGGTTAGTTTTGGGGAAAGAACACAGGCCCTGGGAACCTGATTGGCAGGGTACCAGGGCACATCAAGTCAAAGTGCATCAGTGGTCTAACAAAAAAGTGTGAGGGTTACTACAACAGAAACCCACTTTCCTACAGGTAGTCTTTGAACAAAATGTAGCGATGCATACCATGCGTTCTAACTTGTCATTTGCTGGTCTATTTTCCAGAAAGGTCTAATTTGGACTCCACTAAGCATGTATCATCTTATTTTTCAGCAATTTGTTTGGGTATCCGCGTTCCTTTAATTTTTGCACAAGAATTTCTGAATTCATGAAATAATCACTTGTACCTGAGCAATTTCATCTTATCCTGAGAAATTGGCGCTAAGGCAAATTGTCACGTAAACTGCGTGGATGATGACTTGTATAATGCAGGTCATTGTTCCTAACCATTGATTTGGTAAACAATGTACCCCGTACGAAGTGGTATTTGGATGGCCTATGAATATTTGGGGAGTTCCGAAACCGAGTTCTGTGTATGATGTACCTTGTGTCTTGATGAGTGACTATTTGGCACAGTTAACCGACAGTTTGGTTTCTATTCATCAACAGGTTCGAGAAGAACTTCCTGACAGATCTACAGGTGAAGGCCATGAGCTTCGTCCTGGTGACTTCGTAATGGTCAAAGCGTTCGAGAGATCAAGCAGCTTGGAACCGAGATGGCGTGGGCCAGAGCAAGTGCTCCTTGCCACGAGAACAGCGGTTCGAGTCACCAACAAGAAAAATTGGGTGCATATCACTCATTGTCGGAAGGTATTGTCGACCTTGGTGGAACCTGCTGTGCTGTCCGATCATCGAGAGATCTTGACCACGGATAAAGGTCCTGCTGTATCACCTGACAAATCTGCGGAGTTCTTCCTGGACCAGACGACTCCTGGAGCAACGCGATACAACTTGAGACCGAGGAAAGAGTCTACAGTTTTTTGAGAGAGACAGGTTGAGCAACCGCCTTGGGTAGGGGAAACGGAATGCCAATATGACAAGGGAGGAGGATCAGCCCTGCATAGTGTAGTGACACCTGTCTTGATCTGCGGTGAAGAAATCAACGTCTACCCACGGAGAAGAGCTCCTACAATTATTTTTGTTTTTGTTATTTTGTTCTGTTTTTGAGAAAGCTGATTTTTGCTACTATGATAACCACTAAGAAAAAGGAATTAGGAGTCATAGGTGTTTTTGCTGCGTTGACAATAATAGCAGTGATCACCTGGTCTATTGAGATGATGATTCCTGCTCATGAGTTCTTTGTGGCTCCTACTACTCCAGTCCCAGAAGAGCATCAGCATTTCACTCTTATGTATCATGAGCAAAAGCATTGAGAATCCTATCTTAATAATACGTTTGTCCAGATGCTTCATCACACCCACAACGCCACAAATGTCACTAATTGTTGGATATGTGGTATGCTTCCAGCACATCAAAAGAAAGGTGGAACGCCATTTATTCCGCTTCCTTTTTCGCATAATGGTTCTTGTCGAGCCTGGTACACTCTTCTATTCGCAACTAGGAAACCTACAGTAGGTAGACTTCTTTTCTGTCTGAATAAAGAGTGTTATCAAGATGAACATGGGTATCCTCAAGTGAATGGAACTATATGTTATTGGGAGGAATACCGACCGGACAATGCTTCTACACCATATGTTTTCACCCATACGAGAGACTCTACTACGATCAACCAGTCTGTAATCATTGTTACACGGACCAAAGCGGACTTATGTGTACAAAGTACTGGACGAATTCCAGTTGGAACTAGTGATTGTGTTACTGTATTAAATATAGATGGGTCGAACGATAGTACATTTTTGGCGTCACATAATACGTACCTAGTATGTGGGAGTCATGGATATCATAGACTACCAATCGGGTGGTCAGGTATATGTTATGTTTCTTTTCTGTTGCCTCCTATTTTCTTGGCACCTGCTTCATACCACCGAGATTTTAAATTGTTCAGAAATATTTCGATGAATCGCAACAAGAGGGCAATAAGAACTGATGATGTGGACCAGACTGATACTAGTCTACAGCAATATTTTGAATTTATTTTGGGTTTGTTTCCTTTTGTGGGTGCTGCATTAAATAGTAGGAAAATACGACGATTGACTAGAGTTGTGGAAGCTGTCACTAATCAAACTGCTATAGCTTTAGGCAATATTACTGAGGAGTTGCAAGTTGCTAGAATTGTAACTCTTCAGAACAGGATGGTATTGGATGTTATGTTAGCAGATAGAGGAGGTGCATGTAAAGTTATCGGTAGTAGTTGTTGTGTGTTTATTCCTGACAATTCGCCCTCAGTATATGAAGCAATTCTTAACCCTTTCACTGCGGCGGCTATTCCGGCACATTGCTACGGGGGAGAGGGGGCCGCTCGGCGCTCCCGTGCTCGTGACGGAACTGCTCCGTCACGAGCCTCGGGTGAGCTGTGCTTTTGACGGAACGGTTCCGTCACGGCCCCGCCCGCTCAATAAAACGCTCAGCGCAGGCGTGGAATTCGCGCCACGCAGGTGCCGCGAGCAGGGCGTGACGGAACCGTTCCGTCACAAGCACAGCTAACCCAAGGCTTGTGATGGAACGGTTCCGTCACAAGCATGCAAGGGGTTAAACTGCATAAGATAGCTACAGATATTCATGTTAAAAATGGCACCTGGACTTTTGCGGGTTGGTTTTGGGCTCTAGTTTCTGCCTGGGGTTGGAAATTACTTACTAGTCTCTGTATTGCAATTACAGTGATTTTCACCTGTTGTATGTGCATCCACTGTGGTCCAATGCTATGTTCTATGTGCATAACTGCTTGTATACCATCCAAAAGAAATACTGTAAAAGCACAACACATGTTGGATATGGAAGTGACCAATATAATGCGTATAGATATACGAGATGAGTGTTTAAATCACCCCAAAAGAGCGTATGTCTTTAGCTGATGCTAAAAGGGTCACCTATTGTAATTTAACAGCGATTAGATTGAGCATTAGCAAAAGACATCTTAGTTCTGGCTGTTAACTTGACATTTTACGGACTCCATTTTGTATTCATGGCAGCCATATTGACTGCCGCATGCTACCTCGGCCCGACCATGCGCTATGTGCTACCTTCCTGTCCATGACACTTGAATCTGCCCAGCAACAGGCTATTATTAGTGTCCCCTTGTTTTGCCGCTGACCGTTAGGGTTCACATCTGGTAGTGATTAGCTCTAGATTGGAATGTGTTAGCCAAACCCCCAAGACTGTTAGCTCCACCCACTGATCGATTGTGCTTCTCAACATTACCTTATATGTACATAAAATGTGCTCTTGTGCTTTGTACCACCTTCTTTTGAGCCCCTGTGTGGTTATAAATAAACCATGTGTTCTTAACTCGAGGTGCTACTTCTTGCAATACCGAAGGGTACTGTTTGAATTGTAGCACCACCTCATGAGGTGTAATAAATGTTACGTTTTCTATTTCCAGTTTCTGTGCCAACTTCTTTCAATTGGGTCTGAGGACTTGGTGCAGAGAAGGGCGAACCCCTTGCACTAGTGGGTCTGGCTGAGGCCTGCACGACAAATTCTCACCAGGCTCCGGCTCACGTCCTGGTCCCTATCAGGCCCCTGCTCACGTCCTGGTCCTCACAAGCCCCTGATCACATCCTCGTCCTCACCTGACTCCGGCTCACGTCCAGGTCCTCACAAGCCCATGATCACATCTTCTTCCTCACTAGACTCCGGCTCTTGTATAGGTCCTCACCAGGCCAAGCCGGAGAGGGAGATCAATTGGTTGTTGGCCCACAATGCCACCTCAAACAGGAAGCCAACATATGCAACACCGTTAGACTTCTTCCAATAGGAGCAGTCCAGCCTGAAGAGCCAATTCAGATCCTTTCTGAACCGGAACACAAGCAACCCAAGACCGGTTTAACCCTATCTGGGCCCTGACTGTAGGGTGCGGCTTGATTCCAGCGGTGCAGCGAGCTTGGGACCCACATTTGGGCACACCTGGCGTATTCATGAATAAGCAAAATGATGGGTGGAATGTTTGAGTTCATCCCAGGCTCTGGTAATTACTCTGGGACACATCCAAACCCATCCTTCTTGTTCTTGCCCTCCATTGCACCCCAGCATGCAGCCAGAGTGTTTTAGACAACATTACTTCCAGATGTCTGTTCCAGTAGCCACAGCAGTTCTAACTCTAAGGATTGGCTTGTCTCTCTGCTCCTGATGTTCACCAAAGTAACTGAGACCACGTTGAACAAGCAGCTCACCAAATACCTTGAGTCCCACCAACTTCTGCACAAAGTCCATCCAGGGCTCCAACAGAGCTCTCTGCAGAGACCGTGCTAGCTAAAGCCACGTGGGATATTAGAGCCATTATGTATGGGGGTGGGAAGGTGGGGGCTCTGATCTGATTAGATCTGTCTGCAGCCTTTGACACCATCTCCCACTCCACTTTACTACAGAGATTGCAGATGGTGGGTCTTAGGGGAAAGTGCCTGCTTGGTCCTTCTACTTTTGAAAGATCTGACCCAAGCGGTCAGATCTTTACCATCCTTGTTGAAATTTCGCAGAAACCTTAAAACCTGGCTCTTTTCTCAATAACAACTGAGAGGCATAATCACTGCTTCTTTGGCGCCGGGAGACCCCCTGTGGGTAGCTGCGCGCCCTATAAATTTAACTACAATACAATACAATACAAGCGGTGGCATCAGCTAACTTCAGATCAACCCCTAAGACAATTCCCCCTCCCCCGGCTGGTTTTGAGCCACAATCTTTTCAATCATTACATGGCCCACTTGGCCAGCCTGATCAAGTCATTCGATATCACCGCTACTCGATGATACACAGATCATTAGATTAGAAGAAAATACACCTGATCGAGTCATTCGATAATCGATATCACCTCTACTCATTGATACACAAATCAATAGATTAGAAGAAAATACACCTGATCGAGCCATTCGATATCACCTCTACTCGAATGTACACAAATCATTGGATTAGAATTAAATACAGATAAAATGCCCAGTAATTTCAGGAGCTGCCGCCAGGAAGTCGCTGATTGGATGAGCTCAAACTCCCTGGCGCTAAACAGTGAAAAAAACGGAAAGAGTGGTATTTGGGCCTGGAGTCTCAAGGCACAAGGGTGGCGGCCGGTGTCTTGGGAGCTCTGTCCACCTCATTCCATCAGGTCAGCAAACTGGGAGTTTGGGTGGACTTGCATCCCTAAAAGGATACATTAAAACCAAATGCTCTACACGCTTTTGACTGCTGAAATTTATCAGAAAAATACTTCCATTCATCCCTGCTTTATCTAGGAGGGAGCTGGTATTGGTTCCAATCCTATCGAGAATGGATTCCTGCATCACTTTATACATAGGCATATCTGAATATCGCCAACATAGATTGTTGCTGCTACAGAAACAGCAGTTGGGCTGGTTCTGAGCTTAATAAAATCAATGTCGATCTCCAACAAACTGGTCAAATTGCACCGGCTTCCTGTCCTGAAAAGATGTCAATATAAAGCACTTTATGTCATAAACGCGGGGGTTCATTCTTATATGTCCTCGCTTTTTTGCCTGGTATCAGCTGGCTGAGGGGTGAGATCCCATCATGCTTTGCTGACTAAAGTCTCTAAGTTTACGAAAATCAGAATAGATGGCTGCTCTCTGCCTGTGGTGACTGCAGGTACCTGGAATGGAATGCCCTCCCACCTGCCCTGTGCGCCCAAGAAAACATGAGTATCAAAACCTTTCTGTTCATGTTCAGAGGCTGTGGGATTTTGATACTTATGTGCTCATATCAGTGCTAGGACACTTCTTTCCCGAACTAGCTGTTCAGCGCTATATAAATTGACTCTTACATTATGTCATAAGCCTTGGATCTCTGGGCAACAGATCGTTGCAACTATAGACGCCCTAGGAGGAGGAAAAGCTCCGGGATCTGAAGGTCAGGTGTAGAGTTTTACAAAGCTTAGAAATAAATACTGGATGCATATCTACTGGAGGTGTATGCCGAGGCATTATAGGGTGGTGTGTCGCTGCCGTCTATAAGTGACACAATCATATCAGCACTCCCCAAGCTTGGGACAGACCTGGCTAAGTGTACCTCTTATCGCCCTCTGTCACTGCTTCACTGTGATAATAAATTCCTGCCTGAGGTGATGCGACTCGGCTATCCCTCCTACTAGAGAAAATAGTCTCCACGGTACAGTGGGATTTGTCCCACATAAATCCACAGCGGTTCATCTACGAACGGTATTCGCAGTGCTGCATCAGGTAAACACACACATGAAGGCTGGTGGTGCTGATAAGGTGTTTGACTCCCTGGAATAGCCTTTTATGATTGAGACATTTAGGCTCAGGAAGTTTGAGATCACTCATGAATCTGCTGGCCACACAGCCTATGGCCTGATTTTACGTAAATTGGCTCATCTCAGATGCCATTCAGATCATCTGGGCATTGGGCTGGGGCGCCCTCTGTCGCCCGTTCTTTATACCAGGAACGAACCCTTAGACCTGTGAACTCCAAGAGAGGCATACCATAACCATACTGGGCTGACACCTTTTAGACACTGAAACCAAGAAGAAAACACATCTTTATAAATTGATAGGTTTATAGTCACGGTGGCCAGGCCTGGAGGTGCGTTGAGGGTTGAGAAGGTCAGACGACGGGACTTCAGAGTTCAATCGTTTGAAATCCTTGAAGTTAGAGGTTTTCTGGACAGGTCCGCTGTCCTCTGGAGATCTGGTCTTTATTGAAGAGTAGAAAATAAAATATCCTCTTGGAATCAAAAGTTTCACCAAATAGGTAAAGCCACAATTCAATCCACTCTACTCAATCACATCTACAAAGATTTGTTAATTATACATATATACCACCATGAAAGAAATTCCACATAACAGCTTTAATATAAAAAAAATACAACTCATGTTATTTCCTTTGTACGTATAAAGGAGATTATGTATGTGACTCCCTATAAACAGCTCTAATTTAAATCCCCCAGTACAAAATATAATTTGGCGCACTAAAACACTTCAGATAAAAATACATGAGGTACTGGCATCAGTGTGGGTTTAATGTGCTGAGAAGTTTGATACCAAACTTCTCAGGTTTCAGTGTAGCCATTATGGTGTTGTGGAGTTCTTAATGACAAACTCCCAGCACCATATACTCTTAAAGGCAGCACTGTACTTACAATGCCCAAGAATGGACACTGTAGGGGTACCGGGCTCATTCACCTGCACCCTCACCACTGGCATAGTGCACCCAGCTGGAGGGGTGGCTGATTTAGGCCAGGGCAGGGGGTTGTAGGCATGGCACACAGGGATGTGTGCCATGTCGACTTTTCACTTTGTTCTGCATCAAAACACGCAGCCTGCAAAGGCAGTGTGTGTGTGTGTAGAGGTACAGGGCCTCTAAGGGTGGCACAATAAGTGCTGCAGCCCTCAGAGGCCTTCTCTGGTCACAGTGCCCTGGGTACCTGTGGTACCATTTACCAGGGGCTGACCTGTGGCCAGAGATGCCCATTGGGTTAGTTTTGGGGAAAGAACACAGGCCCTGGGAACCTGATTGGCAGGGTACCAGGGCACATCAAGTCAAAGTGCATCAGTGGTCTAACAAAAAAGTGTGGGGGTTACTACAACAGAAACCCACTTTCCTACAGGTAGTCTTTGAACAAAATGTAGCGATGCATACCATGCGTTCTAACTTGTCATTTGCTGGTCTATTTTCCAGAAAGGTCTAATTTGGACTCCACTAAGCATGTATCATCTTATTTTTCAGCAATTTGTTTGGGTATCCACGTTCCTTTAATTTTTGCACAAGAATTTCTGAATTCATGAAATAATCACTTGTACCTGAGCAATTTTGTCTTATCCTGAGAAATTGGCGCTAAGGCGAATTGTCACGTAAACTGCGTGGATGATGACTTGTATAATGCAGGTCATTGTTCCTAACCATTGATTTGGTAAACAATGTAGTTCATAATCGGCCATTGTGGCCAAAGACCGCTACATCCAAAAATGTGATAGATGACTGGCTACTGGACACACATAATTGTATATCTACTGATCTGGCATTCAACCATTTAATAAACAAATTTAAGATATCATCTTGTCCATCCCAAATGCAGAAAATGTCATCAATAAACCGAAACCATTTTTGGATATGATGCACAAATGGATTGTTATCATAGGTAAATTTCTCCTAAAACTTGGCTATGAATAACAAGGCCAGGAAGGATCTCCTTCTTGGGTCTGAGGTGCTGGTGTTATTGCTTAAGTGCAACAACGGTAGAGTCAGCAGTGGTTGTCTGCATCTTCTGCTCTGCGGTCTCCAAATCAGCTTTTTTTATTTAGCAGTTGACACTGGCAAGTGAGACACAACCTCTACACAGACTTGCTCAGTCAGGGAGATTGGGGGACCCTGGGCCCTTTACAGGACTTTTCGGCACTCTACCACATTTCCTCTGTTCCTTCTGGGCCATTCCTCACAACGGGCTCGGCTGCTGGTCCTCCTCAAAGGGCAGGCAGACTTCTTCCGGACAAGTCTCTCTCCTCTTCCCTCTCATCAGACAGGCAGATGACAGGGCCACTGCTCGGGCAATAGTTTCATCCCAGAAGACTTGCAGAAACCAGGCAATGTGCCCTCGCCTACGGGGGAGTCACTATCAGTGATACTTATCTTGAAACAGCGGCTCTTCGTGTCGGGTGGTAAAGCAACTTGAGTTACAACAAAGCCTAGATATTTGCCGCCCACTTTTCTGTGGTATTTTCGAACCCTGAATGCTTATTCCTCATCTGGGTTTACTGGTTTCCCTGGTTGCATTTTATCATCCATTTTCTTCTGCAGCACAAACAAGGACTTTGTGCAGGGTGATTGCTGCTCACAGCAGGTAGTGATGATGCTGCCTCCATGCGGGAATACTTACAACATGAGCACAGTAAGAGTGAACCTTCTAAAAGGCGGCCCTGACTCAATCCCTCACCCTTGTCTCCAAAGTTACACCCTTCTCGTCTGGATTGCCGACAATATTGCCCATCTTGTGCCATGTTAGATGATGGGCAATTGAATGTGTATGCGACTGAGAACAACATACTTACACATGTGTAAACAATATAGAGCCTGCTACCTTATATTATAAATGCACATCTCAAAATTCAAACGGGGATGCCAATGTGAGGTCTGGTCATGACACGTGAATGGAACTTTACTCAATGCCCTGTAAGCATCGCAGCCACCCTCTGACAAGTAAAGTGACCAGTTCAGCTCGTGACCTCTAAGAACATGGTACGCTGCTACTACTACTCACTGTACGTAGCCAGGGACACAGATCGTAGTCTTTACCCCACCAACAGAGTGGTTGTAGTGTCCGTCAACATCCCCAGAGCCAGGTTTTGGGTCTTCTGGTCAATTTTGGGCCTAGTCATGCAGTGGACACGAAGTAGCTTCTCTGTGCTGAGGCCAAAATAAAATCAGGATACCAGAGTCACTTGCAGTTCTGTCTCTCAAGGCAAGGGTGCACGGGCTTTGGCCGAGGTGGGGGAAATGGTGACCAAGCAGGGCTCAGCCAGTCTATATTGTTGTCTTCCCCTAAAACAACTGGCCTCTGATATTTACATTTATTTATTTTAGCCTTAATTTGTGAAATTACAATATACTGCAGAAGAACTTTGAGCTGTATGAGGGTCCTACCAATCAGCGCAGAGTGGGGAGTAATTGTAATATAATATACACATCTAAAATGAAGAGAAAATGCAAGTTAAACTATTCTGTATAAAGTGGTCAGTTGTTTAGTGTTATAATTTTTGATGTTTTCATCTCAAACTGGAGGGTCGTTAATTTGAATCCTGGTTAGTGCACTAGGGAATAGTGACTTGTATATTCACAGTGCTATGACAGGCCTGCCTGTGAGAGACAGCACTTTGAATAGGAAAGCCAATAGTTTAAAGAAAGAATTAAACAACATATAAAATACGGACCTCACACCAGTTCCGATAATTCTTTCAGAATGTCGTGCAAACAACCCCTAAGCCAGCTGTTGAGTGACGTAACTGTGCTCCAGATCAGAAGATAATCAAACAACGATTGGGGTGCACAACTTACAAAGTCCAGTAGACCAAAGGTATATGAAAAAGTCACTTCTTTATTAGAACAAATATTTCGCTTATGAAATCAGTCATATCAAAGTATCAGCCAATGCGTTTCGCTCCCACACTGAGAGCTTCCTCAGGGCGCAAAAAATAGCAGCAATCAGTCCGAATTGGTTTAAACAGCAGAAAGTATGAACATTGATGTCGCTAATACAATCAAAGGCAGCGCGGTAGGTAATAATAAGGTCTGTCGTCATCCAAGGGATCCTTGAAGTTATAAAAAATTTCAAACAATTCATTTAAGTTGAGTTCCTGCAGCCTTTAACGACTGTGAATAGGCTGCAATCGCTGTCACACTGTTCCCACGCTCTGCGATTCCAACTATAAACATCCACATGCAAGGATCGGCGACACAATGGAGGTAAAAAATTCCACTATTTTTCAAAAAGAAACCTCAAATGGATCTAACGAATGTAGAAGGAATGTGGTCCAAGACGAAGGCTTGCAATAATAAGCAGTGATTTCATCACGTTGTAGATGCACGGGAGACATTAACTTTAGTGAACGGGTTCCGCATGTATTACATCGCGTTGTCCATCACTCCAAGCCTGCAGTTTCAGTATGGCGTGGCGTGGCGTGGCGTTGTGCGTCGTTCCTGCCAATAGTTTAAAGAAAGAATTAAACAACATATAAAATACACTTTACACATTATAGGATGGGCTGTAGAGAGTATAAGATCAGTTGAGCATATTTTGAAAAAAGAGAGAATGTGTAAATGCTTCCTGTGCTATCAGATGTTAAATTTTTATTATCGGCAATCATACTGTAGCTAGTGTTTACCTTTTTTTTTAGGTTTCCATGAAAATACTGCATTCCAGAAGTACAGGTAACAACGTCACCGTACTCTTAAAAATAATTACTCTTTGTCACCGGGAACATCCAGGTTTGTCGGCCCCTCGCTTGGGCTGCTCCATTGCCGGCACTCATCTAGTGCAGCTCCGTGATGCCAGCACAACTGGAACAGCCTGGAGAGCGCACAGAGCTCAGCTATAAAAGTCCTGCTTGTTTGGTGTTGGGTGGCAGGAGCTGCCGGGCAGCAAGGATCCCGAAGTGAGTGTCCACATGCCAGTTTGTGGATCGTGTTCGCAACCCAACCCAACCATATCAGCATACTACAATTCTTTGCCGCCTCCACACTAGCAAACTGACCCAGGAGTTACAAATTAGCCATGGCGGCTACGGGCCATTGCTTACATTGATGGCCCCACTCAGGTCTCTGGCCCTCTGCACAGCTAACTAAACAGAGGACATGCCCTTTTGAGAAGCTGGTAACCCCAGTGCTTCTTCGAACATTTCTTTTATGGTGGCGCTCCATTTTACGCGACCAACTCTCATGCCAGTCACCTCCTCAACATGGTGCAATGTTTGGGTGACATTCATTACGTGAAGTCCTGAAGCGTGCATAAAGCACAAGCCCGAAACCCATCGACCTATATCTTTCAGGATCAAGACCTAACGAGAAGAACAAACACAGAACTCAAATGTTTTGATAGACCAATGTCATAGTCACAGTTTGATGCGCTGTAGTCGTTCACCATAATTGCAGGTCTTTTGTAATTAGGCGCTCCTACCTGGAGACGGTTGTTATGTGGTCACTATTAATAAGGGTTTATTGTCCGCCATTGCGGATACACTGTCTACCTTGATACTTCTGCTTTTCCTTAACCTTTGCGTTGTTCTAAAAATACCAGTGAACTTTATAAGACAAATTGGTAAGCTTTATAATGTTGTCTATCCGTTGTCGCTTTATCTCCTTCTTGTAAAATATGCCAACCTAACTTGAAATAAGTACATTTTGTTGGGAGAATAGCTATTGTTGCCTGTGATTTCTTTCATTGCAGCACAGCAATGCCTCTATTCTTAATTGAACATTGAACATTGATTATGCGAATAGTATTGATTTAATTCCAGAGTGTCTTTTGCACCATTAAGGCGATGAATAATACGTTGACCTCATATTTGAGATGGATCGGTTTATTCTATTAGAGTCCTGTCCTTCGTCGTTGTTTTCTAGTGAGCGGCCTAGGCTCTACAGGATCATACGGGCTCTCTCCCTAGCTTTGCTTCAAAAGTGTTTGCCTTTAGAGATGCTGATATGGAGTGCGGAGGCCTGCAGTTAAGCAGCTCTGAACGAGTGAATGACATCCATGCTGGTGGTTTGTGCTGGGAACGTGCCTTTTATGTTTATTTCTTCCATCCAGGCAGAATGAGTGGGATTTGCCTACTGCTAAACAGTTTAAGTCTGATGAACGCAGAACTACTTTTTCCAAAAGGTTATTACTTGGCCACGTTACATTCTGGTGAATAGTCCATGAGAGTAGGTGCTGTGTACCCTCCAGAGGCAATGTCTATGTGGTAATCAAACTCTCGTGTCATCGGTAGGCTAAGTGTAAGATTTATTCACCACTCACCCAACTGCACCAGGAACGTAACTGCCGGGAACACTCCTGGCAACGCATCAACAACAACATTCCAGGAGCCGCTGGAAGGAATCTTTAGTTAAAGACGCATCACCAAAATCTAGGCCCATTTTTAAAAGCACAGTTTTACTTACAACTTTAGGATGGTTGTAAATACCTCCGATCTTGGACATAAATGGGGGAGAGGCATAAATGTACTTAGTGATTCCTGAAGCTCACTATTTCACAAATTGTAGGTCAGGGTTAAACACGGAGTCTCCTGGTTGCACTGTTTCCTAGTGCAGTAAACCACACATGGGGTGGTGGAGATTGTGATGGAGAGGCCGAGGGACTACAACCCCTGGATAATGACCTGTATAGTGGCCCTGTCAAGAAGTAACATTTGGGGGGTCATTAGGATGGCGGGCGGATTGCCCCCGCCAGGCTGGCGCTAGCCACCGCCGGCCTGGCGGGGGCAATCTGCCGCCATCCACACCTAAATGACCCCCGCCATATTAGGATGGCGGGGGGACTGCGGCAGATGGAAAGACCGCCCGCCGCTTTTCCACCCTGGTCGCCTTGTGACCGGGGCGGAAAAGGTCCAATACAGTGGCGGTGTCTAATAGACACTGCCAGCCATTTAACATGGTCTGTTTCAGAAGCCTTTCCGTGGCTGCGATGCTGCCACGGAAAGGCATGCGGTCTTCACTTTGGGGGCCCCCTGTGGGCCCCCAGAGTGAAGGAGAGCTGGGGGGTGCACACGGGGGTACCTGTTGTACCCCCCTGCATTTGCATAAACAACGCAGCAGGCACCGCACGATGCCTGCCACTTTTTTTATGCAAATGCATATGTGCATTTTTAGCATTGTGGCGGGCGGTGCTGAGAGCACCGCCCGCCACAATGCTAAAAATGCAGGATGCGCCCGTCACAGTGGCGGGCGCATCCTAATACCCCCCATGGGACCCCCGCCCTTATGACGGGCGGCCCCAATCACCGATAGGATGGCGGGCAGACTAAGTTCGCCCGCCATCCTAATGACCCACTTGGTGTCTATTTCCATCATATTTAGGTAAAGTGGTAAAGCCGGGATTAGATGTTATGTCTAGTGGTGGTGCGCGCACATGCCTGTGAATTGACCACCTCATTAAGGGCTGTGTCACGGGTTATTTTTACATCATTTGCTAGATGTATTGAGCATATTTATAAGTGCCTTCTGACAAATATTTTCATTTAATGCAAAAAGTCAGAAGAAGGTTGAGACCTTTTCTTTTAGCCGTGGAGTAAAAGCTGCTTGTTGTAGGGCACTACTGTCCCCACAACAGTCCATGACCCTACTAACTAGAGTAGTTAGTTTCCAGTAACGTGTCCCTGAACACCTACTAGCTCTTCCTTCTATGTTTGTGTTCCTTCTGAGCCCCTCCTTCTCCCCTCGGATCCACCAAGGATGTTTGGTCTGTGTGCAAAGGCGCTTTCTTGTACTGGATTCATGTGAGGTGCAGAGCCCATTTCAGGTGTCTCCCTTGTATCTACCTAGCCTCTAAAGTTGTGTGCTGTTCTATAACGTTAGTGACAATCTGCATTCTCTCCTCTCACTGTATGCCCCGCCGCTGCTTTTTAGAGTCTCTCCTCATATTGAAATTTTTTGTAAAGCAGATGACCATTGCAGGGAAGATTATAATCTCTCTGATACCACTTGGTACGTGATATCCCACACCTGCCCCATGAAAAAAGCGTTGCACAGTCAATATATCGATGTTGTTGTATCAACGTACCTTAATATCGAGTTTTTTGTATTGTAGGTACAGAATATCGACAGCAAGAATATCGGTGACAAGAATATCGACCTTAAGGTAAGGAATATTGTTTTTTTTTATTTCGATGTAAGTAATATCGTTAGAAAAAATATAGTTGTAAATAATATTGAGATTTATATTAGTGTTATGTATTTAAGTATGTATTTGTTTAATATTTTTTGTAATGTATTTTATTTATTTTTAAATATATGTATGAAATGTTTAGAAAATATTCAAAACATTTTAGGTATATTTTGTGTTTTAGTATTAGAGCGGGTTGTGGGTTTATAGGGGAATAGGGTGGGAAGTAATTTAATTACATTAAATTAAATAATCATTTTTATTAGATATAAATTAATTTTAATAACATTTTGTGTTTTAGTATTAGAGCAGGTTGTGGATTTATAGGGAAAGAGGATGAGAAGTAATTTAATTATATGATATTAAATATACATTTTTAATAAATATAAATTAATTTTAATAAAATATTTTGTTTTAGTTCTGTTGCAGTTTGTGGGTTTATACGGTAATAGGGTGGAAAGTAATTTAATTATAATTATGTAATGAATATTTTTATTTAATTTTATTTATTATTAATGTATTGTTAATTAATAATTGGCAATCCATTTTTATGACTTTATTAATTAATACGTATATTAATTATACATAATTAGTTATTAATTTTATTTACGGTTATTGATAATTACATTATTGTGTATTAATTAATAATTGGTCATTAATCTTTATTAATTGATTGATCGTTAATTATATTAATTTGTTAATTTTTTATGTGTAGCATGTTGTGTGTTTCTAGGTGAATAGGGTGGGAACAAATAATTATAATTAATTAATTATTCATGTTAATTAATTATTATTTAATATTTACTTATTGTTAAATAATTATAAATTGGTAATAATTTTTTTATTAATTGATACAAAATAATTGTGTTATTTGTTATGTGTAGTGTGTTGTTGGTTTATAGGGGAATATATTTGGAAGTTATTTATTATAAATAAGTCATTATGATTTTTAAATAATGAATATAAAATTTTTGTTAATTACTAATTGTTAATTATTTTTTAATTAATTTATAATTAAAATAATGTTCTTTTTTATGTGTACTGTGTAGTGTATTTATAGGGGAATAGGGTGAGATGTAATTTAATGTTAATTAAGTAAACATTTCTTTATTTTTATTGATATTCATTAATAATTATATTTTATGAAGTTTTTCAAATGTTGTTTTTATTAAAAATTGTAAAGTATAAGTGTCTAAAATTTACACCTACGCTATCCAACACTTTCCCTACTGTTGCACTCACTGGAGTGGGAATAGTAATTTTAACAATTACGCTATCCAACACTTTCCCTACTGTTGCACTCATTGGAATGGGAATAGTAATTTTAACCCCTACGCTATCCAACACCTTCCCTACTGTTGCACTCACTGGAGTGGGAATAGTAATTTTTACAGTTATGCTATCCAACACTTTCCCTACTTTTGCACTCACTGGAGTGGGAATAGAAATTTTTACAGTTACGCTATCCAATATTTACCCTACTGTTGCACTCACTGGAGTGGGAATAGTCATTTTAACCCCTACGCTATCCAACAATTTCCCTACTGTTGCTCTCACTGGAGTGGGAATAGTAATTTTTATAGTTACGCTATCCTTACACTTTCCCTACTATTGCACTCACTGGAGTGCGAATAGTAATTTTTTTAGTTACGCTATCCAATATTTACCCTACTGTTGCAGTCACTGGAGTGGGAATAGTAGTTTTAACCCCTACGCCCTCCAACACTTACCCTACTGTTGCACTCATTGGAGAGGGAATAGTAATTTTTACAGTTACGCTATCCAATATTTTTCCCACTGTTGCACTCACTGGAATAGTAGTTTTAACCCCTAATCTATCCAACATTTTCTCTACTGTTGCAATAACTGTATTAGGAATAGAAATTGTTACCCCTATGCTATCCAACATTTACTCTACTGTTGATTTTTTTGTAGTTAGAATAGTAATTTTATTTCCTGCACTATTTAATATTATTTGTAGTGTTTAATTTATTGTACTATATAATTATTATTTTTTAATATTAAAAATTATTGTAAGTTTTATAATTTGTTATATATTTGTATTTGTTTATTAAAATTATAGTTGTATGTTTATATATGTATTTATAATGTATAAAAATTGTTTTAACAATTTAGAAGTTATGAAAATAATTATTAATTAATATTAGGTAAGAATATATATGATATATATTACATGTATATATTTAATTTATGTTTACATTATATAAACTAGTTATTTTTAAATATTTAAAAATATTTGTAAGTATGTTTGTTTTAATGATATATAATTCGTTATTTTACATTCTTTTTTAACTTATAAAAAACCGATATTTTTAACAACGATATTTTTGAAATCGATAATTTTGTTTTGATATTTTTGTACTTATCACAGGGGCCGATTCCGATTCGGTAAAATCCCGTCCGAATCGTTGTATGGAGCCTTTTTCCCGTACGAATCGTACGGAGAACCGTACCCGTACGTACGATGTAGTACGATGTGTACCTAATGCAGTTCTCCGTACGATTCGTACCAAAGACCGTACGACTCAATGATCCGTACGAATCGTATTCGGAACACGCAGTACGCGACGTCCATACGGTTCGAAGCAGCTTTTTCCGACCTAGCCAGTACAATTCGTGTCAACAGCACTCCGTACGACGCTTTTGCTATGGGAGTTCAAATCATCTGAAAAACCAGATTTCAGCTCAAAATGCTTATGGAACGGACCCCCCCATGTTCGGTGCGTACACTCCATCATTGCAGGGGTACGGTGCATCGTGGTACGGTGTTTACGATTCGTACGGTTTACTGTGCGGGTCTATGTCGTACGGACTCACCTATGACTTTCGTACGGTTCACGACGATTCGTACGTATTTCAAGCCAACGGATCGTACTACGAGATTCGGATGCATTACTACGAATCGTACGGAAACGGCTACGAATACGAATCGTCGTACGGATTTGTTTCCTGATTCAAAATCGACCCCTTAAATAGATGGGATGTCGATATTGTGGACTTCGAAATTTTGGTCCCGATATTTTTGTAGGTCGGTTTTCTGTCCGTCGATATTCTGTCAGTGATTCAAAAAAAAAACTGACTCTGCATGATTTACTATATGGTAATACTTCTTTGAAATATTACTCATTTTGCCCATGTTTCAGTCCATATGAAACCAGTCTTTGCCCTCCCACCCTCTTTTACACACAGTACCCTGAATCTTGCCAACTATTACATGCTCACCTCTCAAGAGAACTTACAGACAGAATAGAACTTTTCCTGCTGGTGGACACTGAACACTTTTTGCTAGTAAATCCACTGGGTGCAATCCCATTGGTGCCTGGCCTGTTTTATTCCATTGTTTGCATCAACCCTTGTCAACACAACTGAATGACCTGACACTATTTTAGAACAGTTCTATGTGGAGTACTGTGTCTATTGTAACACCTTCTCTTAAGTGTACTACTAGGGCAATTACCTTATCCCTTTACTTGAATCCCTGTTCAATTTAAAAAGGTTCTGTTCCATTGAGAAACATCCTGTTATGTGGTGTAATGCATAAATACGCACGCAAAAAGAAATCATCACAAGTATAACCAAATGTGAAATAATGTGAGGAAAAGATGTGGAGTGCCTCACGGAAGCAACAACATGGAGGTCCGCTGGTAGGTTCTCACCAGCGGACTCTGGTTCTCATCATCAGCACATCCACATCAAAAAATAACAAGAAAAGAAAAATGTAGTGGTGGTGAAAGCAGAGAATGTGTGCACCGCTACCAAATTAACTGGTGCTGAAAAAAGTAATATATCTCTAATACAACTGTGTATTGATCCTTAAATAAGGTGTGCCGATACCTAAAGGCCACCTCATTTATGATTAGAAACGAGCTACAACACCACTAGCTATACCTCTTTATTCCTGCCGTGGTGCTGCTCACTTTAAAAAGACACTGTGTTGCCTTCTAACTCCTTAGAGGGCCAGCATGTTTCATTGCCTATAGATTTTTGGCAATTTCGACAGGGCGAGGGTCGAATATTCACCACACTGCTCAATGATATAGGAGATATGCACTCACAATACCGGCTGACAAGAAGCAGCACGGAGATAGCTACCGTATGAGTGACAACAAAGGGGGTCACCGGTATGCCAGAGTCGGGCATCCTAACTGTTACATACAAATGAAATACGAGCAGTGTGGTGAATATTCGACCTTATTTAAGGGTCAATACACGGTTGTATTCGAGATATATTACTTTTTTCAGCACCAGTTAATTTGGTAGGGTGCACACATTCTCTGCTTCCACGACTACTACATTTTTCTTGTTGGGAGTAAAGAACAAGTTACTTACCTTCAGTAACGCTTTTTCTGGTGGATACAGTGTCTGCCTGTGGATTCCTCACCTTATGAATATCCCCTGCGCCAGCATTCCTCAGAAACCTTTTTCCTAGCTCTGCATGCCAACGAGGACGTCACAATATCACGGCTCCGCACACGACTCCATGTGACATCACTGGAGCCATAAGAGAGGCTCGTCGGCGTGATGACATCAGTTCCATCCATTTTTTCTGTGCCATCGAGGCAAAAGGGTGAACCGACAACATACTCAAAGTATACACAGTACATAATATTCATAACTACAGATAGTATAAATTCAAAAGCACTAAGTGCACACTAGCACTTTAGTACCCTTTCCCCGCTCCCCAGGTGGTGCTTGGCCGATTGCAGGGCTAAGCTCACCGGGTCCTGGATGGTAGCAGTTTGGCGGCCATCTTGAGTAGGGTTGTCATTGGTGGAGCGCTCTAGTCGCTCTATTTAAGGAGGGCTTACAGGGCAAACGAGAGATTACCTCCCACAGACTCCAAAGGCTGCATTACGAGCAGTCACTTATTTTAGAGCTTTTAAAATTGTATTTAGATCGTTTTGATCGTTTTTGTACCCCTTGTGTCCGACCCCCCCCCCAGCTCGAATTTGCATAAAGTCAGGGGCTAAATTAAAAAAACATTGCACACTAGCACTTTAGTACCCTTTCCCCGCTCCCCAGGTGGTGCTTGGCCGATTGCAGGGCTAAGCTCACCGGGTCCCGGATGGTAGCAGTTTGGCGGCCATCTTGAGTAGGGTTGTCATTGGTGGAGCGCTCTAGTCGCTCTATTTAAACGGTCAACCATGTCTCCGCGCAGCGGACGCGTGCAGCAGACGCGCCGGACCTACGCCGGAGTCACGCCTGAGTCCAGCCCGTCTGCGCCCGTCCGGGCCCAGACGGGACCTGGGCCAGTTGCTATGCCCGATGCGAGCCCCCAACAAGCTATTAGGATCAGGTACACGAAGGATGAGCTTTTATCTTATAGAATACCGACGTATGACACATGCTGCTACATTGCCATAGGGGGAAAGCGCTTTAGGGGATGTAGAGTTTGTCAACCAGAATTAGGAGAAACTACCCCGACCACCTTGCGTCGTCTCGCACTGCTGAATTGCAGGTCTCTCCCCTGCCATGCGACGGAGATTAACTCCCTACTCCTGGACCACAAGGTTGATGCCTTGCTTCTTACTGAGACTTGGCTATCTGACACCTCGGGTCCGGACGTGGTTACAGCGTTGGCACCGGGATATTTGATTTACCATCTTGATAGAGGCGTAGGGAGGGGGGGGGTCTGGCCATTATTTATAGGGAGTCACTAGGCTGTAAGGCACGGGAGGCAGGGGTTAAAGACTGTGAGAGCTGCCAATTCTCCCTCCAATTCTCCCCTACCTGCACGCTGACAGGCCTCCTAGTCTACCGGCCACCTGGGAGTGTGGGTGATTTTACATCTTCACTAATGGAAACTACCACGCTCCTGGCCTCGGCCTCGTCCAATTTCATTCTGTTGGGAGATCTCAATTGCCATTTTGATGAAGCAACTGACCCAATGGCAACTAATTTGATGAGCGAGTTGAGCGCCCTGCAGATGAAATTGATAAACACTGGGGCCACACATGTTAAAGGTCATCTTCTGGACCCCTTCTTTGCGAATATGGCAGGGATATCAGCTATGCCCCCCCTCGCTCTTCCTTGGTCCGACCACTCATTGATCATGGCTAATTGGGAGGTAAAGTGTGATGACACTCTCCCACTCAGGAAATTCAGAATAGACAGGGCATGGTCAAGACTCCCTGTAGAGGCCTGGAGTGCCCGTTTGGAGGGCACCCAGCCTGAGAAGGGTCGGGATCCGGTGACTGCAGATGCTACGGTGAGGAACTGGCTGACCAACGCAGTGGACCATGTGCTTCCACTCAAAAAGATGCTTATCAGGGATAAGAGAGTGGGGTCCGCCCCATGGTATACCCTAGAGCTCAGAACCTTGAGAAAGAAGTGTAAACGGGCGGAGAGATTATGGAGGAGGAATTCGGAGACAGATAGCAGGGAAAAATATCGGATGGAATTAAGGACATACAAACTTGCAATACGCGCTGCAAAGGCCTCCTTTTATGGGGAGAGAGTGAAGCACGCTGCGTCCTCATCCAGGGAAGCCTTTCTAGTGATGAAGGAGCTTCTTAAATCGCCTGATCCCATTCTTGTCCATGACAGACCACAGGAAAAATGTCTGGAATTGGCCACTTACTTTAAAGATAAAATTGATACCATTGTTAGTTCTCTCCCCCCGGTGATGGGGACCTCGGTCTTTTTGGAGGACTTGAGCATCTCGGAAAAACTATTAACGTCATTTGGCCCTGTAACCTCCGGCGAAGTACTGAAGGTCCTCGGGAGCTTGAAAAGTGGCTCACCTCGGGACCCAGTCCCAATGCGGTACTTAAAGCAGGCCGCCTTGTCGATAGGAGAGCCCTTGACCGATTTGGTCAATCTCTCCTTCGCTCATGGGACTGTGCCGCCGGACTGGAAAAGTGCGGTTGTCAAAGCGCTTCTGAAGAAGCCTGGCTTGGACCCGCAGAACCTGGCCAATTTCAGGCCCATTTCCTTGCTACCAGGGGTTAGTAAGGTTGCCGAGAGGTTGGTAAACCGTCAGCTATCCAACTTTCTCGAGGAGAATGGCCGGTTGAGGGACTCCCAGACGGGATTCCGACCGGGTCATGGAACTGACACGGCTCTGCTAGCAGTGGTAGAGGAGGCCAGAAGCACTTTGGACGCAGGGGGGTCAGTGGCAGTGATCCTCCTGGTCCTTAGTGCGGCCTTCGATACCGTCAATCATGGAGTGCTGATACAACGTCTAGCTGAGTCGGGTGTCACAGGAGTGGCCCTGGAATGGTTGGCCTCTTTTCTGGAGGGGCGTACCTTCGAGGTTTGGGAAGGAAACGCAAAATCTCCTCCCCTCCCACTTCATTGCGGGGTGCCCCAGGGCTCATCCCTGAGCCCCACGTTTTTTAACATGTACATGGCACCCCTGGAGGGTGTGGTGTCTCCGTTTGGCTTTAAGACCATAAGCTATGCGGATGACACCCAGCTAGTGGTGGGTCTGACACAGCTGGAGAAACAGCCCGAGACGCTCCATTCATGCTTGAGAGAGGTGTCTGACTGGATGACCAGGTCATCGCTCAAATTGAACGGCTCAAAAACTGAGCTGATGATCTTGGGCCAGTCAAGTTTTGCCCTCTCGCCGAGCAGCTGGCCCAATTGCCTGGGCACCCCGCCTGACCCAAAAAAGGAGATTAAGAGCCTGGGGGTCTGGCTGGAGCCGGATTTGTCCTTTAGGACACACGCCAAGAAGATCGCTGGCGTGTGTTATGGAATGCTCCGGTCGGCCCGTAAGGTTCTCCCCCTGTTACCAGAACTCTCCCGGAAGCTGTTAGTCCAAGGTTTAATCATCTCACGCCTGGACTACAGTAATGCACTCTTTCTCGGAGCCCCGGAGTCAACGTTCAAGATCCTGCAACAAGTGCAGAACGCGGCAGCAAGGCTGCTGCGGAACGTTCCGGCCAGGCAGTCAGCCAGGCCTGCTTTAAAAGCACTACACTGGCTTCCCGTCAGAGAGAGAGTGACCTTCAAGGCTCTCTGCATTGCCCACAAGAGCATACAGGGGAAAGGACCAGCCATTCTGAAGGACATGATTCGGCCCTACAAGCCCACAAGAGCTCTACGCTCTGACAACAAACACCTCCTTCAGATAAAGAGAATTAGGAGAGCCCGTTCAGGTGGCAGGAGTTTTTCCATCCATACAGCGCGCGCCTGGAACTCCCTCCCATTCTCACTATGTTCTGAACCAAATCTTCTTAGGTTCCGGAAACTTCTGAAAACTTACTTATTTCCAGAATAAGTGTAGCTCTTTCTGCTCTGTATTAGCAGCTTGCTCTAGGTCTCTATATGCGCTGGGATGCCCCTGGGTAACCGTGCGCGGTACAAAATTCGTTAATAATAATAATAATAAAAGGAAAGTCAAAGAGCAAAATCATTTCCTATAAATCATACACTGCAAAAAGAAACATGAAATGTAAACAATCAAGTTAAACAAAAATACTTTTAAAGGTATATAAGGATGGACATCAGGGAGGAGGGTGGGTCAATGAGGAATCCACAGGCAGATACTGTATCCACCAGAAAAAGCTTTACTAAAGGTAAGTAACTTGTTCTTCTGATGGATATATCTGCCTGTGGATTCCTCACCTTAAGAATAGATTCCCAAAGCAGTCCCACTTCCAGAGGAGGGTGTCCACCCTTCTATACCAAAAAGTCCTGCAGGACTGAGCGCACAAAGTGGCCCTCCCTCCTCATTTCGGAGTCCAAGCAATAATGCTTTGCGAAAGTGTGGGGAAGGCCAAAGTCGCTGGATTACTAATGTCCGCTACAGGTACACCTCTGGCCAAAGCAGAAGTAGACGACATGGCCCTGGTGGAATGAGCTCTAATACCTTCCGGAGGTTCCTTACCAGCCAGGGCGTAGCAGATTTTGATTCACAAGATGATCCATCTTGATAAAGTGCGCTTGTGCACCGCCTTGCCCTTCTTTCATCCAACGTAGCCCACAAAGAGCTGATCGTCCACTCTCCAGTCCGTAGTTCTGTCCAAGTAAAAGCTCACTGCTCTTTTAGGACCCAGGCGGTGAAGTCTCTCCTCCTCCTTGGAAGGGAGAGGGGGAGGATAGAATACAGGAAGGGTAATGGACTGCCCTAGATGGAAGGGAGTAACCAGAAAAGCAGCTCTGGTCCTGAGGACCATCCTTTCAGCATGTATGGTTAAAAACGGGGATTTCAAACTAAGAGCCTGAAGCTCACTCACACTTCTTGCTGGAGTAATAGCCACAAGAAAGACCGTCTTAAAAGACAAAAGCCTCAAAAGACAACTACGTAAGGGTTCAAACAGGGAACCCATCAAGAGATTTAAAACAAGATTAAAATCCCATTGAGGCATCACAATAGGTGAAGGCGGGAACCTATTAGTGAGGCCTTTAATAAACCTCAAAACTATGGAAGATTTAAATAAGGATGGCTGATCCGGCAAACAAAGAAAGGCCAAAAGAGCCAACAAATGTCCCTTAACAGTGCCGTCAGCACATCCCCTTCTGAGCCAAGAAAAGTAAAAACTCAAGAACATTCGAAAAATGGGCCTTTAAAGGATCAATGGATCTTTCTCCACACCATTTAACAAATCTTGACCATTTATAAGATATAAGAGTAAATAGACTTAGTGGAGTGCCGCTGGACAATAAGATAACATCCACTACATCCGTGGGAGAGAGAAAGAACTCAGGATGCCCCGTTCAATCTCCAGGCATGTTGGTGCAGGCTCTGGAGGTGGGGGTGTAGAACCTGCCCCAGCCACTGCGGGAGTAGGTCTGCCCTGAGAGGGAGACGGAGCAGCGGGTGCAGTGAGAGGTGAAGTAGATCTGTGTACCACACCCTTCTTGGCCAAAGCGGGGCGATCAATGTGACTTTGGCCCGGTCTTGGCGAATCTTCCTCAGAACCCGAGGACTCAAGGGTATAGGAGGAAACATGTAAAGGAGTTGAGAAGTCTAATTCAATTGAAACACGTCCCCCAATGCTTCCTGCCCCGAATACTGAAGACTGCAGAACAACGGGCAGTGCACGTTCTCGTGAGTGGCAAACAGGTCCAACCGAGGAGTCCCCCACATCTGAAAGATGTGATGAACCACCTCCGGATGAAGCCTCCACTCGTGATGGGCCAAGTAATGCAGACTGAGACTGTCTGCACGAACATTTAGCACACATGCCAGATGATTTGCAAACACACATATCTGATAGTTCTGTGCCAAGGACGCGAGTCGCAGAGCCTCTCGACAGAAGGTACGACACTACACCTCCCTGCTTGTTGATGTACCACATCGCGGTAGTGTTGTACGTCAGGACCTGAACCGACTGACCGGAAAGGGAAGGAAGTATAGTGTAGTTTCTATATTCCCAATAGGCTCTGCGCATTGGAATAACATATACTACAGTTTAGACGTAGGACTGAGGTCGACTAGGTCTCTATCGTATATATTAAACTTAATTGTGAGTGCCAGCTAGCTCAGAGTTCACTAGAAACTTTCTCGAATTCACAAGAAGGGATTAGTTTCTGACAACCGCATAAACATGACAACTTTGTTTCCCAAGAATAAGAAATCAATCTCTAGAGTCTCGGAAACAATAGATGACTATTTTACTCAGTCAATCGTGCATGTTTCGTTTCACCAGAGGTGCTGAGAAAATAGAGAGACGGGCGTTTTCAATAAAAGGTATTTATTGAACAGTCTTATTTCTCAAGCATAAGAAATGTACTGCTACAATCGTAATACTGGTTATAAAGTACAGGGCATATAATACAAAAAGTATTACAAAGTAGTACTGTAAAAGCATGATATGGTTTCTAAGCCATAAGTTGCCTAAGATGAACAAAATACATACAGTAATAAAATAATGACTGAAAGTACTAAACTGGTGCTTCTAAAATACGCCTACCCCGGTGTACCTAATCTAAGTCTAGTACAAGGGAAGAAGTAAGTGAGGAGTAGCTTAAGTTTAGTATTTCTCTGCCAAGGATCTATCCAAGAATTCTCTACGGGTCTAATCAGCTCCGTACCTTGGTTTTAGAATGAAGGAGGTCTTGTATCTCTCTCTCAGGACTCGATTTCCCAGCAACCCGCAAGGTGGCCTGGAAACACTGGAGCTGGATTTCTCGGCAGGAGAAAAGACAGCGTCCCCCAGTGCGTCAGCTGGAGGGTCGGCTTCCTTCGGCACTTGCTGCTGCAGGGCATCGGGCAAGTAGTTAGTCGATCTGCTCCAAACCACCGTGTGTTTGTCTGGGCAAATGTAGGCATAGTTATACTTTGAAGGTGCCGAGTTTGACGTATGATTGGACTTAATAACGTCACTCAAAGACTCAGTTTTTTGAAAACTCCATGATTTCCTAGATAAATTAGTATTCAGGAGAGGGGAAGTCCCTAGCTGCTGAAGGCAGGTTTTTCTAAGAAATCGTTGTTGATTCTCGGAACTTAGTGGAAGTAGCCATGCCGTATTTGGGCTGCATAGGCTCAGTCTAAATATGGTAATGAATTCTATGCCTATATAAGGATCGGGTAATTTATACCTATATAAGGGCATGAATCGGGAAAATTACACTAGGGTCCTAGATTCATTTACAATACCCACTCCACGATGTTAAGTTCAATAAACTAAATGTATAAGCACTGAACATATCTAAGGCATGTGTTTAAAATCCCACACCAAAATACATGAAATGCACTTGAAATGGTTGTACACGGAAAAAAATAGCATTTCTACAGTACGCATTTAAGGAAATGATGTCATTCTAAGCATAAAGTATGATATCTGAAATGCAAACTGAATGAATCATGTAATTACATTTATGAAAATGGCTCTTAAATACAGAAAAAAGGTCGAGACCATTTCATAACATAATATAGCATATAATAGTTATAGTATTGAGGACAGGCCAAATATTTTCTCTAGGAAGTGTTCAAAAAATAATTTCTTGTTCTCTAAGAATAGTTCTACTTTAAGCAGATTACTTTGTGCCCAAAAAGTTCAATGTTTTGGGAAAAAAATGCAATTGTTTGAGAAAAATAGAGTTCCAAAGTTAGAAGTCTTTGTTTTGAAAACGTGAAGGCCGAATTTCAGAGTTCAGGGAACGCTATGTGCATGAATCAAGAGTTATTCTCGGTGTCAGGAGAAAACATCAGATCGTCTAGGCTGGCAAAGAAATCGTCTACCACAGTAGGTGAAAGTGGAACTATTTCATCAAGTAGATCAAATGTGCACAGATGAGAAGTATTGCCGTCAGCGCCAGGTGCCGCGTTAGCAATGTTCATATCAGATGGTACCTGTGTGCCTGTTGATCCCCGTATCTCACCCTCGGTTAGACTTACTGATGAGACCACAATGAATGCCGTAATCAGGATTGGTAGCCATTGGGGACAACATGATGCATGAGTCGTTACCGGACCTAGCAAGGCATCGACATCCGATGGCAGTACTGATGGAAGTGTGAGACAAATGTCCAACACGCATTCCTCTCCGCAAAGCAGGCATCGTAGAACAGGTAAGATGCAATCTTGACAGATTGGTCTGAACGATAGAAACCAAGTTGTGTTAAGATCTCTTAAACGAGCCAGGCCAAGAATCTGTGTAATTCTCTCACAATACCTCATGGAATGGAGGCATTGTTCCATGGTATTCTGGGTATTGCTGGTGACCGGACTTGCCATATCGGAGCAGAAGGAATAAATAGAATTCCTGCTACGAGTCCCAAAATGAGAGGCAGACCGCCGAACACAGAGTACACGAAATTTGGAAAAATACCGAGGACTCCTTCAAATGGTGTTAACAGTCTCGAAAAAAATCGTCTTAAATACATGTGTGATGCCACTGGTATCAGACATATTTAAGATTTGACTTAACATTTCTGCGAAATGTACTGGGCAGTTTGTTGATAATAATGCATGTATCTCTGCAGAAGTCCTTGCAACTTGCAGATCATACGTTTCTTTAGACAAGGTCAGTGGCACAGTTTTTTGCAAAAGAATGACTTTCATTCTGCTTAAAGTATCAATTCGTATAGAAGAGATATTCAGTGAAGGCCATAACTCCGTCTCCCTGTCTGTCTTGCTCTTTGGATACAATACTTGCATACAACAAGTGAACCTGGATGACATACTAACTAGATAAGTTTTTCCTGGCAACATGCCACAACAGCTGTGGTCATTGAGCATAACATAGCTGCCTGAAAATTGGTTCTATCACTGTGGAGGGTATACCGTGCAGGTGGCAAGAGAGGTTATTTGCAGATCCTTCACAGGCTCCGTGTGAATTAATACCTTGGCACAAAATGTACCACTTAGTGAGTTCTTACAGTTTTTACCACTAAGGAATACCTCTTTTCCCCCACTCCAACATTTGTGTGTGTATGGTAAAGTCCAGGTCGACTTAATATATTCTTTACCCAACCTTTCATACAGGCCCGCTAGTATATGCTGTAGACAATACTGAAATTGGAAAATCGTCACTGGTATCGTGATGGTACCATGTATTATCCATTCAATGTCAGGCTTCTCAATAACTGTCAATGGTAATCTTTCCAGTTTTTCAATGCTCAGCACCGTATAGTCTGCTCCTCTTTGTGCCAAAGAGATTTGTTTATCTGTAAGGTTAAATACAGCAAACAATGACGTTGTGTTGATTAGACGCAATGGCACGTAGCCTGAACGAAGATTTTATAACGTCCAGCCTAACTGCATCATAGAACGCAATTGAGACTGGCCATGTTGTAACATTAGCAAGTCCTGCTCTTTTATGTCAATTGAAGAGGATACAATGCTGTCCAAAGAATATATTCTGGAGGACAGAGTTGTTAACCCATTGTCCACTACAGGGAGAGCTTTCTCTAAATTAATACGATCAACTTCTCGTATTCTTTCTGCAGTTTCCATTTGCGTTATTTTCCAAGCTTCGTTGTACGCAGTGTATATACCGGCGTATATGAAACGTTTTTGACGTGGTTTGCGAGGCCCCATTAAGAAATCTCGCAAATCATTGCCTTCTTTAAGTAAAGATAAGTGTTGTTTTATTTCTGGAAGTGTGGATGTCTGTAGCCACTCAAGGCATAGTTTTCCTACACTGTATGTTGTTACTATCCCTAGATGTTGTCTCTGGGAATATCTTTGATCTGGCCTGTTCATTTTGAACCCCTGTGTTTTGTTCAGGAATCTATCTTTACATTTATTAGTGTTTGTGGGCCAGATTAACAAATCATTTTTCCCAATCAGGATTAGTTCTGTTGTGTTTTAAAATATGTGGTACTTCTACTGCCTTTTCTGTAGTATCATTACTCTCAGATGTGGGTTTAGGTATAGACGGTTTATTTGAATCTTTTATCTTAGCCAGGCCAAGACAAGAAGTTTGTTGAACAGTGTCATTTAAAAACATTATTTGTTCTGGTATAATGCAGGCTCTGAACAGGGCTTCTAAACCTTGCACCTGCCAGTCTTTCGTGCCCCAGACAGTTTTTGTCTCAATGTTGTCTTTCCAAAAGTCAAAACCTAATGTACACATCTAAGCATAAACGTTTGCAGAATAAATGTGTTTAGTATTGGTCAACATCGTTTTCATTCCTGTCTTATTTACATTTTTTTTTAGCTTCCCTTTGGCGGCGTTGGACAATGTTCCCATTGATTATAAGTAAAAACATTTCTAGGGTTTGCAGATTTATGCAAATAATGGTGACCATGATGATTAAAACAATACATTTGTTCATAATCTGATGAACCTTCTAAGTATTCATGTTCTGTAAATTTTGCTGACATTTCTAAGTCTGTCATCATGTTATTAATAGTCTCAAAGTCCCAATCATCAGAAAATGTGCTGCGTGATACAAAGTCACTCAAAGAAACCTTGAACTGGTGAGGAATCTTCAGCAGCTCAACCGGGCCATAGATGTCATAATCAGTTCTGTCCCATGCTATACCACCAGGTATAGAAACGGCTGTGATGTTTACTGATGACAGGTCTCTTTTTTCACGATGGCATGATTTGTGAGGTTTCAGGACCAAGTTGATTTTCTAACTTGCTGTGTTCATTGTACTGTATTTTCCATCTATCATTTTTCCTAAGCTTAAAACCAGAATGAGCCAGAGCAGGAGGAAAAGTACACCTAACACAATCCAAAATTCAATCCATGGTGAAACCAGATATGTTTTTTCAAGTTGATGAAAGAGTTCTGTTATTTTTTCTTTGAAAGTTTTATTTGCTTGCGTTTCTTCAGGTTCACTGGGATCCTCAGAGAAGGTATCAAAGTTGATAAAATAGCCAGAGGCAGTTCTGTCAATTGTTGGAATTGCATCAGACTTGTCATTAATCTTTGGATCTGCTTCTTCCTTTGTCATATTGGTATAGTCAGAGGCTACATCATGGTAGACAGGTGTTTCTTGACTAACTGTTATTTGGGTCTCAAGAGGCACAAGTTCCAAGGCTTTGTTACATAGTCCTTCTTTTCTTACTGCAGGTTTACCAAAGGTAATAAGTCTTTCAGTTTGAACCTCTTGGATTGTAGCAATATTTGGTCGTCTGCTACATCTTGGGAGTCCACTGGGCCTACTACTTATTATTGGCCACATATTGTGGTTTGACCAGGTAGATGGACACAACTCTGTTCTCCCTTTTACCAACAAGGGGCGGTAGTACTACTGATCTTGTTCCTTGGATTGCCAAGACAGGTTCTGCTTTTCTGTATGAAGGCCCTAATTCCTTCTTTACCGCAATCTTTTCCCTGACTAGATCCCCAATCTTTGGAATCCAGACAGGTCTTGCTGGGACAGGTGGTTTTTCTTCAGTGGTTGTTGGCTTCTGTATCGTGTTACTCAGACTTCTTCTTGTTTCATTTAAGTCCTGTAAAACAGCCAAACGATCTTTTATATCAAAGGGTTTTTCTTCCACCACTGAAGTTTGACAATCGAGGTCTTCGATTATCATTCTAGTACCAAATAGTAATTCATATGGAGTGATTCCACCCAGAGAACTTCTTGGCAGATTGTTAAGACTACGTTGGACACTTATTAGATGTTTGACCCACCCATCACCCGAACCTAATACCTTAGCTGTTATGGATTGCTTTATGTCATTTTTTTTTCTTTCCACTACCGCATTACCCTCTGTAATGACCGGATTTCCAGACCAAGTTATCAGCTCACCCAAACACAACAAATCCAGTCATCACGTAACCTCCTCCCTTCCCAGACCCTATTTACAACAGTACCTAGGTACTTACCTGGGAATGGGGAACTCACAATATACAAGCTTACACAGCCAAAATACCACTAAAATATAGAGGATTACCAAGAACTAACTATAGAAATCACTAATACCTATGGAATTCCATTCTATATCCTATGATCTCACCTTATAGCCCCACGACAATCTGGCCCGGGCTAACCTACTCTCACTCGTGTCGGAGAGCAGCTATTTATAGTGTTCCCCTTTGTAGCCCCACGGCAATCCGACCCAGACTACTCTACCCCCTCGCTTCTCGGGGAGCAGCTCCAGTATATAACGCCCTATCCTGAGCGATCTCTCTTTATAGTGTCCCCACTTGTAGCCCCACGGCAATCCGACCAGGACAACTCTACCCCCTCGCTTCTCGGGGAGCAGCTCCAGTATATAACGCCCTATCCTGAGCGATCTCTCTTTATAGTGTCCCCACTATCCTATTAATACCTCCTGCTCTCTATTGGGATTTCCTAAGTACCTAATATCTACTGGAATTATCTTCTATCTCATATGAATTATTATTATCCCTCATGTAATTGATAGGAGATCCGATCCTCTCACACAAGAACTGCCAAATTATTACATTCAAGAATTATTCCCCGACATGAAACTTATATCGCTCTCCGTCATCAGTTACCTGTAGGAAGGGAATAGCCCATCCTTCCACACAACAGTACCTGGCTAAAAAGAAAGGTTAGCTCTATCATGGAAACAATACTCAGATGTATTTATTGAGAACTGGGGTCCCTTTATTAAACAATAAAAATAAACATTGCATTATAAAGTCATATTAACACCTAGCAGCCTAAGCATAGCCTGAAAAGTAAAGGAAAGAGTTAATATATTTGCGCACTATAATAGCAGGACAGACTTCACCTTATAACTACGTAGCCCGGTTCTGGCTGTCGTTTAGGTCCCTCTCTCGTCTGTGCCTCAGCTCATCTCAGACTCTGCTCTGCACCCACGGATACACGTCTGCACCGCTAGGCTCCTTCACCTCCGTCACCCCTCCAAAGCACTGGAACCCTTCTCTGGTCTTCTCTGTTTCTCAGCCCTGCACCGGTCAATCTGCACTGACTTCTTCTCTCCCACGAACTGTCTTCACCTCCAAACTTCAATCTAATAATATAGTTACCACTATTCTGAGAACCATCCGTTCAACTAACTTCTTCACTCTTATTGTTCAAATTCTGGCTACAAACTAACTCCAACTGCTCTAACAGACAACTCATGATGTAGCTTCGGTCTCTCCAAAGGATCGTCTGCGCCCCCTGCTTCACTACTCTTTGATAATATAGAGAGCTCTTCGTTTGTGGAAATTTCCAGACAGTAACCTGCCACCCACCAGAGTCCTGCACCAGGCCCCGGGCTCCCGACGCTCCCGACGCTCCCACAGTGGCCACCTGTTGTTTCGTCTTAAGCCCGAGCTCCGTTTACATTCCTCCGATAAGGGCAAGCTCTGACCGGTTCCTCTCCAGCGAACAACAGCTCATAACTAAAATATTACCCTTGACCTACAAGCGCCTCGAGCAGCTGAGGCAGAAAGGAAAATGGAGTCTCTCGTTTAGGCCTTGTAGGCCCGAAAAAGATGAAAGAGACGCACAACTCTGTCAAAGTACATAGCCAAGCCCTACCAATAGGTAATATTGAGTCAGAAATAAAGAATCTACCTCCTAATATAGGCCTTCAGGCCCGGAAACGATGAAGGGGCACCAAATTATGTCAAAGCCAATAGGCAAACTCTAAGAATAGGATGAAAATAGGGATCTATCCACTATACTAAGATGGTAGTAGACCACAGTCACCACCACTCAGAAAATAGAACAAATTATCTGGTCACTACACCCTCAGGATGGAAGAGACTCGAATACCGCAATGCAACGCCCAAGCTAGCCATGGCCTCCTTGTAAGCTCGAGAGCTAAACGTAGGACCCTGGTCAGAATGTAGCATGCCGATTGCGTATGTGCCGATAAAGACTCGCAAATCCTTTATAACAGTTCTGGCATCAGCCGAGCGCTGGGGCCACATCCAAATAAATCTTGTCCTATAAGTTGTGGGACCCCTTCTGTCCATGGTGAAGTCTACGTGTAGATAGTCTAATGCTGTCTAACAAAGGTATCCGAACTGGGCTGGCTACACTGTAGTCAGGTATCTGGTGGTTGTCAAAGCTATGATATCTGTAACAGGTAACACAGTTTATTCCAAATTCGTAAACTTGGACGCTCATTCCTGGCCACCAGAACATCTCTTGTAATTCTATTAGAGATTTCAAGATCCCTTGATGTGTCAGACCCTATCCCATATGTGCTTCTTGAACCAAGTAAGCTCTCCGCTTCCTGTTTGGAATTACTCTGTCCCCCACTCCAGGGATTTGAGCAAAAGTAACGGAGTTTGCATCAATTATGTATGTTCACGTGATTGGATAGTTTAGAGGTAACGCTGCATGATTGCCTTCCATTGAGGCTTTTACTGCTAGTAACGTTTCACCGTCTATTACTCTTTTTGAGCGAGCGATTGTAGCTACGGAATCTGTTTGCACTGCTGGCTTCATCAGCCTATGAATTCCCTGCAACATGAACGCCATCACGCTGATGACTCAGTGTATGAATCACGTGAGTCTTTTGTAGTTCTTTCTTTAAAAGAACTATTTGTTCCCAAAGCATTATATGCTTGATTGTGCCACCTTTTGAATTTTTGAACCCGTTTTTAACCCAGCTCTGCAAGTGTTCGTTGTAAGATTCAATGCAGAAGTACGAATCGCACACTATCAGTGTGGGGAATTCGCGATCGGTATTTTCAAGCGCCATCTTGGAAGCCTGTAGTTCAGCTCACTGAGCTGTACAGTCTCCGAGTGATTGAGTTTTCGTGACCATAGGTTTGAATTTACCTTTGCGCCAGCGACCTTTAGCAATCGCGCACGCTGCACTATAGGCTTGTTTACCCCCATTTGAGGGTTGTGCTGATCCGTCTGTATATATTATACATCCGTAATGTTCTAGAGGCAGAATCTCGGTCGGCAGAGGACATTCGTGTTCGTATTGTAAAAATTCTTGTGTCTTCAAATAGGGGTCAAAGACGTATTCAACGTCTGTTGCAGCAAGAGAGTTAACCCATTGTATCCATCTCGGATGTAAAGCTTTTGCATTTGGAATGCTTGCTTTTGTCACTGCCTCTAAGGCAGGTAAAGGTGTAACGATCATTATTTGTTTTCCCTGTGCGAGAGCTCTCTCCTTTGCTACTGCAGTTTGAACCGCTGTCAGAATTGTTTCTGTAGAAGTGAATTTTATTTCCACTTGTGTGTACAAGAGTGATTTGTATGCTATTGGTACCTTTTCACCTTCATTAAAGGTTAGGTATGTGAATCCGCATCTTCCTGGGATGATTCGGATCACAAGGTTGTAATGTAATGTAATGTAATGTAATGGGGTTTTTGTAAAGCGCAGGCTGCACTCCAGGGAGCGTCTTTGCGCTGTAGAAGAGAGTCAAAAAATCAGACGACTCGTAAGTATGGTGGGGAAGGGGGGCAAGGTTTTTACATTGTTCTTTGGAAAGGGTGAAGATCCAAGTTTTGAGGGTTTTTCTGAAGATTGATTCTGTGGGGATTTGACGGAGATGATGGGGGAGAGTGTTCCAGGCTTTAGAGCCTAGTACCGCCAGGGATTTTCCTCCTTTAGTCTTGAGTCTGAATTTAGGAATGGTGAGAAGGTTGGCCCCTTGAGATCTGCGACATCGTAAGGGGGTGTAGTGTTTGAACATTCTTAGTATGTAGTTGGGTCCCTTTCCGTTGAAAGCCCTGAAAGTGATCAGTAGGATTTTAAAGAGCACCCTTTTGTAGATGGGCAACCAGTGTAGAATGTTCATTGCTGCTGTGGCCGAGGTTCTCTTTTTCCATCCTAACACTAATCTGGCTGCATCATGCTGCACCATCTGTAGTTTGTGACAGACTTCTCTATTAGTCCCTGCATATAGACTGTTACAATAGTCGATGCGGGAGGTTATGAGGGCTACTGCGACCGTTTTCCTTGCGGAGATGGGGATTAGGTCGAAAAATTTCCTGAGCCCTTTTATAATTCCAAAGCAGGTCTGTTGCATCTTGTATTATATTCCTTCCCCTTTAATGGCATGAGACCTGTTTGCTCTTTGTTCTAGTTCTGTGTTCTCCACAGAACTTTCCTGATGATGCATTCTGCATCTTTGAGTCAGTTGCATCTGGACTCTGAAGCCCTATGTTATGATGCTGTGCTGCTGAATAAATCTTCTTAATTTAACCTGTTTCCTGCATTACTACAAATTTTGGCGACGAGGACTCCAGCCATCTACAGCACAGGAGCGGAGTGAACCCAATTTTATCTCTTTTGGGACTTATTTGGACTTTTAGGGAAATTTTGCCTTTTATTCCTCTGCAAAAAAATACTTATTTTGGATCTGTGGCTTCCTGGATTTATTTCCTTATTTCTCTCACTGCCTGGGAGAATTTACAGTTTGCTTTCGTATAATTTACATTGGATTTGGTTTGTGCATCTTTCAAGCTTCTTGTACCTGTGTTCAACGCTTCTACCGAAGATTCCAGTCTGCTGCCTGGATACCAAGACTCTTTCCGATCTCGTTGTGAGAAGCGAACAGTGCATCGAGACGTCAACGCTTCCTGTCTTCGTCATTGCTGTGTCACCTAGCAACTGACGTAAATCGTCTCTGCGCTTTGTTGTTTCATTACGTTGCTGCCCCTGCAACACGCAGCGTTTCCTTCCACACGCAGCATTCACGGAACGTCCTACGTACTGACGCTGCGTGCAACGTGCCACCATTTTGTTTCTGGAACCATTGTGTTGCTTAGCAACGAACTCTTCGTCACTAATTCGTCCGCAAATCAACACGGAGATGCTGCTTATTGTTTCCTTTTGACAGCGCTTTCTTCGTTTAGCTAAATTATCAGCGTTTTCTCATTTTTCTGGGTCGTGACTTTTGGGATTACTTACATCGTTTTTTTTTTCTCTGAACTGAACTTCTTTCACCCAAATTCACGAAGGTACTTTCTTCTGCAATCACATGGAGGAATTCCTATTTTTTTAACACAGTGACTCTTTTAGTCTGTTTGCCATAATATTTTACATTTAAGTATATTTATTTTAGAGTACATTTTAGAAGATTCATTTTACATTTTTGGTGTATTGATACTGTTTCTTTTACTTTTGCTATTTAAAATGCAATTTGACCCTCCTGCAAAATTTTTACAAATCAAGGGTGACCCTCCTTTACCTTGGGCAAGATGAAAGGAGGAATTCTTCAATTATATGAGGGCCATCGATGGAGAACGAATGGGTGCGGAGAGGAAAAAGAGTATATCGTTGCATTGTTTAGGCTCGGAAGGGCAAGAGATTTTTAGAACTTTGCCTCAGGTTACTGCTCCCTCTGGAAGTGGTGATAACCTTAATGTTTATTCTGAAGCTCTTGCTAGATTGGAGAAAAGGTTTAAACCTACTGCTAATATTGCGTTTAATCGTTTTAAATTTTACACCAGGACGCAGAAACAGGATGAATCATTCGATGATTTCCTCACTTCTCTAAGAGCGTTAACTTTACGTTGTAACTTCGGTACCATGGCTGATGAAATGATGTAAATGTAAATGTAAATGTACAGGAATTTATATAGCGCAAATCACCGAGCGGTTTCTAAGCGCTTGCTTAGGGAACCCGTCCTGGTATTCCCCTGTGAGATAGCCCCAGCAGGGTATCCGCAAGGTGAAAGCCAGGCATCCCACCACGAGGGGCCGTTGTGGAGATTAAGCAAGCTATTGCCCAGAGTCGCAGAGTGTGAACCCGTGAATCGAGTAGGCACCGGAGCGAGAATTGTCGAGTCCATGGACATTTTAGGACTCAAGACCCCGCCGAGCCGGGAATTGAACCCTGGTCCCGGGCTGACCTCTGCTTCCAGGTCTGTCTCCTCTAACCAGTGAGCCACACTTCTCCACAACGTGACCAGATCATTGTTCACGTTAAGAATAAGAAGGTCCAAGATAAGTTGTGGTGCTTAGGTGATCCCAGTTTGGAGGAAAGCATTGCTATTGCTAAGTCCACAGAGATGTCTGAAAAGTGGATGAATATTGTAGAGAAACAGAGTACCAATAGCAATAAAACTAATGTTGAGGAAGAAGTATGCTTAGTTAAGCCCAAAAATGAAGGGAAAAATTTCACTACTACACAATTGGGTACAAAGAATGTTTCAAGTGGTAATTACAGGAAACCTGATTTTAACAGTAATTCTGTGTCTTGTTTTAGGTGTGGTAACAAGTCGCACATTGCCTCTTTCCAGGGTTGTCCTGCCCTGAATAGAACTTGTAATGTATGTGGTAGAATGGGACACTTTGGCAATGTCTGCAGAGAAAAACGTTTTAATACACAAGGGCGAGCGGGACAATCACGTCCTATTTCTAATTATCCTACTCCTGCTAAAGTTTCTTCTGTTAATGATTCTGAAACCACATCACAGGAAGTTACTAGAGGCTACGTTGTGTCCATCATTCAAAGTGGTACTATTGTTTTGACTAGTAGGAAATCACCTAAGTGCACTTTTCACATTTTTGAGATTGATGTTGAATTGATGGTAGATTCTGGGTCCCCATGGACCATTATTACAAAGCAATACTTCGATGAGGAGTTACAGGGTGTGTGTGATTTTTGTAAGTTACAGCCATCTGACATTTTAGCTGAGAGTTTTAATGGGAGTAATATTTCTATTGAAGGATTTTTGAATGTTCCTTTAACTTTTAGAGGTAGGTTGGCTCACATCAAGTTATATATTGCTATCAAGGGTGTTAATGTTCTGGGATGGCATGATCAATGGGAACTTGGTATCAAATTGAATCCACGTGCTAAGGATCCTATTGAACTTTGTAGTGACCAGGAAATGATTAATACCATTAGTGATGGGGGAGAGGATGTTACCTCATTGTGGAGTAAAAAAATTGACAAAGTCTTTTGTGATCAACTGGGAAAGTTGAAAGGCTTTGCACACAAAATAGTGTTAAAAGGCGGGGCTATTCCTGTTAAGCAAAAATAAGAGGCGTACCTCTGAATGTTAGGTCTGAATTAAAAGAAATGCTGGATGACCTATTGAAGGATGATATTATCGAACCCATAGAGTCATCTGAATGGGTTTCGCCCATAGTTCTCGTACGAAAACCTGATCAAAATTTGAGAGTCTGCATTGATTTGAGAGCTCTTAATTCAAATATTGTTATAGATTGTCATCCGCTCCCCAATATTAATGAGCTGGTTTCTCTGTTTGACGGTGCGCAGATTTTCTCTACCTTGGATCTTAGGTCAGCGTACCATCAAATTGAGCTAACGGAAGAATCTAAAAAATTCACAGCCTTTATTACACCTTTGGGTCTCTTCCAGTACAGAAGAATGCCGTTTGGGTTAGCTTCTGCTGCTTCTGTTTTTCAGCGTGTAATGTTTCAGATTTTTAGAGATCTTGATTCTTTTGTTAAGTGCTTTCAGGATGACATTCTGATTTTTTCTAAAAATGATGTTGAGCATTCTGTCCACCTTGATGAAGTATGTTCTATATTGCAAAACTATGGTCTCACTCTTAAAGCACATAAATGCAATTTGTTTAGAAAATCAGTGGAGTATTTGGGGCATACTCTTTCGGGGGAAGGTTTGGTTCCAAAGAAATCTAATGTTGAAGCCATTCTTAATGCCCCAGCTCCTAGTACTAAGGAACAGCTTCTGTCCTTCTCGGGCATGTGCGAGTATTACAGCAAATTTGTGGCTAATTTTGCTACCAAAATGGAGCCCTTGAGGAAACTTTTGAGGCAAAAGAATGAGTTTGTTTGGGACACAGAGCAAGAAAAGGCTTTCACTGAGATTAAAAAGGACATTGTAAATTCACCAACTTTAAGACCCTTTAGGATGGGCAAGAAGTGTATCATTACTACGGATGCAAGTTTATACGGATTGGGGTGTGTGCTGTCTCAAACAGATGGTGTGTCAGAGTGGAATGTTGCTTTTTCCTCCAGGACGCTGAGTGAGACAGAGCGCAGGTATGCTGTCATTGAGCGAGAGTTACTGTCATGTGTGTGGGCCATTGAACATTATAGGTTCTACATTTGGGGGAGCAAGTTCATTTTGAGAACTGATCACAAGCCACTTGTCCATATTCTATCAGTGGGAGGAGGTTGGAATTCTACAGCGAGGATTGCACGTTTGACATCAAGACTGCAGGAATATAGCTTTACGGTGGAATACATACCTGGAAAAAAAAATGTTACTGCTGATTGTCTGTCACACCTTCCTTGTCTTAGTTTGGTTGACAGCGTTAGTGGGTTTAAAGATGTTGATTTTGTTTCCAGTTTGCAGGATTTTGTTGCTACTCAGTATCAGGATATCACCGAACAATTTTGGATCAAGAGTCAGGATGAGGATGATAAGTTAATTACTTTAAGGAAATACCTGTTAGAAGGTTGGCCCAGCAAAGCCAATATCAGAGAGGATATTGTGCCATTTTTTTATGTTGCTGATGAATTGTTCTGTGAAGGGTATTTAGTCTTTAAAGGTGATAAGTGTGTTCCACCGGTTGGAGTTCAGGATTTAATACTCAAGTTGGCGCATAAAACCCATCCTGGAATTTCTGCCATGAAGCGTCTTATTAGGTTGAACTTTTGGTGGCCAGGTTTGGACAGGTTTGTAGATCGTGTGGTTAGAGAGTGCAGTGAGTGTTGTGATAAGGACAAGATGTTGAAGGTTTTTGTTCCACCCCTTAAACCGGTAGTGTGGCCTGAATTTCCGTGGAATAAAATTGCCTTTGATATTTCTGGTCCGTTTCATATTTTACCTGAGTCTTCTCGTTTTGCTCTTGTAATTATTGATTACCATTCAAAATGGCCAGAAGTAAAATTTGTATCCAAAGTCACTTCTGAGGTCATTATTTTGTTCTTTAAGGAAGTATTCTCTAGAGAAGGTTGCCCTTCTGTTTTGGTGTCAGACAACGGAGTGCAATTGGTCTCGTCAGAGATGCAGTCATTTTTACAATCTTGTAATATCAGACATGTTAGAACTTCTCTCTATGAACCGCATGAAAACGGTCAGGTTGAGCGTTTCAACCGAGTGTTAAAGAACTTTGTTGTTGATGCTATTAAGGAAAAGGGTAATTGGTTGAATGTGCTCAGAGAGAAACTTTGGAATTATCGCATAACTCCTCACACTACTACAGAAGTTAGTCCTTTCAAACTTCTTAAAGGGAGGGATCAAGCCTCTGTTATTTGTCCTTGGTGGTTCAAGGAGAAGTGTAGGGGTTTTGGTGAGGATGTTGTGGATGACAAGGTTATTGCGGACAGGGTTTCTTGTAAACAGAATAAGTCTGCTGTGTGGTATAACAAGAAGTGGAAGGCAAGAGAGCATGGTTTGGCTGTTGGAGATTGGGTTAAAATTCTGAAACCTGCTTTTGTTAGCAAGGGTGTGAGCAGGTATGGTAGGCCCATTCAGGTTAAGAATGTTTTTAATAACTCTGTTATCACACAAGATGGAAAAGTCTGGAATGTAAGCAAGGTTGCGAAGTGTCCTATCCAGCATGGTGCCAATGCTTATTCTCATTCTCAAAATTGTCCTGGTTCTGCACCAGATCAGTTTCCCGGGCCTTCTCCTGATTCAATTGCTTCTAGAATCAAGGAGGATTTTCGGATTCGGAGGAGACCCATGTCTTTACGAGACTATGTATAATATGTTGCCTTTTTGTTTTTTTTTATTTCATGGGGGAGATGTGTTGCATCTTGTATTATATTCCTTCCCCTTTAATGGCATGCGACCTGTTTGCTCTTTGTTCTAGTTCTCTGTTCTCCACAGAACTTTCCTGATGATGCATTCTGCATCTTTGAGTCAGTTGCATCTGGACTCTGAAGCCCTATGTTATGATGCTGTGCTGCTGAATAAATCTTCTTAATTTAACCTGTTTCCTGCATTACTACAAGGTCCCTGCTACGGCGGTGGCTTGCTGTTTGAAGCTCAGGGAGGGGTTGAATTTGATCCCTAGGTTGCGGACTGAGGAGGCAGTACTTGGGGGAGCAATGGCGTTCTCTGGCCACCAAGATGTGGGGTTGACGGTATTTCCTTTACCGAAGGGTAGGATTTCAGTTTTCCCAGTATTGCACTTGAGATGGTTTAGGTTCATCCATTTGAACGTGGCAGTAAGGCAGTTTTGGAGCTTTGTTTCGGCTTCACAGGTGTCATCCTCCATAACCAGAATGAGCTGTGTATCGTCTGCGTATGCGATGGTATCTATCCCAAAGGATGAGATGAGGGTGATTAGTGGGACCATATATATATTGAAAAGCGTAGGACTCAGACATGAGCCCTGGGGGACTCCAGAGCCTACTAACTTTTCTTCTGACCTGTACTGTCCTAAGACCACCACTTGTCTCCTATTCACAAGGAAGCTTTTTATCCAGCTCAGTACAGTTCCGGCAATTCCTGCCGCGGCTAGACGGTCCAACAGAATGGTATGGGACACCGTGTCAAACGCCGCGGACAGGTCTAACAGAACCAGGACTGCTTTCTTTCCCTGATCTAGTGCTGCGCGGAGGGTTTCAGAAGATTAGGGCTGATTCGGTTGAATGTTGGGATCTGAAACCTGCTTGGTTGGGGTGCCAGATGTTGTTGGCTTCCAAAAAAGCGGTAAGTTGTTTATTGACTACCCTCTCCGTATGTTTGCAGAAAGCCGGAAGTAGGGAGATGGGACGAAGATTTGTGAGAGTAGTCGGGTCCGGTAGTGATTTTTTTTGCAAGGGTTTTACTGCTGCGAGTTTCCATTCTTCTGGGACCAGACCTCGGTTAAGTGAGGAATTTATGATGCTGTTAACAAATGGGTTGGCAATCTCTATTAGTGTGTGGAGAACCAACGGGGGGCAGGGGTCAAAGGTTGCGCACATTGTCGCGTGTCTCTAACTGTGTTTTTGCTAACATGTCTGTTTGCACTGAACGCAAAACTTCTCTGTGTGTTTGAGTCCAATTAGTTGTTTTAAAATCAGGTTTGATTAATTCGTAGAGAGGTTTAACCCTTTCTGCATAGTTCAGAACATATGTTCCTCCGAAATTCACCTAGAATTGACTGTAAGTTTTTCAGCGTTTTTGGAGGTTGGAGCAGCGCACATTTCTCTAGAAAGTTATCTGCCAGGCTTTTGCCTTCACTTGATAACTCATAGCCTAGAAATAGGACATTGAGGTGGGCAATTCGTGATTTCTTAAAATTGAATTTATACCCTTCAGATGCGAAACCAAGTATTATGGTGTTCACTCTTTTCAAGTGCACGTCCAAATCATCATCTGTAAGATAGATGTCATCGACATAAGATAATGCCTCATCATCGTACGTTTGTAGTAACTCTGTTAAAATGGCTGAAAATAACCCTGGACTATTCTTGAATCCCTGGGGGAGATGGCAAAATTGTCGCTCTGTCCCCATAATTGAGAAAGCGGTCAAATGCCTGCTTTCAGGTGCAATATTTTGACAGAAAAACCCATTTGAAATATCTAATGTAGTTTTATATTTTTTCCGCACGATGTTATTCATCAATGCTGCACTATGTGCATTTTGTACTGCAAACGTTTTGCAACAGGAGTTTAAATGTCTGTAATCCAATGCTAGACGATATGAATTGTCTGGTTTGGAGACAGGAAACAAAGGATTGTTCATTGACGAGGTGCATGTTTCAATCACCCATTGGTATTTTAGTTGATTTAAAATCTCCCTGACCTGTTTTTTAGCTTCTTGCTTAACTGGATACTGCCTCTGTGCAGTAGGTTGATTTTTTAACTGGATTTTATGGTGAGCAGAGTCCTCATCCCATCACACATGATTGTTATATAATGCTGGAGCCTGGGCCACATCCCATTTTCTGGCATAGGTGTATTTTTTGTGAATTGGAATCTGATTTGAGAAGGCTGGCATAATTATCTCTTCGCCAAGTGGGCACTCCCTGACAAATTCAGGTGGCCAGTCTTGTTCAGCTAGAAAAGAGGTCTTCAAACTTTTAGATGCCGAGACCCCCCTGTCAACATTTTCAGGCGTAAGGACCCCCTCCTGACAAAAAATTCTAAACCTCTAGGCAGGGCTACTAGAATTATGAGGCAGGTGAGGACCAAATTATGCAACAGGCTTGACTAAATTGTGCGAGTAGAAAATGTTAATAATGTTCTATGATGCTGCGTATTTTGGGATAGCATTGCTTTTTTATTTTGAAATTTTTTAAACACTGAGGAAAGATTTCACCCCATCAGTTCCATTTTATAACCAAAATACAGCAATTGACATCAGAAAGATGTCTAGTCAACCTTTGTGAAGGGCCTCCCACTCCGCCGGAATACGCGCTGCCACATGAGAAGCTCACCTGGCCATGGCCAGGAGCCGCAAGGGTCCTTTCAAACCCTGGCGGTCTCGTGCAGAGTTAAGCAGGTTATCCATGCCCCTTTCCTCTCACCCCCTTCCTTTCATCCCTCTCTTCTCTCCTCTCCCAACCCTGGATCCCTCTATCACATTGCAGGCAGATGGTTATTAGCCCCAGGACACCTTTTGGGGACCTACCCTGCACCAGCACCCGCCAAGCCGAACACCAGCAGCAACCACCTCAAGTGCATCCTGCTCAACACCCGCTCCGTCCACAGACACGCCATTGAACTCTGGAACCTCCTCGACACCACATCCCCTGACATCGCCTTCCTCACGGAGACCTGGATGAACGCCTCCTCAGCGCCCGACATCGCCATCGCCATCCCAGAGGGCTACAAGATCACCCGGAGGGACCGCACCGCCAACCAGATGGGAGGAGGCATCGCCATCATCCATAGAGACACCATCCGCATCACGACCAACACCGACGACACCCTAACCACCGCCGAACACCTGCACTTCCAGATCCACACCGACCCGAGGACCACCATCAGAGGCACCCTGATCTACCGACCCCCGGGACCACGCACACGATTCAGCGAGGACATCGCCGACTTCATCAGCCCGCATGCCCTCCCCTCCGCCGACTACATCCTCCTGGGGGACCTCAACTTCCACCTGGAGAACAACAGCGACCGCAACACCATCACCCTGCTCGACAACCTCGCCAACCTCGGACTCAAGCAGCTGGTGTCCACCCCCACCCACCTCGCCGGACACACACTCGACGCCGTCTTCTCATCCAGCAAAGACATCGCCTTCAGCCACGCAACAGGACTCCACTGGACGGACCACAGCTGCGTCCACTTCACCTTCAAAAGAACGACGATCCACCACCACCAGCAACAGGTTGCCCGAAGAAGCTGGAACAAGATCACAGCCGACCAGCTCGCCGCCTCCCTGAGCCAGCACCCCCCTGCCGGCTCAGCGAACCCCAGCCAGGCCGCCGACAACCTCACGAAGTGGATCAGCAACTGCGCGGACGAACTCGCCCCTCTGAGGACCCCGCCCAGCAGACCCGGCAGCAGAAAAACCCCATGGTTCACCGACGAACTCAAGAGCTCCAAGAAGAACTGCCGAGCCCTCGAGAAAGTATGGAGAAGGGAACCAACAATGGACAACATGACCACCCTCAAGCTCGCCACCCGGAAACACCACCAACTGATCCGCGCCACCAAGAAAAATGCATACAAGGACCGGTTGGACAACAACGCACACAACTGCAAGGAACTCTTTAACATCGTGAAAGAGCTCTCCAACCCCAACGCCGGAAACAACGACATCACCCCGTCGCAAGACCTCTGCAACTCCCTCGCCTCCTACTTCCACAACAAGATCGCGGACATACACAACAGCTTCGGCATCCAACCGACGCACGCCATGACCGCAGCAACGCCACCCACCACCACCCTCCGCGCCTGGACTCCGATCAGCACCGAAGACACCATCCGCACAATGAACTCCGTCCACTCCGGATCTCCGACCGACCCCTGCCCTCACCACGTCTTCAACAAGGCCGACGCTGTCATCGCACCCCACCTGCGGGACATTATCAACACCTCCTTCGACACCGCCACCTTCCCGGAGAGCTGGAAGCACGCAGAACTCAGCGCTCTACTCAAGAAACCTACAGCGGACCCCACCGAACTCAAGAATTACCGTCCCATCTCGCTCCTCCCGTTCCCAGCCAAAGTCATCGAAAAGACCGTCAACAAACAGCTGCCCGCCTTCCTCGAGATGAATGGATCCCTCGACCCCTCACAGTCTGGCTTCCGAGCCAACCACAGCACCGAGACCGCCCTCATCGCTGCCACCGATGACATCCGAGCCCTGATGGACAACGGAGAAACAGCGGCCCTCATCCTCCTAGACCTCTCCGCGGCATTCGACACTGTCTGCCACCGCACCCTAGTGCAGCGCCTCGGCAACATCGGAATCCAGGAGAAGGCGCTGGAATGGATCACCTCCTTCCTCGACGGAAGAACACAGAGAGTCCGCCTACCACCGTACAAGTCAGAGGCCACCGAAGTCATCTGCGGCGTCCCTCAAGGATCCTCGTTGAGTCCCACCCTCTTCAACGTCTACATGAGCCTCCTCGCGGCCATCGCACGCCAACACAACCTCAACATAATCTCCTACGCCGACGACACCCAGCTGATCCTCTCCCTGACCAACGACCCCGCCGCTGCCAGAGCCAACCTGCACGAAGGGATGAGAGATGTAGCCGAGTGGATGATGACCAGCCGCCTGAAACTGAACTCAGACAAGACGGAGGTCCTCATCCTGGGCTCCTCGCCCTCCGCCTGGGACGACTCCTGGTGGCCCCCCGCCCTGGGCTCCGCACCCAAACCGACGGACCACGCTCGCAACCTGGGCTTCATCCTGGACTCTTCCCTCTCCATGACCAGACAAGTCAACGCCGTCTCCTCGTCATGCTTCAACATCCTACGCATGCTACGGAAGATCTTCTGGTGGATCCCCACCGAGACCAGGAAGACTGTCACCCAGGCCCTCGTCACCAGCCGACTGGACTACGGCAACGCCCTCTACGCCGGAACCACCGCCAAGCTCCAGAAGAGACTCCAGCGGATCCAGAACGCTTCAGCCAGACTCATCCTCGACATCCCACGAAACAGCCACATCTCCGGACATCTGAGAGACCTGCACTGGCTCCCCGTCAACAAAAGAATCACCTTCCGGCTCCTCACCCACGCACACAAAGCCCTACACGACCAAGGCCCGAGCTACCTCAACAACCGAGTCAACTTCTACGCTCCCAAGCGCCACCTCAGATCAACCAGCCACGCCCTCGCCGCCGACCCACGCTTCCGAAGAGCGACAACAGGAGGAAGGTCCTTCTCCTACCTGGCCGCCAAGACCTGGAACTCCCTCCCGACCGACCTGCGCCTGACCCAAGACCACCTCTCCTTCAGGAAGAAGCTCAAGACCTGGCTGTTCGAGCAGTAACGGCACCCCCCTCCTAGCGCCTTGAGACCCTACGGGTGAGTAGTGCGCTCTATAAATGTCTTGATTGATTGATTGATTGATTGAGTAGCGCACTACAAATATAAATAATAATAGGCAGAAGCAGGGGATCCACTACACCTGAACTTCGGGGGGGGGGGTTAACACTTCCAGCCAGGGCTGGCCCTAGCACTGGTCGCACACGGTGCAACAGTCTTTCCACCTTCTCCATGAATTCCCTCACTACCACTCACCAACAATACACCTCATCTCTCTATAGCCCCTGTCTGACAAACATTTCATTTTTTATAGCGCTACTCCTAGTCTACTCACACTCAGATCTGTGATGTGCATGGTACATCTTCTTTGTACCAGGCACTTTAACCTTCTGCACTGTGTGGGTGACAAGAGTGCCCATGGGACTGCATGGTGAGCAATGCAACAGTGTGAGAGTAGGGTAAAAGGAGTGACTACAGGGTGAGTGAGGTGACCATATGAATTTGGGTTCGGCTGTAAGTGCAGAGTGGGACCAATTAGTGCATGGTTAGTGATGGCCTTGTTTCAGTGAGCTACAGATTGAGCAGTGAGGGGGGACAGTGAAGTGTCACATGAGTGCAGGGTGAGAAGTGTGCTCATGTGACTGCAGGGTGAGGTACAGAGTGAACAATGCAAGCGCATTTTTAGTGCAGAGTGATCACTGTGAGTGCATTATGATCACTGTGAGTGCAGGGTGACGGGTGAATGTTGTGAGTGCATGGTGATCAGTGTGAGTGCATTGTGATCACTGTGAGTGCATTATGATCACTGTGAGTGCAGGGTGAGCGGGTGAATGTTGTGAGTGCATGCTGATCAGTGTGAGTGCATGGTGATCAGTGTGAGTGCATTGTGATCAGCGTGAGTGCAGGGTGAGCGGGAGAATGGTGTGCGTGCAATGTGATCAGTGTGAGTGCATTGTGATCACTGTGAGTGCAGGGTGAGCGGGTGAATGTTGTGAGTGCATGGTGATCAGTGTGAGTGCTTGGTGAGCAGTGTGCGTGCGGGGTAGGTGAGTGGGTGAATGATGTGAGTGCATTGTGTTAAGTGTGAGTGCAGGGTAGGTGGGTGGGTGAATGATGTGAGTGCATTGTGTTAAGTGTGAGTGCAAGGTAGGTGAGCGGGTGAATGGTGTGATTGCTACAAGTGCATGCTGATCAGTGTGAGTGCATTGTGATCGCTGGTAGTGCAGGGTGAGCATGAAAGTGAAGGCAAGAATGAGAAGTGAGTTGTCTGAAAGCAGGGTGCATTCCCTGAAACTTGAAGCATAGGGTTTCAGATATAAGTTAAACCATTGCTATAATGGCATTAAACAGGGATTGAGGGTGGAGGAAATAAATAATGTGCTGATCCTGCAACAAACTTCCAGTCTTATGATCAGGGTTACCAGCTCATTATTTTGATGGCCCAGAAATAAGCAGTCACCTAAAGCTGTATTTTTAGCACTTATCTGTGAATACTTAGAACAGCAAATATAAATAGAAAGCACTTTTAATTGTGTTCTAGGGATGCCTCAATGATCCATGACTGATAATTAAAGAGAACAAAGACAGAAAAGTCACAAAACTAATTAATATATACTTTTTTATTTATAACTCTATTTAGTGTCACAAGCAGGTCTCTGCAGGCTCTTTAAACACAACACACAGCAGGCATGTTTCTTTTGGCAACTCAACTTTATATTCCTTTTCATTAAATGCATTCTCAGCCTACAGCAGTAAGTGTAAAAATACAAATGCAAGGAATAGGCAGAGTGGGACCATAAAAAAACTAAGCCTTGGTAACCAGTTAACAAAGGCATGTAAATATGCTAATGGTCTTTAAAGACCTATGAAAAACTCGGGCGTGCTGGAGATAAGACTCTAGACACTGCCCAGCCGAGCATCCAGTAGCGGGAGCTGCACTGCAGCAGCCCGGGCTGAGACACAGGACGGGGAGGAGGAAAGCTGAAGCCCTGGAGGCCAGGGCAGAAGTGTAACTGTGAATGCGCGACCCCCTTCACATCACTCCACGGCCCCCCTGGGGGTCGCGCCCCACAGTTTGAAGACCCCTGAGCTAGAAGAATGTCAAAGCCCTTAGAGAGCTTCTCCCAAAAGAGTGCTCTTATTTTTCTAGTTATGTCCCTCTCCATCTGGAGTGTTACTTCATATAACTTGTGGGGTACACTAACCTTGGTGTCGGCAGTTTCAACTTGAATGCATTCATTCAAGCCACTGCCTCCAGATGATCCATCAGGATCCTGCGAGCTATGGTGACTTCTGCTGCACTGTCTAGCATTGTCTGGGACTACTCCCCGTTCTTGAGTTGTGTCCTCAAGATCCTCGGCATGTCTGATCTTTACGCTTGCTACCTTCTTCTTGGTGAGTTGAGTTTTCTTATTTTTTGGAACTTGCTGTTCTTCTTTGGACTTCACGCATTCCTCTTTCTGTTCTGATCATCCTCTCCTCTCGGATTTCTGCGAGGAAGTCTGAAAGGTACGAGAGCAACGTGTATCAGTATCTTGATATCTATCAGGTTTTCTTAAAGTATCTCTATTTCAAAGGTTATACCTTTTTTCAGAGGGCTCCCGTTGGGGAAACCTACCTCCCCGTTGGGGAGATCTTCCTCTGGATTGAGAACGTTTCTCATTAGTTTTTCCCACTTCTTTTTAGGAGTAGTGAACTATTTTTGATAAACACTTTTTCAGGATTTTCTGTTAATTATGGTTTTACTGGTTTCTCACCCAAACTATCTCTACCTAGTTCTTCATAAGATTTTTCAATAATTCTAGCAAGCTCATATTGTTGGTCTGTTATATCTGTTTCTTTTAATTTTTGGCGGATTGCCACTGATGCTGCTTCAACTTTAATGTTAGCTAATAATATAGCTGAGACCTGTTTGAAATCTTTCAATAATTTCATACCTAGATTTAAGGCCGGTTCTGGACCGTATTCATTTTGAATCTGTCTAAGACGTCTGCTATACCCGCCATGGACGAGACACCATGTGTTTTTGTGTAGATTGAAGCAAAGACTGTACCCCAAGTGTCACAGTCCTAAAGGTGTGGTGCAAACCCCAATGGTAAAAAGATTGTCAGAATTCTGTGCTTCTCATGAGGTGTACTATCAGGGAATACTGCCTCTATTTGAGTAATTTTCTGAGCTAACCAGAATGAAATGTGTTTTCCTTTTTTGCGGGCAATCTACCAATGACTGATTGTATAGTCTGTGGTGTGATTTTGTTAGTATTCCCCTGGTGAGGGGTGTGCTGTGGAATCCTTACAGCTGGTTGGACTGTTAAAGTCCGCATGACATATTGAACCAATTTTCTATGTATTTTAATTAACTGTTTCAGCTGAGCTAACAGTTCTGGACCTGTCATTCCGTTAATGTCAGGATGTGGTGTAGAGCTGGCTAGTACCGGCCATGTTGCTCCTGGTCTGCCTAGTGGACCGAGCCTGGTATTGTGATTTTGATGTTTTAGGGCGCCTTTAAACCAGAGCTGATGCTTTTGGTAAGTTAATGGAATTTCAACGTCCTCGAAAGGAATGTATTCCGCTGGAGGTTCCTCTATTTTGTAGTAGTGGAACTCATGTGTTACTGGATTTGCTGTAGGAAACAGAATCCATTAATATAATACCTCTGTCTGCTGATATTCATGTGCCTCTATAACAAAGATTACTTTACCACCTCTCGATGATACTCCATTTTCTACAAGTTTTATAGTTATGGTTGTCCTTATATTTGCCAGGATGAATATTGCATCCGGGTCATTTTGTTGGAGATTTGTGTCATCTAAGACTGCTTGAGCTGCTACTCTAGCTCTTTCCCTTTCTTCGTCACTCTCCGACATTTTGTCGACTGGAAGTTTTTCCAGAGCAAAGTTTCAAGGAAACAAAGATTAGGTGCACAATATTTTGGAACACTATATCCTTCAACGTTGACCAAACCAAAAACTAATACATATGATTTTTCGTCCTACTGAGTTTTGACGGATATTATCCTTTTACCCACTCCAGACGTGTATTGGAGTATTTTACAGGAAAAAGGGGTCTGTGTGAAAAGCACGACTGAGTTACTCTAGTATCTAGCATTAAATTATTGCCTTACCAAATGTTGGGCGCCATGTAATGTAGTTCCTATATTCCCAAAGGCTCTGCGCATTGGAATAACATATACTATAGTTTAGACGTAGGACGGAGGTCGACTAGGTCTCTATCGTATATATTAAACTTAATTGTGAGTGCCAGCTAGCTCAGAGGTCACTAGAAAGTTTCTTGAAATTACAAAAAGGGATTAGTTTCTGACAACCGCATAAACATGACAACTTTGTTTCCCAAGAATAAGAATATATCTCTCAGAGTCGCTGAAATAATAGATAAGTATTTCACTCAGTCAATCGTGCATGCTTCGTTTCTACAGAGTTGCAGAGAAATAGAGAGACGGGCGTTTCCAATAAAAAGGTTTATTGAACAGTCTTCTTTCTCATGCAAGAGAAGTGAACGGCTACAATAGTTAGGCAGATTGTAAAGTATAATACGTACAGCGTAAACAGTAATATGAAAATCCTAACTCACTACCACAAAATGCCTTCTGTGAATACCAAAAGTAGTACGTTTAGGATTTTGTCTTAAGTTAGTTCTGTGAATCGGCCCCTCTGTCACAATATCACAAAAAGTCACTACCTGTACCAAACAGCCATTGGTTCATTCACCGTATGTGTTCCTTTTTTGTTTTTGACAGACGCTTATTGATTTGTATATACATAAAATTCCAAGTAAAGGAATTTAGTTGTTTTGACAAAAATGTTTTCTTCTCTTGCTGTGTTACTTCATTATATGACTAAAAGCATATTATTTTCAAATGACTAAGTACCGATCACACATCAGTTGATATCCCCGACAGAACCACTGTTTTTCCTTAAAAAGAAGGGAGGGGCAGTGACATTTTGCATGTTGTATGCACTATGCATGTTTGACCTAGTTACCACTTAAGGGTGAACTTCAGTGATCTGCTTAGAGTGCACAATATCCACAAACCTTATAAGCTGTGCGTATCAGTGAAACTGCGTGAAACTTCAGCAATTAAAATGTAGGCCATTGCGCGTAATCCCAGAAACTTAATTTGCTGTGTGCATTAGCGGAACCATCAGCCCGATTACTGATGACACATATTTATATAGGGAGGAGTCACTTTAGTTTGGTGCTCAATTACATGTGCAGATGTGAGTCTGGTGGTGTCTGATAACTGAAAGGCACATATTTGTTTACAGACAATTTCATATATGTCTGATTTATTATTCCTATTACAGCGCCTTCTACCATGAGAAGGCCCATCCTAGACCAGTGTGTAGACAAAGCACATGCTGACAAATTGAGGGCAAAGGAATTGGGACATGGTCTAGGAACACTAACAACAAATCCTACATCAAACCTCACATTTATCTGATGGAGCACAACGAGCGATATAAAGTGATATACTGAAAAAAAGTAAACTGGAGAATTGCTGCAAATTAAAGTACATTAAAAAAACGAATAAAGAAGCACATATCCACCGCTGTGTGACCTGGAAGCCGATTATTTCTCAATATAGCCCTTGTTTGTGATTACCTTACAGTGCTCACATTATCATCCACACTGGAAGAGATGGGAGCCTGGGGTGTATGGTCATTGAAGCTCATTTACATACAAAGGGTTGACAGCCTGTTCACAACGCACAGCACAAGTTGTTTACGTAAAATGCTTGTACACATAACTGGGTAAAGTGATTCAGGTAACAGTGTGAGTTTTGTATGACAAGAGCGGGCAGTCTTAGTTGTTGAGACCTGATTGTCTGAAGGGTGCATCTTTAGCTCTTTTAATTGTTTGAGAGAGGGTGGCAGTCTCAAATTCTGGGGGCACAGCTACCAACAACACTCCTCATGGTTTTTACTTTTTGCATCTACTTTTTGCATCTACTTTTTGCACCTGCTTTGCTTCTCTCATACTTCTGTCGGCAAAGTTAAAAGTGTCATCTACTAAAGTGCCCTTAGCGCGCTTTTGGTAACGTGGCTTGAGTAGTACAGCCTAAGGCACACTCAAAGGTAAAGCAACACAATGGAAGTCACAAATTTCAATACAGTGTAGTAAAAAGAGACAAGGAACTTTAAGATGCAAACCAAGGTTAGAAAAACAAGAATATTTAAGAACTATTCAGAAGCACAATCAAAAGGTCTCTGATTTAAGGATTAATATTAGCAAAAACAACTGTCCTATAGGAAATAACAGATACTGTTAGTCATGTACTCTAAACCAAACAAAAAGGTAAATGAATACAAAAAATTGCCGATCCAATGAATCAGTGTGTAAGGCACACAAAAAATAGTACCTGACCTAGATAGCCATGCTCGAGGGGCAAAGGTAAGTTCAGTCTCCGGCGATGATTAACACTGGAATTTGATGCGAGGTTTTTTGCTGAATCAGTCTCAGAAGGTGACGAGATGCACTGAAGTGGCTTGAAGTGCAAAATGCCCACAATGTAGAGTTAGGTCCCGCTCTACTCTCTGTGGACAGAGCTGCATCCCAATCTACTCTCTGCGGACAGAGCTGTGTACCGCTCTACTCTCTATGGACAGAGCTACATCCCATTCTACTCTCTGTTGACAGAGTTGCATACCACTCTACTGTCTGTGGACAGAGCTGTGTCTCACTCTACTGTCTGTGGACAGAGTCATGTCCCACTCTACTCTCTGCTGACGGAGCTGTGTCCCACTCTACTATCTGCGGATGGAGCTGCATCCCACTCTACTCTCTGCGGACAGAGCTATGTACAAATCTACTCTCTGCGGACAGAGCTGTGAACCACTGTACTCTCTGCGGATGGAGCTGCGTCCCACTCTACTCTCTGCGGACAGAGCTGCATGCCACTCTACTCTCTACAGATAGAGCTGCATCCCGCTCTACTCTCTGCGGACAGAGCTATGTCCCACTCTACTCTCTGCAGACGGAGCTGCATTCCACTCTACTGTCTGTAGACCGAGCTGTGTCCCACTCTACTATCTGCAGATGGAGATGCGTCCCACTCTACTCTCTGCGGACAGAGCTATGTACAAATCTACTCTCTGCGGACAGAGCTGTGAACCACTCTACTCTCTGCGGATGGAGCTGCATCCCACTCTACTCTCTGCGGACAGAGCTGCATGCCACTCTACTCTCTACAGATAGAGCTGCATCCCGCTCTACTCTCTGCGGACAGAGCTATGCCCCACTCTACTCTCTGCAGACGGAGCTGCATTCCACTCTACTGTCTGTAGAAAGAGCTGTGCACCACTCTACTCTCTGCGGATAGAGCTGCATCCCACTCTAATCTCTGCGGACAGAGCTGCATCCCACTCTACTCTCTGCGGACAGAGCTGTGTCCCGCTTTACTGTCTTCAGAGAGATCTGTGTACCACTCTTCTCTCTGCAGACAGAGCTGTGTCCCGCTTTACTGTTTCCAGAGAGAGCTGTGTCCCACTCTACTCTCTTAGGACAGAGCTGTGTCCCATGGGATGTTTACTACGCAACAGACACAGCGTGTTACTTTACAACATGGTCGTTTCAATAACCACGTTGTTATTTATTTATTTATTTATTTGCTTGTTAAGCGCGTGACTCAATTCCCGAAGGGATATCTCTGCGCTGTTACTTGCTTTTGGCAGATTACTGTAAGAATAGAGCTGGGGATGGGGGATCAGACAGGCTTAGGACAGGGTAAAGAGGTATGTCTTCAATTTTTTCCTGAACAACTCCAAGGTCCTGGTCTGTTTCAGCTCGGTGGGTAGGGAGTTCCACAGGATTGGTCCTGTGTAGGACAGTGCTCGACCACCCTGTCTGGCTCTTTTTATCTTTGGGACCTGAAGCAATAGATGGTTGCTGGAGCGGAGAGTGCGTCTCGGGATGTAGGGCAGGAATTTTTCTTTCAGGTACCTGGGGCTGGTACCAAACAGGCATCGATAAATGATGGTACAGACTTTAAACTTGATGCGTTGTTTTATAGGTAGCCAGTGAAGTTGATGGAGAAGAGGGCGGGAAGGCGTTCTGGGGGGGGCATTGAGGGCCAGTCTAGCAGCCGTGTTCTGTACCACCTGAAGTTTGTCTAACTGTTCTGCATTTGCAGAGAGATATAGGCCGTTGCAGTAATCCAATCTGCTTATGATGAGGGTCTGAATGAGAGTTTTCCTATGGCTTTCGGGTAGGAAAGGAAAAGCACGTCTCAAAAGCCCCACCACATGGAGGCAGGCACCCGCCACTTGCGTGGTGTGCTCCTTGAGCAGGAGTGCCTGATCTAATTTGACGCCGAGATTTTTTGCTGTTTGTTTAGGGTTGGGTACGGGGCCCAACTCCAGAGGCCACCACTGTGGGGACCAAAGAAGAGTCGCCCCTCCAAACAGCATGACCTCGGTTTTTGATACGTTGCACTGAAGAAAGTTTTTTGACATCCAGCGTGCTACTGCCCTCATCCCATCAGCAAATGAAGACTGAATTGCCGGTGTTAGGGTCTGGAAAGGGAAGAGCAGCTGGGTGTCATCGGCGTACGATACAGGGGTAAATCCAAAAGATCTTATCAGATTAGCCAAAGGGGCCACATAAATGTTAAACAGCGTGGGGCTGAGGCACGAGCCCTGTGGCACTCCTTTTGCTAGCTCTCTTGATGGTGAGGAATGAGAGCCCAGTCTGACGCCTTGGGTTCGGTCTGAGAGGAAGCTATGCAGCCATAACAAGGCTGTGCCTCCCACCCCCACATCTCTCAGTCTTTCAAGTAGAAGATCATGTGATACCGTGTCGAAGGCAGCGGACAGGTCTAACAGCACTAGAATCACCGACTCCCCCCTGTCCAGTGACATCCTGATGTTGTCGGTCACGGAGAGGAGGGCAGATTCAGTGCTGTGGTTGGGCCTGAAACCAGATTGGGATGGGTCCAGGCCCTCCGCTGCCTCGATGTAGTTCGACAGGTGGGTATTTACATGCTTCTCGGTAAGTTTACTGAGATAGGGTAGGAGGGATATGGGTCGCAGATTAGATAAATCTGACCAGGGAAGTGTGGTATTTTTCCTGATTGGATTTACGACTGCTTGTTTCCACTCAGACGGTACCTGCCCTTCGCTGAGGGATTTATTTAATATAGTTTGTAAGAATGGACCTAGGAAGGGGCAGAGAGTGGGCATCATTCTTGCAGGTAAGAGGTCGTTAGGGGAGCCAGATTTTATGTGGTTTATTAGGGGGGGGAGATCAGTATCAGATATTGGAGGAAAAGTAAGTAGCGGTGCTGTTCTTTGTTGTGAGGTCGTCCTAGTAGTGCTGACATTGGGGGCATGTCTGCCACTGTAAGTGAGGGTGGCATTCAGGATTTTGTCATAAATTATATTAATTTTGCTCTCGAAGTACATGGATATCTCTTCGCAGAGTGGCAGAGAAAAATCGTCTGCGCTAGCACATGCAGTCGGTTTCACAAAGGATTCAAGAATTTTATATAGTTCCTTCGGGGAGTTGCCTGCCTCTGAAATCTGCTGGGCCAAACTATTCTTGCGGGCTTTTCTGATATTTTTGTAGTATGTGGATTGGGCCTCAGAGAAGGCTTTCCTATCCACGTTGAGGTGTGACTTCCTCCACTTCTTTTCCAATCTTCTACACCCTTGCTTCTCACTTCTTAGTACTTCTGTGTACCATTTCTCCTTCTTGTGGGTGGGGAATTGTTTGTGGAGTTTAAGGGGTGCTAGCTTGTCTATTGCCTTTGTTAGAGAACCCTTGAATTTGATTAGGGTATCTTCTACTTTGTCTGTTGCAAGGGATGTGGGTATTTCCCAAACCTTCTGTAGTCCTTCTATGGTAACTTTATGCCATTGACGTCGCCATATGGGAGGAAGAGTTTTATGGGGTAGCAGTTTGTTTTTTGTTGGAAGGTGAAACTCCAGCAGATAGTGATCTGTCCAATCTAACTGAGTGGTGACTATGCCAGACATAGTGGAGCAATTTGAAAAAAGTAAATCTAGAAGGTGACCCCCTTCATGAGTGGGGTCCGAATTATGAAGTTGGAGTCCTAGAGTGGACATGTCTTGAAGCAGGGACATGGATTCATTCAGTTCAGGGTTATCTGCATGTATATTGAAGTCGCCTAGGAGGACAAAATCTTCCTTGGCTCTAATGTAAGGTGTCAATGATTCCATAAGGGAAAGAGAGAACCCTGCATTAGGCCCCGGTGGGCGGTAAACGAGTGCACCTTTCTTGGCGATTTTAGTGGAGAGATTAATCCTGAAGATTATAAATTCAATAGTTGGACTACACTTTTCCTCAATAATAGTTACTTTCAGGTGCTCTTTATGTATGATGGCTAGGCCGCCTCCTATTTTAACGGGTCGGTCCATGTGTAAGAGCTTATATCCTGAGGGGATTGCGATCGTAATGGCGGGGGTTGTGTGGGGTTTAAGCCAAGTTTCTGTCAGGAAACACAGATCAGGCTGAGAAGTGTGGATTAGATCCCATATCTGTAGTTGATGTTTTGGCATAGACCGTACGTTTAGCAGAAAACATTGTAATTCGGTTTTATATTGAGTAGGCTGTGGCATCTTACAATTTGGTTGAGATTGGGTGTTAGCTTGGAAGTGGCATAGTTTACATGAGAAGGGACCTTCTGGATATGTCCAGTTCACATTTTTGCAGCATAGTGGAGGAGCTGGTTTAAGGGCCAATAGGTCTGTGATGGAATACCTGATGGGTCTCTGTGCGGCATGAGTTGCGGGCATAGCCTCTGGCTCCTGGCTCCGTTCTGGCGCGGACGGGCGCAGACGGGCAGGTCTTTGGCTTGTCTTAGGCGCCGACTATGGCGCCCCGCTGCGCGCAACCGCTGCGCGCTAGACCCGACGAGGGGCTAAATAGCCCTCAGAAGACAGCAGCTAGAACGCTGACTGCTCGACTTCCTGTGGGTGTCTGGCTCTTGCCTGCCCCGCCCTCCGCACAATGGTATTGGCTACCGAGTCGGACCGGGGCGGGCAGGCTAGATTATTGAGCACAGACAGAAAATGTGACCCTTAGCAGCTTTAGGCAGAGTGCAAATAGCAAAACAGGTGAATACAAGTTAAAATTATTCGTCAATTTCAACAGCTATCCGCCGCTAGTGCAAAGTGCAAGGTGCTGGGTAAGTTAAAATGTCGTTTTCTAAAATTCGTAATCAATTTTTAAAACTGTGCGTTTTAAAATCCAGGGAGTAATGCAGCAATAATCTTACAGAGCATCCGCTCAAAAAGCTTGTAGGCGTCAAGCGGGGTCAGGACAAGCTGCCACCTCGTCCCTTACCGCAATGAATCGCGCCTCCTCGCCGCCTAAATAGCCCTCAGAAGACAGCAGCTAGAACGCTGACTGCTCGACTTCCTGTGGGTGTCTGGCTCTTGCCTGCCCCGCCCTCCGCACAACGGTATTGGCTACCGAGTCGGACCGGGGCGGGCAGGCTGGATTATTGAGCACAGACAGAAAAATGTGACCCTTAGCAGCTTTAGGCAGAGTGCAAATAGCAAAACAGGTGAATACAAGTTAAAATTATTCGTCAATTTCAACAGCTATCCGCCGCTAGTGCAAAGTGCAAGGTGCTGGGTAAGTTAAAATGTCGTTTTCTAAAATTCGTAATCAATTTTAAAAACTGTGCGTTTTAAAATCCAGAGAGTAATGCAGCAATAATCTTACAGAGCATCCGCTCAAAAAGCTTGTAGGCGTCAAGCGGGGTCAGGACAAGCTGCCACCTCGTCCCTTACCGCAATGAATCGCGCCTCCTCGCCGCCTAAATAGCCCTCAGAAGACAGCAGCTAGAACGCTGACTGCTCGACTTCCTGTGGGTGTCTGGCTCTTGCCTGCCCCGCCCTCCGCACAACGGTATTGGCTACCGAGTCGGACCGGGGCGGGCAGGCTGGATTATTGAGCACAGACAGAAAATGTGACCCTTAGCAGCTTTAGGCAGAGTGCAAATAGCAAAACAGGTGAATACAAGTTAAAATTATTCGTCAATTTCAACAGCTATCCGCCGCTAGTGCAAAGTGCAAGGTGCTGGGTAAGTTAAAATGTCGTTTTCTAAAATTCGTAATCAATTTTAAAAACTGTGCGTTTTAAAATCCAGGGAGTAATGCAGCAATAATCTTACAGAGCATCCGCTCAAAAAGCTTGTAGGCGTCAAGCGGGGTCAGGACAAGCTGCCACCTCGTCCCTTACCGCCACCCGTGTCGTTTCAACGACTTGCTCTTGGGGGCGTGAAACACCAGGGAATGTGGGAAATGTCTTGGATTTTAAATCCAACACCTTCCCTGCTGTTGCACAAACTGGAGTAGGAATAGTAATTAATACTATTTCTAAGTCTAGTGCGCCCCCTATAGCAACGACTTGCGTTGTAATAACACACGAGGTTACAACATGGTCAGTGTACCTACCGTGTTGTAAAGTACTGCGTTGTAAAGGCACGCATTGTAACGTGCTATATTCGTGTCCCACTATACTGTCTGCGGAGAGAGCTGTGTACCACTCTACTCTCTGTGGAAAGAGCTGTGTACCACTCTGCTGTCTGCGGACAGAGATGTGTCCCACTCTGCTCTCTGCGGATAGAGTTCTGTCCCATTCAACTCTGGGAAAAGTCCCTTTTACTGCAGCACATTGCATAACTATATGTTATTGCCCAGTGTAGCATGCGTTCCATCCATATTCTGTATGTTTCCCGTGTTAATCATCACACCCTAATACACAGGTTGGTGTCAGTGCTTAATTTGAGTCAGTGGTTGCAGGTAAGGCATATCACACTAATATTTGTTGAAACTAAACTTTTTTTTCCTCATTATCGTCTGCTCCACATCAAAACGGTGATAGAAATTGAAATTGAGTGGTATTTGTATAGCGCATGGCTACCCGGAGGCTTCCCAGCCCTTAAAGGTAGCAAAGGCAGATGGTCAGAGCACATTAAGGGAACAGCAGTGTTTTAAGGGATCTACGGAAGGAGAGATGGTTGGGTTCACCACGAAGATAGGGCGGGAGGGAGTTCCAATGTTTAGCAGCGAGCAAAGAAAATTGACGGCCACCACTGAGGGCTCGGTTGGGCTGGTAGTGCTGTTCGACAATTCTAAGGATGGGGGACCTAGGTTGTGAAATGATTTATGAGCAATGCAAAGTGATTTGAACTTGATTCTCTGCTCGACTGGAAGCCAATGGAGGGATTTAAGCGCCGATCTTGTAGACTGCATCTTAGGTATATCAAGTAATAATCTCGCATCGCTATTCTGGACGGTCTGGAGCCTCGAGATGGTAGACACTGGGGTGCCCAAATAGAGAGCGTTTGCGTAGTCCAACCTGGACAAGACAAGGGCTTGTACCATGATATTCCTTGCCCTGATTGGCAGAAGTGGAAGAATTTTACGCGAGATTTGGAGGAGGCCTAGCATGCTCTACTACGAATTCAGGGCAGTTTGTGTTCCCTGATGCGGGCAGAAACCCGTCTGCGTGTGATGGAGGACATTGTGAGCCTCTAAGAAGGAGGACAGAATCGTGTTGACATATTTTTCCGTGATTATGCTTATCCGGGCAGGAGAGAGATGGGCCGGTCGTTTCCTAATACAGATGGGTCAGGGGTGTTTTTTTAACAGAGCCTTCACCATTGCTTCCTTCCAGGCGGATGGAACGATTCCTGATGCAAGTGAGGTATTAACTAAATCAAGAATAACCGGAAGGATTACTTCTGCCACCTGTGTAAGCCTGTGTAGGGGTGCGGGATCTTTGGGGGAACCACTTTTAACTTTGAAGAACAATTTTTCAAGTTCTGGCATATCTACAGGTGGAAAGCGGTCAAGGCTGGGCTGCCCGTTGTCAGGGTACGTCGGTGAGGAAGTTTTTCCTACCGGGGGAAAATAAGAAAAGATGGAATTGATTTTGGTAACGAAAAATTCGGCAAGGTTGTCACACAGGGAATAGAAAGAAAAAAAAACGGCAAGAGAAAAACCCAGGAAATATGAGGTAGAAAGCAGAAACCTGCTAGAGTAGGATAAAGAGGCAGAGAGTGTCTGGTGGTGGATTAAAGAGGCATCAGGTGGAATCAAGACTACACTGCATTGGTATTCAGCACCTGATACTCAGTAGTGTCGGCTGCACCCCTTTTACAAAGTAAGCACTGGTTCTTATTAACGAAAGCCAGGTTATTATCAAGCCTGCTGCTTATTTAATCATGCCCCTCTTTTCTCTCTTTGCTTTCCATTCCACCAACTCCCACAGCGCTCCCTCTCGTTTCTGTCCCTTGCTACTTCTTCCTTGTCCCGTGTGTCTTTTTTTCATTTTCTTTATTATAACCTGCACCTCGCTCTCTTCTTCTTTTTCTCATTTCAATTAATTGTAAATTACTCAAATTCACTATTGCTTTATCAGCACGGAACAAGTCGGGGGTCGGCAGAGTTTGATGGGGTCCCCCCACTATTATCTAGAAAAGGGACTCAGTTTCACCGAGCTCCTTAGCCTGCGATTGGGAATTGTTACTTTGTGCCCCAGCACTGCAGACACAGGCCTCAGAGTGTTTGTAACTATCCGTCCCACTAGCAGCGTCCCCTTTATTTATTTGTGTGAGCAGCTCAAGAAAGGCACAGAGAACTTGACAAAATTAGCCCTGCTATTGCTTAATACACTGCAAATGTGAAACACTTTGGGGCTCAGGGACTGTATAAATAATAATGTCAGGAAACAAACGTAAATTAAAAGCACATTTTTTTTATTCGCTAAAAATTGTTAAAAAATGTAATTTCCAAGTTCCCCATAACTATTTAAAAATATTTACACTCTCATTTCTGAGTTTAGTTACAAACTGATAGTGGGAAAAAACATGATGTATAAAAACTGAATCCAAAAACGTCTTCTTACATTATTTTATGTTTCTTGTTTTTAAAACAGGCCATCGACCTTTCACATGAAAATTATTATAAGGGCCTGACATCACTTCTTGTGACGTCACTACATGTGACGTCATTGTGATTTGATATGATAATGGGCTCCCTTACTATTTTCCTTACTTCTGCCCTGTTATTGGCATGACATGAGTCTATAGCTATTAAAAATAAACATATAAATTCACAGGTGTTCAGCCCGTTTCTCTAGTGATGTCACACATTGACATGTATTCTGTACAAATAACATGCTGTTCCCCCTCCTTTAATTTCTCTCTTTTTCTCCCCCTTTTTTGTCTCTCGCGCTCTCTTTATCTCTCCCCCTCTCTATCTCCCTCACACTCCTGTTAGCTTTAGCTTCGTGAATGTCACTGCCACTTCTGGCATTCATACGACAAATCCTTCAGAACATTTGAGGACAAGGTGCAATCAAGTGTGGAAGACAAGTTGCTGGGAGTGCAACTGATTGTCCAGGCACATATATGCTTTTGATGTGGGATTTCGCTATTTCACCACATTCTTAAACCAGAGTCTGCTGCTTACAATTGTTCATTTATGGTAAAAAGTAGAGTTTGGCAAGGCACAAAATGAATAGGGAGCGCCAAGTCGGGGAGGAGGCCACGGGTCACAGTTAGTTATAAGGCCCGAGGCACGAGCTGATCCAACAACCGATAACAGCGTGTAAAAGATGCAGCAAACGTTACTTAAAAACAAGGTATATTAATTTTTATATCTAAAAATAGGGTATTTCTTAAACACATATGCTTCGCTTTAGTTCATTACATATACTGCAGTGGCATTTGTTAATAGTAATACATAGATTTTACCAATGAAGCTTCCATCTCCAGAGCCCTGACAACAACATGCCTACTTTGGGTGTGTTGGGTTTATATGTTTTATCACTAATCCTACAAGTTAGCTGAAAATACCATTGTTAGTCCCAGTATTGTTCAGTGTTGTATTTACAGGAAGTGTGATCAAGTGCGATTGAATTTTTTTCTTTGTATCTCTTCTTCATCAAATAAAAATCAAGAATGTTTCTTTTATTTAATCCACACTGAGCTTGCCTCCCACTGTGTATCCTAGTGCATCATGTTGCTTTGCCTTGTGTACGGAAGTGAACAATCTCTGGAAACAAACACTTTTATAACTCTGAAAATACTGTTATCTGTTTTTCTTCTTTACTGCTAGTCGGGTCTTCTTCACACTTTCAGCGCCCTTCTATGTTTTCTCCCTGTGCGTTCGCTGATGACTTTGTAGCTCTGATAATCAACTAAAGCTATTCCCACATTCATTGCACTTGAATGTTTTTTCTCCTGTGTGAGTTCACTGATGATACCTTAACCACTTGGCTGCTAAGGCACCTGATGATCTTCCATTGACTTTCCATTGAAATCAATGGAAAGTCCATGACGAGTTACCCTTGTCATTAGCGCTGAAGTGGTTAATGCTGAAGAGAAGCGAAAACTACTGTCACATTCACTACAATAATAGGGTTTTTCCCCCGTGTGTGTTCGCTGATGACTCAGAAGTTGTGATAACCAACAAAAGCACTTTGCACATTCACTGCACTTGAATGGTTTTTCTCCTGTGTGAGTTCGCAGATGACACCTTAGTGCTGAAGAGCTGCGAAAACTACTGTCAGATTCGCTACAATGATAGGGTTTTTTGCCCGTGTGTGTTCGCTGATGACTTTGTAGGTCTGATAAATGACTAAAGCACTTTGCACATTCAGTGCACTTGAATTTGGTTTTCCCCTGTGTGTGTTCGATTATGTGTTTGAAGTTGTGATAACTGACTAAAGCACTTTGTACATTCACTGCACTTGAATGGTGTTTTCCCTGTGTGTATTCGCTGATGTGTTTGGAGATTTGATTAGCGACTAAAGCACTTTGCACATTCACTGCCCTTGAATGGCTTTTCCCCTGTGTGTCTTCGCTGGTGTCTTTGAAGGCTTGATAACTGACGGATGTATGTCACTACAACGCATACTTTTACAACGCATACCTTTACAACACATTTTTTAAAACGCAAGATCCATTACAACGCATTCCATTACAGCGCATGCCATTACAACGCATCTTTAAAAACTACCTTTACAACGCATTCCACTACAACGCATACTACCTTTACAACACATACCATTACATTGCATGTAGGGTAAGTATTGGATAGTGTAGGGGTAAAATTTACTATTCTAACTCCAGTGGGGTGCAACAGTAGGGTAAGTGTTGGATAGTGTAGGGGAAAAAATTACTATTCTAACTCCAGGGGGTGCAAAAGTAGGGTAAGTGTTGGATAGTGTAGGGGTAAAAATTACTATTCTAACTCCAGGGGGTGCAACAGTAGGGTAAGTGTTGGATAGTGTAAGAGTACTATGTGTATGCGTTGTAATGGTACGCGTTGTAATGACTGCGTTGTAATGACATTCGTTGTAGTGGTATGCGTCATAGTGACATGCGTTGTAATGGTTGCGTTGTAATGGCATGCGTTGTAATGGATGTTGCATTGTAAAAGTTTTGTTGTAAAGGTATTGCGTTGTAAAAGTTGCGTTGTAAGTGTTGTTTCCCTAACTGACTAAAGCTCTTCACACATTCACTGCGCTTTAATGGTTTTCCCCCCCTGTGTGTTCGCTGATGACTTTGTAGGCATGATAAATGACTAAAGCACTTTGCACATTCAGAGAAAAAAGAAAAACCAAAGGTGGTGATGGACAGAGCGTTGACAATACAAACACTCACCCCCAGTCAACTGAAACAATGGATTTAGGCCCAGATCTCTGTACTGGGGTGAATGTATGACATTGTTCTGCATTCTGTCCATCACCTGTTGTTTTTGCTTTGCACATTCAGTGCACTTGAATTTGGTTTTCCCCTGTGTGTGTTCGATTATGTGTTTGAAGTTGTGATAACTGACTAAAGCACTTTGTATATTCACGGCACTTGAATGGCGTTTCCCCTGTGTGTCTACGCTGGTGTCTTTGTAGGTCTGATAACTGACTACAGCTCTTCACACATTCATTGCAATGGTATGGCTTTTCCCCCGTGTGTGTTCGCTGATGTCTTTGTAGGTCTGATAATCGACTAAAGCTCTTCCCACATTCATTGCACTTGAATGGTTTTTCTCCTGTGTGAGTTTGCTGATGATTCCTTAATGCTGAAGAGTAACGAAAACTACTGTCACATTCACTACAATGATAGGGCTTTTTCCCCGTGTGTGTTTGCTGATGACTTTTTAGGTCTGATAACTGACTAAAGCACTTTGCAAATTCACTGCACTTGAATGGCTTTTCCCCTGTGTGTCTACTCTGGTGTCTTTGTAGGTCTAATAATCGACTAAAGCTCTTCCCACATTCATTGCACTTGAATGGTTTTTCTCCTGTGTGAGTTCGCTGATGATTCCTTAATGCTGAAGATTCACGAAAACTACTGTCACATTCGCTACAATGATGGGGTTTTGCCCCCGTGTGTGTTCGCTGATGTCTTCGAAGGCTTGATAACTCACTAAAGCACTTTGCACATTCAGTGCACTTGAATGGTTTTTCCCCCGTGTGTGTTCGCTGATGACTTTGAAGGGTTGATAACTCACTAAAGCACTTTGTACATTCAGTGCACTTGAATGGTTTTTCCCCCGTGTGTGTTCGCTGATGGCTTTTAAGCACTGATAATCGACTAAAGCTCTTCACACATTCACTGCACTTGAATGGCTTTTCCCCTGTGTGTGTTCGCTGGTGTCTTTGTAGGTTTGATAAGTTACCAAAGTTCTTTACACATTCACTGCACTTGAATGGGTTTTCTCCTGTGTGAGTTCGCTGATGTCTTTGAAGGTTTGATAAGTGACTAAAACTCTTTACACATTCACTGCACTTGAATGGTTTTTCCCCTGTGTGTGTTCGTTGATGTCTTAGAAGGCTCGATAACGCACTAAAGTACTTTGCACATTCACTGCACTTGAATGGTTTTTCCCCTGTGTGTGTTCGCTGATGAATTTGGAGGTTTGATAAGTGACTAAAGCTCTTTACACATTCACTGCACTTGAATGGCTTTTCTCCTGTGTGAGTTTGCTGATGACTTTGAAGGTTTGATAACTGACTAAAGCTCTTTACACATTCACTGCACTTGAATGGTTTTTCCCCTGTGTGTGTTCGTTGATGTCTTAGAAGGCTCGATAACGCACTAAAGTACTTTGCACATTCACTGCACTTGAATGGTTTTTCCCCTGTGTGTGTTCGCTGATGAATTTGGAGGTTTGATAAGTGACTAAAGCTCTTTACACATTCACTGCACTTGAATGGCTTTTCTCCTGTGTGAGTTTGCTGATGACTTTGAAGGTTTGATAACTGACTAAAGCTCTTTACACATTCACTGCACTTGAATGGTTTTTGTCCTGTGTACGTTTGCTGATGAATCTTGAGTAGTGATGACAAACTAAAGCTCTCGCTGCATGTGTATGATTCTTCTTTCTTGGTTAGTGGCTGTGGGTCGGGTATATATTTGTCTACATCCCTTGACTGTATTTCTTGATGGGCCAACATGGCTGATAAAGCACTTGTGTTTTTCTCACACACTTTATATGTGTGCGGTATTTTACACGTTTGATTTCTGTTTTAACAATAAAATACAATAGCCACCAAACATTTGCCACACTTCTAATACGTAAAAGGTGTCTTTGTAGGCGATTGTGCCTTTAGATTGGATTATGGCTATGCACGCTTGCGGGTAAAGCTGTATCTTCCCTTTGGCCGATGCAAATTGAGACAGTCTGTTGTATTGTAGATACAAGAACTCCTCTTTCTTTTACCCGTCAGCTGTCTGGCTCTGCTCTGTTGTGCTTTTCTCTGACTGTTGTGAGTTACCCAGAAAGAGTTTACAATTCACCTAGAGTACTAAATGATGGCTTGTCATTATATTAGAAAAAAGAGCACTGCGGTAATCGCATCATACCGATCCCATGATCAAAGGTAGTGTTGGACACTTGTTTATACAGGAGGCGGTTTGTTATTGTTGTTGCCTTAATTTTCCTAAGGTCATTTCTTCGTCTTGTGGCGTGGAGGTGCACAGCTCAGCCTCTTACAATCACTGAACTGCCCTTGATGCTTCATCCGGGATCTGTCAGTTTGTGTGCAGGTTCCCCTGTCACCGACTGCGCTGATGTTTTCCTGAATATTGTAGCTCATTATTTCTGCTATTATTGAAGATTTACAGCATTAGCTTCTTTATTGATGGTCATTTCATACATCCAAGGATGGTTTTCTGTTGGATGTAAAGATATTTACATTACTAAATTGAAACATAATGGAATCAGAATTCACAATGTTTAACTGATTGTAAAAGAAATTTCGGAGGAGATTTACCAAATCTCCACACAATGCAGTGCAGCCCCTCCCCCCCCAGCGCAAGGCTGCGCTGCGCTTCGTTGCGCGACAGGAAGGGAGAAGGAGAGGACAATATTTTCAAAGATATGGCTCTCTCCTTCCCTTTCCCTTGCGCCGGCACTGATTACAACAGCCCTGCGCCATGCACACACCTTAGCACCAGAGCACTAGGGTGTGTGTGTGTGAGTCCAGCATAGGTTTTGTACAGGAAGGACACCTTTCCTGTACAAAATACTATGCCTAGACATGATGGAAAGCTTTTCCCACTTTGTATACGTGTTGCACAGTGCAGCACGCATGCAAAGTTAGAAAAGGAAGGAGAAATGAAAGCATTTCTCCTTCCTTGCACCTAGTTTAAAAGGGTGCAGTTCTCACGCTAAACCCAATCCACTGTATTTGGTAAATTAGGTTTAGCATGAGATACCTTGGGTGGTTGCACGGGAACGGCCATACACCACCCTTGGCAGGCCCCATGGCGCAAAGTAATGTAACTCAGTGCTATGCGCTGCTTCACATTAATTTTACATTATTTGCTTGAAAGGAAATTATGAAAAAGGGATTTTGTGCTGTTTTGTGCCACTTTTGTGATAAAAATACGGCACAAAATGTTTGTAAATCTCCCCCTTCTTCTTTACCGCCTTTGAAACTTAGCAAGGAATATTTCATCATACACAGATATTTAACGAAAAAATCTGTTGATAGGGTAACATCTTATTAATGTCTGAAAAGGAGGTGACTTACTAGTGTTTACAGAGTAACTTAGCAAAGTAAGGGCGCTCACGGAGCACCCAAGTGCTTGAGGTACAGCTTAAGATAGACGCATATGGTCAAGATTTCATTTAAACAGCAATAGATTTTAGAAAAAGAGATAGATCAGGCTGGGCTGCAAAATTTCCAGTAACTCTTTATGAAGTATACAACAAAAGTAACTCCATTCACACACTTCTTCTCGTTCCTTTCCGATTCACTTAAGATCATCTCAAATACCAACTCCTGTCTTTACCCGCTGTTCATAAGTCACCTTTGGCACTTTCAACAGCTCCCTTGGTTCAAGCATTTCTGGTTTGTTCTAACTTGGAAGATTGGAACATTATTGTGAGTTGAGGGGGGTTTCCTATCGCCATAACATCTGTCTATCTCCCTGAAACTAGTGCAGCCTACAGCACCCGGTTCTGGCCCCCGAAAGATAACTTTCAAATGCAAGCCTTTAGTTCTTCCTAAAGTAGATAAAGTTCTGTAAGATGCAGCTCCTTCCGGGGCTTTTGTGTAAAACAGAACGAGGGGGTTCACTGTTAGGCCCATCCTTTACATTATAAGCGCAGATCAGGCAAACAAACGTTGATTCGTATAATTTAATATTCAACGATATCAGTCATTTAGTACTTATAGAGAATCCATCACAACCAATAATTTACCTGACATATCCCCGCAGCAGATGTGTGCATATTACTCTTTTTTCCCCCTTTTCCACATTACATGGCATCAGGTATAATGGTGTCCTTTTGGGGCCCAGGATGCCACTTTGTGACCGGATGGGCATTTGGTAGAGCGGGAGGAGGTGTAAGTTATCCACAGGTGATGCAGCATTTCTACCGTTCCATATTTCTCATATTCAAGTTTACCTAATTTACTGTCCTTCTGCCCCTCTACTGCCTTCTGGCTGCGCACTCACTCTGTGGGGTTCATCAGAAGTCAGATAACGGCCTGATAGTCACAAGGCCCTGGATCTCACTTCTTCTACAACACTTATTGCAGACATAGGGCCCGATTCACAGAATGAACTTAAGACTAAATCCTAAACTTACTACTATTTGGTATTCACAGAATGCACTTACTACTTTCGGGATTCACAGAGTGAACTTACTACTTTCGGTATTCACAGAATAGATTTAAGACTACTAACTTTATGTCCGCACTCGGGCCGGAAATTCCGGCCCGGAGGCGGAGCTTCTGGTTTGGGGGAGGAGCGTCCGGCTTGGGGGCGGGGCTTGCAGCCCAGAGGCGGAGCACCAGGCCCAGAGGTGGACATTTCAGCCATGGCTAAATCTCCACATCCGAGCCGGAAGCTCTGCCTCCAAGCCGCAAGCTCCACCTCCGGGCCGCAAGCTCCGCCTCTGGGCCACAAGCTCCACCTCCAAGCCAGGATTTTAGCTGGAAATCTAGTTTACTAAATTACTAGCGTAAGTCCGCAGAGTGCGGCGGAGTTTCCCTGGCACTTTGTGGAGTTCAGCGCAGTAATACTCTACGGACTACACCAAGGCCTAATCAAAACGTGACAGATATCCTGTCTGCTTCATTATAATTGCCACAGGATGTAATGCATTTTTAATGGGGTGGGCAGGATACCTGTCACATTTGTGATGGAATAAACCATCCGCTGAAATCTAAATCAGGCCTTTGGTGTACATTGTGTCCAGTGTGGCTAGCTGGACTTGAAGGATCTTGTGGTTTGTGGGTCTCTGACTGCTTTTAGGTTACTACCAGGCAGAAATGATGTCAGCTGCGCCTTGTGCAGATCTTCCTTTCTAGGCAGGACTTCTGTCAGCTGCGCCTTGTGCGGATCTTCCTTCCAGGCAGGACTTCTGTCAGCTATGCCTTGTGCGGATCTTTCCTCCAGGCGGGACTTCTGCAAGCTGTGCCCTGTGCAGATCTTCCTTCCAGACAGGACTTCTGTCAGCAGCGCCTTGTGCAGACCTTCCTTCCGGGCATGGCTTGTGTCGCTTGCACCTTGTGTTGATGTTCCTACCAGGCAGGACTTCTGTCAACTGTGCCTTGTGCGGATCTTCTATCCAGGCGGGACTTCGGTCAGCTGTGCCCTGTGCAGATCTTCCTTCCAGACAGGACTTCTGTCAGCAGCACCTTGTGCAGATTTTTTATTTCCCTGTATTACACAAGCATGTACTTTTGGGATGTATCTGGCACCCCTGCCTCCACACTGGAATGGTGGATTGTTATGACTTTTGTTTTATGTGTTGCTAGCGTTGGACACCATTTATTTTCTTCACCAGGGAGCGTGTAAAGGGCGCAGGGGTTGCTGGACCCTAATTAGGTTCATATTTTGCCCTCACATTATCTTTTAAACTTGCTAATATTGTGATGAGTAGTACTTTCGTTTCGTACATGCCTCTCTGGCACCCCCCCGGAGGTTGTGCTATAAAGACAGATCTATGGCCTAAGGTAAGCTCTTCTCCGTACGGGCTTAGACTGTGCTCACCGCTGGTCCTCCTGTTGGTTTCACCCCCCAACCGGCTGTTCGTATCCGCTATGTACAGGATGAGCTGCTCACTTTCTAACCTTTAGGTAACCCTTGTTTAGGCCCTACTTTGATTCTGAATGATACTATCGGCGAGAATAGTTGCCCAGATTGAAAGCTCACTCTGAGCACCTCCAGGATTGTCGCACTTAGCTCTCCTACACTGCATGTCTTCAGGTTACCCACTCCTCAGAGAGAAATCAGAGGCATGTCTATTAATGCATGGTCTCTAACAGAGAGTGCATCCTATTTTGCGGACTTTCTAGAAGTTTGTGCACTGGATTTTGCTTTCATCACTGAGACCTGAGCAGATGCTTCATCCCACCCAGATCTAATTGTTGTGCATTTTCAGGCATGATCATTTGGGGAAAGGGGTGGTGGGTTAACAATCATTTACAGGGACAACCTCAAAGCCTCCTTTGAGACATTACCGGCCGCATCTGATTATGGAGCACCTGCATATAAAATTGCTCTTTCTAATAGTGACTCCTTCAATGGGGTACTATTAACCAACCCCCAGACCTTAGGACAGCCTTCTTAAATAGTAACAATCAGCTCTAGGACATTAAACCCAATTCCCTTGTTTCACTCTACTCGGTGACTGCAATTTCCATCTTGAAAATTCTGCAGATAAAGATAGGATCGATCTCTCAGACCCTGGGGAAAGTCTCGGTCTCACCCCGTTAGTGACGGCTCCGACACACTCAGCTGGCCACTCATATGGTATTTTCTCAGACAATCCCTCAGCTCAATTCACTACTGCACGTCCACTTCTCTGGTCAGACCATCGTGCAGTTATGCTTCAACTGAATTTGGAAGCTGATGTTCTCACTGTTCATCCTCAGCCGCTGTGGTCCTTATGCCGCTCCTGGCAGTAGATTGACTCCAGTCCCGATTCGCTTGTTGCATTTAAAAATCAGAAAAATTAAAAAAAATTCCCTCTGAACCTTGGTTTGACGAGAACCTTAGAGCTCACAAACAAGCCTGCAGAAGAATAGAAAGGAAACGGTACATCCACTATGATCCCTGTGATAAAATCCAATATAAGCAGGCCATTCGGGCCTACCAGGATATGATTTTTAAAGCAAAATCCCATCACTGTGTCGTCAAAATTAAATCTTCTTTAAACATCCCCAAAGAACTCTTTGCGACAGTGATAAAACCGAGCAAGCTTCCTGAACCTAAAAACATTACTGCCGACCAATCCTTCTGCAATTTTTTTGCAACTTTTTTTCAAGATAAGGTCAAAGCTACCTATAATACGTGTTCGCACAAGCATCCTCCCTGTGATGTAACCAAAGAGAAGGACATAGGCATTGAACTGGTAATGATGGCTACCACCCCCTCAGACCTCGCAGAACAACAGGAAACAGGCCAGCAAAGGAGTTGGGATCAGGTAGTGTCGGGTACTGGCAGATACCACCTCCCCGACTCGATCAGTACAACAGAAAATACGGCTGTCCCTCACTCTATGACACGGGGAGCCTGTCCCTCAGTCGGAGATACGTTTCTGCTATCTTTAAATCTTCTATCGGTAGATCAAGTTCAATCATTATTTAGCCAAATTAAATGAGTGAATGCTACAAGTCGGCAGTTGGATGTAAAAAAACTGTCTAAAACTAAACTCGGGTAAAGTCAAGGTTCTGCTTTTTGGCAGGAACACATTGTTCTGGGCCCCCACCTGGTGGCCACAGGAGTTGGGGTGCTCCCTACCCCGATTACCAGAGTCCAAAATCTTGGTGTATACTTTGACAACAAACTCTTTTGAAGGACACATACATTTTGTCACTTCCTCCTGTTTTTTCGTACTCCAAATCCTCAGTAAAATCTTTACCTTTATCCCTTCTGGATTATGGAAATCCCTGCACTTATTCTAGCTAAAATAGATTATTATAGCGGATTTATTCACCAACATTCAGAAAAGATTCTAAAGGCTTTCCTTCCTTCCCTTTGTGGTCAGTCGGTTCAAGTCCTGATGGACAACACTATCGCGATGTGGTACATCAACAAGCAGGATGGTGTAGGGTCGTACCGTCTCTGTCAATGTGGCTCTCCCTTGGATCCCGGCCCTCCCAGAATTCTTCACTTACCACCTGATGCCGTCTCCAGGCACCTCGGGGACATCCTTAACAGGATGCTCAAGTCTATTTATTTTCCTGAGAAGTAGAGGACGGCCTCCGTTCTGCCTCTCCTATAAAAGCCCAACGTAGTCAGTAGCAATAGAAATAATTACAGGCCTATCTTGCGCCTTCCCTTCCCTGCAAAGGTTGTGGAGAAGGCTGCGAACTCTGAACTTTCACATTTTATTAATTATAATTCACTTCTGGATGCCAGCCAATTTGACTTTAGAAGCCAACACATGGGCTATCTCTGAATACTGCCTCAGAAGAGATACGGCAAACCCTTGACACAGGTGGAAATGCTGCCCTGACCTTGTCGAACTCCCTGCAGATTTCAACAGTTAACCAAAGCCTTCTTATTGACTGTCTCTTCACTTTAGGGATCAGGGACAAGGCCCTTAAGTTCGTTAAATATTTCCTTTCAGATAGAGAGCAATTTGCTGAGTTCAATGGCGTCAAGTCGCCCTCTTTCTGTCGACCGAGTGCAGTTCCGCAGAGCTCTGCCCTTAGTCCGACCCTTTTTACCTTAAATAAAACCTCTTTGGCTAACCTTATAAAATCATTTGGCTTTGAAATGGTATCCTCTGCTGATGACACCCACATTGTGGGGTTTGTGGCCAGCAACCCTGAAGACACTGCAGCTCGCTTCCATGAGTGTATGCTACAAGTCGGTAGGTGGATGTCAAAAGACTGAGCTCGGTTAAAATCAAGGTTCTGCTTTTTGGCAGGAACACATTGTTCTGGGCCCCCACCTGTGGCCACAGGAGTTGGGGTGCTCCCTACCCCGAGAACCATAGTCAAAAATCTTGGTGTATACTTTGACAACAAACTCTTTTGATGGACACGTAAATTTTGTCACTTCCTCCCGTTTTTTCATACTCCAAATCCTCAGTAAAATCTTTACCTTTATCCCTTCTGACTTACGGAAATCTCTGATCTCTGCACTTATTCTTGCTAAAATAGATTAATATGTTGTGCTGTCTGTTGCTACATAAATAGGAAGTAGATTCCAACTGCAGTAAGAGTGCAGTTTCTTGCAGTCAGAGTCCAGGCACAAGGACAATCTGGCACAAACAATGCAATAACACAGGCCATGCACGAGGAGAATCTGAAGCAAACAATGCAATAACACAGGCCAGGCACGAGGAGAATCTGATGTAAACAATGCAATAATACAGGCCAGGCGTTGGGAGAATCTGACGCAAACAATGCAATAACACAGGCCAGGAACGAGGAGAATCTGATGTAAACAATGCAATAACACAGGCCGTGTAATAGAATAATCTGATGCAAACAATGCAATAACACAGGCCAGGCATGAGGAGAATCTGACGCAAACAATGCAATAAAATGTGACAAGCACTAGAATAAACTGATGCAAACAATGCAATAACACACGCCAGGCACTAGGATTGACGCAAACAATGCAATAATACAGGCCAGGCACTAGGAGAATCTTATGCAAACAATGCAATAACAAAGGCCAGTGAAGAGGAGAATCTGATGCAAACAATTCAATGACACAGCAGGCACTAGGAGAATCTGATGCAAACAATGCATTAACAAAAGCCAGGAACTAGGGTTGATGCAAACAATGCAATAACACAGGCCAGGCACTAGGAGAATCTGCTGCAAACAATGCAATAACACAGGCCAAGCACTAGGATTGATGCAAACAATGCAATAACACAGCCCAAGCACTAGGATTGATGTAAACAATGCAATAATATGGGCCTGGCATTAGTATTGATGTAAACAATGCAATAACAAGGGCCAGGCAGTAGGATTGATGCAAACAATGCAATAACACAGGCCAAGCACTAGGATTGATGCAAACAATGCAATAACACAGGCCAAGCACTAGGATTGATGTAAACAATGCAATAACATTGGCCTGGCATTAGTATTGATGTAAACAATGCAATAACAAGGGCCAGGCACTAGAAGAACCTGATGCAAACAATGCAATAACACAGGCCAGGCAGTAGGATTGATGCAAACAACGCACTAACACAGGCCAAGCACTAGGATTGATGCAAACAATGCAATAACACAGGCCAAGCACTAGGATTGATGTAAACAATGCAATAACATGGGCCTGGCATTAGTATTGATGTAAACAATGCAATAACAAGGGCCAGGCACTAGAAGAACCTGATGCAAACAATGCAATAACACAGGCCAGGCATTAGGATTGATGCAAACAATGCAATAACACAGGCCAGGTACTAGTGTTAATGCAAACAATGCAATAACAAAGGCCAGGCACTAGGAAAATGTGACGCAAACAATGCAATTACACAGGCCACGCACTAGGATAGTCTGATGAAACAATGCAATAACACAGGCCAGGCACTAGAAGAATCTTATGCAAACAATGCAATGCAACAATGCAATACAATAGAGAGAGAAGTTGGCGTAATGGCTAGCGCGGTCAACCTCAAATCTGGGGAACCAGGTTCAAGTCTCGGCAAGGACGAGCAACATCCTGTGATTCTGGGCAAATAACTTAATCTCCCAGTGCCTAACAAAAATGAATGTGTCCTCGTGTAATGCAACTGGTGCTCGTGTAAAGCACTCTGATAACCGATACCTTCGGGTCAAGTTTGCGCTATATAAAATTCTGTTAAAAACAAAAATACAATAACATAGGCGTGGAGAATCTGACGCAAACAATGCAATAAAATGGGCCAAGCACTAGAATAAACTGATGCAAACAATGCAATAACACACGCCAGGCACCAGGATTGGCGCAAACAATGCAATAACACAGGCAGCTTGTTTCCTTTCCAGTAAAGAATTGGCTTGGTAGTTTGGTCTGCCCTGTTCCCATGATGCACTGGGCCAGGGACAGGCTAATTTGCATGTAGCCAGGTTCTGAACTGGGATGGTGCAGTGAGCTAAAAAACTGTGATGGATCAAGTCCTGATCTTTTGACTGGGTATGAGTGTTATGCTTAATTCAGATGCTCTGTCCATCACCACCCCCTTTTCTGAATCATAACACAGGCCAGGCACTAGGAGAATCTTATGCAAACAATGCAATAACAAAGGCCAGGCACGAGGAGAATCTGATGCAAACAATGCAATAACACAGGCCAGGAACTAAGGAATCTGATGCAAACAATTCAATGACACAGCAGGCACTAGTAGAATCAGATGCAAACAATGCAATAACACAGGTCGGGTACAAGGAGAATCTTATGCAAACAATGCAATAACAGGTCAGGCACTAGGGTTTTGAATTATTTTTTTTTTTTTATATTTATCGAGGCTATCCTACATGCCATCACAGTTCATTTTTCCCCCCTCCCTGATTGTACCTATACCAATTAGTTTCTATAAGGTTCCGTTCCTCCTCCCCTTTTCTTCTTCTTAACATAGTGCGTTGCATATCTTGCTTTCTAAACCCACGTGTGCCCTGTCCACAACCACATCCTAAGTGCAAATCCTTTTTTCTCCCCCTCCCCCTCCCCCCCTCCCCCCCTCCCTTTTGGATCCCGCCCCCCCAAGCTACAGGCAAATAGGTCAATCTTGACCTATGTGTAGCCTCTGTAGTCTGTAGTGTCGCTACTCCCCCCTACCCTGCTCTCCTGTCAGTCAGTTACAGCTGTATTTTCCCTTTATGACATTTCCTCTACGGAGTTTTTGGTGGGCTTTTTGGTGGGATTTTTCCTCTGCTCTCCTTTCCCTTATTTTGCTCTGATATCTCTGTCAAAAATTCCCCTGCTTTTATCTCAGAGAAGAACATCCTAGTGTGCCCCTTACTGATAACTTTCAGTCTTGCCGGGAACAGTAAGTATGCTTCTGCACCTTGTTTCTGGAAGGGTACTATCAGCTGCCTTACTTTCCACCTTCTTTCGACCGTAACATGGCAGAAATCAGGCCTGGCAAAAAATGTATTTCCATCAGCCGTCTTTCTGGACTCTGGTCTAGCCTTATCCATGATCTCTTGCCTCGCTAAGAAGTTCCCTAGAAAGACCAGGATTTATTTATTTAATGCCATTTATAAAGCGCGTGCAATTACCCTTAGGCGTCTCGGCGCTGAAATTGCATTAAAGTCTCACCCTAGACAGAAAAAGCAGAAAAGTGAATTACTGATTAAAAAGCCATGTCTTCAGTTTTTTTCTAAACTGAAGAAGAGTAGAACTAGTTCTTATATAGATGGGTAGGGTGTTCCAAAGTCTGGGGGCCGCGATTAAAAAGCGGCGATCACCCCAGGAAACTGTACGGCTACGTTGAACCACTAGCTGGTTAGAAGATGTGGATCTGAGCTTTCTCACAGGATTGTACGGAATCAGTTGTTTTTTAAAGAATCGAGGTCCTAAATCCTGAAGTGATTTAAAAACAGTGCACAGAGTTTTAAATTTGACCCTATTGTGAATGGACAGCCAGTGGTATTTTTTAAGCGTGTCCGAGATGGGTGCAAATCTGGTTTTTTTTGCAAGTACGCGGGCAGCAGCATTTTGAACGGTCTGTAATTTTTTGATGACTCTGTTCTGGGCATTAAGCAACAGACCGTTACAGTAATCTAATGAAGACAACACTAGCGAGGAGACTAGTGTTTTTGCTGCTGATTCAGGTAGGTAGGGTATGATTTTCCTTACAATACGTAACTTAAAGTGAGAATTAGCAGCCACTTTATTCGCATGGGCCATGAAGTTGAGCTGGTTGTCAAAGGTGACACCTAAGTTTCTAACTTTGACTGAGGGGCAAGGAGGTGTACCCATGGCCGCTGGCCACCAGGTTGCCGACCAGGCTGGGGAGAGCTTACCGAAGATAACCACCTCTGTTTTATCAGAGTTGAGCTTCAGGCAATTTCTTGCCATCCACTCACTAATTGCAGTCATCCCATCTTGGAAACTCTCCGCCATCTTCTGTCCATCACCCTTTATGGCCAGAACCAGCTGGGTGTCGTCAGCGTATGAGGTCAGGCCCATCCCGTAGGCTTTGATGACACTAGCAAGGTCCGACACGTATATATTAAATAGTGTCGGACTCAGGGATGAGCCTTGTGGGACCCCACACGGCAACGACAAGTCGGCAGATTGAAAGGGGCCCAGGGTAACGGCCTGGGTTCTATTGGCCAGAAAGGAGGCCAGAAGATCTCTAGCAGTAAGCTGAATGCCCATCCTCTCGACACGGTCGACCAAGATCTTGTGGTCGACCGTGTCGAAGGCAGCAGACAAATCAAGGAGGACTAATACAGCAGTACCTCCTTGGTCACGGATGACTCTTATGTCGTCGGCTGCTTTAATGAGAGCGGCTTCCGTGCCGTGATGTTTGCGGAAGCCGAACTGTGTATCATCCAGCAAATGATTGTTCTCTATATAAGCTGACAACTGCTGGTTCATGGCCTTTTCTATAACCTTCGCTAGGAAAGGGAGACTTGCAATCGGGCGATAATTTTTTAGTTCGCTTTTGTCTAACCCCGGTTTTTTAAGCAGAGGTTTGATTAGTGTGTTTTTCAGCGAGTCGGGGTAGGATCCGGATGCCAGAATAGTGTTACAGAGGGTGGTTATAATGGGGATGACTATATCTGGTACTGTGGCAAGTACAGAGGTAGGGCAGGGATCCAAAGCTGATCCAGCTTTAATCGTGTTAAAAATGCTTTTAACTTGATCGGTGGTAAGGGCATTGAAGGATGTCATAGTGGTGCTAGCCGGAGTCAATGGAGTGACCGGAGGAATAGTGACACTACTGTGGACCTGGTCAAGATTAAAAGCTTGATAAATATCATTGACTTTAGTGAAGAAAAAGTCTGACAAGGCATCGCATAAGGTTTGTGATGGGGGTGGATTAAGATCCGGGGCATTACCCGCAAGGGTTTTAGCAACGTGATAAAGCTCTTTGCTGGAATTTTTGGCAGATTCTATATGGCGAGTGTAGTCCTAGGAAGCTTGTTGTGCTGACCCCCACGGTTTTTCCTTACAAATAGAGGGTATCTGTGGGCTCTTTGCACTTCTAGTTCCCACTGCCATTTTGATTCTGGGAAGGCCTCTTTTAACAATTTAATCACATAACCTCTCAGATCCTGTCCCTCCCGCCCTTCTTCAAGTCCCAAGAGTCTTACATTGTTCCGCCTTTGGCGATTTTCAAAGTCTTCGACCTTCCACTGCAAGTCTTCCACTATCTTTCCTTGCTCAGCTTTGAAGGTCTGCCAGTCCGTTACTTCATCTTCCACTCTGCTGGTTCTTTCTTCGACTTGGGTTACTCTTTCCTCTACCTCTTCATACTTTCTATTTACCTTCCTCAGGGAGGCTTGTAGTTTTTTTGTGTCGCGTTTTGCTCTCCGGCTTTCTGCCCTAGCTTCGGATTGCATCTGCTTCAGTGTACCAAACAGCATCTCCAAAGTTACGTTCTGAGATGTAGATTTTGATCGCCCGGCATTATCTCCCTCCCCCTGACCACTTTCTTGGTAAGTCTCTGAAGTAGCAGAATAGTCCCACAATAGCTTTTTGTTCATGCTACTTCTGGACCCTCGCCCATCTCTTCTCCTTCCTGCTTTTCTTCTTTTTTGTGTTGCTATATCTCTGGAATCCTTGCTTGTATCTGAGCCGGTAGTGTGGTCAGTATAACTCCCCTCCTCCTCATTTTCAGGCTCGCTTATGTCCGTTGTGTCTGACCCCTCATTAACTGAAAAAAATTCAGGGGAACCTCCTCTATTGCTTCTATTGCCTCTACCCTCCTTGCCATCCTTATCACTGGCCTGTTCTTGCTCATGTTCTCGTCGCACTTCAATGCTCTGTGTGCTCCCCCAACTCGACTCAGAAGGTTGCCAGGTTTTTTTATTAAACCCTGCTTCCACAGTTAGTAAAGCGTCCAGCATTTGCACATTATTATGTCTTTCAAGCTCCTCCAAAGCTTCCCCACCTGTAATAGCGTTCTCCTTTGCCCCCTCGCTCACCTTCGCTGCTCCGGCGCTCTCCTCTGCACAGTGCGTGCTGCTTCCTGACGTGTCTGTTGGTTGCCCAACAACTGGAGCTCCAACGCTTGCGTCCTCGCGGTCTGCTTCCTCCGTTTCCTCGGAGCCCGCGTTCAGTGCGGCTGGGAGCCGCGGAGCACCTTCCCGATTCTGAGATGCTGGGGGTCCGCTCAGCACGCCTGATTGCAGTACATCATCCGCAGAATTGGGGGCACTTTAGGTGTAAAAGATTGAGGTAACGTAGATTGCCGCATCTGCTCCTTTGCAGTAGACGTTTGCGCTCGGTATAGCTTCCCTTCAGCCTCCTGTGACGGCTCTTTTACAACTTTGCTCGAACTGGCCGCTGCGAGTCTGGTTTCTGGCTTTGCCTCAGACTTTCTTTCTTGTCTGACGTTTTTCTTCTGCAGTGCTCCCTTTGAGGAGCGACTGAGATATTCCATCTGCTTTTTAGCGGCCACCAGAACTTTTGGTATAGCTCCTGTACGATTTTCTTCCCGCGTTGCTCGGCCTTTGATCGACCCAGTTGCTGTTGTTTTCTCTTTGTCTTTGTCTTGTTTATTTCGCTGTGACATGTTGACAGATGTGCTATTGATAGTAGCTATACTCCTCCAGCAGCTACACCAAACTTTTTTTGCTGCAGCAATTAATCTTTTCAAGTGTCCTGACTCAAGCGTTTCAGCAGAGATGCGATGTATGAGAACAGCAGGGTCCCACATCCCCGTATTCAATACTCCAGAATCACACTAGGGTAGGAGAGAGGAGAAGAGCGACTTTCCTCTACAGAGCTACGGCGGCCCAGGCACTAGGGTTGATGTAAACAATGCAATAACACAGGCTAGGCAGTAGGTGAATCTTATGCAAGCAATGCAATAACACAGGTCAAGCACTAGGATTGATGTAAACAATGCAATAACACAGGCCAGGCACTAGAAAAACGTGATGCAAACAATGGAATATTACAGGCGAGGTACTAGAAAAACGTGATGCAAACAATGCAATAACACAGGCCAGGTACAAGGAGAATCTGACGCAAACAATGCAATAACACAAGCCATGCAAAAGGAGAATCTGATGCAAACACTGCAATAACACAGGCCAGGCACGAGGAGAATCTGATGTAAACAATGCAATAACACAGGCCAGGCACTAGGAGAATCTGATGCAAACAATGCAATAACACAGGCACTAGGAGAATCTGATGTAAACAATGCAATAACACAGGCCAGGCACAAGGAGAATCTGACGCAAACAATGCACTAACACAAGCCATGCAAAAGGAGAATCTGATGCAAACACTGCAATAACACAGGCCAGGCACGAGGAGAATCTGATGTAAACAATGCATTAACACAGGCCAGGCACTAGGAGAATCTGCTGCAAACAATGCAATAACACTGGCCAGGCACTAGGAAAATCTGATGCAAACAATGCAGTAACACAGGCCAGGCACTATGGTTGATGCAAACAATGCAATAACACTGGCCAGGCACTAGGGTTGATTCAAACAATGCAATAACACAGGTCAGGTACTAGGAAAACATGACCCAAACAATGTAATAACACATGCCAGGCACTTGGATTGAAGGAAATAATGCAATAATACAGGCCAGACACTAGGAGATTCTGATGCAAACAATGCAATATCACAGGTCAGGCACTAGGGTTGATGCAAACAATGCAATAAAACAGGCCAGGCACGAGGAGAATCTGATGCAAACAATGCAATATCACAGGTCAGGCACTAGGGTTGATGCAAACAATGCAATAACACAGGCCAGGCACGAGGACATTCTGATGCAAACACTGCAATAACACAGTCCAGGCACTAGGGTTGATGCAAACAATGCAATAACACAGGCCAGGCACGAGGAGAATCTGATGCAAACAATGCAATAGCACAGGCCAGGCTCTAGAATTGATACGAATAATGCAATAACACAGGCCAGGCACGAGGAGAATCTGATACAAACAATGCAATAACACAGGCCAGGCACTAGGATTGAGGCAAACAATGCACTAACACAGGCCACGCACTAGGGTTGATGCATATAATGCAATAACACAGGCCAGGCACTAGGATTGATACAAACAATGCAATAACACAGGTCAGGCACTAGGAAAACGTGACGCAAACAATGAAATAACACAGGCCAGGCACGAGGGTTTATGCAAACAATGCAATTACACAGGCCAGGCACTAGGAAAATGTGACGCAAGCAATGCAATAACACAAGCCAGGCACTAGGGTTAATGCAAACAATGCAATAACACAGGCCAGGCACTAAGGTATCTGATGCAAACAATTCAATGACAAAGGCCAGGTACGAGGAGAATCTGATGCAGACAATGCAATAACACAGGTCGGGCACAAGGAGAATCGCATGCAAACAATGCACTAACACAGGTGAGGCACTAGGGTTGATGCAAACAATGCAATAGCACAGGCCAGGCACTAGGTGAATCTCATGCAAACAATGCAATAACACAGGCCAGGCACTAGGATTGATGTAAACAATGCAATAACACGGGGCAGGCACTAGAAGAATCTGATGTAAACAATGCAATAACACATGCCAGGCACTAGGAGAATCTTCTGCAAACAAAGCAATAACACAGGCCAGGCACTAGAAAAACGTGACGCAAACAATGCAATAACACAGGCCAGACAAGAGGAGAATCTGAGTCAAATAAGGCAATACCACAGGCCAGGCCCTAGGATTGAGGCAAACAATGCAATAACACAGGCCAGGTTCTATAGTATATGCACACAATGCAATTACACAGGCCAGGCACTAGGAAAATGTGACGCAAGCAATGTAATAACACAAGCCGGGCACTAGGGTTGATGCAAACAATGCAATAACACATGCCAGGCACTAGGAAAACGTGACACAAACAATGCAATAACACAGGCCAGGCACTAGGATTGACGCAAACAATGCAATAACACAGGCCAGGCACAAGGAGAATCTGATGCAAATGTCGAGAATCTGATGCAAACAATGCACTAACACAGGTTAGGCACTAGGGTTGATGCAAGCAATGCAATAACATGGGCCAGGCACTAGGATTGATGTAAACAATGCAATAACACAGGCCAGGCACTAGAAGAATCTGATGCAAACAATGCAATAACACAGGGACTAGGAGAATCTGATGTAAACAATGCAGTAACACAGGTTAGGCACTAGGGTTGATGCAAGCAATGCAATAACATGGGCAAGGCACTAGGATTGATGCAAACAATGCAATAACACAGGCCAGACACTAGGAGAAACTAATGCAAACAATGTAATAACAAAGGCCAGGCACTAGGAGAATCTGATGCAAATGTCGCAATAACACAGGCCAGGCACAAGGAGACTCCGATGCAAACAATGCAATAACACTGGCACCAATGGGGTTGCACCCAGTGGAGTTACTAACAGAAAGTGTTCAGTGTCCACCAGCAGGAAAACATCTATTCTGTCAGCAAGTTCTCTTGACAGGTGAGCATGTAATAGCTGGCGGGATCCAGGGAACTTTGAGGTCAAGAGGGTGGGAGGACAAAGACTGGTTTCATATGGACTGAAGCATGGGCAGAATGAGCAATATTTCAAGGAAGTATTACCGTACAGTAAATCATGCAGAGTCAATTTTTTAGGTATGGGATATTATGTACCAAGTGGTGTCAGGGAGATTATAATCTTCCCTACAAGGGTAATCTGCTTTACAAAGAATTTCAATACGCGGAGAGACATTAAAAAGAAGCAACGGGGCATGCAGTGAGAGGAGAGAATGCAAATTGTCACTAATGTTATGGAACAGCACACAACTTTAGAGGCAACGTAGATACAGGGGAGACACCTGAAATGGGCTCTGCACCTCACATGATTCCAGTACACGAAAGCGCCTTTACACACAGACCAAACATCCTTGGTGGGTCCGAGGGGAGAAGGCGGGGCTCAGAACACAAACATTTAAACTCGAGGTGTGGTATTATTTCTAGGGTGTTAGCGCTTCTTGGTGGAATTCACACACGGATATTAGGAAAAGAAAGATCCCTATTTGGGTTGGCGCTGCAAGGTATAGAGAACACTAAACTCTATAAACCTGAGCCTGTGCTCAAAGCTACAAATTAAGACACTCCCCAGCACACGTGAAATTCGCATCAAGGTTTGCCTATTATGGTTTGTAGACAGTTCACATGTCAATGTTCAAGCAAGTAAATTAAACTTTGATGAAAACAAAAGGTTGTTCGTTGTTTATTCCATCATATCTCATCTTTAATGTATTCACCACATTCAACACGTGTTTCGTCGCATTGGGGGGCTCTCCCGCGACTTCCTCAAGGCTAATGCTTCTCATCTGCGATCTTTGATATGTGGTGATAATTCCGACCCACATAGGGGTTCAAGTTTCTTGCGACGCGCACACTCTTATATCAAGTAAGTATCTCCCTCGTGTCTATCGGTTGCAGGTATCTCTACACAGTCTCTCCTGGTATCCGTCGCGTCGCTCACGTTGCTCTCGTGTGCGATAAGCAACTGGAGTTGCTGTGTTTTTATAAAGGAGATATTTAGATATGCCTTCGTATTAAGAGATGCAGAAATTCATTCTTGATAGAATCAGGACTAGACTCAGGTTTTTCCTAGATGAAGCTGGGATTTCAGCATTTGGGAGCTTGTAGAACAGTTGATTTTCAGCTCCTTTGCAACCCCACCTCGAAAAGGACAGGCCTCACCTCGTCTGCACCCCTCCACCCCAGGACAGGCTTCACCTCCTCCGCACTCCTGGAAAGGCCTCACCTCCTCTGAATCCCTGGACAGGGCTCACCTCCTCTGCACCCCTAGACAGGCCTCACCTCCTCTGCACCACTGGACAGGCCTCACCACCTCTGCACCCCTGGACAGGCCTCACCTCCTCTGTACCCCTGGACAGGCCTCATCTCCTCTTCCCGCTAGACAGGCCTCTCCTCCTCTGTCCACTGGACATGCCTCACCACCTCTGCCCCCCTGGACAGGCCTCGCCTCCTCTATACCTCTGGACAGGCCTCACCTCCTCTACACTCCTGGAATGGCCCCTATTCCTCTGCACCCCTGGACAGGCCTCACCTCCTCTGCACCCTGGAAAGCCTCACGTTTTCTGCCCCCCTGGACATGCCTCTCCTCCTTTGCACACCTGGGCAGGCCTCTCCGCTTCTGTACCCCTGGACAGGCTTCACCTCCTCTGCACCCCTGGACAGGCCTCCCCTCCTCTGCACCCCAGGACAGGCCTCACCTCCTCTGCCCCTCCCCTGGACAGGCCTCTCCTCCTCTGCACCCCTGGACAGGCCTCACCTCCTCTGCCCCTCCCCTGGACATGCCTCTCCTCCTCTGCACCCCTGGACAGGCCTCACCTTCTCTGCACCCCTGGACAGGCCTCTCCTCCTCTACACCCCTGGACAGGCCTCTCCTCCTCTGCACCTCTGGACAGGCCTCATCTCCTCTGCCCCTCCCCTGGACAGACCTCTCCTCCTCTGCACCCCTGGACAGGCCTCACCTCCTCTGCCCCTCCCCTGGACAGGCCTCTCCTCCTCTGCACCACTGGACATACCTCTCCTCCTCTGCACCTCTGGACAGGCCTCACCTCTACTGCACCCCTGGACAGGCCTCACCTCCTCTGCACCTCTGGACAGGCCTCTCCTCCTCTGCCCCTCCTCTGGACAGGCCTCACCTCCTCCGCACCCCTGGACAGGCCTCACCTCCTCCGCACCCCTGGACAGACCTCACCTCCTTTGCACCCCCTGGACAGACCTCTCCTCTTCTGCACCTCTGGACAGGCCTCTCCTCCTCTGCACCCCTGGACAGGCCTCAGCTCCTCTGCACCCCTGGACAGGCCTTCCCTCCTCTGCACCCCTGTGGACAGGCCTCACCTCCTCTGCACCCCTGGACAGGTCTCACCTCCTCTGCACCCCTCGACATACCTCTCCTCCTCTGCACCCCTCGACATACCTCTCCTCCTCTGCACCCCTGGACAGGCCCCTCCTCCTCTGCACTCCTGGACAGGCCACACCTCCTCTGCTCCCCTGGACAGGTCTCACCTCCTCTGCAGCCCTCGACATACCTCTCCTCCTCTGCACCCCTGGACAGGCCTCTCCTCCTCCGCCCCCTGGACAGGCCTCTCCTCCTCTGCGCCCCTGGACAGGCCTCTCCTCCTCTGCACCCCTGGACAGGCCTCAGCTCCTCTGCACCCCTGGACAGGCCTCAGCTCCTCTGCACCCCTGGACAGGCCTCACCTCCTCTGCACCCCTCGACAGGTCTCACCTACTCTGCCCACCTGGACAGGGCTCATCACCTCCACTCCCCACTCAGGCTCCTGACCTCACCATGAATGCCAGGCGGGGGGGGGGGGGGGATCTGATCAATGGATTAATAGATTGCAGCCAAGTGAGTTGGCAGCTCTCCTACCTGAGCAGAAACCTGTCCAGGCTCTCTCCTCCTCCTGGGGCTGGGGGGGGGGGAGCAGATCTGGGGTCTGAGGGGGGTCAGTAGATGAAGGTATCTGCCCACCAGACAGGGCTCCTTCCTCCTCTGCAGCAGGCTGGACACACCAGGAGAAGGAGGAAGTGATGTCACCACCGCTGCTGGTGCTGTCTCTGCCACCTCTGACCCGGAAGAGGAAACTCTTCTTTCATCCAATCTGCAGCTCTGTGGGTTTCATCAGCAGGCGAGGAGCGCCCTCTGATGGCTGTTGACGGAACCACCACCTCCAGGCTCACACAAACAAGCATTGGTGCCTGTAAACACCTGGGATTTCAGATGTCACAGATGTGAATGTTTTAAGGGTCAGACAGTTCAAGTACAGGGCCTCACACTTTGCTGCTGTAAAAAAGTATTTATAACTTCACTTCAGATGAGCATCTTCCAAACACTAATGTAAAGGACTTAAGAGTATTTACAGAAAGGCGACAACTGGAAGCAGGCGCGCAACACCCATTGGAATGAAAGGGCTTCAGCCCCCCCCCCCTTCGTGTGTGGCAGCCCGGGCTCAGACAGCTCCCGGGCACACACGCAGCCGCACCCGAGCACTTCACAGTTCTTTAAAAGACCATGTGCATGTTAAAGAGGCTTTGTTGATGTTTCACCCCTTCTAAGAGCCCCTGCAGCGCCACTCTACCTACTGCTTAATGTTTCAGCCCCCCCATGAAATTTTTTCTTAGCCCCCCCGAAATGTGGCTCTAGTTGCGCGTCTGACTGGAAGTGGCAGTCTGTATTTCAAAGAATATATCTGTATTTCAAAGAATATATCTGTATTTCAATGAATATATCAGAATATCAGTCAGTTTTCCCTTTAAACTGGGCAGCTTATTTATTCTTTTAAAAAAATTATTTGCAGTTTTTCAAATCCACAACGTCCTAGATAGCAAAGTAAACAGAGGTAAATACCATGGAGTTTTAAACACCAGATCAGTGACAATGCGGCATAGGTCATGTGTCAAAGCGACAATTGAAGGAACAGCTTATTTATAATTTTCCTATGTCTGTGGCTTATTCCTTATATTTACTTCGGTTTTATATCCTCAAACAAGACTGAATTGTAGGTTCTAATTAGGTCTTGAGTTTCTGGTTAAAGAGCACAACTGTCCCCTAAAATATTAAGATAGCGGTCTCCTCCAGGCTTTGTTTTTTTGTTTACAGTAACCACCATCCTCTCTCAACAAAGATTCAATGACAAAAATAAAGCAATGTATCTTTGAAACAATTAATTCCTAAGATAGGGCAACCAAGTATGAACCAGAAATTTCTTACACAGTTTACATTGTATCAAAAAAATGAGTGGGTGTTACTGGTCTGAAGAAAAGGGGAGGGGCATTTCTTTACTCTAAAATATTCTACTCCTTCACATAGGCTCCTATATAAAAGTACGTCGTCATCAATACACCGCTGATTAGTGAGCACGTCAACTCTTTGTAGCATTGTCATGCAAGCAACCTTGAGTGCCTCGACAGCGACATTAATTTGGACGTGCATATATCAGAGCCTTCAGGTGTCACTCATCACGAGTGACACTAACACATTTGTAGGTCGTGGTGAGGTCTCACACAAACCTGGCCCATTCTTCCAGACTATGGGGATTAACTAGAACTTCACACATGACTATTCGGCACAGAGCAGACCCTCTGTCCTACATTGTGGTGCAAAACTTTTCTCATATTTCACCATGAGTACTGCACACAGTGCAGTAGAATGTTAAATTGAATGTCTATTTTAGTGAGACTTGGTTGTCAATCTTATCACTTTACATGTGTGCTGATCATGTCTATAAATTTAGTAATGTCTCTTCCTTTGGAATTGTCAAAGTCAAATGTTAAGTGACACCACTCCCTGTGTCTTTTTTAAATACCTCAATTCTCTATTGATTTTTCATATACAATGAGCATATAACAGGTATGAAAGTTTATCGATTCAGCAATATACTGTGTAAACTAGAACTTATGAGAAGACATTGAAAACAAGAAAAACAGTAAATGAAATAAACCCTCTAGATAGAGGTGATGTGGCTCAGAAAATCCTGCAGATGATCAGGGAAGGAGGATGAGGGAGACCACGAGGGGAAGGGACATGGGAACAGGAAAAGAAAATGTCAGGGTGCCAAGCCCCATGGTCGCCCACAAAAAGCCAACTCCCACTATGAAGGCCATAGCCAGCTAACTCTTACAGTGGTGGGTTAAATCCTGGAATGCTGACATTTTGTGAAGCAAGGTCAGACGGGCCATCAATTGCGGTGCCACCTCTAGGTTGGTCATCAAGATATCCCAAACATGACAGGCACCGCGCGGTGCCTGCCATGTTGTACCCCCTCAACCCCCCACCCCCCTTCACCCTGGGGGCCACAACGGGCCACCAAAGCAAGAACCGTATGCCTTTTCGTGGTGGCATTGCCGCCACGGAAAGGCATTCCCCTCAGCCCATCCTAATATGGCTGGCGGTGTCTGATAGACACCGCTACCATATTAGACCTTTTCCGCCGCGGTCGCAAGGTGACCGCAGCGGTAAAGAGGCAGACGGTCTTCCCGTCTGCCACAGTCCCCCCCGCCATTGTAATATGGCGGGGGGAAATAGGTGGCAGATGGGCAAGGATGGCGGACGGATCGCCACCGCCTGCATGGTGGTGGCAATCCGTCCGCCATCCTAATCGTCCCCTAAGTTAGCGGCCTCTGTCAGGCATTGATACTTGGGATTGTCTCTTTGTTTGTTGCTTTGTTGACCACCTCCCTCTCTCTATCAGTTCAATACTTTATTTTGCATAAAAGTGCCTAAAACATTTACAATAATTTAATAAAAAGACATTAAATATGAAATAGCGCCAGTATAGGGATAAAAATATCTTACAACACTACCAAGCTTGTTTTAGATCAGTGATTCCACAACAAATCGACTTAAAAAAATTCATAAAAGGCAATGCGTCATAAGTAAACTGAATAATCTATTGTGTTTCTCTCCAGATGGTCAATAATCCTCTATTTCCACCATAACCACTTCATCTATCACTGGACACATCAACACCAATAATAGTCGACCAAAAAAAAAACTCCCTCTCTCAAGTATGATTCAATTACAAAAAATAATCAAGCAATGGCGTAGCCAATAGGTCTCGCCGACCGGACCTAATACGTGTTTAGCCATGCAGGAGAATAGGGTTTAGGCGCAGGGGGGGTTTGCTTAGACTAGCACTAATCTTTGAAGCTACTGTTTGTGGGGTCATGCTGCTGCAACACAAATCAACCACCAACAGAACCAAGCAGATCCAGGCACACGTACAAGCATACACACTCGTGCAAGCAGGCAATGAAGAGGGAGCATGCGGGCACCTGATCTGCCAGCCAGAGTCTGTGCCCAGCTCCTCGTGGCTGCCCAAGCAGAGCCCCCTGCACACTGCGCCAGATGCCTTAGGCACGTCTCTTTTATTAACCGGATTGACTAAATCGATATCATGGATAATGAGACAGCAAGCACTGATTTCAGACATCCCTTTTCCCAGTCCTTTCCCTCCCCCTCCTTCTCCTCACCGGATCCGTTACCCCAACACTGACGCCCCTCGTGTACCGGCTTGGCAGACAAGCAATGGCAAAGCCAATAGGTCACGCCTTTTGGCTTTGCCAATGGTTTTTGCTGACTCTGTTCAGCCTTTTAATAAACAGTGGTGTGCCGCGGGCGGGCAAGGGAGGGGGAGCACCTCACGGGCCGCCGCAAGTGAAGAGGCAGGCGGAAACAAAAAAGAAATGCAGACAACGGGAGGAGGGCGGGAGCATGTTCAACACGGACAAAGGAGGTGGGAGGGAGCAAAGGGTATGCGGACAGCGGGGGGCGATGGCCTTGTGAACACGGACAAAGGGTAGGGGTGGGAGCAAAGTAACAGGAAATTTAACAAGCGCGCCGCTAAAGTGAAAGTGACTACACTGTGTTTAATTAGTAACCTAATCCAAAATGAGGAATGCAGCTGCCACCCTGCACGCTGCTACTCGCTCCCGAGATCAAAACAAGGTGGGAGTGAACCTTTGAGAAGAGGTGGGACATGCACCCGCCTTTGGCCATTTGCGTGCTTCCATTATTGAAAGACACATGCAAACGCCAATCCAATGTGTGGGAGGAGTCAGACCCATACAGAGAAGTTTAGAGTGCTCACAAGAAGCCTCCCATAGAGCTAGGCTCGACCTAAAAAAGATATTGTTGAAACAAGAATTCCTAAGAGAGAGCAAAAGTAAAAGACACCGCTTGCCTTCCGCACCGCGTTTTTAAGCTCTTTAAAACACTTTACATTTTCCCTTTCTCATTTTAAAAATACCTTACTCATTTGTACATTGCTTATTTGTACTTACATGTCACGGGGCGATGTTGTCGTACAAGTTTGGGGTAGCTTTTAGTTTTTAACTTTACTGGGGGGTATACAATTCAAATTTGCTTGAATACGATTTGGATTTGCTTGAATTTGAATCTGCTTGAATCACTTTTACCTGCATTCAAATGGCGGCGGTGTAACTCCACTGCAAAGCCTTCGCTTCCCCACTCCAGTGTTTGGCAGTGGGCGGGGCAGCTTACTTTTTTCTCTTCTAACGCTTCTTAAGATGTTCAAAGTGCAGATGTGCCACTGGTGTACTGAAGGCGAGCCTAAGGCAAGCCCATCTGCTCATGATCCCGGAAGTAACCAGATTCTAGCACATCAGAAAACGTCAATGGGAATAGCAATTGCTCCTGCTGCAGATAATGTCTTACCAATGCCCAGTGCTTCAGGGGCAAAGAAATGCATGTGACAAGAGAGATCACTTATGAAAGGTCTGCAGGTTAAACCTTTCAGCACAATCTAAAGGACCTGAAAGAGAAAGGAATCTAGACTTGTCGTAAAATACACATCAACGACAAGCGAAATAACGACTGAGAAGAGTTCCTCCACCAGACCCCATGCATGGTCAGGGCCGCATATTTTCTATTCACTACAGATTTGTTACTAAAGATGACTGCATCAAAGAGCTGGTACTGGACGTCATTACTGATACAATTGTTTTTCTAGGTTGATACAGTCCCCATGTTTTGTCTGCAGCCCACCGTGGTCCAGTTTGATATCGCTGTTTGCCGATTACCTGGTCTTCTGAAGTACTTCCTTTGCCCGTTGTAGCTGCTGCCTAGAGCCTCCTGAGATTTGCGGGCTCAATCCTTACATCAAGCCATCCACGCGCTTTCCTCGCAGACCGCGGACTGCCGGGGAACTACATCCCCCAGAAGGCAGTGCGGTCTCGCGGGAAGAGGCGCAAGAGGACCCGTGTCACCACCACATAAATCTGCCAGGGAGACCCCGCGGCGCGGGATGCTGTTTGCCGATTACCTGGTCTTCTCAAGTACTTCCTTTGCCCGTTGTTGCTGCCGCCTAGAGCCTCCTGAGATTTGCGGGCTCAATCCTTACATCAAGCCATCCACGCGCTTTCCTCGCAGACTGCGGACTGCCGGGGAACTACATACCCCATAAGGCAGTGCGGTCTCGCGGGAAGAGCCCGAGAGGACCCGCGTCACCACCACATAAATCTGCCAGGGAGACCCCGCGGGACGCTGTTTGCCGATTACCTGGTCTTCTGAAGTACTTCCTTTGCCCGTTATTGCTGCCGCCTAGAGCCTCTTGAGATTTGCAGGCTCAATCCTTACATCAAGCCATCCACGCGCTTTCCTCGTGGACCACGGACTGCCGGGGAACTACATCCCCCAGAAGGCAGTGCGGTCTCGCGGGAAGAGGCGCGAGAGGACCCGCGTCACCACCACATAAATCTGCCAGGGAGACCCCGCGGCGCGGGACGCTGTTTGCAGATTACCTGGTCTTCTGAAGTACTTCCTTTGCCCGTTATTGCTGCCGCCTAGAGCCTCTTGAGATTTGCGGGCTCAATCATTACATCAAGCCATCCATGCGCTTTCCTCGCGGACCGCGGACTGCCGGGGAACTACATCCCCCAGAAGGCAGTGCGGTCTCGCGGGAAGAGGCACGAGAGGACCCGCGTCACCACCACATAAATCTGCCAGGGAGACCCCGCGGTGCGGGACGTGCGTGGGCTCGCCCAGGCCAAGGGCGGGCCTGTCTGTGCCCGTCCGGGATCGTTCGAGGCCGGGCAGGGCCACCCCCCTGATATTGCCATTCCAAGGACAGCTGGACCCTGCAGCAATGAGTGGGGTGTATTTTTTTTAAGTACCTATTGAATGTCTGGGGTAAAACACACCATGGGCATAAAAATCCAACCGCCACAGCTCGTAATGCTACGTCTATAGATACTATGTTGGAAAGGGCAATGGACATAGTCAGTACCGAGATCGAACTGACAGAGAGACGTTTATCCAGTACAAGTTGAGAACACTGATATAAGTGACCCTCAAATAATGGTATACAATGAGGCTGACCACTGTCCACACCCATTAATTGGAGATAACTTACTGAACGTGGAAGGCTCTGACCATATAGGTGCAATAGTGGACTCTTTATCTAGGAGCTGCCCAATTGACATTACAGTTTTGGTTAATTCGGACATATCCCCTAACCCTGAGGTATGCGGAGCGAAAAGGAAGAGGAAGGCGGCGAAACCAGTTTGCTCCAAACGGAAACAACCTCCACGCTTGAACTCAAAATGCACAACATTGAATACATGGATTAAAGGCCTGAAGGCCATAGTAGACCCAATCCCTAGTAGTGACTCAATTGATTTAGTTTCGTTGGATGTTTTAAGTAACTCTGTATACACACAGACGGAGTCCACACAGACTGGTTTTTCTAATTTTACACTTGGGGACACTGCCATAGATATTATTATAGACACACTGTATGAACGTGTTAAAGGGATTGTGGATAACAGCTTTGCAAAACTATGGAAGCGTCTAGATCACCTCGAATCCTTAACCACTAAGGCAAAATCTCCCTGTAGGGAACCTAATCAGCAGCCTGAAAAGGCTGGTCCCCAGGGAAATTTAGCCCAGAGTGGGCAATATGTACCTCAAACTGCAAAGTCGTTATCTGCCCCCTGTGATATTAACAGTAAAACTAATAATTCTGCAGCTTTAAAAACACGCATTGGACCTGCTAATATTCAAAACATGAGTGTCATTTATGCTCATGACGTCACGACAGTCCGCTCGAATACTGTCAATATTAATATCGGCAGACATGTTGAGCCAAACAAGGATGTTTTAAATCTTTTTAAATCTACCTTCAGCATCTTGCCCGTATGCTTTGGTTCTTGCAGGGGTACCTCCATTAGGGAAAAACAAAATAGAGTCCTGGGAACAACTTCGGAACAAAAGTGTGGATTGGCTGGCTAAATACAAAGGGTACAGGAGGTGGGATATACATGATATTCTAATGGTACGAAGGGTAGGCTGGGTGGGACCAGCAGAAAAAGCTATTAGGATTGATTGTATTGTCATCAACTTTAGCCGACCAGGTATTGTTAGATCTAAACTAGTTGTTAGAGAGACTAATTACCCCCTACCCACAAACATAAGTACACTACCCCTCGGCTTCTTTTATAGACCACCACCGACACAGTGCTCATTCATTAGCCCATTTTCCCAATCGGTAAATAGGTTCTCTCCCGTCTCTGACCTAGACACTCTTGTTTGACCTTTTTCTAAATCTCAACCGACTGTTTCTGTATTCGCGGCACCCTTTGAGACTCCTAAAATTAATATTGACACTGAGGTGGAAACTTTCTCCAAATGATCATTCTGACTCATTACTACTGGTGCTGAGCTGGAATGTGGCTGGTCTGGCTCCTAAACTAGACATCGAAGAATGGGTTAATATGGTAAATAAATTTGATATCCTTATCCTGGGCAACTAAAGAATTATACCTAGAAGGATATGAGTGCTGTAATATTATACCCCCTCACCCCAAACACGGTAGACCCTCTGGCGGTTTATCAATATGGGTCAGTATCGCATCAGGTGGCAGACCGAAATTAATTCCCATTAGAAACGCTAACTTTCAAGTACTGATTTATACACGGGGGTTTCTATTTGTTTTATTAATTTTTATAATAAGGACTTCTTAACCACACCTAACGTTAATTTTGTTAATCTTTTTAACTTTATTTTGGACATGGCTAATCTACTGGGAAAGCATGAACCGGTAGGGATATGTTTGGGAGGTGACTTTAATGCGAAGATAGCAGGGGGAAATACTGCGAGTCCCACCCAGCACATCTCAGTTAATCCATGTAAGAGACGACACAAATTAATAAACCACCTATCAAATAGCAGCCTTTTAAATGTTATGGATATTGTTTCTGTAAATAATGGGGAAAATTCAACACCGACTTATAGAGGTTTTGGTCGAGCCTCAACTATAGACTATGTTTTTATATCTGCGCCATTAGAAGATCATCTGGTTTGGGCAGAGGTTAGGGCATCGACTTTTGGGGATCGCAATCCCATCTTAGTCTCTTTCTGGGCAGCCCCGAAACCCAAAACTAGAAAGGAGCCAGGGGCTGGCAATTTAGACATTTCCACTGATAACCTAAGAGTTAAATGGAAAGCATTGGACTGCACGAAGGTGTTCCAAAAGATGGTATAAAACTATCCATCACTCTGTGAGACTTGTCTCACACTGGCTAACCCTAACCCAGAGGCAGTCTCTGCTTTTCTCTTACTATGCGCAGGTATTAAAGAACTAATCACCAGACCCGCAGCTACACCTCTACCCGACCCTAGGTGGTTTGATAACATTTGCTCCAGGGCTAACAGAGAACTCAGAGCTGCCCTATCAGCTTTCCCTAGAGATCCTAACCTCATTAGAGTACTAAGGCACACTTATAAAAGTGCAGTAAAGCACAGGCGAGATGTGGTTTTAAAAGAGCTCAGCCCAGGGGCCCCCGGATAGAAGAGCCCAGCCCAGCCCAGGGGCCCCCAGATAATCAATCAATCAATCAATCAAGCATTTATAAAGCGCACTACTCACCCGGAGGATCCCAGATAGAAGAGCTCAGCTCAGCCCCAGGGTCCCCGGATAAAAGAGCCCAGCTCAGCCCCAGGGCTCCTGGATAGAAGAGCCCAGCTCAGTCCCAGAGGCCACCGGATAGAAGAGCCCAGCTCAGTCCTAGGGGCCCCAGATAGAAGAGCCCAGCTCAGGCCCAGGGGCCCCAGATAGAAGACCCCAGCTTAGCCCCAGGGGCCCCAGATAGAAGAGCCCAGCTCAGCCACAGGGGCCCCGGATAGAAGAGCCCAGCTCAGCCCGGCTCCTGGAGAGATTCCCTCCAGGATTATTCAGTCCATTTCTACAAACACGGCAGAAGGTGCTGACAATCTCCTACCTGAGCAGAGACCCGTGCAGACATGTCCAGGCTCTTTTCTCCTCCTGGGGTGCCAAGGGGGGGAGGCGGGAAGATCTGGGGTCTGAGGGGGCAGTCTGAAGGGGGAGCCGGGGCTGATCTGGGGTCTGGGGGGGGGGCGCCGGGGCAGATCTGGGGTATGGGGGAGGTGCAGATATTGGGGGCTGGGGGGACGGGCAGGTCTGGGGTCTGAGGGAGGGGTCTGTGTGGGTCTGTAGATGGACGTAACTGCCCACTAGACAGGGCTCCTTTCTCCTCTGCAGCAGACTGGACAGACCATGAGAGGCCGGAAGTGATGTCACCACCGCTGCTGGTGCTGTCTCTGCCGCCGCTGACCCGGAAAAGGAAACCCTTCTCCTTTTCATCCAATGTGCAGCTCAGTGAGATTCATCAGCAGACAAGGAGTGCCCTCTGCTGGCCGCTGACGGAACCGCCGCTTCCAGGTACCAGCAGTGAATACATTTCACACAAACAAGCATTTATACCTGTAAAAACCTGGGATTTCAGATGTCACAGACATGAATGTTTTTAAGCACCAGACAGTTCAAGTACAGGGCCTCACACTTGGCTGCTGCTGTGGAAAAGTATTTATAGCTTCACTTCAGATGAGCATCTTCCAAACACTGATGTAAAGTCAAGTCAAGTCAAGTCAAGAGATTTATATAGCGCGCTACATACCCATAGGGTCTTTGTGTGCGTGGGTTAGGAGGCGGAAAGTAATCCTCTTATTTACGGGGAGCCAGTGGAGGTTTTTCAGGTGACCAGAGATGTGTTCTTTACACGGAATGTCTAGTATGAGCCTGGCTGAAGCGTTCTGGATGCGTTGGAGTTTTTTCTGGAGTTTTGCGGTGGTACCGGCGTATAGGGTGTTTCCGTAGTCCAGGCGGCTCGTGACCAGTGCGTGGGTGACCGTTTTTCTAGTTTCGGTGGGGATCCAGCTAAATGTTTTTTTGAGCATGCAAAGAATGTTGAAGCAAGATGATGAAACGGCGTTGACTTGTCTGGTCATCGAGAGTGAGGAGTCCAGGATGACGCCCAGGTTCCGTGCGTGGTCCGTCGGGATGGGTGCTTTTCCAAGGGCCTCTGGCCACCAAGAGTCATCCCAGGCGGAGGGGGAGGTGCCTAAGATGAGGACTTCTGTTTTGTCTGAGTTCAGTTTCAGACGGCTGTGCTTCATCCACTCGGCTACTTCTTTCATTCCTTCGTGTAAGTTGGTTTTGGCGTTGTTAGTGAGGAAAATTGAATTTTGCCTTGTCATGTGTGCCTACGTGTTCCACATCCTATGTAATATGTGCATGATTGATATGCATATATCCCCCTATGATCGATTAAAGACCCAATTCTAGTTGTGTCCAACGTTAGTATCCCAGTTTCCAGTTCTCGTGAAAGCAACGAGTATTAGGCCTATGTTGCCAATGTTTTACACGTTAATGCACGTTAATTCATCGAATTGTCCCCGTTTCTAGGCCTCAAAGGGCCTGAGCACCAGATTCAAGCTCCAGTCTCCTGAACCCACTCCGAGGAGCGATGCAGCCCCTCCCGCATCCCTGACCCTTTGATTACTTCCTGCCGCGCAGCGCGGTGCCCGGCCTGGCTCTGCCTGCCTGTCTGCCAAGAATATGTTATGCCTCTAGTTATCAGTTCAGCTCTCCGTCTTCACATTCCTAAGCTAACGAACCGCATAAACATCTCCAGTTATAGTCTAGTCTTTCTGTCTCCATGCAAGAGAATTACTGTATTAATATTCCATAGAAGATTCATAGCACACGCAATACACGAAGAATATATGCATGCACCAGTCTTAGTGTCAAGTAGCCTTTGCCCTGATAACTTTTAGATTCTATCAACATGTACTCCAAACACAAGATACCAGATATGCTATAGGTACATGTCGTCCTGACATCGCAGACTTTAGTCTCCTCTTCTAGTGCAGAAGTCATAGCCCCCAGTTCTCCCAGTCACACGTCATAGCCCGTTTGCGCGCACCACTAGGTTAAAGGTTCCAGCTGCCCAGGTAGCCCCCTCCATGTATCCACCCATTTATGACACTTCTGTGACGTTCTCATCACATGTTCACGTGCACGCCCTGTGCACGCCTTCTTTTCACGCCCATGTGTTCTTATCTTACGTTTGTCACTTGTTACGCCTACTGTATGTAATGCAATTATAATGTTTTACTATATATACCATGTACTGTTAATGAGACGTGGCAGCTGCCACTCGTGCCATTCTATTTCAGGCTGTTCCGATCCTGTCCCTTCCCTTGTGCCTGATTAAAGCCTGTTAGACTCAGATTCCTCGGATCCTGCCTCTTATTTATTGAGCTATCTGTTTCCTTTAATGTATTCAAAAATAGTACCGGTAATTAATTATTTATTTACCACATAATGGCGCCCGAATAGGTACGAGCCCCTTCCCCACGCGCCGGCGATGTAACGCAGGCCCCCTGACCCTTCTACAGCCGTGACGGAACTCTACCGTGCACGTGCAGATATTTCTGCTTCATCAAGTCTCCCTCAGGCCCACGGAGGAGACGGAGACTGCGGTCCGGCATCCAGACGAGGCGGTGAGGAATGCGGTTCGTCCCGACCAGAGCCCAAGCCGAGAGAGCAAGGTCCGAGGTATCCGGAGGCCCACCTGTAACCGAAGCCCGAAGTTCGAAGCGCATGCGTAGTAACCAGACGTCGTAGCAGTCCAGTCCAGTCCGAGGCCTTCAAGTTCTGCTTCCCGGTGAGTACCGTTGCGGGGGAAGTATCTAGACAGGTTCATTAGTTTGTCCCTGGTCCGATGGGTTTGGGTACACAGATCCAGTACGAAGTATTCATCTAGGTGGATACGGTATGACGTGTCTCTTTATGAGACCGGTATGTTCTGTACTGTTTTAGCAGTGCATCCAGTAATTCTAGTAAGTCCGTTCTCGAGAAATTCAAGTATGTTTTCAATGTATCAGGTAGTATTCTGTTCGAACTGTTATTAATGTATTTTTTATGTCGTGGTATGAGTGATTTGTTTGCCATTTCATTACTGTGATTATTGTGTATTGTGTTTAGTACTAGTACGACCCAATCATGCCTCTGTTTTCGAAATTACGTCAGATAAAAACCAGAAAAGGGTTACTCGAAGAATCAGTTCCTGTCCCTCCTAGGGACAGTCCTGGATACTTTATGTATGACAAGCATGGTTTAAATGCCATATTATATCTAGACTTATGGGTGGATTACACAAAGGATCTTGAAGAGAAATATAGATTGGCCTGTATCAGGTACATGGGATGCCGAGTGCATCATGCGAGTAGAAGAAGCATTATGGAAAAATAAAGCTAGACAATCTCAGAAAGATGCCATCGAGTTATGGCGCAAAGAATCTCATAAAAGAACCGAAAAAGAATTCAGAAAAGCAGAGTTAAGTAGGGAATCCTCAGAAAAAGCCCAAAAAAAGGGATCTTCTAGAAGAAGGTGAACGAGTTAGATCAGAACAGTCAGACAGACAGAGAAATGCCCTTATTAAAGGTATGTATCCTCTTCTTGCCGAGGGCTTGCCGAAGGCAACCCCGGAAGTACCCTGTAATTTACCGCCACCATTGGTCCCGATTAAGCTACGTCATAAACCGACTGCAGCTGAAATTTTTCTTTCGTCCTACTTGGACGATACAGTCCCAGAATATGCAAATCCTATTCCGCCTGCTCACCCGCAGCACCCTGTTAATAATGTAATTCCTGTTCCTCCAGCCACTGGTCCCGGGGACCATGTTAATGTGCCAGTACCCCCGGACCAGCCCACATTAGGTATGCCCGTTTTGCCAGTCACTCTACCAGCACGTACAGTATTAACTGACGATTCCAGTTCAGGAGGTGCGGGGGGAGGTGCTCCTATCACCCCGCCTCAAGTAAGACGACTGACGCCGTGAGAAGCAGCGTTACAGCGCACGCCAAAAGTGGCTACATACGCAGACCTCAAGCGACTTCTTACTGACTGCATATATGATCTAGTTCCAGGCGAAGATCACATGATATTATATTCGGTACGTTTAAGACGGGTTGCCAACTTTTTGGTCACCCTGCCCGACATGAAAGAACATCTAGACAGAATATATCATTTTGTCCGTACAGGAGAGAATCCAGGAAGTATTCACGAAGCTATGGCACACAGGAAAGCCGAGATTCAAAATATGATTTTACAGTTCTTGATTAACTGTTTAATAAGAGAACAAGATTATCCAGATAAAGACCAAGACGAGATGAAAGGCCTGACTAGGTGGAGTGACAATATAGCCGAGGGAAAACACAAGTCACAAGGTAGTATAGAAAGTATGTACAGGAAAATTCGCAAGGAAATTATAAGTATACACCAGAAGGAGGAAGCAAAAAGAGCAACCGAGAAAGAGAATGACTCTTCAAGTGAAGAGGTAGATAGCGAGAATCCCGCCAGAATAGCATATGTAGGTAGAACTAGATTTTCCGACAGACATTCACGCCTAGATTACAAGAAAGTTTTTCCTCCTCCCGTACCAGAACAGTGTTCTCTAGAACAAGTATTTCAGGCTGCCGATAAAATTCTGAAATCACGAATAGGTTATAGTGAACTTAGTACAATGCATGAACAAGAACTAGCCCGATCAGCAGTCCGGTGGACTAGTGATTCTACCACGTTTCCAGACGAAATAGTGGCCCAAACGTTTCTGAAACTGCCCCCAGCCGAGCAGCGTCTGGTGGGTATGTATATGATCCAGCACCTCATTACATTGTATGAGGATCAGCATTCTGATCCAGGTCCTTTACATGATGTACTGAACGAGTTACTCCTAAACAGATGGAAAGGTCTAGGTACCGATTTAATTAGTGTCATTTTAGAACAGCGCCACAAATACAGAACGTTCCTGAATCCACATTTTGTTCCTGTTCCACCCCCAGTAAGAAAGTCATTCTACATAGACAGACAGAATCCGTTGCGAGAAGTACATCCAGTTAAGGGAGAGGGGGGTGATCTAGAACGAGTATTTGTTTACACCCCCATCACGAAAATAGAACTGCTAGAAATGAAAAAGTTAATACCCTGTCACGATAAAGATCCAGCAGGGTTCCACCGTGAATTAAAGGACATGCTCCGTATGGGAGAATACACGTATCCTGATATCATTAAAATGTTAAAGGTCCTGTTGCCTGCGGGCATATATGAAAAACTCAAAGAAAAAGAAAAAGTATGGGAGGTGGGAGAGAAAAAGATAGATTGGACCGCATTAGAGACTGAAGATAACACACGAGTTCCAGGTACCGGTCTTGGGGAAAAAGCTAAAGTATTGCCCGAGTTATTGATACAAGTCCTGCCAAGATTACTAGCCACGAAAAAGGAAGACTGGGATGCCATCTCAGCCTGTAAACAGAAACAGGACGAAGACACTAGTGATTTTTATTCTAGATTTGAGAAATGTTTCATTATTAATAGTGGTCTGAAAACAAGTAGTGAATCGTATCCACATCTTTTTGTTACCAAACTAGTCGAGAATTCTTTACCACAAGTTAAAAATCGAGTACTAAAAGTCGAAAGTACCTGGCAAGCTAATACTCCGTCACAAATGCTCCAGATGCTACAGTACCACCAGAACAGAATTAGGGAGGAGCAGGAACATGAAAGGAGACGTATGAAAGACACGAAAATGAAAGTACTAGTTGCACAGTCTGTTCCACAAGACAGTCAGAAGAGGGGTACGAATCAAGCTAGTCATCCTACAGCTCCCGTTAAGGGGACATGCAATTACTGTAAACAGCCAGGTCATTATATAAACGAATGTGCAGTTCTGAAACACAACATAGCTACTGGTAAAACGAAAGAGAGACCACGTCCTCCTAGATAAGAACAGGTTCCGCAGAATGCTCAGCTACCGCAGAACGCACAACAGACAGTTACAGTACCGCAGCCTATAGCTGCCACACAACACGTTACACAACAGATGTACCAGTATGCACAGTCAGAATATCCAGACTATCAGCAGTATTCATGAAACAGCCTAGAGAGGGAGGTTGGCTTGCCTCTCATCGAGATTCCTGTAGATCAAGAGGGTCCCTATGTACACAGTCAAGTATTAGGGAAAGACAGAAAGTTTCTGATTGATACAGGGGCAAGTAGGACTACCATCAGTCATGACGAGGTTCCAGGGGCTCCACTCTCAGGCTCTAGAAATGTTTCCCTTGGATTTTCAGGAAAGCCTATTGTTAATGAAATATCGAAACCAGTTTCCCTAGAAGTTGGTCCATTGTCCCGAACTACAGACTTTTTACTTATGAAATCATGTCCAGAGAATTTACTAGGCATTAAGACTCTGAAAGAATTAGGAGCAGTTATATGCTGCTCCCCAGAAGGAGTACGATTGTTTTTGAGAGATTTTAAAGGTCATTATGTATTACGTGATTTTGATCCAAGATTTTTGAATGTACCACAGCATTTATGGGCGCAAGGTCCAACTGATGTAGGTTGTATGCACATTACACCCTATCGTGTCACTCTGAAACAAGGTGTTGTATTACCACGAATCCGACAGTACAAATTGCCACCTGAGGCTGTAGCAGCCTTATCCAAAATTATTGACGAGCTCATGGCTCAAGGAGTAGTTGTAGAAACTGACTCCAATGTATGTAATTCTCCTATCATTCCGATTCTGAAACGTACTGATCCCAATGCACCTCCAGTTTATCGATTAGTGATTGACCTTCGAGAACTTAATAAATGTATCATACCCCAGTACCCAGTGGTTCCAGATATTTCTTCCCTATTGACTGCCGTTGATTCTGAAGCTACGTTCTTTACTGTTATTGATCTCAAGAACGCATTCTTTAGTGTCCCCATTCATCCAGACAGCCAGTTTCTTTTCGGATTCTGTTTAAATGGAAGGAGCTATAAATTTACACGAGCTCCTCAAGGTTTCACAGAAAGTCCTAGTATTTACAGTCAAGCACTTAAAAGACAACTAGACAATATTCACATGCCAACTGACACTGCCCTGCTCCAGTATGTCGATGATCTATTGATCACAGCCCGTTCTGAACGTGACTGCGAACGTGCGTCACTTACAGTCTTGTATTTCCTGACCGAGATGGGGCACAAGGTGTCCCCTTCGAAACTGCAATTCTGTGTCCAGCAAGTGGTCTACCTTGGACACTTACTGTCCAAGAGGGGTAGGCAGTTGACACCTGACCGTATCCAGTTAATAGCACATCTTCCACAGCCCAAGACTCAAAAAGAGGTACGAGCTTTTATCGGCCTCACTTCTTACTGCAGACAATGGATTCCACAGTACGCATATCTAGCCAAGCCACTGATACAGTTAACGACACAGGAGGCAGCCACATCGACTGTCCTCCCTTGGACCCAAGAACATACACTTGTTTTCAATGAGTTAAAGAAAGCTTTATGCCAAGCACCTGTTCTAGCAACACCGAACTACAGTAAGCCTTTTACACTTTTTGTCACTGAACGTGATGGTACTGCATTATCTGTTCTTACACAAGATCAAGCAGGACAATACAAGCCCTGTGCTTATTTTTCTAGCACATTAGATCCGGTGGCCCAGGCTTTGCCTGCGTGCCTCAAGTCAGTTGCAGCCACAGCTCTAGCTATCAGACAAAGTGATTCCATAGTGTTAGGACACTCCCTGACAGTACAAGTTCCACACTCTGTGGAAGTTCTTTTAAACCGAACACAGACTCAGCACTTGACAATTGCACGTTTAACAGGTTATGAACTGACATTGTTTCAGCCACACATAGAAATCAGACGCTGCAACATTTTAAATCCCGCTACACTGTTACCTTCAGTTACTTCAAATCCTGCCACACATGACTGTGTGGAAGTTGTTAACACCATGACAAAGCCAAGACAAGACTTGACAGACATTGCATTACCTGATCCAGACATGACACTTTATGTGGATGGTTCATGTATGAGAACAAGTACAGGAGAACTAGTAGCCGCGTATGCAGTGACTACTGAAACTGAAGTTATAGAAACACATCGTATTGACACCCTGTCTGCTCAAGCAGCAGAGCTCATCGCTCTGACCCAAGCCTGCATACGAGCCAAGAACCTGAAAGTAAACATATACACAGATTCACGTTATGCATTCGGAGTCGTACACGACTTTGGAGTACTCTGGCAAGAAAGAGGTTTTATGACTTCTCATGGAACCAAGATTCAGCATGGCCCCCTCATTCAAGCTCTGTTAGATGCAATACATTTACCAACAGCTATCGCTATCATGAAGTGCAAGGCACATACGAAAGTCACTGACATCATTTCCCAGGGTAACGACCTGGCAGATCGAACAGCCAAGCTTACAGCTCAGACTCCACACCCCCCCCAACCTTCCCACCCACTGGCATAAAGTATGTGTCTTGGTAGGAAGCGCAGCGGACGAGCGCAGCGGGCGCGACTTTTGCGCGCCAAAGGCGCGCCTAAGGCAAGCCCGTCTGCGCCCGTCCGCGGACGGACGGGGCTAGGGGCACGACACCATGCCAAAATGATGTCTTATTCCTCAAAGGAACTCATCGCCCTCCAAGGCCACTGGCCACTCCCCGATCCCATCCGCAGGCTCGTCTCCTCATTAGGCCTCGCTTCCTCCTCTTCCCCCCCCATGACACCACACCCTCCGTTGCACACACCTCCGTCACCTTGTCCCCCCCCACTCGACCCTCACCCCATCATTCCGCCTTTGTCTGTATTCCTACTCAACACCAGGTCAGCGGTCAAGCACCATCACGAGCTGTTCGTCCTACTCGATTCAGAGAAACCTGACCTACTGCTCTTGACCGAAACCTGGTATTGTGATTCCTCCCTCCCTGTTCTCCTGGCCACCCTACCCCCCTCCTATGTGGCCTTACGGGCCGACCGCCCAGCAGGCAGGGCTGGCGGTGGGGTCGCCTTAATCGCTCGGTCGGAATTGAACTTTCAATCACTTCCCTTTCCCCCTATCCCCCCTGCTGACTTTTTGGTAGTCCGTTCTCTTTTATCCTCCCCGCCCATTACTTGTCTCCTAATGTACCGCCCTCCTCAGTCTTCGCCCTCGTTCCTACCGGCATTTCAAGACCTGTTGGCCAATTTGGTGGTCAACTACGCCTCGGTCTTGGTGCTGGGAGATTTTAATTACTGGCCCTCAGACCCACATGAGTGTACGGCCTCAAAAGAATTCACAGAATCTCTCCTGTCTCTCAACTTTGCACCGCATATAACTGTCCCCACTCACTCCCATGGGCACATACTCGACCAGGTCTGGTCCCTTAATCTCCCAGTGGCTTCGGTGGCAGTCTCTCCCTGCCCCTGGTCCGACCATGCCCTCATTTCCCTCTCCATTCCCCGTAATCCGGTATCAAAAACTCCGCATGCCAAAAACACCTGGGCGCGGAACTGGAACAGACTGGATCTTCCCTCCCTGACCTCTCTGCTTCAAAACTCCTCTCCCACCCTCTCTGGCTTATCATCTACCTCTCAAGCCAAGGCCATAAACACCTGGCTGGCTGGTGGCTGTGACTCAATGGCTCCCCTACGTCGCATATCCATCCGTCGACCTAAGGATTCTAACAGATGGTTTAACGACCACCTGAAAGAGCTTAAACTGAGCACCCGACGGGCGGAGAGGCAATGGAGGAAAAATTACTGTCCTTTATCAAAAACTCACTTTCTCACATCACTGGCCAAATATAAAACAGCAATCCTTGCCGCAAAAACTACCCACTTCTCTGCTAAAATAGCGTCTGCTGAAAATAAACCCAGGGTAATTTTTGGCATAGTGAATGACCTGGCATTCTCAGTTCGAACCTCATCCCAAATCCCTCCCTCCCAGCTTCTTTGTGATCAACTCAACGCCTATTTTCGGGATAAAATCGTTACCATCAAGGCCAACATTCCACCACCCTCACTTGCATTTGTCGATCCTCCCCCCCCCGCTGTTCAATGCCCTCTCACCTCCATTCCCCCCCTCACTCAGGAATCATTTCTGGCGATCCTTCCCAAAGTGAAGTCGGGGTCTCCGGCGGATGTCTGTCCGGCACGTATCCTGCAGCAAATTTACTCCTGCTGTCCTGAACCCCCCATTGTCTTTCTCAACAGCTCCCTAGCACAGGGTGTAGTGACCCCCGCGCTAAAGGCAGCCACTATAGTACCCATTTTGAAGAAACCTGGCGCGGACCCTTCCATCTCGGCCAACTATCGCCCCATCTCCTTGCTGCCCTTTTTGGGCAAGGTGATGGAACGCCACGTTACCGCGGTACTTAGCGCCCATATTGAGACCAATGGGGGGCTGGCATCTCGCCAGGCCGGTTTCCGTCCCAGACATTCAACCGAATCGGTTGTGGTCTCAGTCCTAGACAACCTCAGAAAGGGTATGGATGATAACAAATACCAGGCACTGGTCCTCCTTGACCTATCCGCCGCCTTTGACACGGTGGACCATACCATCTTACTGTCCCGTGTCAGGGCGGCTGGAATCGGGGGATCAGCCCTGGTTTGGCTCGCCTCCTTTCTGAGGGACCGCACCCAGGCAGTGCGACTAGGCAACTTCTCTACCACTCCCCTCCCAGTCACTTGTGGTGTTCCCCAGGGATCCTCTCTCTCCCCCCTACTTTTCAATCTCTATATCTTCCCTCTTATCTTCGCGCTCCAGCAGCTGGAGGTCACCGTGTACAACTACGCGGATGATCTCCAGCTCATCTTTGATCTGTCCTCTTCTCCCCTCTCTGTCTCTAACTTTCAGTCTACTATGACATTCATCAGGGACTGGATGAACCACAACCACCTTAAGCTGAACCCGGACAAAACCGAATTGGTTCTCACCGGTGGTTCATCCAGCCCTTGGAACTCTCTCTTCTGGCCCCCCTCTCTTGGGCCTGCACCTTCCCCCTCAACCACGGTCAAAACACTGGGTGTTAAAATGAATCACCAGCTCACTCTCCATTCACAAATTAGCTCCGTGGTCTCCTCCTGTTTCCTCACTCTCCGCACCATCCGCTCTGTTTCCCGCTTCTTCTCCCCTCAGGCACTCAAGATTATCATGGCCGCCCTGGTGATATCAAGGCTGGATTATGCCAACGCCCTCTATCATGGCATTCCAGCATACAGCCTGCGAAGACTCCAGTCGATCCAGAACCAGGCGGCCCGGTTGGTTTACGGTCTCCCACGCTATCACCATTCTACCCCCCTTCCTAGGGAGCTTCACTGGCTTCCCGTAAAAGAACGTTCCCTTTTCAAGACGGGCTGCATGGTCTTCCAGGCCCGTCAGGGCACTGCCCCCATTTTTATTTCTTCTTTAATAAAACCCTATGTTCACACAAGAGAGCTCCGGTCTTCCTCTAAGTCCCTTCTTCAGATCCCCCGCTTCACACGTAAAAAGTGGGGTGGGGCCAACTTCTCCACCTTGGCCCCAACATTCTGGAACTCCCTCCCTGACCATCTCCGTTCTGCTACCCAGTATCTCTCCTTTCGGAAAGATTTAAAAACGTTCCTCTTCAATCAGGCTTTCCCCGCTTAGTTTTTTATTCCTACTACTCTTGTCTTTTCCCTCAGTTGTCGATCCTGCTCACTAGCGCCAAGAAACCGCATGGTGTACGCTGCGCTTTAGAAATGTTTTAAATTAGAATTAGACTCCAGACATTCCAGTTAACACAACACAGACAGACATTCCCGTTCAGACTACTTGTATGACAGTTAAGGACCCTACACAAGACGTACTAGATATACAGTCATATGCTACTCCCGACGAAATCAAGGATGGTTGACGAAGGGAAAAGCCACATGGTTTCTCCCCGACTCTATGGTTCAAGTCATTATTAACACCGCACATAGTCCAGCACACTTAGGAGAAAAAGCCATGTTAGACAGTATTCAGAACCTCTGGTTTAACAAGCATTTACGAGCAGCAGCCAAGCAGAAAGTGCGTACCTGCATGATATGTTGTCAGTTCAATCCAGGTAAAGGTGTCCCGGTGGAACAAGGTGGATTCCATCCTCCTGACCACCCTTTTGAAGTCCTCCAGATGGATTATATTCAGATGGATCGATGTCGAGGTTTCAAGTATGTCCTTGTAGTTGTATGCGCTTTGTCCAGATGGACAGAAGCCTATCCAGTCCCAGATTACACTGCCGCGACCACTGCCAGGCAGTTGGTTCGTGAGTATTTCCCCCGTTATGGATTACCTAGGGTCGTGTATTCAGATAACGGCCAGCCATTCTCATCTGAACTCATGAAACAAGTATCCCTTCTGTTAGGGTACCAGTGGAAGTTCCACTGTGTACGACATCCCGAAGCAGCTGGTCTCGTAGAGAGACATAATCAGACTCTGAAAATCCGCATTGCCAAAGTATGCGCAGAGAAAGGCGTAGATTGGATAGTAGCACTGCCAGTCGCCCTTTTTTACATGAGAATGGTCGCTCACTCCCGTTCAGGTCTCTCACCTTTCGAGGTAGTTTTCGGTCGTCCCCCAAACATGTGGGGTACACCTAGACCACGTAAAATAACTGATGTTGACAGTAATATGCTGACAGATTACCTGGCTTCCTTGATGTCTGCACTACTCTCTTGTCGTTCACAGGTTGCCGCTGCTTTTCCAGACAACACTCAAGTGAAACCGCACGAGGTCATACCAGGCGACCTCGTTCTGGTTCGTAATTTTGATCGTTCAAGTCCGCTGGAGCCCCGTTGGAAAGAACCAAGACTCGTCCTGCTAACAACAAGGACTGCAATCAAGATCGAAGGTCGCAAGGGGTGGTTGCACTCCAGTCACGTGAAACGATTTCATGGACTCCGTACAAAAACTTTTTTCAAGGACTGCCCCGTTCTCAAGGACTGCCCAGATACTGACTCTAAACTTCCTCTGTTAGAGAAAACTCCGCAGCAGGAGTATAAAGAAAAGTTAAGGTCTAGTAAGTCAGCCAGTTTAATTGTCTAAGTCCCTCTCGGGTGAAACGGTTAGACAGGTTCCTGGCATGTATGAGATAGACCAACATAGTGAGAGAGTTAGTCAAAATTCTAAGAGAATACGTTATCAAAAGAATCTTCGAAGTCGATGCATTGTTACTCTTTTAATTTTATTATTTCTGAGTTTTACGATTACAGGCATAAGTTATGTTTTACATATATATTTTCCTCCTACTGTTTCTCATGTACATTTTCGGAAAGCTTTGAAAACATGGCTTTTTTCAAAGGCCTATCCGTAGTATTGTTAGCTGGTTAATTTTGATTTTGTTTGGTAGGCGCCTTGATGCCTTTGGGCTTAGTAGCGCGTTACAAGACTTATTTCATTTCATTTTCATTTCATTTCAGAAGCCTGCAAACAATCACACACAGTACTCGCCTTAGCACGAAACACCAGCACGCCCGCTCTTACGTTTTAACAACTTAGATGGACTGAGTAATTCATCCTAAGCCTTTCCAGCTGTTGTGGCCTCAATCAATGCACTCTATGCATACAGAACAGCCTCAATGTACACTGATCGCACCATATATCAATAGCCCAGTGTTCCCCAAAAACATCAGTTTTACAATGGTGGCAATAAACAACAACTGCACATTGATTTTCCAAATGCAGCATCAAATACTGCTTACCCAAAAAATCCCTTTGCTTAAACAAGGCCATTATGGATTGCGCCACAAAATAGATATAACACATCGGTTTAAAAATATTTTTCTATCACAAGTTATATTTAAAACAAGCATTTGCAATGCAATAGGTCTCGCATTAGGAAAGTTTGAGTTATTGGTATTGTAAATGACAATCTTTTTTATTTATGTGTTGGTTTTGAAAATAGCGAAATTAATAGCTTTGTCATTTACAATGCCAATAGTTTTAACTTTCGCAAACGTGACACCTATAGCATTTGTAATACAATATGTGTTGTATTTACATGACTTAGATGTAATAATATTACAAATAACAATGGCTTTTACTTTTTTAAATAATTAATACTTAAATAAAAGTTATTGTAATTTATAATGGCAATAGCTTAAACTTTTGTAAATAACTTTTGGGAAGATTATGTTCAGTGTATTTTATTGTGATGAAAATCCAAGAACAGAAGTGAAATATTAACATCTTTTTGTGACATTTCTAATAAAGCTTGAAACATTGAGAGAACATATTAGAACCAGTTGTTGTTGAATGGTTGCACAGAGTGATGCTCTGGCCTTCAGTGGTGTTGAGTGATGCAGTGGCATTCAGTGGTGCTGAGTGATGCTGTGGCCTTCAGTGGTGCTGTGGCGTTGAGTGGTGCTAAGTGGTGCTGTGGCGTTGAGTGATGCAGTGGCATTGAGTGATGCTGTGGCGTTGAGTAATGCTGTGGCGTTGAGGGAAGCCAAATTTATAACTCGGAGTTATCCAAAACGTCTAGTTCATGACTCCTACAAAAGAGCAAGGTTTTTCGATAGACAACATCTGCTCACCCCCCAAGTTAAAGAACCAATGAACAAAGTGGTATTCATAACTAGACACTCTACCATGAATGCCAAACTCCAGCAAATAGTCCATACTAACTGGCATTGTGAGTAATAGACTTTGACCAAGGTCTTTATACACTTGGCCTACGAGACAGGGGCAAAGATGTATGTGTTTTTTTACGCTAAGGGCGTGGTTTCTCTCTTACAGATTACCGCGGTGAATACCTACCAACTGTCAGCTCATGGGGCATACAACATGCGCCACAGCAGTATGTATCGTAATCTATCATAAACCTGGGTGTGCCCAATGGGGATTTTAATGATTGTTTCTAATACTATTACTGGAATTGAAATACGCAAAAATCGGGTCCCTCGTTTTTATCCCTGTGTGGTGCCTATGTGTGCATCGAGTTATGAGTGTGCGTGTGTTGAGATGAAACCAGCCCTAATTTCATGGGGCTACACAATGTTCGGGTAGAAAAAACGAACATTCAGGGGATGGCAGATTGAACCATCTCTCTGTCCATAAAGTCTTAAGTATATTCTTTATCAGTCGGGCTAATATGAATGATAAGTGGGACTTGTGGCGCTAATAATAAGTTGTGCCTAAAGACAAATTACAGTTACAATTGTATAAATTTGTGCTTTTCTCTCTTCCCCTTTTTTTCCCATTTTCTTTACAGAGACCACATTTAGGTCATCTTTTTTGTTAAATTTTATCTTGCTTCCCTTGGGCCAGCTCATGCCCTGAAGCTAAAACTACCAGTGGATTTTTACTGCTAGTTTTTAGGACTATAGGCATATCATACTTAGAAACTGAGCATTTTCTAGTAGGGGCCATTAGAAGGTCCTGATGAGTAAGCAGTAGGGGACTGCTTACGAAACATGTAGACCAGGTAGTAGCTAATTGCTCTACCTCAAACCCCCTTCTTAACGTCCCCAGCTAGGGAAGTGAATAAATTGTTTTTTTCCACTAGCCAGAGGATTTTTAGCTTTTTAATTCCCACACATTAATAGGTCCCTACACTTCACTGACACCACTCACCTTGCACTGTCACATAGCCTTTGTCACCTTACAAGTGCTCCCGCGTAGTTCGTCAGGTCGTAGCACGCCCCGCCCCGTAGAGGGACGGGAAGACCCCAATGATGAAGCATGACACTAAAGGATTTTTTTAGTGTGTGAGGGGTATTTTAACAAGCACATAGGCCCACATGCATCATTGTGTCTTTTTGCATTTCTTAATTTGCGAAAAATAAGGAATCGCAAATTAAGAAATGCAAAATGATATGCATCAATATTTTCGGTATTCTTTTGGGATTCAGTAAAAATCGCAATTTTTACCGAATCCCAAAGAAATACCGATTTCTTAACTTAATTTTCGCAATTCCCATTGATTCCTATGGGCCAAAAGGCCCATAGGAGTCAATGGAAATTGCGAGTGGCACTTAGAAAATTTCATGGGTGCAGGGGGGGGTCCAAAGGACCCCCCATGCACCCCTGAAATGTATTTTTCGCATCATGTTGCACACACACATGTCCTAAGGACATGTGTGTCCGTAACATGAATGTTGAAAAAAAAACATTTTACACATTTTACACACTTTTTCCAAATTTACCGAGTGGTTCAACCACTCGGTAAATTTGGCACCCTATTTGCGAATTTTCACTTTTTAAAAAAATGATGCATTGCTTTTAAGAAATCGCACATCTGCGACTTCTTAAAAGCACCCGCAATTTTAGAATTCGCACACATGTTACGAATTCTAAAATTGCTTCATGCATCCCAAAAAGCACTTTTGCATTCGCAAACGGCCGATTTTAAGGAATCGCACCGTTTGCGACTACAAAAATGCTTGATGCATGTGGGCCATTGTGCTCTCATCTTTACCACCCGAAGAGAGAGTTAATTTTTTTCATCACCCACAAAAATAAATATAAAAATTTAAATCACCACACATTGATAGAATCTCTTTGTTTATGCATATCGAATTGGAGGGTGATTCTGTCAATACCTCTTCACTTCCTCTATTGTTTTGGAATATTTTTAATGCCACCAGACCGAAAGACCAACATCTACCCAAACCAGTTTTTGCTTACAGAAAAAATAAAAATCTCAAAGACCTAATAACTCGGTCAAGAATGCAAACCAAAAATACCACACACTTACAGACACCTTTGATTGGAAGCACCCTTGCACAGGAAATTACAGATGTCTGTCCTGCACTGTATGCGAATTTGCCATTGAGAGCACAAATTGGGCCCACAACGACGTACCAATGCAACTGAGAACTTTAACGAACTGCAAGACTACCAATGTAGTATACCTATTATTATGCCCATGTAACCTGGGCTATGTAGGAGAAACTGCAAAGATGATATCTACACGACTCTCCGAGCACAGGTTGGCCATTCGAACTAACAAAATTCAGGCACCACTAGTTAAACATTATCTGGAAGCAAAACACAATCCCAACGAAATTCGTTGGCTCATCCTTGAGAAAATAAGAAAAACATCAGGGACGTTAAGCACCCAAATACGTAAATGTAGGGAAGTCTATTGGATCTTCACTCCTAATACCTATAACCAAGGAATGAACAACGAACTGCCCTGGGACCAGGTCCTCAAATATAACTATAGTTGATACCTACATATGTCATCACTTATTCTTTCGATAAAATCTTCTCAGCACTGCAATCAGAGACACTTTACCAAGTATAATCTACCTGATATTTACTTCATTGGTCTCTTTCATGCCCTGAACCCCTTCCATTAATTACAAACAACCTTGGTAGTATTTACCGACTAGCCATTACAAGATGGCCGCCCCATAAACCTTTTAAATATCACTGACCCCGCAACCTTAGAGCAAAAGCTTCCGAATGTATCTTGATCTCTTCCGGTTCACCTATTACGAAAAACGCGCGCGAAACTGAAACATAAAGAAGACCCTTCATGAAGTGTCTTTCAGTTTCCGACTGCAGCCGAGCCGGCGACCGACCTGACCCCATTATCGGAGGACAGCATTAATCTAATCACAAGGTAAGAGCTCCATTCCTACCGCTCGGTCAACACGAACCGATCCGTAGAAACTTGGATCGCCTAGAACCGTTTCACTTATACGGTCCGCTATGTTTATTTTTTTTTCATCAGCGCTGCCCCATTTGCCATTATCAATCCTGAAGTTAAGAAGCATAGACCCGTGAAGACCATCACTCTGGGTCTCTAAGGTAATTCATTTACCCTTATCTGTACCATCATACACTCGCTCATTACACAAACGAAGACAAATCACCATTTCAGGATCGTATAACTAAATAGTCCCTTTCCATAAATCATTTATTGCAGCGAGAATCACCTCTCCTCATTCACCCGAAGGGGATTCTTTCCGATGCCAAAAAATATACAATTCAAGGTAATTCTACTAGTTCATTGCACAGCAGAACACTTTAAATAGTCAGAATTCTCGAAGTACAAAAGCCATCAATCTTGTTTTCTTTCCTCATTTTTATTTATGTTCGCTGCAGCTCGAACTCGGTTTGCAGTAATCTCCCTCAGGATACCCTTACATGACACTTCGCTGTCATTGTATTTAGGTAATTCCTACCACCATTTCAAATATTGTAGTAGCCTGTATCGCAACTGAGTATCTTTAACTTGGTGTTGTGTCATCCTCACACAGTTGTTTCTTTCTTTGTAGTAACCTTCACAAACCCTCAGCAGTCATTGTGATTGTTCGCTGCACTTGGTTATACATTTATACACCAGGCACACAATCACCATTCGAACTCTACCTGTAGGTACTTTACCTTTAGAGTAATGACTCCATTCACATAAACCCACTGTCCTGGAACAAAAGTCTCATTTCAATTTTTACCCCACTCCACCTATAGTAACAAGCAACTGTCCTGGTACCTTACCTGGAATTCAAGGCATCACTATAATCCAGAGTCCACCTCCATTCATTTCGGTCTCCGCACCAAACGGGTAAGATACCATCCAAAGTGTCTAGTTAAATTAGAACTAAGTCCATATGCTGAAAAACCGCCTCCCCCCGTTTGTAGCCTCCTTTTCACACTCCCCCCCCTCTTCTCCTCCCTTGCTCTTTTCTTCTCTACCGCTCTTCTTTTTTCTCTCTACACCCCCGCTTTCCCTTGGACGACACAAATAGATTGGACCACATATTCCAGCGGTCAATCTTATATGTAAATAGAAACACAGATATAGACTAGTTGGTCTTTTCAGATTTGTTCAAACCTTAGCCTCTTGATCTCCAAGTTCTTAGAGCTGTAACTACATAATGGTTCGAAGAAGTGTGTGTAACATAGTATATAGATATATAGATGTATAGATTTAGATTGTTTTGTTGTACCTTTGTTTGTAATGATAGCCTTGTAAATATTGACTTAAATGTATTGTATATGTATATAATGTAAATATTAGGACGTGACACTGACACTGATATGGGTTTTTTCATGTATTTTGTACAGGTGCATTGTGGAACATATATCATGGCTTCCTGATGAAGGCTTATGGCCGAAACGCGCGTAGCAATGTCAAAGTATCTTTAGCCATGTTTTTGTGACTATAAACTCACCTTTTTACATACATTATTTTTTGTATCTACTCCAAATCTATTTATAAAATGTATATTTTTACTGAAGTGTATTGTGATACATAACAAACATCAAATATATACTACGATAACCTATGTTGTATCGTCAATGAATGCTTAAACCAAATCCCGAATACAGATAAAAATAAAAATATATCTTTGAATAAAATATCTTTTTGATGATATGTTCCTTCATACCTTCCATTGCCTATCCACAGTCAGTAACAATTGTTGTCAGTAACTATTGCCGTCAGTCCTTCCTTTTATTCAAAACCCTTGTTCCTAAATGATTGTTCTTCCAAAAAGAACATATTAGAACCAGTTGTTGTTGAATGGTTGCACAGAGTGATGCTGTGGCGTCCAGTGGTGCTGAGTGATGCTGTGGCCTTCAGTGGTGCTGAGTGATGCTGTGGCCTTCAGTGGTGCTGAGTGATGCAGTAGCATTCAGTGGTGCTGAGTGATGCTATGGCCTTCAGTGGTGCTGTGGCGTTGAGTGATGCTGAGTGATGCTGTGGTGCTGAGTGATGCTGCGGCGTAGAGTGATGCTGCAGCGTAGAGTGATGCTGTGGCATTGAGTGATGCTGTGGCATTGAGTGATGCTGTGGCATTGAGTGATGCTGTGGCGTTGAGGGATGCTGTGCGCTGAGTGGTGCAGTGGCATTGGGTGGTGCTGTGGCATTGAGTGGTGCTGTGGGATTGAGTGGTGCGTGGCATTGAGGGGTGCTGTGGCATTCAGTAGTGCTGAGTGTAGGAGAGTAGGGTCTGCTTTCCTATGGTCACCCCACTTTTTGCTTTTTGCTTCACTGGTTTTCGACTTAATGTGGCTGTGGGCCTGCTAATCAGACCCACAGCCCTGCTGTTCTCTCTCTAAATTTCACACCATGTACTTTAGGTAAATCACCAATTGGGATTTGGGTCACTCTTGTGAGTCCCTGTACAGTATACCATAGGTAGCCAGGGCATAGGTGCACCCAAGGCCTACCAGGGGCTGCAGCATCTCTTTTGCCACCCCTGGCTGGCCATCCACTCTGACACAACTGGCTGATCACTCAGCTGGGGCAAGGTGGTATAATCACCCCTTGCTTAGGTATAGTATCCCTATTTCTAACCTTATATCTAGACACATATACACCTATAAGTCACTCCTATGGAAGGCCTAACAATCTTGGAGGCAAAGTGCTTGGTTTTATGTGATATGAGGCTCTAGCATGAGCTGAGCCTGTCTGCAGCTTTCGGAACCATGTCCTTTAGCTGTTCCATGATACTGCCATACCATATACTCTTAAGTGCATTATGAACCTCGCGGTTAAATGCTAACTTTGATTGGCTTTATCAAAACATGTTGTGTAAGGTGTCATACGCTTTGGAATACTACCCCCTCGCCAGTTCTGGCGACAGGGGTAGCATTCCACCCTTCTAGAGGGAGAAGACATGTTGTTCCTACTAATCCCAGTTAAAGTTAACCAGAGCCTCAGCATCACAAAATGGATGCTGCTGCCACAGACACAAGTCTGACCTCCTGCTACTGGGAGTCCTTCCAGCGAGGGAGGCTTGGACAATAGGTTTCCTGTCTTGGGAGGTGCTAGCACCACCCCAGACAGGCCATAGTGTATTGAGGCAGGGAGGGCTGAATGAAAGGAGACACTGCCTGGGGCACACAAGGTGCCCCATGCATAGTTCGGTTGAAACCAGTTACTGGGGCACTCCAGCCCCAGCTCTGGTGCGAAACTGGACAACGGGAAAGGGGGTAACCACCCCCTTCCCTGGTCCCACCCATAGGAGGGACCTAGCAGGTAATCCAGCCCCTAGATTTGGTATATAGGTAGGAGCTGAGTCCCAAGACTTTAGATTTATCCTGACTGAAATTTTAAACAAAACTCTGGACCTTCGACATTCTATCTGAAGAAAGAAGACTGAAGAATCTCCCCTGTGGTCAAGGAGTGACCACCCTGTGCAAGCAGGCACCATCAAGCGCTCAATGGTTTGCTTTGTTGTCTCTCCCGCTAGAGCCCGAACACAGAGCCTGACAAGACCCAGACTTCCAGACTTCCTTCAGCCCGATCCACAGCCACAGCAAAGCTGAGACCCGTGGAGGCGACGCGAGACGTGGGACCGGCCATCTTGGAAAGCCAGCGAATTGCTTTCCGTGCAACTTCTGAGGCACCCTCGAAGTTGTGCACGGGGGATTGAGAAGCCCCAGCCCCAAGCACCAACTGGACCGAAGATCAGCCCTCCATACTCCACGAGTTCTGCGTGGGACCCTTCTGCATTTTCCTGCTCGATGCGTCTGTCCGGTCACTTGCCCGTTGGCTAGTGGCCTCTGTGACGATGAACCTTTGAATTTCCAATGCTGGTCTGGTTTCTCCAGACTGGCCCCTGCTTCCCTGAAAAGGAGAAGTCCATCAGACCTTGCTGGTCTGATCAAGAAGCCCTCTTCGAATCCTGCGTGGGGTGCCTTTGCACAGGCTTGTTGACTCCAATCCGGAAGCCGACACCGCCAACAGCGAGATCCTTTGTGGGACAGTCCGTGCCCAGCTCTTGGTCGTCATCGACACCTCCTGATCCACATGGCAGCAGAGACAAGCTTCACGACATCACCTGATTGCTTCCCAACATCGCCTGGTTCTTTCCTGGTTCCATCCTGGTCACTGGCTAGTGACCCAGACTCTGTCCTTTCTGCTTTCAGGTACTCTTCATCCTCGATACGCCCTTGGATCCAACCAGACACTTCTCTCCTGGTCGCCTGCAGCCTCTTTCTCCAAGGCTCTGTAGGAAACAGCGACGAAACCCGACACACTTTGACACCTATGCACCCGCTTCCTGTGGGTGAGGTAACACGAGGACTTCGGTGCTCCTGCAAAGAGTAACAATCCTAGTGTCCTAGTTTCAAGTAGATTTCTCCTACTCCAGTCGGAAGTGACCTAAAAGAACTAGTTTCCAATTCTTTCGTTCCCATTCTAACTCTATGGTAACCCGCGTGTGAGTTGAGACACTGCACACGCTCCCCTTGGGCCACCTGCTTCCTAACCCTTGGTAGTACAGCATAGCCTCAGCGATTCCCTAGGCCCTAGGCCTATCCTTTGTTTGTGACTTGGTTCTTATACCACTATTTTAGTATATGGTTTGAAGTGCCCCAGGGCATTACTGTATATTGTGCAACTTATGATATGTTATATTGAGTATCTTGTTATGTGTTTGTGCCTCTGACCGCATAAAGAGTTCAGAGGATTAATTTAGTAATAAATACATATATTTTATATATATAACCTGTGTGGTGTCCTTTCACTTGGTATTAAAGGGATTGCATAAGGTAAAACAGCTGGCTTAACATGCCCTCTTGAGTTTAGCCTAAGACTGCTTTGTCCATGCTACCACTAGGACAGCTGGTCTATAAGGTTGACTTTACAACCATCACCATAAGGTGCTCACTAGAATAGTGAACATCATATACCAGGCCAACTTCTCTCATTGTTGGGCAGTGGTTGGGATTTGAGCTTGCTGTTGTTTTACCAGTTGTAATCTTTGAGATGTCATTTGAAAGATCACATTAGGTACCATAGGTACATATAACAAGACTTAGAATACATAAGTTCTACTGAACTTAGTTGTTGTAGACCAAAGGGCCTAGCACACCCTGACTACAACTCCTAGAGAGGTTAAGTAGGAAACACATAGTGTAGGTAGGTGCACACACCACACCTCACTAGAAAATGTCAACCACATCTTCTTCGGGTGTGCGTCGGATCCTGACTGGCAAGCCTGGTGGCCTATTAACATGTTTCCACCATCCTGTCCATCTCTAGTAGCTAAGAACGTAGGGGTCAAGATGGACAAGGGTCTGACGTTGAGATCCCAGATCCTAGGGGTGACAGGCACTTGTTTCGGCCTCCTTAAGATGCTGAGGAAGTTTTTACCCCTTTTGTCTGAAGAACATAGGAAGCTGACCGTGCAGGCTTTGATCGGGTCTAGGTTGGATTATGCTAATGTCCTTTACCTGGGCCTGCCAGAGTATTTGCTGCAGCGGCTCCAGGTCGTGCAGAATGCTGCCGCGAGAGCCATTTATGGCTTAAATAGGCGAGCCAGTGCTGCGGGTCTTTTGCAGACCTTACATTGGCTGCCTATCCGCAAGCGGATCGCCTTTAAGGCATTAACTTTGGCCTATAAAGCCCTCCATGCGGTGGGAGCTAAGTATCTCCAAAGGAGACTTGCCTTTTACCAGCCGGCCCGTTCTCTCAGATCAGAATCTCTGCTCTTGGCGACGGTCCCGCGTGTAAAAAGAGCCCGCATTGGAGGACGCTCCTTTGGACTGCTGGCGCCACAGCTGTGGAACAACCTGCCGCTGACACTCCGAGGAGCCACTAGCTTATTTGCATTTAGGAAGGGTCTAAAAACCTGGTTGTTTGCCCTTTAGGCTTTCTCTTTCCTTTCTCTTTTGCTGTGCCTTTTACTCTGTTCTTATCACTGTGTTGTGTTATTTCGCTGTAGGTCTCATTATTAAAGCGCCGGGACACTCTTTTTGAGTAGCCGTGCGCTATATAAAAATAAATATAACATAACATAACATAACAGGTGAACCTAGTGTATCTCTACCTGTGGGAGAGGTCCCTATCAGGGTACCTTCCAAATTTGACATACTCAGCTTCAGAGCACTGAGACACTTGAGTACCACCAGGAAGCTGAAAGTGTTCTAACCCTACCCTTCAGCAACTGATAGACCTCCTAGAGGAGTCTGAGGTTCTTAAGGGCTCTAACCCAGGTCCTTCAGGTAATGCAGACGGCAGGGCCGGTCCTAAGATTTGTGAGGCCCTGGGCTAAAAGGGACAGTGCGAGGCCCCCTCTAATTTAGATAATTGGCCCCTTGCAAGGAGACCATTCAGAGACACTGTGGGGGGCCCATTGTCCAGCATTTTTGCGCCCCCACAGTTTTAACTTTTACTCCACAAGCATTTCTCACACCTTCAGTCCGATAGGTGTGAGAATTGATTGTGGTCTAAAAGTTAAAACTGTGGGGGCGCCAAAATGCTGGACAATGGCCCCCCCCCCCACAGTGTCTGTGAATGGTCTCCTTACAATTGAGGGAGCGTCTCCCTCCCCTATGCCTCCAGACAGACACCATCCCTGAGAGGCCCGGGGAGGGGGCCCCCTCCAATGGACCTTAATTGCAGGCGACACCTTTTTTGAAATAGATCGCCAGAGAAACAGCAGGACACATCACCAGTGCGTGGCCCCATGCTGGTGGGCTGAGTGCGAGGCCCTGTGCAGCCGCCCACGCTGCCCATGCCTAGCGCCGGCCCTGGCAGAAGGCATACCCACCACCGAAGATGACCCCCCTGGCCCTGAAGAGGAAGAGGAGGAGGAGGAAGAAGAAGTTTCTGAGGAAGAGGTAGACAGCCAGGTATCAGTCAGAAGACTTAGCCAGGCTAACCTAAGCTTACATGGGAATGGAGAAGGGCTAGCCCTTCCCATACCCAACAGTAGACTTAATCAGGGGCATAGGAGGGAAAGATCCCATTCAGGGGAATCTCTCCACTCCAATGCCTCAAGGAGTTCTCACAGGGGAATGGATCCTGTGTTGGATTTGTCACTCAAAGGCAAGCTTGAAGACTTCCAGGTAAAATAACACGTCGCAGAAAAATTTCTCTTGGAGGCGGCAATTTTTGAATCTTCACTGAATAATTACATTAGTACTTCTAGTAATTTTAAATGAAGAATCTAAAACCATGGTACTATTTTTAAAAAGTTGTAGTAAACAGTACCTTTGTAATTATGAAAGAATATCTTCATTGCTGACCCTGTAGTCTGAGAGGCACTGATGACCTGGCCTCAAGTCCTGCTGGCTGTGACGCAGTTTATATGGTGGCCACCATTTCATGGGTGCCAGAAAAGTATGGATGGAATACCGTCTGCCAGAGGACGCACACGGTTCCAAGAACACAATCCACTGCTCACAGGATGTTTCGGTGTGTTTTGCCATCCACTTGACCATCATTAGAGAATTCATGGTGCCCGCAGCCACCATCAGCAACATCCCCCCATTACAAGACCCCTGCATTAATCTATGCAAATTCTTTTGGAACAAGATCACATCCATATACGACAATGTCAACCCTCCACCTGACCCCATCAACCTCGCAGCCAGTCTTCCAATCTCTGCCAAAGAATGGACGTTGGCTATGTTGAACGGCATCACCACAAACGAGACTGCCGCAAACATGAAGGTCATCCACTCCGGTGCCCCATTAGATCCACCCCCGCCACAGTTTAAAAAAAGGCCTGATCACATTTCTGGAAAATTCGAATATCCTACACCCCAAACAATATGGTTTCAGACCGGGACACTCAACAGAATCAGTACTGCTCCATACCACAGATACCCTTAAGTTCGCTCTGGACCAAGGTAGGGAGGCAGTGCTGATTCTGTTGGACCTCTCCGCGGCTTTCGATACTGTCTCCCATAACATCCTGGTAGACAGATTGAAGCATGTCGGAATACACAGCAAAGCTCTTGCCTGGATAACATAATTTCTGAGAAATAGAAACCAGATTGCCACACTAGGCAGCTACAAATCTGGAGGAAAGCCTCTTTCCTCTGGAGTCCCGCAGGGATCCTCCCTGAGCCCGACCCTCTTTAACCTGCACGTCCCCGCTGCTTTCACTAATTGATTCCTTCAACATTGAAGCAATTGCTTACGCAGACGATGCACAACTGATTCTCACCCTGGATAAAATCTCCACCGCAGCAGAAGAAAAATTCCACCTCTGCCTCACCACGGTAATGAAGTGGATGGAATCAATTCATCTCAGATGCAACAGCTCAAAAACGGAAATCATGTTGTTCGGAAAATCCAACGATTTCAAACCCACCTCATGGTGGCCCTCTAATTCAGACCCCCCGCCCACCACAGTAGACTCCACAAAAAACCTAGGTTTCAAATTCGACCCCACGCTTTCCTTCCATAAGCAGGCACTCACTGTTGCAGGCACATGCTTTCAAACTATAAAAACCCTAAAAAAATTATTTGACCTACTCCCTCTACATGCTAGGAAGACAGTGGCATTGATCTTGTCACGCTTACACTACTGCAATAGCTTATATGCAGGAACAAAAAAGACGGTGGTTAAAAGATTACAAGTGGTACAGAACTCTGCTGCAAGGCTGGTACTTGGGCTCCCTAAGCGCTCTCCTTCAGCTGAAGCATTAAAGATCCTCCACTTGCTGCCTATCCACAAAAGGATCCTGTTCAAGGTCCTAATCATCACCTATAGAGCTATAAGCGAAACTGGCCCACAATACCTGAGAAATAAAATTAGGCCCTACAAAACCAAACGAACCTTGCGGTCTACATCAGAAAACATACTCACCATCCCCAACTTTAAAATGACAACCCGGGGAGGCAAAACCTTGGAAGCACTTGGTACAAAGGCCTGGAACAACCTGCCAACGCAACTAAGGCACACCCATAACGAACCCACCTTCAGGAAGCTTCTAAAAACCTGGATCTTTAGTACTCCAGGTCACCAAATACTATTGCTAAAATGTTCCCTCACAGCAGCCACCCGCTTATCCTACCCTCGTCTCACCCACCCCCCCTCCCTTCTCCTGCTGATGTCCTTAAAGCGCCAAGATGCTCCCTGGAGTGAACATTGCGCTATATAAAAACCCATTTCATTCATTCATTCATTCAAGAGAATACAGAGATGTGGCTACTGATGCCCCTGAATGAGTCATAGGACCTCACAGAGTTTACATGAGTCGGTAACAAAGTGGGCAAACTGTTGGCCTGGTTAGATAGAAAGAATAGACAGGCCGCTGGTTACTGGAGGTGAGGACACTGGAGGATAACTTAGTAAAAGTGGAAAAAGTGTGGTAGACGCAGTTGGCGCCTATTACACCCAGTTATACTCCCCTGCGGTGATAACCACAGTGGAGGAATCCTGAGATCTACTAGCCAACATCCATCTGCCAAGTTTCCGCACCTCAGATTGCGATCGCCGTGAGAAGGAAATAATGGAGGATGAAACTGCAAAAGCCATATGGGATTTGTCATCGGGCGAAAAGGTGGGCCTTGACGGGATACCAATCGAGTTGTATAAACAAATCTATGACGTTACAACGCAAACAATTACAACGCATGCCTTTACAACGCGGGTTTTACATCAAAGCTTTCTTTACAACGCATGCCATTACAATGCATTGTAGAAACTGCCTTCACAATGCATCCATCACAACGCATACCATTACAACGCATAATACTTTTAGGGTAACAGTGGGAAAAGTGTTGAATAGTGTAGGGGTAAAATTACTATTCCCACTCCAGTGAGTGCAACAGTAGGGTAAGTGTTGGATAGTGTAGGGGTAAAAATTACTATTCCCACTCTAGTGGCAGGCTTCACTTTCCCAGATCATTGAGAGTGCACTATGGCGCTGCGGGGACTGTTCGGACCGATTTGAATGCACTTTCTTTTCTTAAGTCACAAATTTATGAAACAGTTAAGAGTCTGGAAAGCACTATACAGCCCATTGCCCTGATTGTTTACTCTCAGTGTCCTGAATATGCACCCATGCGAGTTAGTCACCCTAGTTGCATAAGATTAAAAAAAAGCAACGACTATGGCTTCGTTGTTTAGAATATTGAAAATGCTTCACTTCTGGAATGATGAGACTGTGAAAGAACTATAAGGAGTCTCATTGAATTGACATAAAGAGTGAAGGGTGGCACTGCTGGAGTGAGACCTGTCCCACTTAAAGCCCCGCGTATGACCCTATGAAAGAAGCCTGTGAACAGATAGAAATACTATTCCTCTGTAGAAAGTACGCATGTTTACCTGCTAAGAAACACAAAGCATCACTTCTTCAAATGCAATGAATGCCCCGAATCTCTGCTTTCAAAACAGACTTGTCCATGAAACCCATCGACTTGTAAACTTGTTCTGGACACTCTGGCTGCAGAGCAGACTCTCTGCCACCACCACGAATGCTGCAATCCTATGAGCCACACCTTAAAGCCCGGGCTCCAGAACCCTCCTTGAATCAAACCTTTGCCTCCTCGGATGTCATTCTCCCCCCCCTGGCCATGCAATGCAGGTTTCTTGCGCCCGAACCGCAGCGGCTTTGAGGAGGAGCGCCGATCATCCAGAGCCCCCCCCCCCCCCCGCAGACCACCTAGGGGGGCCTTTTGCTCCTCGCAGGACGGACGGGATTAGTGTGGAAACCCCCACAGAAAAACCTGCAACGAGACACAAAACCCACCCGAGAAATGTGAGCCCGCGCCTGACTACGTCATCACATTGGTGCTATGTATAAGATTCATTTAAAAAGAAGGCGGCGGACACCACTTCCATAAGAGCAGCCACGACGGGTGTAAATAAACCCACAGCAATGCAGCTGAATGAATGAATGAATGAATGAACCTGCCGCCACTGACCCGGAAGAACACAAATAAATAAAACTAGCAGAGTGTCACCCCAGACCTCGCAGGTGCATTATGGGATATGCAGTTCACGGTAAACTTTCACGGCATGCTGTCAGCCGCCTCTCAGTGACCTGGGCTCCAGCTCGACCCCGGCTTACAGAGCCGCCCCCACCCCCTGGGCAGAGTGTCACCCCAGACCTCGCAGGTGCATTATGGGATATGCAGTTCACGGTAAACTTTCACGGCATGCTGTCAGCCGCCTCTCAGTGACCTGGGCTCCAGCTCGACCCCGGCTTACAGAGCCGCCCCCACCCCCTGGGCAGAGTGTCACCCCAGACCTCGCAGGTGCATTATGGGATATGCAGTTCACGGTAAACTTTCACGGCATGCTGTCAGCCGCCTCTCAGTGACCTGGGCTCCAGCTCGACCCCGGCTTACAGAGCCGCCCCCACCCCCTGGGCAGAGTGTCACCCCAGACCTCGCAGGTGCATTATGGGATATGCAGTTCACGGTAAACTTTCACGGCATGCTGTCAGCCGCCTCTCAGTGACCTGGGCTCCAGCTCGACCCCGGCTTACAGAGCCGCCCCCACCCCCTGGGCAGAGTGTCACCCCAGACCTCGCAGGCGCATTATGGGATATGCAGTTCACGGTAAACTTTCACGGCATGCTATCAGCCGCCTCTCAGTGACCTGGTCTCCAGCTCGACCCCGGCTTACAGAGCCGCCCCCACCCCCTGGGCAGAGTGTCACCCCAGACCTCGCAGGCGCATTATGGGATATGCAGTTCACGGTAAACTTTCACGGCATGCTATCAGCCGCCTCTCAGTGACCTGGTCTCCAGCTCGACCCCGGCTTACAGAGCCGCCCCCACCCCCTGGGCAGAGTGTCACCCCAGACCTCGCAGGCGCATTATGGGATATGCAGTTCACGGTAAACTTTCACGGCATGCTGTCAGCCGCCTCTCAGTGACCTGGGCTCCAGCTCGACCCCGGCTTACAGAGCCGCCCCCACCCCCTGGGCAGAGTGTCACCCCAGACCTCGCAGGCGCATTATGGGATATGCAGTTCACGGTAAACTTTCACGGCATGCTGTCAGCCGCCTCTCAGTGACCTGGGCTCCAGCTCGACCCCGGCTTACAGAGCCGCCCCCACCCCCTGGGCAGAGTGTCACCCCAGACCTCGCAGGCGCATTATGGGATATGCAGTTCACGGTAAACTTTCACGGCATGCTATCAGCCGCCTCTCAGTGACCTGGTCTCCAGCTCGACCCCGGCTTACAGAGCCGCCCCCACCCCCTGGGCAGAGTGTCACCCCAGACCTCGCAGGCGCATTATGGGATATGCAGTTCACGGTAAACTTTCACGGCATGCTGTCAGCCGCCTCTCAGTGACCTGGGCTCCAGCTCGACCCCGGCTTACAGAGCCGCCCCCACCCCCTGGGCAGAGTGTCACCCCAGACCTCGCAGGCGCATTATGGGATATGCAGTTCACGGTAAACTTTCACGGCATGCTATCAGCCGCCTCTCAGTGACCTGGGCTCCAGCTCGACCCAAGCTTACAGAAGCACCCCCACATCCCTGGGCAGAGTGTTACCCCAGACCTCGCAGGTGCATTATGGGATATGCAGTTCACGGTAAAGTTTCGTGGCATGCTGTCACCCGCCTCTCAGTGACCTGGTCTCCAGCTCGACCCCGGCTTACAGAGCCGCCCCCACCCCCTGGGCAGAGTGTCACCCCAGACCTCGCAGGTGCATTATGGGATATGCAGTTCACGGTAAACTTTCACGGCATGCTGTCAGCCGCCTCTCAGTGACCTGGGCTCCAGCTCGACCCCGGCTTACAGAGCCGCCCCCACCCCCTGGGCAGAGTGTCACCCCAGACCTCGCAGGCGCATTATGGGATATGCAGTTCACGGTAAACTTTCACGGCATGCTATCAGCCGCCTCTCAGTGACCTGGTCTCCAGCTCGACCCCGGCTTACAGAGCCGCCCCCACCCCCTGGGCAGAGTGTCACCCCAGACCTCGCAGGCGCATTATGGGATATGCAGTTCACGGTAAAGTTTCGTGGCATGCTGTCACCCGCCTCTCAGTGACCTGGTCTCCAGCTCGACCCCGGCTTACAGAGCCGCCCCCACCCCCTGGGCAGAGAGGGAACCCAGAAGAACGGCTTTATCCCAGGGGACAGTCTCAAAGCCCATGTTCATCCAATACAGCTCTCACGCGGCACACCGGGGGCCCGCCTGAGTCCGGCACCGGGGGCCCGGCTGCCTGTGAGGAGTGGGGCCCGGTGTGTTATTCCCCACGAGCCGCCATCGCCTGTGAACTGCCCTGGACAGAGGCCGCTCAGACTCACTGCGCCTGCGCAGAGGAGAGACACTTCCCTCAAATAGAGGACCAAAACCGAGGAGTTTTGCACTTAAGTCTCAGCGTCTGCTGTGGCGCGAGGCGCCTCGTGCTCCGTGTGTCTTATTCATGACGTCACTGTCATTCGTGTGTTTGTGTCCCTGCGAGGACACCGTCTCACCTGAGCTGGCAGCTGACGAGCCACAGGTGTCGCCGTTTACTCTATTGTTTTAACAGCGCCGTCTGTCCCCAGCGCATGCGCAGCTGTCATCCACAGGCCAACTTTATTCCGCGGTAGGCTGTGTCTGTCCTCAGCGCATGCGCAGCGGTTCACTTAAGACTCCTTAATCCACGCTCCGCCACGGAAGACCGTGTCTGTCCTCCGCGCATGCGCAGTTGTTCATCCATGGCCCTCTTTAGTTCAGTCCTGTTGTTACACAAAGGCCTTAGAAGCTCAGCAGGACCAGCCAGGGTGCCAGACCCACAGCAGAGACCACAGCACCCGTATTAAACCCCAGGTGAGGCCATGAGATAGAAAGATTGAATACCTAATTATTGTATAGCTAAACATGAACAACAAGCATTGGCATAGCCAATAGGTCTCGCCTTTGGGACCTTATAAGTGTTTAGTTATCCAGCACAATATCCTTGGTGCACAACATCAACTGTTGCAAGACTAAACACTTATAAGGTCCAAAGGCGCGACCTATTGGCTATGCCAATGCTTGTTTTCACTGGTTCCTGTTTGAGCCTTTTAGAGATGCAAGCTTCTGTTTTGTCCTCGTGTCTAACTACTCCTACCTTTTGTTGATCTAGATCACGGGTACTCACAAACATTTTCCCGGGGGCCGCAATGTTTGGTCTATGGTGTGACCGAGGGCCGCACTGATGCCAGCAGCGTGTAAAGTCGGGGTAGGGAAACAAAGCATGAATATCTAGTGGCTGCCTTTAAGAATGAAGGTGTTCCTAAAGTTAAAGGCCTAGTTACTTCATTTTCCTAACTGCAATTAACCTTTGAATAAGTGTTTGCTGTGTATGTACGTTTCTTTATCATGTTAGTTCTGACTCTGCACACAGAGGAATTGATGGCTGGGTTGTAATTGCGCCGGGTGACAGTGATAGTAATCTAAAAGAACAAATATAGAAGCTCAAAGGATAGTGTTTAGGCCACCAATCTAAACACAGCAGGCATGAACCAGTCAATGCCCTCATATACAACACAAAAATTATCCTGAGCTAACACAAATATCACTTTACAGCCAATTGACAGATCACAAGTCGCTGTTTGTTTTCTTCTTTTTCTTTCTTTATTTCATATGTTGATTGTTCGCAAAACCTCCTAGCCGACACGTGTTTCGTCTGATAAGGAGTCAATCCACAGACTTCTTCAAGGCTAGAACAATGTAATTTTATGATTTTAAAAAAACCTTAACATATAGTTGTTTGTTTTCAAAACCATTGTTACCCAAAAAATCAGATTTTGAGATATCCCAATAGTAAGGAGTGGTGAATTATCAGCATCAGAAAGCTGTTGAGCTATCACCGGGAGACAACACAAGGTGCACTAAAAACATATAAATACATATTGATCACCGCAAACAAAGTATAAAGTTGGTGCTAATAAAGAAAAACCACCACCATAAGCTCATTTGTATGTGTGATTCACACCAACGCAATATTAAGAGTCCAGTGTTCATAGTCCAAAGACTTTTCTAAAAAACCTATTAGCTCAGGCTAGAGAGAGATAGCCCCACATACAACATCATGCTCACCCAAAGTTGTGAGCGGAACATGGGTACCTTGGATAAATCAGTTCAATCTTAGTTCTCTTATTCAACACCCCTGCCACAGCGTCATGGGGGTTCAGTTATCCTCTTGGCTATCAAATAAAACCACAATTTAAAACTTAGATCTACTATCCATATATACGTTCAAAAGCCAAAACTCAGTCTATTGACATAAATTACTCACTCTATTTCACGTTAATTCGGCCCGTGGATAGCAAAATCAGTCTCTCTCCATCTTATATTATTAGGGTATTTTCCTCCTGTAGTTTAAACAGACAAGGTCCTGTTGTTTAGGAAATGCACGTTTCCGTTCTCATTAGAGACAAGCACATCGATAAGCCAGGTACAGTCTTTCTCCGCCCCGCAACTGAACCATATTAAAAGTAAGGATTCACCCACTACGATAGCAACAGTCTCTTGTCGATATAATTACGTGTTACACGACCCATACCCATTAATAAAACGCAACTCGTGTTAGGTGAATTAACACCGCCACGAGAGATAGCCAATTGTGAAGAGTCTCACCTGTGACTATATCTCGTCCTCCATGCAAGGGTTTCTGGCGTTCAGCACCCGCGCCATGTTGGAGTTCCTTAATATACCCACATCCGGTATACAAAATAGAAAAGGGGATAACCGCTTGCGGTGTAGTTCTCTAGTGAAAATCCGCGCCATCTTTGAATGTGCAAGTCCGTATATAAAACCTGCCCCAAATCATATCTGCTACTTGTAAGGATTCATAGTTGTCGTATTAGTTAGCTTTAGTATTTCAAAGTCTAGAGTTGTGTTTATTCGCATTGTGCAAAGAGTAAAAAGAAAAAAGCAACCACCCAGAGTACCCATCACCAGATTGTCATAACCCTCATTTTCGTTACTAACATCCTATGATAAGTCTTCTTACATAGTAATAGTTACACATATATGTGTCATTTCAAGTTGGCGCTACAATTATCATTCTAAATAATTCGAAACCAGTAAAGCTCAAGCGGTCATAGTAAATATCCAGATCTGTCCTAGTGCTCCGATTGTTCCGAATTAAGTCATTTCCTTTGATTTATGTGCATTTGTATTGCGGTTGTCAGCCTATATAGTAATATCATTGAATTGTACTCCAAACTTAGTAACCCGTTGCGAAAACAATATCATTTTCCCATGTTGTATCGAAAATCTATTACATCTAATTACAACATGAGACAAATTTTAAAACCATGATACATCACATGCTTGTCCAGGGATCATATACATTTCAGAATACAGTTTGTAAAAACAATCTCTGTACTTAGAACATTGATTCAAATGGATCAGATACAGATATTGTACATACATTGGCATACAGAGACCACCTTCTGGGGTGTGTCATAAGTCAGTTACCCAAGAAGAATTGAAGCTCGTCATCAAAATTAAGACCCCTCTCAACTGCATGGACCTGCATTATCCATCTAGCTTCGAGTTGTCTGAGTCTGAGCTCCCTGTCTCCTCCCCTCACATTTTGGGGCATTGTTTCAATCCCGTGAAATGACATAGTCAGATGTTCACTCTGTGATCCGCATTCCATAGCATGGGCTGTCAGGGGATGTCTCATATCTTTGTTCTTAAGTGCCCTAAAGTGTTCTGCCATGCGGTCTTTAAGTCTGCGTATAGTACTGCCAATATATACTCGCTCACATTTGCATGTTATCGCATAAACCACATAAGTGGTGTTGCAGTCAATGTGTGTTTTTATCTGATAAGTTTTAGACCCATTATATGTGAATTGTAATGTTCCATGTCGTGACATCCTACACATACTGCAGTCACCACACCGGAACGAACCTTTTGCAAGTAGATGTAACCAATTCGGGGTCTTCTCTGCTAACTTTGGGTAACTGGGACTGATCATATTTTTGATCGTCATGCCACGTCGATAGGATATGGAGGGTCGTGAGTTTATGTAATCCTTTAGAGTTTGATCAGAACTCAGCAGGAACCAGTATTTTTTCAGTATTTGGTAAACCTTAGATGACCAGGGGTTATAGTCGGTAATCAGTCTCACCTTGTCTTTATTTTTCTTATTCACATGGGATTTGGCACTCAGTGTCTCATGTCTATTCAATCTAAGAACTCTGTTCTTTGCTCTACGTAAGACCTCGGGTCCATATCCTCTCCTAAGGAATCTCCCTTCAATGTCCGTTACACACTCCAGAAACTCGCCTTCCTCACTGCAATTACGTCGGGCCCTATAAAGTTCTCCATATGGAATTGCGGTGACTGTGGATCTGGGGTGTGCACTGTCATTATGTAGAACAGCATTGCAGGACGTAGTTTTTCTAAAGAGCTTACTACACAGTTTGTTATCTTTCACATACAGGGTTAGATCGAGAAAGTTAATTCGTTCCTTAGAGTATTCAATGGTAAAGGTCATGTTGTACACATTGTCATTCATGTAGGCAAAAAAGGCCAAGAGTTCAGCCTCACTACCAGTCCATATAAGTATGAGGTCATCTATGTACCTTCCATAGTAATTTATATGGGGGTGCCAATTTGCACCGCCTGGGCCCCAAACGTGCACCGCCTCTACCCACCCCATAAACAGACAGGCAAACGACGGCGCAAATTTTGAACCCATAGCGGTCCCACAGGTTTGCTTATACCATTGATCTTCAAAAAGGAAGACATTTTCTTCCAAAATTAGTCTTGACATCATTAATATCATATTGGTATGCTCCAATAATTCTACCGGTCTCCTATGTAGGAAAAACTCAAGGGCCTTAAGCCCTAAATCATGATTTATATTCGTGTATAAGGAGCATACATCCATCGTGACCAACATCATGTCTGGTTCCCACTCAAAGTCATTCAGTATATTTAAAATGTGTTTTGTGTCCCTGATGTTCGAGGGTAGATTTAATACATACGGTTGGAGAAAAAGATCTACAAACTCAGCCAGTTTCTCAGTCGGCCCACCTATTCCCGAGATAATGGGCCTCCCTGGTGGAGATAGGAGACACTTGTGAACTTTTGGCAGTGTGTAAATACAGGGAAAGCGTGGTCGATGTACAGTAAGATATTTAAATTCTGTATCATTCAAGAGGGTTGCCTGATGCCAGATTTTAAGATAGGTGTTAATCTTAGCCACAATCGTGAACATCGGGTTATGTGGTAATTTAGCATACCAAACTTCGTTATTGAGTTGCCCCATAATCTCCTCATTATACTTTGTCCTGTTCATCAGAACGACGTTCCCCCCTTTGTCTGCTTCTTTCACTACAAGGGAGGTGTTTTTAGATAACAATTTGAGGGCACTTCTCTCTCTAAAAGACAAATTGTCCTGAGGGTATGGAGGCTTGGATTCGCGTATATTATTCTCAAGGATGTCAAGTTCTTTATTAACACTCCTGTAAAACGCATCAATGTTACTCCCACTCCCCAACTGTGGTGTCCACTTGGACTTCTTTTTGAGTCCACTATCCTCACTCAGATTGGTGCAACACTCCAAATCTTGCAAGACTTGGTGTAAAGTTACAGGGTCATTCTCTTGTTCCGTTATCGATAACAGTAATCTAGTAGCGTGTACATCCTGAATAGTAATATCACCAACAACTGGAGATGGTTGACAATTCGGGGCTGAGACATTAGCAGAGAAAAACTTTTTTATTTTTAGTTGACGAACAAACTTGTAAATGTCAATCTTTACACTATTGATATCAATTCTATTAGTCGGACAAAAATTAAGGCCTTTACATAATCATATCTCAAAATCTGATTTTTTGGGTAACAATGGTTTTGAAAACAAACAACTATATGTTAAGGTTTTTTTAAAATCATAAAATTACATTGTTCTAGCCTTGAAGAAGTCTGTGGATTGACTCCTTATCAGACGAAACACGTGTCGGCTAGGAGGTTTTGCGAACAATCAACATATGAAATAAAGAAAGAAAAAGAAGAAAACAAACAGCGACTTGTGATCTGTCAATTGGCTGTAAAGTGATATTTGTGTTAGCTCAGGATAATTTTTGTGTTGTATATGAGGGCATTGACTGGTTCATGCCTGCTGTGTTTAGATTGGTGGCCTAAACACTATCCTTTGAGCTTCTATATTTGTTCTTTTAGATTACTATCACTGTCACCCGGCGCAATTACAACCCAGCCATCAATTCCTCTGTGTGCTATTTATAGTGGGTTTGCTGCAGGGTGGTGATTTGGGTAATACACCTGGCAACTTTGGATAATTAGAATGTGTTCTAGGAATGAGAGACACAAGGTGGCAGATGATCTCTTCAAAAGTTTACATGCAGGTGCATCAGTTAACAAAGCAGTCTCATTAGGGACAAGTAAACCAAATGAAGGCTTAAAACAGAAATTCATTCGGTTGGAACGTTTAAAAAAATCTGAGATTAGTAAGTGGTGGGATGGAGCAACACTCCGGGAATATCAGAGACTGGATCGGATCCCACGGGGGTTAAGATCTCAGCTGTTCCCCACGTATGATGACTTAGAGGAAGATCTGATGCTAATATGGGAAAAAGAAGTTACAGGCAATTCCATGAGACTAATGAACCTACTAATAGAAAATTCCGAAAGGAAAGTTCTTAAGATAACTGTAGAAGTGGATGCTCTGGAGAAGGAGATATCAGATCTGAATAAAACGGAGGGAACAAAAAAGAATTATGAGATCTTAAATAATATCTTGGAAAAATACGAAGAGGATATCAAACAGAGAAAAGCACGCAAACTAAGACGTGATGAGCAAGATTATACCTCTGGGAGGGTGTTTACATTTGCTAAAAGATACGATGCTTTGATTAATAACAATACCCTCTCTAAAAATAATAAGACTCCATCCATGAGCAGTATAGATACGGCGTCCTCTAGTAATGTATCAGTGAGTGGAGAGGAGGGGGCAACTAATGCCAGTGCAGATACACTGGATAACAATCCATCGTCTTTTTTAAAAGAGGTCCAAGTGATCAGAATGGGGAATTCGAGACAACGAGATCAAAGAGTAGATATGGTGGTAAAACCAAGAGAGGAAAAAGGGGAGGTAAGAAAACCAGACGAAAGGGCACATTACCAAACACGTTACTGGAAGGCCAATCAAGGGAAGTGACGGGTAAAAATGATATTCAAGTGATTAATTTGTCAGACTTTAACCTAACGGAGGATGTATCATCTGTCTTATGTAAAGGCCTTAATTTTTGTCCGACTAATAGAATTGATATCAATAGTGTAAAGATTGACATTTACAAGTTTGTTCGTCAACTAAAAATAAAAAAGTTTTTCTCTGCTAATGTCTCAGCCCCGAATTGTCAACCATCTCCAGTTGTTGGTGATATTACTATTCAGGATGTACACGCTACTAGATTACTGTTATCGATAACGGAACAAGAAAATGACCCTGTAACTTTACACCAAGTCTTGCAAGATTTGGAGTGTTGCACCAATCTGAGTGAGGATAGTGGACTCAAAAAGAAGTCCAAGTGGACACCACAGTTGGGGAGTGGGAGTAACATTGATGCGTTTTACAGGAGTGTTAATAAAGAACTTGACATCCTTGAGAATAATATACGCGAATCCAAGCCTCCATACCCTCAGGACAATTTGTCTTTTAGAGAGAGAAGTGCCCTCAAATTGTTATCTAAAAACACCTCCCTTGTAGTGAAAGAAGCAGACAAAGGGGGGAACGTCGTTCTGATGAACAGGACAAAGTATAATGAGGAGATTATGGGGCAACTCAATAACGAAGTTTGGTATGCTAAATTACCACATAACCCGATGTTCACGATTGTGGCTAAGATTAACACCTATCTTAAAATCTGGCATCAGGCAACCCTCTTGAATGATACAGAATTTAAATATCTTACTGTACATCGACCACGCTTTCCCTGTATTTACACACTGCCAAAAGTTCACAAGTGTCTCCTATCTCCACCAGGGAGGCCCATTATCTCGGGAATAGGTGGGCCGACTGAGAAACTGGCTGAGTTTGTAGATCTTTTTCTCCAACCGTATGTATTAAATCTACCCTCGAACATCAGGGACACAAAACACATTTTAAATATACTGAATGACTTTGAGTGGGAACCAGACATGATGTTGGTCACGATGGATGTATGCTCCTTATACACGAATATAAATCATGATTTAGGGCTTAAGGCCCTTGAGTTTTTCCTACATAGGAGACCGGTAGAATTATTGGAGCATACCAATATGATATTAATGATGTCAAGACTAATTTTGGAAGAAAATGTCTTCCTTTTTGAAGATCAATGGTATAAGCAAACCTGTGGGACCGCTATGGGTTCAAAATTTGCGCCGTCGTTTGCCTGTCTGTTTATGGGGTGGGTAGAGGCGGTGCACGTTTGGGGCCCAGGCGGTGCAAATTGGCACTCCCATATAAATTACTATGGAAGGTACATAGATGACCTCATACTTATATGGACTGGTAGTGAGGCTGAACTCTTGGCCTTTTTTGCCTACATGAATGACAATGTGTACAACATGACCTTTACCATTGAATACTCTAAGGAACGAATTAACTTTCTCGATCTAACCCTGTATGTGAAAGATAACAAACTGTGTAGTAAGCTCTTTAGAAAAACTACGTCCTGCAATGCTGTTCTACATAATGACAGTGCACACCCCAGATCCACAGTCACCGCAATTCCATATGGAGAACTTTATAGGGCCCGACGTAATTGCAGTGAGGAAGGCGAGTTTCTGGAGTGTGTAACGGACATTGAAGGGAGATTCCTTAGGAGAGGATATGGACCCGAGGTCTTACGTAGAGCAAAGAACAGAGTTCTTAGATTGAATAGACATGAGACACTGAGTGCCAAATCCCATGTGAATAAGAAAAATAAAGACAAGGTGAGACTGATTACCGACTATAACCCCTGGTCATCTAAGGTTTACCAAATACTGAAAAAATACTGGTTCCTGCTGAGTTCTGATCAAACTCTAAAGGATTACATAAACTCACGACCCTCCATATCCTATCGACGTGGCATGACGATCAAAAATATGATCAGTCCCAGTTACCCAAAGTTAGCAGAGAAGACCCCGAATTGGTTACATCTACTTGCAAAAGGTTCGTTCCGGTGTGGTGACTGCAGTATGTGTAGGATGTCACGACATGGAACATTACAATTCACATATAATGGGTCTAAAACTTATCAGATAAAAACACACATTGACTGCAACACCACTTATGTGGTTTATGCGATAACATGCAAATGTGAGCGAGTATATATTGGCAGTACTATACGCAGACTTAAAGACCGCATGGCAGAACACTTTAGGGCACTTAAGAACAAAGATATGAGACATCCCCTGACAGCCCATGCTATGGAATGCGGATCACAGAGTGAACATCTGACTATGTCATTTCACGGGATTGAAACAATGCCCCAAAATGTGAGGGGAGGAGACAGGGAGCTCAGACTCAGACAACTCGAAGCTAGATGGATAATGCAGGTCCATGCAGTTGAGAGGGGTCTTAATTTTGATGACGAGCTTCAATTCTTCTTGGGTAACTGACTTATGACACACCCCAGAAGGTGGTCTCTGTATGCCAATGTATGTACAATATCTGTATCTGATCCATTTGAATCAATGTTCTAAGTACAGAGATTGTTTTTACAAACTGTATTCTGAAATGTATATGATCCCTGGACAAGCATGTGATGTATCATGGTTTTAAAATTTGTCTCATGTTGTAATTAGATGTAATAGATTTTCGATACAACATGGGAAAATGATATTGTTTTCGCAACGGGTTACTAAGTTTGGAGTACAATTCAATGATATTACTATATAGGCTGACAACCGCAATACAAATGCACATAAATCAAAGGAAATGACTTAATTCGGAACAATCGGAGCACTAGGACAGATCTGGATATTTACTATGACCGCTTGAGCTTTACTGGTTTCGAATTATTTAGAATGATAATTGTAGCGCCAACTAGAAATGACACATATATGTGTAACTATTACTATGTAAGAAGACTTATCATAGGATGTTAGTAACGAAAATGAGGGTTATGACAATCTGGTGATGGGTACTCTGGGTGGTTGCTTTTTTCTTTTTACTCTTTGCACAATGCGAATAAACACAACTCTAGACTTTGAAATACTAAAGCTAACTAATACGACAACTATGAATCCTTACGAGTAGCAGATATGATTTGGGGCAGGTTTTATATACGGACTTGCACATTCAAAGATGGCGCGGATTTTCACTAGAGAACTACACCGCAAGCGGTTATCCCCTTTTCTATTTTGTATACCGGATGTGGGTATATTAAGGAACTCCAACATGGCGCGGGTGCTGAACGCCAGAAACCCTTGCATGGAGGACGAGATATAGTCACAGGTGAGACTCTTCACAATTGGCTATCTCTCGTGGCGGTGTTAATTCACCTAACACGAGTTGCGTTTTATTAATGGGTATGGGTCGTGTAACACGTAATTATATCGACAAGAGACTGTTGCTATCGTAGTGGGTGAATCCTTACTTTTAATATGGTTCAGTTGCGGGGCGGAGAAAGACTGTACCTGGCTTATCGATGTGCTTGTCTCTAATGAGAACGGAAACGTGCATTTCCTAAACAACAGGACCTTGTCTGTTTAAACTACAGGAGGAAAATACCCTAATAATATAAGATGGAGAGAGACTGATTTTGCTATCCACGGGCCGAATTAACGTGAAATAGAGTGAGTAATTTATGTCAATAGACTGAGTTTTGGCTTTTGAACGTATATATGGATAGTAGATCTAAGTTTTAAATTGTGGTTTTATTTGATAGCCAAGAGGATAACTGAACCCCCATGACGCTGTGGCAGGGGTGTTGAATAAGAGAACTAAGATTGAACTGATTTATCCAAGGTACCCATGTTCCGCTCACAACTTTGGGTGAGCATGATGTTGTATGTGGGGCTATCTCTCTCTAGCCTGAGCTAATAGGTTTTTTAGAAAAGTCTTTGGACTATGAACACTGGACTCTTAATATTGCGTTGGTGTGAATCACACATACAAATGAGCTTATGGTGGTGTTTTTTCTTTATTAGCACCAACTTTATACTTTGTTTGCGGTGATCAATATGTATTTATATGTTTTTAGTGCACCTTGTGTTGTCTCCCGGTGATAGCTCAACAGCTTTCTGATGCTGATAATTCACCACTCCTTACTATTGGGATATCTCAAAATCTGATTTTTTGGGTAACAATGGTTTTGAAAACAAACAACTATATGTTAAGGTTTTTTTTAAATCATAAAATTACATTGTTCTAGCCTTGAAGAAGTCTGTGGATTGACTCCTTATCAGACGAAACACGTGTCGGCTAGGAGGTTTTGCGAACAATCAACATATGAAATAAAGAAAGAAAAAGAAGAAAACAAACAGCGACTTGTGATCTGTCAATTGGCTGTAAAGTGATATTTTTGTGTAGTTCTGACTCTGAGTCGAGTAAACGGCAGCCCAGTGCTGCTGCTGCCCGGGGGTCCGCATGTAAAGACCTGGAGGGCCTTATGCGCCCCCGCGCCGTACTTTGAGTATCACTGATCTAGATCCTCCCGGCGACCGCCCCAGCTACATGTGTATTTCCATATTCTTCAAAAAGGGGTCGTGTTGAGACGGGGTCGCTGTATCTCCTTTGCTCTCAGTGGTCCCATGGGAGTAAAAGCTGCTCATTTTGCTAATCCTTCCCTAATTTTCCAGAAGTGTCAGAGCAGACAGGCTCGCTGAGTCATTCTTGGTTACTGAGTGAGTCTGTTACATTTTTGCAACATTTATTCAGCGAGTCTGTTTATTCCTAATGTATGGTGACAAGAGACCCAGATCAGATTCTTCCTGTTTCTCTTGCTAAGCCATAGCGCGTCCATTGGAGGGAGTGGGAGGGGTAGAGCTGCGGCTGTCTTTCAAGATGCTCACACCCTGCACAGCTCAAGAAGCTGCCATGGCTTAACAAGAGAAACAGGAAGAATCAGAGAAACTGACACAGGTCAGACACAGGGTACCAGGGAGTACTAACTGAGAACTTGCTTGTTTGCACAGTCTTTTTAAGGCGGAGTATTTTGAATGATTGAATGTATCGCTTTTAAAATTACTCTGAATACTTCTAAGACAATCACTTTTTAAATTTAAAGCTTTTTGAAACAAATGTTTTTTGTAAACTGAAATTGAATTGAATGCTTAGTCACTGTGGGGAAGCCTGACCTACGTCGAACAGTAGAGCGGGAGCTGGGCGGGGCAGGACCAGTGAGCACAACTGAGAGGACTCGCCCTCATGGGGAGCGAGGGACAGGTCAGCGCTCTAGTAGTTAAGCAAAAGCCTACTTATGGTGCCCGCAGCACGGACTTGCAGCGGCACGCTGCTGGCGCGCCTAAGGCTAGCTCGCCTGCGTCCGGACACGGTCAAGGGCAAGGAACCATGCCGGATTCATCCCAGAAAACGGTAAGCTCATCACATATGATAGAGCATTATTACTCTCATTGAGATACTCGGGTAGAGCCCATTGTGAGAGGACTCTAGCGCCAACAAGCTTGATAGGGAAGAAGATGTCATGCCCTCTCTGCCGGACTAAGTTTAACTCGGGTAAGATTGAAGGGCCACTACAACTAGATAGGCCCACAAGAAATGAGATATGGGACTTATTAATAGTAGATCCTTGCCAGCACACACCACAGAAATCATAATACTAATAGAGAATGAAGAACTTGACATTCTCTTCGTTACTGAAACGTGGTTGAAAGACTGGTCCGACCCTGACACAATCCAAGGACTAACCCCAGATTTCCTTATCCTAAGGCAAGGTAGGATGGGAAAAACCGGAGGCGGGGTAGCAATCATTTACAGAAATGACTATGAATGCATGATATCGTCCGTTGCCACCACCAATAGTGAAACTGTACAATTCAGCCTAAAACATTGGCTAATAACTCGTTTTCACTTTCTGACTCTGCCAAACTGTTGCCGCATTTTGTCCTGACGCCTATCTGCCTTGAAAGAGATCTCCAGCCCTCGGTTGAGCGCCCTCCCGCCTCCCGCTGCCCGACTCCCTTGACATCTTGGAGTCCTGGTGGCCGAGTGGAGCGTGGTTCTAGGGGGGGGAAAGAAACCACACTCCCCAGCATCCCGAGCGGCGCACGCCGCGTCATCTGCGCGCCAGGAGGCGCTGAAATAGCGCGTTACCCCGGTCAAGGGGGGGAACACTTTCTGACTCTGCCAAACTGTTGCCGCATTTTGTCCTGACGCCTATCTGCCTTGAAAGAGATCTCCAGCCCTCGGCTGAGCGCCCTCCCGCCTCCCGCTGCCCGACTCCCTTGACATCTTGGAGTCCTGGTGGCCGAGTGGAGCGTGGTTCGAGGGGGGGGAAGAAACCACACTCCCCAGCATCCCGAGCGGCGCACGCTGCGTCATCTGCGCGCCAGGAGGCGCTGAAATAGCGCGTTACCCCCGTCTCGCGGGATGCCGGGCGAAGCCCGGGCCAAGGGCGGGCCCGTTTAAGCCCGTTCAAGACTGTGCGAGACTGGACGGGCCACGGTATTTAATTTTAATTTTATCTTTCTCATACTCGTCATTCCTGCAAGTCTCCGTGAGGACCTACACGCTCGTCCCATATTGTGGCCAACCTAGATTACTCATCAACGTTTTGATTTTGCCCTTTAGTGTGTAAAAATGAATAGAGCTACCAGAAGGAAAAAGACCCCCAAAGCTACTGACACAACTGGACCTATAGACTTATTTATCACTAAGACCAACGAAGTGATTGAGAATACCATACATATGATAGAACGCAGGGTATCACATGAATTGGAGGTGGCAGGAAGATCATCCATGGGGCCCCTAGCCTCTGCCCAAACCCCTAACCACCAGGGTCCGATCATCCCGCTGCTGAATCAAGCACAAAATACCAATGTACTAATACATACTGTTCCAAACATTGTGGATCTATCTGCGACCCAACTGTCATTAGGGTCTAATGACAGTGAGGATTTGGAAAAAACACCAGACCTAAAACTCTCGCACAATCATGATGATATATTAGACCCTAACTCCACCGGTGAACGGGAGGGCGCTATAGCCAAGAGGCAAAACATAGGGACGATCCCACACGAGACTACATCTGACCCGCCTAACACCAAGATCTCTCTCAACCCCAATAGTGATACAATTGTGTTAGACCAACCGTCTCCTATCACCAAAAATGCTGATCTTATCCTGTCCTTTCAAAATACTGAGTCACGAGAGATCTCAGAAGCAAGGGGGGCCGTGGGTGGCACACAGATACCATGCACTACATGTGTGACACTACACGATTTCCTCATAAATAGCATGGGGGAGCTGTTAAAACGCCATCTGCAACCCATGGAAAAGAGCCTTATGATTATCGAAAAACAACTAGTGAAACTAAATACTCCAGCATTTACACAGAAATCATTAGGCACTCTAGCCATGGGGGAGGGGAAATCTAAAGACCTGAGTAAACCGGCCCAACCATCTTCCTTACTAGCCACTCGTCCAAAGCCTCCTTCGCTCGAAAGAGCTGTAAATCTCCAGATTACCAAGAGTGCCATTCCAAACACACAAAATACCCCAAAACCCTCGACAGTAGAGGTGACTGGTAAATCAAATGGCACTATTGATAATGTCCAAATTACACCGGTCCCTTCGGAATTGTCGTGGATTGGCAGCAGCGCAAGCATATGTTCGCCACTAACCTTTGCTCAGGATGTCCGGCAGAAACGACGTCTGATGCTAAGTATCCCAGTCCCTACCAGCTACGGATCCCACAGCGAAGGATCACTCACTGTGTGAACACATACCCAGCAGGGAAAGGGTAAGTGGATAAAATAAAAAACAGGTAGTGGTGAATCTTGAGGATCCCTCTGGGTCTGGTCAAGTGGCGACAGAGGATAGACAAGGGCACTCCACCTGTTCCAGGAAGAGTAAGGAACAATGTTAACACCACTTCCTCTGTGTCTGTGAATACCGCTAACCCCCCTCGGTTTCTGAAACTTACCAGACTCACACACCACCCAGGCCGTTTAGAAAGAACAAACAATGGAACTCCTGCGGGACAGAGAGCCCTCTGACTACTCAGGTATGAACGAGTCCGGAGAATGGCAGACTGTTCCTTAGCTATGGGTTCCGGATCGTTGCCTGTAGCGGTAAGAGTACATAGACCGTGACGGCTGTTAATGCACAAGCCGAACACGGCCTTTCTCCACGGAAGTGTAAGGGTGCTCAACACAAAAAGCAAAGAGTCTCTGTCTCTTGTTTCAATGATTCCCGCTCGGGATGTCACAAGAAACTACTTCTCCCAGAATGCCTCTCTGGGGAGTAGCGGGCTGAAAGGAGGCAAAACTCAGTCTTTGCGGCAGACGAGTTTCCCTCTCGGAGTCTTCAGGGTACAACCAGGGTCCAGACACAATCAGACGCACGGTACCAGACGATTCCCTAACTGACTATGGTACCACACGAACACAGGGTTTGTAACGGAGGTGGGCCCGCCTCCGTTCGCCTAAGTACTTATCAGTAATGCAGGCAGCAGGTTGAAAAACGGCTTCAGCTCTTCTGCAGTCTTCAGGCTTCTAGCTGAAATCCAGCGGGGAACACCATCCGCCCTTCCCACGGCTTCCGGATCGATTGACAAGCACCTTTCTGGAGGAAGGGAGGTGCTTAAGTGTGCTAGGTCCCGTGACTCCGCTGACTTGTCCCTTGGCATGCTGGTACTTGTAGTTCGTTCGGCTTGTCCTACATCTACTCCCAGGCACACTCCAGCGATGGGGCTTTCCAAGTTGACCTGTACCCCGCCCCCAGGACCCAGCAATCGCTACAGAACCCCCTCTCGAGGACTGCCGACTCGGCGGTCGACCCGGTCTACCCAGATGCAGGGCATGGAATCGCTCAACCAACTCGGGACAGTGCAGATTACCCACAGGTTCCCATGACCGATCCTCAGGGCCATACCCTTTCCACTCCACCAGATATTGGATCCCTCCCCTCACCATCCTGGAATCAAGAATGGAGCGCACCTCATACTCTTCCTGCCCGTCCACCTCTATGGGAAGGGGTTTCTCCGGGAGCCTCGTACTGAGAGGGCAAGGGACGAGGAGGGAAACATGGAACACAGGGTGGATCTTCCAACCCTCCGGGAGTAGGAGCCTGACAGCAACAGGGTTAATCACTTCCGTTATGACGTAGGGACCCACATATTTGGGCTTCAATTTGGAATACCCCTTGATGCGGAGGTTCCTAGTAGAGAGCCACACCTTGTCACCCACCCTATAGCTTGGCTCAACCGCCCTCCTCCTGTCAGTGAAGCGTTTCTGCGCGGACTGAGCATCGGCCAGACTACGTCTTGCATCTATCAACACCGCCCTGAGATGTGCATGATGTTCGTGGATGCTAGGGACTGGGGAGCGAATAGGCCACTCAAAGGGCAGGACATTCAGGTGAAACCCATGGAGACAAAAAAAAGGAGAACAACCCAGTGTTGTGTGCACAGCATTATTATATGCAAACTCTGCCATCCATAGGAGCACTGTCCAGTCCATCTCATTCTGCAGAGAGAAGCAACGAAGGTACTGTTCCAACGTCTGGTTCAGACGTTCCGTTTTGCCATCCGTCTGAGGGTGGTAACTGGAGGAAAGTCGGGCATCGATGTCCAAGGTGGTGCACAATGCCTTCCAGAACCGAGACGTGAACTGAGTGCCCCTGTCTGTTATCAGCACTCTGGGGAGACCGTGGGCCCTTACAACATGTTGGAGAAACACCTTCGCTAGTTCTGAAGACGTGGGTACTTCCGTCAGTGGTATAAAATGGCCCATCTTTGTCAGGTGATCTACGACAACCAAGATCACTGTCATCCCATCACAGGGGGGCATCTCAACTATGAAGTCCATGGAGAGAGTATGCCATGGTTGAGGAGGTATGGGCAATGGTCGGAGTAGACCCACGGGTCGAGTATGTACGGCCTTTCCTTGTGCGCAGACAGCACAATTCCTAACGTAGGACCGAACGTCCTCTCGTAACTGGGGCCACCAGAAGGAACGTTCAACACTAGCTATGGTTTTGTACATTCCCATATGGCCTCCCAATACGGAGTCGTGGGACCAAGCCAACACTTGCTGCCGCAGGGCTTCTGTAGGAATAAACAAGGCGGTACCATGATAGGCGAGGTCATCCTTTTCTAGGCGATGTTCTGGGTCTTCCTGTATCCATTCCTGTAGGTTCATCCCCGCCAGGGCTATCTTAACATCCTCTAGGAAGTTGTTAGCGGACAGAAGGGCTACAGATCCTGAGTACGTTTCCGCTTCCTTGAGAATCAAAGGTGTTTCTGCTTCATCTGCCCCTTCCGGTTCTCCATCATCTAAACGTGAAAGTGCATCCGCCTTACCGTTTTGGGGTCCAGGTTTGTACTTGATGATAAAATCATAGTCTGAAAAGAACAGGGACCACCTTAGCTGTCTTGGAGTTAGGGCCTTGGCTGTTTTCAGGAATAACAGATTCCTGTGATCCGTATAAATCTCCACAGTATGCACCGCTCCAAGGAGATAGTGACGCCATTCCTCACATGCCCGTTTGATGGCGAGTAGTTCCTTGTCTGTGATGGTGTAATTAGCTTCGCAGGGCGAGAGCTTCTTGGAGAAGAAGGCAACTGGGTGTATTTGACCGGTAACTGGATGTCGTTGGGATAGCACGCCTCCGACCGCATATTGAGAAGCGTCAGTCTCCAGAATATATGGTCTTTGCGGATCAGGATGACGCAGGATGGGAGCCTGGGTGAACTGCTTCTTTAGATACTGAAAGGATGCCGCCGCGTCCTCACTCCAAACAAACGGAGTATTCTTCCTCAACAAACTGGATATTGGGTGTATGATTTTGGAGAAATCTTTTATGAATCTTCTATAATAATTTGCAAAACCGAGAAAGCCCTGCACAGCCTTAACGGTCTTCGGGGTACTCCAATTGATGATTGCTTCCACTTTGCTCGAATCCATTTGAAAGCCTTGTGCGTTGATCACATATCCAAGGAAGGACACCTCCTGTACATGGAACAAACATTTCTCCAGTTTTGCGTACAATGAGTTCTGTTGTAATCTGCCAAGCACAGATTTCACATGCATGACATGTTCAGAGAGGGTAGACGAGTACACCAAAATAGCGTCGATGTAGACGATGCAATAGGTCTCCAGACACCCGCGCAAGACTTCATCCATGAAAAACTGAAACGCGGCGGGGGCGTTGCATAACCCAAAGGGCATCACCCTGTATTCGAACAAACCGAACTTTGTGCGAAATGCTGTTTTCCACTCATCCCCCTTTTTGATGCGCACCAGATGATAGGCCCCGCGGAGATCGAGTTTGGTGAAGAATCTGGCCCCCTTTAGCTGGTCCATGAGCACTGGTATCAACGGGAGAGGGTATCGGTTTTTAATGGTCACTCGATTAATGGCTCTATAGTCGATACAGGGTCTTAATTCCGCGCAGTCCTTCTTCGGAATGAAGAACATGGGAGATGAAGCAGGAGAAGTCGAGTGTCTGATGAATCCTGACGCTAGGTTCTCCTCTATGTACGCCTTCAGATACTGTGTTTCTTTTTCAGTCATGGCATAGACCCGACTGCATGGAATGCCGGCTCCAGGTACAAGGTCAATCCGGCAGTCGTACACCCGGTGTGGGGGCAAATGGGTAGCCTGTTGTTTATCGAACACAGGATGAAATGCCTGATAGTCCACGGGAAGTACGGTAGCGCAACAATAACGGACTTGTGAGCATGCAGTAGCCAAACATGCAGACGGTGATGTTTCAGGTATGCAGGTGTCAGAGGAATCGTGAATACAATGTTCCTGACAATACTCGGATGACAGTGTGATGGTGCGTGCAGCCCAACTGACTTATGGATCATGAAGAGTTAGCCAGGGCCTTCCCAATATGAGACGGAATTGAGGGGCGTCGATTATGTCAAACTGAATATGTTCCTGATGATTAAGGCCTGTTTGCATCAGCATAGGACGCGTGTGGTAAGCCACTGGACCAGATGACAAAACGGTTCCATCAACGGCTTTCACCAATTCAGGTTTTTCTTTTTTCTCACAGGCGATACCGATCCTCATAGCGAATTCTTGATCGATATAGTTTCCGGTGGCTCCAGAATCCACCAAAGCGTCTATGTTCAATGCTTTCTGAGGTGTGACCCATAGGGTGACCTGAAGATTCATGTGCGCCACAGCAGGATGCAATGTGTTAGCAAGTGAAGGGGAGATCGTTAGTGGCAAACAACCCAAGGCAGAGACCTCCTCCTGATTTGGGTTCTTCAGTTTTCCGTCGGTTTATCGGACTGTACGAGGGCTTGTACCCTTGGAACGAGGGCTCTTTCAGGTACTGCATTCCTGGCTCGGCATTCTTTAATAAAGTGTCCGCCTTTCCCACAGTACAAACATTGTTTTAGACGGCGTCTTTTGTCTTTCTCCTCCTGTGTCAAGGGACCACGAATTCCACCTATCTGCATGGGTTCAGGGCCTTCAGTCGTTTTGGCACGTTCTTCCGTAGGGCCTTTAAAGCGAGGGTAGAATGGGCGATTTTCCCCTTTGGTTTTGTCCCCTCTCCTCTCCAAGAGCTGATGGTCCAACTGAACCGTTAGATCAATTAATTCCTCGCACGTGTCAGGAAGCTGTACCACTTGTGCCAGGACATCTTTTAGTTCCCCTCGGAGGCCTTGGTAGAACAATGATATACGTTTAGAAGGGGGCCAGTCAGTTTCGACCACCAGCCTATTGAACAAGGTAATGTATGATAACAAGTCCTGAGAACCTTGCCGTATGGTGAGCAGTTCCCTATCCAGGGTCAGCATATGGGATTTCCGATCAAAAAGCTTTCGTAGTTCCACACAAAAAGCAGGAAAACTGTGCAACACTGGGTCATTTCTCTCCAACAAGGGGATGGTCCAACTAGCAGCGTTACCACCCATATAGGACATCATAAATGCGGTCTTAGCGGGATCGTCCTGAAAAACCCCAGGTTTACATAGGAAATGTAACCTACACTGATTCAGGAATGTCTCGAATTTTCGGGGGTCCCCGTAAAAGCGTTCAGGCGGGGCCAAAGGAACACCCACTGTCTGCACTACGTGAACAGTATGAACTGGATCCGTCGGGGGTGCTGTAGTAGGGGCTACTTGAGGAGGAACAAAAAACCCACCCCCTTCTGCTCCCAGAGGTGTAGGTGTCTTGGTGCCAGGAGGAGGTAAGGTAGCAGGTTTCAGATAAGGACTCCCCCCTGTCCCTTTCCGGGTTAGACCAGCAACCTCTCTCCGTAATGTACCTACTTCTTTGTGCAGGGTCTGGTTTTCTGCTCTAGATGTCGCTACTTCTTGCTGCAGGGAAGCCAAGCCTTCCACCACGGAAGCCAACACTGTTTCGATATTCATCGTTTGGGCCGGCTTATAAACTTGGGCTTGTCAATCTGTCGTGGATTGGCAGCAGCGCAAGCATATATTCGCCACTAACCTTTGCTCAGGATGTCCGGCAGAAACAACGTCTGATGCTAAGTATCCCAGTCCCTACCAGCTACGGATCCCACAGCGAAGGATCACTCACTGTGTGAACACATACCCAGCAGGGAAAGGGTAAGTGGATAAAATAAAAAACAGGTAGTGGTGAATCTTGAGGATCCCTCTGGGTCTGGTCAAGTGGCGACAGAGGATAGACAAGGGCACTCCACCTGTTCCAGGAAGAGTAAGGAACAATGTTAACACCACTTCCTCTGTGTCTGTGAATACCTCTAACCCCCCTCGGTTTCTGAAACTTACCAGACTCACACACCACCCAGGCCGTTTAGAAAGAACAAACAATGGAACTCCTGCGGGACAGAGAGCCCTCTGACTACTCAGGTATGAACGAGTCCGGAGAATGGCAGACTGTTCCTCAGCTATGGGTTCCGGACCGTTGCCTGTAGCGGTAAGAGTACATAGACCGTGACGGCTGTTAATGCACAAGCCGAACACGGCCTTTCTCCACGGAAGTGTAAGGGTGCTCAACACAAAAAGCAAAGAGTCTCTGTCTCTTGTTTCAATGATTCCCGCTCGGGACGTCACAAGAAACTACTTCTCCCAGAATGCCTCTCTGGGGAGTAGCGGGCTGAAAGGAGGCAAAACTCTGTCTTTGCGGCAGACGAGTTTCCCTCTCGGAGTCTTCAGGGTACAACCAGGGTCCAGACACAATCAGGCGCACGGTACCAGACGATTCCCTAACTGACTATGGTACCACACGAACACAGGGTTTGTAACGGAGGCGGGCCCGCCTCCGTTCGCCTAAGTACTTATCAGTAATGCAGGCAGCAGGTTGAAAAACGGCTTCAGCTCTTCTGCAGTCTTCAGGCTTCTAGCTGAAATCCGGCGGGGAACACCATCCGCCCTTCCGACGGCTTCCGGATCGATTGACAAGCACCTTTCTGGAGGAAGGGAGGTGCTTAAGTGTGCTAGGTCCCGTGACTCCGCTGACTTGTCCCTTGGCATGCTGGTACTTGTAGTTCGTTCGGCTTGTCCTACATCTACTCCCAGGCACAATCCAGCGACGGGGCTTTCCAAATTGACTTGTACCCCGCCCCCAGGACCCAGCAATCGCTACAGGAATTAAATACTCAGCCAGTCAAGTTGAAGGAGACTTCACACGTAACACATAAAGCCCAGCCTCCTCAACCTCAGGCAAACGAGAGGAAAGGTATTAGGTACAGGCACCCGATACACCTGCCTCCTGAGGCTACCCCATAAACTGTCATCCTTACAGGGGTTCCTGAGTTGACAGATGGTTCGGACGAACCCCCATGGTCACTGCGAAATAAAGTATTGCAGTGGCTGAGCCAAAATAGACCCCTACAGTCATCAAACCACAGTAGAATCAACTCAGTGAGAAGAGTGTTTTGGATTGGTGATACTAAAAAAAGTTTACAGGGCGACTGTGTCATAGTCAACTGTGATGACCCCTCTACAGTTGACTACATTTCTTCCTGGCCAGCTCTAGAAAAAAGGGGGGGGATTGACGTACAGCGTCTCTCTTTCTTTTATCCGCCTTCAAATATTTCTAACTATGGCGATTCTACCAGCTGGGATGAAGCCCAGGACTGGCCTTGGACACAGGTGGGGCATTTCAATAGAAGTAGAAATAGGAACAGTAACAACTACTGGACCAGAGGATGGGATGCTCGTCCCTGGTTTCCTAGAAGAGAAAACCCAAACCCTGACTACTGGAGGGGGGCCCCCACAAGGAACAGATATGACTGTTTAGACATGGTCGATTGACCAACAACGTTAATAAAAGGGGTAGAAGTAAATATAGTCCCCCCAGTTGAGATTTACAACGATCTTCCCCAGCTTCATAGCACTAACATCGTGCCAACGGACAACATACTTGACTATGCAGCTGGAGAATTAGCGTTTCCAGTCCAGCAACCACCAGAACAAGTTAGTAGGGATTTAACAGGGGAAGGATCCTTAACCCAAGATAAAATTAACTGCTTAAATGTATACCCAAGTTTACCGGATACCACACAAACCCAAAATGAGATAGAACATAGGGTAGAGGGCACTGAATCGTCAACCAGTCAGGAAGAAGCCCGTTCACAAAACGAGGGTAAACCCAGTTTAAAAATAACATCCTGGAATATTGCAGGGTTGGCCAAAAAATCAAGGGACCAGCTATTTCTAACTTTTATGGAAAAGCAGGACATAATTTGTCTACAGGAGTGTTGGGATCTAGAGGAGACCCACATTGAGGGCTTTAGCACCTTCTATATTCCCTCCATTCAGGGTAATCGAGGTAGAGGCTCGGGGGGTCTGTGTATTTTCGCCTCTAATTTGTGTAATATAAAAAATACCACATACGAGGCGAGCGGACCTAAAGTAGGTGTAGGCAGCTCGTTACAAGGCCTCGCAATTAAAATAAATGGGCGATCCCTTTTCCTGACTAACATCTATAATAATGCGCCAAAAGTTGATCCTAAAGCCTTAATAGCTGAGCTTGTTGCAATGCTCAAGAGAGGTGGGCAGGAGGCAGACTGCTTCCTCATAGTAGGAGACTTTAATTGTCACCTATGTCCCAATAGTCACACAAAAAATTGTGGCATTTTCAATCTAAGAGGGGATCCCACCACACATTTTAACACTCTATCCTGGGCAATATGCTAAATCATCTCATGCATGATTGGGATCTGGGCTTCGCCAACGAACTATGTGAGCCACCCGCAGCATTCCAGACAACCTTTTTTGGCCGAGGGGCAGGCACCGTAACTGACTACATCTTAGTGTCCAACAGGTATCAAGGCTGTGTGGGGGGGTTTGTTACAGAAGATCTGGCATTAAGTGATCATTTTCCCATTAGCACCAGCATCTCTGCAGGGAAGCCGGGGAGTCAAAAAACAGGCACGAGTATACTTCATTGTCGCTCGGTGTCGCTGGCTAGGAAAAATGGATACGCCATAAAATGGGCGAAAATTGACTCCACAAATTTTCTGAAGGACCTAGTGCAGCAAGAATCGAAACATTTTTCCACCTGCTTAGAACTTAGCACTAATCCTCAGCTAATCATAGGGGCATATGATAGGATTACTGCTACAATAAATGATAAGCTAACTAAAAAACAAAAGACAGGGGAAGAATCAAGATTATTTGGCTGGTTCAATCCTTCCTGCACTAAAGCACACAAAGTCCTCCTACAGGCTTTAAAGACTGTCCCAAAAGACAGTGGCTCAGTTAAGGTCGCCAGACGAGCATACAAGCAGACCCTTCGAAGTAGACAGGACGAACTGAAAAATTCAGCCTGGGAAGCCCTGATAAAGGCAAGTGCCTTACGGGACAATATTTCTTTTTGGAAAGAAATTAACGCCCCCTTCTTTGTGGATAGCAAGGTTGACTCCATGGAGATAGCCATAACGGAAGATGTGTGGGTTAATTACTTTACTTCCCTATATAGGAAAGACTTACTAATACTGACCCCACAAGATGATCCGGACACTGGGCAGGTGGATCAGGCACTGACTTGTGGTAATTTCCCACTAAATGTAGAGTTTACCCCTCTTGAGGTGGAACAGGCAATCTGTCAGAGTGCTAATTTAAAGGCCCCTGGACCTGATGGAGTTCCCATTGATTTGTTTAAAGAGACTGTAGATCTGTGGGCTCCCCTATTAGCAAACGTAATAAATGCTTATAGCAAAATAGGTTTCCCCGACACTTGGCACGAAGCAATAGTTATTCCAATATTTAAAAAAGGGGACAGGCAGGACCCAAAATGCTACCGTCCCATTTCCCTGCTAGACACTCTGATGAAAGTTGCAGGTAGAGTGCTGTTAACTAAACTACAAACCTGGTCCAAGAGAAATGGAATTCTCTCGAAATTCCAATACGGTTTTAAGACCGGCCTAGGCACTGTAGAGCAGGGTTTAAACCTGGCCCTAATAATGAACAAATATATTGGAGCAAAAAAAGGGAACCTGTTCCTAACATTTGTCGACCTAACCTCGGCCTTTGATTGCTTAGATCACAGAATGTTATGGAAAACCTTGGCTACAATGGGGATAGAAAAAAACATTCTAAATTTTATACAGGAATTGTACAAAGATGCAGGCGCAACGGTTAGATTTGGCAAAAATGGAGAGCGAACTAGAAAATTCCCAATAGAAAAGGGTGTTCGACAAGGCTGCATCCTTGCGCCATTCCTTTTTAATTTATATATTAATGAGGTAGCAGTCTTTTTAAGTGACCTGGAAGTGGATTACCCTAAAATAAACGGCCTCTCAGTCCCATTACTATTATACGCTGATGATGCGGTGATTATGGCGCGCACACAGCTGGGTCTTCAGAGGGCCTTAATGGGATTTTCAAACTTTATGAGTACTAGAGGTCTAAAAATAAATGTGGGGAAAACATTCACAATGTCATGTACTACCAGAAAAAACATTCCTGACTGTAAAACCTTCGTTAATAACACAAAGATAGCCATGACTAAAACTTTTTCTTATTTGGGTATTATTTTTAATAACAGAGGTACATGGTCATCAGCAATCACTTCCCGGAACCTGGCCTTCTCTCGTACGATTGGTGCGGTTAAACAATTTGCTAAAAGACTGGGTGGGAAACCTGTTGATATATTACTTAAGATCTATGCAGCAAAATGTGTGTCCACCGCTGTATATGGGGCAGGCATCTGGGGATTGGCAGATTGCACCCAAATACAAACGGTGGAAAACACCTTTCTGAGGTATCTTTTATCAGTCCCGCGTTCCACATCCACCACCATATGCCATAACGAACTTGACAGAGCCCATATCAGTGATTTGATAAAGATAGCGCCAGTCATGCTGTGGTACAAGATCTGGACATGTGAGGACACAACTTTCAACAGGGAAGTAATTCAAGATTGCCTAAACCAATCCGCTGGTAGCAAGCAGCCTTGGTTGGCCTATGTTAAAAAATTCTTGAACTCGATCGGCCAACCAGATCTTTATTCAAACCCAACATTATGCTCACAAATATCTAAAAAAGCTTTAAAAGTGGCATGCCTTGATTTACTGGAGGAGAGGAGATATTACTTAGATGGGAATAAGTCTACTATCGTTGCCCATCGTCATATTCTCCACGACCTGGGCCTTCATCCATATCTGGCGCCAACCTATTCGTGCTATCATAGAATGCTTCTGACACGAATGAGGACGGAATCTTTTTTTAGGTTAACAACGTTCCCTGTTCCGAATGATTGGTCTGTGAATTTGATAAAATGCCCGTGCGACGACTCATCCACCCAGTCAAACATACACTGCATTCTTTTTTGCAAGTACTATCAGTGGGGGAGAAAAAAATACTTGCTACCATTGCTAAAGACATGGGGTTTGAGAAATTGCAAACCTGCCCTGCTCAGACTGTACTTGTGGCAAGATGAACTTACCATTGTGACGGCGATAAAATTTCTGACTTTCGCCATAAAATGTAGAGGGACCATGTGTAATGACTAGGAGTCCGAGCATAAACGAGTATTATCTTGTCCATAATAACATCAAATAATACACAGTAATTCAAATGAAACATGTATCCCTGGTTAAAGTATGAATTTTACGATCTTTTTAATGAATTTTACAATTTTCCTATGAATTTTAAGAATTTTTCATTTGCTTTGTCAATATGATATGTCTATTTTGATAACGAGTTTTTAATGAGAAAGCTAGTCAATGTGTTCATGTTTGTATTATGCATTTATGTCTGCTTTTATGGTTTTTTGTCAAAATACCGAATAAAGCTATCTTTGAATTGAATTGAAAACTCGTTTTCAGGCACACTGCTCTATAGACCCCCAGGACCCCCCACTCCATTCCTAGAGGAATTTCCCAGCTTAATAGCAGACATGGTGGCCAGCAAGAGCTCCATTACATTATTGGGGGACTTTAACTTCCATCTGGATGAACCTGATAATACCACAGCAGTTAGATTAATTCATGACATGTAGGCCATACAACTTAAACAACTGATAAACACAAGCACCCTTGTAAAGGGTACCATACTGGATGCCATTTTTAGGTCTCGCATACGCAGTGCGCATGTGCTGCATAGGAGGACCTTTAGCCTGTGCTCTGCTCTTTTTGGAAGCACATACTCGTGCTTGTGGCGGCATCCGCCTTGCGGGAGCAAGCAAGGGTGCGCCACAATCACAAGCATGTGCTTCCAAAAAGACCTGACTGTGCACACACGCACGCTGACATTCTAACGTGCTGCAAGTGCACGCATGCACTACTTGCATCTTCAAATGGCACTTGCTTTAACAAATCTCATCAAAAATCGCTCCTACCACTGATGCACGCACATCTACAGGGAGAATATTTGAATGTGCTTTACTTAAACATAACCTGTTCATTCAACAATGGCTCCGTGGATGCGCCAGCATCAGCCAGAGCTCGCTTTGAGTACACTTTTGAATAGTTTACATTCTTGGAAAGGAAGTTTATTGGTCCCCATCTTTAAAAAGGGGGCAAGAGATTTACCTCAAAACTACCGACAAATTGCCCTCCTAGATGCCATCGGTAAGGTTTTCGCTAAATGTTTACTTAATTCACTAAATGACTGGGTATCCTCGACAGAAATACTACCACTTGAGCAGACCGGCTTCAGAAAACAACATGGTACCCTAGACAACCTTACCGCACTTCAGGTTTTGACAGAAAAATATATCAAAGTCCGTGGAGGAGGTGTATATGGGGCTTTTATTGACTTCTCTACGGCCTTTGATAAGGTGGACAGATCTCTGCTGTGGAGTAAGCTATTTGATCTAGGGATGCCCTCAAGTTTGTTAAGGTTAGTTATTGCTCTACATACAGACACTTGGTGCAGAGTATTAATGGGAGGGGTGAGAGGTCTATCCAGGGTTATTCCCACGATTAATGGACTTAAACAAGGTTGCTTATTGGCTCCCCTGCTGTTCTCATTATACATAGCTGATCTCCCCCAGGCCTTATTGCTATCCAGCAATGGCATTGCTCCAGTTTTAGGGGGAACTCCAATAGTATGCCTAATGTATGCGGATGATATTTTAATTTTGGACCTTACCCCAAAGGCTTGAATGGTCGCTTATATGCCCTAAATACATACGCTGAGACCCATTTCCTAAAAATAAACATTTCAAAAAGTAAAATAATGTGTTTCCGGGGAAGGAAAAAATCCAAATATGACAATTACCACTGGTCTGTTGGGGGTGAAAGACTAGAAGTAGTGAAATCTTATCCTTTCCTCGGAAAAGTTGTCACGAGTAGTTTAAGCGACACAGCCCATATTGAGAACAATAGCAGGAAAGCTCTTGTTCAAGGGAAGAGCCTTGTTTCTCTCTATAAGGCGACAGGCAGAAGGCACTTCTCCATATTGCTCGAGGTATTCCGAGCAAAAATCCCCGCATCCCTCACATATGGACTAGAAACAGTGGATATGACAAGTTGGAATTTTTGGGATTGTACTGAAGGAAAAATATTACGCAACCTCACCTCTGTAAGTACTGCGAATTCTACATCCTCTCTGAGACTGGAATTCGGCTTACGTAGTTCCTGGGCCCAGGCAGTTGCGAGTGTGGTGCGTTGGGTTTTTAACCTAGCTAAAGGAATGCCGGGTATGTTGAGACATCTCATAAAAAATGAACTTTTGGGTACCTTTAATGTTTATTCCTCAATTGTAAGGAACTTTCGACAGGCAGTTGTATTATTACAGTTAGATGAATTAGATCTTTTCTCACTATCCGCAGTTCAATTGAAGTCGATATTAAAGTCGGCTTCTTGGGAGCTAGGCTATAGAGTAGACTGAGGGGCAAGTAAATTGAAGAGAAGAATGTTTCTTACCAATAGCTTTTGTCAAATGAAAAGACCTCAGCTATATATATCCTGGAATCTCCCCCATGGAGTCCGGCGATTTACCCTATTGCTAAGGCATAATTTACTTCCTTTGAATTGTCATTTGTCTAAATGGTATGGCCGCTCCGATATTTGCGATTTTTGTAATTTAAACTCCCAGGACGTGTATCATGTCATTTTTGTCTGTCCGGCACTCATGGTTTTTAGACGCAAATGGTTAAGACCCATGTGTCTTCAAATGGGTATCTTTACAGCCTCTGATTTTATTGAAGCAATGTTTAACCCGCCAAATGAAATGTTTTGCTTTAAATTGTTTCATTATTTTAAATGTTTCTTGCCGCTATATTGACAAATTGATATCATGTACTTTTTTTTTTTTTATGGAATTCTACTGCCTTTTTCTGTTTATTGAATTATTATGTGGACCTCAATTGAGTTCCGTTATCATAAATAAATAAACTTGAAACTTGTTAACAAAATTCCACTTAAGGACAGTCACCGCAGATACGCATGCATACATGAATATCTAGGACAACAACAAGCACCTGTAAAGAAAATAGTTTTTGCAAGCTTGTTTTATACTCAGACTTTTGAAGATGACTGTCGGGAGTTCAGGTATTGTTGCAAGATTTGCTCCTGCTTCCAAATAAACAACCAGAGAGGTCTCGTCCGTGGCAGAGATGCATTTTCAGAGTCAGAGTCCTTCAATTGAATCTCTTTATTAGTTTAAAATGAGCAATAAACAGGTAGTGTAGACTCGTACTAGGGCTCGCCTGCAACACGAGTCAGAATAGAATAATATCATATCTCTTCAGAATTACAAACATTTATTTATTTTATTTTATTTTATTTATTTATCAGATTTATAGTGCACATGGCTACCCCAGCGACGGGGCGTCCCAGCGCAGACCACAGACTCCAGGACAAGAACCAGATACAAAAAGCTTTAAGCCGGAAAGAGCCAGGTCTTTATGGCCTTCCGGAATGCAAGATGATTCCGGATCACTCTGATGAACACAGGGAGTGAATTCCAAATTTGCGCGGCCAGGCTGCGAAAGGAACGGCCACCCTCTCTGGCTTTCCAGACATGCGGGGTGCACACCAGAGCTAAGGCGGCAGATCTTAAAGGACGTCGTGGCGCATAGAACTCTAGCAGCCCCGTCAGTCCTGCCAGTGCCTGAGGCAACAAGATCTTATGCGCCAAACAAAGCGCCTTGAATTGAATGTGCTTTTCTACCGGTAACCAGTGAAGTTTCTGAAGTACATGGGAAACCGAGCAAGTGTGCGGAAGGGCCATCAGCATGCAGGCAGCTGCATTCTGTGCCCTTTGAAGACGCTTGACGCTAGCCTTGTTCGCACCCAGGTATAGGCAGTTCCCGTAATCCAGTCTAGACAAAATTGTCGACTGAAGGATGATTTGGTGAACTTTAGGAGGGAAAAAGCCCAACAACGGTTTCAGGCCCCTCAGAAGCCCAAAATAAGCCCCATCCACTGCTTTGGATTGGGTGTCAAATGTTAGGCCATTGTCAAACCAAATGCCTAGGTTTTTCACTGTCTCCTTGGGCGAGGTGGCAGGTTTCAGGCGGTCCGGCCAATAAATCTCGGACCACAGCCCCTGATCTTTCCCAAACAGCAAGATCTCGGACTTGCTGGCGTTAAGCTGTAAGCAGTTCATCGCCATCCAGTCCACAATCACAGAGAGGTCCTCTTTAAATTTGATCAAGTTGGTACAGCTTTTCTTGGAAAAAGCGATCACTAGCTGAGTATCATCAGCGTATGATACCAGTGACAAACCCCTTCCCTTCGCCAACACAGCCAGTGGCTGGACGTGGGCTTAACACTGAACCCTGAAGTACACCCTGGCGCAAGGCGAGCTCTTGAGAATGGAAAGGAGGGACGTGAACTTGGAAGGACCATCCCTCCAGAAAAGACCGTAGCCACTCCAGAGCCATGTCCCTGATGACAATTTCCTGCAGGCGGTTTAAGAGTATCGCATGGGAGACGGTGTCGAAATCGGCACTTAGGTCCAAAAGGACCAAGGCCGCTGAGTCTCCGACATCCAGGTTCGCCCGAATGGCCTCCGTGACTACCAATAATGCAGACTTAGTTCTATGGCGGGCACGGAAGCCATGTTGGGATGGGTCAAAGATGGCATTCTGCTCCGCAAACTTGTATAAAATGGAATTCACATGCGATTCTGCCACCTTTGCCAAGAATGGCAGTTGGGAGATCGGGCGATAGTTAGCTGACTCTGCAGGGTCCAACGAGGAATAACCTTGGCATGTTTGGAGCAGACGCTGAGGTTAAAGAGATATTAACCAGGTTGAGGTTCAGCGGAAAAAGAAGAAAATGGAACTGACGAAAGTGAGCAGGCGTCAGTGGATCCGCTGGTGAGCCTGATTTGATCTTTGAGCAGAGAGCCTCAAACTCCTGCTGAGACAGCGGAGGAAAAGATGACAGGGTGTTAACCCCCATGAAACCAAAAGTCACCGGGTCCCCCACCACCTGGGGCGAAATAGGGGTGGGTAAACCCTGATAAATCTTATCGACTTTATTCACAAAGTACAGGGCCAACTCAGTACACTGCTGATCGGAGGAGATCGAAGAAGTCCCCGTGGTGCCTCCGCTCTTCATGCTCTTCAGCACAGCGAAGATCGTTTTAGCAGGGTTAGTACTGGCCAGAATTTTATCGGCCACAAACTTGGCTCGAGCTTGCTGAATAAGCTTATGATACCGATTAATTGCGGCACGATATTTCATTTTTGCCCCCTGGTCATAGGAGGCCTCCAGGCATATTCCAACTGCTTGCAGCCCTTTTTGGCCGTGACTAATGAGTCACTAAAACAAGGGTTCGATGGCCCACAAAATTTCCCTCCCAGCCTCGCCGTAATACAACTATCCAGGCCTGAGGTTATCCACTCATTAAAGGAGGAATTTGCTGTTTCCATATCCGGCGGCAACTGGGGCCTATGGCTCAACAGCCATGTTGAGAGACAGCCAGAGTCAAGCTTGTGCCAAGGGCACTTTAGAACAGGAGCTGGGCAGATCAAGTCACCTTTTACCTGAAGTCGCATGTTAAAAGGGACCAAGAAATGGTCGGTCCATGCCTGCGGAACGGGCGGTAGAATCGTAAAAGGGCTTAAGTTGGAAAAGATAGGGTCCAGCAGGTGACCAGCCACATAAGTACCTGTTTGAACCTGTTGGATCATCTGATAGGCCTCCTGTTTCGCCAAAAAGCTGGAGATCTCAGCCGTCACGCAATTATGAAGATGGAGGTTGAGGTCCCAAAGTATAGTGAAATTTGCCGTCCTGCATGCATATTGCGCGACTTTGTTGAGAAGATCTTCTCTAAAGGGACAAGATTGACCTGGAGGGCGGTAAATGAGGAGGCCGGTCATAGTGAAATTATAATTCAGTGTGATTTTAAACAGAGCGCTTTCACAGCCAGCGATGTTCTCCTTGCTCAGGGAACAATTGTAGACTTCCTTTGCAATGATTGCAATGGCCCCCCCCCCTCTGCTGGCCTCTCTGCAAATACTATATAACCTATATCCCGAAGGAAGGGCCAACCAGGATTCAGCCACCGAGTCAGGCGTAAGCCATGTCTCGGTCAGGAATAGAACATCCGGAGCCTCCTCTGTTAGGAGATCGAAAACCTCACCGTGATGTTTGGCAAGAGATCTACAGTCCAGACTCAAAAACTTTAGATCAATACCATCTCCCAGACGGGAATAGGAATCCTTAGATGGAAAATGGCAGGCACAGTACTTGCAGTGAAAAGCATCCTCGCTTGGAGCCCAGACAAGAGAGGGACACTTAACTTCCCACGCCAATAGCTCATCACGCGCATACACAATGCGAGCAGCAGTGAAAAGGGCAGGTATCCTGGCGACGGCCCGGCGCGGACGGGTGCAGACAGACGTGCCTTAGGCCCCGGAGGTGGCCAGGCAGGCGAGTCAGCAAACACTAGTCTGGGACCTCGTTGTTCCTCCCCCAAGATGGCGAACACACTCCCTCCCTTGCCCCGACCAGTGGATCCCCGAGGGCAGCAACAGTGCAATCAGCTTTAAAATAGGGCGCAAAGAGGTAGAAGATAAAAGCAATTAAGTCCCCACACAGTTAGAAGCACAAATATGTATGAGCAGTGAAATTATTAATGCAGCGCTAGCAAAGCTCCCGGCTCACGCCTCAGGAGTATGGAGTATGGAACATGCATAGATGGTGCCTTCAGCATGCCAATGCACAACATTGATGCCATTTTTAGGTCTCGGCTAGCGTAGGCTGCGCTTGCCTAGTCTCGCTGGCGAGATTTTATGTTTTCTAGTAGTGGGGCTTAAACCCGCCCCTCTTCTCCATTGGCTTGCTTCCTAAAGGGCAGCCAGCCACTGGAGAAGAGGTTTGTCTGTCAATATAAGCCCCGTCTTTTTCGGATTGGGGGGGCATGTTTTTTCGGTTCTTTCTTTCTGTGACGTCTTCAGTCAATCAAAAAAACACGCCCCCCAATCTAAAAAGGACGGGGCTTAGTTCCTTCGTGTTTACGCTTGTTTTTTTTATTTTACTTGATATGTTTATTCCATTGCTTGGCTAGTACATGAGTTTTTAAGGCTAGACACGTAACACAGAACATTCCGCACTCCCCAAATATGTTATATTCTCCTCCTCGTATATCGTAGAAAAACGGTTTGACTTTTTCTGTGAATAATAAATAAAATGTCGGAAGTCAAACCCAACATAGCAACTTGGCAATATTTTAGTTGTCTTTTATTCATATTAATGACAAGGCTCGGCTGGATAGGTCTCTGGATATCCGCTTTTGAAATGTTCACCAGCGTGCATGTCAAGCCTCAACAAAAAATTACGTCAGGAATGTTAATTGTGTTGCAACGTTTGCGATTGGATTAGTGATCTCGCGAGAGTTCTTTGAGCGAGTCCCTGTGATATTAGCTGGTAGACCCCGTGCGTCTCTCTTTCACCCCCAACAAGGCACCGAAGGCCAAGAAGGAAGGTAAGAGCTGGTGGCCGAGTGAACGGGCCTTCGGGGGATTTGTGGGGAAAAGAGATCGCTGAAGGGTTTATTTTGTGGAGAAACGTGATAATTGTCTGTCAACCTCCGTGCAGGGTTTTGTAGGCAACGTACAGCCTTTAATTGTAGATTAGAGTTGGACCGCATGTGTAAGGGAGTACCGGAACATGCCGCGCTTCCTGGGCTCGGATGCTTGTTTCCGTTGTAGTTCGGACTGGACTGTTCCCATGGGGCACAGGGTGAGCGCTGATTTGCATATCGCCATTGTCTAACCCAGGGTGGTGTGGAGTGGAAAAACGATGGATTTGGGCCCAGATCTTTGGACTGGGGTGAATGTGTGACATTGATCCACATTCTGTCCATCATTGTTGTGTTTGTAGTTACCGCTCTAAGTGTACTGGGGATGCTCAGACGTGAGTCCCAGGCACTCCACACCACTGGAATCAAGCTAGCCGGGCTGAAGAGAGGTGTTACCTCGAAACCGGGCCAGTCCTCGGATGCTTGTTTCCGTTCTGGGATGGACATGGCTTTTGTAGTTCGGACTGGACTGTTCCCATGGGGCACAGGGTCAGCGCTGATTTGCATATCGCCATTGTCTAACCCAGGGTGGTGTGGAGTGGAAAAACGATGGATTTGGGCCCAGATCTTTGGACTGGGGTGAATGTGTGACATTGATCCACATTCTGTCCATCATTGTTGTGTTTGCAGTTACCGCTCTAAGTGTACCGGGGATGCTCAGACGTGAGTCCCAGGCACTCCACACCACTGGAATCAAGCTAGCCGGGCTGAAGAGAGGTGTTACCTCGAAACCGGGCCGGTCCTCGGATGCTTGTTTCCGTTCTGGGAAGGACATGGCTTTTGTAGTTCGGACTGGACTGTTCCCATGGGGCACAGGGTCAGCGCTGATTTGCATATCGCCATTGTCTAACCCAGGGTGGTGTGGAGTGGAAAAACGATGGATTTGGGCCCAGATCTTTGGACTGGGGTGAATGTGTGACATTGATCCACATTCTGTCCATCATTGTTGTGTTTGCAGTTACCGCTCTAAGTGTACTGGGGATGCTCAGACGTGAGTCCCAGGCACTCCACACCACTGGAATCAAGCTAGCCGGGCTGAAGAGAGGTGTTACCTCGAAACCGGGCCGGTCCTCGGATGCTTGTTTCCGTTCTGGGAAGGACATGGCTTTTGTAGTTCGGACTGGACTGTTCCCATGGGGCACAGGGTCAGCGCTGATTTGCATATCGCCATTGTCTAACCCAGGGTTGTGTGGAGTGGAAAAACGATGGATTTGGGCCCAGATCTTTGGACTGGGGTGAATGTGTGACATTGATCCACATTCTGTCCATCATTGTTGTGTTTGCAGTTACCGCTCTAAGTGTACTGGGGATGCTCAGACGTGAGTCCCAGGCACTCCACACCACTGGAATCAAGCTAGCCGGGCTGAAGAGAGGTGTTACCTCGAAACCGGGCCGGTCCTCGGATGCTTGTTTCCGTTCTGGGAAGGACATGGCTTTTGTAGTTCGGACTGGACTGTTCCCATGGGGCACAGGGTCAGCGCTGATTTGCATATCGCCATTGTCTAACCCAGGGTGGTGTGGAGTGGAAAAACGATGGATTTGGGCCCAGATCTTTGGACTGGGGTGAATGTGTGACATTGATCCACATTCTGTCCATCATTGTTGTGTTTGCAGTTAGCGCTTCCTGGGCAGGCGCACAGAATTCTTTAACGTTCCTGCACTGTTTCGTTAGTGGATATTTTTTCCATTTGTTTAGGGAGGTAGGAGGGAAGTGATTAAGTATCCGGGGCGTTTGCTAGTGCTTTATTCCTGGGCTGCGAGGAGCTTCTTACGAGCAGGAATGCGAATTATATTTGTAGTCCGTTGAGTGGTTTTATATAGCGCCCTTGGGGGAAGTTGTAAAGAATGAAAGTAATCCAAGTTACACTCCCCGGGAACGTGCCCGGCATAAACCCACGTCATTTTTTTTCTGTTTGATTTTATTTTTAGTGTAAACTGCTTTACTGCCTGTTCTTGCATGTGTGTGTGTGGATATTTCATTTCGCTCTGGTGATGGAGCACATGGTCAAGGAGGATGGCTCTTGTGTGGCTGACCCCTGCCTGGGCTCAGTTCGATACCAAGGCAGCCAGTCTTGGACCTAGAGAAACCAAAGGGCTACCTCCTCAGAGGGGCTCGTGCAGTAACAGGTGTGAACATCTTAGCAGCAGTTTGGTGATCATGTATGATACTGCAAACATGCATTTAGGTGAACTACCCTATGACTAAAATTTGTATATTTAGCCTGGTTTAGTAGCTCAGCAGATGACCTGGAAAAAGGTACATAGAGCCTTGCTTGCACTTCAAAAACGACAGTTGGTAAAGGGAATACTGTTGAAGTAACGTTAAACTAATTATCTCAAGCGGGTTTTGTGAACTTGGCTGCTTAGTCCGTTCATCTTTACGAAATCTGTTCAACTTATTTCATCTGTTCTGTTTGTAATTTCATTTTTTTTTGCTTAACTTAGACTGTCTTCTTCTTAGCTGTCCCTGTTAAAACTGAGGAAAAGTCCAAGGCAGTAGCTGCCTACGATGTGCGCTCTCTGTGTGTGTGTGCCTCGCTCTGTGTGTGTGTTGCTCGCTCTGTGTGTGTGTGTGTTGCTCGCTCTGTGTGTGTGTTGCTCGCTCATTGGAAATGAAATAGTTCGCGCATTTGCAAGAGATTAAGCTATTGGCATTGTAAATGACAATGCCATTTATGTATCTGTTTTCAAAACCAACACATAAATAAAAAATTTGTCATTTACAATGCCAATAGCTCTAACTTTTGATAAGGCGAGACCGTTGCATTGTAAATGCATGTTACATAACATCGATGGGCATCCCATCAGAGCCTGGAGTTTTATTGCCCACACTCTGACGTATAGCCTCCTCAACCTCGTTTATTGATAGTGAGACTCCAGGTGGCACCCTGTTAATAAAAGGGTCAGATTAAAAAGCAGGCTCTTGGTAAATAGTGGAAAAGTGACTTTCCCAGGTAGTGCTCATTATGTTGCATCTGATGGGAGTGAACGGTTGTCCCATTGATCTTAACTCTTTAATGGTAGTCCAAAATATATTCCCATTATTTAAGCTGGCAGCATTAATGAGCGCATCCCAGTACTCATCTAAGAACTGTTCCTTCCTATTAGCAATAGCCTGCTTATATGTCAACTGTAAGGACTTGACCAAATCATTACACCTAGGGCTTTGAGATAGGGCCTTGCGGAGCTTCCTGTTGGCAATTGAGCACTCCTAATTGAACCATCTAGGTTCACGCAGTACTGTACAAATGGGTTTAGACAGCAAGGGTTTAATGGCTCCACTGAGTTTGGGAAAGGTTCTGATAGCCACTGGGTGTGCAACAGGGCCTCTAAACAGATGTTAATAAGATTCATGTTTCCACTAACCATAGAACTGAATCGTTCTGCGTTATTAATGCCTCCACATACCAGTCTGCGGTTATCTGTGGATGGTGATAGATCTCCAGCACCACATTCTGTCTGAGGCGTTGGAACTGGAGACATCCGTAACGTTATTTGTATTGGGATATGGTCCCCAAAGATTGTGGCCATAATTTTGGCTTTAAGCAAGTTTGCTTCAAAAGCGGGGGAGATGAAAAACATTATCAATTGCAGATGAGCAGCCCCTCCCTCTGAATGTCGGTTCAGGGGGGGCATTATCTTTTGTCGTTGCATCAATTTCTATAACATTAATTAAGTTAAGGGTGTTCAAATGGTCCATTAGCTCTCTACCCCTATTGCATGTTTGTCTGCTGCTGTGTGAATATTCGCTTGACCATGAGTAAGATAGCTTAGCATTAAAATCGCCCCCAGACAGATTCCTACTGACTTGAAAGAGTCTTTGGATTTTCCAATAGATGCAATAAAATTAATCACATTTATAAAATGCATATATGGAACAGAATGAAAATCGTTGTTATAAAAATAAATTATCCAAAAGGAAATTCCTCTATTAAATAATATGCCTAGAAAATTATTGTTATCTGTATGTACAGTTTTTATGCATCCCCCTGTCTTAATATTGACCCAGATTGATAAAGCCCCCCCCCTGCTTGGGGGTTGTTGCTAGAATATTATGGCATTCAAACCCCTCAATATGCAATTCTTGTGTGGCCCATGTTTCCTGAAATAAAAGGATATCTTGGTCTTTAATAAGTTGTACCCAATCTGGCTGTTGAATTTTAGAGTTCAACCTTGCAACATTCCAGCTTAAGATACGGATGTCTTAACTTGCTGAGGCCTTCGTTTGTATAGGGGGATAAGTGGGTTGTGGGAATAGTACACTCAATTACTGGCAGGGCATGAGGTAACCTAATAGCAGGATCGGTATTTTCCCCAAAAGTTGATATCAGTCTTGTGTCTCTAATCCAGACAAGGCCTGAAACCTATTAGAGGTAGTAATTCAAGAGGAATTGTTGGTGAAAGGAGCATGACTTGGTTTGTAGAAATAACCTAGGGGTGGTGCGCATATGTTAGTGCTATTAGGTGTTATGAATTTGCAACCCCTTAGTAGGTGTCTCACCAAAGAAGGTCTGCGAAAGTTAATTAGAATACTGTCCCCTTCGATATTTTTTGTCGATGCACTGACTCACCAAACCCTGCGTGCCATAATAATATCCTTTATTGCGGATACATGGAAGCTTCTATGCCTTGATAGCCAGTCTGCACATTTAATGCGTAGCTGGCCCCATGACTCATGTTGATCCCTCTTTAAAGTAGGTACTCCTGCCAGTATTCATTTGAGAAAAGGGAACTGTAGCAAACAGATTATGTCTTATACACCATTTCCTATAAGGTGCCCACTCAGGCTCTGTGTGATGAGCTTAACACCTACTTTCAGGATAACATTTCCACCATTAAAAATAATATTTCTTCACCCACTTCGTCCCACTCATTCTCATTACCCCTTAAAAACTCCCAGCAACTGGACACTTTCCCCCCTATCTCCATCACTGAGTTCCAGAGCCTCCTGCACAAAGTCAGTTCCGGGTCTCCCAACGATTGCTGCCCCCCCCCCCCCCATATCCTCAAAGAAATTTTCTTGACCTGCCCTGACCCCGCCCTGGCTCTTCTTAACACCTCGTTAGCCACAGGAGTAGTTCCAGACTCCTTCAAACAGGCAGTGGTGTTGCCAATCTTAAAGAAAGCCAATGCAGACCCCGTGGTTCTGAGTAACTATAGGCCTATTTCTCTACTCCCATACCTGGGAAAGATCTTAGAGACCCATGTGACTCGGTGTTTCGTTGAGAGCTCATCTTTTTTGGACCCTCAACAGGCTGGCTTTCGCCCTCTTCATTCTACTGAGGCGGTCATTGCGGCCGTCATGGATACTCTAAGAACGGGGGCGGATAATAACATCTCCCAAGCCCTCGTCCTGTTAGATCTGTCGGCGGCTTTTGACACGGTCGATCACTCTATATTGATCGATCGTGTCACTAACGCCGGCATCCAGGGTGTTGCCCTTGATTGGGTCCCTTCTTTCCTCGATGGGCGCTCTCAAGCAGTTCACCTCTCCACCTTCTCTGCTCCTCTTTTTTCCCTCTCCTGCGGAGTCCCTCAGGGCTCGGCCCTATCCCCTCTTCTTTTTAATTTATATATGCAACCCCTTATGGTTTCTCTTCGGCACTCCTCTGCAACAATTTATAATTATGCAGATGATCTGCAGCTGATTTTCCCTCTTGATTCTTCTCCCTCTTCTCTCACCAACTTTCAAACCACCATGCTTTACATCTCCGATTGGATGGCCCACAGCCAGCTCAAGTTAAATCCCACTAAGGCGGAACTTGTCCTGGTGGGTGGACCAGCCAATCCGTGGAATGACAACTACTGGCCCCTCTCTCTTGGCGCCCCCCCCGCCCTGTCAGCTCTGTGAAAAGCCTCGGAGTAGTCATCTCTGGTGATCTGTCTATGAAATCGCAGATCTCGGCAGTTACATCATCCTGCTTCTTCCATCTGCGCAGGATACGCAAGATCTGTCGATTTCTCACCAGAGAGGCACTCATTTTAGCCATCTTGGCTTTAGTCATCTCCAGGGTTGACTTTGCAAACATCTTATATGTGGGGATTCCCGCTTACCAGCTTCAGAGGCTCTAACTGATACAAAACCAGGCTGCCCGCCTGGTGTTCCGCCAGCCCAAGCACCAACACGTCTCTCCACTGCTGAGGAGCCTTCACTGGCTTCCGGTGGCCAAACGGTGCACCTTTAAACTCGGATGCACTATCTTTAAAGCCCTCTACAATTTGGCACCTGCTTTTATCTCCTCCAATTTAAAGCGGTATCTACCAACACGTAGCTTACGCTCTTCTTCCGATAATCTTCTGTGCATCCCCAAATTCCACCGTAAAAAACACGGCGGTCTACGTTTTTCCTTCCTAGGCCCCTCCTTTTGGAACTCCCTCCCCCCTCCTTCCGTCACTGCCCCTCCTATGAATGTTTCCGCAAGACATTAAAGACTTTCCTTTTCAAAGCTGCCTTCGAGTAATCATTGGCCCTTGCCCGCTGTGTTTGTTATGAGCGCCAAGAAACCGTTTCGGTGAACGTGCGCGGTATAAGAATTTTTACATAACATAACAAGGTGGACTTCTGTATCAACACAATGTACACAACAACATGAAAAAGCAGACAATAGCTAACTAATTTTTATAAAAATATATTCTGTTTATTTGTTTTTTCCTAATTTTCCTTCATTTAAATATATTTGATATCATTTTAAACTCAATGTGATCAACATCAAATAAAGAAAAACCATACAGAAAAAAACTTAAATCAATATCAAATGACAAGTTGGTTAAAGGGCTATTGAAGTTGGCAATGCGGTGAGTTGGAACACTACGTGTGTTTCGGCTACTGCCTTCATCAGGAGACCGTCATTTGCAACAAAACAAAACAAACATTAGAAATGCAATCGGGCTCGGATTTATTTGAGTTTGAGCTAATGGCATTGTAAATGGTAATGTATTTTTGCTAAGTGTTATGGAGTGTGTTAATGTGGTGGTGGTGGTAGTGGTAGTACTGGTGGTGGTGGTACTGGTAGTACTGGCGGTGGTGTTAGTACTGTTGGTGGTGGTAGTGGTAGTACTGGTGGCTGTAGTAGTGGTAGTACTGGTGGCTGTAGTAGTGGTAGTACTGGTGGTGGTAGTACTGGTAGTACTGATAGTGGTAGTACTGGTGATGGTGGTGGTACTGGTAGTGGTAGTACTGGTGGTGGTGGTACTGGTAGTGGTAGTACTGGTGGTGGTGGTACTGGTAGTACTGGTGGTGGTACTGGTAGTGGTAGTAGTGGTAGTACTGGAGGTGGTGGTACTGGTAATGGTGGTACTTTTGGTGGTAGTACTGGTAGTGGTGGTACTGGTGGTGGTGGTACTGGTAGCGGGAGTAGTGGTGGTGGTACTGGTAGCAGTAGCATTGGTGGTGGTGGTACTGCTGCCCGTAATACTGGTAGTGGTAGTACTGGTGGTGGTGGTACTGGTGGTGGTGGTAGTACTGGTGGTGGTAGTGGTACTGGTTGTGGTAGTACTGCTACTGGTAGTACTGGTGATGGTGGTAGTACTGTTGGTGGTGGTAGTGGTAGTACTGGTGCCTGTAGTAGTGGTAGTACTGGTGGCTGTAGTAGTGGTAGTACTGGTGGTGGTAGTACTGGTAATACTGATGGTGGTAGTACTGGTAGTACTGGTGGTGGTGGTGGTACTGGTAGTGGTAGTACTGGTGGTGGTGGTACTGGTAGTACTGGTAGTGGTGGTACTGGTAGTACTGGTGGTGGTGGTACTGGTAGTGGTAGTAGTGGTATTACTGGAGGTGGTGATACTGGTAGTTGTAGTACTGTTGGTGGTAGTACTGCTGGTGGTAGTACTGGTAGTGGTGGTACTGGTGGTGGTGGTACTGGTAGCGGGAGTACTGGTGGTGGTGGTACTGGTAGCAGTAGCATTGGTGGTAGTGGTACTGCTGCCCGTAATACTTCTACCAATCTGCACTCTGCACTAACACTCTGCACTCTGCACTACCAATCTGCACTCTGCACTACCACTCTGCACTCTGCACTACCACTCTGCACTCTGCACTACCACTCTGCACTACCACTCTGCACTCTGCACTACCACTCTGCACTCTGCACTACCACTCTGCACTACCACTCTGCACTCTGCACTACCACTCTGCGCTCTGCACTACCAATCTGCACTCTGCACTACCAATCTGCACTCTGCACTACCAATCTGCACTCTGCACTACCAATCTGCACTCTGCACTACCAATCTGCACTCTGCACTACCAATCTGCACTCTGGACTCTCAATCTGCACTCTGCACTACCAATCTGCACTCTGCACTACCAATCTGCACTCTGCACTCTCAATCTGCACTCTGCACTACCACTCGCACTCTCAATCTGCGCTCTGCACTACCACTCTGCGCTCTGCACTACCACTCTGCGCTCTGCACTACATCTCTGCGCTCTGCACTACCACTCTGCGCTCTGCACTACCACTCTGCGCTCTGCACTCTGCACTACCAGTCTGCGCTCTGCACTACCACTCTGCGCTCTGCACTACCACTCTGCACTCTGCACTACCACTCTGCACTCTCAATCTGCACTCTGCACTACCACTCGCACTCTGCACTACCAATCTGAACTCTGCATTCTCAATCTGCACTCTGCACTACCACTCTGCACTACCACTCTGCACTACCACTCTGCACTCTGCACTACCACTCTGCACTCTCAAACTGCACTCTGCACTCTGCACTACCACTCTGCACTCTGCACCACCACTCTGCACTCTGCACTACCACTCTGCACTCTGCACTACCACTCTGCACTCTGCAGTACCACCCTGCACTACCACTCTGCACTACCACTCTGCACTACCACTCTGCACTACCACTCTGCACTCTGCATTACCACTCTGCACTCTGCACTACCGCTCTGCACTACCACTCTGCACTACCACTCTGCAATACCACTCTGCACTACCACTCTGCACTACCACTCTGCACTCTGCACTACCAATCTGCACTCTGCACTACCAATCTGCACTCTGCACTACCTCTCGCACTCTCAATCTGCATTCTCACTCTGCACTCTGCACTACCACTCTGCACTACCACTCTGCACTCTGCACTACCACTCTGCACTCTGCACTACCACCCTGCACTCTGCACTACCACTCTGCACTCTGCACTACCACTCTGCACTACCACTCTGCACTACCACTCTGCACTCTGCACTACCACTCTGCACTCTGCACTACCACTCTGCACTCTGCACTACCACTCTGCACTCTGCACTACCACTCTGCACTACCACTCTGCACTACCACTCTGCACTACCACTCTGCACTCTGCACCACCACTCTGCACTACCACTCTGCACTCTGCACTACCACTCTGCACTCTGCACTACCACTCTGCACTACCACTCTGCACTCTGCACTACCACTCTGCACTCTGCACTACCAATCTGTACTCTGCACTACCACTCGCACTCTCAATCTGCACTCTCACTCTGCACTCTGCACTACCACTCTGCACTACCACTCTGCACTACCACTCTGCACTCTGCACTACCACTCTGCACTACCACTCTGCACTACCACTCTGCACTCTGCACTACCACTCTGCACTCTGCACTACCACTCTGCACTACCACTCTGCACTACCAAACTGCACTCTGCACTCTCACTCTGCACTCTGCACTACCACTCTGTACTCTGCACTACCACTCGCACTCTGCACTCTGCACTACCACTCTGCACTCTGCACTACCACTCGCACTCTCACTCTGCACTACCACTCTGCACTCTGCACTACCACTCTGCACTCTGCACTACCACTCGCACTCTCACTCTGCACTACCACTATGCACTCTGCACTACCACTCTGCACTCTGCACTACCCTATCCTTCACCACAGCACAGAGCAGAACGGCGCCTTCCCTCATAGACTGACATACAGCATGGTGCCCAGTAGGACTGCGCCACATTTATATTTAGCTGGTGTCGCAGCCGCCCAAACTCACACTGTGAACCCGAAGTAGGGCATGAAAAGCGCACTCTTTACCTCTTACTAAACTCGCCACCCGTCAGGTGCTCCTGGGAACTCCTGCATAGTCAGACGCATATTAACTGACACATCGTTGAGCAAATAACAAACCTTTCTTTTTCTTAAATAAGTAGCTGAACTGTGTCGACAGAGTCCTTCACGCACGGCAGCTTTAGGCGTGAAGAAATATCATGTAGGAAATCGGGTGACTCAGAGAGGCTCAGATTATATTATACAGAATAAAATACCACTACAAAATGTTTTTAAATGCATAATTGTTGAAATGAGTGAATGAGTCTTAACAATAAGAGAGAGAGGGAAAGGGGCACCCTCAGTCCCCCAGGCTTAACTCGTCAAACAACAAGAGAGTGTCAACAAAATTAAATTAATAGCACATGTTCAAAGATTGATATAGCCCTATACACTACACATTGGAAGTCGTTATAGGTTTTCAAAGAAGCCCTCACTCACCACCCTGGGTGGTGACATGCTTCATCATCGGGCCCACCAGGAGAAGCCGAATGCCTCCCTGGTGTGCTACAACGCCAGATTACTGCGGAGCTGGTTTTGTGACAATAATGTGAAAAAATGTGATATTTAAAATTGTCAAAGAACTGTACCAGAATGAAAAAATGTTATTCTGTGGTCAGTCTGACAAGGTTAAAAATATGTGTCGGGAAATCTGCCAAATAATGTATTGGTTATTTCCACTATTAAAGTGAGGTCGACATGTTTCAGCCCTTATGTGTAGGATTTACCGGGCTTTCATCAGGACCAATGTAATGTGTACCTCGGCGGTGTGGGCGCGCTAAGCTAGATCCACGAGGTCCGGTTGCAGGGAGCGCTAGGTGCCAAACGGGTGCTGGGCGTAGCGGGCGGTGTGCCATTGTCGCCCCACCCACCTCCCGAGACCTATGGGGAGTGGATCGTTTTTTATACAAACCACACAGGTCCCTCTGAATCAGAGGCGATTTTCACTACTTGGTGGTTTTTTTGCACTTTATTTTACACGACCATTTTTAACTTTCACGTCCTCTGGTAGGGTGGACCTTAGCGCGCCCACACCGCCGAGGTACACATTACATTGGTCCTGATGAAAGCCCGGTAAATCCTACACATAAGGGCTGAAACATGTCGACCCCACTTTAATAGTGGAAATAACCAATACATTATTTGGCAGATTTCCCGACACATATTTTTAACCTTGTCAGACTGACCACAGAATAACATTTTTTCTTTCTGGTACAGTTCTTTGACAATTTTAAATATCACATTTTTTCACATTATTGTCACAAAACCAGCTCCGCAGTAATCTGGCGTTGTAGCACACCAGGGAGGCATTCGTCTTCTCCTGGTGGGCCCGATGATGAAGCATGTCACCACCCAGGGTGGTGAGTGAGGGCTTCTTTGAAATGAGTGAATGCTCAATATCATCCGAAATTGCACTTTCCCACTTATTTTTATCGCAGCTAAGAGTGACAGTCAAATATACAGCTGGTACCGTGTTCTTCCCTCTTTATTCCACTTACCATGTCAGCCGCTTAAATAAACAAACTGGCAAGCCAGCCCGAAGCACCCACCACGTCGACCCTGAAGTATCACCTCACAGGGCTATCAGTGCTCTAAAACAAACTCGCTTTACATTCCGTGTTCAAACAAGGAGGTGCAAGCTAGCTGAAAACTGTAAACCTTTTATTCCAAACAAACATTTTAAATTTCGGTAAAAGCATTTCAGCTATTCAAACATTGAAATTAGCCGAGTAAACCTGAGATGAAAGGAGCAACAAAATAATGCATGGCGCGCGCCACCAAAACGCACTGCAGAATGGTGAACGCGCACACAGCATCTGGATTCCATTACAGCACCTCCGTGACAGCTCCTAATTGATATTTATGGACGGCCGTGTGCGAAACCGCAGAGAAAATGCCAAACATGGCGGACGTAAATTACATATAGCCTATCGCGTCAAGGCTACTAAAAAGACAGCACAGTACAGCGAAGACGAATCACTATGCAGATGCCATAAAAAAAACCCGCGCACTAAGGAATGTTTCTTTCCCGAGCCCTAAAGAAACCTTTTTTTCTTTTTTTTTTCTTCAACAATAGGAGCTCGGAGCTCCGCCCCACTTCGTAGTGACGTAGGCCGAGCCCTAAAAAGGGAAAACACTGGAAAAGGTATAAAAAATGTGTCATAGATTCAGTTGTGTACACTATTTTTATGCAATATATACAATTACAATCAAAAAACCACCTTTAGGCATGGTCATTATTTTTAAACAACAGTGCATTAGATATAGGCCTCTCTTTTAAGACAGCAGCTAAACACTTTATAGTCCATTTTCAATTGATACTTAATTTTAGGACTAGACATTCACAATTTACTCCTGCCAGTACCAACACATAAAGGCAAGCAGCGGGCGGCAGACTCAGGACATCCTGATTAGCCATTCATACTTGGGGCGGCAGGAACATTAATGCACGAGGTACTAGAGAACCTGTTCTGATTCGATCCCCTGGGCCTGTTTACCCTATTAGCACCATCCCTGGTGGGGTTGGTATTTGAAATGGTTATTGGTATAGGGGGTGAGGGGAGTACCCGTTCCCATCTATAGGCAATTGAGGCAGCCCCTGGATTGATCGTATATCGGGTGAAGGGTGATTGCGGGAGCAGTAACTTGCGGTTTGCGACACAATTTCGCATCTAAAATACTCATACCAACATCTACACTATCGATGGCCCTGCTCCATCAACCTCTTTGATTTCGGTCACCTTTTCTCCCATTGTCCCCTTAAAACGTTTGGCTACTAAAATAGCCACCCGCCTTCTTATCCAGGGTAGATGAAAAGATTTGCTGGGGAAAGAGTTGTGACCTCATTCTATGCCAATCTTTGGAGAGGAGCTGTGTCTCCTGGAGGAGGCACACATCTGCCTCCATGTTATCCAGGTAGGAAAGGATGGACCTCTTTTTATTGGGATTGTTGAGACCTCTCGCATTGAGAGTGAGAATTTTCAGTGTGGGCTGGGAAATAGTGTGCCATAGTGAGTGCACCAGCTTTGGCCTGTATCTGGGGCCCTGTGATCCCTCTACCCCCTGAGTTCCCAACGTCTGCCCTGTCATAAGGGGGACGTTGATGCCGTTGGGGGACGTGTGGCCTCAATCAGTTATCTTCTTCATCTCCCTCGCTATTTCCCTTTTCAGCGTCTGCAAGTCGCCTCGTAATGCACCGAATAGCAACTCTAAAAAGGCGTGGGTAATTGGGGCTTCAGAGGTGTCCGCATCTTGGCTGATTTGTGTCTAGGGGAGAGCCTCCCTTCTCCACTGCCGGTCATCGGGAGCTTGGTCAGCATCTCTTTTAGATTCTGATCCTTATTGCTTCTCGCTGATTACATTACCACATCACCAGACCAGCCTGCATTGTCGTGGGGGTCCCTGCCCCAGTGGGTGGCTGTCACCGGGTTGTCCTCCCGCTGAGCTCCACTACGCTGTTGCATGATAGTGAGGGCCAGAGGTGTCACTCCCTTTCAGTCTCGTCCGGGCCTTGCTGCCTTTGACCGTCTGCTATTGCCCTGTTGGGCGTCTGCTGCTTTTTTCTCAATACTCTAAGCACTTTGCGCACAAACCTGCCTTGAATCCCCCTGTAGGCCAGCAGGCCTATCTGAGCCTGGAGCACTAGATGTCTTCTTGGACCACTGCGGCTAATTCCTGAACTATGTGCTTGCAAGCCGTGGCCTTCGGTTTCCTCTGACTTGGCAGTCAGCTCCAGAGAGACTAATCCATGCCCGGGCCCCTCATCCATTGGCACCTTGTGATTCTTACAGCGTTACAGTTCACATCTCATTCCCCTTATTGGATTTTGTAATTTTAGTGTCATTTTGTGTAATATATTTTACTTTATTTTTCTATTTTGGTTTGGGTTTTTTATTGTTTTGAATTTTGACTTTTCCTTTTTTGGTTTCGGCATAAATATTTTACATATTACCTTAAGTTAAGCCTGCCTGTTCCGTGCTTAGGTACCAGGGGGTCGATCCTAGGTTAATTGAATGGCTTTGAAAGTTAATTCTGACAACTGTTGTGATTGTTCCTCATCTACCGTAAAAAATTATTCAGTTTCTTACAGAAACGATCTGAAATTATCTGCAAAACAGGCAGTTGATAACCTATCTGGGTTGAAGCACCCTGTGGACAAATTGGAATATGGGACGAGTAATGTGTGGCAATTGAACCTCTAAAAATATTCAGCTTGCAGATGAACCAAGAATCACGCTTGAATGTCACAACTTTTAGAAACAAGGTAGTCAGGAAAGTGTAGCGTATATATTGCAGCTCTTTGTAATTTTGACAGCCTCAAGCAAATTTGAGAACAGAGTGGATGTATGTAGCAGAGACGAGTCTGTTCAACTAATGTGAGTGGTGAGATCCGCATTGCTGGTCTGCCTGAAGTTGTGATGCTGCTGACAGTAGCGTGTCTGCTAATAGCGATGGCATGACTGGTGGATCTATAAAGCAAAATAAGAGAACACCACAATCTTCGTGACTGAGACCAGTATTACTGAAGACTCTGAGACTCACTGCAGTAATTTCTCCTTTCAGAGTGTTATTCCTGAAGATGGAGAGAAGCCCAGAAGTAAGCACATTACTAAGGTACCAACAAAGTTTAATATTGTTCATTTGTATTAACAGTTTCTCTTTTGCAGCATTTGGAAATGCATTTTCTAGTTTTTTTTGCTTTTTTTTAAGAACAAAATTTTTTTGTGCTGTTGAAAAGTTACAGAAGACATACAGCGTCCCGAAAATCCGGAAAGGCTGCAAGCATAAAAGCAATAATCGCATCGCAAACAATTCAATCAGTCATTTAAGTGTAAGAAATGACCCTAAGTCCCCCCTCCCCCATCCCCCCACTTCCCCCACCCAGAACTCCCCCTTCCCACCCCCTGGACAGCGTCTAAACAGTCCAGAAGCAAAAGCATTGCAAAATACAATTAGTGTGTATTCCTCATCCCACAGGCTCAACGTCCAACTGTCTTTCATCAGGTTCTTCGTGTGCTGGCGGCTCCAGCCATAGTCCTCTGTACTCTGCCCACCTCTTCCAAATTTTATAGTGTTTCCGGGGGCATCCCCTGGCCTCGAAGATCGGGCGTCCAGTACCATATAAAAGTTAAGTCCCCTTTTCCACACACCCAATAGGGGGGCTCTGGGGTCTTTCCAGGCACGGGCCACGCCCCTCTTGGCCACCATGAGACCCAACAACAACAAGTGACGTTTGTACAGATTTCCTCCCACCTGTTCTAGGATATGGAGGAGGCCTAGCTGCGGTGTGCGGGGTAGATCCCAGCCCAGCACCTCCGACAAGCAGTCCCACACTCCCGTCCAGAACCTCCGTAGACCATCACACACCCAAACTGTATGCAGGAATGTGCCCATCTCTCTGCCACACCTCAGACAATCAGGGGACGCAATCAAGCCTGCCTTCCACAGTCATTCCCTGGTATAGTAGGCCCTGTGGAGATATTTGAACTGAATGAAACGCAGCCGTACCGCAATGGCCGCCCCTCTAGGAGCCTCGAGCGCCTCGCTCCAGTCCTCCTCCTCAAATGCACCCAGATAGTTTTCCCACTTAGCCCGCAGATTGTCCAGGGAAGTTGAGCAATGGGTGACTAGTGTTTGGTAGATGGCTGATATCTTTTTGCTTTCTAATTCCCCCATGAATACCTTAGCCTCCAGGGGGCTAAACTCGGGCAACGAGTCAAGGTCCCTCAGGGCAGGAGCAATGGCGTGACGGAGCTGTAGGTATCTAAAAAACTGGGTCTGGGGCATGTCATACTCCTTTCGCAGCTCTTGGAAGGATTTAAGGGTCGTGCCCTTGACCACGTGGCCAACGGCCGAGATGCCGATCGCGTCCCAGCCACGGAAGCCCTGCAAGGACAACAACTCCGGCAGCTGCCCATTCTGCCACAATGGGGTCTCTCTCGTCAGCTTATTCCACCATCCCATTCGACGGAGTGCACCGCGCCATATCTGAAATACTATTTGAGTGACCACTGGAAGCCTCTTTTTCTTAACAGCCGAATACAATATGGTGTGTAGCGTATCAGGGTCCATCAGGTATCGCTCCAGGGCGTAGGCAGGATCACTTCGATCCCCATACCACCATTCATTCAGTATCAGCAGATGTGAGGCCTGATAGTAGGACAGGATATCTGATGTTGCCAGACCGCCACAGTACGTGGAAAGAAAGCACGTACGGAGTGCCACTCTTGCCACTCCCCCAGCCCAGAAGAAATTACTAAGCGCCGAATTTACCTGCCTGAACCACTGCGGTGATATAGGGTACGGGTGGTTTTGTAGCTGATATATGAGACGCGGGAGGGCCACCATTTTAAATATGGCCTAGCGGCCATATATGTTCAGAGGCATACGGGACCACGTAGTCATATCCGAGCGGATACGCTCCCAAACGGGCACTACATTGCGCGTCCAGGAGACCCCGCGCAAGTCTGTCAAAAATATCCCCAAGTATTTAATGCCTCCCGTCGCTTCCTGCAATGCCCCGGCCCAGGACCCTAAATCTCGTCGCTCCCCCAGCACCCACAGCACCGATTTGCGCAGGTTCAGGTGGAGGCCCGATACCTCTCAGAAAATCCGCATAATGTCAAGGACCCGCGGCCCAGATCTATTCAAGTCCGTAAGGAAAAATAGAACATCGTCCGCATAGAGTGCAATTCTGTCGGAGGGTCCCGCACTCCACTCGATGCCCCACATCTGTGCGTCTATTCGGACCCACGCCGCCAATGGTTCCATGGCCAGGGCAAAGAGATATGGTGATAGGGGGCATCCCTGTCTGGTGCCTCTACCTATAGGAAAGGAATCAGACACTGCCCCAGCCACTCTCACCGACGCCGTGAGGTCCTTGTACAATAGTTGTAGATAGGATAGGAAGTGGGGCCCCAAGTTCAGGCGGGACAACAGCGCACGAAGGTAGACCCAGCTCACTGAGTCGAAGGCTCTATCTATGTCGGCCAATAGAAGGGCCGCGGGAATCCCGGCTGCTCGGGCCGCCTCCATCGCCACCTGCGCGCGCCGAATGTTATATCGCGTTTGCCTATGAGGCATAAATCCGGCCTGGTCTGGGTGGACGAGTTCAGTGATGTATGGAAGAAGGCGATTGGCTAGCGCCTTCGCCAAGATTTTAGCTTCGGTATTTAATAATGAGATTGGCCTATAAGACTCGGGCAGGTCTGGAGGCCTTCCTGGTTTGCAGAAGACCACAATTTCACCGTGTTGCCAGTCTCTCGGGAGTCAGCCACACTCTCTGGCCGCTTCTAGTGCTCTGCTATAGTATGGACCCAATTGAAGGTGGAACTTTTTAAAGAATTCGCAGGGGAATCCGTTGGGCCCGGGGGCTTTGCCTGTATTCAATTCCCGAGGGCCGTACTCAGTTCCTCCGCCGACAAGGGAAGTTCAAGTCTAGCCCGCTCATCATCCGAGATCGACCGTGGCGGGAGATCAGCCAGGAACTTATCGACGTCGCTTGACGAGAGGAGCTCCCGGGGGCGTATTGAGCCTCATAATATCGTGCAAAGCTGGCCGCTAGGTCCGTCGGGGCCGTCATAGGCTCTCCGGACTCATCTCGTAGACATGGTAGGGACTGTGCGTGAAAAGTGCTCTGACAGAGTCTATAGAGCATCGAGCTAGATTTGTCGCCCCATTGGTAGATCCTACTCTGAGTCGCTAGCCACAACTGTCGAGCCTCGTCGAGCTGCAAGGAGGCGTATGACTGCTGCATCAGCAGAAGTTGCCGTATATCTTCCTCTCCCCCGCCAGCACCGCACCTGTTCTCCTGATCTCTAACTTGGTCTGCCGCTTCAACCAGGTCTTCCCTACGTGTCTTGCGGGCGGCCGCGCACCAAGCAACATCTACCCCGCGAAGCGTGGGTTTCAGAGCCTCCCAGAGGGTCATGGCATTCACGTCGGGGTGATCGTTATCGCTCCAGTAGTGATCAATAGCCTCCCTCATGTGGGACTGATAGGGTTCTTGCTGTAAGTACCATGTGGAGAGGCGCCAACGGAAAGGCTGCCTTCTCCGATCGAGAAGTAGGTCAAGCACTACCGGAGAGTGGTCCGATAGGCCTCGTGGCAGTATTGCTGTGGCATCCACCCTTCCAACCCAGGCGTGGGGGACAAATAAGTAATCAATCCTAGAGAAGGACTTGTGTACTGCTGAGACGTATGTGTATTCACGGTGTTGGGTGTGTTGGTGCCGCCATGCGTCCACCCATCCCATTCCTCTCACCATGCCCTCCAGTTTAGTAGGTGTGTCCGATAGCACCTCACCCCCCAGCCTATGTCTGTCCATTCGCGCATTCATCACATCGTTCCAGTCCCCGCCTATTACTGCCATAACATTAGGGATCTCAGCCCATACGCCAAATAACTTTTCTATAAGGGCACCCTGCAGTGGGGGCGGAGCGTAAACACTCCCAAAGACTATCTGCTCAGTGCCTATCTTGCCCTGACGGAACACATACCTGCCCTGTGTATCCATCCACTGAGTTTCATGAGTGTAGGACAGCCTGCGATGCACCAGGATAGCCACCCCCCGGGACCCCCTCACAAACCCCGCATGAAACACCTGTTGGTAGCCATACCTCTGCAGGCTAAGGGTCTTGGAACCCATGAGGTGGGTTTCTTGCAATAGCAACATGTCAGCCCTATCCCTTTTCCCCTGTCATAGGACTGCCCCTCTTTTAATCCTGTCTAGCATCCCCCGCACATTCCAGCTCATAACACGCATAGACGCCCTCTGTAGGTCTGATTCGGATGTCTCAACCGCCATTCATGTGTAGAAGATCAGACATCTCCTGTATTAGAGGCCACACACAGCCATCTCGCCTCCATAGGACCAAAAAAGACACTGTGCAGTATCGCATAACCGTGTAGTCAGCACCCAACCCAACATCTACTAACTTCCCAGAACTCCCCCCCCCCCACCCCATACCTCAAGGAACGATGAAGTACCTGTCGCGGTGTAGCTTGGCTTCTGCCCCCAACATGAGACAGACCGCCCACCCCACCAATGGATCCCCATAACTGCAGTTAACCCACTAACTAACCCTTCCGAACAGAGGGATTGAGCCTGCCCTCCCTATGTCGTCCCCCCACCCGGATCCCCAAACCACAAAGTTACTTGTATAGCTGAAGACTTGAGCTGCATCTCGCATAAGTTGTCCATGTTCAGGAAGAGCGTGTTCGCCTCCCGGGGTCCTGTTTGAAAGATCACCACCCATCGCGGTGCCTAGGATGTCGGATCTTGTGAGTCTGGAGCCTCTGCGGCCCCCGCCGCCTCAGTCTCCGAAGGGGGATGTTTCTTTGGACGAGATCTCCAGTTACTTCTGCTACGCGACCGCCGTGGGGTCCGAGGGGGCCCAGTAGTGGAGGATGTGTCCGAATCCCGACCTGGGGGAGTGTGCACCCTGATCCGGAACGTCTCGTCCGTCCAGGCGAAGACTTCTTCTGGGGTGTTAAAGAATTGGGTTTTGGACTGAAACACCACCCGCAGGCGGGCCGGATATAGCAGAGCATACTGGATTTTCAGGCCCCTCAGTCGCGCCTTGGCCTCAGTGAAGGATTGGCGTTGTCGCTGTACTAGCTTGGTGTAGTCTGGAAAGATCAGGATTTTTTGCTTTTCAAACGGTAGAGGTTCCTTCAGGCGTGCTTGTCGCAGGATCGTGTCGCGGTCGTGATAGTTGAGCAGCTTGGCTATCACTGGTCGAGGGCGTTCCCCCACCGGCGGCTTCTGGGTCAGTGCTCGGTGCGCACGTTCTATGATAAAACAGCGCGATAGGGACTCCGGAGGGATCCATCCCTCCAGCCAGCTGGTCAGGAAGGCCTCCATGTCGCCCTTCTCACAGTCCTCCGGAAATCCCACAAAGCGTAGATTGTTCCTCCGAGCACGCCCTTCTGCATCCTCAGCCCTCAGAGCAAAGCCGTTCTGGATCCCCTCCATGCTGGCCAGCTTCTTTTTAAGAGTCGCGACATCGTCTTCCACTCCAGTAAGCCTTGTTTCGGTCTCAGTAATGCGAGCAACAGCGTTGCGCAGATCCTGTCGCAGTAATGTAACGTCGGCTCCGACCGCCCCTATTTTAGCATCTAACATGTCCCGGGACTGAGTTATCGTCGCCATGAGAGCGGATTATCGGGGACGGACGTAGACGGTCCCCCGGCCGCCACGGCACCCCCAGGTGGCCCCGTGAATTTGTCTATCGGGCCTTGCTTCGATGTGAGTCCACTGTTGTTGCCCCTCGTCATGGTCGCCAGAAAATATAGATACCAGGTCCAGGGCGTTACAGAAGGAGAGATCAAGGAATAAGTGTCCACCCCTAGGTCTGGTAGTGCCTCTGTTAGCGTCGTAGCACCTCCGCGTCCTAGTGACACCTCAATGGGTTCGTTCCCTTCTCCAAACCAAATCCGGTAGATGGGTCACCATCCGGGCCGGGCAGCTTGGACCACACCTTCTCACCGGTTTTACCATAGGGGCCCCTTAACCACAGCTTCGAGGGCCGCCACCGTGGTCCCGGGTCACGGGATGTAGACGTCTGCGGGGGTAGCTCACCCCGATCGCCACACACCAGCTCGCCGCCACTCGCGGGCACCACACTACGACCAATAGGCTGCTTCTCGGCCCCCCACCTGAGGAGAGTCTCTACATTGGCTTCTCAGTGTCTGTGAGTCAGGGGGTTAGAGGCCCCAGTATGCTGCGTAGGGAGCGCCGGCGTCTCGCCCCCCCCTCAGTGAGCGCCGGGATCAGCTGCCGGGATCAAGTAAGAGGCAGGGGGGGGAGCAATATCAAGGAAGGGGTGCACCGCTGCCCCACAAGCCAGCCGCGTCCCCCCGGTCCGACTCGACCACCGAACGGGGCACGTCCAGCTGCCGTCGGAACCTTCCTCCTAGCCGGCACCGAAGAGCGGGCCCCCCGTAGCCGCGCCGTCCGCCTCTGCACTAGTCCCTCGTAGTGTCACGCCGAGGCTCCGGAAGTGCTGGGCCAGGCACCGCTCCTCCGCCACACCGGCCGTGCCTCACTCCCGTCCCGCAGCCTCAAACTCTAGGTCCCGGCTTTGCGCGTGGCAGCAGGCCGCCCCCGCCTCGGAGCCCAAGCCTCTGTCCAGCAGTCGGCGACAGCGCTCAAACTGCGATCGGAGCACCACAGCAAGTTCCGACGGCCCAATATGTTGCTTTTGGGTGTCTCAGGGTTGAGGAGACGAAGGATTATCGCAGGATAACTGGTCGGCGGGACGGAGCTCACCTAGGCTGCGTCCGCCATGTTCGCCGCCTTAGCCACGCCCCCAGTTTTGTTGCTTTTTGTTTAGTTTTTTCTTGTAGGCTGTTACCTTTGGTTTAAAGGGAATGATGTTGTAGTGTGTGACCTTAATGCTGCAGTTTGCATTCCATTACCATCATTTGCTTATCCTGGAGAATCTCCAGAGTGTAGGTTTGCTGTTTCAGAGTTCTTTCTTCAGCTTCTGGGCAGTTGTCACTCTTTGGCGATCTGTGGCCCCGTTTCTCTGCTCTTCTTGTAATAGCTCTTATCAGAGCTTCATCCTCCCGCCAACGATAATAAGATGCCAGGCATCACCCAGCACTCAACACAGCCTATGATGGGCTACGTCTATCTGCTCGGTGCAGTTAGAGCATGGATAAAGTTCTCCGGACCCATCAGGCTGTGAATGTAACCTAAGGGCTTAAGATGAAATGAAGAGCTTACCTCCTTCCTGAGTGGCTCCAGACTGCTGTGTGCAGACCCGATAGCTGGCAGCACCCTGGAGTATATATGTATAAATCAGATTATGTTGGAAGTAACCCTCAATATATTGTGGCAGGCAGCACCCTGCCATAGAGTAGGATTTCCTGGGTGTGAAGGGCGGCTGATTCTGATTGGGTGCTCGATAGTTTTCCAGAAACTCATGTTCTTGATTGTTCATGTTTGTTAGCAGTTCATTAAACACGCCCAGGGGTTTTATCTCTTCAGTTGACAGAAGCTGCAATAAAGTTTCTTTGTCGTTGCAAAAAAAATATGAATTTGCCAACGAGCCTCTGTAGGTCAAAGAATGGAAGGGCTGGGGAACTGTCAGTCATCTCACTGCTAAGCAGAGCCGTGTCATGCTTCATCCTCCGTCAGGCCTCTGATTTTAACCAACATCGCTTAGAACACTGGGACTTTAGAGCCCATCCTTTTAATGAGAAAAACAAAACTACAAGTCCCATAAGCAATAGTGGTGGAATGTGTCACGCATGACCTGGGACAACATCCGATTCAGCACATCCAGTTCCATTTTTTAAGTATTTGACACAGTATTGAATTTATAACCTTTGTTTTTTATGGTCATGAGTCACCAGAATACTAAAAACGTGTCTTTTATTTTCAAGGTCAATTAGGTAATGGTCACCAGCTTGGAAGCTCTGTTAATTCTTCAGTATTTGTCATTGATCTCCACGTGTGGCTGGTTTGGGTCTGCCCCCTGCATCGATCCCGATAACTCTCACAGGTAAGGAGCTTGTAGCAGCAACATGATAACCCCATACTCGTCTGTAAGACGTGCGCTCCGAGGCAGCTATCGGATCATCTTTGTGAAACAAGCAAGCGCCAATATCTGCTATGTACATTTGTTAAAATAAAGCTCAATCAAATCACAGTATACTGTTCCGGAGGTTCAGTCCCAGCGACATTATCTGTAACTGAACGCAGATACCCTAGGAAGCATGTGCTTTTAAGACAAGTTGCGTTCACTCACCTGAAGGTGATATGCTTCATCATTGGGCTATACTCCTCACCAGGCCGGCGCTACAATGCTTGGCGGGCACCACTAGAGGGCACTTTGTCGCACATCTTTTATTAAGTATGCCGGATGAGCATAGTAGGACAGAGGATGTTGTGTCATAAGATGTGAGATTGGTGAAGTCTGAATATGAGATCAACTATCGACCAGTTGCCACAATATAGTTAACCCCTTCGCTGCGCAGCGCTCACACGCTGGTGACGGAAGCGCTCCGTCACCTGCCTCGGGTGAGCTGTGCTGATGACGGAACCGCTCCGTCATCAGCACAGCGACACCGCAGCTGATGACGGAGCGGTTCCGTCATCAGCATCGATGCGGTTAATGTGATCTTCCTGGTCCATTTTGAGATTGAAAACAGTGGCAGAGAAATCGAGGAACTAATGGCCCCTATCACTGTGTGACAGTGTCGTTCACCTATGTACCTGCTGTTAAGCTGGGGTCTATACTTCAGGTCAACGTTTTTCATGCCTTGTGTAGTCATGGAGCAATCTGTTGGCATTTCATCAGGACCAAATATGGGAAAACAGGTAAATGTGACCTAATCTTCACAGCGTGAGGAGCTCTGTAACTAAAAGCCCTGCACCGTGCATAGGTGATAAGGTGCCTATTAACATCTTACTACCACAGGTGAGCACTGTCTAACAGAGTGCACTAGTTACGGTAAACCTCCTAAAATTCAGGACATATTGACTTATCCAATAGCGAAGACGCCGCATCAGACGGCACCTGGTTTGAAAAGCACATGCTTCCTAGGGTGCCAGCGTTCAGTTAGAGATAATGTCTGTGGGACTGAACCTCCAGAACAGTATTCTGTGAGTTGATTATATGAAAAATGTGTATTCTGGACTGCCATTTTCCTCGTCATCTCTTATGATATGTAAAATAAAACACAACACACCTGGAGGCCAACACATCTATCATACATTTAATGCAAAAATAGCAAAAGGCTAAGCAAACTAACAAGTGACAATTGTCTTTGCAATGGACGAGAGCATCCACCCTAAAGCAAGTTGGAGTATATAATGCTAATGCTACACAATGTATTTTATACACTTTTCTCCTAATACAAGTCAATAAAACATGAACATGTGATAGAAACAGTTACTGAAACAACACTAATGAGTAGGAGGAAGGATCTTCTCTCGAGAGGAATGTGAGGAGTCTGTGAGGTGCAGAGTCCGTGAGGTGCAGATAAAAGATACACAGACAAGCTGCAGAATTCACTGTTTCTGGAAATAACACTTCTGTTTGTCAATGTTCAATTTACTACAAGATGCAGGAAAGTGTGCAGATGGACATCACTAAATAAAATGGTTCTGGGCCCCAATAGAATCATGTAACTTTGCCGGCATATTAAGGCGAACAGACACATCAAATTAATAGAAGAATATTGTAATTTGGTAATGTAATATATCAATGCACGTTGTGACAGTGATGTGTATGATGTGTAAACAATTATCGGTATGAAAGAAACCAGTATATCCAGTTATGCTTTCTCAATTCCTTCTTCCTAGAGGCCACCACTGCTGCTAGCCAGCTGTATTCAGTAGTGCCATCTGTGACCTGGAATCCTGTATTTAATCAATACCAAAGGTTCTCAATGCTTCTAGCCAACTCCGGTCACTGGTGCCACTCGCACCCCACCACACTTGGGCCTGTTATTCTTTTAGCCAGCTCCAGTCAGTAGTGGCCCCTTGGGCCTGTATGTAAGCCTACTAGACAGCGCCTGTTAGTACTGGCCCCTGGGACTTGTTATCATTCTAGCCAACTTGAGTCATTAGTAGCACCTTGGGACTAGTGATCATACTAACCAGCTTCAGTCAGTATTGGCCCCCTGAGACCTATTATCCTGCTAAGTAACTCCAGTCAGTAGTGACCCCTGTACCTTAAATCCTGAAAATATTCAAAACCAGAGGTTAACTCTACTGCCAACCAGTTCCTGTGACATGCATTGTTACCCTGCCTGTAATGAATACCAGAGGCCAGCGTTGTTGATAGCCAGCTCCAGTCACCAGTGCCCGTCACATATTATCCTCAATAGGATCAATGCCCAAGGCCTGTGCAGCTGCTAACCTGCTCTAGTCAGTAGTGACCTCCCAGACCTGTTATTCTGCATATAATCTGCAAGGCTTCGGTCCGAATAACACTCACCCCACATCCTTATGGTATATTAGCAATGTAATTTATTTACTTACATCATACGGTAGGTAACACGCTATATCACACAATCCCAAAAACAAAGAAAATCAAAAATTGCCTAACCATTCAGCACTCCACCTTGTCAAAAATGACCAAATCACACCAAGCACTATAGCCTGTCACATCTTATGGCACACTCAGCCACAACATGACAAGATACAACGGCAGGGATTTGGGGCCATTAATCCTATGTTCGAGGCATGTGTGCTGCAGATGCACATGCTTTGCATACTTCTGTCATCTTGTGTTGGATCCGGATGTTTGCAAGTTGCTTTTCTTTGAATAAGTCTTTCCAGTCACGAGGTAAGGTGACTCCTCCTTTCAGTGATAGTGCACATGGGCATTGACTCCATTGTTAGATTGTTTTTTACCCCCAACAGGTTCGGGTGAGTATTGCTGCGCTCTGAAACCGTTCTTCGGGTTCCCCTCAGTGCGCAGTCCACTCTACCCTCGACCGTATTGTTTCAGTATGCATTTCTTTTTTCTTCGCATTTCAGATCAATCAACACTCCATTATCGATAGAAAACCTTGTGGGCAACCGTCGGGCTACGTAGGGCCAGCCTTCTACAAATGGAACGGACTCCATTCCATTTCTTTCCTTGGTACCACGCCAAGTACCCTCGCACTGACCTACATCAAGTTTGTAACTTGTGCCTCTCTCCGGAGCACAAGGAGGAAGACTGCGATGCTTGTAAGTCATTTCGGTCCAGGAGGACTCTACCGATCATCAGGATCGATGACGAGAGAGGCAGTGCCAAAGCATTCAACACACTCTGGATATCTTTGCAGAAGAATCTGACCTAGAAGAGATAGAAGCGTCCTCTGTTGAAGAAGAGGCTCACTCGATTCCAGAGTCCTATTCCCAGCTTGAAATCTATCTGGAGTCCCAAGATGTGCCTTTGGGACCTGGTGCCGTGAGTACCGAAGACCCCTTGCCCCCTAAATCCTCTTCAAAAACTCATAAGGCTACAGCACCACCTCTGCCTTCTGGCCAAAGTCGGCACTGAGACAATGTTTCCAACGTCACGTCCCTCGGCTCGGCACCAAAACAAACCATCAATCCTTCCAGCTCCTGATCGAGTCAGAAGAAATTACCTTTGGATCCAAAATCATCAGGCTCCAGGACAAATCTGGTTTGGAGCCGAAACTCTCCGCTTCGAAACACCATCTCGCTTCTGAGCTGAAACATTCTAAAGACTAGCCGAAATCCGAGGACAATGTTCTCGAGCCTCCAGAACCAATTTTAGACATTCTTAAAGCCAAATTGGATCCCAAACAAAAAAACATTTTAATTAATCCTGATACTGGACATAAATCCAGAGAAACACAAGCATCCTGGAGAGGACACTTCTGATAAGATTCCCTTAAAGAAGTAGGACATGACTACTAGCCATGTTTATCCTGCCTCACAACCCTCCCCACCTCCACCTTCGTCTCCACAGTTAATAATTGAAGAGCCCTTACACATAACACCTCAGGGATCTCCACATCCAGATCCAGATGTGGACAATTGTGGACGTATTGTTTGGCATCTGTGCAGCCACGTCTTGCATTACAAATGCTATAGGTGTCACATTTGCGAAAGTTAAAACTATTGGCTTTGTAAATGACAAAGCTTTTAATTTCGCTATTTTCAAAACCAACACATGAATAAAAAATGTGTCATTTACAATACCAATAGCTCAAACCTTCCTAATGCGAGACCTATTGCATTGCAAATGCTTGTTATAATTAAAAGGTTGTGACAACACCACATAACACCACATAAGCAACAAGTGCAGATTAAACCACAGGGTTCAAATAAACCCACACACACACACCGTAAGATTAAACCTGTACTAAACACACACGCCGCAATAACAGGTACATCATAGAAAGACTGATGCACATAATGAAGCGGACCTAGAGATACATGCATAGCACAGACAAGATAAAGGTCTTGATTTAGAGTTTGGTGATCAGGGTACTCCTTCACAAGCATGGTGGAGTATCCTGTCCAACAAACGGATGGTCTGCCTGTCCTAGTGCAAGGCAGGTGGATTGTCATGTGTCCAGCCTTACTTGAGTGGCATCCATGTAAATACATCGGTCGACCATTCCTCTCTAGATCAAGCTGTCTGATGTATTTTTCTCTTATTCAGGACCACCAGGGAATACCTAGCAGTCGTGATGAGAATTTGTTTTTAAATGAATCCCACTTCCTGGGAGTAAATTAATCAGGGAGAAAGTTCCAAGGGTGTGAGGGTGATTAGTTATTAGTTTTTAAAAACAAACTCCAGCTTTGGAAGCTTGTTGTTGAAAAACACAAAAGTTGGTGAATGGCCGCCTGAAACATCCCCAAGGGATCCAGAGAATTATAGATCAACTTCCTATAGATGGTTGAGATTGCTTTTTTGGTTGGGGATTAGTTAGCAGCTGGTCCTCCAGTGGAGATGCATCAGGCAACATCCCCCTTCCCAGATGTGACCTTGCAGAGCGTGACCCAACTGCAAATGTCAGAATCGTTTTTAGTCACCTAATTCTTACTTTTGTTGTAGGATCGTGAAGGACACAAGCGCCTGTCCCCTCCACACATCGCCCGGCCTTCTAAGCTAATCAATCCCCATTTTGTGAAGCCCTGCAATCCTCCCACTGTACTTAAGAGATCACCATCATACAGTGGAGTCATTTCAGTCAGCTTACCTTCTCAGCCTAAACACTTGGTAGCCTCTCTACACACCCTTACCACTGTTTGGGTATGAGTAGGTAGAGTGCACTCATACTTTCTTCGATACAGCACCGGGGTGGGGTAACCTCTCATGCTCATGGACAATCTATCTACCCGGTAAGCAGGATCCTCACGGTCCGCAAAAACCCAGTTGTAGACTGCCACCAACTGCGTGGCCCAGTAATACTTGAGAATGCTCCGGACCGCCAGTCCACCTTAATAAACTCCCCTCTGCAACTTACTCAGTGTGACGTGCCACCATCCCTCAACAGGAGGCGGAGTTCTCAGACTACCTTTTAAAAAAAAATGTCTGGTGGGATCTTAAAGGACATTTTTTGCACAATGTACAGGAGACCCTGGAGGGTCCTCACTTTAAATAGGGCCACCCTGCCCCGTAAGGAGAGCGGGAGCGCCCGCAAGTGTGGGGCATCCCAGCGAATACTGTCTAATTTCGGGAGTATGTTCCTGCCTGTGCTCTCTTGTAATGAACACAACCAAATATTTAAAGCTATGTTGTGCCACCCTAACTGTGCACCTAGAGTGCAGCCGCAGGGTCCCTGCCACCAGCAGGAATATTAAGGACTTCTTCCAGTTAATATTATATCCTGAATAATCTCCAAGTATGTGAAAAATGTGTAGGATTCGTTCACTCGAGAAGGCTGGCTACGTGTCATATAACAAAACGTCTGAGTAGACGGAGATTCTCACATCCCACTCCTGATCAACTGGATTACCCCATATGAGAGGTCCTGGTGAACCTAAACATGTGTGAAGAGCATAGGAGACAAGGAACATCCCTGTCGGATGGCAAAGACTCGGTAGACTGTATTATTGAGGCGCATGCTCGCTAGAGGGGCCACATACAAGAGCTTAACAGCAGCGCCACTGGTTCAGCAAAGGAATCCCCTATTGCATTTGGTACTCCATTAAGGTGTCGGAGATTTAAGCGCGTTCCCTGGTGTGGCATAAAGCCCGATTGATCAGGATGAACCACTGTTGCAATTACTGTCCGCAGGCAGATCGCCAGGGCGTTCCCAAGGACCTTAGTCTCAATATTAAGCGGGGAGATAGGCCTATAAGACCCACACTCAGTTGCTGGTTCGTCCTTTTTAGGGCTCTGGCCTACCGTCCCACTGCGTCAGCAGTGGGTGTGGCCTAAGAGTCCTTTTCTCAGGGCTTCCGAAAACGTACCTACCGAATTCCAGGCTGCTTGTGGTTTTTCGTGCTTTTTTTTGCTACGTGCATTGCTATTGGCCTTCGTGTGCGTGTGCTTTAGAAACAGAACACGCAATAGGCCATAGGCGGTCGAGTAGCTCCGCCTATGGCCTATTGGTGTCTGTTACGCGCACCAGAAGGCCATATATCTTCAATTATCTCAGCCGTCACGGCGGAGATAATTCAAGACATATGGTGGCAGTGGCGCGCGCGTGCACCACTCGCCGGCGGTTTACGATTATGTTTCTTTTTTTTTTTTTGCGGCTTCTGTTTTTGTTGCGAGTTGCTCTCGTATCGGGCATACTCATATCTGTTATGAGATCGAGTAGGCAGGGGTACTGAGAGATAGACTCGTATATTATATTTAAATTATATTTAAAACTTTTAATTGAGAGACTGGATACATTTCATTCCCATGATTTATGTCCGCAAATGTGGCCGCTTAGCTGTCTATGAACTGAATAACAAGAGCACTTGGAGCCGGCGCTTGCTTTCCAGCTGGAGTTGGCAAACTGCAAAAATTCCAAATATGTATTTAGAGCACGGAGCTCTCCCTGTCAGCCTCTTCTCTGTGTCTACGCTGGGCTTGGGCAGGGTCAGTCTGCTCCCAGGGCATGGTTCTTGCGACACAGAGGGGCGCTGGGCTGGGGCAGGGTCAGTCAACTTCTAGGGCATGGTTCTTGCAGACACAGAGGGGCGCTGGGCTGGGGCAGGGGCAGAGAGACTTGAGGGCAGAGTGTTGAGGGCAGAGCGTTGAGGGCAGAGCGTTGAGGGCAGAGCGTTGAGGGCAGAGCGTTGAGGGCAGAGTGTTGAGGGCATGCAGAGGGCAGCGTGTTGAGGGCAGCGTGTTGAGGGCAGCGTGTTGAGGGCAGCGTGTTGAGGGCGTGCAGAGTGTTGAGGGCAGCGTGTTGAGGGCAGCGTGTTGAGGGCAGAGTGTCGAGGGCAGCGTGTTGAGGGCGTGCAGAGTGTGTGTGAGGGCAGCGTGTTGAGGGCAGCGTGTTGAGGGCAGCGTGTTCAGGGCAGCGTGTTGAAGGCGTGCAGAGTGTTGAGGGCAGAGTGTTGAGGGCAGAGTGTTGAGGGCAGCGTGTTGAGGGCAGCCTGTGTTGAGGGCAGCGTGTGTTGAGGGCAGCGTGTTGAGGGCAGCGTGTGTTGAGGGCAGCGTGTGTTGAGGGCAGCGTGTGTTGAGGGCAGAGTGTTGAGGGCAGCGTGTTGAGGGCGTGCAGAGTGTGTGTGAGTGCAGAGTGTTGAGGGCGTGCAGAGGGCAGAGTGTTGAGGGCGTGCAGAGGGCAGCGTGTTGTGGGCAGCGTGGGGAGGGCAATATGTTGAGGGCAGCGTGTTGAGGGCAGCGTGTTTTTTTTTTGTTTTTGCAGAGTTTTATATAGCGCGAACTAGACCCGAACCGAATCAGGTATCAGAGCGCTTTACATAGCACCAGTTACGTTACATGAGGACGGACACACATTCATTTTAGGCATGGGGAGATTAAGTGATTTGCCCAGAATCACAGGAGGTTTTGGCGTCGTTACCGAGACTCGAACCCAGATCCCCAGGTCCGAGGTCGAGCGCCCTAGCCTGTTGAGGGCAGCATGTTGAGGGCAGCGTGTTGAGGGCAGCGTGTTGAAGGCATGCAAAGTGTTGAGGGCAGTGTGTTGAGGGCAGTGTGTTGAGGGCAGCGTGTTGAGGGCAGCGTGTTGAGGGCAGCGTGTTGAGGGGAGCGTGTGAGTGAGTGCGGCAGAGTGTGAGTGAGTGCGGCAGAGTGTGAGTGAGTGCGGCAGAGTGTGAGTGAGTGCGGCAGAGTGTGAGTGAGTGCATCAGAGTGTGAGTGAGTGCGGCAGAGTGTGAGTGAGTGCGGCAGAGTGTGAGTGAGTGCGGCAGAGTGTGAGTGAGTGCGGCAGAGTGTGAGTGAGTGCGGCAGAGTGAGAGTGAGTGCAGAGTGAGAGTTAGTGCAGAGTGAGAGTGAGTGCAGAGTGAGAGTGAGTGCAGAGTGAGAGTGAGTGCAGAGTGAGAGTGAGTGCAGAGTGAGAGTGAGTGCAGAATGAGTGCAGAGTGAGAGTGAGTGCAGAGTGAGTGCAGAATGAGAGTGAGTGCAGAATGACTGCAGAGTAAGAGTGAGTGCGCAGGAAAAGACCACACACATAAGACCACACACATAAGACCACACACATAAGACCACTCACATAAGACCACTCACATAAGACCACACACATAAGACCACACACATAAGACCACACACATAAAACCACATACATAAGACCACACACATAAGACCACACACACCACCACACACTCACCACCACACACTCACCACCACACACGCAACCACACACACACACCACCAGCCGTCACTGCACACTTTTACCGGGCACAAACACCATCAGCTGTCAGTGCAGGCTTCCACCAGGCACACAACACCAGAGATCAGTGCACGCTTCCACCAAGCACACACACCTCCAGCCGGCAGTGCACGCTTCCACCAAGCACACACACCACCAGCCATCAGTGCACAATTTCGACAGGCACACACACCACCAGGCATCAGTGCACACATCAATTGTTAACGCATCCACAATTAACTATTGTAGCAATCGCAGTATGGTGCACTTTACTTTTAAACATATTCATCTAAAGCGCAGCATGCCACCATTGCTACAATTCCAATCCAACCCACATAATTCCACTACACACCACATGCATACACTCCATAACACATGGCTAAAAGACTTTGCCATTTACAATGCCATTAGCTCTAACTCAAATAAATCCGAGACCTATTGCATTTCTAATGCTTGTTGGGATGACCGCCACCTCAGACGTTCTTTGGTGCTCCGGGAGACACCCTTATTTTCAGGCAGTCTGAAACCTACTCTGGAGGTACTCCCTGATATTATCCATCATGCTTTTATATAATTCTAACGGGAGCTCATCAGGCCCCGTCGCTTGCCCTGCTTGCAAGGTTCCTATTGTCTTATTGATTTAGTCTACTGTCAGGACTTGGTCTAGTGCGTCTCGGTCCTCGTTCGTTAGCATTGGCATGGTCAGGTCTTTCAGGAAGTCTCTCCCAGTATTTCCGTCCCCTTGTTGTCAGTGTCCTCGAGGATCACTGGCTTGAATTCATCCTATAGCACGCAAGCTGATTCAACAGGCCGCCCGTTCTCATTAAAATAGAAGTCTGCTCCATCTCTCATATGAGCTTTGAACGTCTTGTCTTTTAAATATCACGGATCAACCCTTGGGGGTAGCATGAAGTCCACAGCCAGACCATCGAGTTGCACCTCCACCAGCGAACGGTCTGAGATTCCCCCTGCTATGTGCGTAGCGGCTCTAAAATCATCTTTATGGACACTCTGGGTGAAAAGATAGTGCAGGCATGCCAGACTACCATGAGCTGCAGACAGGTGTGTCCGGTTCTGATCCCCTCTTCCCCTCTAGGGGCATTTAGGAGTATCATGAATATAGTATAGGGTCAGTTCTGTCACTCCAGTCACCCCAATGCGTATATGCTCTGTTGTAAGTGTCTTACCCTTTCACAGGATGAGTCAGTCTTGTCTGCGTCTCTTTCCTGTTTCCCGACACTTGAATGGCACGCCCGAAGACTCGAGAGAGCAGTGACCCACCAGCAGGCTTTTGTGGTGCGCTTTTGTCCTGGATGTAGGGCTGCATTCAGTAGGGCACCCACTCTGTCTTTTCTTTGCCTTTGCCTGAAGATCAGCAGTCCCAAGGTAGCAGTCACACCTGGCCTGTCGGTAAGTGCAGGCCCTCTGGAGGCCCGACCGTCAGCAATTGAGCCCACACTGTGGCCGGCTGGACCACAGGCATAAGCTCAGACAGGGTGTTCGACACTGGAGTAGTTGTAGTCCCTCATGGGCCTCTGACACAGAGTAGTCAGAAATTCAGCAGCTAAAAGCCCAACACAGGCTCTCCAGGAAGCCAGTAGATTCAGACCCTGTTGTGTTAGGAATTTGGCAAATGCAACCTTGAAAACGCCGTTGGCAGCACACAATCTTCCAACTGGGCCTCAACAATCACTTTGTCGTAGAGTTTTATTTTTTGCCTTGAACTGTTGGGAGAGTCTTGGTGGGGTGGGGGGGGGGAAGTCCCTCAGACTAGCTGGTCCTGCTGGATGGCTTTCCGGCCCACACTACAGATAACGAGGATGTGTCGGACCTTGCTTCTTCCAGGACAGCCTTGTCCTCCCTTCCCTTTCTTACCAGGCAGGCAGGCTTCTAGGCAGACTTCTAGGCTCTTCAGGACAGGTACACAGCTTCTCCATTAAGTAATTCAGCCTTCAGGTGATGTCCCCTCAACTTAGATAGGCTGACACTATCCCTGGTGTCACAGCAGGCACCTGAGTACTTTGTAGAGCACTTTATTCCTTGGTAACAGGGGACTCTGAACTAGGGTATAAAAAAGGGATAGATGGTCCCACATGCATACACAACTGGCAGGCAGGAGATGCTGTTTACTCTGTCGCACTCTCACAGTGCATTTATTTTACGCGCACCAACACCCTAAACACACACTTGATGTTAGCGCAAAGTCTGGGCACATGCATAGAAATGGAGCATTCCATGGGTGTGTCAGTAGGAAGCCACTCCACTGACCATGATGCAAAGATCTCATCAGGCTATTGAGCCTTACAACAGGGTGCATTGCCACCACCGCTCTAGCTGTTAAACCAATGACAGTCCTCTGTCTTAAATAAGGGCACTCTTGGTGTGACCCTCCAGGTCACAGGACTGGTCCAAGACCTTTCATAGTCCCTTGTTAGAAGTTGCACAGAACTGGGGTGGCAGAAAAATCTCATGTAATTGTTTTGTGGTAGATTTTTCCCAGTAACGTGCAGTTACAAGTTTGACGCCATGGACTGGGGATTTGCCACAAGGAACAGATTATTTTGCCTGTCAAACCACATGCCATTCACTATTTCATAGTGTTTTTCTGCGTTTATTTACCACTTATTTTAAGCAGGTGGTATATATATGCATGTGGTTGGTTGGGGGGGAGATGGGTGAAGCAGGGGAGGGAAGAGGAAAGCATTTTCTAACTGAGGGAAGAATTGTGTGTTTCCCTCAGTTAGTAAAAAACATAGCATAGGTCTTGGCTGCTTCTGCTGCACCCAGAGTCTTGTGGGTCTTTTCAGTCTAATTTTTCTGTCTGGAAAAAATGGTGTCCTGTTTTTCTGCACCCGGTTCATCCAGGTTCAGAAAAACCTAACAACTGATAATCAGGTGGAAGAAAATGAACACATGAAAGTACGCCCTAATTTCATTACCCTTCATTACCCTTGATTCATACTCTGGACATAGTTGAGGGATAGGTCTAGGCATAGTCCTCACAACACACAATAGATTTGCGTGCGGCAGAGGCCAAACTCAAAAACAGCAGCAGCTACCTGAAGTGCATCCTACTGAACACCCGCTCCGTCCACAGACATGCCGTCGAGCTCTGGAACCTGCTCGACAACACAGCCCCAGACGTCGCCTTCATCACGGAAACCTGGATGAACGCCTCCTCAGCGCCCGACATCGCCATCGCCATCCCGGACGGCTACAAGATCATCCGAAGGGACCGCGTTAACCAGACAGGAGGAGGCACCTCCATCATCCACAGGAACACCATCCACATCACGACCAACACCGACGACACCCTCGCACCCGCCGAGCACCTGCACTTCCAGATCCACATCAACCCCAAGACCACCCTCAGAGGCACCCTCATCTACAGACCCCCAGGACCACGCACACAATTCAGCGAGGACATCGCCGACTTCGTCAGCCCGCATGCTCTCCCCTCCGCTGACTACATCCTCCTCGGGGACCTCAACTTCCACCTGGAAAACAACAACGACCGCAACACCACCGCCCTGCTGGAAAACCTCGCTAACCTCGGACTCAAGCAACTGGTGACCACCTCCACCCACTACGCCGGCCACACGCTCGACCCCGTCTTCTCATCCAGCAAGGACATCGCCTTCAGCCATGCCACCGGACTCCACTGGACGGACCACAGCTGCGTCCACTTCAGCTTCAAAAGAACCACGATCCACCACCAACAGCAACAGGTTCCACGCAGGAGCTGGAACAAGATCACAGCCGACCAGCTCGCAACTTCCCTAAGCAAGAACCCACCCACCAGCGCAACGAACCCCAGCCAAGCGGCCACCAACCTCACCAAGTGGATCAGCGACTGCGCAGAAGACCTCGCCCCTCTGAGGACCCCGACTAGCAGACCCGGCAGCAAGAAAGCCCCATGGTTCACCGACGAACTCAAGAGCTCCAAGAAGGACTGCAGAGCCCTGGAGAAAGCCTGGCGCAGAGACCCAACACCGGACAACATGACTGCCCTCAAGCTCGCCACCCGAAAACACCACCAACTGATCCGCACCACCAAGAAAACTGCATTTAAGGAACGTCTGGACAACAACGCACACAACAGCAAGGAACTCTTTAACATCGTTAAAGAGCTCTCCAACCCCAACGCCGGAAACAACGACAGCACCCATTCGCAAGACCTCTGCAACTCCCTCGCCTCCTACTTCCACAACAAGATCGCGGACATACACAACAGCTTCAGCACTCAACCGACGCACGCCACGACGGAACCACCTCCCCCCACCACCACCCTCCGCGCCTGGACCCCGATCAGCACCGAAGACACCATCCGGACGATTAACTCCATCCACTCTGGATCGCCGACCGACCCTTGCCCTCACCACGTCTTCAACAAGGCCGACGCTGTCATCGCACCCCACCTGCGGGACATCATCAACACCTCCTTCAACACCGCTACCTTCCCAGAGAGCTGGAAGCACACCGAACTCAGCACCCTACTAAAGAAGCCATCAGCCGACCCCACCGACCTCAAGAACTACCGACCCATCTCGCTGCTCCCGTTCCCCGCAAAAGTCATCGAGAAGACCGTCAAAAAGCAGCTGGCCGCCTTCCTCGAGACAAACGGATCCCTCGACCTCTCGCAATCCAGCTTCCGGGCCAACCATAGCACCGAGACCGCCCTGATCGCAGCAACCGATGACATCCGAGCCCTGCTCGACAACGGAGAAACAGCGGCCCTCATCCTCCTAGACCTCTCCGTGGCCTTCGACACTGTCTGCCACCGTACCCTAGTACAGCGCCTCAGCAACGTCGGAATCCAGGAGAAGGCACTGGAGTGGATCACCTCCTTCCTCGCCGGAAGGACACAGAGAGTCCGCCTCCCCCCGTTCAGATCAGAAGCCACCGAAGTCATCTGCGGCGTTCCCCAAGGCTCCTCGCTCAGCCCGACCCTCTTCAACGTCTACATGAGCCCCCTCGCAGCCATCGCACGCCAGCACAACCTCAACATCATCTTCTACGCCGACGACACCCAGCTGATCCTCTCCCTCACAAACGACCCCGCCACCGCCAGAGCCAACCTTCACGAAGGGATGAAAGAGGTAGCCGAATGGATGAAGAACAGCCGCCTGAAACTGAACTCTGACAAGACGGAAGTCCTCATCCTGGGATCCTCACCCTCCGCCTGGGACGACTCCTGGTCGCCCCCCGCCCTGGGCAGCGCACCCAAACCTACAGACCACGCACGCAACCTAGGCTTCATCCTGGACTCCTCCCTCTCCATGACCAGACAAGTCAACGCCGTCTCCTCGTCATGCTTCAACATCCTACGCATGCTACGCAAGATCTTCCGGTGGATCCCCACCGAGGCCAGGAAGACGGTCACCCAGGCCCTCGTCACCAGCCGACTGGACTACGGCAACGCCCTCTATGCCGGAATCACCGCCAAACTCCAGAAGAGACTACAGTGGATCCAGAACACCTCATCACGACTCATCCTGGACATCCCCCGTCGCAACCACATCTCCGGACACCTGAGAGACCTGCACTGGCTCCCGGTCAACAAGAGAATCACCTTCCGTCTCCTCACCCACGCACACCAAGCCCTGCACAACCAAGGCCCAGGATACCTCAACAGCCGCCTCAACTTCTACGCTCCCAAACGCCAGCTTCGATCGACCGGCCACGCCCTCGCCGCCGTCCCCCGCATCCAAAGAGCCACCACAGGGGGAAGGTCCTTCTCCTACCTCACCGCCAAGACTTGGAACTCCCTCCCGACCCACCTCCGCCTGACCCAGGACCACCTCGCCTTCAGGAAGAAGCTCAAGACCTGGCTGTTCGAGCAGCAGCAGACCCCCCCTCCCCTAAGCGCCTTGAGACCCTCCGGGTGAGTAGTGCGCTATACAAATGCCGTGATTGATTGATTGATTGATTGATTGATTGATTGAAAAGTCAGTAGGTGGTAACTCAGGGCAGGGGAATATTCCCGTGGAGGGGAAATTCCTGTCCCAGAAATCTACATTAAAAATTAATTAATAGTATTCTTTTTTAAATGTCTGTTTGGTGCCAATCCATATGACTTTAATTTCTGCCTTTGGGATTCTATATTACAAGTCCATAAGGTACATGTATCCTTTAGGTGAGCTTAATAAAATGTTGAAAATTCTAAAAATCCTCACTCCTACATTCAAGTACTCTCAGGCTACCATTCTACACTCTTCTCTGTCTGTAGAACAGCTCAACATTTTCAAAATTCTGCAATTCTGCATTGATATGGCTTGGAAATTATTTTTGGGGGAAATTTACATGTATTGACTATCTAATTTTAATACTATAGGTGATTGAAATTACGGACGAAGAAAGCAAGATTTAGCACCAGGCAACTGAATGTTAGTGCCATAAGAAGGATTATTTTGAAAAACTGATGGACATCTAGTATTCTAAGTTTAAACACAATTTCCAAAATCTCAGTGTGGCGAGGAAGTGAGAGCTGAGGAAAGTACTATACCTGTAAGTGAAGTCTCTAATTTTGCATTTCATTAACCCAGAGCAAAGTCATATCTGTGTATACAGCATCAGAAATAATCCCAGAACGACCAATCACAGCATCCTCATCTGAAATATTATCAGAAAGACAAATTGTCTCAGCATGACGGAATAACGTTCATAAAGCATCATGTCATTCCAGAGAGGAAGCACACACGGCATAAAAGAAAGTTATAACAAAAGGTTTCTTCTGCAGACCATCAAAGAAAACACTGAAAGAAGACTCCGAAGCTGACATGCTACCAACCAAAAGATTGGAAAATCACCTTTATTCAACAAGCATTTTTAACCAGTTACACAAGTTTGAGACTATCTGCCTCGGGATATTACACCTCGACCCACTCTGCTCACTCTTACGAAAACCTTAAAAATTCGACACGTTATTGTGTTCATGACCATCTCAGATTGTTTCCTTTTTATTGTGTACTGTTCTGTAATTCTATGTAAATCGCTTAAACATTATCTGTTGTGCAGGAGTGATTTGTAAAAACTGATTAAATGAGCCCCGTTGTGCTATAGCTAATGTAAATAAATCCTCGTCTACAGCACTACAAACCTTAACCTTACACCAAACATAGAGAGGGTAGAAGGAACTGATGTTCTGCGACTGATAATCTACAATAGTACTGTGCATGTTCTAATGTTCTCAGTTACTGCCATTACGTCAGTGCAAAAAGGTACTTATCAGTTTAATTATTAAATATCAGACTAACACCTTATTACTGCATTGCTAAGAACCTATACAAATAGATGTGAGAAAAACTTCAGGTACAAAATAAGTTGCTGCCGGAGAGGCTATAACCAAAAGACTATTATCTGCTAGAAACATTTTGACAAATGTTACAGGGCTGCTTCCAGACATATTTTGCTCAATTCAAGTGTTAAAAAGATTACACACAATTTCTTTTAGCGATAAATGCTGAACATTATCTAAGCAAGCCCGAATCTAACATCAGGTTCACTCTCACCGTGGCATATAAGCAAGAGAAAACTAAATGTAGAGATATTAACTTTATGAATACACCTTATAAAAAGACGGGCTGTGAGAACAAATTCAGTGTTCAAACCCGCCTCAATCAAAGCAAAATAACCTAAGTTGGGGAAAAAAGTTACCCGTGCCAAAAAAGATTCAGCCATAAATCTCATCTCATTAAATTTGAGAGAATGCACACTGTGAAAAACCTCTCTCAGTGCTCTGAATGCCAAAAACGTTTCTGCCGTAAATCTTATCTCACTGAGCATATGAGAATCCACACTGGGGAAAAACCTTATCAGTGCTCTGAATGCCAGAAAAGGTTTAGTATCAAACCGAGTCTACTTCGACATGCATTAACCCACTCTGTGGAAAAACCTTACCAGTGCTCTGAATGCCAAAAACGTTTCAGCCGTAAATCTTATTTCACTGAACATATGAGAATCCACTCTGGGGAAAACCCATATCAGTGCTCTGAATGCCAGAAAAGGTTTTGTAACAAACAAAGTCTTTCTCAACATGTATTAACCCACTCTGTTGAAAAACCTTACCAGTGCGCTGAATGCCAGAAATGTTTCAGTGACAAAAGAGGACTCACTCATCATACAAGGACCCACTCTGGGGAAAAACCTTATCAGTGCACGGATTGCCAGAAATGTTTCATTGACAAATACATTCTCACTCGGCGTAGAAGAATCCACACTGGGGATAAACCTTATCAGTGCACCGATTGCCAGAAATGTTTCATTTACAAAAACAGTCTCACTCATCATAGAAGAATCCACACTGGAGAGAAACCTTTTCAGTGCTCTGAATGCCAGAAATGTTTCAGTTACAAAACCAGACTCACTGAACATACAAGAATCCACTGTGGTAAAAACCCTTATCAGTGCTCTGAATGCCCAAAACATTTCAAACTTAAATCACTTCTAACTGCACATGTGAGATTCCACACTGGGGAAAAACCTTATCAGTGCTCTGAATGCCAAGAAAGGTTTTGTAACAAACAAAGTCTTTCTCGACATGCAATAACCCATTCTGTGGAACAACCTTATCAGTGCTCTGAATGCCAGAAATGTTTCATTGTAAAAAGTAGTCTCACACGGCATACAAAGATCCACGCTGGGAAAAAACTTTATCAGTGCACTGAATGCCACAAATGTTTCAGTGAAAAAAGCTGGCTCACTCGGCATACCAGAACCCACACTGGGGAAAAACCTTATCAGTGCTCTGAATGCCAGAAATGTTTCAGTGAAAAATGCCATCTTGCTCTGCATATAAAAACCCACACTGGGGAAAAACCTTATCTGTGCTCTGAATGCCAGAAATGTTTCAGTGACAAAGGAAGTCTTTTTCGACATACAATAACCCACACTGGGGAAACACCTTATCCATGCTCTGAATGTCAGAAATGTTTCAGAAACAAACTCAGTCTCACTCAGCATATGAGAACCCACACTGGGGAAAAACCATATCAGTGCTCTGAATGCCCAAAAGATTTCAAACTTAAATCACATCTAACTGCACATGTGAGATTCCACACTGGGGAAAAACCTTATCAGTGCTCTGAATGCCCAAAAGATTTCAAACTTAAATCACTTCTAATTGCACATATGCGATTCCACACTGGGGAAAAACCTTATCAGTGCTCTGAATGCCAGAAATGTTTCAGTGAAAAAAGCAAACTCACTAAACATACAAGGACCCACACTGGGGAAAAACCTTATCAGTGCATTGAATGCGACAAATGTTTCAGTGAAAAAAGCAGTCTCACTCAGCATATAAGAACCCACACTGGGGAAAAACCATATCAGTGCTCTGAACGCCACAAATGTTTCAGTGAAAAAAGCAGTCTCACTCAGCATATAAGAACCCACACTGGGGAAAAACCATATCAGTGCTCTGAACGCCACAAATGTTTCAGTGAAAAAAGCAGTCTCACTCAGCATATAAGAACCCACACTGGGGAAAAAGCTTATCAGTGCTCTAAATGCCAGAAATGTTTCAGTGAAAAAAGCAAACTCACTAAACATACAAGGACCCACACTGGGGAAAAACCTTATCAGTGCTCCGAATGCCAAATATGTTTCAGCTGTAAATCTACTCTCACTAAACATATGAGAATCCACACTGGGGAAAAAAATTATCAGTGCTCTAAATGTCAGAAAAGATTCAGCGGTAGAGATGGTTTCAAGCGCCATAAGGAAACACAGCATCAAAATAATTCAGTGCTCCGAATTTCTAGCAGAAGGATATAAGCTGGAATGCTGACTAATCCTGGAGCCCTACCTCTGGTTATTGCATCCAGAGCTGAGGATGTCGGCCAGGTCAAGGAAAGAGCCAGGTATAGCTATAGAGTTGTCTGTTTACATAGTCCCCAGCACAGTGTCCGGCTCATTAAACGGAGTTACTGAATAAAGATTGTAGAAATGATCAACCAAGGTCTGGGGATAAATGTTATTTTGCAAAGGTGAAGCAGAGACCTCTCTCCCCTCCACTTTAGAAATGCCCAAAACAAGTGCCCAAAACCTGGTGGAGTTCTTAAGAGAGCAAGCCAATTTGAGTTCCTGCAATCTTTCTTCCTTCCATTCTTTCTTAGCCCGAGCGTGGGCCCTTTTGTACCTCTCTCGACCCAGACTGATTTCTAGATGTCCTTTGTGCAAAGTGCTGTACCAAGATATCTACGTATTAGTCTGAATTCCTTATTAAACCAATTGTTTACTTTAGGAAAATTCTGTTTGTGCCAGTTAATAGGGAATATAAGATAGGACAATATTTTCTTGAAGTTGTTGTAGAAGCAGTCATTGGCATGCCACACTCTTAGTTCTTGCAAATCGATTTCCCGAAGGTAGTGATAGATTGATCTTCACCTCGCCAGATGACCAAAATATCGTTGATACACACATATAACTGAAATCCCACTTGGCACAGGCAAACCATGGGAACAAAAGCAGTGATTGGGATAGGACCGGGCCTGAACACCATTTACCCTTGTCCATGTAGGAGAGTACCAAATTTCCATTGGTTGCAATAGGAACAAGGGAGTTGTCCCTTCTCTGACGGAGGCGGCCCCATTAGACTTGACCTTTTCCACATGAGCAATTTTTCAGGGTGTGTGGTGATGTGCCACCGGTCACCTAACATACAAGAGAATACGTATGGCTAACCATATAGAACTATGCCTCCTGATAACCAGGTGCCTTAGAATATGTGCGAGGGACACTGCCTGTTCTTTTCTATATTTTCATAGATATATATTTTTTACTGTCCTCTCATAAGCTCAGAAGATTACCACCACCAGATACCTGTAACAGACTGTCCCTTGGACATGGGCAAAACATCCTACACTTATCCATACAAGATTGGGCACTCAGATTCAGGTGCACTGACATCTCTATACCCTTAAACATATGGGGCTGACCACTTGCAACAGGATACATGCGTAGTACAAGGGACATGGTTTACTCACCCATCACTCATTTCTACTATGAGCAATCTGGTTTTTGGGTGTGCTGATTTTCCTAATGGGTCTTCTGCCCTTAGGTATACGGCGCTGACCCTTTAAAAACACATACCATCACATCGTGGTATTTGCATTTAACTTCGATGGAGGCCCGTCTTTAGTGATTCTATTCCACGTTAAGAAGCGTCTGTGTTTGACAGAGGCAAGAAACCCTTCAGCATTTAGTGCGCGTTCATTCACATTCATGCTGCCGACATGAGACTACATTTCCCAAGTACTCGTGGTCACGTGACTGCATCAGAGTAATGCGATTATACAACCTGAGTGAGAAGCCACACACCAAATTCGGCTTTAGCTAGCCCCAGATCCTCTATTCAAGCAACAGCAATTACTCTGGGCACCGTCCTCCATCTGCTGTGGTATAACGGATTGCTGGCTCCCCGTATACAGGTATGGGTCTCTGACCCTATGTTTGTTATATCTTTAATTTTTTCTGCACCGAGGCAGCGTGTTCCCTTTATACAGGAATGGGTCCCTGAACCTACCTTTTTCTTTAACTTGAATCTTTTGTGCATTGAGCGTGTCTTTTCTTTTTTTCCTTTTTATGAAAACGTACAGAATGCTGCATTCATATTAAGGATATGGAAATGTCAAAGCACACTCTCTCATGTCGTAGGAAAGTTCTCAGTGCACATGTGGCAGGTGTTGTGTCTTGAAAACAAAGCACGCTGCACCCATGCTGAGGTCAACTATTTTGAGCCCATTTCCTCCACTGCATCGCAGCTTTGTTATTGCAGTGCACATCAAACACGTCCGCAGTTTTCAACTTGAAGAATGCTGCATCTATGTTTAAACTAAGCAGTGTTATCATGTGCCTTACCGCTGCATATTTTAATGGGGCAGTTGCTTCTGGAATCTAAGCACGCTGTACTTGTGTGTTAGGCCAACTAGCTCTAAGTGTCTCTTTTCCCCCCACAACACCACATGTTTCCTTTGGAAGTTACTACACTAGGTTCTGCCTTTGTTTACCCTGTGCTGCCGCAACACAAGCCTATTATGAGGCACGAGCCATCAAATGCATTGATACACAAACTTCAAGGCAGACACACGACTGCCTCCACGGTCTTGGCGTGTCTCCCCCTAGTGTTAACCACCATTACGCTGCCCGCTTGTCTCGATAAACCTTAGTGACATCTGAATACATGCTCGGAGAACGTATTAGGGACTTCACAGCCTATGAGTATGTGGACGGTTTTTAATCTACATGGGCACATTTTATCTTTACACTTGTTCTGAAATGCCTAGAACTGTTACAGCTTTCCAGAAGACTTATTTTCTTACCATGCTCACCTTCCTATAATTCTTTATTAGGGCGGAGAGTCACCATGAGCCGCATGCCACGGTGAGTTGAGGCACATTTCCCGACGTCAGCGGATTAACCTTTCTACAGTATATTGTTAATAAGGTGAATCTTGTTGTCTATAAATTATTTAATTTTTCCCCTACACTAAGAATAACAGACATTGACTATACAGTATATGGTTGTGCCCCGTTTGGACGGGTTTCTATGTCCTGGACTGAATAGCTTTGAAATGTAATGCTAGCACAGTTGTTCAAATGTCTGCCCTAGATGTTTTCAAACCATTCTTATATTTCCTATGTATGTATTCTTTTAGGCACCACCAGTGAATTCACCACTCTATGTAGATTAATATGATCCCTGGATGGTTTTGTATATCAAAACCCTTCTTTATACTTATATTGGTTCGTACACCATTTTTAGGTCTCGCCTGAGCCAGGCTGCATGCGTTGTTCTGCGAGGACCTGGTCGGCCAGTTTCTAAGCATTAACCAAGGAGAAATGTATTCTGTGATAGCTTGGAGAGATGAACTGACCAGTCCAGAGCTCCTTCTTGCAAAGAATTATGGGAACCAAATCATGCATGCCATGCCATCTGACCTTTTGCAGGCGACATAGTACATTTTAAATCCCTCCTTGCACAAAAAATTTCAGAATGCCTTAGAATCCATTCTTTTGAGGTCCAGAGCATGGGGTCTGTCTTCTATATCTATGCGTTTTAATACCAAATAATGAAAGAGCCTAGATTTTTGCACCATATAGGTCAAGGTAGTTTACGAGAACGATGCATGCCCCTTGCATCTGTTCCCTGCGGCGTGTGCATCATTCCAGGAATCCGACCCAGAGCTGGAGGCCTTGGTAGCCTTGGTAGCCTGGTTCATCAAATTGTTGCCTTCTGAAATATTTAACCCCGGTTTGTCCAAAATGCCATCAGTATTGATACAGTACCAATTTATTCCTTTACATTTACTTTCCAGTTGCCCCAGTAACATTTTCTTTTTGGGAGGAGGTATGTTTTTTATAATTCAAATGTAACTCCTGTAAAGGCGCACATTTCCACAGAAGATATTGCATTCACAGTGTATCCTTCCTGGTATATGGGAGATGGGTGTGGGCCGGAACGTTTTTCAAACGCATCCAATTTTCTTTTGTGTATTTAGAAAGCTTTTTTCCTATCCTTGTGCTTGCAAACATGAATTGTATTAAAAATAGAAGCCTTGAATGAGCCAATAGACGGTTCGATAAATATTGTATGCTGTGTTTTTCTATGCCAGGCGCACAACATATAGACTGTTCACAGACTTTCTGTAGTATGCTCGTTCTGGGCAGATAAACTCTAAGCCCCACCCTACTTTTATCCTCGTGTTAGTGCAGCCCGATGTAAACAGTAATTGTAATTTATTTAGATTTATATAACGCTTACTACCCCAGACGAATTTTGAAGCGTTTTTTCGGCGAGTAGCACGCTACTCCAGGATCCGAAAATGATTAGTGGTGAATTAGTATAGGGAAATATAAAATGTATTTGAGAGCTGGAAATGTTGGTCTGTTAGTTGGGTTAAAAAAGATAGTGGGGGGACAGAAGAGAGAAGGTTTTGCATTTATATAGCGCTTGCTACCTGATGAAGTGTTGAAGTGCTTTTCGGCGAGTAGCATGCTACTCCAGATCTCAAAAAGATGAATAGACAGATCATTTATGGTGGGTAGGTTGTTTTACTGTATACACACAACTGTACAAAAATTAATACAATTCCGTTGTAAAGTTGTATCCAACAGGCAAGTATAGTCTCTGATAATAATGTATACAATACTGATACGTTTTAAGTTGGCTTGCCATCAAGACTGATGCCCCGTAATGTTGATGCAAAGTCATCTGTGCTGGAGTATCTTAGACTCTTTTTGAATTGTACCATCCACCTTGTAGGTACTGCTATTCGTATCAGGTCCACGTTGTAGGCAGACACAAACGCCTAAATTGTGCACTATTTATATTAAGCATAATGTAGGTGAGCAGATGACAGTAACCACTGTACCAGCTGTATTAGGTGCTTAGAAATAGAGTGACATAGAGGGCAATAAACACTCCACTAAATCTTTTTTTTATTATTAACAGTCCTCATAAGACCATACAATTCAATACCATGTACAAATAGCCCATTGCGAAACAGTTCAGGCATCATCTGGGGATTACACATCCGAGAAACACAAGTGTCTTTCAGGAATACAAATTGACTACTCCTCCAAGGACTGCGCGGTATTATTGACACGGGCGAAAAGGCAAACAAGCCGTCAGGAGGCGCACTGATTGTATACCCCCCACCTGACAGGATGGTGACAGACCCCAACCACCTGCAGGGGAAACGTGCCACCTCATCTCATAGCTGCCAGACGCTTTACTATGTAAGCAGACTGGTGGTTTACAACTGCGCCTGCGTTGGGGCACCACATGTTTTTTCCAGCATAATCTGGTGTGCTCCCCCTGTGTGGGATGATAGCACCCACTGAAAACTGCACCGTTGTGTAGTCTGGGACAGTGCACCTTCCATGTAATTCTGAACTGGGCCTTTAAATACGGTACTATTTTGTGTGCCTATTTAATTCAGGTATACAAAGAATGTGGTACTACTTGTATACTAGGGTAGGACAAGGAAGATTGAATTTCTATGGTGGCAGAAATGTTTTTGTCAAAGTGCTTTATGCCCTAAATACTCTCCCGTACCCTGAACATAATGAGATTACGTAGAATACACCTCTGCGTGCCTAATGCTGACATTTGCTTTGCAAGACCAGTGATTAATGTGGCTTTATCAAGTTCAAAGCCATTAGGCGTTTCCGACCTGTCTGATACTTGCATATGGAAAAGATGGGTCATTTGAACCTAAAGATAGATAAACATATTCATAGGTCACGATTTAAGTCTGCATCTAATATAAAACTGTAAATTAGGAGAGGTGATAAGTCAGAAGATAAAGGCAGCCGCTAATCAAGCTGCATTTGTACATAGGCCTTCCTATATTATGTTATCTATTCCTGCTTAAGTTTTTAATTGTAATGAATACTTTAATACCCAGGCATGAAGTCATCGTCGAGCTGTTTAGATAATCCACTTGTCTCGCCACTTCTTCCCCACTGCATCCTTAACCAGTGGCCTAGCCAGTGTGCCTTGGGCCCCAAGGCAAGAAAGGAAATGTGACTTATGCCGTTTTTTTGGACTGTGGAAAACAGCAATAATCATTGTTCTGTGGGCCCCTCAGGCCTCTGTTTGAACTGTGACAAACAGCAGTTATCAAGGTTCAGTGGGCCTTTAAGGCATCTGGGACCTGGTGCCACTGCACCTGCTGCACCAATGGGAACCTAAGCCCCTGCCCTTAACAGCTTCTATTCTAGCCCCACTGGAGAACCGAAACAGCAAATTACTGATCTGGCCATATCTGCAGGCATGCAGCCGCCTCTTCCACTGAAAGGATTTAAGTCACATGAAAGCAGCATGCGGGAAACAACCATTTTCTGAGGTAAGGTCAACCAACAGCTCGTCTGTTCCAACCTGAATCCATTTAAAACCAGGGACGAAAAAACGGTTCATCGTCATCCCTTGCTTATCAGAAGGGTAAAACAGATTCATCTAACATTACAGTGTACCACATAACAAATTGTGATTCTGTTTACAAATTAAAACTAGCATGCATATAGAAAGGGCAGCCTTTGGCCAAAATAGCCATTTTCCCTACCGATACTTTTAACACATCTTATTAAAAAAATGCTAATTACATTGTCATCCGGAAATAGTCATTAGCGCCTACTCATAACCAAATGCCACTTAGAATTGTCTTTCACTTCAAGCTTTCAAAGGTAAATTGATATAAAAGCAGTATTGAATTTTTTGACATTGTGTACTCTTACCAAAATTTAGAGCATCAATTGTATATGACACACCATCGAAAAAAGGAGTTGTTTATATATACTAAACCCCCAGAAACGTTTGATTAACCAGTTATAAAGTCACGTCTAGCTTAGTTAGTTTATAGTCTTCTTTTTTTAATGGTAATTATTTCACATTGTTACTGAATCTGCATGGCTAAAAACTTATAAGGTCCCAAAGGCGAGACCTATTGGCTATGACAATGCTTGTTATTGATTGAGTACATTGAGCGGCACAACTTTTGATTAAGTCCTGAAGAATACCGCAAACACCTCTTTGGAGGGTTAATAGGCTGAAACATGTTGACCTCTTATTGACTCTAACAGTGCATATATATTTCTCCTACAGTGTTCTTGTTTTTAATCCTGGCCCAGGGGTGTACAAATAATGGAAACCACATACCCTTTAGCAAGTTTTAACTTTTAACTTTCACTCTGCTGCCCCCACTACCCTGAGCTCATTATTGTGATATTTAGTATACCTTTCTCTATAACAAAATATGCCTGAACTCCTCCCTCTCAGTGAGTGGGTTGTTTCATGGTGTAAAGAGATTCCCAATAAGGAAGCGTGCCAACTATGGTGGGTGAGGGAAATCATCCTTTTAAAGGGATATTTCATCTTAGCTAGGTCTTCATTTGCAACAGTAATCGTCATAGACCCAAGGGTTTCTTGATTGTGGTAGAAATGCATTTTAACACCTTCATTGTTCGTTCAAGCACAGACCATTGCATGAAATGTTGTGATCTATGTAGGGAAAATACTCTGTGCACTGACAAAATGTGTTAAAAAGACAGAAAGTTGATAATCGCATTAAATAACTTCTCAAACCTGGATTTATCTAGAAGAGAAGTCTGTTAATTCTATCATATTCTTTATCAGTAAATGATTGAACATACACTTTTCCAAGTAATATTTCTAAAGATTAAGGAATTGGTCTTTTCTAAACTAACCCCAGTGTGTATGACTACAATAACCACCTCTCTCAAATCAATATTGTGCTTGTTTTAGTGAGAAAGCTAAATGATCTAAGAGAAACCAGGAACTGGCGGCAGTATTTTTCTTAGGAAGCTTCAAGTTAGAGAGTGAAAACACTTTTTAGAATGCCCCCAAATATTTTGATAAAGATATTTCAATATGCTTGACAAAAAGAATAGGTACATTTCATGACAATATTAAAAGGGGAACTAACAGGAACAAATATTTACACTTCCAAATTCTGAATTGTTAAATGGGCTTACTACATTTCAAAAAGGGGTTTAGCATTTGCAAACTCTGTGAATTACTGAACCAGTGGATTTTTTTAACAATAAAACATGAGGCCATTTTTCTCAATTCCCTCCAAATTAAGTTTGCTAATAATGTTAGTTGGATGATAACCGGTGCATGTACCTATTTAGTGTTAGTGTTGCTTCAGATCAAATAAAAACCATCACACACAACTCTTACACAATATTTAAAGACAGAATTTCTGACATCCAGCGTTAATGTTTTGTTAAATATAATTGCAAATGTCACTTAAACAGGAAATCAGCTAAAGCAGTCTCTGGACATAAAATAGGATGTAATCATAATCTTTAGATACATTTTCTGAGTTTCAGGAACAATGTGTGTCTTCTGGGTTTACTCCAAACCACTATAATAAACATATTCAATGATTTTAGATTTGATCTGTTTGTACTGGTTTCTATTGCAGACAATAATCTAGATTTAGAACAAGGATCAATTCCACCCATGGCTTTTAAAATCTATTTATCAATGATCTCTATTAGTGTTATCGCAACTAAAACTGTACTAGAACTGATCTGAGAGATGGACCTTCAAGTATTATGCTCAGTCAATTTATTGAACAAACTATGGAGTTAAAATCTGAATAGATTAGATCTACAAGCATTGCCTGACCACTGTATTTTACATCAATAGATTACTTATCAGCACATTTTCTCTAAGTACAATTCAGTCATCTTCCATTTTTCGGTGAGCTCGTGCTGGGTCTGTTAGAACTCTTTTAAAATATGACATTTAAATGTCCAAAAAATCAGGAATTCTATTTTCAAGCCTGGTCAAACCTTAATGAATGCTACACCAAAATATGCCCTTGTGTTCCTACATTTTATTGTGCACCATGATTCAGAAATGGCATGTTTTTGCTTTCGGAGGTAAAATCCTAAATATATTTATTGTTGTTGCCAGCCGAAACATTATCACTAATTGGGAAGATAACAACAAGTGGTCTTGTGATGCTTGCTGGAATGGGAAGTGTTTAATCAAAAGTGGATGGAATTCAAGTTTAGGAGACAATTTTACAAAAGTGTATGGATGTTTTATATATTTCAAATTGTTGATCTCCAAAATGGCCTAAATCAATAAATTGAATTGAAATTCAAGTTTATCATTTGAATCATATTGTTGGAAAATATGTGATTTTGAACCCCATGAGGTGGTTCCTTTTCAGAAAGCATTCAGGTTGTAATCATAAGTCAAATAATGCTTAGGAGGATACAATATTCAAATTGAATTCTAATTACATATGAAATGTTCATTGTTCAATATATTTCTCTTAGTATTTTAATGTGAGGACTTTATTGCCTAAGCAAAATAATTAGTATTTGTTTTTCTATATGTAGGAAGCATTACATTATGAAATCACTGTATCCTACCTTCTTTGTTTCCTTTCCTGTTCTTTATGAACGTTTCTATTGTTGAACTTTAAAGATTGCCCGAAATTAGGAATTGTGCTCTACATAACTTTGCTGTGTTACAGTATGTTGATTTTTATGTACTACTTTTGTCTCCTATGTGTATGGCAACTGATGTTTTGTTTTGCTTTAATAATCAGCTTATCTTTATTAGGTTTTATTATTCAATAAAATGTTTCAAACGCAACAAATGGTAGTTGATATGTATTTACAACTGCAGCATTTTTATTGCATGGGCAGTTTCAAAGGGGCCAAAAATATGGTCTGTGGGATAACGGAGGACCACATTGACATCAGCAGGGAGAGGTTTGGGCAGGTGATTGGGGTATATGTAAGGTTAGAAGTAGGGGGAACAAAGCATGTACATTGTGTGGACTGTGACTCCTGGAGTTATTGTGAGGGATACCATGCTACCCTGTAAATGAATCCCCTAGTGATTATTATCAACAAACTTTATTCGGTTTTATAAAAGAAAAACATCTTCTAAGTTACAGATTGATAAATATAATATGTCCAAGTTAATCAGAACACAAGATAAAAATTCATGAATTACAGTAGTAGCATTTTGCGTCTTTGAGATCTCAATGAATGCCGTCATCAGAATCAGTAGCCGCTGGGGACAACACAGTGCATGGGCCGTTACTGGTTCAAGCAGAGTATCAACATCCGTTGGGCTGACTGATGGGAGTGTGAGACGTGTCTAACACTCATTCTTCTCCGCATAGCAGGCAGCGTAGAACAGGTAGGATGCAATCTTGCCAAATTGGCCTGAATGACAGAAACCATGTGGTATTTATATCTCTTAGACGAGGTAGTCCCAACATTTAGACGATGCGCTCACGGCACTTAATTGCTAGTAGAGTTGTCTCCATGGAGAACTATGTGTCGTTTGTGAAATGACTTGCCATATCGCAGCAATAGGAGCAAAAATAGTATTCCTACAGCGAGTCCCAAAATGAGAGGCAATCCGCCAAACACAGAGTGCACAAAGTTTGGAAATATTACTAGGACTGCTTCAAAAGGTGCTAACAGTCCAGAAAATATGGTCTTCAATACATTTAGAATACCACTCGTATCAGACATGTTTAAGATACGACTTAACATTTCTGAGAAATGTATTGGGCAATTTGTAGTTAAGAGGGCATGTAACTCTGCAGAAGTCCTTGCGACTTGCAGATCATAGGTTTCTTTGGCCGAGGTCAGTCCCACATTTTTTTTTAAAAAGAATGGCTTTCATTCTGCTTTAAAGATTGCCCGAAATTAGGAATTGTGCTCTACATAACTTTGCTGTGTTACAGTATGTTGATTTTTATGTACTACTTTTGTCTCTTATGTGTATGGCAACTGATGTTTTGTTTTGCTTTAATAATCAGCTTATGTTTATTAGGTTTTATTATTCAATAAAATGTTTCAAACACAACAAATGGTAGTTGATATGTATTTACAACTACAGCATTTTTATTGTATCAATTTATTGTATCAATTTGTATAGTAGAGATGTTCAGTAAGGCCAAAGTGGCGATTCCCGGCTGTCTTGGTTTTAGGAAACAATACTTGCATACAGCAAGTGACCCTGGCTGACACAGTTACTAGATATGGTAAACCTGGCAGCATGCCGCAGCAGCTGCGATCATTCAACGTAAGGTAACTCCCATTTGAGAGTTGTCTAAAAATTGGATCAATCACCGCGGCTGGTGAAACTTGCAGGTGGCAGGATAAGTTTTTAGAGGAACTATTGGAGGCCCCGTGTAAGTTTATACCCTGACATAGGAGAGAACCGCTTGGTAGATTTTCACAATTTTCCCCGCTAAGAAACACTTCACTACCCCCACTCCAACATCTGTATGTGTACGGCAATTCCCAGGATGTCTTGATGTATTCTTTACCCAACCTTTTATATGTGCCTGCTGGTATATGTTGTAGGCAATATTGAAAATAGAAAATTGTAACAGGCAGAGTGATTGTTCCATGTATAATGCATTCCATAACTGGCTTTTCAGCGACAGTAAATGACAATCTTTCCAGTTTTTCAATGCTCAGCACCGTATTGTCTGCTCTCCTTTGTGCCAATTTGATCTGTTTATCAGTGAGATTGAATTCTGAAAACAGTGACGTAGTATTGATTAAATGTCACGGCACATAGCCTGAATGAAGATTTTGCAACGTCCAGCCTAATAGCATGATAGAACGTAATTGCGACTACCCATGTTGCAATATGACCAAGTCCTGTTCCATGATGTCTATGGCAGAAAACACTATGCTACATAAAGAATATATCCTGGACCACTGAGTCGTTAACCCATTGTCAACCACTGAGAGAGATTTCTCAAAATTAATACGATCAATTTCTCGTATTCGTTCTGTAGTCTCTGCTTGCTTAATTTTCCATGCTTCATTATAAGCAGCAAAGATACCGGCATATATAAAATGTTTATGAGGTGATGTTCTTGGTCCTAGCAACAATTCCCTAAGATCAGCGCCATCTTTAAGTAAAGATATGTGTTGCTTTACATCCTTAAGTGTAGATATATGTATCCAATCAAGGCAAAGTTTCCCTACACTGTATGTTGTTACTATTCCTGGATGCTGTCTTTGAACATATCTTGGTTCTGGCCTAATGAATGTGAACCCCTTTGTTTTATTCAGGAATCTATCTTTACAGTTGTTTGTGTCTGTGGGCCAGATCAACCATTTATTCCAATCTGGATCTGTTCTGTTGTGATGCAAAATAGTATGTACGTCGACTCCCCCTTCTGAAGTGTTATCACTAACAGATGTAGGTGTAGGTATAGACGGATTGTTCAAGGTTTTATCTTGGCTAACCCAAGATAAGACATCTGTTGGACAGTGTCATTCAAAAACATAATTTGCTTAGGGATGATGTGTAGGAGAGTAGGGTCTGCTATCCTATGGTCACCCCATTTCTTTCTGCCTTTTGCTTCACTGGTTTTCGACTTAATGTGGCTGTGGGCCTGCTAATCAGACCCACAGCCCTGCTGTTCTCTCTCTAAATTCACAACCATGTACTTTAGGTACATCACTAATTGGGATTGGGTCACCTTTTGAGCTCCTGTACAGAGTACTACAGGTACCCAGGGCATAGGTGCATCCAAGGCCTACCAGGGGCTGCAGCATATCTTTTGCCACCAATGGCTGGCAATCCAAACTGACACAACTGGCTGATCACTCAGCTGGGGCAAGGTCGTGTAATCACCCCTTGCTTAGATATAGTATACCTATGTCTAACCTTATATCTGGACAGATATACACCTATAAGTCACACCTATGGCCGGCCTCAACAATCCTGGAGGCAGAGTGCTTGGGTTTATGTGAGATGGTGCTCTTGCATGAGCTGAGCCTGTCTGCAGCTTTCGGATCCATGACCTTATAGCTGTTCTGGGATATTGCCATACCATATACTCTTAAGGGCATTATAATCCTCAGTGTTAGATGCTATCTTTGGTTTGGCTTCATCAAAACATGTCGTGTAAGGTGTCATACGCTCTAGAATACTACCCCCTCACCAGTTCTGGCGACGGGGGTAGCATTCCACCCTTCTAGAGGGAGAAGACATGTTACTAACCTTAATCCCGGTTAAAGTTAACCAGAGCCTCAGCATCACAAAATGGATGCTGCTGCCACAGACACAAGTCTGGCCTCCTGCTGCTTACCGAAACTCTGGCAGGGGAGGCCTGGACAATAGGTTTCCTGTCACATGGAGGTGCTAGCACCACCCCAGACAGGAGATAGTGGATTGGGGCAGGGAGGGCTGAACGAAACCTGACACTGCCTGGGGCACACAAGGTGTCCCATGCATAGCCCAGTTCAAACCGGTGCTGGGGCACTCTAGCCCCAGCTCTGGTGCGAAACTGGACAAAGGGAAAGGGGTGTAGCCACCCCCTTCCTGGGCCCCACCCATAGGAGGGACCTAGCAGGTAATCCAGCCCCTTGATTTGGAATAAAAGTAGGAGCTGTGTCCATAGACTTTAGATAATCCTGACTGAAACTTTGAAACTGAACTCTGGACCCTTCGACATCCTACTCGACGTAGAAGACTGAAGAATCTCCCTTGGGGTCAAGGAGTGACCACCCTGTGCAAGCAGGCACCATCAAGCGCTCAACGGTTTGCTTTATCGTTGCTCCCGCCGGAGCTCGAACAACAGAGCCTGACAAGAACCGGACTTCCAGACATCCAACAGCCCGATCCACAGCCACAGCAAAGCTGAGACCCGTGGAGGCGACGTGAGACGTGGGACTGGCCATCTTGGAAAGCCAGCGAAGTGCTTTCTGTGCAGCTCCTGAGGCACCCTCGAAGCTGTGCATTGGGGATTGAGTGGAGGAGTGTGGCTCAATGGTTAGAGCGGCAGACCCTGATGCAGAGTTCTGGCCAGGGACCAGGGTTCAATTTCCGCCTCGGCGGGGTCTTGGGCTCAATTTCCTCGGACCTGTTAATTCTCGCCTCGGTGCCTATTCTAATCACGGGCCCCACACTGCAACTCTGGGCAATAGCTTGCTTAGCCTCCACACCGGCCCCAACAGCGTTAAGGATGCCTGGCTTCACCCTGGGGGTGCCCAGGAGTGGACACTTCACAGGTAAAGCCAGGAGGGGTTCCACAGCGGTATGAGTATCAGCGCCAGGAAACCGCATAGGCGACACCGCAAGGTGACCGTCTGGTGACAGTGTGCTCTATAAGTACCATGACATTTACATTTACATTTACATTTACATTAAGAAGCGCTAGCCCTGAGCAGCTTTTGCACCGTTGATCACCTCTCCACACTCACCGAGTGCTGCGTGGGGCCCTTTTGCATTTTCCTGCTTGACGCGTCTGTCCGGTCACTTGCCCATTGGCTCGTGGCCTCTGTGACGATGAACCTTCAAATTTTCAACGCTGGTCTGGTTGCTCCAGACTGTCCCTTGCTCCCCTGAAAAGGAGCAGCCCATCAGACCTTGCTGATCTGATCCAGAAGCCATCTTCGATTCCTGCGTGGGTTGCATTTGCCAAGGCCTGTTGACTCCGAATCGAGAACCGACACCGCTGACAGCGAGAGCCTTCGTGTGACAGTCTGTGTCCACCACCTGGTCATTGTCGACACCTCCTGGTCCACGTGGCAGCGGAGACAAGTTTCACAACATCTCCTGATTGCAACCCAACATCGCTTGGTTCCTTACTGGTTCCTTCCTGGTCACTGGCTAGTGACCCAGACTCTGTCCCCTCTGCTTTCAGGTACTCTACATCTTTGATCCACCCTTTGATACAACCGGACTCTTCTCTCCTGGTCGCCTGCAGCATCTTTTCGCCAAGGCTCCATCGAACTCCACGACGAAACCCGACACACTTTGACAGCTATGCACCCGCTTCCTGTGGGTGAGGTAACGCGAGTACTGCGGTGCTCCTGTAGAGATTTACATCCCTAGTGTCCTATTTTTAAGTGGTTAAGTTCTAGTCCAGTCGGAAGACTTCCAAATCTGCAACTTTCTAACTTTACGCACCCATTGACTTCTATAGGTGCACGCGTGTGCATTTAGACACTGCACCCGCATCCTGTGGGCGTCCTGCTCCCTAACTCCTGTTAGTCCAATGACGCCCCAGCGATTCCCAAGGGCCTAGGCCTTACCATTGTTAATGAAGTGGTTCTTATACCACTATTTTAGTATATGGTTGTAGGGGCCACCAGGGCCTATCCATGTTTGCAACTTTTGTATGCTATATTAAGTTTCTTGTTATACGCTTGTGTTCCTGTGCTCATAAAGAGTTAAGGGGATTTATTTAGAAATAAATACATATATATTTTGAATATATAACCTGTGTGGTGTCCTTTCATTTGGTATTAAAAGGTTTGCATATGGTAAAACTGCTGGCTTCACATGCCCTCTTGAGTTTAGCCTAAGACTGCTTTTGTCCATGCTACCACTAGGATAGCATGGATTACAACCATCACCATAAGGGTTGTTTGGACTGGTGCAAGGGGCTCACTAGAATAGTGAACATCATATACCAGGCCAACTTCTCACATTGGTGTGCAGGGGGTGGGATTTGAGCTTGCTGTTGTTTTACCATTGTAATCTTTTATATCATTTGAAAGATCACATTAGGTACCATAGGTACATAAAACAAAGCTTAAAATACTTAAGTTGAACTTAGTTGTTTTAGAGGAAAGGGCCTAGCACACCCTGACTACAACTCCTAGGGAGGTTTAGTAGGTAAACACTCAGTTCAGGTAGGTGCACACACCACACCTCACTAGACATGTCTGGCACAGGTGAACCCTCTGGTTCTCTACCTGTGGTAGGTGACCTTCCCAAGGCACCTTCCAGATATGAGATGCTCAACTTCCGAGAGATGAGGTCACTGTGTACCGCAAGGAAGTTGAAACAGGGTTCCAACCCTACCAGCCAGCACCTGATAGAAGTCCTAGAGGCAGGTGATCTTCAGAAGGCCTCTAAACCAGGCCCCCCAGATCATTCAGGTGATGGTGTCCCCTCCACAGAAGATGACCCCTTAACCCCAGAAGTAGAGGAGGAGGAGGAGGAAGAGGAAGAATCAGATGAAGATGATAGCCAGGCCCAAGTCAGGAGGCTTAGCCAGGCTAACCTAAGCTTACATGGGGATGGAGAGGGGTCACGCCTTCCCAGACCTAACAGTAGGTTTAACCCAGGCAATAGAAGGGAAAGGTCTCCTTCCAGGGAGTCTCTCCTCTCTAATGCCTCAAGGGGTTCTCAAAGGAGAATGACTTCCCCCCAGAGAAGAGAACATGAGGCTAGGATGAGAGCTGCCCAACTTCAGATAGAGAAAGAGGAAACAGCCCTGGCCCAAACTAAACTTGCTTTAGCAAGGGAGCAAAAGTTAAGTGGATTAGATTCCACTGGTGGCAGCAATATCCCCAAGGATAAAGACAGGTCCTATGACAATAGAAACCTGAGTAAGATTGTGCCCCCCTACAAAGATGGGGATGACATCCACAAGTGGATAACTGCTTTGGAGAGTGCCTGCATGGTACAGCAGGTTCCCCAAGGTCAGTGGGCAGCAATCTTGTGGCTTTCCTTTTCAGAAAAAGGAAGAGACAAGCTCCTCACTGTTAGTCATGAGGATGCTAAAAACTACACTGTCCTGAAGAATGCTCTAATTGATGGGTTTGGCTTAACCACTGAACAGTACAGGTTAATGTACAGAGACACCCAGAAGACACAGTACTGGACTGACTTTGTTGATTGTGCCACTAAGGCTCTGGAAGGTTAGTTACTGGGAAGTAAAGGTAAAGACTATACAGGATTGTACAATTTAATAATGAGAGAACAAATTCTTAATAATTGTCAGAACCATTTGTTGCACCAACACCTGATTGACTCAGATCTGACCTCTCCCCAAGAATTGGGAAAGAAGGCAGACAAATGGGTCATAACCAGGGTTAAGCAGAGCCCCCAGAACCAAGGTGGTGACCAGAAAAAGGCAGACCAAAAGGGTGGAGATCAAAAACAAAAAGACCAGAAGTCTTCTTCAGGCCCCCAAAATACTTCTATTGAGGGAGGGGGGGTCCCAAAATTTCAAGAAAAAGAAGAAAGAAGGTCCCAAGAAACCTTGGTGTAATTATTGTAAACCTGCCTCTCACTGGTTTAGTGAGTGCATCAAGAAAGGTACAGCCCCTACCACTGCAGCCCCTAAGGCACAGGCACCCCCTAGTACAGTCAGCAGTGGTAGTACCCAACCCAAGGCTATAGTGCGGTTAACCCTGGGTTCTGAGGTGGATCCTGGCCTAGTCAGGGAACCAACTCAGGCTGTTCTGATCTGTGATGTGGACATGGCTATGTCCACTACTGTGAGTCCCAATACTTTGGGCAAGTACGGCCAGACTCCTTTAATAAATGACAAAGTGTCTCAAGCTTACAGGGACACATGTGCCAGTGTCACTATGGTGACACCTAACTTTGTGGACCCTGAACAGATTTTACTGGGTGATAATTACCTAGTGACCAATGCTAGCAATGTCACTACTACACATAGTGTGGCAGTTGTTAATTTCTCCTGGAGAGGGGTAACTGGCCTCAAAAGAGTTGTGGTAAGTGCAGACCTCCCAGTTGAATGTCTTTTGGGCAATGCTCTAGAGAACTCACTATGGTCAGAAGTGGAGTATAGGACTCATGTAGAGATGCTAGGTATTTCAGCACATGTCCTTGCTGTGACCAGGTCATAGGCCAAAAAGTGCTTACCTGAACCAGTGATGGATCTTGAAACTATAGACCAGACACAACCCAAGAGAAAGAGCAAGAGGGTTAAGGCAGTGCCTTCCCCCTCCCTCAGGTTGAGGATCAGCCCTCCCAGGAGGATGATTCTGTGATCCAAGAGGAAACTGTCCTAGAAGAGCTTGAACCTGATCAGGTTGAGTTTCGTGGGACAGGGGGACCCTCAAGGGCAGATCTGGGGCAGGCTCAGCTAACTTGTCCTTCTCTTGAACCCCTCAGACAGTAGGCTGCTGCTGAGGCTGCTGGGAATGCTCAAGGTACCCATAAAGTGTATTGGGATGATGGGCTCCTTTATTCAGAAGCTAGAGACCCCAAGCCTGGTGCTTCCAGGAGGTTGGTCATACCTCTGACATTTAGGGGTTTCCTTCTTACCTTAGCCCATGATATTCCCTTAGCAGGACATCTAGGCCAGAACAAGACTTGGGACAGGCTTGTCCCTCACTTTCACTGGCCCCATATGTCAGAAGATGCCAAGGAGTTTTGTCGCTCCTGTGTGACCTGCCAAGCCAGTGGCAAATCAGGAGGCACAACAAAGGCCCCCCTCATACCACTACCTGCGGTGGGGGTACCCTTTGAAAGAGTGGGGATAGACAATGTTGGCCCAATGGACCCCCAAACAGCATCTGGGCACAGATTTATACTGGTGGTAGTGGATCATGCCACCAGGTATCCAGAAGATATTCCCCTGAGGACCACAACAGCTTCTGTTGTGGCAAAAGCCCTACTTGGAGTTTTCTCCAGAGTGGGCTTTCCAAAGGAGGTTGTCTCTGACAGAGGTGCAAACTTCATGTCAGGATATTTGACTGCTATGTGGAAGGAGTGTGGTGTTAATTATAAATTCACTACACCCTACCATCCACAGTGCAATGGGCTTGTTGAAAGGTTCAACAAGACCCTCAAAGGGATGATACAAGGGTTACCTGAAAAGCTTAGGCGGAGATGGGACATCCTTTTACCCTGCCTTCTGTTTGCTTACAGAGAGGTCCCACAAAAGGGGGTTGGCTACAGCCCTTTTCAGCTTTTGTTTGGGCACCCTGTAAGGGGACCCCTATGTCTTGTGAGGGAAGGATGGGAGTTACCTCTCAAAAAGCCTAAGACATAGTGGACTATGTACTTGGTCTCCGCTCCAGGATGGCTGAATACATGGAGAAGGCTTCCAAAAACCTTGAGGCCAGCCAAGAACTCCAGAAAGCTTGGCATGACCAAAAGGCTGTGCTGACTGAGTATCAGCCAGGACAGAGGTGTGGGTGTTGGAGCCAGTGGCCCCAGCAGCACTCCAGGACAAATGGTCTGGACCCCACACCATTGTTGAGAAAAAGGGAGAGGTTACCTACTTGGTGGACCTTGGCACCCATAGGAGCCCCCACAGGGTGCTCCATGTAAACAGACTGAAGGCATATGTTGACAGGGCAGACATGGGCTTGCTCATGGCTACAGATGAGTGACAGGAGGAAGAGAGTGACCCTCTCCCAGACCTGTTGACTCAGAACCCTGATGATGGTTCAGTTGATGGACGGGCCTGAGCTGGCAGCCTCACTGACCAGCAGCAACAGGACTGCAGACAAGTTCTGCAGGCTTACAGACATATGTTTTCCCTAACACCTAGTCAGACTAACTGGTGCACCCATGAGGTGAACACTGGTGACAGTCTGCCTGTGAATAGTAAGATCTACAGGCAACCTGACCATGTCAGGGATTGTATAAAGACTGAGGTTCATAAAATGCTTGAGTTGGGAGTAATTGATCCATCAGAGAGCCCCTGGGCCAGCCCAGTAGTCCTTGTACCAAAGCCTCGCACCCAAGATGGTAAGAGAGAGATGAGGTTCTGTGTGGACTATAGAGGTCTCAATGCTGTCATTAGGACAGATGCTCACCCAATTCCAAGAGCAGATGAGCTCATTGATAAATTGGCTTCTGCCAAATTTCTGAGCACATTTGATTTGACAGCTGGCTATTGGCAAATCAGGTTAGCTGAGAAGTTCAAGGCCAAAACTGCTTTCTCAACCCCAGGAGGTCATTATCAATTTGTGGTAATGCCCTTTGGTTTGAAGAATGCACCTGCCACTTTCCAAAGGTTGGTGAACCAAGTCCTTGCTGGGTTGGATGACTTTTGTGCAGCTTATCTTGATGATATTATATATAGATAATCAGACCCACAGCCCTGCTGTTCTCTCTCTAAATTCACAACCATGTACTTTAGGTACATCACCAATTGGGATTGGGTCATCTTATGAGCCCCTGTACAGAGTACTATAGGTACCCAGGGCATAGGTGCACCCCTGGCTGGCCATCCAAACTGACACAACTGGCTGATCACTCAGCTGGGGCAAGGTCGTTTAATCACCCCTTGCTTAGATATAGTATACTTATGTCTAACCTTATATCTGGACACATATACACCTATAAGTCACTCCTATGGCCAGCCTTAACAATCCTGGAGGCAGAGTGCTTGGGTTTATGCGAGATGGTAGTTAGTCCAGAACAAGGGCAGGGAGGGTAGGGCATCTGTACACTTCAAAGTTATGCCTCTAGAAGTTTCTTCCACTTCAAAGGCACAACTGTGTATGAAAGAAGGACATTGGACACCAGCACTTCAGTACACTTCTGGAACTGGGGACACTGTCAGGAAGAAGGACTACTGTGCTGCTACAAGGAGTGCCACTTTGCTGGACTGCTGCTCTATAAGGAACTGCGCCCTGCTTTACTGACCTGCTGCACTCTTGTCTGGGGAAGAATATCTAGGCCTGCAACTCTATCTTGAACCCAGGACCCCCGAGTGACTCAGTGGGCTAGTCTTTTGGCCTCCTGATCTGAGCCTCAGGGACAAAACAAGCTCCAAAGCAACTCCTGGACCAGTCTTCAGCGCGTTCCTTGCTCCCAAATGATGCTTCTCAGGCCCTAGACCCTTGTTGTGGTTCAGTGGGCTCCTAAAACAAGCTTTTGAACTCTTCATGACTGCAAATGAGCCTATTCGCACCGTAATCCCACTGCTCGCACGGAACGTCAGCGTGAGCCCCTGCCGCCTATCTCCTTGCACAGCAAGCATCAATCGATCTGGAAGACCACCAACTCAAAGCTCTAGTCCGACCGTCTGCAACACCCGGCCTGCTCTTCGTGCCATGTCCACCACCGTCATCGATACTCTCCTTACTCCCTGCAACCCTCTCCAATGGCGTAATAAGGCTATTAATGTGAGACGGCTATTGCGAATTCTGGAGAACTGTCAAGATTTGGCGCTCTCGGCCTTGATTCGCTCGGTAGACATAGAGAAAGAATTTGATAGTCTGGAATGGCAGTTTCTCTTCTAGGTTATGCGCAAGATGGGACTGGGAGCTGAGTTCGTGAGATGGACTTAAATACTATATAACTCAGCGACGCCCCAGGTGCGAACGAGGAGGACGGTATCGGCGCCATGTTCAGTGGGACGGGGACGCAGCAGGGTTGTTCGCTTTCTCCGCAGCTGTTCGCATTGGTGGTTGAGCCCCTGGCACTGCAAGCTAGATCGGGAGGCATTATACCGGGCTGGAGATGTGGGGAGACATGCATTATATCGCTCTACACAGATGACCTGCTGATGTTTCTGGCAGCCCCTGGTGAGGACTTAACGGGGGCAATAGCGCTGTTACATGTGTTTGGGGCGGCATCGGAGCTGTGCGCGAACTGGGAGAAAACTAACCTGTTCCCGGTGCGGCGAGCTGTGGGAGCTCCTGATAGACTGAACGGAATAAGATGGGAACCCAGCTGTCTGCCGTATCTGGGAACTAACATTTATCACGAGCAGGCAGACCTTTTGGAGGGTAATGTGAATAGGGCAGTGAGAGGGATCAAAGGGAGCATGGCATTCTGGAGTAATCTGCCACTCTCAGTGGCAGGAAGAGTAGCGCTTCTGAAAATGGTGGCTCTACCCCGACTATTATATTATTTCCGGACGCTGCCGATTTGGATCCCAGGCTTGGTGTTCAAGACAATTAGGACTATGATAGTGGGATTTCTGTGGAGGAGCGGCAGGAGGCGGGTGGCTTTGACCACGATGATGAGGCCTAGAGCAGAGGGGGGATTGGCAGTCCCAGATTTCGAACTGTACAATCTGGCGGCCCAGCTACAGTGGCTCACGCAGGCGGTTGCTCGAGAGTTCAGGGGGCCAGACGGCCCAGAGGACCAATGGTTTCCAAGACATGTTTTATCCTTTGTGATCTTGGGTCAGCAGTTGTGGGTCGATTCATTGACCTATGAGGAGAAAGCGATATGGGTAAGCTGGAATAGAAGCAGGCGTAGGGTGGGTAGTATTCGCCCGTACGTACCGGAGATACCTCTTGCAATGTGCGCGGCCTTCCTGCACGGAGGTAACTGGTCGGCACTGGCAGAGTGGAAAGGGCTGGGGTTGCAGATGGTCGGTGACCTGTACAAGGAGGGAGCTCTCTTGCCTTATCAGACACTGCAAAACAGATACGGCTTGCCCAGGGGTGACTTCCTGCTGCACGCCGCCCTGGGGTCAGCGATTCAGAAATACTGGGGGGAAGGGCTGCTGGAACCACAAACATCCCTGACTTGCCAATATGTAATAATGACAGCAGGGACGATAAAGGCAGTAACGTGCCTGTGTAGGCGAATGGTAGAGGAGGGACTTCAGCCGCTGACCCAGAGGTGGACCTGGGTAAAGATATACCTGAATCGACTTGGGCTAAACTGGTGGAAAGGGCATGGAAGAGTATGCGGAATGCTAGATTCCAGCTTATCCATTTCTATATCATATACAGGGCATACAGAGCAGATAAATAAATACTTTAATGTGGATTTGCCATGTTGCAGCAGACTTCCAGCATATGATGTGGAGCAGTCCGCAGCTTGGAACCTACTGGGAAGAGGTGGTTGAGGTCCTCTGCGGGTTGACGGATAGGCAGATAAAACCCACCCTGGGGGCATGCATACTGCACTGGTTTCCTCATACAGTGCGAACTAAGGTAACATGCAAATTCATAGATCAGGGGTTGCTGCTGGCCAAACGGAAACTAACGAGAAAGTGGAAATCCAAGCAGGGCCCTAGTGTGGAGCGATGGAAAGTAGAATTCATGAGCTAGGTGGCCAGTGAGAGTATGGTCAGGATCCAACAGGCCAGAAGAGCGAACAACAAAAAGGCGATGGAAACTGCATAGGCATGGGAGGCCCTGGTGGCACTGTTGACATTGCCAGAACTGGACTAGGACTCTGACTCCATGGAGGCTAAGCAGGAAAATGTCAGAACACACCGAATATAGATGAGCTTGGGGTGGCTGTTGGGGAAAGGAAGCAAGGTCGAGCTTGGCAGGAATTGGGAAACACCACACATGCAATAGGACACTGGCATACTCTGGCACGATGCTGATGATTGAAAATCCTGGTTTTGAATACTTGGAGCACACCGGTAGAAGTGGTTGGGGGGGGGGGAGGCAAATGACTGCGGGAGCACCAAGTTGAGCTCCCATTATATTGTGGGGTATTTTGGATACTTGCAATGGTGTTGACTGGTAAAAGGAGTGGAGGCTGGAAAGCTTATTGTGATACTGACTCTGAAACGACTGCAAAGCTCCACAGTAGAAGTTGACTCTATATATAATGTATCCAGTAAAGAGCCCATGCTGATGATGAACCTTGTATGGGGGGTTATGTATGGGTTGTAAATCAATAAAATACCGTTAAAAAAAATCACTCAGACCACTCATCACTCATACCAATCATCACTCATCACTCATACCAATCATCACTCATCACTCAGGCCAATCCTCACTCATCGCTCATACCAATCATCACTCATCGCTCAGACCAATCATCAATCATCGCTCATACCAATCATCACTCATCACTCAGACCAATCCTCACTCATCACTCATACCAATCATCACTCATCGTTCAGACCAATCATCACTAATCGCTCAGACCAATCATCACTCATGGCTCATACCAATCATCACTCATCGCTCATTCCAATCATCACTCATCACTCATTCCAATCATCACTCATCACTCATACCAATCATCACTCATACCAATCATCACTCATCGCTCATACCAATCATCACTCATCGCTCATTCTAATCATCACTCATCGCTCAGACTAATCATCACTCATTCCACATTCCAATCATCACTCATCGCTCAGACAATCATCACTCATCGCTCATATCAATCATCACTCATACCATTCATCACTCGTGGCTCATTCCAATCATCACTCATGACTCAGACCAATCATCGCTCATACTAATCATCACTCATCGCTCATTCCAATCATCACTCATCACTTATACCAATCATCACTCATACCAATCCTCACTCATCGCTCATACCAATCATCACTCATCGCTCAGACCAATCATCACTCATTCCACATTCCAATCATCACTCATCGCTCAGACCAATCATCACTCATCCCTCATATCAATCATCACACATACCATTCATCACTCAGCGCTCATACCAATCATCAATTATCGCTCATACCAATCATCACTCATCGCTCAGACCAATCCTCACTCATCGCTCATATCAATCATCACTCATACCATTCATCACTCAGCGCTCATACCAATCATCACTAATCACTCATACCAATCATCACTCATCGCTCAGACCAATCAACACCCATCGCTCGGACCAATCCTCACTCAGCGCTCATACCAATCTTCAATCATCGCTCATACCAATCATCAATCATCGTACATAGCATTCATTACTCAGCGTTCATACCAATCATCACTCAGCTCTCGGACCAATCATGATTCATCACTCATACCAATCATCACTCATCGGTCCTACCAATCATCAATCATCGCTCAGACCAATCTCACTCAGCTCTCGGACCAATCATGATTCATCACTCATACCAATCATCACTCATCGGTCCTACCAATCATCAATCATCGCTCATACCAATCATCACTCAGCGTCATACCAATCATCACTCATCGCTCATACCATTCATCACACAGCGCTCATACCAATCATCACTCAGCCCTCATACCATTCATCAATCATCGCTCATACCATTCATCACTCAGCCCTCATACCAATCATCAATAATCGCTCATACCATTCATCACTCAGCGCTCATACCATTCATCACTCAGCCCTCATACCAATCATCAATCATCGCTCATACCAATCATCAATCATCGCACATAGCATTCATCACTCGGCGTTCATACCAATCATCACTCAGCTCTCAGACCAATCATGACTCATCACTCATACCAATCATCACTCATCGCTCATACCAATCATCAATCATCGCTCATACCAATCATCAATCATCGCTCATACCAATCATCACTCAGCGCTCATACCAATCATCACTCATCGCTCATACCATTCATCACTCAGCGCTCATACCAATCATCACTCAGCCCTCATACCAATCATCAATCATCTCTCATACCATTCATCACTCAGCCCTCATACCAATCATCAATCATCGCTCATACCAATCATCAATCATCGCACATAGCATTCATCACTCAGCGTTCATAATAATCATCACTCAGCTCTCAGACCAATCATGACTCAACACTCATCTAATACCAATCATCACTCATCACTCTTACCAGTCATCAATCATCGCTCAGACCAATCATCAATCATCGCACATAGCATTCATCACTCAGCGTTCATAATAATCATCACTCAGCTCTCAGACCAATCATGACTCAACACTCATCTCATACCAATCATCACTCATCACTCATACCAGTCATCAATCATCGCTCAGACCAATCATCAATCATCGCTCATACTAATCATCACTCATCGCTCATACCAATCATCAATCATCGCTCAGACCAATCATCAATCATCGCTCAGACCAATCATCAATCATCGCTCATACCAATCATCACTCAGCACTCATACCAATCATCACTCAGCGCTCATACCAATCATCACTCTTCGCTCATACCAATCATCAATCATCGCTCATACCAATCATCACTCGTCGCTCAGACCAATCATCACTCATCGCTCATACCAACCATCACTCAGCGCTCATACCAATCATCAATCATCGCTCATACCAATCATCAATCATCGCACATAGCATATATCACTCAGCGTTCATACCAATCATCACTCAGCTCTCAGACCAATCATGATTCATCACTCATACCAATCATCACTCATCGCTCATACCAATCATCAATCATCGCTCAGACCAATCATCAATCATCGCTCATACCAATCATCACACAGCGCTCATACCAATCATCACTCATCGCTCATACCATTCATCACTCAGCGCTCATACCAATCATCACTCAGCCCTCATACCAATCATCAATCATCTCTCATACCATTCATCACTCAGCCCTCATACCAATCATCAATCATCGCTCATACCAATCATCAATCATCGCACATAGCATTCATCACTCAGCGTTCATAATAATCATCACTCAGCTCTCAGACCAATCATGACCCAACACTCATCTCATACCAATCATCACTCATCACTCATACCAGTCATCAATCATCGCTCATACCAATCATCAATCATCGCACATAGCATTCATACCTCAGCGTTCATAATAATCATCACTCAGCTCTCAGACCAATCATGACTCAACACTCATCTCATACCAATCATCACTCATCACTCATACCAGTCATCAATCATCGCTCAGACCAATCATCAATCATCGCTCATACTAATCATCACTCATCGCTCATACCAATCATCAATCATCGCTCAGACCAATCATCAATCATCGCTCAGACCAATCATCAATCATCGCTCATACCAATCATCACTCAGCACTCATACCAATCATCACTCAGCGCTCATACCAATCATCACTCTTCGCTCATACCAATCATCAATCATCGCTCATACCAATCATCACTCGTCGCTCAGACCAATCATCACTCATCGTTCAGACCAATCATCACTCAGCGCTCATACCAATCATCACTCTTCGCTCATACCAATCATCAATCATCGCTCATACCAATCATCACTCATCGCTCAGACCAATCATCACTCATCGCTCATACCAATCATCACTCAGCGCTCATACCAATCATCAATCATCGCTCATACCAATCATCAATCATCAATCATCAATCATCGCACATAGCATTCATCACTCAGCGTTCATACCAATCATTACTCAGCTCTCAGACCAATCATGATTCATCACTCATACCAATCATCACTCATCGCTCATACCAATCATCAATCATCGCTCAGACCAATCATCAATCATCGCTCATACCAATCATCACTCAGCGCTCATACCAATCATCACTCATCGCTTATACCATTCATCACTCAGCGCTCATACCAATCATCACTCAGCCCTCATACCAATCATCAATCATCGCTCATACCATTCATCACTCAGCCCTCATTCCAATCATCAATCATCGCTCATACCATTCATCACTCAGCGCTCATACCAATCATCATTCATCGCTCATACCAATCATCAATCATCGCACATAGCATTCATCACTCAGCGTTCATACCAATCATCACTCAGCTCTCAGACCAATCACGACTCATCACTCATACCAATCATCACTCATCACTCATACCAGTCATTAATCATCGCTCAGACCAATCATCAATCATCGCTCATACTAAGCATCACTCATCGCTCATACCAATCATCACTCAGCACTCATACCAATCATCACTCAGCGCTCATACCAATCATCACTCTTCGCTCATACCAATCATCAATCATCGCTCATACCAATCATCACTCATCGCTCAGACCAATCATCACTCATCGCTCATACCAATCATCACTCAGCGCTCATACCAATCATCAATCATCACTCATACCAATCATTACTCATCGCTCAGACCAATCATCACTCATCACTCATACCAATAATCACTCTTCGCTCATACCAATCATCACCCATCGCTCATACCAATCATCAATCATCGCTCAGACCAATCATCAATCATCGCTCATACCAATCATCACTCATCGCTCAGACCAATCATCAATCATCGCTCAGACCAATCATCACTCATCGCTCAGACCAATCATCACTCATCGTTCAGACCAATCATCACTTATCGCTCAGACCAATCATCAATCATCGCTCATACTAATCACTCATCGCTCATACCAATCATCACTCAGCACTCATACCAATCATCACTCAGCGCTCATACCAATCATCACTCTTCGCTCATACCAATCATCAATCATCGCTCATACCAATCATCACTCATCGCTCAGACCAATCATCACTCATCGCTCATACCAATCATCACTCAGCGCTCATACCAAAAATCAATCATCACTCATACCAATCATTACTCATCGATCAGACCAATCATCACTCATCACTCATACCAATCATCACTCTTCGCTCATACCAATCATCACCCATCGCTCATACCAATCATCAATCATCGCTCAGACCAATCATCAATCATCGCTCATACCAATCATCACTCATCGCTCAGACCAATCATCAATCATCGCTCAGACCAATCATCACTCATCGCTCAGACCAATAATCACTCATCGCTCAGACCAATCATCACTCATCGTTCAGACCAATCATCACTTATCGTTCAGACCAATCATCACTCATCGTTCAGACCAATCATCACTCAGCGCTCATACCAATCATCTCTCATCACTCATACCAATCATCAATCATGGCTCAGACAAATGACTCATCACTCATACCAACCATAACTCATCGCTCAGATCAATCATCAATCATCGTTCAGACCAATTATCACTCATCGCTCATACCAATCATCACTCATCGCTCTTACCAATCTTCACTCATCGCTCATACCAATCATCACTCATCGCCCATACCAATCCTCACTCATCGCTCATTCCAATCATGTATGTATGTATGTATGTATAGGCATTTATATAGCGCACTACTTACCCGGAGGGTCCCAAGGCGCTTCGACCGCTGCGAAACCCTTCCTGGCTTCCCTGAGAGATGGTCCCTTAATGGGTATCTCCAGGGTGAGACCAGGCATCCCCGGCGGTCTGGTGGGGCCGTTAGTGAGGATGAGGCAAGCTAATGCCCAGAGTTGCCGAGTGTGATCGCTGATCAGAGTGGGCACCGAGGCGAGAGAATTATCGAGTCCGCTGACCCTGGTCCAGAAACCTGCCGCGCCGGGAATCGAACCCTGGTCCCGGGCCGTCCTCTGCTCTCGGGTCTGCCGCCTCTAACCAGTGAGCCACACTACCTCACCTACCATCACTCATCGCTCATCCCTCATACCAATCATCACTCATACCAATCATCAATCATCGCTCAGACCAATCATCACTCATCACTGGAGAAGGTGACCACCGCGTTTTGCTCAGAGCAATTTACCGAACTGCGCTGCGCTGTGGCTCGCGCTCGCACTTTTAAAAATACCTTTTTTGTATTTCTGTTTACCTGTGTTCTTTAGGCCCTGTTTTTATCTGCGTCATTGCTGCGACCCCCCCTGGCCCTCACAGCACTATAAAACAAAGTAAAGCACCGCTACTTAGCGGGTCCGGGCTCCCGGGTTCCTCGAGTCACGTGATTACTTCGTGACGACGCCATCTTGGGAAGGCTGGTTCCTTCCTGCTGGGGGTTAGCGCGCTAGCGCTTGTTCCGCCACTCGCCTACTTAAGGTGAGCTTCTACTCGGGGTCAGCCTGGAGAAGGTGACCACCGCGTTTTGCTCAGAGCAATTTACCGAACTGCGCTGCGCTGTGGCTCGCGCTCGCACTTTTAAAAATACCTTTTTTGTATTTCTGTTTACCTGTGTTCTTTAGGCCCTGTTTTTATCTGCGTCATTGCTGCGACCCCCCCTGGCCCTCACAGCACTATAAAACAAAGTAAAGCACCGCTACTTAGCGGGTCCGGGCTCCTGGGTTCCTCGAGTCACGTGATTACTTCGTGACGACGCCATCTTGGGAAGGCTGGTTCCTTCCTGCTGGGGGTTAGCGCGCTAGCGCTTGTTCCGCCACTCGCCTACTTAAGGTGAGCTTCTACTCGGGGTCAGCCTGGAGAAGGTGACCACCGCGTTTTGCTCAGAGCAATTTACCGAACTGCGCTGCGCTGTGGCTCGCGCTCGCACTTTTAAAAATACCTTTTTTGTATTTCTGTTTACCTGTGTTCTTTAGGCCCTGTTTTTATCTGCGTCATTGCTGCGACCCCCCCTGGCCCTCACAGCACTATAAAACAAAGTAAAGCACCGCTACTTAGCGGGTCCGGGCTCCCGGGTTCCTCGAGTCACGTGATTACTTCGTGACGACGCCAGCTTGGGAAGGCTGGTTCCTTCCTGCTGGGGGTTAGCGCGCTAGCGCTTGTTCCGCCACTCGCCTACTTAATGCTCGCTTCTGACGTAGCGGTCTAGCGCAGCGGTCGCGCCTTCGCTACGCCTGAGTCTCGCCAGAGTCCTGCCCGTCTGCGCCCGTCAGCGCTAAGGCAGGGCTAGGGCAGGGGACTCTGAACTCCTTAGGATGATATCTGCAGAGAACCTGCGTCTTTTCCGGCATCAGGTATGTGATTCCTGTGTCGGCTCTCTGGATCCTCTTAGTGGCCCTTTTCAATGCCCCACTTGTCCTTTTAAACTCCCTATGCCATTGTGCATTAATAGTCTTCAGCCTAAGCCCTCGGCGGTCAACTCTCCTACCGATATTATAGGCACAGTTAATCAATCCACCCTTAAAGTGATGCACTTGAATGTTAGATCATTGTCTTGTCACTCCCAAGAAGTCTTTTCTTTGATTTCTGATGACAATCCGGATATCTTTTTCTTTACGGAAACTTGGTTACATGACCAATCCATGGCAGTCATTAATCTAGCACTTCCTGCGGGCTATATTATGCACTCTCTCCCTCGCAAGGCCAGAGGTGGAGGTATCGCAGTTGCGGTAAAAACCTGCAATCCGTGCATCTGGAAACCTATCACCATAGCTGGCTGCGAGAGTGCTCTTTTTAACATCTCAGTGAATCCCCATTTCACCTTCACGGGACTTCTAATCTATAGACCACCTGGGCCAGACGTCGCCTTTCGTCAAAGCCTTCCGGAGGTGATTTCCTCCTTGGCTTTAAAAACTGCCAACTTCACGATTATCGGCGACCTCAACCTGCATATGGACGCTCCTTTTTCCAACTCGGTCCATAGCTTGCTGGCTGATTTAGAGGCGTTCCAACTGACCCAAATGGTACAATTTCCAACTCACACAGGCGGCCATCTATTAGATCCCGTTTTGACGAATCTCTCTACGAATATTTCAATGCTCCATCCCAGACCTATGGCATGGACTGACCATCATCTTATTGAATTTCGTATCACTACCTCCTTTTCTCTTCCTAAGAATAACTCTTCTGCTAGCCTTAGACGCCCCTGGAGAAACTTAAATCTAGAGCATTTTCATCAGCTCCTGTTGGAATTTCATCCTTCACCCCCTACTGAAGTTTCCAGCGGCTACGACAGTTTCTGTGAGTGGCTAAATCACTCATTAGACTTACTTATCCCGGCTAAGTGGTGCAAGACTAGATCTAGTCCCTCTAACCCCTGGTACAACGATTCTCTTAAAACACTCAAAATCTCCTGTAAAAAGGCAGAACGCGCGTGGCGCAAAACTTATGATACTGACCTCAAGGCAGCCTATAGGGCCTGCACTAGAGTGTATCATCGGGCTATATGCACGGCCAGGGCTGCGTTTTACTCTCAGGAGATAAAGAACAGCACCAACCCTACCAAGGTCATTTTCAGGGTGTGTAAGGACCTTACTAGTAAAAGGACTGATACTGCTGCTCTTCAACCTTCCAGGACACACTGTGAGGACTTAGCCTCATTTTTTGTCGAAAAGGTGGAGGCTATCTATAAGTCATTCGCTCAGCTTCCTATTGCGGAGACTAGCCCTACGTCTCTGGTTCACAAACCATTATTGACTATTCCTAGTCCGACATTGGATGAATTCACTGCCCTGACGACTAAAGTTAAATCCGGCTCCCCAGACGACCCCATGAGACCCAATCAATTTCGGGAATTTGCTGAAGGCTGCTATCCTGCTCTACATGGCCTTATTAATTTGTCCTTCAGCTCGGGTAGTGTTCCTAAAGCTTGGAAACAGGCGACGGTCATTCCCATTCTCAAAAAACCCGCCCTCGACCCTACCAAACCTGAACACTACCGACCTATATCTCTTCTTCCTTGGCCAGCTAAACTGGCAGAAGCTCATGCTAATGCTATTTTATCTTCTCATTTGCAGGAAGCAAATATATTGGATATCTCCCAAAACGGGTTTCGTGCAGGCCACAGCACAGAAACTGCCCTTCTGGCTGTGGTGGAACACATCAGGCATCTGTTAGATCTGGGCCAGACGGCGGCACTGATCCTTCTGGATCTTAGTGCCGCATTCGACACTGTGTCTCACCAGATTCTACTACATCGCCTGATGGAAGCGGGAGTCGGAGAGGTGGCACTCGAGTGGTTTCGCTCCTTTCTTAAGGATCGTGCCTTTAAGGTTTCTACGCCCCCTTTTGTTTCTGCTTCTCGCCCCATACTCCAGGGTGTCCCCCAAGGGTCAGCCCTAAGCCCTACCTTATTTAATTTATATGTTCAGCCATTAGCGGAGGTAGCCCACAGTTTTGGTCTCTCCTTAGTGTCATACGCCGATGACACGCAGTTGGCGGTGGCACTTAATGGCGACTCCAATATGGATGCCCCCACTTTTCAGTCAGCTCTAAAAGCTGTGGCAGGCTGGATGGCGAACAATCGGCTCCAACTTAATGCCTCTAAGACCGAGGTCATTATTTTTGGTAGGGAAAGTGAATTATGGGGAGATCAGTGGTGGCCTTCTGATCTTGGCCCTGTCCCCTCCCCTGTGACGGAGGTCAGAAACCTCGGGGTGTGGTTTGACAATAAGCTTTCTTTCACCTCCCACACAAAACGTGTGGCCGGCACTTGTTTTGGCACTCTGCAATGTTTACGACCAATCTTTAAGTTCTTCGATGCGGAGACCAGACAGATCATTGTTCAAGCCCTGGTTCTTACCAGACTGGACTATGCTAGCTCCCTGTTTCTGGGCCTAAACCAAGCTGAGCTATCTCGCCTTCAGAGGGTTCAGAATGCGGCGGCCAGGATGCTTGTTGGACTTCCAAAGTTTGTCTCGGCTCGTCGGACCATTCAGGATCTCCATTGGCTGCCAGTGGGGCAGAGAATTAAATTTAAAGCCTTGTGCTTGACTTTTAAAATTCTTAAAGCAGCCTCCCCTCCTATTCTTGCACATACGATCCAGCATTATGTCCCTGCCAGAGCTCTTCGCTCTGCCGGAGCTAATTTGGCTATGGTGCCGCGTTTTAAAAAATCTAGGATGGGCGGTCGCTCCTTTTCAGTGATGGCAGCATCCCTTTGGAACTCTCTGCCTGCTTCATTGCGCTCCATTCCTGAGTTGCTTCCGTTTAGGAAGGCACTTAAAACCTTCCTTTTTGCCACAATCTAGACCCATTTCTTCTCCACTGTTCTTCCTCACCTCTCTTTCTGTCGTGTTGTGTTATTACTCTCCAAAGCGCCGGGACGCCACTTTGCTGCGGCATCCGTGCGCTATACAAAAATCATATAACATAACATAACATAACATAACATCGTTCATACCAATCATCACTCATCGCTCAGACCAATCATCACTCAGCGCTCATACCAATCATCACGCAGAGCTCATACCAATCATCATTCATTGCTCATACCAGTCATCAATCATCGCTCATACCAATCATCACTCCGCTCTCATACCAATCATCACTCAGCTCTTATAACAATCATGACTTATCACTCTGATCAATCATTACTCATCGCTCAGACCAATCATCACTCATCGCTCAGACCAATCATCACTCATCATTCAGACCAATCATCACTTATCGTTCAGACCAATCATCACTTATCGTTCAGACCAATCATCACTCATCGTTCAGACCAATCATCACTCAGCGCTCAAACCATTCACTCATCGCTCATACCAACCATAACTCATCGCTCAGACCAATCATCGTTCAGACCAATCATCACTAATCGCTCAGACTAATCATCACTCATTGCTCAGACCAATCATCACTCATACCAATCATCACTCATCGTTCAGACCAATCATCACTCAGCGCTCATACAAATCATCAATCATCGCTCAGACCAATCACTCATCGCTCATACCAACCATAACTCATCGCTCAGGCCAATCATCGTTTAGACCAATCATCACTAATCGCTCAGACTAATCATCACTCATTGCTCAGACCAATCATCACTCATACCAATCATCACTCATTGTTCAGACCAATCATCACTCATCGCTCATACCAACCATAACTCATCGCTCAGGCCAATCATCGTTTAGACCAATCATCACTAATCGCTCAGACTAATCATCACTCATTGCTCAGACCAATCATCACTCATACCAATCATCACTCATTGTTCAGACCAATCATCACTCATCGCTCATACCAACCATAACTCATCGCTCAGACCAATCATCGTTTAGACCAATCATCACTTATCGCTCAAACCAATCATCATTCATCGCTCAGACCAATCATCACTCATCGCTCATACCAATCATCACTCATCGCTCACATACCTTCATATGTGCTTTCTCAAAATAACCAATACCATCAGGGATAGTTTACTCATTTGTCTCCTGTGTCGCTGCTACGCTGTGAATCAGTGGCACCGCTATAATAAGACAGTATCTTAGAGGATACCAGCGCAGCCATTGACGTCTCAGCCTCAGCGCCCTCATCCACACTGACAAATAGCAGATGCAACTGAGAACTCCTGACCGAACCGCTTTACCAATTTACACAACGTATAGTACCTTTGCTCTCACACCGCTGACAGCATGCACCAGGCTCCCTGGCCAGAACGTCACAAGAACGTGCACAATCAGATGGTGTAATGTACTCAGGCGCTAATCAGAGTGAAAAAAAGAGTACATTTATGCCCAAGTGTAAGTTTATCCTGGTGAATTGAGCCCATAATATCTGCTCTTTCACCGGCAGTTGTGTAAACAGTGAAGTTTTCTTGAAATTCGACCACTGGCCAGATTGTGCATAAGTCCTATGTGTAACCAGTAGCTGGGTGAATAGTAATGCTTCTTTGCCGTCTGCGCGTCCGCCATCCAGATATGATTCAATATCTGACCCTCAGCCAGCGTTTATTATTGATAAGGAGCAGGTCCACAGTGCAGACGCTCCTGATAGCCAGCAGCCAGGTAAATTGTGAAGTTCTTTGCAGTTTCCACTGCCTCTGGGTAAGCCATGCATAACTTCTTATATTTAGGGGCAGCTGGGTAAAAACTTACATGTATATGCTGTTTGCACAGTGCTGGTAAATATTGAAGCTTGTTTGCTATTTGCAGAGCCACCTGTATAAGTGTAAATAATCTCTGCTGTTCGTACAGTTGGCAGATGAATACCAGAGAAAATGAAATACATACCACTTATAGACAAGCATTGAAAATGCAACAGGTCTCGCCTTTGATTAAGTTAAAGCCATTTGCTTTGCTAATGGAAAAGTATAGCAAAGCAAATGGCTTTAACTCAATGAAAGGCGAGACCTATCGCATTTTTAATGCTTGTTCTTTCTATGTTTTAAGTGAGGTTATTTTACTAAGACTTGGTTTTCATTTCCTTGGCCGGTGACTTGTGATGTAAGCGGCTTGTTTACCGGTGTCCGGCGCAATCGTATTGGGAGGATAGCTGAGTGCGGTGCGTGATTATTTTTCTGGAGGTATTTAGTTAATCCACGTGCCTCAGAAGTGCTGTCCTACAAGAGTAAACAAAACTAAAAGGAACCATGAACATGCAGAAATGAAGCCTACACCGCAGAAAATCAAAACACTTATGACAGACTACGTTTGCCAGTCAAAAGGTGAAAGTATGTCAGAGCTCAGATTAACTATTCAGAGGGTTGTGGCTGCAGAGTGCAGATGTAACGAAGACACCACACCCACCTGGGTCTCTCCTTCGTTATATGAGGCTATAAGCACCAAGGCCGCTGGAATTATGCGGCAGTGAAGGGAAACTTATGTGGCACCGTTGAGTAAATTATGCAGCAAGAAAAGACAAATTATGCTGCGCATTTTGTGACTGTATTACTTCATTATTTTATCATTTTTACACCTGTTAACACTGCGTGGCCATTGGTTGCTCATCATTATTACCAGTCTAACACCCAAATATATAGCAATAAGCAACATAAAGGTGACCAGTGAAGCTTTGCAAGGATCCTTCCACTGCGTAGTAGCTCGTACTGCTATGTTTATAGGAACTTTTGAACCATTTGAGCTGAAACTTTTTTTGTTAAAATTTGCAGGGGGTGGAATATATGACAAATGCAGCAAATCATTAACTGTGGAAAACACAGTGGTTGAACAATCGTATAATTCCAGTGGTGCGAACCAATCAAAAAGATAGGCGGGACTTCAACTACGCCTTCGAGAACGTTGAATTTGTATTGATGCCAAGAAGGTGAGACCTAAAATGTGCAGAAAAGACTTATAGAGTGAACGCCATCAAGCATTGGAACCTCCACTAGAGGGCACGAAAGGCACCTTTTCAGGAGGTCGAAGGTCTGAATGGATAGCTCTGGACCCTCGCAGTAGAGTAAGTGCACCTCACACGTGACAGGAGTCGCAATCCACAGCCTGATGGCCGCACCTTTCCAGACTGGGCCTTATGGAGAGTTAATCAACACTTCTATTGAGTCTGCGCAGGGTGGGCGTCTCGAGATGCTCAGCGCAGCCCGGCCCCACCCCCAGCGCAGCCTCACCGCCGGGGGGCCAGAGCGCCTTTGAAAAGTGCCTGGTTTGGGGAATATTTTGTGACATTGTACAGAAGGGGCTGCAGTGATGCTACTGTGTAGTGGCTTTTAATGCAACGCTGGTAGGAAGAATCTGGCAGCAGCTGGCACTGTGCCCAGCTGCCCGGTCACCTTCTATTTCCGGTCACCTCCTGACAGGGACTTTTATTAGAAAGGACTTTCTTTTTGGGAGCTCATGGTAATCGTAATCCGCAGATAAAAGCGGTGTCAGTGGATGGAGCCTGATGGTGTTGGTCAGTGTGGGCAGCTTTGCGCCTGCATCAATGTAGCGCCTCAACCTTCCTTGCAGAGGCTGCGGCGCCTTCGATGCTCTGCAGAGACCGGAGCTTGAACTGGAGTTTACATCCATTCTGTGTAAGGCCATGTGCATTGCACATCAGGCCTTCTGGGACACGGGCCCCAGGATTACCTGGGATCTAATTACCCATAACCTCCCCAGCAGAAACCTCCGCTCCAGCCAGACTTTCTTGGCCACGATACCAAGAATAAAAAGATCCAGATCCGGCGGCAGGACGTTCGCCTACAACGCATCCATGGCATGGAACATCCTCCCCCTGCACCTGAGAGCCAATTGCAATCTGCCCACATTCCGGAAACAGTTAAAAACTTTTCTTTTTAATCTGCCCCACTAATCCCAGTTAGCCCCCTCCGCAGGTCCCTGGTTATTCTAGCGCTTGGACGCCTTCAGCCAGCAATTTGCGCTCTATAAATCCACATCCATTCCATTCCATTCCATCCACGCCTGGTTTTATCAAAGGTTTGTTTTCTATGTCCCTCAATAAATAAACAAATCCCTCGACCCCTCACAGTCCGGCTTCCGAGCCAAACACAGCACCGAAACCGCCCTCATCGCAGCAACAGACGACATTCGAACTCTACTGGACAACGGAGAAACAGCTGCCCTCATCCTACTTGACCTCTCCGCAGCCTTCGACACAGTCTGTCATAGCACCCTCATACAACGCCGCAGCAACGTCGGAATACAAGGAAAAGCATTCGACTGGATCATCTCGTTCCTCGCCGGAAGAACCCAGAGAGTCCACCTCCCCCCTTTTAGATAAGAGGCCACCGAAGTCATCTGCGGCGTACCACAAGGATCTTCACTCAGCCCCACCCTCTTCAACGTATACATGAGTCCCCTCGCATCCATCATATGCCAACACAACCTCAACATCATCTCCTATGCAGACGACACCCAGCTGATCCTCTCCCTCACCAAAGACCCAAACACCGCCAAAACCAACTTACACGAAGGAATGAAAGAAGTAGCCGAGTGGATGAAGAACAACCGTTTAAAACTGAACTCGGACAAAACGGAAGTCCTCATCTTAGGTTCATCCCCCGCTGCCTGGGACGACTCATGGTGGCCACAGGCCCTGGGAACCGCACCCATACCTACGGACGACGCACGTAACCTGGGCTTCATCCTGGACTCCTCCCTCTCGATGACCAGACAAGTCAATGCCGTCTCATCATCATGCTTCAACATCCTACGCATGCTCAAAAAAATCTTCCGCTGGTCACCCGCGCACTGGTCACAAGCCGACTGGATTACGGAAACACCCTTTACGCCGGAACCACAGCCAAACTACAGAAAAAACTCCAAAGCATCCAAAACGCCTCAGCCAGACTCATACTGGACATCCCCCGTCAAGCTCACATTTCCGGTCACCTGAAAGACCTCCCCGTCAACAAGAGAATAATGTTCCGTCTCCTCACCCACGCACACAAAGCCCTCTACGACCTAGGACCCGAATGCCTCAACATGCGACTGTCCTTCTACACCCCCACCCACCAACTACGATCATCCAATCAAGCCCTCGCCGCAATTCCGCGCATCCATTGATCCACCATGGGGGGAAGATCCTTCTCCTACTTAGCGGCCAAAACCTGGAATTCTCTCCCCACCCACCTCCGCATTGCACAGAACCACCTCTCCTTCAGAAAGCAACTAAAAACTTGGATATTCGATAAGTAAAGTACCCCCCCCCCCACCCCCAAGCGCCTTGAGACCCTCTGGGTGAGTAGTGCGCTATACAAATTTTTGAACTTGAACTTGAACTTGAACTTGAGCCGGGTTTGTATCGAAAGGAGCTGGATAGAGAATCTCTCAACACATTAAAGTGATATTTTCTGAAAATGCTTCCTGCGAAGTCTCCGATGATGAGCAGAGGGTGAGCTCCCATTGAAGGCTCCTGTAGATCTACAGGGGGTGGGGGGGCTCTGTCCGAGTCTCCCTCCCTGCAGTGGTGTCAGCAGCGCCAGGGGCGTAGGAGACACTACAATTCTGGGGGGGACAGGGACAACCTTGTGGACTTTCCGTTGACCCCATACAAATCACCGCCCGTTAAACAAATACAGTTGCATAGATTTGAAGTGAAATATTGAGAAAAGCAGGCATGTTGTCATAGTTTGCATGTACGCTTTATTGTTATTTACATTCACATAGTAATCAGACCACATGTTAAAAAAACATGGTCTTGCATCTTCATGCACCAAGCAAGCAAAGGTCGCTGACTTCGGGTGGGGCGTTGTGTTTGTAAGTGCATTATGATTTGAAAAGTACCTGCTGCTGCATTCCTGGTCTCCAGCAATTTTCAGGCAACAGTAAAAATGTGAAGATAACTTTGGTGATTAATGTTTTTTATTGAGAGAGATCAGAGGTCTGACTACTGGAAGTTTTGACTCTTGGTAAGGTAGCCACACTGGGTTAAGATGGCTGCTGCATAGAATGTGTAGCACGCAGATCACAAAACGCATACCATGTAAATTGGTCAGTGAGTTACTGCTTTTGTCTGAGAGATTATTTTGGTATTTGCAGTTTATAAGTTAAAATCCTAACATTGAACAGTGCGCTATTAACCGTCATCAAAGAGCTGCATGAAAACTGCAAGGTATAGATTAGAACGTTATGATTTTTCCCCAGTGTTTCCTTATCCTAAAGTTGGAAAATGGGTTCATTAGGATATAAATCAATTCTGATTATTAAAGAGAACCCCCAACCATGGTGTTATGTTTTAAATTCTGAGTTTGTGCTTCTTTAGTGTTGCAAAGCCCTCCTGTGCCCTCCCCAACGTTTTGCTAACTGGTACTGGTGGTACCTGACTCAGACTGACCATGGCCTCTGCCTGAACAGGCACAGGGCCAATGCTATTCTGAAAGAGACACTTAAAGATACTGTGAAACACCTACATACACTAGGTTGCACTATGGATTAGGGAGACAGGGAGGGAGACAGAGACAGGGACAGACAGAGACAGATAGAGGCAGGGACAGGAACAGACAGATAGCTGCAGAGTGACAGGGAGATGGAGAGGTAGACGGAGGCAGACAGAGGGAGACGGGGGGATGGAAAAGGAGGGAAAGGGAGACAGAGGGTGACAGAGGGAGGGGGGAAGAGAGGGAGACAGAAAGGGAGGGGGAGGGAGGCAGAGGGAGAGAGAGAGGCAGACAGAGAGAGGGAGATGGAGGGAGTCAGGGGGAGACAGAGGGTGAAGGACCAGGTTTTAGAACCTAGCGGCGCCAGGGAAAACGCCAGATGCCTTCGAGTTCCCCTGCCTCGGCAAACAGAGACACGTGATGCTTCTTGATGACGTCAAAGACCAAAGTGTATTGGCTGCAACCAGGAACAGAGGTCTACGAAGCACAACACGGGTGGTTCGCTAGAGACTGCACAAATTCAATGAGCGGAGCATGGTCTTTTATGCCAAAAATCACATTCCAAAGGTGGCATTGGTTACATACAAACTAACCAATCACTGAGAGTGACATTTGAAACATATCGCATGACGACAATCCCACTTTCCGTTGTCCAGCCCACCAGAAATGACCAAGCAAATTCCAATATCCTGTTTGGTCAGGCCAGACAAACCCATCATAAAACCTCAACCCAAATCAGTAATCATGTTGTAAAGGAAGGAGCAGAAACAGATTGGAAGCAAGATAGAAAGGTGGGTGCAGTGAACTGTAAGCTCCGGCACGTCCTGCTCTTTGATCTTTATCTGACCAGCTGCTTAACAAGGAACTGGCTCAGCGAGGTCAGCCTCGAGCAAGGAGTCAGTTCGGCCAGGTCATTCAGAAGTCAGCTAAGGTGTACGTGTCTCAAAGACTCATTCGGCCGTAGTCATCGGCCTATGTGAGGGCAACCACACAAAATGGCTGCCGCACACAAAATGGAACCCGAAGGTTCAAATGAAATCCCTAAATACATAGTGTTCTCATAGATCGATTAATGCGAAAACACTCGTACATACCGCACTCGTGATTTGCGGTCCGCTGATACCAAAATCGTCTATTTCCGACGACCTTTATTGAACGGGTTCGGAACCACCAAACCAGACCCTCAAACTACAGAACTACAAGGGAGGGAGACAGAGGGAGGGAGACAGAGGGAGGGACATAGAGGGAGGGAGACAGAGGGAGGGAGACAGAGGAAGGGAGGAAGCTAGAGGGAGGGAGCTAGAGGGAGGGAGCTAGAGGGAGGGAGATAGAGGGTGACAGACAGAGGGTGACAGACAGAGGGAGGGAGACAGACAGAAGGGCAATAGAGGGAGGGAGGGCGATAGAGGGAGGGAGGAAGGTAAAGGGAGGGAGGCAGATAGAGGGAGGGAGGAAGATAGAAGGAGGGAGGATTATAGAGGAAGGGAGGAAGATAGAGGGAGGAAGATAGAGGGAGGGAGATAGAGGGAGAGAGACAGAGGGTGACAGACAGAGGAAGGGAGACAGACAGAAGGAGGGAGACAGACAGAGGGAGAGAGACAGACAGTGGGAGGGAGACAGACAGACAGACGGTGGGAGGAAGGGAGACAGACAGACGGAGGGAGGGAGACAGACAGACAGAGGGAGGGAGAAACACAGACAGACAGAGGGAGGGAGACAGACAGACAGACAGAGGGAGGGAGACAGACAGAGAGAGGGAGAGGGAGGGAGAGAGGAGACAGAGGGAGGGAGGAGACAGAGGGAGTGAAGGAGACAGAGGGAGAGAGACAGAGGGAGAGAGACACAGGGAGGGAGACACAGGGTGACAGAGGGTGACAGACAGAGGGTGACAGGCAGGCAGAGGGTGACAGGCATGCAGACAGAGGGAGGGATACAGACAGACAGAGGGAGGGACACAGACAGAGGGAGGGATGGAGACAGACAGAGGGAGGGAGACAGACAGTGGGACACAGATAGAGGGAAACAGATGGAGGGAGACGGAGAGAGGGAAGGAAAGAGAAGGAGGGAGATGGAGAGAGAGAAGGAAAGAGAGGGAGGGAGACGGAGAGAGAACGAGGGGAGAGTCAGAGAGGCAGAGGGAGACAGAGTGAGACAGAGAGAGAGGGAAGGAGGGAGCGAGAGAGAGATAGAGGGAGGGGGACAGAGAGAGGGAAGGAGACAAAGAGAAGGAAGGAGACAAAGAGAGGGAGGGAGACAAAGAGAGGGAGGGAGAGAGAGAGAGAGAGAGAGAGAGAGAGAGAGAGAAAGAAAGAGAGATGTGTGTGTATGCTGGTCTGTTGGTTCAGTGGATGAAGGCGTCCGCTGCAGGGGCCTGAGTTCAACTTCATGGTCACAGTTTTTTTCCATCTAACCCCTCCCCCACTGACCCTGCCTCCACCGGTGCGGCCCTCGGCCACAAACCACACTGTAAATTCGGCCCCGAGAGAAAGTTTGTGAGTACCCATGATCTAGGGTGTGCTTCTTCGTATGCCTGCTCGCTAGACTGGAGGTGAATTGCAGTATGGATTGTGGTGGACAGGCCTTCAAGGTTAACTCACACTTGCCACCGTTAGGGTCCACCTGCGGGTGCTAAGACACCAGGGCTTCTAAGGTCTATCGGTCCTTCTAAGGTGTAGCATCGGAATGAACTCGGTCAGGAGTGCGGTCTGGTGGACTGGTCATGAAGGCTGAAAATGGTGCGCCAGTTCCAAATTCAGCAGCTCTGGCCAGAGTGCAACATCCTCTCCCACACTGAAGACCATAGTGCCCCACTGAGAGAAACTTGCACTGCCTTCAGCTACAACTCAATTGTGCTGCAACTAAATTCAAATTATGCACTAGACAACAGTAAAATGCTGCCTGAAAAAAAATGAAGAACACCTTGAAAAAAGCAAACACTCATAAGGAATGCAAGAATAAGCAAATCATGTGAAATGTATTCAGGAACAACATGGTTACCTTAACAGTTTTAAACTCATTATTAAGAAATGTATGGGATTTTTCCTGAAAAATTCAGGACATGGCTACAGGACCAGGAAGGAACCCGTTTTAATGTCCATTGCTTATATCCTTTCAAAATGTAAGCAGTTTGGTTTAAAAAAAAATCACATCCCGGAACACAGAGCCGCAGTACACATTTTATAAGCTAAAATAATTAAAACAGTTGAAAACGATTGTATTAAACATTTCCACTTCACCCATCAACCAGGTATTGCAGTCCCTTTATGAATGGTGCACTTCCCCACTCTGGGAAAACAATCTTGTTCAAAGAAAGAAGAAAAAAAGAAAGCGCTTTCACTGGAAAACTCTGTAAAGTGGTTATAATATGTGTGGATGTAAATAATAATCTGGCCTGTCTGCTGACCACTCTGTATTGCTTAATTTAGGTATTTCATTTTTTTTCTCTCCGTCCCGAGGTTTTTCTTTGGATTATAAAACGGTCAGTAAATGAGGAAATATCCAGCCAAAGTGTCAGCCTATTTTGGATCCATTTAACAGAGAAACAAATAAAGAAAGGGTGATGCAAGACAGAGAACATAAGGGCTCTTGAAGTCAGAACCTAAGCAGGAGCGAGACAGAGACAGAAATGGGTATGAAGGAAAAGACTGCATCATTCTGGGACACTAATAAGCGCCCTAAACCATGGCACAGTGGCTGCTGCTTATGCAATTCTCGTTATACATAGTCATCCATATTTATCCGTTTTCATCACTTTTACTCCATAGTTTAACTTTTTCATCCATCTTTACTCCGTATGCAAGGAAATGCCATTTCCTGTGTTTCTCATATTCAAGCTGGGCCTTCCGAACCTCTTCATGCAAGAATACGTACAAAAGCCAAGTTCATCTAAAAGCAGTTTATTCAAAACCCAATGCATTTCGGGGCTCCAAGGCCCCTTCGTCAGGGGTAACTGTAAAGTTAATTAAACAAGCATTGATTAGCAATCCGCCTCTTTGTATACTGAATAACATTATTATTAGATGCAATTCATATGAAACCTACATGTGATTTAATGATGTTGTGTGAATTAAAAAACGTGCTAATATCTCCCTCTTAGTGTAATCACTACTATAAAGTACATGCTTTTTTAATTTTTTAAAACTTTCCTTAGTAATCACCAGATCGCCTACACATTTTTGTGCTCTCGTGTCTATGAAATTCACCCCTCCCTTTATCCCCGTCATCAACAACCCGCTACGAGAAGCTCCCTCTCCTAACAATTCGCATTTCTATGCCTTTCTCTCCTAACCGCTATCGGAAACATGCTGTTCATTCTCTCTCTTAACACACCCACACATACCCCAATCATACTAGTTCACTACTAAATCCCCCGTTCATCTTACACTCTTCAGCTCAAGCCGTCCGTATCTAAATCCCAATTCATCAGAACGTAATTACAAAATGTTTACAAATCCCTGCTTTCATAACACTTTCTCCCGCATCTCAACTTTCAAAACCGCCACACGTACCTGTTTAAAAAATATCTGTCTTCCTCACTGCGTGACAAAAGAGAGTATTCTCGGCATTCGAAACGCCCAACCTTTAAACCTTTAAACCTTTAAGGAAAAGAGACAGCATAACAAAGGGCAGAGGGCGGGTGGCCTCTTTGACTCCAGGCAGATCAAGTACAGGGCCATTAGGTAGCGCTTTCACGCGATAATGGACCTGCCACAGACAGGAGAGAGAGGGGAAATTCTTTTGTCCCCTCGTCCCCCCCACCCTTGTCCCCCGTGTCCCCCCCACTCCAAAATCTGGGGGGGGATACATCCCCTGCATCCCCCACACTTCCTACGCCCAGGAGCAGCGCCCCCCGGCCCCCCTGCTCTCCGCGTGGCCCCCCTCCTCTGTGACCTCAGACAGACCCGAGCCCCTCCACCCCCTGCAGACGCTGCTTCATTTCTGCCCCCCCCCCCGCGGGCATCGTAGGAATCACATGACCCCGAGTGACGCACTCAGGCGCGGGGGAGGAAGTGACACGGACGCGACCCCAAGGCTCGGACCCGGGTCTGCAGCACCAGCGTCGGAAGCTCTGGCCCACGCGCCACACCCGCTCGCTGACTCAAGGCTGCGACCAGCGTCCACGAGCACGGGGAGGGAGGCAGCTCTGCCTCCCAGGACACTCCGTCACATCCTGAGCCTCCTTAGACCCGCGGAGACCCCGACCGAGAGAGGACAAGACCCCGTCAAACAACACCATGAACACCCTCCCCAACTGTGGAACCACACTCACTAAACAACCCCTCAGACACCGAAAGCACCGCCGACACCGTCACACTACTGCGCTCAAGGCTCTATACTTGCACCCACATTGTTCAATCTCTATTTAGAACCACTGGGAGATCTCCTAAGTAAATCCGGGATCCACTATCATCTCTATGCAGACGACACTCAAATCTACCTCAAGGTCGCCTCCACTCACGATCTCTCCGTCCTAAGCTCTACTCTGGACTCCATTCAAAACTGGATGTCAACTCATCAACTGATTCTGAATCCCTCCAAAACTGAATTCCTCCTCTAATCCTCCTCACTCTCTCCTCCCCCGGTGCAATCATGGATGGATCAGATGAATCTACTTAACAATAAACCCATCATTGTTGACAGCGCAAAATCCCTTGGTGTCATACTTGACAAAAAACTCAATATAATCTCCCACATCAATTCCATTGCAATGTCTGCACGATACCAACTGCGCCTTCTTTGGGGAATCCGTCGCTTCTTCCCGGAGCAGGACCTTATAACCCTGGTGCAATCGCTGGTCCTCTCCAGACTGGACTACTGCAATTCTCTTCTTACTGGCCTCCCCAAATCCCACTTGTCCCCCCTTAAATCTGTTCTCCATTCAAAAGCTCGTTTCATTTATGGGGCCAAAAGAAGCGACCACATCACACCAATGTTATCCACCCTCCGCTGGTTTCCCATCGAGGCTAGAGCTATCTACAAGACTGCTTGTATCACCCTCAAAGCCTTGCACTCCTCCTCTTCTCGCTACCTAGCGAATAAACTGAAACTCTTTGGAGGCTCTAGACCATGGGTACTCACAAACTTTCTCTCGGGGGCCAAATTTACATTGTGGTTTGTGTCTGAGGGCCGCACCGGTGGGGGAGGGGGCAGTGGGCAGGGCTAGAGCAACAAAAAAACTGTGACCGTGAGGTTGAACACAGGTCCCTGCAGCGGACGCCTTCGTCCACTGAGCCACCAGACCCCGCACACACACATCTCCCTCCCTCTCTCTCTCTCCCTCTCTCTGTCTCCCTCCCTCTATCTCTCTCTCTCTCTCTCTCTCTCCCTCCCTGTCTCCCTCTGTCTCCCTCACTCTGACTGTCTCACTCCCTCTCCCTATCTCCTTCGCTCTCCTTCCCTCTCCCTCCCTCTCCTACCTCCCTCTCCCTTCCCTCTCCTTTCATCTCCTTTCCTCCGTCACCCTCACTCCCCTTCCCCCTCACTCCCCTTCCCCCTCATCCCCCTCTCCCTTCCTCACTCCCCTTCCCTCACTCCCTCCCTCCCCTTCCCTCATTCCCTCCATCCTTCACTCCCCTTCCCTCACCCCCTTCCCTCATTCCCTGCCTCCCCTTCCCTCACTCCCCTTCCCTCACTCCCGGCCTCCCCTTCCCTCACTCCCACCCTCACTCACTTCCTGCCTCCCCTTCCCTCACTCCCCTTCCCTCACTCCCTGCCTCCCCTTCCCTCACTCCCTGCCTCTCTTCCCTCACTCCCCTTCCCTCACTCCGTTTCCCTCACTCCCTTTCCCTCACTCACCTTCCCTCACTCACCTTCCCTCACTCCCTTTCCCTCACTCCCTTTCCCTCACTCCCTTTCCCTCACTCCCTTTCCCTCACTCACCTTCCCTCACTCACCTTCCCTCACTCCCTTTCCCTCACTCCCTTTCCCTCACTCCCTTTCCCTCACTCCCTTTCCCTCACTCCCTTTCCCTATGCCTTCACTCTCCCACGAAATGTCTCTTGCTGTCGAGAATCCCTCCCCATCCAGGACATAGTTCTTTCTCGCTGTTGCCCTTCCTGTGAGGGTCTTCGGAAGATGAAACCGCCCCTCCAAGGAAAAGTTTCTCCCCTGAGCTTTTCTAGGGAGGGGTTCAGCAGCCCCCTCTCCCCCCACTTGTATTCACCATTAATGTTGTGACGAGAACCCCGCTCCCTCCGGTCTCTCCGGCTCACCTCGGGTGGCTGTCTTCACCTCAGAGCCCTCCCCCTCTTGATATGTTCTCTGCGCAGTTCCATCATGTGAGGGTCTCGGGCTCCTCCAGTGAAAGAGCTCTCTATCATTCAAGTGCCTCACATGATTTTGGGCCTCCGAGGAGACTGCTGCTGCTTTTTCATGTTTATTTAAATCTAGATATATGTCTTCCTTAGCTGCTCCCGACACCTTTCAAACACCTCACTTCACTTCACGAGCTATTTATAATTCCTGCTTCTGTGTGACAGTTTTGTGGCCACGCTTCCAGGACGTTGCACAAACACAGACATCACTATTACTTAATAGGCTGCTTCCTCCATTCTAACCCTGCCTTCTGGACACAATCAGTAATTAAAATGCATAGAAGTGGAGCCCCGAGTTAGAAAAAAAACCAATAGTTAAATACTGGAGGAAAGCACTCTGTCACTCTCTGTCTCCCTCCCACCTGTCTGCCTCTCTCACCCCCTTCCCTCTCCCCCCTCTCCCTCCCTCTGCCTCCTCACCTGGCATGCGTGTGCGTCAGTGGGGCTGAGACAGCTTCCCACCGCACCCGAGTACTTAACAGGTCTTTAAAAGACCACTTACTTGTTAATGAGGCTTTGTTGTTCTTTAGCCCCTTCTTAGAGCCCCTGCAGCTCCACTCTGACCTTCGCTGGAATCGCCCGGCCCCATAGAGCGCTGCTGCAACCGGCAGTGTTTGCAGACACAGGACACTCTTACATTTTTCTTAATAACACTGGTAGGATGTCTCCAAGGTCCGCGGGCCGCCAGGGAAGGCTTGCCGGGCCGCCACTGGCCCGCGGGCCGTACTATGAGTACCCCTGCTCTAGACCATCACGTAATGTGGAAAATCTACTGCTTGAACCTCCCACTTTCAAGAAGGAAAGAACGATGGCTCAATCCTTTTCAGGCAACGCAGTGAGAATCTGGAACTCACTTCCACCTCAGCTCCGGACCACCACCTGCTCCCAGGCCTTCAAAAGGTACCTCAAAGTTCTCCTCCTTCAAAGACACCTCCAAAAGTAATTCACGTCCTCTCTATTATCTGAAGGAAGACCTCCCATTACTGAAAATTCTATTCTCCATGACTATGGAAGTGCCTTCCCAGTGTGTTCTTGTGGTTGGAGGGTTTGCCATTTATTGCAGCATTATCCTTATACTTGTGTTTGTACTCTTTTGTAATGTGCACACACCACTTTTCCCCTGTAACACACGGTTTGCTACCTCTCACATTTTGTTTGCCTTTGATACTTGCACAAGTGCCACCATTGCCTACGTAGCGATTGTTTCTGTGCCTGAGTGTCTAGCATATATTGCATTATTATACCTCTAATTGTACTTTGTTTTCTCTTGTAACCTGCACACTTGTCACTTTGTCCTCATGTGCACTTTTTGCTACCTCATGTATTTTGTTTGTTCACAATTGTCACTTTACCTTATGTAACTTAACGTCTGCTTTTGTAATCTGTTCACGTGTAATTTTCTCCTCATGTATCAGTTCTGTTCCTATTGTGAAGCGCTCTGACGCCTTCGGGTAAAGTCAGCGCTATATAAAAATGCATAAATAAAATAAAATAAAATAACACCTTACAGGCGCCAATGCTTGTTTCCCTGCTGGAGCCTGGAGGCAGCGGTTCCGTCAGCGGCCACCAGAGGGCGTTCCTCGCCTGCTGATGAACTCCACTGAGCATATATTGGATGAGAGGGAGAAGGGTTTCCTCTTCCGGGTCAGCAACGGTAGAGACAGCACCAGCAGCGGCGGTGACATCACTTCCGGCCTCTCCTGATGTGTCCAGCCTGCTGCAGAGGAGGAAGGACCTTCATCTTCAGACCCTCACAAACCCCCCCCTCAGACCCCAGATCTGCACCCCCCCCCCCATATCAGCCTCCCAGGGGAAGGAGAGAGCCTGGACATGTCTGCACAGGTCTCTGCTCAGGTAGGAGATTGTCAGCACCTTCTGCTGTGTTTGTAGAAATAGTCCTGGAGGGAATCTCTGCAGGAGCCGGGCTGAACCGGGCTCTTCTATTCAGGCCATGGGGCTGAGTGGCCTCTTCTATCCGGGGCCCCTGGAGCTGAGCTGGGCACTTCTATCCGGGGTCCCTGGGGCTGAGCTGGGCTCTTCTATCTGGGGCCCCTGGGGGCTTTCCTTCCGGCCCTGGGGGTGTTTGTGGGCATCATGTTTGTTAAAGAGGAGATCTGTGCACTGCATCTTACTGCACTGTGATGACTCTGTGCACACTGAATTGCTGTCTATTGTACTATGATAAATCTGCATTGCACTGCATCTTACTATACTGTGAGGGGTCTACATCTCCAATCCACTCAACGACACTGTGATCCTTCGCTCCACATTACAAGACTTTTCTCCAACAAATCTTCTCTATGGCACTCTACTCCCCCACTTCACCCTACGACATTGTGATCCTTCACTCCACACTGCAACACTTTACTCCAACAAATCCTCTCCACTGTACTCTACTCCCCCACTCCACTCTACGACACTGTGATCCTTCATTCCATTCTACAACACGGTACTCCAACAAATCCTCTCTACGGCACTCTACTCCCCCACTCCACTCTATAACACTGATCCTTCGCTCCACACCACAACACTGTACTCCACCAAATCCTCTCTACTGCACTCTACTTCCCCACTCCACTCTATGACACTGTGATCCTTCATTCCATTCTACAACACTGTACTCCAACAAATCCTCTGTACAGCACTCTATTCCTTCACTCTACGACACTGTGATCCTGCGCTCTACTCTACGACACTGTACTCCAACAAATCCTCTCTACGGCACTCTACTCCCCCAACTCCACTCTATAACACTGATCCTTTGCTCCACACCACGACACTGTCGTCCAACAAATCCTCTCTACGGCACTCTACTCCCCCACTCCACTCTATAACACTGATCCTTCACTCCACACTACGACACTCCACAGCACTAACTTTTAGACATCCTGAACAGCTGCCACAATGGTGCACAACATCACAAAGATGCATTGCCAAAGCCAATAGCTCTTATTCAGGCGAGACCGTTTGGCTTTGCCAATGCTTGCTACAAAGAGCAGTCGTAGCCATCCTTGTTGCTTATGCACGAGCGCATGGCAAATACAAACGATACGCAGCAGAGATTCGAGTTTGCAGTTGCACAAACTCCATCGCTTTGCGCGATCTTTAAGAGCCGCCATGAGGGTCTAAACTCCATTAAGGGAGAACATGGAAAGCGAATTTCAATAAATCGCAGTCTCACTGATCCGGCCAGGGGACAAGAAAGGGGGACAATGTCTCACCACTGAAGCTGTCTGTCATGTAACCTGCGTAGTTCCTGCCTGACAATGCTTCCGTGCGCTTCATGAATGAAAGGGCGTTAACCTTTATTTGTTTAAATAGTGACCAGAGCTATCTCTGGTCCGTAGCAAGAAAGGTGTTTTTAAGATTGCCAGGGTCAATAGTGTAGATTAGAAGCTGTAAGAGCACACCAAAGTAGTCTAGGTGGGTTTGTTTATTGGAGTTACACCAGTCAAGCCATGGAACTCTGATGTTTGGAAAAGGGGGCAAGGTGCGGAACCCCTACAGCCCGATGCACAGGACATGTTATTGTGGGGTCAAAGGGCAACAAGTTTTCATGTTTATTTTCTCTAGTGAAAAAGTAGGTCTGACCCACAGCACCACAAACCCTTTAGAGGCCAGTTTACAGATCTGTTAAAGGATGTCTGCCACTAGAGGCTGAGTTTATATGAATACGTTCTTTAAATTTGCATATATGAATAATTAAAACCAAAGCATTCGTTTCCAGTGTAAGCGCTCAAAAGAAGTGCAGTGGGTCCAGTATTAAAACTTGTGCGTATGTTTCTATACTTTGTCTAATTCTTCGAGAAGTTCCCTCATTATATGGAAATACATCCACAAGCATGAAAGGAGGGTTTGTAATTGTTCACTTAAAAATAAAACATACATAAAAAAGTTGCACTTTGAGAGACAATGTTTTCCTAAACTGCTGAGCAACTTTAAATACAATTCTGTTAGTAATCAATCATTCAGTAAAATATATGCATGCCAGTATAGAACAAGCATTGGCAAAGTCAATGGGTTTCACCTATGCAAGACTGATCGGCATATTCCAAGTTTTTTAAAGAGGTAAAACACGTGTATAACGCAACTTTTTGTCCGCATACATTCACTCCGCATACCATTATAACTACGCTACCATTACTCCGCAATACTTTTATAACGCATACCATTATACCTTTTATGCTTTTACCACGCATGCTTTTACAACGAAATTCGATGTAAAAGCATGAATGGTAAAAGTATATGTTTTTAATGTTTAAGTTTAAGGTAAGTATATGGTTTTATTTTGGGGGTGTTGGGGTATATGTTTTAGGGGTTTAGGGGTATTTTCAGGGTGTGTTTGGATTATGGGGTGCACAGTGTATTTTTAGAGTATGGTATTTTTAAATTATAGGGTTGGTTTTGGGCTACAGGGGTATTTTTAGGGTTCAGGGCTAGGTATGGGTTTTGGGGTACAGGGGTATTTTTAGGGTTCAGGGCTAGGTATGGGTTTTGGGGTATAGGGGTATTTTTAGGGTTCAGGGATAGGTTTGGGTTTTGGGGTACAGGGGTATTTTTAGGGTTCAGGGCTAGGTATGGGTTTTGGGGTACAGGGGTATTTTTAGGGTTTAGGGCTAGGAATGGGTTTTGGGGTACAGGGGTATTTTAGGGTTCAGGGGTAGGTTTGGGTTTTGGGGTACAGGGGTATTTTTAGGGTTCAGGGGTAGGTTTGGAATTGGGGTACAATGGTATTTTTAGGCTTGAGGGATAGGTTTGGGTTTTGGGGTACAGTGGTATTTTAGGGTTCAGGGGTAGGTTTGGGTTTTGGGGTACAGGGGTATTTTTAGGGTTGAGGGATAGGTTTGGGTTTTGGGGTACAGGGGTATTTTTTAGGTTGAGGGGTAGGTTTGGGTTTTGGGGTACAGGGGTATTTTAGGGCTCTGGGGTAGGTTTGGGTTTTGGGGTACAGGGGTATTTTAGGGTTCAGGGGTAGGTTTGGGTTATGGGGTACAGGGGTATTTTTAGCGTTCAGGGCTATGTTTGGGTTTTGGACAGGGTATTTTTAGGGTTCAGGGCTATGTTTGGGTTTTGGGGTGCAGGGGTATTTTTAGGGTTCAGGGCTAGGTTTGGGTTTTGGGGTACAGGGGTATTTTTAGGGTTCAAGGAAAGGTTTGGGTTTTAGGGTACAGGGGGATTTTTAGGGTTCAGGGCTAGGTTTGGGTATTGGGGTACAGGGGTATTAATAGGGAACAGGGGTAGGTTTGGGTTTTGGGGTACAGGGTTATTTTTAGGGTCAGGATGGGTTAGTGTTTAAGGGTGCTGGGGTATTTAAAGTGACTAGGGTGGGATTCGTTTTTAGGGTGTAAAGGGTAATTAATACATTTTAAAAAATGAATATATATGAAAATATATATATGTAATATTAATATAGATATACATATAATACAATCTAAAAGAAATAATGTTTTATTTTAAATATATATATATATCTATACTACTATTATAAAGGAAGAACTTTGAGGCTTTGAGGGGGGTAAACTCAGGAACCACAGCGCCAATCCATACATCGTTGTAATCCTCGGGGTGTGCAGATAGACATAGGCTATATAAAGTTAAAAAATACGTTATATTTAAAAAATTTCCATTATAAAAAAAGTAGTTCCCCCGAAGTATTGCTGGCCGGGACCTGCGTGCTGACGTCAGGAGCGCCGGGAGGTGCGGCGTCCAGGAGCGCGAGGAGGAGTGGCGGACATGGCGCGGGGGAGGAGCGGTGACGAGCGGTGGACATGGCGCGAGGGAGGAGGTGAGGAGCAGCGGACCGGCGGGAGGAGCGGTGCCCAGCGGTGAGGAGCGGTGAACTGAGAAGCGGCAGCTGAGGTAAGGCTCCGGGGGACAATGTCGGGCAGGCGGGGGTCAGGGCAGGCGGGGGACGGAGACTTACACCAAAATAGAAGGAGGAGCGGTGAACTGAGGAGCGGCGGCAGAGGTAAGGCTACGGGGGACAATGTCAGGCAGGCAGGGGTCGGGGCAGGTGGGGGACAGGGCTTACACCAAAACAGAAGGATAGAATTTAGATCGGCTGAGGTAAGGCTCCGGGGGACAATGTCGGGCCAGGCGAGGGTCGGGGCAGGTGGGGGACGGGGAGTTACAACAAAACAGAAGGGTACAATTTATATCGGCTGAGGAAAGGCTCCGGTGGACAATGTCGGGGCAGGCGGGGGTCGGAGCAGGTGGGGGACGGAGCGGCCGGGGACCGGGCTGCTGGGCAATGTCGGGGCAGGCGGCGGTCGGTGAAGCCTGATTGCTCCCGGACAAGGTCGGGACGAGCTGCTAGTATATATATATATATATATTTATATATATATATATTTTAATAAAGTACTTTTACAAAGTATATGACTTCACCACACATGCATTTGCGTTGCAATGGCATGCGTAATGAAGTCATACGCGTTGTAAAAGTTTGAGGAATAATGGCTTGTGGATTAATGGTACTTTCGCAGTAAAAAATGCGGAGTGATGGTATGCGGTATGAAAGAATGCGGGATATCATCATATATTCTTTTAAAGATGTTGCACAAGAATGTGGGCAGCTGTGCAACATGGCTCAAAGCAAATGAAAATACAGTGCTAGGGTGCGGCAGCATTGGCCCCGTCATGGCGCATACTTAGTTTTTTTAGCCATGTTGCACAGCATCCCTTTCTATTGTGTAACTTCTTTAAAAACATTAACAAATCTAAATAGCTCAGCAGAAGCTCTTTGGTTTTGTTATTGTTTTTAAAGATGTTGCACAGCAGAGCAGTATGCTGTGCAATATGCCTTACAGCAGTGCTGGGTGGTAGGGGGAGTGGGTGGGAAGCAACCCTCTCCTTTGGGGAGAGGAGGTGGCATTGGAAATTCCCTTTACCTACACTCCATTTATGCCCACCCTGTAAAAAGTCTCACTCATGCACTTGTTAAGACATAGCATAATCAGAGAGCCTACTATTGGAGTCCTGCATAAGAACACTATCACAGCTTGTCACCTTACTGCATAAATCCAAAAGGGACCCGTGAATTAATAAATGAGACGAGTAGATTTCTAAAACATCACATCCCAAGGACAAATGGATATTTCATAACATTCCACACCCTTGACTGAATTGAGGGAACCTTGCTCCTGCAATGGAAAGGATGTGGATGTGTCTCACCACCAACAGGGTAAGTTAATCCTCAGGTGGGAAGCCCTAAACAAGAGGACAGGCAGGCTCTGGGGTCTGCAATAGACAAATCACAATCTACAGGAAACCCACCATCTTGAGCAGTCATGCACAGAGACTCCTGAATGGGCACACACCATCCTTCCTACAGTCTGAAGAAGACAAGTGGAGCATGCTGCCACTCATGCATGCACACACCATCCTTCCTCCAGTCTTAAGAAGACAAGTGGAGCATGCTGCCACTCATGCATGCACACACCATCCTTCCTACAGTCTGAAGAAGACAAGTGGAGCATGCAGACACTCATGCATGCACACACCATCCTTCCTACAGTCTAAAGAAGACAAGTGGAGCATGCAGACACTCATGCATGTACACACCATCCTTCCTACAGTCTGAAGAAGATAAGTGGAGCATGCAGACACTCATGCATGTACACACCATCCTTCCTACAGTCTTAAGAAGACAAGTGGAGCATGCAGACACTCATGCATGCACACACCATCCTTCCTCCAGTCTTAAGAAGACAAGTGGAGCATGCACACTCATGCATGCACACACCATCCTTCCTACAGCCTTAAGAAGACAAGTGGAGCATGCTGGCACTCATGCATGCACACATCATCCTTCCTACAGCCTTAAGAAGACAAGTGGAGCATGCTGGCACTCATGCATGCACACACCATCCTTCCTACAGTCTGAAGAAGACAAGTGGAGCATGCTGCCACTCATGCATGCACACACCATCCTTCCTACAGTCTTAAGAAGACAAGTGGAGCATGCTGCCACTCATGCATGCACACACCATCCTTCCTACAGTCTTAAGAAGACAAGTGGAGCATGCACACTCATGCATGCACACACCATCCTTCCTACAGCCTTAAGAAGACAAGTGGAGCATGCTGGCACTCATGCATGCACACACCATCCTTCCTACAGCCTTAAGAAGACAAGTGGAGCATGCTGGCACTCATGCATGCACACACCATCCTTCCTACAGTCTTAAGAAGACAAGTGGAGCATGCTGCCACTCATGCATGCACACACCATCCTTCCTACAGTCTTAAGAAGACAAGTGGAGCATGCTGGCACTCATGCATGCACACACCAGCCTTCCTACAGCCTTAAGAAGACAAGTGGAGCATGCTGGCACTCATGCATGCACACACCATCCTTCCTACAGTCTTAAGAAGACAAGTGGAGCATGCTGCCACTCATGCATGCACACACCATCCTTCCTACAGTCTTAAGAAGACAAGTGGAGCATGCAGACACTCATGCATGCACACACCGTCCTTCCTACAGTCTGAAGAAGACAAGTGGAGCATGCTGCCACTCATGCATGCACACACCAGCCTTCCTACAGCCTTAAGAAGACAAGTGGAGCATGCTGGCACTCATGCATGCACACACCATCCTTCCTACAGTCTTAAGAAGACAAGTGGAGCATGCAGACACTCATGCATGCACACACCATCCTTCCTACAGTCTTAAGAAGACAAGTGGAGCATGCTGGCACTCATGTATGCACACACCATCCTTCCTCCAGTCTTAAGAAGACAAGTGGAGCATGCAGACACTCATGCATGCACACACCATCCTTCCTACAGTCTTAAGAAGACAAGTGGAGCATGCTGGCACTCATGTATGCACACACCATCCTTCCTCCAGTCTTAAGAAGACAAGTGGAGCATGCTGGCACTCATGTATGCACACACCATCCTTCCTCCAGTCTTAAGAAGACAAGTGGAGCATGCTGGCACTCATGCATGCACACACCATCCTTCCTACAGTCTTAAGAAGACAAGTGGAGCATGCTGGCACTCATGCATGCACACACCATCCTTCCTCCAGTCTTAAGAAGACAAGTGGAGCATGCACACTCATGCATGCACACACCATCCTTCCTACAGTCTGAAGAAGACAAGTGGAGCATGCAGACACTCATGCATGCACACACCATCCTTCCTACAGTCTTAAGAAGACAAGTGGAGCATGCTGCCACTCATGCATGCACACACCGTCCTTTCTACAGTTTGAAGAAGAGAAGTGGAGCATGCAGACACTCATGCATGCACGCACCATCCTTCCTACAGTCTTAAGAAGACAAGTGGAGCATGCAGACACTCATGCATGCACACACCATCCTTCCTACAGTCTTAAGAAGACAAGTGGAGCATGCAGACACTCATGCATGCACGCACCATCCTTCCTACAGTCTTAAGAAGACAAGTGGAGCATGCTGCCACTCATGCATGCACACACCGTCCTTCCTACAGTCTTAAGAAGACAAGTGGAGCATGCACACTCATGCATGCACACACCATCCTTCCTACAGTCTTAAGAAGACAAGTGGAGCATGCAGACACTCATGCATGCACGCACCATCCTTCCTACAGTCTTAAGAAGACAAGTGGAGCATGCTGCCACTCATGCATGCACACACCATCCTTCCTACAGTCTTAAGAAGACAAGTGGAGCATGCACACTCATGCATGCACACACCATCCTTCCTACAGTCTTAAGAAGACAAGTGGAGCATGCAGACACTCATGCATGCACGCACCATCCTTCCTACAGTCTTAAGAAGACAAGTGGAGCATGCTGCCACTCATGCATGCACACACCATCCTTCCTACAGTCTTAAGAAGACAAGTGGAGCATGCACACTCATGCATGCACACACCATCCTTCCTACAGTCTTAAGAAGACAAGTGGAGCATGCTGGCACTCATGCATGCACACACCATCCTTCCTACAGTCTTAAGAAGACAAGTGGAGCATGCTGCCACTCATGCATGCACACACCATCCTTCCTACAGTCTTAAGAAGACAAGTGGAGCATGCTGCCACTCATGCATGCACACACCATCCTTCCTACAGTCTTAAGAAGACAAGTGGAGCATGCTGCCACTCATGCATGCACACACCATCCTTCCTACAGTCTTAAGAAGACAAGTGGAGCATGCACACTCATGCATGCACACACCATCCTTCCTCCAGTCTGGAGAAGACAAGTGGAGCATGCAGACACTCATGCATGCACACACCATCCTTCCTACAGCCTTAAGAAGACAAGTGGAGCATGCTGGCACTCATGTATGCACACACCATCCTTCCTCCAGTCTTAAGAAGACAAGTGGAGCATGCAGACACTCATGCATGCACACACCATCCTTCCTACAGTCTTAAGAAGACAAGTGGAGCATGCTGCCACTCATGCATGCACGCACCATCCTTCCTACAGTCTTAAGAAGACAAGTGGAGCATGCAGACACTCATGCATGCACGCACCATCCTTCCTACAGTCTTAAGAAGACAAGTGGAGCATGCAGACACTCATGCATGCACACAACATCCTTCCTCCAGTCTTAAGAAGACAAGTGGAGCATGCTGGCACTCATGTATGCACACACCATCCTTCCTACAGTCTTAAGAAGACAAGTGGAGCATGCAGACACTCATGCATGCACACACCATCCTTCCTACAGTCTTAAGAAGACAAGTGGAGCATGCTGCCACTCATGCATGCACACACCAGCCATCCTACAGCCTTAAGAAGACAAGTGGAGCATGCAGACACTCATGCATGCACACACCATCCTTCCTACAGTCTAAAGAAGACAAGTGGAGCATGCTGCCACTCATGCATGCACACACCATCCTTCCTACAGTCTTAAGAAGACAAGTGGAGCATGCAGACACTCATGCTTGCACACACCACCCTTCCTACAGTCTTAAGAAGACAAGTGAAGCATGCTGCCACTCATGCATGCACACACCATCCTTCCTACAGTCTTAAGAAGACAAGTGGAGCATGCTGCCACTCATGCATGCAAACACCATCCTTCCTACAGTCTGAAGAAGACAAGTGGAGCATGCAGACACTCATGCATGTACACACCATCCTTCCTACAGTCTTAAGAAGACAAGTGGAGCATGCAGACACTCATGCATGTACACACCATCCTTCCTACAGTCTTAAGAAGACAAGTGGAGCATGCAGACACTCATGCATGCACACACCATCCTTCCTACAGTCTTAAGAAGACAAGTGGAGCATGCACACTCATGCATGCACACACCATCCTTCCTACAGCCTTAAGAAGACAAGTGGAGCATGCACACTCATGCATGCACACACCGTCCTTCCTACAGCCTTAAGAAGACAAGTGGAGCATGCTGCCACTCATGCATGCACACACCATCCTTCCTGCAGTCTTAAGAAGACAAGTGGAGCATGCTGCCACTCATGCATGCACACACCACCCTTCCTACAGTCTTAAGAAGACAAGTGGAGCATGCTGCCACTCATGCATGCACACACCAGCCTTCCTACAGCCTTAAGAAGACAAGTGGAGCATGCTGGCACTCATGCATGCACACACCATCCTTCCTACAGTCTTAAGAAGACAAGTGGAGCATGCTGCCACTCATGCATGCACACACCACCCTTCCTACAGTCTTAAGAAGACAAGTGGAGCATGCTGCCACTCATGCATGCACACACCATCCTTCCTACAGTCTTAAGAAGACAAGTGGAGCATGCTGCCACTCATGCATGCACACACCATCCTTCCTACAGTCTTAAGAAGACAAGTGGAGCATGCTGCCACTCATGCATGCACACACCACCCTTCCTACAGTCTTAAGAAGACAAGTGGCGCATGCTGCCACTCATGCATGCACACACCATCCTTCCTACAGTCTTAAGAAGACAAGTGGAGCATGCTGCCACTCATGCATGCACACACCATCCTCCGACAGTCTTAAGAAGACAAGTGGAGCATGCTGCCACTCATGCATGCACACACCATCCTCCGACAGTCTTAAGAAGACAAGTGGAGCATGCAGACACTCATGCATGCACACACCATCCTTCCTACAGTCTTAAGAAGACAAGTGGAGCATGCTGCCACTCATGCATGCACACACCATCCTTCCTACAGTCTTAAGAAGACAAGTGGAGCATGCAGACACTCATGCTTGCACACACCATCCTTCCTACAGTCTTAAGAAGACAAGTGGAGCATGCTGGCACTCATGCATGCACACACCATCCTTCCTCCAGTCTTAAGAAGACAAGTGGAGCATGCTGGCACTCATGTATGCACACACCATCCTTCCTCCAGTCTTAAGAAGACAAGTGGAGCATGCTGGCACTCATGCATGCACACACCGTCCTTTCTACAGTTTGAAGAAGAGAAGTGGAGCATGCAGACACTCATGCATGCACGCACCATCCTTCCTACAGTCTTAAGAAGACAAGTGGAGCATGCAGACACTCATGCATGCACACACCATCCTTCCTACAGTCTTAAGAAGACAAGTGGAGCATGCACACTCATGCATGCACACACCAGCCATCCTACAGCCTTAAGAAGACAAGTGGAGCATGCAGACACTCATGCATGCACACACCATCCTTCCTACAGTCTAAAGAAGACAAGTGGAGCATGCTGCCACTCATGCATGCACACACCATCCTTCCTACAGTCTTAAGAAGACAAGTGGAGCATGCTGGCACTCATGCATGCACACACCATCCTTCCTCCAGTCTTAAGAAGACAAGTGGAGCATGCTGGCACTCATGTATGCACACACCATCCTTCCTCCAGTCTTAAGAAGACAAGTGGAGCATGCTGGCACTCATGCATGCACACACCATCCTTCCTACAGTCTTAAGAAGACAAGTGGAGCATGCTGGCACTCATGCATGCACACACCATCCTTCCTCCAGTCTTAAGAAGACAAGTGGAGCATGCTGGCACTCATGCATGCACACACCATCCTTCCTCCAGTCTTAAGAAGACAAGTGGAGCATGCTGGCACTCATGCATGCACACACCATCCTTCCTACAGTCTGAAGAAGACTAGTGGAGCATGCTGGCACTCATGCATGCACACACCATCCTTCCTACAGTCTGAAGAAGACTAGTGGAGCATGCTGCCACTCATGCATGCACACACCATCCTTCCTACAGTCTGAAGAAGACAAGTGGAGCATGCAGACACTCATGGATGCACACACCATCCTTCCTACAGTCTTAAGAAGACAAGTGGAGCATGCTGGCACTCATGCATGCACACACCATCCTTCCTACAGCCTTAAGAAGACAAGTGGAGCATGCTGGCACTCATGCATGCACACACCATCCTTCCTCCAGTCTTAAGAAGACAAGTGGAGCATGCAGACACTCATGCATGCACACAACATCCTTCCTACAGTCTGAAGAAGACAAGTGGAGCATGCTGCCACTCATGCATGCACACACCATCCTTCCTACAGTCTTAAGAAGACAAGTGGAGCATGCTGCCACTCATGCATGCACACACCATCCTTCCTACAGTCTTAAGAAGACAAGTGGAGCATGCTGGCACTCATGCATGCACACACCATCCTTCCTACAGTCTTAAGAAGACAAGTGGAGCATGCTGGCACTCATGCATGCACACACCATCCTTCCTACAGTCTGAAGAAGACAAGTGGAGCATGCTGCCACTCATGCATGCACACACCATCCTTCCTACAGTCTTAAGAAGACAAGTGGAGCATGCTGCCACTCATGCATGCACACACCGTCCTTTCTACAGTTTGAAGAAGAGAAGTGGAGCATGCAGACACTCATGCATGCACGCACCATCCTTCCTACAGTCTTAAGAAGACAAGTGGAGCATGCAGACACTCATGCATGCACACACCATCCTTCCTACAGTCTTAAGAAGACAAGTGGAGCATGCAGACACTCATGCATGCACACAACATCCTTCCTACAGTCTGAAGAAGACATGTGGAGCATGCAGACACTCATGGATGCACACACCATCCTTCCTACAGTCTGAAGAAGACAAGTGGAGCATGCTGCCACTCATGCATGCACACACCGTCCTTTCTACAGTTTGAAGAAGAGAAGTGGAGCATGCAGACACTCATGCATGCACGCACCATCCTTCCTACAGTCTTAAGAAGACAAGTGGAGCATGCAGACACTCATGCATGCACACACCACCCTTCCTACAGTCTTAAGAAGACAAGTGGAGCATGCTGGCACTCATGCATGCACACACCATCCTTCCTACAGTCTTAAGAAGACAAGTGGAGCATGCAGACACTCATGCATGCACGCACCATCCTTCCTACAGTCTTAAGAAGACAAGTGGAGCATGCAGACACTCATGCATGCACACAACATCCTTCCTACAGTCTTAAGAAGACAAGTGGAGCATGCTGCCACTCATGCATGCACACACCATCCTTCCTACAGTCTGAAGAAGACAAGTGGAGCATGCTGCCACTCATGCATGCACACACCGTCCTTCCTCCAGTCTTAAGAATACAAGTGGAGCATGCTGGCACTCATGCATGCACACACCATCCTTCCTACAGTCTTAAGAAGACAAGTGGAGCATGCTGGCACTCATGCATGCACACACCATCCTTCCTACAGTCTTAAGAAGACAAGTGGAGCATGCTGCCACTCATGCATGCACACACCATCCTTCCTACAGTCTTAAGAAGACAAGTGGAGCATGCTGCCACTCATGCATGCACACACCATCCTTCCTACAGTCTTAAGAAGAGAAGTGGAGCATGCTGCCACTCATGCATGCACACACCATCCTTCCTACAGTCTTAAGAAGACAAGTGGAGCATGCAGACACTCATGCATGCACACAACATCCTTCCTACAGTCTGAAGAAGACAAGTGGAGCATGCTGGCACTCATGCATGCACACACCATCCTTCCTCCAGTCTTAAGAAGACAAGTGGAGCATGCTGGCACTCATGCATGCACACACCATCCTTCCTACAGTCTGAAAAAGACAAGTGGAGCATGCAGACACTCATGCATGCACACACCATCCTTCCTACAGTCTTAAGAAGACAAGTGGAGCATGCAGACACTCATGTTTGCACACACCATCCTTCCTACAGTCTGAAGAAGACAAGTGGAGCATGCAGACACTCATGCATGCACACAACATCCTTCCTACAGTCTGAAGAAGACAAGTGGAGCATGCTGCCACTCATGCATGCACACACCGTCCTTCCTACAGTCTGAAGAAGACAAGTGGAGCATGCTGGCACTCATGCATGCACACACCATCCTTCCTACAGTCTTAAGAAGACAAGTGGAGCATGCTGGCACTCATGCATGCACACACCACCCTTCCTACAGTCTGAAGAAGACAAGTGGAGCATGCAGACACTCATGCATGCACACACCACCCTTCCTACAGTCTGAGGAAGACAAGTGGAGCATGCTGCCACTCATGCATGCACACACCATCCTTTCTCCAGTCTTAAGAATACAAGTGGAGCATGCAGACACTCATGCTTGCACACACCATCCTTCCTACAGTCTGAAGAAGAGAAGTGGAGCATGCACACTCATGCATGCACACACCATCCTTTCTCCAGTCTTAAGAATACAAGTGGAGCATGCAGACACTCATGCTTGCACACACCATCCTTCCTACAGTCTGAAGAAGAGAAGTGGAGCATGCAGACACTCATGTTTGCACACACCATCCTTCCTACAGTCTGAAGAAGACAAGTGGAGCATGCAGACACTCATGCATGCACACAACATCCTTCCTACAGTCTGAAGAAGACAAGTGGAGCATGCTGCCACTCATGCATGCACACACCGTCCTTCCTACAGTCTGAAGAAGACAAGTGGAGCATGCTGGCACTCATGCATGCACACACCATCCTTCCTACAGTCTTAAGAAGACAAGTGGAGCATGCTGGCACTCATGCATGCACACACCACCCTTCCTACAGTCTGAAGAAGACAAGTGGAGCATGCAGACACTCATGCATGCACACACCACCCTTCCTACAGTCTGAGGAAGACAAGTGGAGCATGCTGCCACTCATGCATGCACACACCATCCTTTCTCCAGTCTTAAGAATACAAGTGGAGCATGCAGACACTCATGCTTGCACACACCATCCTTCCTACAGTCTGAAGAAGACAAGTGGAGCATGCACACTCATGCATGCACACACCAGCCTTCCTACAGCCTTAAGAAGACAAGTGGAGCATGCAGACACTCATGCATGCACACACCATCCTTCCTACAGTCTTAAGAAGACAAGTGGAGCATGCAGACACTCATGCATGCACACACCATCCTTCCTACAGTCTTAAGAAGACAAGTGGAGCATGCTGGCACTCATGCATGCACACACCATCCTTCCTACAGTCTTAAGAAGACAAGTGGAGCATGCTGCCACTCATGCATGCACACACCATCCTTCCTACAGTCTTAAGAAGACAAGTGGAGCATGCTGCCACTCATGCATGCACACACCATCCTTCCTACAGTCTTAAGAAGACAAGTGGAGCATGCTGCCACTCATGCATGCACACACCGTCCTTTCTACAGTTTGAAGAAGAGAAGTGGAGCATGCAGACACTCATGCATGCACGCACCATCCTTCCTACAGTCTGAAGAAGACAAGTGGAGCATGCAGACACTCATGCATGCACACAACATCCTTCCTACAGTCTTAAGAAGACAAGTGGAGCATGCTGCCACTCATGCATGCACACACCATCCTTCCTACAGTCTTAAGAAGACAAGTGGAGCATGCTGGCACTCATGCATGCACACACCATCCTTCCTACAGTCTTAAGAAGACAAGTGGAGCATGCTGGCACTCATGCATGTACACACCATCCTTCCTACAGTCTTAAGAAGACAAGTGGAGCATGCTGCCACTCATGCATGCACACACCATCCTTCCTCCAGTCTTAAGAAGACAAGTGGAGCATGCAGACACTCATGCATGCACACACCGTCCTTCCTACAGCCTTAAGAAGACAAGTGGAGCACACAGACACACATACTTGGGCATGTGTACTTAATAAACGTGTATAGATGGACGGGGCAGCAGACTTTGTTCCAGTACTGTGGTAAAAAGCAGTGCAGTGTGCTTTAATTTTCTCTTTAGGCTGTAAATACCCTTCGTAGTTTACTCAAAAGCAGTACAGTTTGCACACCTTTCTCACTGTAGTTAGACGCAGTGCAGTTCCCACAGATCTGTGCAGTAAAAAGCACTGCAGTGTGCACAGATTTCTTGCAGTGCAGCACCCAGCAGTGCAATATGCACAGATTTCCTGCAGTGCAGCACCCAGCACTGCAGTGTGCACAGATTTCCTGCAGTGCAGCACCCAGCAGTGCGGTGTGCACAGATTCCCTGCAGTGCAGCACCCAGCAGTGCAGTGTGCCCAGATTTCCTGCAGTGCAGCACCCAGCAGTGCAGTGTGCACAGATGTCTTGCAGTGCAGCACCCAGCAGTGCGGTGTGCAGATTTCCTGCAGTGCAGCTTCCAGCAGTGCGGTGTGCACAGATTTCCTGCAGTGCAGCACCCAGCAGTGCAGTGTGCACAGATGTCTTGCAGTGCAGCACCCAGCAGTGCGGTGTGCAGATTTCCTGCAGTGCAGCACCCAGCAGTGCAGTGTGCACAGATGTCTTGCAATGCAGCATCCAGCAGTGCGGTGTGCAGATTTCCTGCAGTGCAGCACCCAGCAGTGAAGTGCACAGATTTCCTGCAGAGCAGCACCCAGGACTGCAGTGTGCCCAGATTTCCTGCAGTGCAGTGTGCCCAGATTTCCTGCAGTGCAGCACCCAGCAGTGCAGTGTGCACAGATTTCTTGCAGTGCAGCACCCAGCAGTGCAGTGTGCACATATGACTTGCAGTGCAACACCCAGCACTGCAGTGTGCCCAGATTGCCTGCAGTGCAGCACCCAGCAGTGCGGTGTGCACAGATTTCCTGCAGTGCAGCCCCCAGCAGTGCAGTGTGCCCAGAATTCCTGCAGTGCAGCACCCAGCAGTGCAGTGTGCACAGATGTCTTGCAGTGCAGCACCCAGCAGTGCGGTGTGCAGATTTCCTGCAGTGCAGCACCCAGCAGTGAAGTGCACAGATTTCCTGCAGAGCAGCACCCAGGATTGCAGTGTGCCCAGATTTCCTGCAGTGCAGTGTGCCCAGATGTCCTGCAGTGCAGCACCCAGCAGTGCAGTGTGCACAGATTTCTTGCAGTGCAGCACCCAGCAGTGCAGTGTGCACATATGACTTGCAGTGCAGCCCCCAGCAGTGCAGTGTGCACAGATTTCCTGCAGTGCAGCACCCAGCAGTGTGGTGTGCACAGATTCCCTGCAGTGCAGCACCCAGCAGTGCAGTGTGCCCAGATTTCCTGCAGTGCAGCACCCAGCAGTGCAGTGTGCACAGATATCTTGCAGTGCAGCACCCAGCCGTGCGGTGTGCAGATTTTCTGCAGTGCAGCACCCAGCAGTGCAGTGTGCACAGATTTCCTGCAGTGCAGCCCCCAGCAGTGCAGTGTGCCCAGATTTCCTGCAGTGCAGCACCCAGCAGTGCAGTGTGCACAGATGTCTTGCAGTGCAGCACCCAGCAGTGCGGTGTGCAGATTTCCTGCAGTGCAGCACCCAGCAGTGAAGTGCACAGATTTCCTGCAGAGCAGCACCCAGGACTGCACTGTGCCCAGATGTCCTGCAGTGCAGTGTGCCCAGATTTCCTGCAGTGCAGCGCCCAGCAGTGCAGTGTGCACAGATTTCTTGCAGTGCAGCACCCAGCAGTGCAGTGTGCACATATGACTTGCAGTGCAGCCCCCAGCAGTGCAGTGTGCACAGATTTCCTGCAGTGCAGCACCCAGCAGTGTGGTGTGCACAGATTCCCTGCAGTGCAGCACCCAGCAGTGCAGTGTGCCCAGATTTCCTGCAGTGCAGCACCCAGCAGTGCAGTGTGCACAGATATCTTGCAGTGCAGCACCCAGCCGTGCGGTGTGCAGATTTTCTGCAGTGCAGCACCCAGCAGTGCGGTGTGCACAGATTTCCTGCAGTGCAGCACCCAGCAGTGCAGTGTGCACAGATGTCTTGCAGTGCAGCACCCAGCAGTGTGGTGTGCAGATTTCCTGCAGTGCAGCACCCAGCAGTGAAGTGCACAGATTTCCTGCAGTGCAGCACCCAGCAGTGCAGTGTGCCCAGATTTCCTGCAGTGCAGCACCCAGCAGTGCAGTGTGCACAGATGTTTTGCAGGGCAGCACCCAGCAGTGCAGTGTTCACAGATTTCCTGCAGTGCAGCATCCAGCAGTGCGGTGTGCACAGATTTAAGTAAAAACCATTGCAGTTCATACAGATTTCTCAAGATTCATCATCCTCGTCTGCATTAAAAAACACTGCACTGATTACCGGTGCCTAAAGAATCCCTTTTAAATCTCTCTGTATTGGGCACTGGGCTGTTTATAACGTATGTAAATCAATCAATCAATCAGGGTTTTTTGAGAGTGCACTACTCACCCGTGAGGGTCTCAAGGAGCGGGAGATGGCTGCGAGAAGTGCGTTTGTCATTGGCACCAAGGGCAGTGCCCGAACGGTGGAGCTGCGCGGGGGGAGAGCAGTGACTCCGACCAGGAGGTCAGAGGTCCAGAGTATTTGTGCAAAAAGTCCTCTAGTGCTGCCCTGGTGGTCTGCCGCGGTCTGCAGAAGCTAGTCTTCAGACTTTCCTGGGGTGGGGGAGGGCGTTCGTGGTACAAGGGGTGTATCTCTGGGACAGTTTGCCTGTCCGCGGAGCTTGGACAGTTTAGGAGGTTGCTATAAACCTGCTTGCTTACTCTGGAAGTGTTGGCAGTAGGAATGCCCTTCTTTTTCAGACAATAGAGAGCTTTAGAAATGAAGTAATAATAATAATAATTAGTGTAGTAAATGCCAGTGAAGTGTGCACTGATTTTTCAGAGTGTAGTAAAAATCCCTGGAGTGTGCACAGACTTCTCGTAGGATAGTGAACAGAAATGCAGTTCACAGTTATTCTCAAAGTGTTGTAAACTGCCGTACAATGTGCAAAGATTCCTCACAGTGCAGTAATATGCAGTGCAGTGCACAGATCCCTCATAGTGCGGTAAAACGCAGAATAGTGTGCATAAACTCCTCATAGTGCAGTAAGATGCAGCGCACAGACCTCTCATTGTGTAGTAAGATGCAGTGCACAGATGCCGACTTCTCACAGTGCAGTAAGATGAAGGGCAGTGTGCCCAGATTCCTCACAGTACAGTAATAAGAAGTGAAGTGTGCACATACTCCTCAGAGTGCAGTAAGATGCAGTGCACAGATCCCGTCTTTAACACAAATGATGCCCACAAACACCCCCAGGGCGGAAGGAAAGCCCCCCAGGCCTTCCGGATAGAGGAGCCCAGCTCAGCCCCAGAGCCCCCCGGATAGAAGAGCCCAGCTCAGCCCCAGGGGCCCCCGGATAGAAGAGTCCAGCTCAGCCCCAGGGGCCCACGGATAGAAGAGCCCAGCTCAGCCCCAGGGGCCCCCGGATAGAAGAGCCCAGCTCAGCCCCTGGGGGCCCCGGATAGAAGAGCCCAGCTCAGCCCGAGGGCCCCGGGATAGAAGAGTCCAGCTCAGCACCAGGGGCCCGGATAGAAGAGCCCAGCTCAGCCCCAGGGCCCCGGGATAGAAGAGCCCAGCTCAGCCCCAGGGGCCCCGGATAGAGGAACCCAGCTCAGCCCCAGGGCCCCGTTATAAAAGAGCCCAGCTCAGCCCTTGGGGCCCCGGATAGAAGAGCCCAGCTCAGCCCCAGGGCCCCCGGATAGAAGAGCCCAGCTCAGCCCTGGGGGCCCCGGATAGAAGGGCCCAGCTCAGCCCCAGGGCCCCCGAATAGAAGAGCCCAGCTCAGCCCCAGGGGCCCCCAGATAGAAGAGCCCAGCTCAGCCCCAGGGCCCCGGGATAGAAGAGTCCAGCTCAGCATCAGTATCACGCATCAGGCGTTAGACTAACACATTTCAGTGTGGTGGTCCGCATCACCGCACTGAAATGCATTGTCGCTCATAATAGCGCCTCCTGAGTTGTCAAGCAGGAGCCCTAGTAATCATACACCACTGAGCAGTATTGAAACTAAAGATGAAGGGAGGAGTAGCAGCGCGCCCTGCACTCTGCTCCCGGGGCCGGCTCAGAGTCTACAGCTATAGCTGCTACTCTGTTACCGTATAACATGAATGATGTACACGAAGATTTGCCACCGGCAGCGCAATTTGTTACATTGATGCTTCCGTGACTCAAAGTCAGGAGGTTAGGAAAAGCATTGTTGTAGCACACACCTCCTGCTGCCGCCAGTGGCTGGAGTGAAAGTTTCAGCATGCTGGCACCACAGTTAATTTAAATTAATTAATCACGCACCGGAGGGAGCCGACTCACCGCACCAGGGCGCGCCAGCAGTTGAGTGACCTGTCCTCCTGTGGCAGGGCGTAGCGCAGGAGTTGAGTGACCTGTCCGCCCGTGGCAGGGCGTAGCGCAGGAGTTGAGAGATCTGTCCGCCCATGGCAGGGCGTAGCACAAGAGTTGTTTAGCACATAGGAGCACACCAGTCTCTCCACGCAGCTGCTGAACCTCCGAGGGTGGAGTCGTTGAAGCCACGGCGAGGGCAAAGTGAGTGTAGCCTGGAGAGTGAACTCTCTTTACTCTGCTTCATTATAAATATGCTTTCACTGTTATAAAGCGCTTGCCGCAACCTGCCTTCCTACTTCAACCGATCTGGGTTTTTATGATCCCTGTCTTCCTCCTTCACCCCCCTGTGTTGATCCCCATGTCTGCGCACCTCTCGCTTAAGTATTGTGCTTAACAGTCGACACAGGTCATCTCAAGGCTCCTTGCTAAGCCACGGTGCAATAGTCGGTGAATACCGGCACTCGTACAATGGTGCTTCCCCGTGCCTGGCCTCTGCTCTTCCCCGCATTTGCGGTTATTAATGGCAGGACTGACCCAGCGGCCAGCCTTGAGAGCCGCACCCTGAACTAAGACATCTGGGGACTGAGTCCTTGCATCTTGGAAATGCTGGGTTCAGCTACAGGTAGAGTGGGGACAGGGGGAGCAGGGTTTGGGGGAGAGCAGGGTGTGAGTCCTTGCATCTTGGAAATGCTGGGCTCAGCTACAGGTAGAGTGGGGACAGGGGGAGCAGGGTTTGGGGGAGAGCAGGGTGTGAGTCCTTGCATCTTTGAAATGGTGGGCTCAGCTACAGGTAGAGTGGGGACAGGGGGGCAGGGTTTGGGGGAGAGCAGGGTGTGAGTCCTTGCATCTTGGAAATGCTGGGCTCGGCTACAGGTAGAGTGGGGACAGGGGGAGCAGGGTTTGGGGGAGAGCAGGGTGTGAGTCCTTGCATCTTGGAAATGCTGGGCTCAGCTACAGGTAGAGTGGGGACAGGGGAGCAGGGTTTGGGGGAGAGCAGGGTGTGAGTCCTTGCATCTTTGAAATGCTGGGCTCAGCTACAGGTAGAGTGGGGACAGAGGAGCAGGGTTTGGGGGAGAGCAGGGTGTGAGTCCTTGCATCTAGGAAATGCTGGGCTCAGCTAAGGGTAGAGTGGGGACAGGGGGAGCAGGGTTTGGGGGAGAGCAGGGTGTGAGTCCTTGCATCTTGGAAATGCTGGGCTCAGCCACAGGTAGAGTGGGGACAGGGGGAGCAGGCTTTGGGGGAGAGCAGGGTGTGAGTCCTTGCATCTTGGAAATGCTGGGCTCAGCTACTGGTAGAGTAGGGACAGGGGGGCGGGGTTTGGGGGAGAGGAGGGCGTGAGTCCTTGCATCTTGGAAATGCTGGGCTCAGCTACAGGTAGAGTGGGGACAGGGGGAGCAGGGTTTGGGGGGAAAGCAGGGTGTGAGTCCTTGCATCTTGGAAATGCTGGGCTCAGCTACAGGTAGAGTGGGGACGGGGGAGCAGGGTTTGGGGGGAGAGCAGGGTGTGAGTCCTTGCATCTTGGAAATGCTGGGCTCAGCTACAGGTAGAGTGGGGACAGGGGGAGCAGGCTTTGGGGGAGAGCAGGGTGTGAGTCCTTGCATCTTGGAAATGCTGGGCTCAGCTACTGGTAGAGTGGGGACAGGGGGGCGGGGTTTGGGGGAGAGGAGGGTGTGAGTCCTTGCATCTTGGAAATGCTGGGCTCAGCTACAGGTAGAGTGGGGACAGGGGGAGCAGGGTTTGAGGGGAGAGCAGGGTGTGAGTCCTTGCATCTTGGAAATGCTGGGCTCAGCTACAGGTAGAGTGGGGACGGGGGAGCAGGGTTTGGGGGGAGAGCAGGGTGTGAGTCCTTGCATCTTGGAAATGCTGGGCTCAGCTACAGGTAGAGTGGGGACAGGGGGAGCAGGGTTTGGGGGAGAGCAGGGTGTGAGTCCTTGCATCTTGGAAATGCTGGGCTCAGCTACAGGTAGAGTGGGGACAGGGGGAGCAGGGTTTGGGGGAGAGCAGGGTGTGAGTCCTTGCATCTAGGAAATGCTGGGCTCAGCTACAGGTAGAGTGGGGACAGGGGGAGCAGGGTTTGGGGGAGAGCAGGGTGTGAGTCCTTGCATCTAGGAAATGCTGGGCTCAGCTATAGGTAGAGTGGGGACAGAGGGAGCAGGGTTTGGTGGAGAGCAGGGTGTGAGTCTGTTAGACCTGTCTGGCTTTTTGCGTAGTCCCTCCAATTTATTATTTATTTTGTCCCCTTTTTGCCCCTCATACCCTTAATAATTTTTGTCCACTAACTTTTTCTAGGTGTTGGCCAAGGGGATAGGTGTTCTTTTTCCCCTCATAGTTTTTCACCTCAGGCCCAGAGGCCTGTTCTGATAGGAAAAGTTGGAACCACAAAATGGTGGCTACCAACTGCCCTAACTGCCAAACCCAGAACTTGCCCATAGACTAGTATAGGGCGTTCCAGAACCTTCTGGTCCTTTCTGGACCACTGAGGGTCAGCCTATATAAGGCGGAATGCGGGGCAGCCATTTTGTCTACCTGAGAGAGTCAGCTGGAGGACAGGCTATCTTGGAAGGTGGGGGGAGACTAGTGAGGGGGTTGATCTCCTGGACTGGGAAGCAGCCTAATTAATCCACTTCTCTACTCCTCCTTTGGGATCCTTGTCTTGTCCCCGCTGTGGAAGTTTAAGGGAGACCCTGGGCGCCTGACTGACCCCTAGGTTCAAAATAGTGGGGTGTAAACAGGAGAAGGAGACTGCGGCGCTGTGGAGCGCAGTCCTCTGCCCAGTGGTAGGAACTGAACTAAAGAGGACTCCTGTGGCCCGTTATCTGTCCAGTAAGGAGGGCTGGTGTTCTAGTGCTGAAAAAGTGCACTGTGGCTTTATCCTGTGGAAGCCCCTTTGATTCCCCCTCCCTTTTGAGGGCAAGAAGTAAGCTTTTGGCCTGGGTGGCGCTGGGCACCTCTTACCTGTGTCAGGACTGGCAGTGAGCCGACACTCTACTAACTGACAAGGTGTTGGAGATTGGAGGAAGGTCCCATTAAGCCTGGGCAGTCTTGTGAGGCCATCGCCGTGAACGGGACTCCGGGGGCGCCTACCGCGCTCTGTGTCATCGCCCGGTGGAATCAGGAGAGAGAGAGCGTAGTGCTCATGCCCGGCGCCAGCGCGCTAATTCCCCACTGAATTGGGGACTGCCTTGCAGGAGGGGCCTAGGACCGAGCAGGCCCGGTGCGGAGACACTTTCCCTCCGCGCATGCGCGGAAGAACCCGTGTGTGGAAGTCGACGACGTCCGCCGCTGAGGAGAGCTGAGAGGAGGAGGCGGCTTCGTCGAGTGGCTGGGGACCGATTCGAGCGCCGAGGGACAGATCCTTGACGGTGAGGAGCAGCCCTGTTGAGTGGCTGTATCACCGTGTCAGCGCTCCGGTTTTGCTCCTGGGAGGGCCTCCGCTCCTCTGTGAGGGGGCGGGGAGGCCGAGCAGTGGAGGAGAAGCGTCTTGAGGCACAGAGGGTGAGCGGAAGATCCGCCTGCTGGCCACCCTCACAAGTAAGCAGGGAGGAGTGAGGGGTGGCAAGGGAGAGCTGGTTAGGCCTCCTGATCGTCTGGCTTCCTCCCCACACTGGGCAGTACTGAGTGAGAGGAAGAGGGTGGAGGGCCTGGAAAAGGAGTGGCATAACTTTTACAAACTGACTGATTCAAGAAGCCTGGTTACCTGTGGGGTGCAAGGAATATAAAAGTCTCAATAAACCCCTGGTTCTTGACAATTAGTGACAGCTTGCCCCCCCTCTGATGGAGTAGAGTTTCTGAGGAGCCAAGTAAAGCGCAATGCATAGTTAACTGTCCTATGAAAGTAGAAGGGTTACCTACCAGACATGGTTATGGTGCATGTTTAAATGTAATGAACTATTGAAATTAATTGATAACTTGCGTAGCAGTTTAAAAGTATTATTGCTGGGGGGCGTGGCCAAGATGGCGACGGAGTAAGACGCTCTCTGCGTTCCCTCCGGCGCCGAATTCTACAAAGCACCGAATAGCACCCCCGGGACCGTGCTTTGACCGGTGGTTCTGTAGCCTAGGGGCACCGGAGCATAGTGGCTGAGTACTGGCGGCAGCGTTGGTCCCTCGGAGCGTCCCGCGAGGAGAAGCGCGCTCTTGGAGCGGAAGCGGTGAAGGGCCTGTCCGACGCCGGACTGGCGTAGAAAGGAAGCCGACAGGAAGTGCAGGCTGAGCGGTTGCCGTGAGGTGGTGGAGGTCGGCCCGATCCCTGGAGCGGCGCCTCATTGGCCTCAGTGACCGACGGGACCTCCGGAGGTCGGCATTGCTCCGCTGCCCCCTTCCCGTGTATCGCGCTGGAGGAACGGCGGCTGAGCTGGGGGCTGTATGCTGATCGGCGGAGCGGAGGGCCTGCAGCACGGACTGAGGTGAGCGCCTGGAGGCGGCCGGGGGGCTCAGGACCGCGATCTGGCCGGCGAAGGGCGACGACTGAGCCGGACTGCTGGGCGGGAGCTGTGAGGAGGCGGCATTGGGCTCTGGCCGGGAGTGCGGACGGCCTGGTGCGGGTTGGGCGGCCCCCCCGGGGCGGGTCGCCTGCAGATTACGGCCACGTGCAGCCTACGCTTGCGGGGCACCCTGGACGGCGGCGGCCTGTAGTGGAGGGGGAGACGAAACGCCTGGAGTCTCAGCTGTGATCTAAGGCCTGCGTGAGGCTTGGCTCGGAGGGCCTGCGCCTTGCAGTGACTTGGGCGCCATTGAATCTGGGAGCGGTGGCCCAGACATGTGAGGCGCTCACTGGTCTTTGGGGACACGCACACCGTTGAACTGTGACCTGGGGGGGGCTGTCGCGAGATCTACAGGGCGGGCTGAGCAGTGGAGAGGTCCGGATATAGCGGCCCTAGCACCTCGAAGAAGGACGCCGGGAGGCCCCCGTGACCGGCGATTGCCGCTGTGAATTGTGGTTGACGGCGACTTGGGATCAGCTTGGGGAGACGCACACGGCAGAACTTGTGATGGCGAACAACCAGAGGAGGGGGAAGCCTAACAAGGATGGCCTGGCCAGGGGCTCCACTCTTCCGCCATCGCCTGGGGCGGGCTCCTCCTCCATGTCAGGGGACGGTGAGGCGCCAGTCACGAAAGCATTCATGACTGAGCTGTTTGCTTCCATTAAAGATGACATCTCAGAGCTGCGGTCCCAACTCGCGTCGGACCTTAGGGAGGTGAGGAGAGACCTGGATGGGGTTGGCGAGAGGGTAGCCACCCTAGAGGACCATGATCTTACCCTGGCTAATGATGTCCATCAGCTGCAACAGGATGTGCTGCGTCTTAGGGAACAGAATCTGGATCTGCAGTCCCACGCGGAGGATCTGGAGAACCGCTCCAGGCGGAACAACATCCGTATTAAGTCGGTACCATGGGACGGGGAGTCCGGCGATTTGAGAGGCTATATCCTGGAGCTGTTCCGGCAGATCTTGGGCGACGAAGAACTTACGGATGTCAAGATGGACAGGGCCCATAGGGTTGGTCTTCCTAGGCGCGGGGGGGGCCCTCCGCCGGACATTCTAGTCTGCATCCACGATTTTCAGTTGAAAGAGCGCATTCTGAAGAAGGCCCGGGAGGCTACGTCTATCCAGTTTCGTGGACACCACCCGCAGCTGTACCAGGATTTGGCAGCCTCTACACTTCAGAAGCGGCGTGAATTCAGGCCAGTGACTGCCTTCCTGCGGGACCGCGACATTGCTTACTCCTGGGGCCACCCGTTCCGCATCATATTTCGTTGGAACAACAGGCTTGAACAGATCAGGTCCCTTCAAGCGGCCATGGATCTCCTGGGGATCGACGGACCGGATGCTTCACCTGGCGACAGGAGTCCCTCTGCAAGGGGCCGGCGGAGGTCCCCCTCCTGGCACAGGGTGGGCGGGGAGGGGGGGAGGAGGGTGCCTGACAGGCCCACCAGCATGCAAGAACGGGTCGACGCGGTGGCCTCGGTTGCCACCGCCACGCTATCTGCCTCTCAGCTTGGTTCCGGGGCGGCGTGATTTCTGAAGAGGGATCTGGCTGGCGCCGGAGGGGCGCACCCCTATAGGTATCATGGGTTCGTATGTACTTTGGGAGAAGACGCCCAGATGCGAGACTCGTGGGGGACATCAGCCGATGTCTCCTTGCCGTCCCATGGAGGACTCTTTTGGACTTCTGATGGTTTGTGGGGGGATTTCTGGGGGGGGGAGGGTCTTGGTGGGGTTGTTTGGGGTGTTGGGGTTGGGGGCGAGGGGGGGTGTTGGTGGTGACGCGGTTGTGCTGTGGCTGGTGCTGTGTGGTGGTGAGTGGGAGACTGAGAGGTGCTGTTGGTGTGGGGGATGCGTGGCGGGTGGGCATGGGACTCGAGGTTGGGACTGTGGGGCGGAGGGTTGGCGGGGGCTTGATCTTAACATGTGTTGTGCCCAGGGCATCTTCCGGCGGGGGTGGAGGGCCTGCCCCCGAGTTATAGAGGATTCTTGTTTTTTGTCTCCCGATGCCTGTTAGCATAGGGACATGGAATGTTAAGGGACTGAACTCTCCGCAGAAAAGGCATAGGGTGTGGAAATACATAACGGACCACCACTTGGATATAGTGGGTCTGCAGGAAACTCACCTTACACGCACGGATGAGCTGCGGCTTAAGCATAAGGCATATCCTCTGATATACAGATCCTCTGCTTCCACAAAGCACAGGGGGGTGGCCCTCCTCTTCCATGCCTCGCTGCGTTTCCAGCCTATGGCGATGCGCACGGACAGGGAGGGTCGCTGGTTGATGGTGAGGGGGTTGGTTCAGGGGAGGCTCTGTACCTTTGTTGTGCTGTATGCTCCTAATACTGGCCAGAATAAGTTTTTACAAAGTTTACTGCAGAAAGTGGGTGATTTTGTTGAAGGGCAGTTGTTCATCATGGGGGACTGTAATTTGGTGTGGGACGGGGTGCTGGATTGTTCTGGCGCTCGCAGGGCGGATACTGGTGTGTTCTCAGAGGTGTCGCGGCAAAAAGTGGTGGACATGGGGTTGGTTGATGGGTGGCGGTCTCTACATCCAACGTCCAGGGATTACACGTTTTTTTCTAATGTACACCGCTCATATTCCCGACTGGACCATATATTCCTTAGCCAGGCTCTTAGAGGAGATGTCATTGACTCCACCATACTGCCCCTCTCGGTCTCGGACCACAGCATGCTGGTACTTACTCTGCGCTGGTCGTCGACAGGCTCCGGGCAACGGAAATGGTATTTCCCGGCCTCGGTGCTTCGAGACGAGGCTTCTAACAAGGCGCTGCGGGTGGCCATTAGGGAGTTCTTTGCCCTCAACCCTCCGTCGGATACCTCGGTAACCAATACGTGGGATGCCTTTAAGGCGTCCATCAGGGGCACTTGTTTGGGCCTTAACGCACAACTCAATAGGATGCGACGCAGGGAGAGGGAGGCCCTGGAGGCTGAACTGGCCTCTCTCGAGCAGGCGCATAAACTCAACCCCTCGAGGGTGACCCTCCGGCCCCTCACGGCGGTACGGGGGAAACTGAGGGCCCATTACAATAACAGGGCGGAGTTTACCCTACTGAGGTTGGGCCGACAGTCCTACTCTTGTGGTAATAAGGTGGGGAGGCACTTGGCCCGACAGCTTCGTGACAGGCGGGAACGTGAGTACATTGGAGGGATTCGCGACTCTGCTGGACAGCTGCAGCATCGGGACGAGACGAAGGCGGCCCTCTTCGGTCGCTTTTACTCGGACCTATACAGGGGGGAACAACTAGGAACGGCTGCCCAGAAGGCATACCTGGGGCGTCTAACCCTTCCGCAGGTGTCTAAGGAATGGAATGAGCTCTTAGGGGCACCGATTACCAGGGAAGAGGTGCTAGCGGCTATTACGAACTTGAAGCTTCACAAGGCGCCTGGTCCGGACGGTTACACTGCTGTGTTTTATAAATCTTACGCCTCCGAGCTTTGTGATTTCTTGGTCGCCCTTTTTAATGATGTGGCCGCCTCTGGTTCCTCCACTGGCTCCCTGGCAGAGGCGATGATTACGGTATTGCCAAAGCCGGGGAAGGATCCGGCACAATGCGCCTCCTTTCGCCCGATAGCGCTTCTTAATCTGGACGCCAAACTATATTCGGCGATCCTGGCGCGTAGGCTCCAAGACCTTATGCCGGCGCTGATCCACCCGGACCAGTCTGGCTTCATCAAGGGACGCCAGACGCATGATAACACACGTCGGGTGGTGCATCTTATAGAAAAAGCGGAACGATTTCGTATACCGGCGGTTCTAGTGGGCCTGGACGCCGAGAAGGCCTTCGATCGGGTGGATTGGGGGTTCCTTTTCAATACCATGACTGCCTTTGGTTTTTCGGAGACCTTCATCACTATGGTGAGGGCCAACTACTGCTGCCCCCGGTCCCGAGTTGCGGTGAATGGTCATGTGTCGGCATTTTTTGCTCACACTCGCGGCACCAGGCAGGGGTGCCCTCTGTCCCCCCTGCTATTCGCGCTGAGCATTGAGCCGCTGGCGGTGGCGGTGCGGGAGCATGAGGGGATCCGAGGTTTACCATTCGCGGGGGAACAGCATAAGATTTCGCTCTTCGCGGACGATGTCTTGCTCTCTGTTACTGACCCGGAGAGCTCGCTTCCCTGCGTCCGGGAGGCCCTGTTGGAGTTTGAGGGAGTGGCGGGCTTTAAGGTCAACTATAGCAAGTCGCACATCCTGAATCTTACCCTGTCGCAGGTCGAGAGGGACAGGGTGCTGCCGCTGACTCCATTGGCCTGGGCCACGGATTCGATTGTCTACCTGGGGGTCCATCTGACTCCGACGGTGGGCGGGCTATTCCAGGCTAATTTCCCATCCCTGCTGGCGAAATCCCGGGCGGAATTGGATAGGTGGAAGCCGAAGTTTCTGTCATGGCTGGGCAGAATCCATGCCGTGAAGATGGTCCTCCTCCCTAAATTCTTATATTTGTTCCAAGCCTTGCCTATCCCCGTGGGCAGCGATTTCTTTCGGCGCCTCAAGACTTCTTTATTGCGTTTCGTGTGGCAAGGGGGTCAGGCACGGGTCTCCTATGCGGTTCTCCGTCGGCCGAGATCGGAGGGTGGGGTTGGGCTCCCGGACCTGCAGTTGTATTACAAAGCAGCGCAACTAAGAGGTTTGGTAGAATGGTCGCAACAGACCTCCGAGAAACACTGGCTCCATATGGACCGATGCGTTGCCGGCAGGTCAATCTGGGACCTGGCCTGGAAACCGAAGAAGGACCGCCCCCTCAATGCATATATCAGCACTCCCACCGGCACGGTGTTGAAGGTGTGGGACTCACTGGCGGGAGATGACCGTTGGACCACGTTCCCTTCGCCGTTTACGCCCTTGCATTTCAACCCGGCTTTCCCACCGGCGCTACAAGAGGGGCCGTTTGCAGTGTGGAGGGAGGGGGGGTGTCGGGCGTTGACCCATTTGTTCCACGGCCTGGACACCCTCACTTTCGCTAATTGTATGAGGGATTATGGGGTTCCCCAGACTGAGCAATTCCGGCATGTGCAGCTGCTTCACTGGGCTACGTCGCCTGGAGTGGTGGAGGCGGCTACGAGACCACCGACGCCGTTCGAAGCTTTTATTTTGCGGACGTCTGCCATGAAGGGGGCCATTTCCTTCCTTTACCAGCTGCTGCTTCAATCGGCGATAGCTCCTCGACCTCGTTATATGGGGCAATGGGAGGAAATGCTGGGGCGAGATGTCTCAGACGCGGAATGGTCGGCGCTGTGGCGCGACTTGTCGTCCTTTAACCATTCCTTGCACTTGAGGGAAGCCCACCTCAAAACGGTCATGCAATGGTATATGTGCCCGACTAGGCTTCACCGCATTTTCCCGAGGACCTCGGATAAGTGCTGGAGGGGTTGCGGACTTTTGGGGGACTTCCGCCATATCTGGTGGGACTGCCCGGTGATCCGTCCGTACTGGGAGGAAATCCTCTCCCACATGAAGGACATCTTGACTTATCCCATTGATGACTCTATGGCCTGTGTCCTGCTTGGGCTGCGGGACCCTGGCCTCATCTATCAGACCAGAGCAGATAAAAAGATTTTGTGGCTGTGCCTCGGCGCAGCGAAGCTCACACTGGCTGCGGCCTGGAAGAAGAAGGAGGCCCCGGCGGTCTCCTTGTGGCACGCGCGGCTGTGGAGGTTGCTCAGTCTGGAGAGAGTGGCGGACATCTTCCTGGGCCAGTATAAGAATTTCCGGTATCAGTGGGGTCCTCTGGTTACGTTTCTGTCTAAGGGGTTGCCCTCGGCCGTATGTCCGGCCTCTTTGAGGTCGATGCACCTCTTTCAAGTGTGATGTAGGTATGATTGAGTGTTGAGTGAATGGCGTCACCACCGGGGGGAGGGAGGGGGTGGGGTGGGGATGTTGGTTGTTTCTGTCTTTGGGCTGTGGAGGATCCACGAACTGCTTATCTGCACCGCTTGTATGGCACTTGGAGGGCTGGGGTCCGGCACATTGCGGCACTGGTTGTCTCAGCTGGACTGACCTAATGACAAGCTGGTGGAACACTGTGTACAATGGTCCTAATTGCTATGTGGTCTCGCGCCTGGGCTGGATATGCATATGGAATGGCTTGAGTCACTGTTGATGTGCGTACAAGGATTTTACCATGTTTTGGGTTCTGTGCGGTTCCCCCGCAGCCCTCTGTTTATTTTCTTGTGCAACTCAAAATAAAATAAAAATTTTACAAAAAGAAATGGGTGGACTGCGAGGGACCCTCCGGCTCCAACTAGCTCAGAGAACTGTTAACGACAAACAGTGGGACACGGCGAGAGCCTGGGTGATGATGGTGGACCTGCTTAAAAATCCGACTGACGATAAGGACTGATCCTTCCGGCTTTGGGTGTCTTTTCTGCAACATGGCCCACAACTGCAGACTACAGGGTGAGAGGGTGGGTGGGGGGACCGCTACCGTGGCTGCATCACCCCAGGAGGAACATGGATCACTGACATAGGGAATCTGATGGAGGGTGTGGAGTGAATAATGCACAACAAAGGTGCTGTTAGGAAAAGCGACATGTCTGAGGGGAGGAGGGAGGTGGCGGTATGGGGGAGTTCAGGGGTGGGGATTGTGCTGGAGTGGTGGGTTATGTTCATTGTATTCTGAATTGATGATTTACTGTGCGCAGTGCTTGTTTAAGCTGGGAGCCAGAGGACTCAGCCTCTTGGGGCCAAGCTACTCGAAGGAAGGACTATGCCCCCCACATTCGGAGGGACTCTTCTCCCTGCAACAATGAGTGGGGTGGCCTGGACGAATTGGCGAGTTGTGGGGCTATGTCATGATGTGGACACAAATGTCCGTTGAATACTGCTGATATAATGAAGTCTATGAGCTTGTGTGTCTGTTGCACCTGATCAGATTATGTAAAATCAATAAAGTTTGTTTCAAAAAAAAAAAAAAGTATTATTGCTATTTCTGAGACCAATTGTAGAGTACAGGTCATATTTAAACTAGCCTATGGAAGTGTAAGTGTTACCTGCCAGACAAGGGTAAGGAGCGTGACTAAATGTATGGTACTGTAATTGCTGGTTGCTAAAATGTGTTAGTAGTTTAAGAGTATAGTAATGCTTCCTTGGCAAACTGAAGTGCCTAAACTGTACATTTTGAAACTGAAGAGCAGAGGATATTATTTTTATATACCAGTACATATTTTCATAACAAATTGGTGTAGTGTCCTTTTTAAGTGTTATTGCGTGGATTTACTGCTGGGTGGTCTGCAACCTTCACACTTGTGCCTTTAGGATTGCATGTCTTACCCCTAGGCCAGGCTACCCTAGGTGACCTGACATCCCAGGTTCCAACAGAGTCCTTCTTCACAAGTTGACCTCGCACACCAAAAACAGTATAATAAACACGATATTAGTGCTTGGTAAACATTTGTTTTGTGACAAAGATGGAATCCAACAGTTCTCCCAAGAAAATTCCAAGTCAATTTTCTTCGTTTTCTTCTTTCTTTTATTATTCAAAATTCGCAGATAAAAATAGCCAACGCGTTTCGTCCGAAACCGGACTTCTTCAGGGCTACATTTAAAAAAGATACAAAAGTATATATAAGTGTGTGTATAGATACAGAAGTACGTGCACAGATAAATAGATCATACAATTTAAACTCAGAGAAACAATTTATAATACACCAGACAATTTAGAAATGTACAACATACGAAAAAGAGGACTTGGAAGAAATGCATATAAATTCCAGGGAGAACATATGTTGTTGCCAAAAATTATTCTAGATATAAAACGATATACTGTATACAGAGTATTATTAACCTAACCATTTAAGAAAGGGATTGTGAAACGAGAGTGACTACTGAACTCTAACTTAAGTACACATTATGGTATTTACATAACAACTTTATAAACATAAATGGTTTTAAATACCTTTACGCAGTGTATTTTTATGCTATGCGTCCCATCCGTCTTGATAGTTGTCTGAACAATGGGGTTCTATAAGTAAATATATCCATGTTTTAGAGAGCATGGTCATATTTAAGATCCTATATTAACAAACAACCGTTGGTATCTATAAGGTTTAAAACTAGTTTTGGTAGAAGCATAGTCGATATCTAAATAGTATGCCTAATCTATGGGGCTATTTTATGAAAATATGCTTTTATTTAAAAACAATAAACTGGCAAAGGAGAGCCTACCTGTTTAAAAACACAAAAGTGTATATAGGGGTTAGAGAACGTTTGTTAATCACAGAGATGGGAAAATGAGCACTTACTATAATTGTGTAGTTGGCAAATCTAATAACATCCATTCGTTAAGATCCAGTGGGGCAAGAGAAGAACAAAGTGTATGCCTGAAAAGAAGGATTGGCAGAATATTACAAAGAGAAGTGAAAACTATATGTTATAAGACCAGAGACAACAGTTATTAATTAGTAAATGGTAGTCATCAGAATGAAAGCCTTTCTACATATATCCGTATGAGTAAACGAGGAGTGTTGGACAAATGTCTAAAAAGCCCATAATCACTGTAGTCAATATTTAGACATGTGCGATTTTGAACACATCGCGATAGTGAGGGAGTTCAACTAATTTGAGAAATAGCCTGAGAGTACTTAAATCCCTAAGAATTGAGCACTATCGATATTACGTAAAGATGCAAAAAATACGTGTTAGGTGAAAAACAATCACGCAATAAGGCTAAATATATTATGAAGAGCTATCTCATGGTACATAAGCACAAGCGGCAAACAGATAAAATAAGCCGATTGTGCATGATAATAGTAAAAAAGTAATCCCCAACCTGTTACACAGTAAGTCATGTACCGACCGAAAAAAGACACGAGAACGTGCCCGCCATCTTAGCGCGTATAGCCTGCATAGTCAGTCAGCTACAAAAGTCCATACACAGTAAATATTATGATAGGATTAGACCCAGTGAGGCAGCATAACTGTCAGAGGGTTATAAAAAGTATGTCTAAAAAGACAATTCAGGAACCCATATAGCGTTATCCTTTGGGACTCACCATTTATTCGTCGTCGTCGTCTCGTGCGTATGTGGTCGTCTGGTCTGCCGGTGAATAATGAGGGCATTTTTTGGAGGGTATATATATCCTCCAGAGGTGTATAATTAATCAATTGAGATCACTAATTAGTCAAACACTAAAAGCGCGCAGTCCCTGATGACGTGAAGGACAATACTAACATGGCCGCCATCTTAGTCTAGTCAAGAAAAGGCGGAGAAAGTAACGAAAACGGATGAAGAGATGGTCATGAGAAGCCATAGACACTTAGAAACAAGAGTCATACATATCGTTATTGGGCTTACAATTATATACTGGCGTGATGTGAACAATTTGAAAGCAAAATAAGCGCAATTGAATATTTTGCACATATTTATCAAAAAGTCCCGAATTATATCCCGTTTGAGGAATCTTTGCTCACCTCAAATATTGGCGCTTATATATGCACGATTAAAGGTAAGGAAGCTAAATAACGCACATACATTTATACTCACAGACCAGGCATGTATAATGGCCAGCAGTCTGGAAAAAGGGTCAGATGTTAGTTTAGAGAGAACGCACTCAATGTTGTACAAAACTGGCCATTGCGTCTATGGCCAGATATAAATGAGAATCTAATCGATATGGCTATACAACACAAATGTAGTCATGGTCATCAACCAGGCCAATGTATTGGCCAACAGACTAAGTATTAGATCATGGCATTGTAAACACATGTGACAAGTAGCAATTATTTGATACCTGATCAAATGATTGGTGTAATAGTAACAGAAAATGTTAGGTCTAAGTTCAAAGGAATAACTCAACAAAAAGCTCACATCAGTTACCCAGATGTGATACTAAAAAAGCCCCAGTCATTACACAAAGTTCTAACTTTATGTACTTGAATTTAGACATAAAACGACCAAGGACAGATGCAGTTGATCTAATGTGAAAATAACATGCAATGACATACAAATCAAGTCTCTAATGTATTTGTAAGAGACCGACAAAAAGAATTTCTGGGTCAGCAGTAATCTTACAAGGAAACCTCAAAAAGATAGGATGGAATAAGCTGATTCACAAAAAGTGATGGAATTCATTGTTCGCATTTAATCCCTGATCTACAGCTCTAAGTCTACATATCCAGCGGGCCTCAAGTTGTCTGAGGCATGTGATCCTGTCACCACCACGTTTTCCTGGCGCCACCCTATCAATTGCATGGAATTTGATTTCTTTTTCGTCCGGGTGGTTGCCTGTGATATCTTGTGCCACTGGGCTACGGAGATCATTGCTTTTGATGTTTCTAATGTGTTCCTGAATACGTGTTTTTAAGCATCTGGTGCTGCTACCAACATAGATCATGTTACAGTGGCAAATGATTACATAAACTACAAAAGTAGTATTGCAGTTAATAAAAGAAGTAACCCTATGTGTCCTAGGGCTGTTATACCTGTAGTCAACCAATTTGTTTATGCCGTATTCACACACTGTACAGTTACCACATACAAAAAAGCCAGCCGGCTTCTCTGTAAGCCATGCAGAGCCACTTGTCTTTGGGGGATCTACATGACTGGGGCAGAGAATGTTCTTAATGGTTCTGCCCTTTTTGTAAATGACCTTAGGTTTGTCAGGAATAATACCTTTCGGTAGTGTGTCAGATTTTAAGAGGTGCCAGTGCCGCCTCAAGATGTTGTATATATGATTACTATACATCCCGTATTCAGTTATGAAAGCACATTGATCATGGGGTACACTGGTGTTCTTTTTGTGTTGTTTGAGCAAGGTTTCATGGCATTTCTTTTTTCTAATTTTACTCTCTGCCCTGTCAACATCTTTCTCAACATACCCCCTCGCCAAAAAATTATTCTTCATTCTTTGTATGGTGTTTTCAAAGTTGGTATCTTCACTGCAAATTCGGCGAGCACGTATCATCTCACCATAAGGAATAGCCACTATGGTGTTCCTAGGATGACAACTTTCAGCATGAAGTATGCTGTTGCAGGAAGTAGGCTTTTTGTGCATTTTGCTCTGGATGCTGCCTTCTTTTATATAGAGATGCAAGTCAAGAAACACAATTTCACTTTGGGAGGAGCTCATGGTGAGCTTAATATTACGATCATTACTGTTAAGGAAGCGAAAGTAATTGGTCAACCCATCAGTACTGCCCTTCCAAATAAGGAAAATGCCGTCAATGTAGCGTACATAAAAAATTATGTCATCTATCCATTGACTTGCACCATGACCCCAGGCATGCTCCATCTCAAACAGACCCATAAAAAGGTTTGCATAAGATGGAGCAAACCTGGAGCCCATGGCAGTCCCCTGTGTCTGTAGGTACCAATCGTCTTCGTGCAAAAAGACATTGTGAGTCAAAATCAATTTGGCCATGTCCAGAAGCATCTGGGTATGCTCAAGGTGACAAGCATTACGTTTGAAAAGAAAGTACTTCAGAGATCTCATCCCATTCTCCAATTCTATACAGGTATACAAACTTTCCACGTCCATGGTTACAAACGTGAAAAGCTTGTCCTCCCAAATTACATCCTCTAATTTGCAGAGAAGTTCCCTGCTATCTTGCAAGTATGAAGGCAGGTTCCGTACAAAAGGTTGAAGAAAGGAATCCACGTATTCAGCTAGATGTTCAGTGGGACCTCCGTTGCCCGATATAATGGGTCTTCCAGGAGGAAATGCACCGCCCTTATGCACCTTGGGAAGGGCATAAATACATGGAAAACGTGAGTTGTCCGCCCTCAAATATCTGTATTCTGGGTCGGATATCAGTCCTGATTCCTTCCATTCTACTAGTCTCGAGTTGATCTTACTCTCAACATCTTTAATGGGATTTTTTCGCAATGGAGTATAGCAGGCAACATCATTCAACTGTCTCTTTATTTCATTGGAGTAGTCCATGAAATCCATTATAACAATATTGCCGCCCTTATCAGCCTCACGAACTACCAAGGACGAGTCATCACGTATGGTCTGCAAAAACAATTTATCAGATTTGCTGATGTTATAAGGATGTTTGCATTTGTTATTAGAATAATGCACGTCTTCTAATTTGTAAAGGTCCTGTGTCACTCTGATGGAGAACTCATCGATGGCAGTTTTAGAACTAGGTGGTATGAATTTTGAGCGATTTTTTAAGCCGCTATCTATAGTCGTGTCCTCATAGATATCAAGATTTCGGGCATGCATGATCAAATCTCCCACCATATCATGTTCATCCAATGTAGCAATAGTGTGGGAAGTGTCAACTTCAGCAATTGTAAATTCTGAAACATTTTTTACAGATTGAACAGGAACACGTATATCAGGTTGCTCAGCAAAGTATTTTTTTAATTTCAACTTGCGGGTGAAACAGAAAAGATCAACATGTACTTTGTCCAACATTTGTTTTTCAGTTACACAAAAGTTCAAACCTTTTTGCAGAATAGACATTTCTGAATCAGAAAAAGTTGTAGAGGACAAATTAATCACATTCACATCGTTACCTTTATCATTTACCATAGTCCTGTCCATTTCATGGTTCACAATCTGAGTACAATGGCCTATTGGTTGTTTCCCATTTTTGCCTTTGTTGTGGATCTTGTGTTTCTGGCCACCCCGCCTGGTTCTTCGTTTTGTGCTCTTTTTTTGTTGTTCCCCAGGCGGTACCTCTGTACCTCTTTTAACAAATCCGACTCTGGGATTGGGTTAGAGGTAGCAGTACTAGTTCCCTCCCCTGGGTCAGTTTCAATTGATGAAATAGAGGAGATAGACGTGCTGCTTGATGATATACTTGGTGTACGTATTACAGCAATAGGGGCCGTGGTATTTCTTAGGGCTACATCATCAAATTTTCGCGCAAAGGTAAATATACGTCCCCTTTCATAGTCCCCGCGATGTTGCTCTATTTTTTGTTGTTTCTTACCCTTGATGTATAGTTGGTAACTAGTCAATTCCTTTTTTAAGATCTCATAGTTTTTTTGGGTCAGGTCAGGTAAGTTCATTTCACTAATTTCTTTTTCTAGTGCCAGTATGTCTTCCCTTATTTTTTTGCCTCTCCTTTCAGCATTACGCACCAATATGTCCATCATTTTGAATGATGCGGCATGTAAACCTTCCTCCCATTCACCCAAAAGGTCCAATTCTAAATTCTCATAGTTTGGAAAGATAAGAATACGGAGTCCTCTGGGGATGCGTTTGTTCTCTAAGTATTTTTTGAGTGTCGCACCATCCCACCATTTGGCGAGCTCTTGTTTACGTAGTTTTTCTAGTCGGAAATGAAATGAACTTACCTGACCTGACCCAAAAAAACTATGAGATCTTAAAAAAGGAATTGACTAGTTACCAACTATACATCAAGGGTAAGAAACAACAAAAAATAGAGCGAGATCGCGGGGACTATGAAAGGGGACGTATATTTACCTTTGCGCGAAAATTTGATGATGTAGCCCCAAGAAATACCACGGCCCCTAGTGCTGTAATACGTACACCAAGTATATCATCAAGCAGCACGTCTATCTCCTCTATTTCATCAATTGAAACTGACCCAGGGGAGGGAACTACTACTGCTACCTCTAACCCAATCCCAGAGTCGGATTTTTTAAAAGAGGTACAGAGGTACCGCCTGGGGAACAACAAAAAAAGAGCACAAAACGAAGAACCAGGCGGGGTGGCCAGAAACACAAGATCCACAGCAAAGGCAAAAATGGGAAACAACCAATAGGCCATTGTACTCAGATTGTGAACCATGAAATGGACAGGACTATGGTAAATGATAAAGGTAACGATGTGAATGTGATTAATTTGTCCTCTAAAACTTTTTCTGATTCAGAAATGTCTATTCTGCAAAAAGGTTTGAACTTTTGTGTAACTGAAAAACAAATGTTGGACAAAGTACATGTTGATCTTTTCTGTTTCACCCGCAAGTTGAAATTAAAAAAATACTTTGCTGAGCAACCTGATATACGTGTTCCTGTTCAATCTGTAAAAAATGTTTCAGAATTTACAATTGCTGAAGTTGACACTTCCCACACTATTGCTACATTGGATGAACATGATATGGTGGGAGATTTGATCATGCATGCCCGAAATCTTGATATCTATGAGGACACGACTATAGATAGCGGCTTAAAAAATCGCTCAAAATTCATACCACCTAGTTCTAAAACTGCCATCGATGAGTTCTCCATCAGAGTGACACAGGACCTTTACAAATTAGAAGACGTGCATTATTCTAATAACAAATGCAAACATCCTTATAACATCAGCAAATCTGATAAATTGTTTTTGCAGACCATACGTGATGACTCGTCCTTGGTAGTTCGTGAGGCTGATAAGGGCGGCAATATTGTTATAATGGATTTCATGGACTACTCCAATGAAATAAAGAGACAGTTGAATGATGTTGCCTGCTATACTCCATTGCGAAAAAATCCCATTAAAGATGTTGAGAGTAAGATCAACTCGAGACTAGTAGAATGGAAGGAATCAGGACTGATATCCGACCCAGAATACAGATATTTGAGGGCGGACAACTCACGTTTTCCATGCATTTATGCCCTTCCCAAGGTGCATAAGGGCGGTGCATTTCCTCCTGGAAGACCCATTATATCGGGCAACGGAGGTCCCACTGAACATCTAGCTGAATACGTGGATTCCTTTCTTCAACCTTTTGTACGGAACCTGCCTTCATACTTGCAAGATAGCAGGGAACTTCTCTGCAAACTAGAGGATGTAATTTGGGAGGACAAGCTTTTCACGTTTGTAACCATGGACGTGGAAAGTTTGTATACATGTATAGAATTGGAGAATGGGATGAGATCTCTGAAGTACTTTCTTTTCAAACGTAATGCTTGTCACCTTGAGCATACCCAGATGCTTCTGGACATGGCCAAATTGATTTTGACTCACAATGTCTTTTTGCACGAAGACGATTGGTACCTACAGACACAGGGGACTGCCATGGGCTCCAGGTTTGCTCCATCTTATGCAAACCTATTTATGGGTCTGTTTGAGATGGAGCATGCCTGGGGTCATGGTGCAAGTCAATGGATAGATGACATAATTTTTTATGTACGCTACATTGACGGCATTTTCCTTATTTGGAAGGGCAGTACTGATGGGTTGACCAATTACTTTCGCTTCCTTAACAGTAATGATCGTAATATTAAGCTCACCATGAGCTCCTCCCAAAGTGAAATTGTGTTTCTTGACTTGCATCTCTATATAAAAGAAGGCAGCATCCAGAGCAAAATGCACAAAAAGCCTACTTCCTGCAACAGCATACTTCATGCTGAAAGTTGTCATCCTAGGAACACCATAGTGGCTATTCCTTATGGTGAGATGATACGTGCTCGCCGAAATTGCAGTGAAGATACCAACTTTGAAAACACCATACAAAGAATGAAGAATGAATTTTTGGCGAGGGGGTATGTTGACAAAGATGTTGACAGGGCAGAGAGTAAAATTAGAAAAAAGAAACGCCATGAAACCTTGCTCAAACAACCCAAAAAGAACACCAGTGTACCCCATGATCAATGTGCTTTCATAACTGAATACGGGATGTATAGTAATCATATATACAACATCTTGAGGCGGCACTGGCACCTCTTAAAATCTGACACACTACCGAAAGGTATTATTCCTGACAAACCTAAGGTCATTTACAAAAAGGGCAGAACCATTAAGAACATTCTCTGCCCCAGTCATGTAGATCCCCCAAAGACAAGTGGCTCTGCATGGCTTACAGAGAAGCCGGCTGGCTTTTTTGTATGTGGTAACTGTACAGTGTGTGAATACGGCATAAACAAATTGGTTGACTACAGGTATAACAGCCCTAGGACACATAGGGTTACTTCTTTTATTAACTGCAATACTACTTTTGTAGTTTATGTAATCATTTGCCACTGTAACATGATCTATGTTGGTAGCAGCACCAGATGCTTAAAAACACGTATTCAGGAACACATTAGAAACATCAAAAGCAATGATCTCCGTAGCCCAGTGGCACAAGATATCACAGGCAACCACCCGGACGAAAAAGAAATCAAATTCCATGCAATTGATAGGGTGGCACCAGGAAAACGTGGTGGTGACAGGATCACATGCCTCAGACAACTTGAGGCCCGCTGGATATGTAGACTTAGAGCTGTAGATCAGGGATTAAATGCGAACAATGAATTCCATCACTTTTTGTGAATCAGCTTATTCCATCCTATCTTTTTGAGGTTTCCTTGTAAGATTACTGCTGACCCAGAAATTCTTTTTGTCGGTCTCTTACAAATACATTAGAGACTTGATTTGTATGTCATTGCATGTTATTTTCACATTAGATCAACTGCATCTGTCCTTGGTCGTTTTCTGTCTAAATTCAAGTACATAAAGTTAGAACTTTGTGTAATGACTGGGGCTTTTTTAGTATCACATCTGGGTAACTGATGTGAGCTTTTTGTTGAGTTATTCCTTTGAACTTAGACCTAACATTTTCTGTTACTATTACACCAATCATTTGCTCAGGTATCAAATAATTTCTACTTGTCACATGTGTTTACAATGCCATGATCTAATACTTAGTCTGTTGGCCAATACATTGGCCTGGTTGATGACCATGACTACATTTGTGTTGTATAGCCATATCGATTAGATTCTCATTTATATCTGGCCATAGACGCAATGGCCAGTTTTGTACAACATTGAGTGCGTTCTCTCTAAACTAACATCTGACCCTTTTCCAGACTGCTGGCCATTATACACGCCTGGTCTGTGAGTATAAATGTATGTGCGTTATTTAGCTTCCTTACCTTTAATCGTGCATATATAAGCACCAATATTTGAGGTGAGCAAAGATTCCTCAAACGGGATATAATTCGGGACTTTTTGATAAATATGTGCAAAATATTCAATTGCGCTTATTTTGCTTTCAAATTGTTCACATCACGCCAGTATATAATTGTAAGCCCAATAACGATATGTATGACTCTTGTTTCTAAGTGTCTATGGCTTCTCATGACCATTTTTTACCAGTACAAGATGTCTGCTCGCACTTATGTCTTTTGGGACCTTAACATATTTGTCTTACCGTCCATAAATATTCCATAAATAGGCTCCTTTTTTAACTTGCTAGCACGATTTCTAATTATAACCATCCCTAGTAATATTATCGGCCACTAAACAATCTTGCTTTTTGCATAAAAGAACAAGAAACCGTCTCTTCATCCGTTTTCGTTACTTTCTCCGCCTTTTCTTGACTAGACTAAGATGGCGGCCATGTTAGTATTGTCCTTCACGTAATCAGGGACTGCGCGCTTTTAGTGTTTGACTAATTAGTGATCTCAATTGATTAATTATACACCTCTGGAGGATATATATACCCTCCAAAAAATGCCCTCATTATTCACCGGCAGACCAGACGACCACATACGCACGAGACGACGACGCCGAATAAATGGTGAGTCCCAAAGGATAACGCTATATGGGGTTCCTGAATTGTCTTTTTAGACATACTTTTTATAACCCTCTGACAGTTATGCTGCCTCACTGGGTCTAATCCTATCATAATATTTACTGTGTATGGACTTTTGTAGCTGACTGACTATGCAGGCTATACGCGCTAAGATGGCGGGCACGTTCTCGTGTCTTTTTTCGGTCGGTACATGACTTACTGTGTAACAGGTTGGGGATTACTTTTTGACTATTATCATGCACAATCGGCTTATTTTATCTGTTTGCCGCTTGTGCTTATGTACCATGAGATAGCTTTTCATAATATATTTAGCCTTATTGCGTGATTGTTTTTCAACTAACACGTATTTTTTGCATCTTTACGTAATATCGATAGTGCTCAATTCTTAGGGATTTAAGTACTCTCAGGCTATTTCTCAAATTAGTTGAACTCCCTCACTATCGCGATGTGTTCAAAATCGCACATGTCTAAATATTGACTACAGTGATTATGGGCTTTTTAGACATTTGTCCAACACTCCTCGTTTACTCATACGGATATATGTAGAAAGGCTTTCATTCTGATGACTACCATTTACTAATTAATAACTGTTGTCTCTGGTCTTATAACATATAGTTTTCACTTCTCTTTGTAATATTCTGCCAATCCTTCTTTTCAGGCATACACTTTGTTCTTCTCTTGTCCCACTGGATCTTAACGAATGGATGTTATTAGATTTGCCAACTACACAATTATAGTAAGTGCTCATTTTCCCATCTCTGTGATTAACAAACGTTCTCTAACCCCTATATACACTTTTGTGTTTGTAAACAGGTAGGCTCTCCTTTGCCAGTTTATTGTTTTTAAATAAAAGCATATTTTCATAAAATAGCCCCATAGATTAGGCATACTATTTAGATATCAACTATGCTTCTACCAAAACTAGTTTTAAACCTTATAGATACCAACGGTTGTTTGTTAATATAGGATCTTAAATATGACCATGCTCTCTAAAACATGGATATATTTACTTATAGAACCCCATTGTTCAGACAACTATCAAGACGGATGGGACGCATAGCATAAAAATACACTGCGTAAAGGTATTTAAAACCATTTATGTTTATAAAGTTGTTATGTAAATACCATAATGTGTACTTAAGTTAGAGTTCAGTAGTCACTCTCTTTTCACAATCCCTTTCTTAAATGGTTAGGTTAATAATACTCTGTATACAGTATATTGTTTTATATCTAGAATAATTTTTGGCAACAACATATGTTCTCCCTGGAATTTATATGCATTTCTTCCAAGTCCTCTTTTTCGTATGTTGTACATTTCTAAATTGTCTGGTGTATTATAAATTGTTTCTCTGAGTTTAAATTGTATGATCTATTTATCTGTGCACGTACTTCTGTATCTATACACACACTTATATATACTTTTGTATCTTTTTTAAATGTAGCCCTGAAGAAGTCCGGTTTCGGACGAAACGCGTTGGCTATTTTTATCTGCGAATTTTGAATAATAAAAGAAAGAATAAAATGAAGAAAATTGACTTGGAATTTTCTTGGGAGAACTGTTGGATTCCATCTTTGTCACAAAACAAATGTTTACCAAGCACTAATATCGTGTTTATTATACTGTTTTTGGTGTGCGAGGTCAACTTGTGAAGTTTGATGTATAGAACAAATTCCTATTTGTTTTATGTTGGGATCTAGGGGGTTGTATCCCAGACCATTTGCACCCATATTATAGTAACAATAGGAACTTGACCCTCGGTGCGGCCCTTAAAGCCTCAATCCCTTTTTCTGCTTTGACGAATCCAACAGAGTCCTTGCATCTTGGAAATGCTGGGCTCAGCTACAGGTACAGTGGGGACAGGGGGAGCAGGGTTTGGGGGAGAGCAGGGTGTGAGTCCTTGCATCTTGGAAATGCTGGGCTCAGCTGCACTTAGAGTGGGGACAGGGGAAGCAGGGTTTGGGGGAGAGCAGGGTGTGAGTCCTTGCATCTTGGAAATGCTGGGCTCAGCCACAGGTAGAGTGGGGACAGGTGGAGCAGGGTTTGGGGGAGAGCAGGGTGTGAGTCCTTGCATCTTGGAAATGCTGGGCTCAGCTACAGATACAGTGGGGACAGGGGGAGTAGGGTTTGGTGGAGAGCAGGGTGTGAGTCCTTGCATCTTGGAAATGCTGGGCTCAGCCACAGGTAGAGTGGGGACAGGGGGAGCAGGGTTTGGGGGAGAGCAGGGTGTGAGTCCTTGCATCTTGGAAATGCTGGGCTCAGCCACAGGTAGAGTGGGGACAGGGGGAGCAGGGTTTGGGGGAGAGCAGGGTGTGAGTCCTTGCATCTTGGAAATGCTGGGCTCAGCTACAGGTACAGTGGGGACAGGGGGAGCAGGGTTTGGTGGAGAGCAGGGTGTGAGTCCTTGCATCTTGGAAATGCTGGGCTCAGCTACAGGTAGAGTGGGGACAGGGGGCGGGGTTTGGGGGAGAGCAGGGTGTGAGCCCTTGCATCTTAGAAATGCTGGGCTCAGCCACAGGTAGAGTGGGGACAGCGGGAGCAGGGTTTGGGGGAGAGCAGGGTGTGAGTCCTTGCATCTTGGAAATGCTGGGCTCAGCCACAGGTAGAGTGGGGACAGGGGGAGCAGGGTTTGGGGGAGAGCAGGGTGTGAGTCCTTGCATCTTGGAAATGCTGGGCTCAGCTACAGGTACAGTGGGGCCAGGGGGAGCAGGGTTTGGTGGAGAGCAGGGTGTGAGTCCTTGCATCTTGGAAATGCTGGGCTCAGCTACAGGTAGAGTGGGGACAGGGGGCGGGGTTTGGGGGAGAGCAGGGTGTGAGCCCTTGCATCTTAGAAATGCTGGGCTCAGCTACAGGTAGAGTGGGGACAGGGGGGGGCAGGGTTTGGGGGAGAGCAGGATGTGAGTCCTTGCATCTTGGAAATGCTGGGCTCAGCTACACTTAGAGTGGGGACAGGGGAAGCAGGGTTTGGGGGAGAGCAGGGTGTGAGTCCTTGCATCTTGGAAATGCTGGGCTCAGCCACAGGTAGAGTGGGGACAGGGGGAGCAGGCTTTGGGGGAGAGCAGGGTGTGAGTCCTTGCATCTTGTAAATGCTGGGCTCAGCTACTGGTAGAGTGCGGACAGGGGGAGCAGGGTTTGGGGGAGAGCAGGGTGTGGGAGAACAGCGGCCAGGGATGATGCCGTTAGGTGTGGGTCAGGTGTGCGGGTTGAGAGGGAGGACTCAGCAGTGTAATTTAAGCGATGAGCCATCCAACGCGTCTTGTAATAACAATTACAGCGCCTGTTGCGGTGCCTCAGCATTAGGCTTGCCTAATCAATCCCCGGAGGTGCTGCTGTCGAGTTCGCGTGTTTGGTACTGACTTTTGGGTGTTGATTCTATGTTATAAGATATGTTGCTGAGACCCAAGCACATCTGTGCTGCTGGCGGCATTGCGTGCGGGCCTAGGAAAGTATCCACTTTGGGGTAATGATTTAGTTCGTTTTGGCCCGAGAGAGTAGTCATAGTTTTTATGAATAACTACACTTCCTGGCTGCCGACTCAGCTGTGACCCACCAATGTCACTAGTATGCATGACTAAGCCTTGCTTAGTCATGCATACTAGTGACATGCAAATAGAAGTGATGCAACATGTTTAGGTGCCATTCAAATGGAACAGAAGTATCACAGTTGTGCAGCGTGCATTGATAATCCTTCTGTACGCAAGTCATCTGTAGCATGGGAGCAGCTCCATGTTGCTCTTTCTCACCCAGGCTCCCTCTTGCTGTCGTTCGTTTGAATGCTCCTCCCGATCCCACAGTATTCCTCTCCCTTGAGTGCTGCTCCCCCCCTCCGCCCCCACCTCAGTCCTATGTATTTATATTACTGCTTTTTAATTTTATACTTCAAATAAAAAATTCGGGGAAATCGCTTTAAAAGCATAGCGATTTACCTATTCCTCTCGTAACAAAATGTCAAAAAGAGGCTCTTGAGTCAATTTGGAAACATGGTCATGCACAAGGCCCTTGCATAATGACACATATAAAGGATCACGTAGGCTCTATCACGCCTTTATTCCCTCTTTGTGCTCATGCCGTAAAGAGTACAGCATGATGGATGGGTAGAGCCAATAAGCCTCATAGACAAGACTTATTGCATTTGATGGGTTCCCTGAGGGGATCCAGTGGGGCCCAGTGGGCAAAGGCGGGCTGAGGGAGGAATCAAGTTGTTTTTCTTCTGCCCATCCTGCAACACTACTGAGGGCCAAGATAAGAATTTTGTTGGGGCCTTGCATCCTGTTTGGGCCGGGTCCCACGTGGGACAGAAAGGCCCTGGAGTCCACACTGTGATGGTCTGCAGCTGCGCACCATTAATAGCCAGGGAGGAGTCAGGGGCCTAGTCGGCAAAGCCTGGCTATGGCAATCTGTTGGTAATTGGCTTTTCTGTCGATCTGTCTGGCAACTAGTGGAGAAGTGTGGCTCAGGGGTTAGAGGCGGCAGACCCGGAAGCTGAGATCGGCCCTGGACCAGGGTTCAATTCCCCGCCTCGGCGGGTCTTGGGCTAAAAATTCCACGGACTCGATAATTCTCGCTCCGGTGCCTTCTCGACTCACGGGTTCACACTCTGCGACTCTGGGCAATAGCTTGCTTAATCTCCACAACGGCCCCTCGCGGCGGGATGCCTGGCTTTCACCTTGTGGATACCCTGCCGTCCCCTGTGGTTATCTCACAGGGGAATACCAAGACGGGTTCCCTAAGCAAGCGCCGGGAAACCCACTGCGGGTAGCTGTGCGCTATATAAGCTCAAATACATTTACATTTACAACACATCAATCATTCCAACCAGGCTCTAGCAGCCCAGCTTTGATGTTTTCCTGCCTCAGCCTGTTCTCCTGCCCAACCTTGGAGTATGTCTACCGTATGGGCACAGAACTTTAATACATAACTGCTTTTGAAAAACGTGTTTAATATCATGGTTACTCATTCGTTTAACACTATGATCTGGTGGTTACAAGGGCACACCCGTTTTTCAATTTCTGGTGCTTTGCAGTAGGTTTAAAACCTTGCAAGGGTTTCTTGTTGGTCAAATGGGTGTAATTTCTAATATTATGTTTCCCTATGTTTAATTTCTTGATTTTTGCTCGCGAGAAAGTGTCACTCTTAGTCCTTGAAATGTCACTCACAATTACATTAAAATTATGAAAATGTCACACATAGCAAACCTGCAGAGAATCCCTCCAGGATTATTCAGTCTATTTCTACAAACACAGCAGAAGGTGCAGACAATCTCCTACCTGAGCAGAGACCTGCGCAGATATGTCCAGGTTCTCTCCTCTCCCTGGGGCTGGGGCGGGGGGGGCAGATCTGGTGTCTCGGGGGGGGGGGGGGTCTGTGAGGGTCGAAAGATGAAGGTAACTGCTCACCAGACAAGGCTCCTTCCTCCTCTGCAGCAGGCTGAACACACCAGGAGAGGCCGGAAGTGATGCCAGCACCGCTGCTGGTGCTGTCTCTGCCGGCGCTGACCCGGAAGAGGAAACCCTTCTCCCTTTCATCCAATGTGCAGCTTAGCGGGTTTCATCAGCAGGCGAGGAGAACCCTCTAGTGGCCACTGACGGAACCGCCGCCTCCAGCAGTGAATACATTTCACACAAACAAGCATTTATACCTGTAAAGACCTGGGACTTCAGATGTAAGGCCGTGCAGCAGTGTGAGCCACCTGAGGCCTACCAAGCCACTACTCACGTCAATCACAGACCCATCCAAAGTCAGGCATGGCGGGGCCTCGGAGACAGACAGGGTTGAGAGCGGGAACCCTGGGGAACCGAACCACGACCGACCAGAAGCGCCCGCAAGTCCAGAACCCACTCTACGCCATGACTGAGAACTCGTATAGCGCTTATGCCGTGATGCTGCTCTCCTCGATCATCTTCGCCGTGGGCATCATCGGCAACATGTCCTTCATGTGCATTGTGTGGCATAAGGTGCACTGCTGACGGACCAGGAAGAGACAGCAGTCTGAACTCGTCTAGTCCAAGTAAGTGTTACTTAAGTTACATCAGCCCAACAGGCAAAGTGCTGCACGTCAGGCAGAGCCGTGACTGACTTAGAACTGTACAGTCAGTTTATTATTGTACTTTTGTGTCAGTACAGCTGCGGAGCGGCACAAGTCTGTCTGATCATCAACAGAAAAAATTATTTCACAAACAATAGCATCTGGAGGCAGTTACGTGATTGCTGTTTAAACGCTGCCGCCCGGCCCTCCGCACCGAGCACGCTCCCTCCTCACTTACTCTACTTAGACACTTACACACAGTTACACAGCGGAGGTGCTTTCGACTCCCCCCCCTTGGCCTCCCACTCGTAAATAACAATGGCATAAACTAACTTTGCCCGTCTGTGATTTAAAGCGTCAGGAAGTCCCTCAGCCCACCTGACCAATGTGCAAAAATCCCTTACTTAGCATTTACTTCATGGCAATGTCATTTTTGGAAAAGCCTCATGTTAGCCACAATTTCGTACCTTGACAATTGACGGGCAACTAATTATTACGTTGTTTGCAGAGGAAATAAGAGTCTGTATTTTAGAATAGCGCGGTTGAAATGAAGCATCATTCTTTTCTGCACCAATAATAACACTCTCTGTGCAGCTGAGATTGAGATTTGTATAATTGTACAGAGCGCACACTTGCAAAAGTGATTCAGAGTAACTGGCCCGTCTATATTTCTTGACGCACTGGCCTCTAAAACTTCCTTTTTGTCTGCTGCTTCCCAGTGTTGATCCACGACCACGAGTGAGGTCTTGTCAAGCTAAGCAAGTGTCTCACAGCCCCATCAAACTTCCTTCTCATGTGTCTTCATTGCCGCTATTAGTTTAAAAATGTAGTTATATTAGAAAGAGGTTGTATGCGCAGTATCGCAGTAGCGAGATCGGCATGGAAGAAAAGTGCATTTTCTCACCCGCAGCAGCCCGTCTGACCGAGACTTTAAAATGGCGGCCCTGCACGGACGAGCAGACGCCTGGTGAAGGAGGCAGATTCGAGGGCATCTCAAAGGCACTGCGGCAGATCCTGCGGAGGGAGCCGGACGGGAACAGCAGGAAGCGGGGCAGAAGGCGCCCTCGCGCCTGGACCTGGCACCGTCTGCTGAAAACTAATGGATGCTTCCTACGCCACTCCTCTGATGAAACAACGGCCCGACCAGGATCCCCCTGCAGCACGCCTGGAACCTCCTCTGCAGCCCCACGAGAAACCACCAAGTGAGACCCCAATCCGACCGAATACTCAGCCATGTGCACGGACTGCTGATCTTATTTTTGGAAGGATTCAAGTCCAACTCTCCACTGGAGTAGCGCCGGAGGTAGGACGCCTGACCCCAAAATGGCCGCCACGCGCGACCTCACCAACAACAAATGAAGCTCGCCGACTCCCAATGCCCCCAATTTGATTAAGCGGAGCACAGACTCCCAGGGGAGCACAAAGGGGAACCATACAAAAATATAATCGCTCTTGCCACTGTCCTGTCAGCAAGTCTGGACGCACGAAGAGCAATCTGACTGCCGGTCGCTCCTCACGCCGCATCGCTGCCGCTGCCCTCCGGAGATAAGTTCTGAGGCTGCATTCATTTGGTATTGCTGCTGCACTGATTTTATTTCATCGTCCTCCGTGCCCCTGCTGATACTGTTGTGCCTGCTTTATTATTGTGCTTAATTTAGTTTTGTGTACATCGCGATCCCCGCCACTGCTCCCCCGCGGCACAACCCACTCCCTCCAGCATCACCGATCCCCTCCCCACTCGCAACCCCGCACCCGCCTCCCAGCTGCTCCTCCCTCCCACTGGAACCAAAAGGAGAGGTCCGATAAGCCAGGAGCTGTGATCCGACCTGACCTGGTCAGTGCCGGTCGTTCCTCACGCCCCATCGCTGCCGCTGCCCTCCGGAGATAAGTTCTGAGGCTGCATTCATTTGGTATTGTTGCTGCATTGATTTTATTTTATTGTCCTCTGTGCCCCTGCTGTACTGTTGTGTTGTGAGGCTGCATTCATTTGGTATTGCTGCTGCACTGATTTTATTTCATCGTCCTCCATGCCCCTGCTGATACTGTTGTGCCTGCTTTATTATTGTGCCTAATTTAGTTTTGTGTACATCGCGATCCCCGCCGCTGCTCCCCCGCGGCCCCACGCCCGCTCCCTCCAGCATCACGATCCCCTCCCCACTGAAGGCACGCCAAAGGTAAGCTCGTCTACGCCCGTCCGCGCCTGGACCGCGCCCAGCGCCAGACCCCCTGGCCCACCCAGAGACCATCCCACCCGCCGAATTTACGACGCCGCAACCCTCACTGCACTCAACACCGGACGCCTTATCGACTGTCACAGAGCCGCCCCAGGAAGTACCCATGGACCCTTCACTTGCCATTCCTGCACGTTCTGCTGCATCAGGACCCAAGCTGCAATCACTAACACCAAACTGAACTCCAACAACAACCACCTGAAGTGCATCCTGCTCAACACCCGCTCGGTCCACAGACATGCCATTGAACTATGAAACCTACTCGACACCACAGCGCCGGACGTCGCCTTTCTCACGGAAACCTGGATGAACGCCTCATCAGCACCCGACATCGCCATAGCCATCCCGGACGGATACAAGATCATCCGAAGAGACCGCATCAACAAAACAGGAGGAGGCATCGCCATTATCCACAAGAACACCATCCGCATCTCGACCAACTCCGACGACACCCCCATAGCCACCGAACACCTCCACTTCCAAATCCAAACCGACCCCAAGACAACACTCTCATATACAGACCCCCAGGACCCCACACACAATTCAGCGAAGACTTCGCTGACTTCGTCAGCCCACACGCCCTCCCCTCCGAGGACTACATTCTCCTTGGGGACCTCAACTTCCACCTGGAAAATAACAATGACAACAACACCATCACCCTGCTGGACAACCTCGCCAATCTTGGACTCAGACAACTGGTGAACACCCCCACCCACTACGCCGGTCACACGCTTGACCCAATCTTCTCCTCCAGCAAGCACATCACCTTTAATTATATCATAGGACTCCACTGGACAGACCACAGCTCCGTCCACTTTAGCTTCAGAAAGACTACGACCCACCACCACCCGCAAGAAATTCCCCACCGAAACTGGAACAAAACTACCACGACCAGCTCACCACATCTCTGAACCAAAAACCCCTTGCCACATCAACGGACCCAAATTAAGCAGCCATCAATCTCGCAAAGTGGATCACCCACTGCGCTGATGAACTAGCACCCTTGAAAAACCATCCCAACAAGACAGGAAGCAAAAAAGCCTCCTGGTTCAATGACGACCTCAAGAACTCCAAAAAGAACTGCCGCACCCTAGAGAAAACCTGGCGAAGAAACCCCACCACAGACAACATGACCGCCCTCAAGAACGCCACCCGCAAACACCACCAGCTAATCCGCACCACCAAGAAATCAGCGTTCAAGGATCAACTAGACAACAACGCTCATAACAGCAAGGAACTCTTTAGCATTGTCAAAGAGCTCACCAATCCCAACGCCGGCAACAACGACATCACTCCCTCTCAAGACCTCTGCGACTCTCTAGCCTCGTTCTTCCACAGCAAGATAGCAGACATACGCAACAGCTTCTGCGACCAGTCCACTCCCCCCACCACCGAACCGAAGCCCCCCACCAACACCCTCCACGCCTGGACCCTGATCAGCAGTGAAGACACCATCCGCATGATGAACTCCATCCACTCCGGATCTCCAACCGACCCATGTCCCCATTACATCTTCAACAAGGCCGACTCCGTCATCGCACCCCAACTTCGGGACATCATCAACTGCTCATTTGACACCGCTACCTTCCCGGAAAGCTGGAAACATGCCAAACTCAGCGCCCTCCTGAAGAAACCTACAGCAGACCCCACCGAACTTAAAAACTACCGCCCCATCTCACTCCTCCCGTTCCCCGCCAAGGTCTTAGAGAAGACCGTTAACAGTCAGCTCGCCGCCTTCTTCGAATCAAACAATTCCCTCGACCCCTCACAATCCGGGTTCCGAGCCAACCACAGCACCGAGACCGCCCTCATTGCAGCCACAGACGACATCCGGACCCTGCTCGACAACGGAGAAACAGCGGCCCTCATACTCCTGGACCTCTCCGCAACGTTCGACACGGTCTGCCACCGCACCTTTGTACAACGCCTCAGTGACGTCGGGATACAGGATAAGGCATTAGCTTGGATCATCTCGTTCCTCGCTGGAAGAACCCAGCGAGTTTGCCTCCTCCCTTTCAGATCAGAGGCCACCGAAGTCATATGCGGCGTTCCACAAGGATCATCGCTCAGCCCCACCCTCTTCAACATCTACATGTGCCCCCTCGCATCCATCGCACGCCAACACAACCTCAACATCATCTAATACGCAGACGACACCCAGCTGATCCTCTCCCTCACCAAAGACCCAACCACCGCCAAAACCAATCTACACGAAGGGATGAAAGACGTAGCCGCATTGATGAAGAATAGCCGCCTAAAACTGAACTCTGACAAGACGGAAGTCCTCATCCTAGGCACATCTCCCTCTGCCTGGGACGACTCATGGTGGCCCCCGGCACTAGGCAATGCACCAAAACCAACTGACCATGCTCGCAACTTGGGATTCATCCTAGACTCCTCCCTCTCGATGACCAGACAAATTAACGCCGTCTCCTCATCATGCTTCAACATCCTTTGCATGCTCCGAAAGATCTTCCGATGGATCCCCACCGAAACAAGGAAGACAGTCAACCAAGCACTCATCACCAGTCGTTTGGACTACGGAAATACCCTTTACGCCGGAACCACAGCCAAATTGCAGAAAAGACTTCAACGTATTCAGAACACCTCCGCTTGACTCATCCTAGACATACCCCGCCACAACCATATATCCGGTCACCTGAGAGACCTGCACTGGCTCCCAGTCAACAAAAGAATCACGTTCCGTCTCCTCACCCACGCACACAAGGCACTACACGACCTAGGTCCCAGATATCTCAACACTCGCCTGACCTTCTACACCCCCACCCGCCATCTTCGATCGTCCAACCAAGCCCTCGCCACGATTCCACGCATCCGGAAAGCCACCAAGGGAGGAAGATCCTTCTCCTACCTGGCGGCCAAGACCTGGAACTCCCTCCCCACCCACCTCCGTCTCACACAGAACCACCTCTCCTTCAGAAAGCAACTCAAAACCTGGCTGTTCGATCAGTAGTGAACTCATCTTCCTTAAGCGCCTTGAGACCCTCCGGTGAGTAGCGCGCTATACAAATGTTTGACTTGACTTGACTTGAAAATGGCCGCCACTCACGACTTCCCCAACAACAAATAAAGTTTGCTGACTCCCAATGCCCCCAATTTGACTAAGCGGAGCACAGACACCCATGAGAGCACAATGGGGAACCCCTTGGAAAAAACTAATCGCTCTGGCCATCGCCCCGTCAGCAAGTCTGTACGCACGAAGAGCATTCTGACTTCAAAATGGCCAGGGGCACTCCTATTAGACGCATCGGAGAGTCGGATGGCCATAATTACAGACCCCGGTACGGGAAACACTTGGGGCACTGAATTTGTGGACCACAGACTCTCATGGATTTCTTTAATTTCCCTTCTGTCCTGCCCGCCATTTTGCTGCTGTTCTCGGCCGTCTTTCCTTTCCATTCCTTCGTCTTTTAACCTTTTCCCTCGTTTCCCCCTCGATGTTCCTCAAATGTTTTCTTCCCTTTTCTGCCTTGCCTTCTCTCCTTACCCTTGATTCCCTCCCACCCTCCCTTGGTGTTGTGACCACATGCCCCCCTACGACCCCACTTAAGGGACCTCTGCCTAAGAAATTCTACTATGTGTGTATACATATATATATATAGGGATAACTCTAATCACTAGTATATGCAGTAGACTGTTGTGCTCTCTTCCATTTCTATGTGACTCTTAGAGTATATCCATTCGTATCCCTTCCCTCTGTATATAGAGATAACTCTATTCACTAGTACATGCTGTAGACCTTTATACTATCTACCATTCTTATGTGACTCTTAGAGTATATCCACTTGTATCTCCTCCTTGTGTGACTTTACATCTTGTCATTTGCAATTTTTTCCGTGTGTAACCTTTTTGTAACGCATGTAATCCTAAGTCCTTATGTTTTTCAACTGGTGCTTATGTAAAGCGCTCTGACACCTTCGGGTAAAGTTCGCGCTATAGAAAATCGCATAAATAAATAAATAAATAAATAAATATGTTAGTGACCTTTCATTTCAGTTGTTTCCCATTATTTTCAAAATTTGTTTAGAGGTTCTCATTGTTCAAAATATAGAAATTTCTGATATTTATTTCTTCCAATCCACTTCATTCGATGACTTCTCGTGCCCCGGTACAGGGGGCAGTGTCTGTCCTCAGCGCATGCTCAGCTGGTGATATAGGGCCCGAGAGCTCTGTCTGTCCTCCGCGCATGCTCAGCTGTTGATATAAGGCCCGAGTGTGCCGTCTGTCCCCCGCGCATGCGCAGTGGTTCACCCAACAGACCCTCAGTAACCCTCTATCGGGTGCTGCGCAGTGGGATCGTAGTGTCAATACTCTGCGCATGCGCAATTGTTAATCAAAAGACAATCTTCAACCCGCACTCGCAGTTCTGTCTGTCCTCAGCGCATGCTCAGGTGGTTCATCCAAAAGACCCTCAGTAACCCTCGCTCGGGGGCTGCGCAGTGGGAACGAAATAGAAGAACACCGCGCATGCGCAGTTGTTAATCAGTAGCAATCGCCAGCTGTGATCAGTCCTCCGCGCATGCGCAGTTGTTAATCATTATGCAATCCCTGTCTATCCTCAGCGCATGCGCAGTTGTTAAGCATATGCAATCTTCACCAGTGTCAGTCTTGAGCGCATGCGCAGTTAATGCAAAGCCTCTACCCCGCGCTGATAGGTTGTTTGGCACAGGCGCCATTGACAGCTCCCTGGGTGTCCAGGTGGGTCTGGGACAAGGTGTCTCAGTTTCTAGTTGCTCAGGGGGCCCCATGGCGGGTGTTTGAAGAGTGGATACAGTTAAACGGAATTTCAAAGCCCCTGGCTTCTTGTTCCAGGTATAGTTGAGTGCATTCGGTCTTCTCATTTTTTCTGCTCAATGTAACAAAATGTTTACAATAGGAACTGATTCTAGTCTTATTTCTTACAGCTCGATCTTTCCACAAAGCAAATGGTGCAAGCACATTAGTTGTGAAGTGTTCACAGCTCTGGGGCCTATTTCCTTTAGGTGCTTAACTCTACAAGATGCTTACACTGCATAGTTATCAACATTATTTCGATTCTAATGGGAAAACTGTGAAAAGTAGTACATTCTACCTGGTCTTTTCTCACTGGTGCATTGCCCCAACCCCGAGAAAGATCTGTGTTCACGCCCTTGGATTTGTAAGCGCTGGACATGTGTATTGACCTGCCATTTGCACATTTGAGTCTAAATGACCAACCTGTGGCCTGCTGAGTTATGTGCCACCCTCTTTGTTTTATCAAAAATATATGTATTGCTTTAGCACGAAAATGCAAAAGGTGCACATGGAAAAGAGTTTGTTTTAAAAAGGCCGATATTGCTCATGGTAAATTGAAACTAGCATTTGCAATGCAATAGGTCTCGTATTTACCAGAGTTTCGTAAATGCGACACCTATTGCATTGCAAATGCCTGTTTGTAAAAACGCCCATGCAGCGCATTAACTTTAATGTTGGCCGGGCCCCTTTTCTTACACGAGCCGTGTCTAAAGAAAGGGGTGAGTCGCCATTAAAGTGAAAGAGCAGTATGGGGCGCTTTTACAAAACAACAATTTACAATGCACTAGGTCTCGCATTTACACGAGTTTGAGCTATTAACATTACAAATAACAATGCCTTTTATTTTTGATTCGTTTTTAAAACATAAATAAAAGGCATTGTCATTTACAATACCAATAGCTTAAACTCGTGTAATTGCGAGACCTATTGCATTACAAATGCTTGTACATAGATTGGTAAACAGAAACAGGCTGTCTTTTACTCAATGCAAACATGGAATGGGAGACAGATGTATTGATACAAAAACAGTCACATACATCAACACAGCACCCATTTAACGTCACAGCTACACCTGCCAATATTTGGAATAGCGGTATTTCATTTATTTCTTTTACCAATCAAGTGGCATAACGTATGCAAAATGAAGCCGCATCTACTGTAGTTAAATGAAGTAAGCCATCCCTTTCCTCAGGGCAGGAAAACAATGCAGCAAAATAGAAATGCGCACATGCTGCTGCTGTTAACCTGCTGCTCGCGGGTGTCTCCGCTCCAGATACAAGCTTCCTAGGACCGGTTTCTGTCATTTCAGCCGTCTTCAGCCAGGCTTGCTCGAATCCAGTGGCATAGTGAGCAAGGGACTCACGTCCGAGCATACCCTGCCAACTTATGGCGAACAAAGCAGTACAAAAGGGGGTGGTGATGGACCGCTTTGTTCAGCTGAAATGCCAGAAAACGGTCCTAGGAAGCTTGTTTCCGGTCCAGGGAAGGCATGGCTTGGCAGTTCGGGCTGGGCTGTTCCCATGAGGCACAGGGTCAGACAGATTTGCATATGGCCATGTCTGAACTGGGGTGGCAGAGTGGGCTAAAGAACAGTTATGGATTAAATCCAGATCTGTTGACTGGGTGTGAGTGTTTGATTGGTTCAGATGCGCCGTCCATCACCACCCCCTTTTGTACCCATTTGAAACCAGGCCTTTTTTCCCTTTATTACGCCACTCCCTTCATGGTGACATCACTCTTTCCGCATGTGCTTCCAGGGTGAGCAATATTCCTCGCCCCGGCCAGCACATGCGCAGGAGGTCTCTGACCTTCTGTGCCCTCGTCATCGTCCGTCCCTTGACGAAAAAAGACAAAACAGTCAGAGTCAGACTGACTGAATTTAATTTGTGACACACGGGGCAGTGAGCATTTCATTGATTTGACGCTGCTGCATTGCGTGCGTGTGGTACGTGTCTCTCTTGTCTTCCTCCCCGTCCCGACTCCCGAGGCTAGTGGGGCAACGGCCCATTCGCCCCTATGAACCAACCGCCACTGCTTATACCACGTGCAATTCATCCTCTCCAAAGCCAAGCCTCAAGAATTCCTGGGTGTGAAGGGCGGCTGATTCTGATTGGGTGCTTGATAGTTTTCCAGAAACTCATGTTCTTGATTTTTCATGTTTGTCAGTAGTTAATTAAACATGCCCAGGGGTTTTATCTCTTCAGTTGACAGAAGCTACAATAAAAGTTTCTTTGTCATTGCAAAAAAATATGAATGGCGAACGAGCCTCTGTCTGTCAAAGATTGGAAGGGCTGGGGAACTGTCATTCATCTCACTGCTAAGCAGGGCCATGTCATGCTTCATCCTCCGTCAGGCCTCTGATTTTGACCAACATCGCTTAGAACACTGGGACGTTAGAGCCCATCCTTTTAATGAGAAAAACAAAACTACAAGTCCCATAAGCAATAGTGGTGGAAGGTGTCACGCATGACCTGGGACAACTTCCGATTCAGCACATCCAGTTAAATTTGTTAAGTATTTGACACAATATTGAATTTATAACCTTTGTTTTTTATGGTCATGAGTCACCAGGATACTAAAACGTGTCTTTTATTTTCAAGGTCAATTAAGTAATGGTCATCAGCTTGGAAGCTCAGTTAATTCTTCAGTATTTGTCATTGATCTCCATGTGTGGCTGGTTTGGGTCTGCCCCCTGCATCGTTCCCGATAACTCACACAGGTAAGGACCTTGTAGCAGCAACATGATACCCCCATACTCGTCTGTAAGAAGTGCGCTCCGAGGCAGGTATCCGATCATTTTTGTGAAACAAGCAAGCACCAATATCTGCTATGTACATTTGTTAAAATAAAACAAAATCAAGTCAATTCAAAATATACTTTATTTGGCATAAACGAATACCATAAAAGTACAGTGTTAAAAAACAATATCTCATACATTATAAAAACCATACTAAAAACCTGTTTAACATCAATACATAAAAGATAAATGATTTGGCACGGGGATCATCTTATAGAAATGACAAGGAGGTACCCGGTTAAAAATGTTTCATCCAAAGTATAGTGCAAATCAGAGCAAATATTGAACACACAGGACCATTATTCCTCCCCTCTACTGGTTCTGAGTTTCATCGCTAATCTTAGAAAATATACTACACAGGAAAGTGTTAAAGGCTCTACTGACAATTTACAGAAACAGTAGGACCACCTTAACTTGTTTGAACTTGGCCTTCCTTAAAATACCTTTTAAAAATAGTCACCTAGGGTAAGCGTAAAATGGGCATAGTAGGACCAAATGGAGCGTATCCTGTGGAGACCGTTGGTCGCAGCCACAGGAGCCCTTACTCTCCAAATGCTTTGTATACCCTGCTAGAACCGCCAAAGTATGGTGTAACAAATCTAGCCTGAAACGGGTCATGAGAAATCTGTTTTGAGGATTGTAAATAAGACACAAATAAGGTTCCACGCCCAGGCACGACTTTGTTAACTGATGAGTTCTTACTGATGGCTTAGTCAGCTCTCTTGCTTCCCTATTTGACGTGGCTCTGTTTAAAAATTCTGACTTAATACAGCCCTTATCCTTAGATAGCAATTTAGTCGGGTAGGTAAAATATTCAACACAACCCATGGCTAACCGGTTTTCCTTGATGTGTCTACTCCAAGGAATATTGTAACTCCGTGCCCGTGCAATGCAGTCTGATATTATTTGTTGACTTAACGCCGCCTCTGGGTTTGTCCATACCTTAATCCAGCATGCGAGGGGCTTCCATTGCAGCCTATCGCACAGATGGGTTATACTCAGTTCCTCATGAACCACGTAGGAGGAAATGCTTTGTGGGACTTTCAGTACCCGCCTCAAATATTTGTTTCCTTCTATTTGTAACTTAAGCAGGTCTATAAAGCCCCAGACCTCACTCCCATATAAAACTTTGGCACAGCTTACAGAACTGTAGAGGTTCAGGATTTGTTCCGGAGACCATCGGCCTAGCCTTTTTGCAAAATTCATAGTTGCCCCTGTTGAGTTAATTAGTTTATTGCATTTCTCCTCCACAAGGGCTTTAAAACTAAGGCAACTGTTGAACATGATCCCCAGATATGAAAATGACTTGACCTTTTCCAGTCCCTGTGTGCCTATTGTAAATTTAGTTTTGCTGGATGGTCCTTCCCTACCTCCATAACATATGATTTGGTGAGGTTCGGTGACAAATCTAAGCTATCCATAAAATGGACAAAGCCATCTATGAGGCGCTGCAGTCCACGTGCAGTGCGGGCCAAGAGTACCGCGTCATCTGCATACAGTAACACCGGTATCCCTCTCCAACCTATCTGCGGGCAGTCCACCCCTAGAGCTACCAGCGCCTGGGTCAAACCATTTATATATAAAGTAAAGAGGAAGGGGGCCAAAATACATCCCTGCCTCACTCCCCTTGAGCATGGGACGTGGTCTGTGACTTTTCCCTCCTTATCATATCTGACCTGGGCAGAAGTATTCTGATGCAGTGTCCGTAATATATTTACCAGACCAGGGTCGACTCCCAAGGCCCCCAATAGTCCCCACAATTTCTTCCGATTTACTCGATCAAATGCCGCGGTGAGGTCCATGAAAGCCATGTACACCGTGCCCTCACTGGCTACGGTGTGCTTGGCTGCCAGGAGATATAAATTAAGGCATTGATCTGTGGTACCTAAACCCATACTGGGTATCCGTAATGATCTCATGTTACTCCGCCCAATCAATCAATCGGTTAAGAATGGCCCTACCTAGCACTTTCACGGTAACATCAATTAATGAGATAGGCCTATAGCATTGAGGGCTATTTCTGTCCCCTTTTTAAAATATGGGGACTATTGTGGCCGTAGACCAGGATATTGGCATCATTGTTTGCACTGCGGTATTCATTACTCTGGTGAGTATGGGCACCCAGAGTTCTTTCTGGCTTAAGAGTAGATCTGGTGGAATCCCATCAGGTCCTGGCGCCTTATTACGGGTTAGTCCCTCAATCCCCGCCTTTATTTCTCCCAAGGAAAAGGTAATCTGGGGTGGGTTCACACTTTCCAGTTCTCAATGATACCATGGTTATACAGGCCCTTGTAATGCTCAAGCCAGGTTTCTGGGAGGATGTGGCAGGCCAGCTTGCGTTTATTTGAATCCTGAAAGCATGGTTCATTAACAACTCTCCAAAAAGCAGTCAAGCCCTTTGTCTCGGCCGCTTCTCTCAAGTTTTCCTATACCTGGTTCTGCAATACGGTTCTGCTGCATCTTAGTGTTTTATTGTACCTAGCCCTGCAGCTTGAAACCTTCCCTCTGTCCCTAGTTACGCATTTCAGAGGCGATTTCAGATCCCACAAGGTGAGGGTGCAGTCATGATCGAACCACCTTGGTGCACTGTGTTCCTTGTTGATCTTCCTGCCCCTAAGTAAGCCATCTATTTGTTTGGCCGCTCCCTCAAATGCCTTGATCAGGTCTGCCCCCTCAACCTCCAAGTCCAAACACTTCCAAACGTTGGACTCGGCCTGTGTAAGTAAGATTCTGTAAAATGCCTCACTGTCCTTGTTGACCCACCTTAGTCTCCTACCTTGGTCAGTGGCTTTAATCAAACCTCTGGCCCCCCTACGTTGTGATAGAAGTACCGCATTTGGATCTATGATGCACGGGAGAAGCGGGTTATGGAGTGGTAGAAGAGGAGTAGTAGAGCGGTAGAGTGGTAGGATAGCAGTGGTAGAGGGGTAGTAGAGGGGTTGAGGTATAGTAGAGGGGTATACGAGGGGTAGAGGGGTAGGAGAGGGGTAGAAAAAGGGTAGAGGGGTAGAAGAGAGGTAGAGGGGTAGAAGAGGGGTAGAGGGTTAGAAGAGAGATAGAGTAGAGGTAGAGGGGTAGAAGGGTAGGAGAGAGGTAGAGGGGTAGAAGAGAGGTAGACTAGAGGTTGAGGGGTAGAGGAGAGGTAGTGCAGAGGTAGAGGAGGGGTAGAGGAGGGATAGAAGAGTAGAAAAGGGGTAGAGGGTTATTAGAGGGTTAGAGGGGTAGAAAGGGGTAGAGGGGTAGAAGAGGGGTAGAGCTGTAGAAGGGAGTAGAAGGGTAGTAGAGGGGTAGACAAAGGGTAGCGGTGTAGAGGGGTATAAGAGGGATAGAGGTGTAGTGGGGTAGAAGGGTAGAAGAGAGGTCGAGGGATAGAAGAGAGGTAGAGTAGAGGTAGAGGGGTAGAAGAGAGGTAGAGGGGTAGATGGGTAGAGGGATAAAAGAGGGGTAGAGGTATAGTAGAGGGGTAGAAGAGAGTTAGAGGGGTAAAATAGAGGTAGAGTAGAGGTAGAGGGGTAGAAGAGAGGTTGAGGGGTAGAAGAGAGGTAGAGTAAATGTACAGGGGTAGAAGAGAGGTAGAGGGGTAGAAGAAAGGTAGAGTAGAGGTAGAGGGGTAGAAGAGAGGTAGAGGGGAGGTAGAGGGGTAATAGAGGGGTAGTAGGTTAGAGGGGTATTATGGTAGAGGGTAGTAGAGGGGTACAAGAGGTGTAGAGGGTTAGAAGAGGGAAATTAGAGGAGTAGAGGGGTAGAAGAGGGTTAGAGGGGTAGAAGAGGGTTAGAGGGGTAGAAGAGAGGTAGAGGGGTAGAAGAGAGGTAGAGTAGAGATAGAACGGTAGAGGAGAGGTAGAGGAGTAGAGGAGAGGTAGAGGGCTAGAAGAGAGGTAGAGGGATAGAAGAGTAGAAGAAAGGTAGAGGGGTAGAGGAGAGGTTGAGGGATAGAAGAGAGGTAGGGGGATAGAAGAGAGGTAGAAGAGAGGTAGAGGTGTAGAGGAGAGGTAGCGGGATAGAAGAAAGGTAGAGGGATGAAGAGAGGTAGAGCGGTAGAAGAGAAGTAGAGGGGTAGAAGAGAGGTAGAGGGGTAGAAGAGAGGTAGAGTAGAGGTAGAGGGGTAGAGTAGAGGTAGAGGGGTAGAAGAGAGGTAGGGATATATAGTCAAATGAAAAGGAAGCTATCAACTTCAGGAATGTGAAAGAAAGCTCTCGTATTTTGAAAGCTGATGACCCATGAGGAGAGAGGAAAGCCAGATAGCTCCTCTGCTCGTGAGAGCACGCCCGAGAGCGTAACCGCAAGCTCTAGGCCACAGTGGTAGAATTTTCTGAAGCCCACTTACTAAAAGTCTTGCCAGTGGCTCAGGTGAGACCTAAAAAGGTCGCCTTCTGACCCAAGCACTACCTTTTTGCCAAATTTGGGGTAATTCCGTTCAGTAGTTTCGGCTGTAGCCTTGCACAAATTTTCCTATGGGAAATTGATTTTTTTACTCTTATTTTTTGATTTTCTCAAAAACTACTGTACGGATTTACACCATTTAAAAAAAGGTTGCATTCTGAACCAAGCTCTACCTTTTTGCCAAATTTCGGGTAATTCCGTTCAGCAGTTCGGGCTGTAGCTTGTCGCAAAATTTCCTATGGAAATTACCATGGAGAAAATGTGTTTTGGGACCCCGCTTATTTCTCAGCCCCTGCTTGACGAATCACCCCCAAACTTTTCGGATAGGAGCTGACCTGGATAGACTTATTTTTGCGAAAATTTCAGGAAGATTCGTCAAACGACGCCAAAGTTATTCGCAAATGAAAAAATGTTTTGCCTATGGAAACTAGGTTCTAATTATAACGTACCTACTGGCGACCGCCAGTTGGTAATGTATATATGTATATATATATATATATATATATATTCACTGAAAAAACCATAGGTTATAGACCATATATAGTTAGGAATTAGCATTTAGAAAACCTTATTTTACTCACACAAAACCATTGAAATTCCATATATAGTTAGTTGCACTAACTATATATCGCGCACCCGCAATCCACTGCTGATGATGTCACATATTACATCATTCATGACATGGTCAGTGACATCACTGATGACATCACTGATGACATCTCAAATGACATCACTGATGACATCACTGATGACATCTCATTTGACATCATTCTTGTGCTAATACGATAAACCTCTTCAGACTCTAATATAACCTTAGATACACTCAGTGTATACAGACACTCACACACTGTCACTCATCCATGGAGTTACTCACACACCTAGTCAGTCATGCAAAGAAACAATCTCACCTCCATTTCCTCAACTATACAGTTATACACACCTTACTTATTCAAACATATACTAACACATATTTACTCTCTTATACAATCCCTGATACAAGTTCACAATGATCCATACAGCCACTCACACATTCAGTGGCTCTCATGCACAGTTATTTATATATGCCAACTCTCACATGTACTGTGTTTTACATATGTACTTACTATGACATGTAGCATTGAGATATCCATTCACTCATCAATACACTCATGCACACAGTCAACCGCCCATGTAGCTTTTTCCACATGCACTCTTGAACTCATACACCTAGTGAATCAACTGCTCACACATCTATGCACAGAGTCACACACCTCCCAGCCACCCCCACACAAACTCAATCTCCCATAGAAATACTTGGGCAACCAATTAATAACACATATAGCCTCTCGTATAGCTAATGATCAACACATGCAGCAGTTTACATCACAACAGACATAATGATGCACAAATTAAGACAGTTTAGTCACTAACCCATGCATTCAGTGAGACACATTTAATCACTCACTCATACAGTCAGTCATGCACCTACTAAATCCTTCATCCAGACACTTATACATCCACTCATTCTTCAATATCTAAGACATATTTTAACTTTACAGAAACATACAGTCACTGGATGTTGTCATCAGTGATGTCATTTGAGATGTCATCAGTGATGTCATCAGTGATGTCACTGACCATGTCATGAATGATGTAATATGTGACATCATCAGCAGTGGATTGCGGGTGCGCGATATATAGTTAGTGCAACTAACTATATATGGAATTTCAATGGTTTTGTGTGAGTAAAATAAGGTTTTCTAAATGCTAATTCCTAACTATATATGGTCTATAACCTATGGTTTTTTCAGTGAATTTTCAAGGTTTTGTAAATGCTAATTCCTAACTATATATGGTCTATAACCTATGGTTTTTTCTGTGAATTTCATTGGTTTTTTAACAGCTAATATCTGTAGCTGTAAAATGTATTCTTCTTTAAATCCAAAAATATATTTTATATGTTTATGAATAATTTTTTTTTTAAATATTTTTTTTTCTTCGTTCCCGCTTCGCGAATCGGGAAGCTTCCCGTTAGCTGACCTTGATGCCGCGAAATAGACCGCGAGCCGGTAAACGTTTCTTTACCGCAAGTGCCGCGTTAGAAAACAACATCGTGACGCCTCCCGTCCGCATGACGTTTCACGTTGTCGCGTGATACGTCATATGACGTGCTACGTTAGCGAACTGGTACGCGAAGCGAGTCGCAAAGCGCAGGTTTCTGGAAGCAAACCGGGAGGCCCTGCAAAGCGCTTAACGTAAACACAGCAAGTCATGTGACTTGGTAATAACACTTTTCATTGGTTCATTTCACTTTTGGTTTCCTAATGATGTAAGACTAGGTCATATAATCTAAAATGAACACTTTTGATTGGTTGAGAACTCTTGTTTTTCCCAAATGATGAAAATCCCTCCTTCTTTCCTCACTCTGACTTTCATCATTGTGAGAGAAAGACCCTTTGTGATCACTGAGCAATGGCTTCTTTAGTAGCTTCAGCTGGTGCTTCCCCACCACCTCCACCACATCCAAGGAAGAGTGGACCACCTGCTCAAGTTGTAATTCAACAAGAAGAAGAAGAAGAGGAACAGGAGGACGAGCACGAAGAGAGGCAGTTTTTGCCTGAGCAGCCCAGGACGTCTCACCGGAAAGAAAACTTCATTTGGCAATTTTTTAAAATTCCCAAAGGTCAGAAAAAAGTAAATGCAAGATACGTAACTTGCCTTATATGTCAAGATAGACTGTCCAGAGGGACCGACAAAAAATACAGTTTCGGAAACTACACAATGCATCGCCATATGACTAGGTGGCATCCTAACAACTACAGTGCTGCACAGTTTCGGAACGACCTAGATAATCTCCCTATTATGGCCAGAAGATCTGTTGTACCGGAAGTAACGGGACCAGAGGGCAGGGAGATGGTGCCAAATATACAAATGAGATTTGGTGATGTAAAACACACCTGCGCATTTTGCGATGGATTCATTTCCTACGGAGAAAAAAGCATCACTCTGATCAACAGAGCTATTGACTATCATATGCAAGTTTGTCCGAAACGCCCAAAATAATAAATACTTCTTTTTTTTGTTTTGTTGCTCCTGTTGAGCCCTTTACAATGAATCGTTTTCATTGCCCCCTCCAAGAAAAACCCCAAAAAATATAAAACTGTTCCGAAAAATTCAAAAACAGTAAAAAAATGTTCAGAAAAATAAAAAAAAAAGTTCTTTTCAGAACTACCTCCCCGTTATTAAAAAATTGGTACAATATTTGGAACTGTGCCAACCTCTATTTCTCTTAGTTCGCTTCCTAGTTCGCTCGCTGGTACGCGAACTGGAAGCGAACTAAAAACAGTAAGTATAAGGGAAGGAAACACACACTTATGTTAAAAGAAAGACAGCTATAGGGGAGTAAACTAGAGATACCATTACCCGTAATCCACTGCTGATGATGTCACATATTACATCATTCATGACATGCTCAGTGACATCATCAGCAGAGGATTGCGGGTTTTTTGGCAACATGCCTTATCCACGGTTTAATAACGCTGCCTTTTGCTTTATATAAGTTTTCAAATTGTATGAAATATATACCAATAGGTCGTTATGAACCTTTAGGTAGTGCTTTTCTTCATGAGGTGTGGTCGCTTCCATACACATACAGATGTTTCAAAGATGATCAAGAAGTTTATCTGAATGGAGAGGAATGCACTGAGACGCCAGATCATTCACTAATGTGTAGGCACATACAGTTACACGATTCATGCAACAAACACCGACCAAATATGGCTTGCGTGTTGCAAGGCACGCCAGTTCCTGCTATCATCCCCACGTTCAAGTTGTTGGAAAATGGTAGTTATTTGATGCTCAATAATGAAGATTGTTCTGAGTTAATTAAAAGTATTCCTTTTATCGTAACAGTAAGTGAACGGGTTATTTGCTGCAGAAATGTTCTATTTCCTCCCACACATGAACATAGGGAGTTTTCAATCTGGCCACAAATACCAACCTTGGGACACGTTTCAACGGCATGGCAAGAATAAGAGCTCTTTTGTCTCAGAGAGAGGTGGCCTTGAGTTCGGCCCGTGAAACTTTCGTACTTCACATAGCGAACACCCGTACACAGGTTTGCCTTTCAATTTCAGCAACATGTTTCCGACTATCTTTAACGCATCCTCCACAAAATCCCTGGCACACTTTTTAAAAGTTGTTACCAGTGGTCTCGTGACTTCATTTGAGAAAATCTTTGGAGTCATCCCTGCTTCCTTTCATTGTATTTTCTGCACTCTGGTTCGTGGATTGGCATTTTTACTTGCATTACCAGCGGACGCTCTTGTGCTTTTTTACATTTTTAAATATGGATGTCCCTCCTATGCAACCTCCGACCCTGCAGCTGCTGACACTGTTCCGCAATCGCATGCTAGAATATTATGGCACAATGCCGTTGGCGATATTAAGCACGGCATATGGATTATCTTTTCGGTTCTCCTACTTCACCTGTGTCCAGCCTGTATTTCACTGCCTGACCTGTGATTTCGATTGGGCCATTGATTTGTGTCTCTGCGGACCGGTTTCTCCTGACGTCGACTTTAATCAGCTGATGACTCCTATCATTACTCACGAGTTGGTTTGTCCTGGCGAAAGGATTATGGCTGTGGCATTGATGCATGGACTACTTGGTCCCTGGAATTTACTGGCGGCAGCACAGTCTTTCTTGGAACAGAGCTTTCTTGAAAACCCACCGAGCTGTCCTCTGATGGTGATAGAGGATCCGGTGCTGGGAGAGCACGTATGTTCTTTTCCGCTTTTAAATTGGATGGCTGAACTGTTTTCGGATGAAGACGGTGACTTCCTATTGGAGGCTGTTGCAGCTTATTTTGCATACACAGTTATGTCATAGACCTTTTTCATGTTTGATATGCTGAGTACTAGCATTTCATTGACAATTCATTGACTTATTTGTCAAGTTTTTATTATTTACCTTGCCTATTGGCTTAAGACTCGATAAAGTACTTGGCTGTTTTATTTTTCTTTAGCATTAAATTTTCCTAGTTTTTAATGCTTTACCTTGCGGACCGTCCACATATAAACTTGCAATCTGCTCTCATGAGATGGCACTTCTATTATCGTATTCAGTTCGTTTCCGGATCATGAGGAGGTGTCATCTAGGTCCTGGATATCTTTACACCGTGTTAAGTTAGCATGGGCTCATTACCGGTTTAAACGCCATTTTTCCTTTTTTGCAACTTCTGCACACGACACTTAGTTGTTGCTTTAGCTTTCCACCTAGTAGTTCATCGTGGTTTACATGAGAATAATATGTTATTGGTCTACTATCTGCTTTACTTGTTAAACTATATCTGTACAGCGAGTGCTAAAGTTTCAAGAACAACACGATACAGAATTGTTATGAGGTCTGATCTCCACGACTTCATACTCATAACATAAGTGCAACTTCTGCCAATTCTGGGCATGAGGCGGGTTTTATATTGCTTTGCCGAACACACATACACAACAGTTGATGCGGTTCACATGAAGAGAGAGCTGGTGTATGCTGATGTGATTCCTTCAAATCTAAGACACTAAAGTATGGGCACGCCCTAAACCAACACAAAGAGACCTTCTTAGCAAATAATATAATATGTGTATTAGGGAGGGTGAGATATAAGCAGCCGCGGGCCGTGGAGGGAGTTACGATGGGGCAGGGAGGCGGGGAGGGGGAGAAGCAGGGTGGAGCCCTCTCTACCTTGCCCCTCCCCCTCCCCGCCTCCCTGCCCCACCGTAACTCCCTCCACGGCCCGCGGCTGCTTATAAGTGTTGCTAACTCTTATTCATTTACAGCATGTTAACATACTGTCACCATTCGCTTTTTATGTACTAGTAACTATGCTGGTAATTTTGCTACTGATAATATGTGTACTTGTATTCTCCACCCTGCTTCTCCCCCTCCCCGCCTCCCTGCCTCACCGTAACTCCCTCCACGGCCCGCGGCTGCTTATAAGTGTTGCTAACTCTTATTCATTTACAGCATGTTAACATACTATCACCATTCACTTTTTATGTACTAGTAACTATGCTGGTAATTTTGCTACTGATAATATGTGTACTTTTATTATCTAAGGTACTACGCCCGAGAAGACGGCATTAGTAAATAAACATTTCAAATACACATCTGTTCTTCTTAACTCCATGTTCTGGTTTCTAAGAAATCTATAACGACCGACTGTTCATGAGTTCCACGTATCCTGAGGTACTATAAGTTCATATTCTGGATTGTCTAAACATTGAGAGTTTGTTATATCCAATGTGACACTGTACCTAGCTTGCTAAATAGTTTTTGATTACTAACGTGAGTTTTGGGACACCCTAATTCGCCGAGGTTCCAATCCTCTGTCCACAGTTCTGTGTGAGAACAGAAACCCTGCGACAGGGGCACCCCCGACCCTTGCTGGAGCTTCATCACACTTGCGATACAACTCCAGCAATGCATTCGCCGAGGTTCCAATCCTCTGTCCACAGTTCTGTGTGAGAACAGAAACCCTGCGACAGGGGCACCCCCGACCCTTGCTGGAGCTTCATCACACTTGCGATACAACTCCAGCAATGCGCCACCTTTACGGCACAGATACATCACGCATCTGTGCTGTTTTTGCCCCATGATGCGCCGCATTGTAAATGCAGCACACCATAGGTGACGGAACAGCGGCACAGAATGACTAACACATCCCTGGTGATGCGCCAGTCATCATAAATGTATCCCTATGCTTCTTATCTTGTTAGAGATGAACCGCCATATGTATCATCAAAGTTATTTGCATTTCCTAAATAGCGAACTTTAAGGAATAAATAGCGATTCTTTACCATTCCTAGTTTGCGATGAGCTATTTGCTAATTAGCCGAATGTAGCCCAATGAAGCCCAATGTAGCCCAATGTAGCCCAAAGATGGCCGCCAGACACACAAAAAAACAAATGTAGCCCAAATATCAGCCAGATGTAGCCCAACTATAGCCCAGTGACAGAATGACCAATCAGCTTCGCAAACCTCCGTTACGCGAAGCGGAGCGCTGTTACAGATATATATCTTTTTTTGAACGTTAATTTCTCAAAATCCACTGGAGCACATATATTGAGACCTAGCAAAGGCACATCGGGCTACCAGTCCCTAATATTTTGCCAAGTTTCGTGCAAATCCATTCAGCCGTTCAATTATTATTATTATTATTATTTTTTGCCCCGCGGGGCCCTTTTAAAACCTCCACATCAAACCTAGGGGGTCAGCGAGGATCTACTATGCCCCCTTATAGTTATTTCCCCCTTTGTTTTGACCTCCTCTTGTCTCTCGATCCTACCGAGAGACAAGATGGCGGCCGCTACGGACTGTTTGGAATGTTGACAGACGCCGGAGAACCAATCAGCTTCGCTTCACAAAGCTCCGTTGCGCGAAAAGTCCGCGAACCAGTGCGCTGCCCGGTCCGCTGTTACAGATATATATCTTTTTTTAAACGTTAATTTCTCAAAATCCACTGGAGCACATATATTGAGACCTACAAAAGGCACATCGGGCTACCAGTCCCTACAATTTTGCCAAGTTTCGTGCAAATCCATTCAGCCGTTCGGGCTAAAAGTGAGGCCAACCGCCCTATGGAAAACTCAATGTTAAAAACACGTTTTGGGACCCCCCTTTTTTCTCGGCCCCCACTGGACGAACCCCCCCCAAATTTTCAAGGGCTGCTCAGAAACAAAATGTGCCATTTTCCTGAAACTTTCAGCCAATTCCGTCCACAAACGCCAAAGTTATTAGACATAGAATTTTCAAAAAACCCATAGAGAAAAAATCCTAACTATATATACCTACTGGCGATCGCCAGTAGGTAATATATATATATATATATATATATATATATATATATATATATATATATATATATATATATATATATACATACATACATATATATATATTACCTACTGGCAGTCGCCAGTAGGTAGTTATAGTTAGGTCCTATTTTCCATAGGAAATCCACAACATTCTATTTGGAATAACTTTGGTGCCGGTTGACGATTCTTTGCGAAATTTCCAAACTTGGTGGGGCGCTCTGGTACGCTCCTATCCTGAAAGTCTTGGGGTGATTCGTGAAGCGGGGTCTGAGAAAAATGGGGGGTCCCAAAACGTGTTTTCTCCATGCAATTTTCCATAGGTAACGTTCATCGCGGCTACAGCCCGAACGGTTGAACGGAATTACACCAAATTTGGCAAAGTTGTAGTCCTTGGTTCAGACTCATGCCTTTTGCTTATATGGTGTAAATCTATTCAGTAGTTTATGAGAAAATTTCAATCAAAAGTACATATATATCTATGGCCGCAGTGGATCCGTGCATCTGTAAATGGAGAATTTTGCGCTGGGTGCATGGATCCGCCGTAAAAAAAACATAAAAACGAAGCGCGGGGTCCTGTGCTTGTTTAAAAATTAGCTACGTGGGAAGGAGAAATCCCGGGGTCTAAAATATTGCATTTGAAGCGGGGGCCGAGAAAAAAGGAAGGTCCCATAACGTGTTTTCCTATGCCCATGACACCCAGCTCATCCTCTCTCTCACCAAGGACATTACACAATCAGACAACAGTACATCTACATTCACCAGTTGGGTTTTCAATAATTGGACAAAAATCTCACCTGTGTCCGGCACAAGTGCAATCTTATCAGGGAGCCTCCATCAACACTCTCAAAGCTCTAGCCACTCCCAATATAGCCAGGAGTCACAATATCCAGGCCACACTATTACAATTTCAACCCAACCAATCATTACCAGTCAGAGTCTTCATGCATCTGCTGGGAATGATGGCATCCTGCGTTGCAATCGTACCTCATGCAAGGCTTCACATGTGTCCTCTGCAACAATGTTTAGCGAGTCAGTGGAATCAATCACAGGGGGCCAGATGTACGACGTTATTTTGCATGCGCAAACGGGTTTGCAAGCCCATTTGCACATGCAAAATCGCTGTTGGCCATGTACAATTCCAAAATAGCGAGTCGCAGTTTATTTGCTATTTAGGAATTGAGAGTCTCAATTAGAAAGGGGCATTCCCTTCCTAATTGCGTTCGCAATGCTATGTGTGAATGTTTTGTGACCACAATTGCGGTCGCAAAACACTTGCAAATTACCACCCTCTTCAAGACGGTGGTAATGCAGTCACAATTTCGAAGGGGACCCCAGGGGACCCCTTCCACTTTGTGACTGTCTCTAAAAATATTTTTTACGGGCCGGCAGTGGTCCCAGGTACCACTGCCTTCCCTTAAAGAATGAAACTAAAACGTTTCATTGTTTTTTTTTTAATGCATCCCGTTTTCCTTTAAGAAAAACGGGCTGCATTTACACAAAAAAGCTACTTGATTAAAAAGCAGTCCCAGACATGGTGGTCTGCTGAGCCCAGCAGGCCACCATCCCTGGTAGGGCTGGCATTCCCAAAGGGCTCGTAAATTGCGAGTGGCTCATTAATATTAATGAGCCTCACAATTTGCGAGCCCATTGGGAATTGCAAATCAGTGTAATAACAACTACTGTACACTTCATTTAGCGCCTCACAATTTGTGACTCACAATGAGTCGCAAATTGCGAGGCGCAAAATGAAAGGGTCGTACATCTGGCCCAGGGTCTATTAACCGATCTAGTGTTCGTAGACCGCCGCAACCATCGCTCGCTGCAGTGGTGGAACCCTCAAAACTTAGCAAAAGGGCAGCCTTTCATAGACCCACAGATACATCGTTAACCGGTTGGGGTGCCCATCTTCAACATTACAAAGTCCAGGGGCTGCCGTCGGACAAGCACAAACGTTTCCACATCAACTACCTGGAACTTCTAGCAGTGTTCCTCAGCTTTTCTCACCCAACTTGTAGACAAGACAGTCTTAGTTCACACTGACAACATGACAGAAATGTACTACCTACAGAAACATGGAAGGACTCACTCTTTCCAGCTGTCGTGCCTTGCACAAAGCATTTGGGATTGGGCGATTCACCAGAAAATCTATCTCCTAGCAGAACACCTCCCAGGAGAAGACCATCAGATTGCAGACCTGCTCAGCAGACACATGCAGCAAGTCCACAAGTGGGAAATTCATCCCCAAGTTCTTCTTCCCTACATTCAAAAATGAGGTTTTTCACAGATAGATCTGTTTGCCACAGTGCACAACGCAAAATGCCCAAACTCTGCATCCAGGTTCCCACACCCAGCATCCAAGGGCAATGCCCTATGGACGATTTGGTCAGGGACATTTGCTTACGCTTTTCCGCCTCTCCTGCTAATTCCATTTATATTTCGGAAGCTCAGACAAATGTCCCTCATTGATCTTAATAGCCCCCACATGTTCTCGTCAACCTTGGTACTCTCATCCTTAGAACTCTCAGTGGTTCCACATCAAAAGCTACATCTCACATCTTGTCTCCTCACTCTGAGCCATGGAGAAATCAGACATCCAATTCCCAGAGAACTCAACCTAGCGATTTGGCTCCTGAAGTCATAGAGTTTGGTTATTTACAACTACCATCAGACTGTATGAATATTCCCAAGGAAGCTAGAAAGCCGACTACTAGAGCATGTTATGCTGCAAATGGAAACATTTTGTTGCCTATTGTAACAACAACAATATCAATCATCTTGATGCGTTTGTGCAGAACATCATTTGTTATCTGTTGCATTTACAGCAATGTGGATTCACTTACACGTCCATTTGTTTACACCTGGGAGCCGTAGCTGCACACTTGCAAAATAGACAACACATATCTCTCTTCAGAGTACCAGTGATTAAAGTCTTCATGGAAGGATTAAAAAGGGTTATACTGCCAAGTATTCCCCCTGCACCTGAGTGGAACTTAAACATAGTCCTTACAAGGCTAATGGGCCCGCCTTTTGAACCAATGCACAAATGTGAGTTACAATTCCTATCATGGAAAGTTACTTTCCCCATAACGATAACCTCACTAAGGAGAGTTGATGAACTTCAGGCATTAACTATACAAGAGCCTTTCTTTCAACTTCACAAAGATCGAGTGGTACTACAACTAATCCTAAATTTCTCCTTAAAGTAGTTTCTGCTTAGGGGTAATTCTTGTGCGATATCAAATTAAAATAATATAACATTAGCATTTTCATTATTTCAATTCAATTTAAATTCTTTATTCGGCACTTAAAAAGACACCATAAAAGTACATAAGCAATTGCATTTAAAAATATTTAAAAAACACATTAAAATAGTTAAAAAGCTAAAAAGGCGTTGCATTCATTTCAAAAGGGTTTCTGAAATAAGTCTCTGGTTATGGGTCATTACAATCAATTGCTTCTCTTGAGTTCCTCATTGCCACCTTGATAAAACTTATTATGGAGAACAGTGTATGAGCGTCTGGAGCTTCCTGCAAAAACATTAGGGCTGCTTTCGCCTGTCTAAATTTGGCTTCTTTCAGAATCCCTACTAAAAACTTACGTCTGGGGACTGAGTAAAAAGGGCATAGCAGTACAAAGTGAAGGGTATCCTGCGGAGACCTACCGTTGCAGCCGCAGGTACCCTTCAACTCCAATGATAGGGTAAAACCAGAGGGGACAGAGAGTAGATGATGTAGCATATTAAGTCTGAAACGAGTCATATAAAATCTATCCTGTGCCTTGTACATCACAGCGAGGTATGGTTCCATTCCATATGTCTTTTTCAATGAGCTATAGGACAGGACTGTAGGTTTACGCTTTTCAGCGACAGCCCTATTCGTAAGTGTCCATTCAGTGAAAAGTTTTTTGACCATTGTCTTATTCTGGGTATTTAAGGTTTCCGGTGCAGTGAAGAAGTTTTTACAGCCGATTGCCTCCAAGGACTCTTTTACATACTTCATCCAGGGGATGTGACCCCCTCTGTCACGGTTCAGGCAGTCTTGATAATTTGCCTGCTGAGGCCCGCCTCTGGGTTAGTCCAGATTTTAATCCAAGCCAAAAGCGGCCTAATCTTTATTCGGTCTTCGATGTAGGGCTCTCCCAGTTCTTCATGTGTAATATAAGATGGAGTACTCTGTGGCACTTTCAAAATCCTTTAAAAAAACCTTTTTTCCTCCACCTGAATCTGGTGCAAATGTTTGTTTGTAAAACCACACACTCCTGACCCGTAGGCTGCTTTAGCGCGACATATTGACCTATACAAGTTGACCACTTGCCCCGGCGACCATCTGCCCAGTCTTCTCCCATAGCCCATTATGGCCCCTGATGACGCCACCAATTTAGCTGCATGTTTTTCCATCAGGGATTTGAAGTCTAATTGCTCATCAAATAACACGCCTAAATAGGAAAAAGACTGGACCTGGCCTATTTTATGAGAGCCTATCTTATATACAAATTTCCTTTTTAGGTCTCGTAGCGATACAGCGCGTAAGCGCTGTCTTCGGCGAGATCTATTGTTACTGACTCTGCTTCCCAGGAGACAGCACCTGGCCGCGCTCATCTCGCAAAAGGCGATCGGCGCAGGCCACGCGCGCGCGAATGCGCTCGCCGTGGCTGTCTCCTGGGAAGCGCATACATACACAGGCACACTTCCCCCTGCACGCATGCGCACACACAGACACACACACGAGCGCACATACACGCACGTACACATACAGAGACCCCCGTCGCGCGCACACACACACACGCTCCCCCGTCGCACACACACACATGCTCGCACACACAAGCGCACCGCCCCCCGTCCCACTTACCTCCAGTCCGGTGTTCTGTAGGCTCCGCCCGAGGGAGAGCCCCGCGTCACCGTGAATTATGTCCACCTTCCAGCGCGTGGACACCGAGAACGAGGCTGACTTCACAGCTCCCCGCCCCCTCCTCCGCCGCCGGCGGCGGACGACGCAGACTGCCATTTGAGCCGTGAAACCCCTTGTTATTACAGCAAGGCTCATGTGACACTTCTGTCTTTATATTTATTAAGATAATGTTTTCATTTGGGATTACAAATCCAGGGTATATTAAAATATATTTGAGCGAGATTTCTGGAAAGCCTGCAAGGTACTACAAGGAACAAAGTCCTGCCCTAAAGCCTAAAGAATTGGCTTGGTAGTTTGGTTTGCCCTGTTCCCATGATACACTGGGCCAGGGACAGACTAATTTGCATATAGCCAGGTTCTGAGCTGGGATGGTGCAGTCAGCTAAAAAACGGTGTTGGATTAAGCCCTGATCTCTTGACTAGGTGAGAGTATTCTGCTTAATTCAGAAACTCTGTCCATCACCACCCCCTGTTGTTTAATTATTTTGTCCACCATAAGCGTGGAAGGGTATACTCAGACGTGAGTCCCTTGCTCATTGCACCATCAGGATTCAAGCAAGCCGGGCCGAAGACGGCTGAAATGCCAGAAACCGGTCCCCGGTAGCTTGTTTCCTTCCCAGTTAAAGAATTGGCTTGGTAGTTTGGTTTGCCCTGTTCCCATGATACACTGGGCCAGGGACAGACTAATTTGCATATAGCCAGGTTCTGAGCTGGGATGGTGCAGTGAGCTAAAAAACGGTGTTGGATTAAGCCCTGATCCCTTGACTGGGTGAGAGTATTCTGCTTAATTCAGAAACTCTGTGTGAATAATAACAGCTGTAAGCCTGTGCCTGAGGTGCATCAATAGAGCTTTGTGAATAATAACTGCGTCAGCCCCATGCGTGAGTTGCATCATTAGAGCTGTGTGAATAATAACAGATGTGAACCCGTCCATAAGGTGCATCATCAGAGCTTTGTGAATAATAACTGCGTCAGCCCCGTGCGTGAGGTGCATCATTAGAGCTGTGTTAATAATAACAGCTGTGAGCCCGTGCCTAAGGTGCATCATCAGAGCTGTGTGAATAATGACAGCTGCGAGCCCGTGCCGGAGGTGCATCATCAGAGCTGTGTGAATAATAACAGCTGTGAGCCCGTGCCTGAGGTGCATCATGAGAGCTGTGTGAATAATAACTGCGTCAGCCCTGTGCGTGAGGTGCATCATCAGAGCTGTGTGAATAACAACTGTGAGCCTCTGCGTGAGGTGCATCATCAGAGCTGTGTGAATAACAACTGTGAGCCTGTGCGTGAGGTGCATCATCAGAGCTGTGTGAATAATAACTGTGAGCCTGTGCGTGAGGTGCATCATCAGAGCTGTGTGAATAATAACAGCTGTGAACCCGTGCCTGAGGTGCATCATCAGAGCTGTGTGAATAATAACTGCGTCAGCCCCGTGCGTGAGGTGCATCATCAGAGCTGTGTGAATAATAACAGCTGTGAGCCCATGCCTGAGGTGCATCATCAGAGCTGTGTGAATAATAACTGCGTCAGCCCTGTGGGGAGGTGCATCATTAGAGCTGTATGAATAATAACAGCTGTGAACCTGTGCCTGAGGTGCATCATCAGAGCTGTGTGAATAATAACTGCGTCAGCCCCGTGCGTGAGGTGCATCATCAGACCTGTGTGAATAATAACAGCTGTGAGCCCGTGCCTGAGGTGCATCATCAGAGCTTTGTGAATAATAACTGCGTCAGCCCTGTGGTGAGGTGCATCATTAGAGCTGTGTGAATAATAACAGCTGTGAGCAACAGCATACTCTTGCACACACTCAAACTGCTCACCAATTCAAAGTTTGCTAAACATTTTATGCAACGCATTGTCATACACAATGCCAATAACTCAAACTTTAATGCTGCGAGACCTATTGCATTGCAAATGCTTGTTGCTCTTCCTCCTGCTGTCATGACGTAGGATTTTTCCATATTAGCTGACAGGTCAAGTGTGGCCATAAAGTTAACAAATCCATCGATTAGCTTCTGGAGCCCCAGCGGTGTTCGAGCTAACAACACCGCGTGGTCCGCGTAAAGCAATACGGGCACCGGACTGTGTCCTATTTGGGGGGAATCCACACTCAGTTTGGATAGTTCTTTGTCCAGGTTATTAATATATAGCGAAAATAAAAATGGCGCTAAAATGCAGCCCTGCCGCCCTCCACTCGTGCATAAGAATGGTTCTGTCTTGCTTCCGTCTTGGTTATATCGGACCGTTGCTGATGTGTTCCAGTGTAGGGCCTTCAGGGTGTCAACTAGCTCTTGTTCCACTCCCAGGCTTATCATCAGTGCCCATAGTTTTTCTCTGTTTACGCGGTCGAAGGCCGCAGAGAGGTCCATAAACCCCATGTAGATAGCCCCCTTACTGGCGATAGTGTACTTAGCCGTCAAAAGGTATAAATTCAAGCACTGGTCGGTAGTTGATCTGCCCTCCCTGAACCCATATTGTATATCTGTGAGAATTTGGCTATCCTCTGCCCATTCTTGTAGACGATTTAAAAATGGCATGGCCCAGCAACTTGGCCGACACGTCAATTAAGGATATAGGGCGATAGCATTGTGGGTCATCCCGATTCCCTTTTTTGTAGATAGGAACAATGGTCGCCGAGGACCAAGAGCGGGGCAGTCCTGCCACAACTGCCTCGTTCAAGACCCTCGTGAGAATGGGAGCCCACAACTCTATATTACTCAAATAAAAGTCAGGGGGTATACCGTCGGGTCCTGGTGCTTTATTTTTAGTTAGCCCTGAGATAGCCAATTCCACTTCTGCAATAGAAAAATCTAGTCGTGCAGTCAGTTTTGGCCTCTGGTCTTCATCATGGGTTATTTGCCCTGTGTAGTTGTAAAGACTCTGGAAGTGAGTATACATTGTTCTGGTAGGATTGTATTCAGTATTTGGGATCCACTAGGTTCCTGGAAGCACGGTATATTTATAACTTTCCAGAACCCCGACATATCTCCTCTTTCTGCCGCCTCCCTTAAGTCTTCCCAGGCTTGTATTTGTAGACTTTCTTTACGAGATTTCAGGGCCTTTTTATATTTCGATCTACAGTGAGCTATGTTGGAGTTGTCCCTAGGGCGCTGTTTAAGGCTATATTTGAGATCTTTATGTGCCTTAATACAATCTTGGTCAAACCAGCGAGATGTGGGTACTATTTTGCTTCCTTTAGAGGTCTTTAATAGACCATCCACAAGACGTGCTATTTCCTCGAATGCGCTAACCACCATCACTCCCTCCACGCTTTGATCGAGGCATATATTTATAGCATTTCGCCCTGCTGTTACGAGACTTCTATAAAATTTTTCTCCGTCTGTCTTAGCCCATTTAAGCCACCTCCCCTGATCTACCGCCTTTTCTGTTACATCTATTTTGCTCGGTGGTTTCTTGTAGTTTAGACATTTTAGTTCCATAACCAGAGGGTTGTGATCACTAAAAATGCTGATTTCAATTGCCATACTACTAGTCCATTTTTTGAGTGTGGGCGAGACCATAATGAAGTCTATGTATGAATGGCAGCCTCTACCCTTAAACGTTGGGTTACGTTCTCCACTACTGCCTAACTCTATTAAGTCCATTGTGTGGACCAAATTGTGCCTTTTTGTTACTTTTTCTATTTCCCACCCCTCTGTGGTGTGTGCAAAGTGTGGTCCTTTTGTCACTGTGCACCGCGACCAGTCCTTATTTAGTGGTCTCCGATTCTCGCAGAGGTGACAATTAAAATCCCCAGTAAGTATGATGCGAGGGGTGCTTGTTGCCTTACTTAACGATAACTGAGCATCTAATCGGGAATCCAGTTCCTTTATTACATTTCCTCTGCTATTTGAGCCAACCGCATTATACCAATTTAACACTAAGATATTAGTCCCTTTGGAGCGGTAGTCTATCGCCTGCATGTTTTTTGAGTCCCAGTTGTAATTAGACCATACCCCTTGTATAAGGAGGTCTACATATATTAGTAGTCCTCCAATCGCTCTCCCCGATGATGATCTTACAGCAGGGACTGAAAAACATTTATACCCCTCTATAGTGTACTGGTTAGGGTCAACCACCCAAGCCTCCTGCAGACATATAATTTGGAAGCTAATTATGTACTGTCTCCATTCCTGGCAATCATATTTGGCCGCCAAACCTGCTATGTTCCAGGATATAATTCTAAGACCATCCTGCCTGACCAACATATTCGCTCCTTCCCCTTCCCTTAATGAACAAGTTTTCCTGTCCTCTCCCACTCTGTTTTCTGCATTTGTCCTTGCCAGTTTGTCTATCGCCTTTGGTTCTATGTGCTTTGTCCCCCCTTGTTGTTCTGGGACATTCGTCTTGCTGGCTCTCCTGCTGCTACTTTCTTCTAGAGTGGTGGGTGTGGTGTTTCCCATCCCTAAGGGCCCTTCCCCAAATAGTCTCGTATCCGGTTGTGATGTACTAATTTCATCATGTACGAGTCAGTCCACCTCGTCCAGTACAGAGAACCTGTTCCAATGAGCATACTGTGAGATAACAGGGTCATAGAGGGGTATACCCTGCCAGGGTGCTTGCCATTGTTGGATTCTGTTCTGGGGGTCATAGTGATAAACCCTACTCGCATGGGCCCTGTTTATGTGCACTGGTCTCTGGGGTATGATCGGGTAGAAATATGATAGGTGCAGCGGGTAAATTTGTGTGTTTGTGCCACTCGGCGGGGCATTACATATATAATTCACTGCAGAGGTTTCCTTGAAGTTGATTGTTATAATATCCCCTTCTATCGTTTTTACTCATTTCCCGATCCACTCCCCTCTTCTGACTGCAAGTATTTCGCCGGAGGTATTTGGGGGTAAAGGTAGGTTCGCCCTTAACCATTGCACACATTTGTTTTTTAGCTCAAAATGTGTTTCTCTTTTCCCTTCCTTTAAGGGAGGAACTCCTGTCAGTACTACAACGAAAGGCAAAGCTTCCGGGGGGGAGATTAATTGTATGGAAGCGAGCTGATCCTGTTTTTTCAGATGCGTCTTTAGGCGGAGTATTTTTGGTTACTTTGTTACTCTCCTTCGAGTTAGGGCCTGTGGTGCCATTTGCAACTAGAGGATTTCCCTTTCCCTGATTAATGTGTACTTGAGGGGTGGTAGTAGTAGTGAGGCTAGAGGGTAAGGGAGCTTTGGTGTTTTTTGGGGTAGTGGTTTGAGTTCCTTTCTTGGGTTTATTTGCAGAAGGATTAACAACTGGTACTACCTTATCCTTATGTGTGTTGTTAGATGTTCCCCTTTCCTGCCGAGCCTGGGCTAGTGTTCTATCTGGGGCCACCGACCTAGATGTTCCTGCCCCTCTATTGTTTATTATAGATGTTAATCTGTCAATCTTTGACATCAGGGGTTTGATGTGAGTAATGATAGTTTCTTCCAGTCCTGCCTTTAAGTCGGCTACCATATTTGCCACCCAACAGGGTATGCCTGGTGTGGTATTAGATATTGGTGCCACTAGGTTATGATTTGCCGTATGGTTTCTCCCTTTTTTTTTGTTATTTACTAGAGTTTCTTTGGCCCTTTTCTGGTCTGTATTGCTTAATCTTGCCTTTTCTGTAGCGGGCGCGAGATTTAAGTTTGTCAGAATGTTCTCAGTACCTCTAGGAGTCTCTATGGGTGCCTGTGCGCAGGGAAGCTCCGCATAGGAAGAAGTGAAGCAAAAGCTTGTATCCGGGACATCTGTTGCGACTACTGAGAGGTCTTCTCCTAGGTCTTGTATGGTTATAGTCGGTGGTAATGAGAGCCTCCTTTCAGTGTTAACAATTGCTGTGACTACTGCCCCTATTGTTTGTTGCAGCATCTTATCTATCGCTGTTAGTGTGGGTAAGGGCTGTGGTATGTCAAATGCCAAATTCTGTCTCAACATCGCAAGGGAGCTTGGGAGATGTAGTTCCCAGCTCCCCTCGGTCCTCCCCCCCACAGCGGCCGCGCACTGACCGAAAGGCTGCGGCAGCGAGGAAGGACCGGTAGCGGTGTTAGTGCCCTCGGGCAGCGTTGGCGAGTGTAGACCTCCCGCCTCTGAAGTCACAGCAAGGTTGGTGGCAGCAGCAAAGTAATTTTTTCAAATCCCCCGTTCCACCGGGGGTGACGTACAATTTATAGCACCTCCTGGCGCGTATTCCCCCTCAGCAGGGCCGCAAGGGAGCTTGGAAGATGTAGTTCCCAGCTCCCCTCGGTCCTCCCCCCCACAGCGGCCGCGCACTGATCGAAAGGCTGCGGTGGCGAGGAAGGACCGGTAGCGGTGTCAGTGGCCTCGGGCAGCGTTGGCGAGTGTAGACCTCCCGCCTCTGGCGTCACAGCAAGGTTGGTGGCAGCAGCAAAGTAATTATTTCAAATCCCCCCATTTTCATTATTTATTGAACCATTGTAATTCTTGTATAGAATGTATGTGCTGCAATGATAATAGAAGCAGATAAAAGTAAATAGCAAAATAAGTACATTGAACAAAATCAATAGTTCCACCATCTTTCTAAAACAATGTACATATGCAAGCATATAAAAACTGTATGTAGCGTTTTCCTACTTTGCTTTCCTGTGTGTGTGTCTGTTGGTCTCTGTGTGTCTGTCTCCCATTCCCTGTAGGGAAAGTATGTAGCTCCCCGTTCTAGAAGAGTCGGTCAAGAAGGAGCACACTGCATTAAATGATTTCTTGGTATACACTTTTTATTAGTATTACAGGAAATCACTATGATTGATTGTCTCTTTTATATTCTTCTTTCCCACAGGGTCTTCCACTTCAGTCCCTTAGGTGAGCCTCGGCTGCCGTTGTCTCTCGGACAGAAGGAAAAGACTCAGGTAAGTAAGACCGCGGGTGCATATGTTGCCCCTATGGAGGGGAACATCGGCAAGGGGCTCAGTGAAGAGGGTGCGCTTGGGTGTGTTGGAGGAATTCGGGAGGATGCCAGGAAGGATATTTTTGTAATGGCGGAAAAGGCTTGATTTTGTGGAAAATCCAATTTAAGGGAAGACTTTACACTCCCAGACATTGGCATTGAAGCTCAAACAAGGGGGTGGGGAGCCATCAACGTACACCCTGTGAAGAGCCCTGTGAAGAACGGGTATCCAATGAGTAGTCCGAAGGAGAAGAACACTTGCATTGTAAACTCCCCCCTCAGGCGTCTCTCTTTGCCCCTATTATATTGTAGTACAAGTCCCTTGAATGGTAATTCTGTGGAGTCCGTCTATGATGCTCATGATGTTCATGATGTATTTTTGCCTTGCTCACAACCAAAGCTGGGTAATGAGAGGGATGGTGTGTTTTCGGAATACTTTGTCTGCATTGAAAGACTTTTAAGTTCTATTTTGTCTTTATTGGAGAAATCTGTTTTTAGTTCAGATCATATGCTGGAAATTATCTCCGTAATTTTGTGTGAAGTACAAAAAGTAAATAAATTGGGCACCATTATTCCCCCCTCTATTATACCCGTGCGATTGGACGAACAAACTGATGTTAGTCCCCTTTTACTTGTTCCCCGTGTAGAGCAGAGAGATGTGTCTGTTCAAGCAGGTACACCTCTCTTCTCATTGTCCCCAATTGAATCTTCCTTTAATCTTGAGAATGAAGAGCTTTGTTTAACACCTTGGCTGCTAAGGCAATTCCCCTCCTGTGCTGGAGATCCTTGATCCCCATTCTTCATGACGAGCTCAGCTCGTCATAAGCACAGCTCCAGTGTGCCTCATGACGAGCTGAGCTCGTCATGAGCAGCGAAGGGGTTAAGCTCACTCTTTGAGGAAGCTGCAGTGGGCCTTCCTTTGGGACATGTCCCACTAAAACTTTATCCTTTGTTCATGAAGGGGAAAAGGGGGGCCGGTGGAGCCACTGAGAAAGCAGCGAAAATCGAGGGTTACGTTGGGCAAAAAGGTGGGGGAGGGACAGAGGGGGACGCCCCAAACTCCATCTGCCCCACAGGCCCGACCTCCGAACTCTTTGGCGAACTTGGAAATGAAAGCAGGGAAGAGGGGAGGGCTTGCAACAAACTGCTAAGGGGAAAATAGGAAGAAGAAACAAACAAGCATTTACAATGCAATAGGTCTCGCAGCATTAAAGTTTGAGTTACTGGCATTGTAAATGACAATGCTTTACATTATTTATTTATTTTTAATTTGCAATTGGTATATAAACATTGTTTGTGAATGCTTAGCGGTTGCTTATACTAAGCAAAGTTGGAAGTAATATAGAGTGCTAGTCTTGCTTGTTATAAGCATGCTGATTTAAAGCGCTCTGATACCTGTGGGTAAAGATTGCGCTATATAAAAGTGAAAACTAATAAACAACCTCTCAATTGACAAGGTCAGGGTATAGTGCCCACCAAGCACCTTTCGGGTTTAAACAAGCATTGGCATACAAATAGAAGACGCTGACCAGTACGGGGTTGTTTGCTCTCCCCCACGCCCCAGTGACACTCAGGAGTGACCCCTCAGTAATGACACACCCAGTGGTGATACATCCAGGAGTGATAATCTCAGGAGAGAAACACAGGACTGACAAACTTAAGAGTGACACGCCCGGGAGTGTCAAACTCTGGAGTGTAAGTACAGGGGCCCCTGTCCCTGCAGGCTGGACTTATTAAGATGTGACCTAACGGTTAGAGCGTACGACCTCGAAGCTAGGTAACCAGGATCGAGTCACTGCTGCTCAACCTCTTGTGATTCTGGGCAAATCACTTCATCTCCCAGCATCTAACAAAACATGGATGTGCCCGTCTGGAACAGCTGATGCTCGTGTAAAGCGCCCTGATTCCTCCGGGTCAAGTTCGAGCTATATAAAACTGCAGAAAAAACAAGAAATAAGATGCAATGCATTCTGACCAGAAGGATGCAATTTGCGTTGGGAATTTGACAATTCTGGGTTTAACCAAGAACTTACCATCACGACAGGAAGGTGAGGCAGTTACAGTGGCAAGGCAGATTTGTGGCACCACACATTTGGCCTTAAAACACTTTCTGACGTGTATTGCATTCATATCAAACTGGTAAGTTAACGTTATTCCCCCTATGGCCTTTGAATGTGTCAGACAAATTGCATGTACGTGGGGCAGGTGTGGAAATGTTGCATCACTTTAAAAAAGACCTGTATGTGCGATAACACGCCTAAAGGCGCGTGAGAGCTTTTCTCGTCTTCTTCCCCGTGCAGAGCACGAAAGGTAATGCCTACCACGCAGCTGGTTTTGGTTCTTATGCAGTGCCTCGCTGGCTGCAAAGCAAATGGGTGAGCATGAGCAATGTCAAGGGGTTGGTGCACTGGCTGTGAGTGTCCTATATGCCAAGTACCAAGGAGCGCCATTTCCAGCTAACCAGCGAGTTATTGGAGATGGAATACCTCGAGGCAGGTCTCATGCAGTGTTTTAAGCGAGTTAGCATTACGGTAAACTCTGCATTAGTTTCCAAAGAAATAGCAAATTTTTAAGGCAGTAGCATGAAGAACCGCTAACGTCAAATTGCAGTGTTTTAGCAAAGGCCGCCTTGCCAAAGGACTCTCTCAATGCTCAGCTGACTTTGTTTACCATAGTGTTACCATTTCACGAACTTTATTTACCCCACCAATTTAACTGCAGATTTGTGACATGAAAAATCGTGAAGCCCTTCGGTGTGGATCTCGGTTTCCTGGATAGCAAAAGGAACGTGGTAATAATTAATTTTACACTTCTGGGGTTTTCAACGCCGGGGTTCGATGGTAAACACAGGTTTTCTAAATGTACGTTAATGGCTTCGCAGAGGAGGTCCGCGAGGTTTGGAAACAAGAACAAGAAGACACAATTTAAAACAAGCCTCACATCGTGACCCCCCAGGATCTTCATGGCGGCGGCCGTGGTGCATGGAGCTCCCTGGATCGCCGGTCGCGAAACTGAAAGTGCGGTGGGAGCGCAGGAGACGCCGTCGCCGTGAGCGTGCACATCGGCTGTCCCGGCGCAAGCTCCGAGTCTGAATTGGAGACTGACTCACGCGCGCGACCAAATCCCATTATCCCATTGACAATGCTGCGCGCGTGGCCATCTCTTGTCTCTCCCATTGACAATGCTGCTCGCGTGGCCATTTCTTGTCTCCACTCGTTGGCGGCTGAGCCGCCGACTATAGTTCTCGCAGCCTCAACCTAAAAAGGATAAGACAATTCCCTAAACGAAAAATTTCAAAGTTACATTTTCCACAGATCCCAGATAGCCAGAGTGTTGCTCAGACTGCTACGGAGGAGGATGGTTCTAAACTGCTAATTGGGGAAGGTGCACCCAGGAACCCCGTTACCGTACTTCTGTCTCCTAATGGGAGAGTAGGGGCCACTGGAGCAGTAGTGGCGACATCAAGTCTTCCGCTGCAATCCCCTTTAGTACCTCATCCTCTTTAGCTTAATGAGGGGGATGATCCCTTGGGGAGGAGAAAAATACTGGGAGGTGGCGACCCTATATTTCAAACATGGTCCTCAGCTCGGAGTGTAGAACCAGATGGTAATCTAGAGGTGGAGTCTCACACGCAGATTGAGTTCAATGCGAAGGTACAGGCGGTTAATAATGGTGATAGGGTGCCTCTATGGATCCCCAAAGAGATGCCGTAAAGAAAGCCAATGTGGTACAGACCGCTTCATCGCCCATAGTGGATTTCATCTGGTTATTTGAGACCGAGTCCGATCCGATAAATAGAGGTTTCATTCTCAAACTTTTTCCTGAAATAGAGGCATTGAAGTTGTTATTAAGCAGGGATATTCTAAATGTGAATATTATTGAGCACGAGAATGTTTCCTTTTCTAGAGTCACCTACAAGAGACTTGGGCGTGCAAAGATTTTGATTGTAACAGGTTTTTTACTTTCTCTAGCTACGCTAAGCACTCTGAAAGGGGACATGTAGTTGGGGGGGGGGTCTCTATTTTGCTTAAGACCAGTATTAATTGGAATCAGAAAGTTTTTGATCATCCTTCAAATCTCTGCATTTGCCTGAAGTTGGCATGTTTGGGAGAGTTCGGTAGGTCCACCTTCTTCCTGGTGGCAAATCTCTATATCCCCCCAGGGAAAAATGACGACCATCTGTTGAGTTCACTCTTTTTATATATTAATGAGATAGCCACCATGGAAGAATGCCCTTTAGTGGTATTAGTGGGAGATTTAAATGCAAAACTTTCTAATTTGTCGCAGGCAATATATGCTAACCCAGACAAAGAGGAAATCTGGCATATTTCCGAATCCTTTTAACCAGATAAAAAAAAACGGACAAACGGGGATTCCTTCTGCTTGATAGCATTAGAAGCGTAGACTTGGTCATCCTAAATGGGAGGATGCCAGTCGATAAAACAGCTCAATATACCTTTAATTCTTCTCGTACACAAAGCCTATTGGACTATGTAGCCATTTCTTACCAACTGTTTGGGGCCTGTGAAAATTTAGAGGTTATCCCCTCACTATGCAGTGATCACAGTGTCATAAGCTTGACTTTGGCCTTTACCTATCTGCACTGAATCGAGGGCACTTGTGCCTGGGCTCGATGGTTTTTAATAAATCTAATGGTCGTTCATTTTGGACACAAATAAATACCGTTGAGGTAGGTGCTATAGTGAAAAAAACTTTCCCAGAACAGCATGGCAATGTTTCCGTTAATAGCATGCAATTTTATGAGGCACAAATGAGGGAGATAAAAAATTTAAGCTCAGTATCCTCTGGCCGACGTAGAGTAAATCAGGTTCCCTCTATCCTGAAGGTTATAAACCATGAAATTAACAATTTAGTTCAGAAGCAATATAAACAATTTTCTACAGGTGTGCAACAGGAAATTAATCGCCTAAAGCGAGTTAGAGGCCGTTATAAATTAAGAGTAAAGAGAGACAAGATGGATGCTAAATGGATAGGGTTGAGAGAAGCAGCGAGAACCAAAGATTCAAAAAAGTATTGGCACCTGATCGCAGAGTATTGTGATTCTAGACAGAGGGCACTCCCCATTCCGATTCCCGAAAGTGAGTGGGTGGACTATATTTCACTATTATATAAACTTAAAAGCTCAGTGCCTTTTCAGATGCCTGTAATAGAGGAGGCTGTCGGTGTTGATTATGGTCCCCCGTCAAGGGCTGAAGTGATGGGCTATATAAAGAACGCTAGAACCTCCGGTGCACAAGGACCGGATGGTATATCGATTATGCTAATTAGAAAGGATCCAGCTGCATGGGGAGCCTTCCTGGTGCCTTTGTTTAACTTCTGCGTTCAATCAATTAGTATTCCCTCCTCTTGGAAGGGGAGTATCATAGTTCCGCTGTATAAAAAGGGCTCAAAAAGGTCACCTACTAGCTTTAGACAGATCACGCTGTTAGACGCTGCGGGCAAATTCTTTGCAAAAAGTATACTTCAGCATTTGCAGCAGTGGGCCCAAGGCCAGAACATCTTACCGCCAGAACAGGCAGGCTTCAGACCGAACCGCGGAACGCTGGATAATATTGCGGTCGTCCAGACCATCGTGGAGAAATATGTTTTCTCGAAAAGCATGTTAGTCTACACAGCTTTTATTGATTTCTCCACGGCGTTTGATAAAGTGGATCGTCAGATGCTGTGGAGAAAGCTCTCTCATCTTGGTATGCCATACCGGCCTCATACTAGAATTACACTTGGTGTCAAGTGATGATGGGTGGCTCGCAGGGGCTTTCCTGTAGGATTAATACACATAATGGTCTCAAGCAGGGTTGCCTGTTGGCCCCTCATCTGTTTTCTTTTTATATTTATGACCTTCCCGAGAAAATAAACTTAGTGAAGGGGGACGCTCCTAGAATTTGTACAATGTCCATTGGCTCTCTACTATATGCAGATGACGTTGCAATTTTTGATTTAACCCCTATTGGCTTGCAGCGCCGTCTGGATGCCTTGACTAAATATGCGGAGGACCATTGTCTGAAAATTAATATTGCTAAAAGCTAAATTTTAGTCTTTCGCAAGAAAGGTTTTAGAATAAAGAAAGGGTATAAGTGGCTGTAGGGGCAGGAAGAACTGGAACTGGTCCATACGTATATGTTTTTGGGGAAGGTTTTCTCAAAAAACAGGCGCGACTCAGAGCACATCAAACGGTGTGTTGGTAAGGCCACCTCCCAGGCTGGAGCTTTAATTAGATTTTATAAGACCTGTGGTTGACGTCATTTTGATCACGTTCTGTCAGTATTTAAGGTTAAAATCCCCCGACATTAACTTATGCTGCAGAAGTTTTGGATAGGAATTACTGGCTCTCTTTTGATAAGGCGGAAGGCCGGTTTTTCCATCAAATTTGTAATTTAAATTCCTTGGCTGCCCCACACATTCTTCGTTTGGAATTCCATTTAGTTTCTTCTTATACTTCTTCTTTGGCAGCGGTCCTGAGGTGGGGGAACTCCCTCTTTTGGGGGATGAGGGCCACTCTAAGGGCCAGCTTGAAGTTGTAACTTTTTTCAAAATTAAAAGATACATCTGCTTTTTTTTTAGATCATTCGCCTATGCAAACCATTTATTTGGGCTTAATTTAAATTGTGATTTACCCATCCCAAAGCCTGTATTGAAGCCATTTCTAAAGAAGTCAGTAAGTACGATTAGTACAGTAAGAGATATAGCTTTAAGTCCTATTTAAGTGCGAGCATATATCTGGGCAAGACACGACCATTCTTGTGGCGTTAAGCCCGCAACGAGGTGATCTGTGTGAGTGCGACGGGAAGCAGATCCCAGCCCTATCTTTCATGGAATGTCCCACATGGAACCAGAAGGCTAATACTACTTTTAAGAACTAACCCACTTGCCCCTGAGAGAAGTAACGGGCATTTTGGAAAAAATTCCCAGAGAGGAGAGAATTTGAGGATTGTGCTGTTCCCAAATACTGGATCTCAATCATGTGCTATTTGTGTGTCCAGAACTTCTAATCGCAAGGCGAATGTTTTTGAGACCCTCTTTTATCAAATTTATTATTCGTTATGCTCAGGAGGCCCGATCTTTTGTGTTGTCCCCTCCAAATAAAATGATTTGCCATAAAATATTTCAATTTTTTAAAACATTCCTGGCCATTTATTAGAATTTATTTTTTTTGTTTAGTTGGTATGTGTAATGTTATGCTGACTGCTTAAGGTAGAATTTTGTATTTGTTCTAAAGCATGTTTCTTTTATTGTATTGGTGTATTTTTGTGGACCTCCGTTGGAGTTCCGTAACAAATAAACGAATTGAATTGAAATTGAATTGAAATTGAATTGAATTGAATTGCCTGCCTGATGGAGACAACCGGGGTGAGATATGCCCCATGAAGGTAGTACAGTTGGACCAGGTGAAGGTTGGCTGAGGTAGTAATGGTTTTAGGAGCCATCAAGGCATCCCGACAGTCCTCGTCTACCATCGAACCCAACTAGGCCTCCCACTGGTGTCTGAGCAAGTCAAGTGTTGGACTGTTATTGGTTAGGGAGCAATATATCGTTGATACCCCCTTTTCCCTAGATTCCCCATCATAATCTGCGCTTCCATTGGGCTGAATTCGGGAAGTGATGTGCCTAGCACGAAAGGATATCTGATGTTTGAATCCTCGTGCAAAGACCGGTCCATGGTACCTACTTATCCTTATTTTGACCTGTGGTTTGTTACATTTTCTTATTCACCTTATCTGAAAAATCCACATCTAGTAGCCATTGAATTCAAAAGTGAATGAAGCCTCCTAATGCATCCGTTCTACTTCCGTCACAACCATCCCTTCCTGGTGTAATACTGAACCGTCTAGGGGCAGGCAGAAATAGACAGTCCCACATAAGCAGAGGGGGGTCATGATGATAGACTAGAGCGTTAAAACGCGTTGGGCTTCATAGAAAGACTACCAAGATGTTTCCTTTCAAGGTCAAGGTTGGAAATCAAATTCAGGACCCATAAAGCGCCTCTCACTTGTTGCCACAGCCTTACTCTGCGACAGTAGTTGCCCATGTTGTAAGAAATGTTGGATACTATTTCATCTCAGGTAGACTGAAAACTCTTATGAGTAGCAACCTTCAAAAAAGAGCAACAGCTTTGAAGGAGCTCCTGGCACATGTTGTCTTGAATTGTAAAACTCACTAGGTGGTACTTTAATTTTGTCAACATACAACCTGGCAGTCAGAGTATACAGAGACATATCATACCAATATGTTCTACGTAAGTAGGTTAATCAAGAAGCAGTAAATAATTACACATGCACTAATCTGCTTTCCCATTCTCCAGGTGATCAATAAGTGTCCCATTTCCCTAATTGGGAATGTACCGTATAATTATCATGTGGAGACACCTCCCTGCTCGTCCCCAGTGTTGTAGTGTTCTGCCTCGTCAGTTTCAGAGCCAGAGTCTGTGTCTGTTCTCACTCTGAAAGCAGGAGCTAGGAGTTATCTGTATGAGCACGGCAAGTCTTTAGTGTATCCTCAAATTTGTCATCCTTTCTGCTAAGGCGCATACGTGTTTCCTCAGCTAGGGCCCAGTCGAGCGCATCTCTATGCTAGAGCGCAATCGTTGGGGCAGGCTGGGACAGCCATGTGATTGCAATTCTACGCCATGCCAGTACCATAGGCGATTGACCAAATTTATAGGTTATCTTGCGCCCTTCTAGCATCTAAAGAGGGCTTAATAAACAGCATTTGGGTGTCAGCTCAATACTTAGTTGTGTGGCATGCACCATTTCTTCGACAGCTAGTTGCCAGATGGAGTGTACTGCATCGCAGGGCCATGGTTAATGTAAGAAATCAGCCCCCACATTGTTGCAGCGCGAGCATATATCTGGGCAAGACACGACCATTCGATAAAGGTCTTGTGGCGTTAAGTAGGTTCTTTGCAGAAAATTATAATGTATCATTTGAAAATGGTCATTACTAGAAATCATGCGTATTAGTTCACAGGCCCACTGCCAGTCTTTACCTTCCATTGGAATGTCAAAGTCTAAATTCCAGGCCTCTCGGGCCCGTGTGTAGTGTCTACTGTTTCTGAACGCATTGTTCTGTAAAGATGCATAATTAGGTGTCTACAAGCACCATAAGTTAGCAGTATCTCAAGGGTTTGAGTATGCGGCGGAGCTGTCGCATAGCATGGGCAGGGGTGCTTAGTTGTGTCTGCCAAGCCCGCATGTTGTAAAAATTGCCACTGGCTTAGACCAAACTCTTTGCGGGCATGTTTAAAGGAGATAAGTCTCATCTGGGTACAATTCACCCTATTGCTCTCACTTCCTAAAAAACTCAAAAGAAGATGGGATATCTTACTTCCATGGCTGCTTTTTGCCTATTGGGAAGGGCCACAGAAGGGAGTGGGGTCCTCCTTATTTTAGCTTATGTTTGGGTTTCCTGTCAGGACCACTGTGCCTTGTGAAGGAGGGATTGGAGAAACCTCTTGTTGAACCTTAGCAGATATAGTGGACTATGTGCTTGGCTTTTGCTCCAGGATGTATGAGTACATGGAAATAGCAAGCAAAAACGTTAAGGCCAGCCTAGCTCCAGAAGCTCTGGTAATGCCAAAAGGCTGCTATGGTTGAGTTCCAGCCAAGACAGGTGGTGTGGGTTTTGGGCCTGTGGCTCCTAGGGCTCTGCAAGGTAAGTGGAGTGGACCCTACCCTATCCTAGAAACAAAAGGGGCGGTCACCTACCTGGTAGACCCTGGCTCTGACAGGAATCATAAGAGGGTCGTCCATCTCAACCGCCTTACACCCTACTATGACATGGCAGATGTGACCATGCTCATGGTTACGGATGAGGATCGGGAAGCAAAGAGTGAACCTGTCCCTGACCTGTCCGACAATCCAAAAGATGGGTCAGTGGAAGGTGTGGTCTTGTCAGACACCCTACCTGCCCATCAGGAGACTGATTGCAGGCAAGTCCTAAATCAGTTTGCTGAGCTCTTCTTTTTGACGTCTCGCCAGACTAGCTGGTGTATCCATGATGTAGACGCTGATGAAAGACTACCTGTCGAGAATAAAACATACAGGCAGACTGAACATGTGATAGAGAGCATCAAAGCTGAAGTAAGCATGATGCTGGAATTGGGAGTTCTAAAGCCTTCTGAGAGCCCCTGGACCTGCCCAGTTGTCTTAATCCCCAAGCCTCATAGCCAGGATGGTAAGAAAGAAATGAGGTTTTGTGTGGACTATTGGGGCGTGAATGCTGTGATCAAAAGCAATGCATACCAAACTCCATGGGCAGATGAACTTATTGGCCGGGTGGGAGCAGCCAAGTATGTTTGATCTCACATCAGAGTACTGACAGATAGGACTGACGACTGCAGGAACAAAAGATATATCTGTATTTTCAACCTCAGATGGGTATTATCAGTTCACTGTAATGCCCTTTGGTTTGAAAAATGCACCTGACACTTTTCAAAGGTTGGTGAACTAAGCCTTGCTGGATTGGAATCCTTGAGTGCAGCATATCTACACAATATTGCTGTCTTTACCTCCACCTGGCAGGATCACCTGATCCACCTTAGGAAAGTACCAGAGGCTCTGAGAAGTGCAGGCCTCACTATCAAGGCATGCAAGTGCCAGATAGGGCAGGGAAAGGTTGCATACTTGGGTCACCTTGTTGGTGGAGGCCAGGTTCAACCCTAACAACCCAAGATCAAGCCCATTCTAGACTGGGTGGCTCCAACTACCCAGACTCAAGTGAGGGCCTTCCTTGGCTTCCCTGGTACTATAGGAGGTTTGTGAGGGATTATGGCACCATTGTGGCACCCCTCACAGAACTGACTTCCAAACGAATGTCACAAATAGTGAACTGGACTGTGAGCTGTCTAAAGGCTTTTGACACGCTGAAGGAAGCAATGTGCTCTGCAGCTGTTCTGAAAGCTGCAGATTATGTCAAGCAATTCATTGTGCAGACTGATGCCTCTGAACATGGTACAGGAGCAGTGCTATCCCAAAAACATGACCAAGCTCAAGATCAGCCACTGGCTTTCATCAGCAGAAGGCTAATCCCCAGGGATCAGCGTTGAAGTGCCATTTAGATGGACGCCTTTGCTGTGGTTTGGTCCCTTGAAGTTTAGGTCAAACCTGTTTGGCTCTCACTTCCTAGTTCAAACCGACCACAGGCCTCTCCGATGGTTAATACAAATGAAAGGTGAAAATCCCAAACAGCTAAAGTAGTCCATCTCCATACAGGGAATAGACTTTGAAGTGAAACAGAGACCTGGGACTGCCAATGCAGATGAACTTTCCAGGTTGTCCCATTTAGACGATGTTAAATATTATGTTATGTTAAAAATACTTATAAAGCGCGCGCACACCACAAGGTTTCATGGCGCTGCGGACAAGGGAGTCCTGCCGCTAAGTGATTTCATTCATAAGCCTGGCGAAAGAGGCATGTCTTTAAGAGTTTCCAAAATTGAGGATATAATGTCCTGAGGGAGAGAATTCAAAATTTGAGGGGCCAGGACCGCAAATCTTCAAATGGAAGACCAAAGATTCTGAATGTGGATATATCTCTGGACCCGAGTAGATACATACACCAGGCAGTTGCCATGGAGTGTTTTAAAGATGAGGCATCCCAACTTGAATGCATTGCGTTCGACTACCAGAAGCAAATGTAACTTTTTCATAAGAGGGTGACATACTGCATTCTTGGCTGGCGATAGATTAATCAGACCCTCCAGGATTTCGCAATTTCGCGATTTGCCGCGAAATCGGCACTTTTGTAAAAATGCCGCGATTTTTACAAAAGTGCCCGCGAAATCGGCAATTTTATAGAAATCGCGGCATTTTTACAAAAGATCCTGGGGGGTCTGGTGCCATTATAAAAGGCAGGGATAATCTGGAAGGCCCCCCTCGCCTCCCACATCTACCTGGAGATATTACCCTAAGGCACAGTCTGCTGATTTATTGTCTTACAGCTAACATTTAATTCTCTGAAACATTTAACCCACACGTTGGCCGCGGTGTTACAGGCATTGGATGCTCGTGGACCTCCCATGTGCACAGGTGCAGTGGGTGCCCCATGGCTCACCCTGGCATGATGGTTCAAGGTTCAGTGTTTGTGCCTCCTGATCAGGGGGTGTAGAAGGGCTCTGCCAGGCCTGCTCTGGGCATACACTGCCATAGTCCTCGTTCGATCTGGTGAGCATCTATAAAGGGGCTACCGTTACCTAGGTAGCGCCAGGCAGTCTCCACAGAAGGCTGGCATGAAATACGGTAAGGAGGCGGAGATGATACCCCAGGAAGGAGACGCCAGTGAAGGGTCCCCTGGATCTCGGACATGAGGGGCATCCTAGGGGCCTGGAGAGGAAGGAGTCATTTCTTAGGCACTTAGTCAGGTTTTAATGAGCACGTCAGCATCATTCCAAGGGCTGTCTCCCAGTACGGACTGGCCGGAGGAACTGAAAGGTCATGGTTGAGGCCTTTGGTCCAGGTCAGTGCCATATATCACTGTCGCCACAGAACGGAGTCTGATGCCTGCGGGAAGTGGCCATGTGCAGCGCTATGTCGCACATATTACACACACAGACAGGCGCGCAACACCCCATGGACTCACCGGGCTACAGCCCCGAAATCCCCCCCCTCCCGTGTGTGGCAACCCGGGATGAGACAGATCCCGGGCACACACAGAGCCGCTCCCGAACGATTCAAAGGTCTTTAAAAGACCATTTGAATGTTAATTAGGCCTTGCAGTTGTTTCACCCCTTCTAAGAGCCCCTGCAGCTCCACTCTGCCTACCGATTAAAGGTCCAGCCCCCCACCCCCCGAAATTTGTCTCTTGTTGCACCTCTGCACACAGACACACTCACAGCTGTGGAAATAGTGAGGTTACCATGCTGGGGGGAGCCAGTGGTGGTGTGTTTTCACTGATTATTACTGTACACGTCTGCTGGGCTCTTTCTTTATGGAAACTCAGTACAGGAGTGAGTCAGGGGATGTTCCCATCCTGACATGTATTTTTTTTTTTACAACTAGTTGCTATTCTCTGTATAATAGAAACCGCAGCTAGCCTAGCCATGGGAGTCAATTATTCTTCAATTACTACTGCCTCCTCCTCGCCTTCCCACCCCCATCTCCATGAGCACCAGTATCTTGTCATCAAGTACTTGCCTTGAAAGGTTGCAAGCGAGTTCATTTGGAGGGCATCATAAATTCTAAATCACGTCAGAAACCTATGTTCAGCAAGGGTTCCCAAGTGCAGACAGAACAAGAAGTAGCTAAGTGGCAGCAGTGTTTTTAACATGGGGAAGACTCTCGAAAATAAACCAAGACAGTCTAAGGAAAGATGAAAGCACGTATGTGTGCGTGTTTCTGTGTGTACATTAACCATAAAAAGTTTTTTTCTTTACTAACGTGGCCTGCCAAACTATCAGTGGGATGCTTGGTTAGCTGTAGTTAAGGTGGGGAAACATTGTTTAGAACGCGGTGTTTACACCGCAGTGCCTTTAGAACACTGCCATTACAACGCAAGTCATTACTACGACTTGCGCTGGATGGCGCTGTTGGACAAGGAATGTTGTAATTTTATATTCCAACACCTTCCCTACTGTTACGTGGACTGGTGTTGGAATATTAACACGTTTATGTCCTATATGTAGCCTTGAAGCCAAACAAAGTGTCTACATTGTAAATAAACCAAATATACATAGCTTCATGTTGTTAAATAACTAAAAATACTAAGATATCTGCGTTTGTTGTAGGAAAAACCGCCAAATAAAATGCCGCTAAATTGCCGCTAAATTTCCATATTTGTGCCGCTAAATTTCCATTTTTGTGCCGCTAAATTTGCTAATCCATGCCGCTATATCCTGGGGGGTCTGATTAATCTAGCAGCCTGGTTTGGAACTAGTTCCTGTCTCTTAGATTGATATGCCGGAATGCCAAAGTAAAGAGTTAGTGTAGTCAATGTGAGAGATGGCTAAGGCTAAAGCAACTTGGGTAAGAGCTTCAGTAGTGGGAAATCTGCTGTTCTCCAGTAATGGGGAATCTTTCATAGATTCACATGCTTGAATCATTTCCCGTCGGCGAAGTGGGATTCCCACGGTACGTAGAATAGCAATATAGCAATAGCATAGCGAAAGTATAGCTTAAAGAGCAATAGGAAGTATTGTAACATGGACGTTAATAGGAAAAAACTTGTCACTTTAATAACTTGTCCAAGTCATTAGATATGGTACAAACTCCAGCCAATCAGGCTACAGCACCCTCTGGAACCTTCTCCTCAGAGGCTCAGGCTCTCAGATTTTCTACTGCACGTCGTGTGAAGGGAGTCTCCCTGAGCTCTGCTCAGTACCTCTACCTTTTCCCTTCAGAAACTCTTCAGAATATCTTCACTGCTTTGTCTACTACAAAGAGGTCACTCATCAGACACTGTGAGTCTTGTGGGAAACTCCGGCTTCATTCCGAAGACCCCCACAAAAAGTGTATCTACTGCCTCCACCTTAAACATCAGGTGAGAGATTGTAAAATCTGCAGGACTTTTCCTCAAAAGACTTTAAGAGACAGAGAGGGACGTCTACTTCTATGGTTACAGAAACTCAAGACCAAGGATAATCCCTTATCAGATGTTGAGAAGATTCCTCTCTCAGGACTGTCATCTTTAAGAAGAGGGCTTGTGAGGTGGAGATGGTATCTGCTAAGGCTAAGGTGCTCAAGAAAGACCACACCTCTACTCATGAAGGCCTGACTTCTTCCTCAAAAAGGGCTCCTGCTCCGTGGGGGACTACCTATGCCCTCTTCGCCTCCGAGATCAGCCTCTAAGTCTCAGGTGTCTAAGTCTCTTTCTGAGACAAATTTGCCTAAAAAAATGGGTTCCTCCTCGACGAAGACTTCCGTCGCCACTGCTACAATGACGACTCTCACCTTCTCTTCTCCTCAACCTACAATGATTATGTCATCAGCGTCCTCTTCGTCGATGTTTGTCATGGTGTTGGTGAAGCCTCGCTTGTCTGCCACCTCCCTTCGTCGTCGATGAAAAAGAGGACTGTCTTCTCGCCGACGAGACGGTCGATGGCACTCGAGTCTCTACCTGCTTCGTCGACAGATGCCTCGTCGAAGTTTGCGTCGTCATTGATGGGTGCCCCGAGTCGGCAGCTCTGGCTGCTGCACCACATCCTGTCCCCATAGCAAGTACATAGGCTGGACACTTTTCATTATGAGTTCCCCAGCTCCATGAGGGCTTCACTGAAATATGTGATGTTTGGCACCAAGCATCTCAATATATTAAACTTGGGCTGATTCCAGTGTCAATTTTATTAAAAATTGCACACAGAGGGCCCCTTAGACGGGTCCCCTGAAACCTACCAATCCTTAGACTGGTCATTGACTGGCCTAAGCCAGCCTGCTACCACCAGAGTGTGTTATGATCTCGAGGGAGAGTGCCTGCGCACTCTGAGGCTGAGAACAATGCCTTTCCTAGGTGGAGGTGTTCACGTCTCCCCTGGACAGGAAGAGCCATCCGTGGTGGGGAGCTTCAAAGTTCTTCCCTCCTTTGTAATGCAACCCCAGCCTCTCCTGTTCGAATGAGCTGGCTTCGATCCTGTCCTCAACCCCTTTTTGGCGGTAGGACAGGTGGGAAACCTTTGATAGAAGAGGAGATGTGCCCCCCTCTGCCAACTCCAGCCTTTGGGTGCTGGAGGCTAGGTCAAGTACACTTCTCCAGTATTAGAGGTGTCTTTAATAGAATCACATGCCTGAATAATTCCCCGTCGTCGCAGTGGGAGTCCCACAGAACATAAAATAGTAGTAAGAAATACATATACATAAAATATATACATATATATAAAAAATACATACATATATATATATATATATATATAGCTATAGATATCAAAATATATATATATTCACTGAAAAAACCATAGGTTATAGACCACATATAGTTAGGAATTAGCATTTACAAAACCTTGAAAATTCACTGAAAAAATCATAGGTTATAGACCATATATAGTTAGGAATTCGCATTTACAAAACCTTATTTTCTCACACAAAACCATTGAAATTCCATATATAGTTAGTTGCACTAACTATATATCGCGCACCCGCAATCCACTGCTGATGATGTCACATATTACATCATTCATGACATGGTCAGTGACATCACTGATGACATCACTGATGACATCTCAAATGACATCACTGATGACATCACTGATGACATCACTGATGACATCTCATTTGACATTACTGATCACATCAATCAGTATAAACAGACACTCACAGACTGTCACTCATCCATGGAGTTACTCACACACCTAGTCAGTCATGCAAAGAATCAATCAAACCTCCATTTCCTCAACTATACAGTTATACAAACTTTACTTATTCAAACATATACTAACACATATTTACTCTCTTATACAATCCCTGATACAAGTTCACAATGATCCATACAGCCACTCACACATTCACTGGCTCTTATGCACAGTTATTTATATATGTCAACTCTCACATGCACTGTGTTTTACATATGTACTTACTTTGACATGTAGCACTGAGATATCCATTCACTCACCAATACACTCATGCACACAGTCAACCGCCCATACAGCTGTTTCCACATGCACTTTTGAAACCATACATCTAGTGAATCAACTGCTCACACATCTATGCACAGAGTCATACACCTCCCAGCCACCCACACACACACTCAGTCTCCCATACAAATACTTGGGCAACCAATCAATAACCCATATAGTTACTCATATAGCTACTTATCAACACATGCAACAGTTTACAGAACAACAGACATAATGATGCACAAATTAAGACAGTTTAGTCACTAACCCATGCACTCAGTGAGACACATTTAATCACTCACTCATACAGTCAGTCATGCACCTACTAAATCCTTCATCCAGACACTTATACATCCACTCATTCTTCAATATGTAAGACATATTTTAACTTTACAGAAACATACAGTCACTGGATGTTGTCATCAGTGATGTCATCAGTGATGTCATTTGAGATGTCATCAGTGATGTCATCAGTGATGTCACTGACCATGTCATGAATGATGTAATATGTGACATCATCAGCAGTGGATTGCGGGTGCGCGATATATAGTTAGTGCAACTAACTATATATGGAATTTCAATGGTTTTGTGTGAGAAAATAAGGTTTTGTAAATGCGAATTCCTAACTATATATGGTCTATAACCTATGGTTTTTTCAGTGAATTTTCAAGGTTTTGTAAATGCTAATTCCTAACTATATATGGTCTATAACCTATGGTTTTTTCAGTGAATTTTCAAGGTTTTGTAAATGCTAATTCCTAACTATATATGGTCTATAACCTATGTTTTTTTCAGTGAATATATATATATATACATACATATATAAACATATACCATCTGTATATCTATATAAATACAAACATAAATGCATGCATACATATACTTATATGCATACAGATGCATGTTATTTACATGAAAGTTGAAAAAACACTAATAAAAGCAAAGCTAAAAAGCCACCTCATTACAAACAGAATGGCTTTAACTTAAACGAGGGCGAAATCTATTGCATTTTCAATGCTTGTTTACTTTGGTTCCATCAAGAAGGCATTCAGATGTGTCACACATTTGCCATAAATTCTGAATGTTAGCACTCTAGTTGCACATTAGATCACTGTAGTAAAGCTACTGCTCACCAGGGACGTCTGCTGCTGGTATTCAAAGTGCATGTTTCAGTCTGCATGTCAGAATTTTTTTAATGAAATAGAAGAGGATTTGAGAAGTCACTCAAAATGATCCCTAATTTTTCTTTCTGAAGCACTAATCATACTTTCTATGGCAAAATTAACCCCCTCATGTTGTTCCTTTTTAAATTGAGTGTTTTCAGACTTACCACTTCATTCCAATCAAGATTGCTTCTGGTGTGCCATACTTTTGTCATAAGTAAGACTGTTAGCGCTCTAGTTGTTCTTTAGAACACTCTGGGACATTCTGTCATTGGGCTATACTTGGGGTACATCTGGGTGATATTTGGGCTACATTTAGGCTCTTTTGTCTCTGGTGGCCATCTTGGGAGACTGTATGTCAGAATGTGTTAATGAAATTGAAGAGGGTTTGAGAAGTCACTCAAAATGTGCCCTAATTTTTCTTTCTGCAGCACTAATCATAATTCATATGGCAAAATATACCCCCTCATGTTGTTCCTTTTTAAATTAAATGTTTTAAGAGTTACCACTTTATTGCAATCAAGATGGCTTCAGGTGTGCCATACCTTTGTAATAAGTAGGACTGTTAGCGCTCTAGTTGTTCTTTAGAACACTCTGGGACATTCTGTCATTGGGCTATACTTGGGCTACATCTGGGTGATATTTGGGCTACATTTGGGCTCTTTTGTCTCTGGTGGCCATTTTGGGAGACTGCATGTCAGAATTTTTTAATGAAATAGAAGAGGATTTGAAAAGTCACTCAAAATGTGCCCTAAGTTTTCATTCTGCAGCACTAATCATACTTTCTATGGCAAAATATACCCCCTCATGTTTCTTTTTAAATTAAATGTTTTAAGAGTTACCACTTTATTCCAATCAAGATGGCTTCAGGTATGCCATACCTTTGTAATAAGTAGGACTGTTAGCGCTCTAGTTGTTCTTTAGAACACTCTGGGACATTCTGTCATTGGGCTATACTTGGGCTACATCTGGGTGATATTTGGGCTACATTTGGGCTCTTTTGTCTCTGGTGGCCATTTTGGGAGACTGCATGTCAGAATGTTTTAATGAAATAGAAAAGGATTTGAGAAGTCACCCAAAATGTGCCCTAATTTTTCATTCTGCAGCACTAATCATACTTTCTATGGCAAAATATACCCCCTCATGTTGTTTCTTTTTAAATTAAATGTTTTAAGAGTTACCACTTTATTCCAATCAAGATGGCTTCAGGTGTGCCATACCTTTGTAATAAGTAGGACTGTTAGCGCTCTAGTTGTTCTTTAGAACACTCTGGGACATTCTGTCATTGGGCTACACTTGGGCTACATCTGGGTGATATTTGGGCTACATTTGGGCTATTTTGTCTCTGGTGGCCATTTTGGGAGACTGCATGTCAGAATTTTTTAATGAAATAGAAGAGGATTTGAAAAGTCACTCAAAATGTGCCCTAATTTTTCATTCTGCAGCACTAATCATACTTTCTATGGCAAAATGTACCCCCTCATGTTTCTTTTTAAATTAAATGTTTTAAGAGTTACCACTTTATTCCAATCAAGATGGCTTCAGGTGTGCCATACCTTTGTAATAAGTAGGACTGTTAGCGCTCTAGTTGTTCTTTAGAACACTCTGGGACATTCTGTCATTGGGCTATACTTGGGCTACTTCTGGGTGATATTTGGGCTACATTTGGGCTCTTTTGTCTCTGGTGGCCATTTTGGGAGACTGCATGTCAGAATGTTTTAATGAAATAGAAAAGGATTTGAGAAGTCACTCAAAATGTGCCCTAATTTTTCATTCTGCAGCACTAATCATACTTTCTATGCCAAAATATACCCCCTCATGTTGTTTCTTTTTAAATTAAATGTTTTAAGAGTTACCACTTTATTCCAATCAAGATGGCTTCAGGTGTGCCATACCTTTGTAATAAGTAGGACTGTTAGCGCTCTAGTTGTTCTTCAGAACACTCTAGGAGGCTGCAGTAGAACACAAAGGAATCAACTGACAGTCTCTGTCCTTGTTGGATGTACATGTTTTACTGAGAATGTCAGACTTCATTTTCACATGACTGAGAAAGATAATGTGAATTTACAGAAAATATGCTTTCAGTTTAGCTTATAGATCCCCTTCCAAACCACTGTGGGAAAATCATGAGATATTAGTTTTCTTTCAAACAATATTCATGATATCACAGCAGAAGGTTTTTTCACATGGTAAAATCACCTTAGAACCCACCACAATTCCTAAAACGAGTATGGTACCATCAACAAATGATTTATAATGTAACTAAAGTCCTAAAACCCTCTATTAACTACAATGCTTTTTAATGAGGTGCTATCATGTATATTGGTCCCAAGATGGCTGCCAACACTTCTTGGATGAAGTGCTGACAGCCAATCAGATCAGATGTGTGGTTAGGCTCCGCCCAGATATATATCTTTTTTTGAACCTAAATTACTCAAAATCCACTGGAGCACATATATTGAGACCTAGCAAAGGCACATCGGGCTAACAGTCCCTACAATTCTGCCAAGTTTCGTGCAAATCCATTCAGCCGTTCGAGCTAAAAGTGAGGCCAACCGCCCTATGGAAATTAACATGGGAAAAACGCGTTTTGGGACCCCCCTTTTTTCTCGGCCCCCCCTTGATGAAACCCCCCCAAATTGTCAGGGGCTGCTCAGAAACAAAATGTTCCATTTTCCTGAAAATTTCAGCCAATTCCGTCCACAAACGCCAAAGTTATTAGACATAGAATTTTCAAAAATCCCATAGAGAAAAAATCCTAACTATATATACCTACTGGCGACCGCCAGTAGGTAATATATATATATATATATATATATATATATATATATATATTCACTGAAAAAACCATAGGTTATAGACCATATATAGTTAGGAATTAGCATTTAAAAAACCTTATTTTACTCACACAAAACCATTGAAATTCCATATATAGTTAGTTGCACTAACTATATATCGCGCACCTGCAATCCACTGCTGATCATGTCACATATTACATCATTCATGACATGGTCAGTGACATCACTGATGACATCACTGATGACATCTCAAATGACATCACTGATGACATCACTGATGACATCTCATTTGACATCATTCTTGTGCTAATACGATAAACCTCTTCAGACTCTAATATAACCTTAGATACACTCAGTGTATACAGACACTCACACACTGCCACTCATCCATGGAGTTACTCACACACCCAGTCAGTCATGCAAAGAAACAATCTCACCTCCATTTCTTCAACTATACAGTTAAACACACCTTACATATTGAAACATATACTAACACATATTTACTCTCTTATACAATCCCTGATACAAGTTCACAATGATCGATACAACCACTCACTCATTCAGTGGCTCTCATGCACAGTTATTTATATATGCCAACTCTCACATGTACTGTGTTTTACATATGTACTTACTATGACATGTAGCATTGAGATATCCATTCACTCATCAATACACTCATGCACACAGTCAACTGCCCATGTAGCTGTTTCCACATGCACTCTTGAACTCATACACCTAGTGAATAAACTGTTCACACATCTATGCATAGAGTCACACACCTTCCAGCCACCCCCACACAAACTCAATCTCCCATAGAAATACTTGGGCAAGCAATTAATAACACATATAGCCTCTCGTATAGCTAATGATCAACACATGCAGCAGTTTACAGAACAACAGACATAATGATGCACAAATTAAGACAGTTTAGTCACTAACCCATGCATTCAGTGAGACACATTTAATCACTCACTCATACAGTCAGTCACGCACCTACTAAATCCTTCATCCAGACACTTATACATCCACTCATTCTTCAATATGTAAGATATATTTTAACTTTACAGAAACATACAGTCACTGGATGTTGTCATCAGTGATGTCATCAGTGATGTCATTTGAGATGTCATCAGTGATGTCATCAGTGATGTCACTGACCATGTCATGAATGATGTAATATGTGACATGATCAGCAGTGGATTGCAGGTGCGCGATATATAGTTAGTGCAACTAACTATATATGGAATTTCAATGGTTTTGTGTGAGTAAAATAAGGTTTTTTAAATGCTAATTCCTAACTATATATGGTCTATAACCTATGGTTTTTTCAGTGAATTTTCAAGGTTTTGTAAATGCTAATTCCTAACTATATATGGTCTATAACCTATGGTTTTTTCAGTGAATTTCAATGGTTTTTTAATAGCAAATATCATAAGCTGTCGAATGTCAAGTACGTGGTAAGTGAAAACATTTTCGTGTTTATGCACACTGATCTGCTTTGAATGGTGCCCCCCCCCCTCATTTCTATTAGGAGTACTCTCTCTTTGCAGATAGTGAAAGGTAGTTAACGCAGGCCTTTGCCCCCGTTGTAATCCGTCGTGCCTGCTTCTCTCTCCATTTGATTGATTGTTATCCAAGTATTTACTGTTTTAGAATTAGTTCTCTTTGGTTCATTCTCTATTTACAAACAAACACAGAGTCGCAATACTCTGTTTAGTCTTTGCAGATAACGAAAAATCGTGTAAAAAAAAAGAAAAGGAATCGAGCAAAATCAGTAGGCCACTAATGGGATCTCTTTTTGACCTCGCTAAAATAGAAACATTAGGAACAACCCCTCATGACAAATACAAAACTAGTGAGATGAACTGAACTCCACACAATGATGGCTGCAAAACAGCTCGGCTCCGCCACCCACCCCGCCCAAAATAACGATAAAGAGCGGCTGCCATGATTGGTTGCGGAATGGCCACGACGGAGCTACGAAATGATACTGCTCTCATGCTAACCCCAGCTTCAGTCTGAAACATCCAGAAACACTGTAGACTACCAATTCGATCAGTTCCGGTAGCGCCCCAATGTAACCCGGTAGAGAAGAACTAGCCCTCCCCTCTTTCACTGATGGTTCTTGTTGCCTGTCCCTTCTGTTCTCATTTAACAGAACTATTTAGCCTGCTGAAAGGGGTTGTGTTCCGACCGCTGGTTGGTGGAGACATTTTGACTATATTCTGGACCTGCGTTGTCGCGTAATGCGTCATATGACGCGCCGCGTTAGCGCATCCGGAAGTCATCCGGGGCGCGCAGCGCGTAACGTAAGCATAACAAGTCATGTGACTTGTTAATAAAACTTTTCATTGGTTCATTTTACTTTTCTTATTGTAATGATGAAAGGCTTGCTCATATGACCTAAAAATTACGCTTTTCATTACTTCCGAACATTATTTTTTCTTAAATATATGTTATAATGTTCCAGGCTAATGTACTTTCCCGGAAATTTTACAACTGTCCTGCAAGTAAAATATATTCTTTTTTCGAGAAAAAGAGCGTTTCTTCGTCCCATGATGGAGCCGTTGAGCAAAAGAGGGTCGACCTGCTGTCTTAGTCGCCGATACGCCTGAATATGAGATTCTTATCGATCACTTTATGTTGCAGGAATAGAAAACACAACAGCCCTTGACCATTTATCTTTACTGCGTTCCTTCGTATTATACCTTTTACCCTTCATGTAATTGGTCTGCTTTATTTCACTTGCCTTTTAATGATTCTAAAACAGTGACTATTATTACAAACTTTACCAATGTATATACTACTACCATGTTTTCTTTTAAAAACCTTTATTGTGAAAATTTCATTATACAAATACGAGCCTATAACCACGTGGGCCGGCCACGGAGCAAACTGTAATCGTATGTGATGAGTAGACATTTACACTGTAGAGGAACGTAACGGGCGGGCCATTAGGTTGCAAGAAATAAGGTGTCTAACAGTTACGGAATCGGTGGACGTACATTTTATAATTAAAATACGACAGGGCCAGTTACAATAAAATTATCTAGATATACATTTGCGGGCAAGTACCATGGGTGACGTTAATTCGAACTTTCAACAGTACAGTAATCAATAACACATCAGAACTTAATATCAATAGGGATGTCGAAATATTCAATCAATTCTCGTCCCCGCCCGCCATGTGCTTCAAAACTGCATACGTATCTCGTGATTTCAAGGTTCTGCAACCAGTACACAACAAGGAGTTACGAGTCCCATTTATTCCGGCGCCATTTTGGGCGAGGACGGGCAGGTCCAGGATATAGTCAAAATGTCTCTACCAACCATCGACTATGATGATGTTCATATGCTGTATTTATTAGAGTAACACTCATCTGCCCACATGAAATTAATTTACCACAATCTAAACATGTCATTTTAATCTTTCCAAAGTTCTTCTAAATATTTGGGACCGTTTCCCTTGCCTCTGAAGCTCTCAGTGCCACTTCTTTGATGAATGTACTAGCAGGTCAGGGGTTCTCCTCCAAATCTCTCTTTTATGCAGCACTATAATTAATTGGTGCCACCTCTCCATATGACGATGCATGGTATAGTTACCACAACTATATATTTTTTCGGTTCCTCTGGAGAGTTCATCGTGGCAGATGAAGCGTGTAACATACCGGGCATTTACCTTTTTTTGCATGTACAGGAAAGGAAAAAAAAATCGAGCGTTCGAGTTCTTAGGTGTCCCAGGGCCATTTTAATGGACCAGGCCCAAATCCAAAGAACAGCTATCTCACAGGCTAATGGGGCGACCCACGCCGAGTTTCAGCATTGTGGGATGACCACACAAGTACAGCAACTTGCTAGACATCACCTCGGTGCCATCCGGATCTCGGCGCCCCACTGCAGATGAAGTGCCTCTCAACTATGAAACCACCAGAAAACGCTTGAGTCAGCTTTGTGTGAAGCCGCCATTTTGATTCAATCAATAGCGTCCCCCTGCACACATTCAGGGACCTGGTCGTGTCTTCAGGTCAAACGAATTTGGGACAAGATGCAGAAAGGAAAAGGAAAAAAGTTCCGCCGGACCCCGGGAGGTGGCCGCCTATGTCATGGGCGATCTTAGGCCACACCAGGGCAATAGTGAAGCTGCAGCAGGTGCAAATAAGCTTCAGACAGTGTTACAAGCGCTACTCAGAACTCTCAACTATGACACCACCTCGGTGCCATCCGGATCTTGGCGCCTTGTGCTGGTTCCGGCCTATTCACACATCGGTCCGCTACTGACGCCACCTCACAGGCCAACGGGGCACCCCACGCCGACTTTCGGCGCAGCATTGTAGGATGGCCACACCAGTGCGGCAAATTGCTGGACACCACCTCGGTGCCATCCAGATCTCGGCGCGTTGTGCTGCCTTCGGCCTATTCGCCACAAGTGCGCACGCAACTCAGCTGCATAGCGAGTGAAACACCAAGGGGCGCCCCACTGCAGCCGAGGAACCTCCATCTTGGGGGCGACGCACAGCATCACATTGCTTTCCAATGCAGTCAGATCCTCAAACAGCCCCCACTGACTGACGCGAACTCACAGGCCAACGGGGCGCCCCACGCCGACTTTCGGCGCAGCATTGTAGGATGGCCACACCAGTGCGGCAAGTTGCTGGACACCACCTCGGTGCCATCCGGATCTTGGCGCGTTGTGCTGCCTTTGGCCCCATTCGCACATCAGTCCGCTACTGACGCCATCTCACAGGCTAATGGGGCGCCCCACGCCGACTTTCAGCATTGTAGGATGACCACACCAGTACAGCAACTTGCTAGACATCACCTCGGTGCCATCCGGATCTCGGCGCCCCACTGCAGATGAAGTGCCTCTCAACTATGAAACCACCACTGTGACATCCGGATCTTGGCGCGTTGTGCTGCCTTCGGCCTATTCGCACATCGGTCCGCTACTGACGCCATCTCACAGGCTAATGGGGCGACCCACGCCGAGTTTCAGCATTGTAGGATGACCACACCAGTGCAGCAACTTGCTAGACATCACCTCGGTGCCATCCGAATCTTGGCATCTCAACGCCTAGTGGTATCTTCCATACAGAAAATATTGTTACGCTACCTTTGGCCCCATTCGCACATCAGTCCGCAACTTAGACATCACCTCGGTGCCATCCGGATCTTGGCATCTCAGCGCCTTGTGGTGTCTTCTCGTCAGAAAATATTGTTGCGCTGCCTTTGGCCCCATTCGCACATCAGTCCGCTACTGACACCATCTCACAGGCCAACAGGGCGCCCCACGCCGACTTTCAGCATTGTAGGATGGCCACACCAGTGCGGCAACTTACTAGACACCACCTCGGTGCCATCCGGATCTTGGCGCGTTGTGCTGCCTTCGGCCTATTCGCACATCGGTCCGCTACTGACGCAAACTCACAGGCCAACGGGGCGCCCCACGCCGACTTTCAACATTGTAGGATGGCCACACCAGTGCTGCAACTTGCTGGACACCACCTCGGTGCCATCCGGATCTTGGCGCGCTGTGTTGCCTTCGGCCTATTCGCACATCGGTCCGCTACTGACGCCGCCTCACGTGCCAACGTATTTTCTCCGCATTTTATACCCTATGCCGCATAACAGGTCATGTGACTTGTTTATAAAACTTTTCATTGGTTCATTTTACTTTTGGTTTCCTAATGATGGAAGGCTTGATCATATGACCTAAAAACAACACTTTTCATTGGATGAAAACTTTTTTTTTTTTCCAAACGATGAAAGCCCCACCTTGTTTCTGGATGTTTCAGACTGAAGCTGGCGTCAGCATGAGAGCACCACCATCTCGTAGCTCCGTCGTGGTCATTCCGCGAGCAATCATGGCAGCCGCTCCCCACCAGAAGCCTGCAGGAGTCGGGGCCCCCAAAACTTTTGATGAATTCTCAAAGCGGAGGGGACGCTTTCGAGAATGGGGTCCAAGACCTAGCAGACAAGCGTCCGATTTCCAAGGTGTCCCAGGGCCATTTCAGTGGACCAGGCCCAAAAAGGAAAGAGCCTGCCGCCATTTTGAGAGTCCTGTGGCAGCCGACTATCGCTGCACCGCAAGAGTGGGCGCAACTCAGCTGAATTGCGGCTTTTGACACAGTGGACCAAAAACGGACGGAATGGCAACTGAAACGGTAAAGGGGCGCCCCACTACAACAGATGACACTCCACCTGGAGAGGCCCGTTCACGCCGCCTCCCCCGGGGCGCTCCACGCCGTTATTCGGAGCAGCATTGTAGGATACCAAAACCAGTGCGGCAACTTACTGGACATCACCATGGTGCCATCGTTCTGCTGCCTTGGAACTATTCGCACAACAGTTTGCTACTGAAGACCCACCCCCCGCGACGCCCCACGCCGTTATTTGCTGGGTGGCAACTTACTAGACATCACTTTCGTGTCATGTAGATTTCAGCGCGTTCTGCTGCCTTGGAACTATTCGCACAACAGTTTGCTACTGATGACCCGCCCCACGCCGGAAATCTGGACGTTGTGCTGCGTTGGGACTATTCGCACAGCCGACCGCTACTTCGTTGTTTTTCCCTAAAAATGTTTATATGTTATTACTATTTTTGTTTTCTTGTATATATTTATAAATTATTAAAGTTTTATAATCTTACTACTTTGTCGGAGTGCTATATATTTTTAATGTGACACATAATTGTAAAAACTTTGATGTACAAAGAGTCATCCCTGGAATCTTCCGCTTCACGCTCGGTCCCCTCCCCAATCACAATACAGGATGGTTTTCAGATAATAGCAACGCTTCTGCTGTGACGGATCTCATCGAGTGTGGGCCTTGATCTACTATAACTCCTTTGAAGAGGGGTGAATCTTTACAGCTGTGGCCATAAACTACATCTGCAGGGCTAGCTGATACCCTAGGACCAGCCTGGACAATCGGACACAGAGGAAAAGGAGTGTCAGAGGGTGCAGTAGTGAATAGGGCGAAAGGGAGGTGTCGGGCGGGCACAGGGTGTGATTCTCAGGAAAGAGCAGCGCAGATGGGGGGAGGTTTATTACCCATGCATAAGACAGAGAGCGGGGGTGACCACTGCCTGGGGGAGATGCTTGCGAGGGTGGGGAGCCATGCTAAGGATCGACAGCGTGCACAGAGTGGGTCTGGTCAAGGCATCTAAAATGGCTGCCGTGCACGACAAAAGTGTGGCATTTGAAAAAAGACAAGATGGCGCAGACAATGTTTTTCAACACTTCCTGATTTCCTTCGAATCGAACGTTAACAGACGTTGGGGCATATTACCAAAGTTAAGCGATATTTATCCCTAACGATGCATTGCAAAGATTTTTTTACCGTCAGAAATTATCGCAGATAAACGTTGCTATTATCAAAGTTTATCGCAAATACGATAAAAACCGACCGCAATGCATTAATATCGCTGAAAACTCAGCGATATTCATGCATTACTGAGCTAATCCTCTTAGCCATGTTATCCACCTCCCATAGGATAACATGGCTAAGAACTGCTCAGGGCAGCTGTTACTTTTTGGAGATATTCGCGCTTATCTCGAATATTTCCAAAAGTTGATAATAGGAGATAGCGATGTTAGCGACTGTTTCCAGTCGCTAACATCTTGGCATGCCCACTTTGCATGTCATTAGTGATAAATATCACTCACATGCAAAGTGGGGCCCAAGATGGTCGCTATCTCCTACTAGCCGTCGCTAACTGGTGTTAGCAACAGCTAGGTAATACAGATATAATTTTATCTCCGCGAAGCGGAGCGCTGTTACAGATATATATCTTGTTTTTGAACGTTAATTTCTCAAAATGCACTGAAGCACATATATTGAGACCTAGCAAAGGCACATCGGGCTACCAGTCCCTAATATTTTACCAAGTTTCGTGCAAATCCATTCAGCCGTTCGATTATTATTATTATTTTTTTTTTTTGCCCCGCGGGGCCCTTTTAAAACCTCCACATCAAACCTAGGGGATCAGCGAGGATCTACTATGCCCCCTTATGGTCATTTGCCCCTTCGCTTTGGCCTCCTCTTGTCTCTCGATCCTACCGAGAGACAAGATGGCGGCCGCTACGGACTGTTTGGAATGTTTACAGACACCGGAGAGCCAATCAGCTTCGCTTCGCAAAGCTCCGTAACGCGAAAAGTACGCGAAGCGGTCCGCTGTTACAGATATATATCTTTTTTTGAACGTTAATTTCTCAAAATCCACTGAAGCACATATATTGAGACCTAGCAAAGGCACATCGGGCTACCAGTCCCTACAATTTTGCCAAGTTTCGTGCAAATCCATTCAGCCGTAAGATTATTATTATAATTTTTTTTTTTTGCCCCGCGGGGCCCTTTTAAAACCTCCACATCAAACCTAGGGGGTCAGCGAGGATCTACTATTCCCCCTTATGGTCATTTGCCCCTTCGCTTTGGCCTCCTCTTGTCTCTCGATCCTACCGAGAGACAAGATGGCGGCCGCTACGGACTTTTTGGAATGTTGACAGACGCCAGAGAACCAATCAGCTTCGCTTCACAAAGCTCCGTTGCGCGAAAAGTCCGCGAACCAGTGCGCTAACTGGTCCGCTGTTACAGATATATATCTTTTTTTAAACGTTAATTTCTCAAAATCCACTGGAGCACATATATTGAGACCTACAAAAGGCACATCGGGCTACCAGTCCCTACAATTTTGCCAAGTTTCGTGCAAATCCATTCAGCCGTTCGGGCTAAAAGTGAGGCCAACCGCCCTATGGAAAACTCAATGTTAAAAACACGTTTTGGGACCCCCCATTTTTCTCGGCCCCCACCGGACGAACCCCCCCCAAATTTTCAAGGGCTGCTCAGAAACAAAATGTGCCATTTTCCTGAAAATTTCAGCCAATTCCGTCCACAAACGCCAAAGTTATTAGACATAGAATTTTCAAAAAACCCATAGAGAAAAAATCCTAACTATATATACCTACTGGCGACCGCCAGTAGGTAATATATATATATATATATATATATATATATATATATATATATATATATACACACACATATATATATATATACATACATATATATATACACACACATATATATATATATATTACCTACTGGCGGTCGCCAGTAGGTATATATAGTTAGGATTTTTTCTCTATGGGATTTTTGAAAATTCTATGTCTAATAACTTTGGCGTTTGTGGACGGAATTGGCTGAAATTTTCAGGAAAATGGCACATTTTGTTTCTGAGCAGCCCCTGAAAATTTTGAGGGGGTTCGTCAAGGGGGGGCCGAGAAAAAAGGGGGGTCCCAAAACGCGTTTTTCCCATGTTAATTTCCATAGGGCGGTTGGCCTCACTTTTAGCCCGAACGGCTGAATGGATTTGCACGAAACTTGGCAAAATTGTAGGGACTGGTAGCCCGATGTGCCTTTTGTAGGTCTCAATATATGTGCTCCAGTGGATTTTGAGAAATTAACGTTTAAAAAAAGATATATATCTGTAACAGCGGACCGGGCAGCGCTCTGGTTCGCGGACTTTTCGCGCAACGGAGCTTTGTGAAGCGAAGCTGATTGGTTCTCCGGCGTCTGTCAACATTCCAAACAGTCCGTAGCGGCCGCCATCTTGTCTCTCGGTAGGATCGAGAGACAAGAGGAGGTCAAAACAAAGGGGGAAATAACTATAAGGGGGCATAGTAGATCCTCGCTGACCCCCTAGGTTTGATGTGGAGGTTTTAAAAGGGCCCCGCGGGGCAAAAAAAATAAATAATAATAATAATCGAACGGCTGAATGGATTTGCACGAAACTTGGCAAAATATTAGGGACTGGTAGCCCGATGTGCCTTTGCTAGGTCTCAATATATGTGCTCCAGTGGATTTTGAGAAATTAACGTTCAAAAAAAGATATATATCTGTAACAGCGCTCCGCTTCGCGTAACGGAGGTTTGCGAAGCTGATTGGTCATTCTGTCACTGGGCTATAGTTGGGCTACATCTGGCTGATATTTGGGCTACATTTGTTTTTTTGTGTGTCTGGCGGCCATCTTTGGGCTACATTGGGCTACATTGGGCTTCATTGGGCTACATTCGGCTAATTAGCAAATAGCTCATCGCAAACTAGGAATGGTAAAGAATCGCTATTTATTCCTTAAAGTTCGCTATTTAGGAAATGCAAAAAACTTTGATGATACATATGGCGGTTCATCTCTAACAAGATAAGAAGCATAGGGATACATTTATGATGACTGGCGCATCACCAGGGATGTGTTAGTCATTCTGTGCCGCTGTTCCGTCACCTATGGTGTGCTGCATTTACAATGCGGCGCATCATGGGGCAAAAACAGCACAGATGCGTGATGTATCTGTGCCGTAAAGGTGGCGCATTGCTGGAGTTGTATCGCAAGTGTGATGAAGCTCCAGCAAGGGTCGGGGGTGCCCCTGTCGCAGGGTTTCTGTTCTCACACAGAACTGTGGACAGAGGATTGGAACCTCGGCGAATGCATTGCTGGAGTTGTATCGCAAGTGTGATGAAGCTCCAGCAAGGGTCGGGGGTGCCCCTGTCGCAGGGTTTCTGTTCTCACACAGAACTGTGGACAGAGGATTGGAACCTCGGCGAATTAGGGTGTCCCAAAACTCACGTTAGTAATCAAAAACTCCTTAGCAAGCTAGGTACAGTGTCACATTGGATATAACAAACTCTCAATGTTTAGACAATCCAGAATATGAACTTATAGTACCTCAGGATACGTGGAACTCATGAACAGTCGGTCGTTATAGATTTCTTAGAAACCAGAACATGGAGTTAAGAAGAACAGATGTGTATTTGAAATGTTTATTTACTAATGCCGTCTTCTCAGGCGTAGTACCTTAGATAATACAAGTACACATATTATCAGTAGCAAAATTACCAGCATAGTTACTAGTACATAAAAAGTGAATGGTGATAGTATGTTAACATGCTGTAAATGAATAAGAGTTAGCAACACTTATAAGCAGCCGCGGGCCGTGGAGGGAGTTACGGTGAGGCAGGGAGGCGGGGAGGGGGAGAAGCAGGGTGGAGAATACAAGTACACATATTATCAGTAGCAAAATTACCAGCATAGTTACTAGTACATAAAAAGCGAATGGTGACAGTATGTTAACATGCTGTAAATGAATAAGAGTTAGCAACACTTATAAGCAGCCGCGGGCCGTGGAGGGAGTTACGGTGGGGCAGGGAGGCGGGGAGGGGGAGGGGCAAGGTAGAGAGGGCTCCACCCTGCTATTCCCCCTCCCCGCCTCCCTGCCCCATCGTAACTCCCTCCACGGCCCGCGGCTGCTTATATCTCACCCTCCCTAATACACATATTATATTATTTGCTAAGAAGGTCTCTTTGTGTTGGTTTAGGGCGTGCCCATACTTTAGTGTCTTAGATTTGAAGGAATCACATCAGCATACACCAGCTCTCTCTTCATGTGAACCGCATCAACTGTTGTGTATGTGTGTTCGGCAAAGCAATATAAAACCCGCCTCATGCCCAGAATTGGCAGAAGTTGCACTTATGTTATGAGTATGAAGTCGTGGAGATCAGACCTCATAACAATTCTGTATCGTGTTGTTCTTGAAACTTTAGCACTCGCTGTACAGATATAGTTTAACAAGTAAAGCAGATAGTAGACCAATAACATATTATTCTCATGTAAACCACGATGAACTACTAGGTGGAAAGCTAAAGCAACAACTAAGTGTCGTGTGCAGAAGTTGCAAAAAAGGAAAAATGGCGTTTAAACCGATAATGAGCCCATGCTAACTTAACACGGTGTAAAGATATCCAGGACCTAGATGACACCTCCTCATGATCCGGAAACGAACTGAATAAGATAATAGAAGTGCCATCTCATGAGAGCAGATTGCAAGTTTATATGTGGACGGTCCGCAAGGTAAAGCATTAAAAACTAGGAAAATTTAATGCTAAAGAAAAATAAAACAGCCAAGTACTTTATCGAGTCTTAAGCCAATAGGCAAGGTAAATAATAAAAACTTGACAAATAAGTCAATGAATTGTCAATGAAATGCTAGTACTCAGCATATCAAACATGAAAAAGGTCTATGACATAACTGTGTATGCAAAATAAGCTGCAACAGCCTCCAATAGGAAGTCACCGTCTTCATCCGAAAACAGTTCAGCCATCCAATTTAAAAGCGGAAAAGAACATACGTGCTCTCCCAGCACCGGATCCTCTATCACCATCAGAGGACAGCTCGGTGGGTTTTCAAGAAAGCTCTGTTCCAAGAAAGACTGTGCTGCCGCCAGTAAATTCCAGGGACCAAGTAGTCCATGCATCAATGCCACAGCCATAATCCTTTCGCCAGGACAAACCAACTCGTGAGTAATGATAGGAGTCATCAGCTGATTAAAGTCGACGTCAGGAGAAACCGGTCCGCAGAGACACAAATCAATGGCCCAATCGAAATCACAGGTCAGGCAGTGAAATACAGGCTGGACACAGGTGAAGTAGGAGAATCGAAAAGATAATCCATATGCCGTGCTTAATATCGCCAACGGCATTGTGCCATAATATTCTAGCATGCGATTGCGGAACAGTGTCAGCAGCTGCAGGGTGGGAGGTTGCATAGGAGGGACATCCATATTTAAAAATGTAAAAAAGCACAAGAGCGTCCGCTGGTAATGCAAGTAAAAATGCCAATCCACGAACCAGAGTGCAGAAAATAGAATGAAAGGAAGCAGGGATGACTCCAAAGATTTTCTCAAATGAAGTCACGAGACCACTGGTAACAACTTTAAAAAAGTGCGCCAGGGACTTTGTGGAGGATGCGTTAAAGATAGTCGGAAACATGTTGCTGAAATTGAAAGGCAAATCTTAATTGAAAAGGGTGTGCACCTCTGTACGGGTGTTCGCTATGTGAAGTACGAAAGTTTCACGGGCCAAACTCAAGGCCACCTCTCTCTGAGACAAAAGAGCTCTTATTCTTGCCATGCCGTTGAAACGTGTCCCAAGGTTGGTATTTGTGGCCAGATTGAAAACTCCCTATGTTCATGTGTGGGAGGAAATAGAACATTTCTGCAGCAAATAACCCGTTCACTTACTGTTACGATAAAAGGAATACTTTTAATTAACTCAGAACAATCTTCATTATTGAGCATCAAATAACTACCATTTTCCAACAACTTGAACGTGGGGATGATAGCAGGAACTGGCGTGCCTTGCAACACGCAAGCCATATTTGGTCGGTGTTTGTTGCATGAACCGTGTAACTGTATGTGCCTACACATTAGTGAATGATCTGGCGTCTCAGTGCATTCCTCTCCATTCAGATAAACTTCTTGATCATCTTTGAAACATCTGTATGTGTATGGAAGCGACCAGACCTCATGAAGAAAAGCACTACCTAAAGGTTCATAACGACCTATTGGTATATATTTCATACAATTTGAAAACTTATATAAAGCAAAAGGCAGCGTTATTAAACCGTGGATAAGGCATGTTGCCAAAAAACCCGCAATCCTTTGCTGATGATGTCACTGAGCATGTCATGAATGATGTAATATGTGACATCATCAGCAGTGGATTACGGGTAATAGTATCTCTAGTTTACTCCCCTATAGCTGTCTTTCTTTTAACATAAGTGTCTGTTTCCTTCCCTTATACTTACTGTTTTTGGTTCGCTTCCGGTTCGCGTACCGGCGAGCGAACTGGGAAGCGAACTAAGAGAAATAGAGGTTGGCACAGTTCCAAATATTGTACCAATTTTTTAATAACGGGGAGGTAGTTCTGAAAAGAACTTTTTTTTTTTTTTTTCTGAACATTTTTTTACTGTTTTTGAATTTTTCGGAACAGTTTTATATTTTTTTGGGTTTTTCTTGGAGGGGGCAATGAAAACGATTCATTGTAAAGGGCTCAACAGGAGCAACAAAACAAAAAAAGAAGTATTTATTATTTTGGGCGTTTCGTACAAACTTGCATATGATAGTCAATAGCTCTGTTGATCAGAGTGATGCTTTTTTCTCCGTAGGAAATGAATCCATCGCAAAATGCGCAGATGTGTTTTACATCACCAAATCTCATTTGTATATTTGGCACCATCTCCCTGCCCTCTGGTCCCGTTACTTCCGGTACAACAGATCTTCTGGCCATAATAGGGAGATTATCTAGGTCGTTCCGAAACTGTGCAGCACTGTAGTTGTTAGGATGCCACCTAGTCATATGGCGATGCATTGTGTAGTTTCCGAAACTGTATTTTTTGTCGGTCCCTCTGGACAGTCTATCTTGACATATAAGGCAAGTTACGTATCTTGCATTTACTTTTTTCTGACTTTTGGGAATTTTAAAAAATTGCCAAATGAAGTTTTCTTTCCGGTGAGACGTCCTGGGCTGCTCAGGCAAAAACTGCCTCTCTTCGTGCTCGTCCTCCTGTTCCTCTTCTTCTTCTTCTTGTTGAATTATAACTTGAGCAGGTGGTCCACTCTTCCTTGGATGTGGTGGAGGTGGTGGGGAAGCACCAGCTGAAGCTACTAAAGAAGCCATTGCTCAGTGATCACAAAGGGTCTTTCTCTCACAATGATGAAAGTCAGAGTGAGGAAAGAAGGAGGGATTTTCATCATTTGGGAAAAACAAGAGTTCTCAACCAATCAAAAGTGTTCATTTTAGATTATATGACCTAGTCTTACATCATTAGGAAACCAAAAGTGAAATGAACCAATGAAAAGTGTTATTACCAAGTCACATGACTTGCTGTGTTTACGTTAAGCGCTTTGCAGGGCCTCCCGGTTTGCTTCCAGAAACCTGCGCTTTGCGACTCGCTTCGCGTACCAGTTCGCTAACGTAGTACGTCATATGACGTATCACGCGACAACGTGAAACGTCATGCGGACGGGAGGCGTCACGATGTTGTTTTGTAACGCGGCACTTGCGGTAAAGAAACGTTTACCGGCTCGCGGTCTATTTCGCGGCATCAAGGTCAGCTAACGGAAAGCTTCCCGATTTGCGAAGCGGGAACGAAGAAAAAAAAATATTTAAAAAAATAATTATTCATAAACATATAAAATATATTTTTGGATTTAAAGAAGAATACATTTTACAGCTACAGATATTAGCTGTTAAAAAACCAATGAAATTCACAGAAAAAACCATAGGTTATGGACCATATATAGTTAGGAATTAGCATTTACAAAACCTTGAAAATTCACTGAAAAAACCATAGGTTATAGACCATATATAGTTAGGAATTAGCATTTACAAAACCTTGAAAATTCACTGAAAAAACCATAGGTTATAGACCATATATAGTTAGGAATTAGCATTTAAAAAACCTTATTTTACTCACACAAAACCATTGAAATTCCATATATAGTTAGTTGCACTAACTATATATCGCGCACCCGCAATCCACTGCTGATCATGTCACATATTACATCATTCATGACATGGTCAGTGACATCACTGATGACATCACTGATGACATCTCAAATGACATCACTGATGACATCACTGATGACATCTCAAATGACATCACTGATGACATCACTGATGACATCTCAAATGACATCACTGATGACATCACTGATGACATCTCATTTGACATTACTGATCACATCACTGATGACATCATTCATGTGATAATACGATAAACCTCTTCAGACTCTAATATAACCTTAGATACACTCAGTGTAAACAGACACTCATAGACTGTCACTCATCCATGGAGTTACTCAGACACTTAGTCAGTCATGCAAAGAATCAATCACACCTCCATTTCCTCAACTATACAGTTATACACACCTTACTTATTCAAACATATACTAAAACATATTTACTCACTTATACAATCCTGGATACAAGTTCACAATGATCCATACAGCCACTCACACATTCACTGGCTCTTATGCACAGTTATTTATATATGGTAACTCTCACATGTACTGTGTTTTACATATGTACTTACTTTGACATGTAGCACTGAGATATCCATTCACTCACCAATACACTCATGCACACAGTCAACCGCCCATACAGCTGTTTCCACATGCACTTTTGAACCCATACATCCAGTCAATCAACTGCTCACACATCTATGCAGAGAGTCATACACCTCCCAGCCACCCACACACACACTCAGTCTCCCATACAAATGCTTGGGCAACCAATCAATAACCCATACAGTTAATCATATAGCTAATGATCAACACATGCAGCAGTTTACAGAACAACAGACATAATGATGCACAAATTAAGACAGTTTAGTCACTAACCCATGCACTCAGTGAGACACATTTAATCAGTCACTCATACAGTCAGCCATGCCCCTACTAAATCCTACATCAAGACACTTATACATCCATTCATTCTTCAATATGTAAGACATATTTTAACTTTACAGAATTATACAGTCACTGGATGACGTCATCAGTGATGTCATTTGAGATGTCATCAGTGATGTCATCAGTGATGTCACTGACCATGTCATGAATGATGTAATATGTGACATGATCAGCAGTGGATTGCGGGTGCGCGATATATAGTTAGTGCAACTAACTATATATGGAATTTCAATGGTTTTGTGTGAGTAAAATAAGGTTTTTTAAATGCTAATTCCTAACTATATATGGTCTATAACCTATGGTTTTTTCAGTGAATTTTCAAGGTTTTGTAAATGCTAATTCCTAACTATATATGGTCTATAACCTATGTTTTTTTCAGTGAATATATATATATATATATATATATATATATATATATATATATATATATATATATATATATATATATATATATATATATATATATATATATATATATATATATATATATATTCACTGAAAAAACCATAGGTTATAGACCATATATAGTTAGGAATTAGCATTTAAAAAACCTTATTTTACTCACACAAAACCATTGAAATTCCATATATAGTTAGTTGCACTAACTATATATTGCGCACCCGCAATCCACTGCTGATCATGACACATATTACATCATTCATGACATGGTCAGTGACATCACTGATGACATCACTGATGACATCTCAAATGACATCACTGATGACAACATCCAGTGACTGTATGTTTCTGTAAAGTTAAAATATGTCTTACATATTGAAGAATGAGTGGATGTATAAGTGTCTGGATGAAGGATTTAGTAGGTGCGTGACTGACTGTATGAGTGAGTGATTAAATGTGTCTCACTGAATGCATGGGTTAGTGACTAAACTGTCTTAATTTGTGCATCATTATGTCTGTTGTGATGTAAACTGCTGCATGTGTTGATCATTAACTATACGAGAGGCTATATGTGTTATTAATTGGTTGCCCAAGTATTTCTATGGGAGATTGAGTTTGTGTGGGGGTGGCTGGAAGGTGTGTGACTCTATGCATAGATGTGTGAGCAGTTGATTCACTAGGTGTATGAGTTCAAGACTGCATGTGGAAACAGCTACATGGGCAGTTGACTGTGTGCATGAGTGTATTGATGAGTGAATGGATATCTCAATGCTACATGTCATAGTAAGTACATATGTTAAACACAGTACATGTGAGAGTTGGCATATATAAATAACTGTGCATGAGAGCCACAGAATGAGTGAGTGGTTGTATCGATCATTGTGAACTTGTATCAGGGATTGTATAAGAGAGTAAATATGTGTTAGTATATGTTTCAATAAGTAAGGTGTGTTTAACTGTATAGTTGAAGAAATGGAGGTGAGATTGTTTCTTTGCATGACTGACTGGGTGTGTGAGTAACTCCATGGATGAGTGGCAGTGTGTGACTGTCTGTATACACTGAGTGTATCTAAGGTTATATTAGAGTCTGAAGAGGTTTATCGTATTAGCACAAGAATGATGTCAAATGAGATGTCATCAGTGATGTCATTTGAGATGTCATCAGTGATGTCATCAGTGATGTCACTGACCATGTCATGAATGATGTAATATGTGACATGATCAGCAGTGGATTGCGGGTGCGCAATATATAGTTAGTGCAACTAACTATATATGGAATTTCAATGGTTTTGTGTGAGTAAAATAAGGTTTTTTAAATGCTAATTCCTAACTATATATGGTCTATAACCTATGGTTTTTTCAGTGAATTTCAATGGTTTTTTACTAGCAAATATCATAAGCTGTCGAATGTCAAGTACGTGGTAAGTAAAAACATTTTCGTGTTTATGCACACTGATCTACTTTGAATGCTGCCCCCCACCCCTCATTTCTATTAGGAGTACTCTCTCTTTGCAGATAGTGAAGGGTAGTTAACGCAGGCCTTTGCCCCCGTTGTAATCCGTCGTGCCTGCTTCTCTCTCCATTTGATTGATTGTTCTCTTTGGTTCATTCTCTATTTACAAACAAGCACAGAGTCGCAATACTCTGTTTAGTCTTTGCAGATAGCGAAAAATCGTGTAAAAAAACAAAAGGAATCGAGCAAAATCAGTAGGCCACTAATGGGATCTCTTTTTGACCTCCCTAAAATAGAAACATTAGGAACAACCTGTTGATAATACCAATGTGTATGTACATAAGCGGCGTTCATTTGTGTTCACAGTACCCCTTGTTGATTGTTTGAATCGAGCATTGAATTGTTCGAAGTTGGTTCTCTTAAGAATCTTCTCTGCCTGCAAACGAGGAAGAATAGGAATATTGTCTCTCCCTTTGCAGATAGTGAAGGGTACGTAACGCAAACCTTTAACACGTCGTGCCTATTTCGTTCCTCATTGATTGATTGTTTCCCCAAACATTGACTGTTTGGGAATTGGTTCTTTTTGGAGGTATTCCCTGTTTGCAAATATACGTAGGAAAATCTTTGCAAATAGTGAAAGGGTACGTAATGCGGACCTTTCTCCCCCGATTTAATCTGTCATGCCTATCTACTCCCCACTGATTGATGCACCTGTTTCACCCGGACCATTTACTAGAGATATGTCATCTGGCCCGACCAGAGAGCACCCCTAGTGAAAAGGACATATGCAATGTAAATGTAAATGTAAATGTAAATGTATAGGCATTTATATAGCGCACTACTTACCCGTAGGGTCCCAAGGCGCTTCGACCGCTGCGAAACCCTTCCTGGCTTCCCTGAGAGATGGTCCCTTAATGGGTATCTCCAGGGTGAGACCAGGCATCCCCGGCGGTCTGGTGGGGCCGTTAGTGAAGATGAGGCAAGCTAATGCCCAGAGTTGCCGAGTGTGAACGCTGATCAGAGTGGGCACCGAGGCGAGAGAATTATCGAGTCCGCTGACCCTGGTCCAGAAACCTGCCGTGCCGGGAATCGAACCCTGGTCGCGGGCCGTCCTCTGCTCGCGGGTCTGCCGCCTCTAACCAGTGAGCCACACTACTTCACATAATAACGAAGTGATCACTGTATCTTGTTAACAGAAACTTTAGCATGAAACAACCTGGAAAGAAAAGAATAGGAAAACGAAAATCAGTAGGCCACTGATGAACATGAACTTTTATTAAACAACGAACAAAGAAACGATAACATAACGTAATGATAAAACCTATTAATGTCCTAGAAACAAGAAAACGTTAGAAATATGCCAGTGGTGAGAGACCAGAAAAACAGTAAGAGAAACCAAATCACCCCTCGCTGTCCCACCGCCTGCCACGCCCAAAAAATCGATAGACTAGGGAAAATGCAAGTCAGTAGAACATCCGCCCCCACTCTGGAAACTTCCAAGGTGCGGCAGGGTTGCGGCTACGCCCAGCCGGGAGCAGCCCATATAAGGCAGGACCTGCTGCCACGCCTCGGCCAGGAGATCCTAACGTAGGGTGTAGCCGGAGGAGAGGCCGAGGCCAGCGGGACCCGGCCAGGGGGATTTACAACACTGGACAGTTTTAGGTGGGGGAATGTCCGTGTCCTCGACCCTCCCCTCTCTCTCCCAGTCCGGCCGCGGTGGCCCTTGAGAGATTCAGGTAGTCCCGCCACATGTCTTTCGGTCCGGCCACCAACGGTCGGGGGGCCGAGGCCGACGGGATCCGGCTGCAGCCGATAAACCAAGAAACCCGTTCATGGGGCCAGAGCCAGGGGCGTCCGGCCGACATCTACCGGAAGCCCGGCCCGAAGACGGACGGGACACTTCTTCTTTCATGAATAATGGCTGCGACAACACTGGGGGGGGGATGTCTTGCACATGCCTCCGACCCCCCACCCCCCCCCCCTCGTCCTCATCGCCTGGTCCGGCCATAACAAATCTCAAGCGAGACGCCGTGGGGTGCACTGGGAGGGAGAGACGGTGCGAACAGGCCTCTCCCGCCTCCCCAGGTGGACGCTTCCCAGCTGCACCCTCAGCGCTCCAGGCGCCCGGAAAAGGGTTCTTCCACTGTGGCCATGCTGCAACGTCTCGCCCGGCAGGGTGGAGCCCGTCCGCTCATTTGACCCCGCGATCGCCAGTAGCTACCGAACTCTCAAAATGGCGGTCGACCTGGCAAGAGCGGGCCCAGCATAAAGAAATGGCCCGGTCACTGGTTGACTCCACCACCGTAGTCCTCCACGACCTTGAAGATTCTAGAGGAGCCGCGGGAGTCTCCGACCCCCGATGGGGAATGACTGCCATGATCGCCCGTGGAGTGACGAAACTGTATCCGCGGGACGTCGGCGCTCCCATGCTGGCGCCAGCCTCACTTTGAATTACTAGAATCCTGCAGACCTCAGTTCCGGTGAAAGCACAGTGTGACCCGGTAGGAAAAATTGTTGCACCCCCTCCCCTTTTTGACTGATAGTTCAAACCACCGATCCTTTCCTTTGCCCTTTTAACGGAACTTTGGACTGCCTCCCCCTCTTTTACATTTTCTAGAGAAAACAAAACATTAACCACTACATTAGCATAGCAGTTGACACCAGAACTGTTTTCAAATTGAAAACCAACAACATCTTCAACAGAATCCTTTTTGTTTCTGCTGTGACCCTGCTACAGCACAGGCATTGTCCCCAGCAGTAATTCTGCAATGCCGGTAAGAATAGCTGTGGTGCCTACTGGACTCACTCACCCCCGCGGCGCCCCACGCCGTTATTTGCTGGGCGACAACTTACTAGACATCACTTTCGTGCCATCTAGATTTCAGCGCGTTCTGCTGCCTTGGAACTATTCGCACAACAGACCGCTACTGACAAGAATATTTCATTATTGGTGCTGTCAATTTCAATAAATCTATTGGATAATTCAAAAGAAATTGCCACGGTCTCTTCGTTGTTTAAATGTTTTTACTGTTTTTGTTTTGTTATATATATTTATATGTTATTAAAGTTTTATATTCCTACTACTTTGTTGGAGTGCTATATATTTTTAATGTGACACATAATTGTAAAAACTTTGATGTACAAAGAGTCATTCCTGGAATCTCCCGCTTCAGGCTCGGTCCCCTCCCCAATCACAATACAGGATGGTTTTCAGATAGTAGGAACACGTGTGGTGTGACGGATCTCATCGGGTGTGGGCCTTGATCTACTATAACTCCTTTGAAGAGGGGTGATTCTTTACAGCTGGAGCCATAAACTACATCTGCAGGGCTAGCTGATAGCATGGACAATCGGACACAGAGAAAGAGGAGTGTCAGAGGGTGCGGTAGTGAATAGGGCGAAAGGGAGGTGTCGGGCGGGCACAGAGTGTGATTCTCAGGGAAGAGCAGCGCAGATGGGGGGAGGTTTATTGCCCATGCATAAGACAGAGAGCGGGGGTGACCAGTGCCTGGGGAAGATGCTTGCGAGGGTGAGGAGCCATGCTACGAATCGACAGCGTGCAGAGAGTGGGTCTGGTCAAGGCATCTAAAATGGCTGCCGTGCACGACAAAAGTGTGGCATTTCAAAAAAGGCAAGATGGCGCAGACAATGTTTTTCAACACTTCCTCATTTCCTTCGAATCGAACGTTAACAGACGTTGGGGCATATTACCAAAGTTAAGCGATATTTATCGCTAACGATGCTTACCAACGATTTTTTTACCGCTAAGCATCGTCAGAAATTATCGAAGATAAACCTTGCTATTATCAAGGTTTATCGCAAATGCGATAATAAACGGCCGCAATGCATGAATATCGCTAAAAACTCAGCGATATTCATGCATTACCGAGCTAATGCTCTTAGCCATGTTATCCACCTCCCATTGCATAACATGGCTAAGAACTGCTCAGGGCAGGTGTTACTTTTTGGAGATATTCGCGCTTACCGCGAATATCTCCAAAAGTTGGTAATAGGCGATAGATATCTTGCATGTTGTAATGCAAGTTATTGTGGTATATGGAACTCATACCATAATCTCTCAGGAAAGCAGAAACTGATCCTTTTGGGACCGCCTAAAAAGGCCTAGGGGGTGAGGAGTACTCTACTTTGCCCCCTTTTCACGTTCCGAACTATTTTATTTTACTCTCTTCTGTAATTACACAAAATAACAGCGATAAGATGCATCGGAGACACACAGTGAGAGAAAGGAGGCCGGAGATGAAGAAGAGATGTCAAATACACATTGGAGATAATATAGTGGCAGAAGGGAAGTAAATATGAGTAAACTTACCATGTAACATAAAAATGTTGCACTCTATACTATAAGTCTCATTTTATACTACAATCACTTCGCTACAACCTCATACATTAAAAATAAAAATGAATAATGTCTCAAACAATTTTTGATTTCTAAATATAAATTTATTCTTCAGAATTTTCTAAATTTGAAAGAACTACTAACATGTCCTCATCAGCAATGTCCTCATGAAAAGTCTGCAATGATGATTCTTGTAACTCTATCATCTCCAAACATTCGATAAATTTGCCATCAAGAGATTGATCAAAAAAATCATTCAAGTCATCTCCTCCTTGTGACAATATTTCATTATTGGTGCTGTCAATTTCAATCAATGTAGTGGAATCATTCAAGTCATCTCCTCGTGACAATATTTCATTATTGGTGCTCTCAATTTCAATCAATGTAGTGGAATCATTCAAGTCATCTCCTCCTTGTGACAATATTTCATTATTGGTGCTGTCCATTTCAATCAATCTAATGGAATCATACAAGTCATCTCCTCCTTGTGACAATATTTCATTATTGGTGCTCTCAATTTCAATCAATGTAGTGGAATCATTCAAGTCATCTCCTCCTTGTGACAATATTTCATTATTGGTGCTCTCAATTTTAATCAATGTAGTGGACAATTCAAAAGAAATTGCCACGGTCTCTTCATTGTGAGCCATTTTATTTTGAAATTGCTTGCTGTAAATTGCAGAAAAAAATAATCACTTTCATTTATCGTTTTTAGTAATACATAATATAAAACTAACTTTATCAAGTATTTAGTATAACAGAAGGACTGCAAATAAATAACAGAAAACATTTTTCAAATTATCTTCAAGTGTACAACATAGTTCCCCTTACAAATTAACAACTCACCTTTTTAAAAGTAGGAGAAGTGTTAGTACTGTGTAAATCAAACACCAGAAATTCACCACCAAAAATTCCTCACAAATGTACCTCAGACAGTAGTATCACAAAATGGCTGTGGTTTCCTCTCATTTGAGATATATACATAACCAATTAACTTTCATCACACACAAATACAAAACCAAAGTAACATTTTAATTGGTTCTAAATTTCAACACTTTCAAATGTGTTTTCCCCATGCAATTTTCGATAGGACATTTACATACGTCTACAGCCTGAATGGCTGAACGGAATTACACCAAACTTGGCAAAATGGTACATCAAACCTAACAGGTCAGGAAGGATCTACTATGCCCCCTTATGGTCATTTCCCCCTTCGCTTTGGCCTCCTCTTGTTTCTCAATCCAACCGAGAGACAAGATGGCGGCCGCTACGGACTGTTTGGAATGTTGACAGACGCCGGAGAACCAATCAGCTTCGCAAAGCTCCGTAACGCGAAAAGTACGCGAAGCGGAGCGCTGTTACAGATATATATCTTTTTTTGAACGTTAATTTCTCAAAATCCACTGGAGCACATATATTGAGACCTAGCAAAGGCACATCGGGCTACCAGTCCCTAATATTTTGCCAAGTTTCGTGCAAATCCATTCAGCCGTTCGATTATTATTATTATTATTTTTTTTTGCCCCGCGGGGCCCTTTTAAAACCTCCACATCAAACCTAGGGGGTCAGCGAGGATCTACTATGCCCCCTTATGGTTATTTCCCCCTTTGTTTTGGCCTCCTCTTGTCTCTCGATCCTACCGAGAGACAAGATGGCGGCCGCTACGGACTGTTTCGAATGTTGACAGACGCCGGAGAACCAATCAGCTTTGCTTCACAAAGCTCCGTTGCGCGAAAAGTACGCGAACTGGGACGCTGACCGGTCCGCTGTTACAGATATATATCTTTTTTTAAACGTTAATTTCTCAAAATCCACTGGAGCACATATATTGAGACCTACAAAAGGCACATCGGGCTACCAGTTCCTACAATTTTGCCAAGTTTCGTGCAAATCCATTCAGCCGTTCGGGCTAAAAGTGAGGCCAACCGCCCTATGGAAAACTCAATGTTAAAAACACGTTTTGGGACCCCCCTTTTTTCTCGGCCCCCCCTTGACGAACCCCCCCCAAATTTTCAAGGGCTGCTCAGAAACAAAATGTGCCATTTTCCTGAAAATTTCAGCCAATTCCGTCCACAAACGCCAAAGTTATTAGACATAGAATTTTCAAAAATCCCATAGAGAAAAAATCCTAACTATATATACCTACTGGCGACCGCCAGTAGGTAATATATATATATATATATATATATATATATATTACCTACTGGCGGTCGCCAGTAGGTATATATAGTTAGGATTTTTTCCCTATGGGATTTTTGAAAATTCTATGTCTAATAACTTTGGCGTTTGTGGACGGAATTGGCTGAAATTTTCTGGAAAATGGAACATTTTGTTTCTGAGCAGCCACTGGAAATTTGGGGGGAGTTGGTCCAGGGGGGGCCGAGAAAAAAGGGGGGTCCCAAAACGTGTTTTTAACATTGAGTTTTCCATAGGGCGGTTAGCCTCACTTTTAGCCCGAACGGCTGAATGGATTTGCACGAAACTTGGCAAAATATTAGGGACTGATAGCCCGATGTGCCTTTTGTAGGTCTCAATATATGTGCTCCAGTGGATTTTGAGAAATTAACGTTTAAAAAAAGATATATATCTGTAAGCGCGCTCTGGGCAGCGCTCCGGTCCGCGGACCTTAAGCGTACCGGAACTTCGCGTAGCTAAGCTGATTGGCTCTCCGGTGTCTGTCAACATTCTAAACAGTCCGGAGCGGCCGCCATCTTGTCTCTCGGTAGGATTGAGAGACAAGAGGAGGCCAAAACAAAGGGGGAAATAACTATAAGGGGGCATAGTAGATCCTCCCTGACCCCCTAGGTTTGATGTGGAGGCTTTAAAGGGGCCCCGCGAAGCAAAAAAAAAAAATTTTTTTTTGTTTTTTTTCGTGGTTAGCGCCCGGTACGCGAACCGGGAAGCGTTCTGGGGAGCGTATCACAATGAAAAATGAATGATAGACTTTTCAAATGCTGTATGTTAATTGATTGTTGGTTTTGTTGATTATTTTTTTTTTTTTAAAGTTTTTTTTATTGTGTTTCATAATTTAATAAACTTTCTAACATTTCATTGTCAGAAATGTCATAATCATGGAATATAGATTGTAGTCTCTGAGGTTGTAAAATGTCCTCATTTGCAAGGAGGTTATCTACTGCTTGTACACATTGCAGTAGTTCTTGGTCCCAAGATTCATCCATAAATTCAATCTCATTTGGATCAATGATTTCTGTGTTGGACTCTGGAAGGACAATTTCAAATGAAATGTTTTGTTCACTTTCCATTTTTCCTGAAATTTGCATAAAAAAAATATATATTAGTAGAGGTAGGGCACTGTTGGGATTAATTTTAGATAGGCAGTTTTTAACAGAGAATTTATCTTTGGGCAGTGTATAGTATCAGAGTGGAAGTAGGAATATAAAAAAGTGTATCTAAATTTATAAGTACTACAGAGGGATAGTATATAACTAACAGAAAAAGTTTGCCATATTAACTTAAAGTGCTCAATATACTTCAGTTTTAAAAATAACAACTTACCTTTAAAAAGAAGTTGAAGTTATTAATGAAAATTCTAATAGAAATGTACACCAGGAAGTAGTAGTCAAAATGGCTGTGTTTCCTTCTCTTCCTTTATATATATTCGGGTACATAACCAATCAAATGTCAGGTAAAAAAAGTAGAAAATGAAAGTAACATTTTAATTGGTTGTCAATTCCAACACTTCAGATGTGTTTTGTGAAGTAATTTACCTCACGGTATTTAGTGAGTTCTATAGGCTAAACGGCTAAATGGAATTCCAATAAAATTTGTGAAAATGGTAGGGATTGGTATGTAGTATGAGCTAATCTATATTTGGTGAAATTGTCTCCAGTGGCTTTTCTGTGAACTACTTTCCCACCTTTTTTGATGGTGCGCTTCCCAGGAAGCGACCCGGTACGCGAACCGGTGAGCGCCCTGGTACGCGAACCTTAAGCGTAACGGGAGTCCACCATTTTGTGTTTCGGTCGAATTATGATACAAGATGGAGGGCAAATAATGTTCAGAATAGGTAGAAGGGGGCATGGTAGACTTATCTTGACCCCCTAGGTTTTGTGAGGGTGGCTGAGGAGGCCCATATGTGCGAAAAAAAAACATTTTTTTTTTAAATTTCGCGAGGTTAGCTCCCGGTACGCATACCGGGTAGCGCCCCAGGGAGCGTACTTTGTTGAAAATTAGTAAAAAAAGTTAGAGTAAAATAATAATTGTGAGTGACTAGATGTAGGGTAGCTCTGAGAAGAGCTTTTGGGTTTATGGTACATTTTGGTACTTATAAGTAGGTACCAATGCACATTTTTAAATTCAGAGTGAAAACTCTGTTGCCCTCATCTGAGAAGTGAACTCCATCTCCTCTGTAGATATCTTGCATGTAGTAACGCAAGTTATTGTTGTACAGGGAGCCCATTCCATGGTCTCTCATGTAAGCTGAAACAGATTTGTTTACATGCTTCCTCGACTTCTCAATTTGTGGACAAAATTGGTTTGACCACCTCCATTTCTGTCTTTGGCATATATTTGAATATACCAAGGCAGTCTGAGGAAAAAGTGCCATCAATTGCTCAAAGGTGTCCTTTAAAAGCATTTCCAGACCTACACCAGTCAAAGTGCCCAAGTCATTACCTCCACAGTGCACAATTAACAGGTCAGGTTTGGGCAAATGCATAAAGGTTTTCACCAATGGTATCAATTGGTGACATTTTAATCCTCTGTGGCCAAACCACTTAATTTCCACATCTTGTAAATTGAGGTTAGGTAAATTCCTGCTTTCAACGTACCTTTGAGCCCAGTGAATATAACTATGACCAACAATCCAGACAGAAAACATGGTGAGAGAAGGTTCTCCTGCAGTCAGATGAAGTGTGGCAATGAAATGGCAGTTGAAAAAATGTGAGTTTGAAATGAAAAAAACTGTGGAGTTTCTGTGTTCATGAAGTAGTAACAGTGATTGGTGGATTTTGATTGATGAAAACAGAAAGTTAGGGTGTAGAGATGTGTTCTTTGAAAGATGTATTTTGAGTGGTCAATAAAAAATCATTAAATGAAAGAAAGCACTGGATATGCAGGTGCACTGAGAGTTCAGAGTTCAATTGCAACATTGTTGTGTGAATTTGCAAACACCAGAGTTTCTCCAAGAGGTGGTTGCTATGGAAAATAGGCAGAAAGGGCAGAGGGGGAAGGGTTTTCATTTGAAAAAAAGTGAGGGAAGAGTTTTGATTGGGTGACATGAGAAATATGTGTGAAGAATTACACCATTTCTGTGCTTTTGATAGCTGCAGACTCTGGAGTGCATACCTTTTGCTCTGCTGAAGACAAATTGGTGTGTTTCTGAGACTGTTTTCAAACTCAAAGTATTTGCTAAGGTGAGAAAATATTTCTTTACTTTAGATAGAGAATAGTGTGCTTTAAGGAGAAAATTATGATTTATGTGGCGCAAATTGCTTGTAAATATGCTCTCACATGTGCATGGAAAATTTAGATTTTGAATGTTTTTGTTATATAGCCATGTTAAAAGTGACGCAACCATGCTGGAAAGCCAATCAAAAAATGATTTCATGTGTTTTAATGACATTTTAAGTCATTTTCTGATGTGCAGTGTTTAGAAATTATGATTTGAAAATCGTTTTTGTGGAAAAGGAATTGTTTTTAAATTCATGACAAGGATATAATGGTGTATGGTTATTTATAAGGCAATTGACTGTCCTTGATGTTATTTTTCTCATTTTAGTGTAAGACCTTTCTCTGTGGCGCAAATTGCTTGTAAATATGCTCTTACATGTGCATGAAAATTTTAATTATCAATGTTTGTGTTACATAGCCATGATAAAAGTGAACCAACCATGCAGGAAAGCCAAAAAAAAAACGCTTTCATGTGTTTCAATGACATTTTAAGTCATTTTCTCATGTGCAGTTTTTTGAAATTATGATCTGAAAATCGTTTTTGGGAAAAAGGAATTGTTTTTAAATTCATGAGAAGGACATAATGGTGTATGGTTCTTTATAAGGCAATTGACTGTCCCTGATGTTATTTTTCCCATTTTAATGTCAGACCTTTCTTTGTGGCGCAAATTGCTTGTAAATATGCTCCCACCTGTACATTGAAAATTTTGATTTTGAATGTTTATGTTACATAGCCATGTTAAAAGTGACCCTACCATGCAGAAAAGCCAATCAAAAAACGCTTTTATGTGTCTTAAGGACAATTTAAGTAATTTTCCCATGTGTAGTGTTTTGAAGTTATGATTTGAAAATCGTTTTTGAGGTAAAGGAATGTTGTTAAAATTTATGTTCGCCATATGCCCCCAAATTTCTTTTTCAGGGTTGCAGCAGGGTGTTCTTGAGACACCCCTGCACTTTTGGAATAAATTCCTAATTTGTGATGAGCAAATTGTTAATCGCAAATTGCACCTTCATTTATATGAGCCTCCTAGCCCATGGAAATGAATGGGTAATTTGCAATTAGCAATTTTCTCAAACAAATTTGGAATGGTAAAGAATCGCTATTTATTCCTTAAAATTCGCTTTTTTGGAAATGCAAAATAGTTATATGATACATATGGCGGTTGATGTCTAACAAGATAAGAAGCTTATGGATACATTTATGATGACTGGTGCAATGAAGTAGAAATCACTTACTTCATTGGTAGGCCTTTACAATAAATTATCTCCTCTGTATTCTTCATCAAGCATAACTTTAATCTGCAATCCTGAGTAGGCCTCACCTTAAACAAACCTCTGGATAGGCCACATCTTATTGTCATCCTGATTTAATCATTTATAATGCTAGGGACAGATTTATGATATGTGTATACCTCTTTTGTGCCACTTAGAAAACATTGTCCATGGGGAAATGACTTAAAATGTCATTAAGACACATGAATGTTTTTTTTTAAAACGTTTGCAATTTTTTGGGGTCACTTTCAACATGGCTATGTGTCTGAAACAGTCAAAATCTAAATTTGCAATGCACTGGTGGGAGCATATTTACAAGGAATGTGCTTCATGGGGAAAGGTCTTATAATGTAATATGGGAAAAATGACATTAGAGATACTGAAATGCCTTATAGAGAAGCATACACCATTATGTCCTTGTCATAAATTTGCAAACCATTACTTTTCCCCAAAAACGATTTTCAAATTATATTTAGAAAACAGTGCACATGTGGAAATTACTTAAAATGTCAATAATTCAAAATTTGTGATTCCTTAAATGCAATGTATCAAAAAAAAATATGTAAAAAATGATATTAAGGATTTGGAAACTACCACCAACTTCTAGTTTGTGGTAATTTGCGAATTCTTTTCAAAAAGCATTTTTTTTTTAAAAAAAAAAAAGGTCCCATATGACGCCCATACATGCCATTAGGGCATGTAGATGTAACATGTGCTCCCAAATTTCTTTTTCAGGGGTGCAGCAGGGTGTTCTTGAGATACCCCTGCACGCTTGAAAAAAATCCTATTTTGTGATGAGCTAATTGCTAATCACAACTTGCAACATTAATTCCTATGAGCCTCCTAGCCTATGGAAATGAATGGGTAATTTGCAATTAGCAATTTGCTCATTGCAAATTAGGAATAGTAAAGAATCGCTATTTATTCCTTAAAATTTGCTATTTATAATATGTAAAATATTTTGATGATACATATGGCAGTTCATCTGTAACAAGATAAGAAGCTTAGGGATAGATTTATGATGAGTGGCGCATCCCCAGGGATGTGACAGTCATCCTGCGCCACTGTTCCGCCACCCATGGTGTGCTGCATTTACAATGCGGCGCAGCATGGGGCAAAAAAGGCACAGATGCGTGACGCATCTGTGCTGTAAAGGTGGCACATTGCTGGAGTTGTATCGTAAGTGCGATGCAGCTCCAGCAAGGATCAGGGGTGCCCCATCTATACAATGCTGCGTCAAGACCTATGCCATCTTCAAGCAGGCGCAGGGTTTTGAAGCAGCTTTCTCCTATCTGATTGTAAATGCGGCACACCATGGGTGGTAAAGCAGTGGTGCACATTAACTGGTGCATGCCTGGGGATGTGCCATTTAATATAAATCTGCACTTTAACATTTGAGTGTGTGCAGGGGACACAGAGTCGTTGAGGCTTATCCAAGGTTAAGAACAGATGAGTCCTGTTCAGTGAAAAATTAGACATAGGCTTCACCTGCTCAGCATCGCTGGACATGGCTAAATAATAGCTGCAAAATGTTACTCTTGTTAAATAATTTTACTATTATAATCTGTGAGATTTGTCTCTTACTCTGCAACATCTCATTGTTGTTGTCTTTCTTTAAAGATAAAGACAACCTCAACATGAGCGACAATCTGCAATCAGTTGATTTTGACCTCATCATTGAACTTGTAATTGAAACATCAGTGGATGTTGATCCATTGGATGATTTAAATCCTGAGGATGAAGAAGAGCGTGATGAGGATGCAGATTTGTCCGAATTATATGATATAGGATGGGAAGCTGACCTGCTTGAGCCTTTGGAATTATAAACATTTATTTTAAAAATTTATAATCAATAAAAAGTAAAAAGGTAAACCGTTTAATTTAAAAATAAAGACACCTTCAAAAACAGGTTATGTGTAGTGTCTTCAATAAAATATTAAAATATGCTCATAAAATTAGATCAGATTCACATATAAAATAGCATAGGTAACATAAATATAAATCTCATTTCTTTTCTGCTATTTCTGTATTGTAAATTTGCAATGACTAAAAAATCTTCTATTTAAAATGTCAAGTAGTGTGTTATGTTTTTGATCACTATTACTGATTTACTGTTTGATAATAATGTTTAATAACATTTTTATTATATTTTTCCTCAGATTCAACTATGCCTACAAAAATAAGAGAGATGAAGGCTGCAAAACGTCAAAGACAGCAGGAGAAAAAAAAAATGCAGCAGTCCTCTAACAAAAAGATTTCTCAAGCGATGAAGAAAGCACCGGGTAAGAGCTCTAAATATTTCATAAGAAATATTTATAATAAAAAAAATATTAGTACAGAAAATGTTTCAATCCATAACAACACAAGTAAATCAAATGGAAAGAAAAGGACAAATGAAAATGTTACTGCTAGAGCAAGAGATAAATCTGTGCATGATAGTAGAAGGAAACAACAGTTTACGGAGATTCGTAAACGAATGTTCCGTAACAGGATAATTGGCAATTTGTTAAAAAATATTAAGAAAGGTCAACAGAAATTAGTTTTTTATAGGAGAAAAAAAAAAGTTGAGAAAGTTATTGATCAGGCTTTTGAAATTAAACGTAAGTTATTTATTTTGATAATCAATAGAATTAGGAAGCTAAACAAGGCAATTTTTGATTTCAAAAGAAATAGTAGATGGAAGAGAATAGTTAATCGTAGTAATTTTTGTGAAGTTTTTTCTGGAGAATGGATACATAGTTCAAGCTGTGAGGCATTTTTTAATGAAGAGAGTTATTTCCAGGATAATGATTTGGTGCATGCAGTTGACATCAGTGGTCGTGCTTATGAAGTGAAAGATGGTTGTCCAGTTGAAAAAGAAAAACTTGTGACAACAGAGGCAGAAGAGTTGTTAGGTAATGAGGTTTTAGGAAGACGTGGTAAGGGTCCTGTGTACACCTGGAAGTGTAGTAGTATTTGCAGTGTGCGACAGGATTCCATCAATTTGCTTTGTGATTTTGTACGGTCATTTAACAAGAAAAGTTTGAAGCAGAAAATAAGGTTGTTGCAAGAATTAGATCCTTGCAGAGTGAGAGAAGTGACAGGTTTGCATGGTCATTCACTGGCTTGTCTTTCCAGGAGAGTATGCCAGAGTGTTTTTCATCATTTCAGGATGCTAGCAGTGCATCATAACAAAGTGAGGAAGTTAGTTAGACTGTTGTATTATGCTAAGAGTCCAGCAATTATGCTGAAACAATTATGCGCTGCTCTTTTGCATGGTTCTGAAATAGATGTGAAGAATATATGTGAAGAAATTGAGTTTTGTTACTTTGGAAGTAAAGAGGAGAATGTTGAAATTGAGCAAGAAGTAGAGGGTCATTTGGAAGATAGTGTACAGGTTTCCAGTACAGATAATTTCCAGAGGGAAATTGCGACGTTTGACATGAAATCAAGTGAGAGGCCTAATTTCACTTGTGTGTGTTGTAGACGCACTTATTATAAGAATCAGACTAAGTTAGTGGATTTATATGCAAAAAGTGAAAGGGAAAATAATAGTGAATGGAAGGATTTTGCAACATACTTGATGGTAGAAAATTGTTTTGATTTGGGATTGGATCAACGTGTGTGTACTTATTGTTGTAACAAATTAAAACAAAACCAGATGCCTGCTAGAGCAGTTCATAATAATCTGGAATTGGTTGAGATTCCTTCTGAATTGAAGGATTTAAATACTTATGAATCTATTTTGATTCAAAGTATCCATCCCTTTCAGGCTATTGTAAGAATGGAGCCAAAGACAGGGAAATTGCCTCCATCAGATTTACAGAGAGGATTAAAGGGAAGAGTTGTTTATTTGCCTCTAGATTTGAAGAAAAACATTAACACAATTGGAGTAGAAAAAGTGGAAGAGGAACCTCTGGTTATCTTAGTTAATGGGGTTCCGACAAAGAATAAGAAAATATGGCAAGATTTAGTAGATGTTAGGAAAGTTAAAAAGGCAACATTGTATTTGAAAAAAAATAATAAATACTATAAGAATGTATATGTTGCAGAAGAGGAAGTAAGTGAGGAAGAGGATAGCGATTTGTGTGCTGGTCAAATTGAGAAAGTAGAACCCTCTACTAGTGAGGAAATATATGAACATTATAGTGTTCATCCTTTGCATTCAAAGGAAGTCATGGGGAATGCTATTGAGTTGTTTCAAATGAAACAAGCCAAAGGGAGTCCCATTAGTGTTTGGGAGGAAAGTTTGGAAGCTCGGTGTTTCCCACAGCTTTTTCCAACAGGTCAGGGAGGAAGATATGATGAGCGACCTCATCAAATTCCTGCTTCTGAATACCGGACTTTGCGATTGTATGCAGGAGATGCTAGGTTTCGACAATGCATTCCTTATTTGTTTCATCTCCTGTTTGAAAGCGATCTGTCTGGACTGTCATATGCAGTGAACCACATCTTGAAAAGTGGTATACACATGCAAAACATCTCGGCAAGTGATTTTATGGATAAAGTGAATGCCCAAGATAGTATTTTGGAATCTCACCTGATTAATCTCATGGCGTGTCAGCGTGGTACTAATGAGTACTGGTACCGTCGTCATGGTGATTTAAAATGTATGCTGAGGAACTTAGGTACTCCCACATGGTTCCTCACTCTGAGTTGTGCCGAGTATGGCTGGGAAGACTTACTTCAATTTCTACGAGAGGCAAATGCTAACGTAGAAAACATCGAATTCAAGACACCCGGAGAACTGTGCTCTTTGGATCCAGTCAATGTATGTAGGTACTTCAATCATAGATTTGAAGCTATGATGTCTTTCATCATGAATAAGAAGAATCCACCTCTTGGAGAGGTGTTGGATTTCTTCTGGAGAAAGGAGTACCAAGCAAGAGGAGCTCCTCATATACATATGTTGCTGTGGATCAAGGATGCACCTAAATTTGGAACGGATCCAGAAGACTCAGTGATGAGTTTCATCCAACAGTATTCTACGTGTGCTGTTCCAAACGCAAAGGAGAAGAAAAGCCTAAGAGAAAAAGTTCTGCGTTTCCAAAGCCATCGATGTGGAAAGTACTGCCGTCGTAAATTCCGAAACAAAGACAAGTTCTACACCAAATGTCGTTTCGGCTTCCCACGACCGGTGATTTCTAAAGGAAGAGTAAACAGTTTGATGTCTTCGCTGCGACATAATGTGATGAAGAAATCACCTAAAAACACTTACAATTTGAAGAGGAACGAAGAGTCCAAGTATATCAACGACTACAACCCGGTGATTTTGTCCATGTGGAATGCTAACATGGATATACAGTTTGTGGCTGATAACTGTATGGCTGTGGCTCGGTATGTGACGTCGTATATCACCAAAAAAGAGAAGACAGAATTGAAGGATATGTGGGAGGACATTTCCCATGAAAAGAGCCTCAGCAAGAAGTTGTACAGTTTCAGTCTGAAGATGTTGTCGCATCGAGAAATCGGAGCGTACGAATGTTCTGACCGGTTGTCTTCAGCAAGTCTCTATGCCAAGTCCAGGAGTATCGTTTGGGCGAGTCTTGGTCTTGCTGCAATGCGTAATCGAGTTCTCAAACCTGTGCGGGAAATTGAGTATTTGGCGGAAAAGGAGCCAAACAGTACCGACATTTTGAAGACAAACATGTTGGATACATATTATCCAAATCGAAGCAGTCACCTAGAGAATGTTTGTCTGTATGAGGTTCTGCAAAATTACATGTTCAAGAGGAACATCAAAGAAGATACTGAGAAAGGAGTGTATGCTGTAATAGGAAGTGAGGGATGTCTGGTCAAGCAAAGAAAATGCCACTTGATAAACCATCGAAAATTGAGTGGCGAATCTCCTGAAAAAAAGGAGTTTTTCTATTTAGCACTTTTGCAACTTTTCAAGCCTTGGCGTGCAGAAGAGGAACTGCTTGGAGATTTCCTCTGTTACGAAGACTCTTTCAATGCCGCCAAGGAGACCATAGAATGTCCTGCTTTTCCCAAATATGTAGAAATGTTGAATGCGGAAATTGAGCAGGAAGCAACGATTGCAGCCGAGATTGCCAGAGACAGTTCTCAGGACAGTCAGAGTTCTGCTTCATTGAGTCAGGATCCACTAGGAGGACCTCTTATTGAAAATGAAGCTGCCACTGCTATGAATGAGGTGGAAAGAGCCATGGCACATGCTCAAGAGGATGCGGTTAACTTAGAAGAGTTGGAAAGGCAACTCAACGTTGAGCAGAGGAAAATATATGACGAAGTTACCATGCAAATTGATCATGGATTAAGTCATGATAAGAAAGAATGCTCATGTACGTCGTTGAAGCCTGTCCGACTGTACGTGAGTGGAGAAGCGGGAACTGGAAAAAGTTTCCTCATTAAAGCAATTTCATGCTATTTGCAGGAAAGGACAGAGTCATCACTGTCTTGTGTTGTCACTGCTCCAACTGGACTGGCAGCACATAATATTAAAGGGATTACTTTACATCGTTTACTGATGCTGCCAGTGGAGCATGACAACAAATTAGAATATCACAAGCTATCTGGAGATGCTTGTTTTGAAGTTTCAAGAATCTTGAGGAAAATGAAACTTCTTATCATTGACGAAGTAAGCATGGTTTCCAATGTCATGCTTGCCTTTGTGCATTTGAGGATGCAAGAAGTTCTCAAAACAGAGTATGATGTGTTATTCGGTGGCAAACACATCATTGTTTTTGGAGATCTTCTGCAGCTGACACCAGTGAAAGGGCAACCTGTGTTCAAAATGCTCACGCATGAAGATACCAGGAAGTGCCTAGGCAGCATTGGCAACGTCAATATATGGTTAAACTTCAATTATGCTGAACTGCATGAAAATATGCGTCAGGCAAAGGATGAAGTTTACAAGACTATTCTACAAGATGTTAGAATTGGAAAAGTGACCGAGCATGGGAAAGAAGCTTTACATGCACGATTACTGTCAAATTTATATCCAGAACAAGATGTTGTGCCTGAGAATATTTTTCAGAAAATTACTGATAAGAAATCTGGAATATGTTTGATGCCAACTCTTGCAGAATGTGCAAAATTTAACAACAAAATGTTGCATTTAGAAAAGCAAGAGATTGTGAAAGTGGAAGCTATTGATAGAGTAGAGCATATGGGATCAACAATTATTTTGTCTGAGAATCTGAAAACAAAATTGGATTCATTAGAGAAGAGTATATCTAAAACTGCAGGTTTTGAAAAGACTCTGAATGTGTGCTTGAACTGCCGTATAATTTTAAGAAGGAATTTACATGTTGAAAGAGGTCTGGTAAATGGATCAATGGGTAATGTTGTTGATTTTGTGAAATACAGAAATAGAGATGGAATTGAATTTTTAAAAATTAAATTTGATGGCATTGAGGAAGTACAGCTAATTGCTCGTTGTTCTGCTAGATTTTTGCTTGTAAAAGACTTATATGTTCGCCGTAAGCAGTTCCCTGTTTGCTTGGCATATGCGGTGACAATTCATAAATCGCAAGGTTTAAGTGTAGACACTGCATTGGTGAATATTGGCAGTTCTGTGTTCAAGGAGGGTATGGCGTATGTGGCATTGTCACGAGTTAGAACTTTATCGGGATTGTACTTGATTGACTGTGATGTCAGAAACATTTGTGCAGATCTAGATTGTGTTAAGGAATACAATAGGTTAAGAAGAGAGTATGCGCCACATTTGCCTCAGTTTCCTTTGTTTGAGAAACGTCTGGTAGGCCGGAAACGAAGAAATGAGAACAATACTGGGCAGGTTGTAGCAAAAAGAAAAAAAGTGAATGAACCTAAAATTACAAGCAGAAACAAAGAGGATTCTGTTGAAGATGTTGTTGGTTTTCAGTTTGAAAACAGTTCTGGTGTCAACTGCTATGCTAATGTAGTAATGAATGTTTTGTTTTCTCTAAAAAATGTAAAAGAAGAGATTGTGGTCAATTCTGATCAAAGATTTTGCAGTTTGTTAAATTCTGTGTTAGAGAAATGTACCACTGATAGAAGAAACATAGAAAGTGTGTCTGAAATTAGAAATCTGTTAGATAGATGTTCAGGCCAAACACAATTCTCTCAAAATATTCAGCAAGATTGTCAGGAGTTTTTAATGTATATGCTTCATGTATTACATGCTGAAGGTGTAGATGTAGATCAGCTGTTTGGGCTTTCTTATCAATGGCAGCATGACTGCGAGAACTGTATGGTATCAAGTACTACTAGTGTAGACTCAGAAAGATTTGTATATTTAACTTTGCCAGACAGTAAATCAGTCTCCTTTAATAAGCTAGTACAAGCTGCTAATCACAACATGGAGTGTAGCCAATGTAAATCTGAAATGATGTCCACATTATTTATACGAACATATGGCCAGTACATCATTTTAATGTTCCAACGATGTAGGCCTGATGGAACAAAATTGACAACTTTAATAAAAAATTTTGTAGCTTCGCAGTTGTCAATATCAGGAAGGACTTTTGTAACTACAGCAATTATATATCATGACGGCCCTTCAATATCATCAGGACATTACACAGCTTATTTAAAGTCTAGAAATGGCTGGTCATTCTGTAATGATTCTGTTGTAATTTTCAAAAAAAAATTGCCGTATGACCTTAAAAACTCTTACCTGGTGTTTTTAAAACCAAAATTTTAGGAAAATAATCTCGGGATATGATCTGTGGAATTTCAAGAAGTTCTAATGGCTCCTACACAATTTGGCCTTGAGGATAAGTGTAGTTCAGAGACATAACTTCTAATCATAGGATTGGACATCATGGACATGTATGTGCAGTTTAAATGAGTTCAGAAAAACTGTTTCTTTTCATAAGCTAATTAAAGCAGCCAATCAAAACATGGAGTAGAGGGAATGTAAGTCTGCAATGCTGTCTACTGTTTTACATTACTTTGTGATTAAAAGTGATGTAGAGAATTAAATAATTGTAGTACTCATAGAGGTAGTGTAAGTCTGCTTCATATTAAGCAGTATCAGTGTCATACGAAATGTAGAACATGACTGAGCAAGAAGGGGAAGATATTACTATTCCAGGATTGTGAAAATGATCTTCAACATTTTAATTCTGAAAGTTGCGGGAATGCCAAATGATGGGATTGGTTAACAAGAAATCCAAGAGTTATACATGGCTCTGACAAAATTTGGCCTTGTGGAATCTTGTGGTAGAGAGCAAGAAGTCATTTATTGTATGTAACATGTTTTTAAAAACGATGGAGATTTTCTTTCAGAAACTGGTGGGCTGAAAGTAATAACAGCACAAAAGAGTATAAGCTATTCATAGGACATCCTTGGACGTCATGGAAAGTAAGTTAACTTTAAGGAGTTCTGATTTTTGATTTCTGATCTTGTATGGGTTTTTTAAACACAATCATTTTGATTGTGTTTTTTTTTCCCCGCTGTTACATGATGAATACCTTCAAGTCACTGTTTTTAGTGAATTTTGATACATTCTGAGAACAGCAAAAATAAACCATTTAACATGTATAATTAATTCTGTAATGTTTCCATTTATGATGTATATGTAGAACTGTGTAGAAGGCATGGAGAAGGTGAGGCTTCTGTAAGTGTCAAAGTTGTTGCATGCAGTGCTGCACTTCTGCGTATTCTTTGATATGCTAGACTACATCTGCACAATGAGATACCTAAGCAAAGGAAACAGAAGTGATGTGATTGTGAAATGAGCAAAATAAATTGCATGTATTTCAATTACATCACCTGTGTTTCCTATCATTACGAATCACATTGTGCAGATCAAGTTTAGGTCTGTCCAGGGAAACATAGGAGGTTTGGACTTTGTTGAAGATTGCAGTGGACATGACTCACTTCATTGGTAGACCTTCACATGTATTATGTCTTCTATTCTCTTCAACAACTTGAAATTTCATCTGCAACCCTGAGTAGGCCTCACCTGAAACAAAACTCTGGATAGTAGACATCTTATTGGCATCCTGAAGCAATTATTTTAAATTTTAGTGTCTTGCGACACTTTTCTGAGAGAACAGCAATGCAAAAGATGCACCATGTTTTAAGATAGGCCTCACTTCATCTGCATCAAGATAGTGTTACTTTAAAATGTATATCTTTAGGACTGTGTAGCTTCTGTAAGTGTCAAAGTTATTGAAAAACTGTTTGTCCTTCAATCTTTGCCCTTGTCTTTTGTAATTTTTCAATACATGTTTTTATATTTTTCAAATGTTTGTTCTCTCTTTCACAGATTGAAAGTATAAAAATAAAAAGTGAGGAATTTAACGACAATTATAAGGTAAGTATTTTGTACTCTTTTCGTTACATTTCTATCACATTGAACTACTATTAGTTCCACTGCTTCATTTCTTTAATCCTCAGTTTCCTGCCTTTGCTACTTCCCTCATTCCTTTCTCTATTACCTACTTACTCAACTCCTTCCACTTTTTTTCTCAGTCCCTCTCTTTTCATAGTTCCTCACTCTTGTTCACTCACTCCGTCTCTATTACTCTTAGTGTCTTTGACTGATCACTGTATCACTATTTGTTCATAATGCTTTCTCTGTGTAGTTGAAGCACACTAAGGGGCATATTATGAATGCAGCCAATAAAATTATTGCTCTTTTTATTGGCAGAAAACTGGTGCAAAAGCGGCTTTAGCGGCAGTTTTCTGCCGCAAAAGCAGCTTTAGCGACACATTTCTGCCTATAAAAGCTGCAAAACTTTTATTGCCTATGTTGATAATATGCCCCTATGTTATTTACATTAGGGCTATATTGTCCAGTATAACAATCAAAATTGCTCTCCAAAGACACCAGGCAAAGCAGACGCTCCCTCAAACAGATCACCAAGCGCAATTTACCCTACTTACAATCTAGCCTGTTCTCTGTCGAGACTTTAGCAATCTTTAGAGCACAAGATAAGATTTTTTTACATGGAAGAGCCATACGTATTGCAATTCTACTTAAGAAACAAGCATTGGCATAGACAATAGGTCTCGCCTTTGGGACCTTATACGTGTTTAGCCATGCAACAGTTGATGTTGCTGCACCAAGGATATTATGCTGCATAACTAAAGACTTAGAAGGTCCAAAAGTCGATACCTATTGGCTATGCCAATGCTTGTTTTTCTTTCACTTCGTTATCTATTTTGTTTTTCACAATTATACCATCTTCTGTCTGTTTTTTGGTAAATAGATCTATTAAATAGTATCTCTTCTTTACTACCTATAGCTGTCTTTCTTGAAACATCACTCTCTGTTTACTTTCCTTATACTTACTCTTTTTTTTTAAAAAGTTTTTTTTTTGGTTAGCTCCCGGTACGCGTACCGGGAAGCTAAACCGGAAGCGAACCAAAAGAAATAGAGCTTGCCAGAGTGCTAAACATTCTAGCAATTTTTTTGGAAAGGGAAGGTAGTTCTGAAAAGAACTTTTTTTTTTATATTTTTGTTGTTTTATATTTTTTTTGTATTTTTTGAACATTTTTTGTTTTTTTTGTATTTTTTGAACGATTTTATATTTTTTTGGGGTTTTTTTGGGGGGGGGGAACAACAAAAAACAGGCGTTGAAAAGGGCTCAACAGGAGCAAAAAAAAATTACTGGGGGCGGTTAGGGCAATTATGATTGTCATAAGCCAGGTTGATGGCATTAATACTCATGTTACCACATGATATCAACGCACCACAGTGCATACAAGTATGTTTCATGTGCCCAAAATTCTCTTGGATGTTTGGCACAGTTTCCCGTGCCTCTGCTGGTGTCAATGATATTGACGATGTTGACCTGGCCACAGGAGTTGCTGTTGGGTTTTGTTCCATATCCCGTATTTCCGCCCGGCTGTAATTAAGTGGATGCTTCCTGGTCATGTGCCGATGCATGGTATAGTTCCCATAGCTATACTTTTTATCAGTCCCTCTTGATAATTTCTCTTTGCAGATGAGGCAGGTCACATACCTCGCATTCACTTTCTTTTGCCCTGGAGGGATTGAATAAAACTGCCAGATGAAACTGGCTTTCCTATGGGAAACCCGGGGCACCTCTTCCAAGAACTGTGGTTCTTCTCCCTCCTCTTCCTCCATTTCTTCCTCTTCCTCCTCAGTGTTGGTGATGACCTGGGGAGGTGGTCCTCTCTTCCCATGAGGAGGTGGAGGTGGTGGTGGGGGTGCACCAGCTGAAGCAAGTACTGAAGCCATTGCTCTACTATGAATAAAGGTCTTCCTCTCACAATGATGAAAGTCAGAGTGAGGAAAGAAGGAGGGGTTTTCATCATTTGGGAAAAACAATAGTTCTCAACCAATGAAAAGTGTTATTTTTAGGTCACCTGACCTAGCCTTCCATAATTATGAAACTAAAAGTGAAATGAACCAATGAAAAGCTTTATTAACAAGTCACATGACTCTAACTTTCATGTTACGCGCTGCGGAACGCTCCCCGGTTAGCTTCCGGTTCGCTGCGCTTCGCGCCTCGGTCCGCGCCCGGGGACACTTCCGGGTGCGCTAACGCAGTACGTCACAAGACGCATTTCGCGGCAACGCGATACGTCGCGCTTTCGCGCCGCGGATCGCTTCCGGGGAGTTGCGTTTCGCGCCTCGGTCCGCGCCCCGGGGCACTTCCGGGTGCGCTAACGCAGTACGTCATAAGACGCATTACGCGGCAACGCGATACCGTAACTATGTTGATTTGTTACCGGTTCGCGGACCGGATCGCGGAATCGAATTGAGCTAACGGGAAGCTTCCTGGTTCGCGGACCGGGAGCGAAACAAAAAAAATATTAAAAAAAAATTATTAATAAACATATAAAATATATTTTTGGATTTAAAGAAGAATACATTTTACAGCTGTAGATATTAGCTTTTAAAAAACCAATGAAATTCACTGAAAAAACCATAGGTTATAGACCATATATAGTTAGGAATTAGCATTTACAAAACCTTGAAAATTCACTGAAAAAACCATAGGTTATAGACCATATATAGTTAGGAATTAGCATTTAAAAAACCTTATTTTACTCACACAAAACCATTGAAATTCCATATATAGTTAGTTGCACTAACTATATATCGCGCACCCGCAATCCACTGCTGATCATGTCACATATTACATCATTCATGACATGGTCAGTGACATCACTGATGACATCACTGATGACATCTCAAATGACATCACTGATGACATCACTGATGACATCTCAAATGACATCACTGATTACATCACTGATGACATCTCATTTGACATTACTGATCACATCACTGATGACATCATTCATGTGATAATACGATGAACCTCTTCAGACTCTAATATAACCTTAGATACACTCAGTGTAAACAGACACTCATAGACTGTCACTCATCCATGAAGTTACACACACACCTAGTCAGTCATGCAAACAATCAATCACACCTCCATTTCCTTAACTATACAGTTAAACACACCTTACTTATTCAAACATATACTAAAACATATTTACTCACTTATACAATCCTGGATACAAGTTCACAATGATCCATACAGCCACTCACACATTCACTGGCTCTTATGCACAGTTATTTATATATGTCAACTCTCACATGTACTGTATTTTACATATGTACTTACTTTGACATGTAGCACTGAGATATCTATTCACTCACCAATACAGTCATGCACACAGTCAACCGCCCATACAGCTGTTTCCACATGCACTTTTGAACCCATACATCTATGCAGAGAGTCATACACCTCCCAGCCACCCATACACACTCTCAGTCTCCCATACAAATACTTGGGCAACCAATCAATAACCCATATAGTTAATCATATAGCTACTGATCAACACATGCAGCAGTTTACAGAACAACAGACATAATGATGCACAAATTAAGACAGTTTAGTCACTAACCCATGCACTCAGTGAGACACATTTAATCACTCACTCATACAGTCAGTCACGCACCTACTAAATCCTTTGTTCAGACACTTCTACATCCACTCATTCTTCAATATGTAAGACATATTTTAACTTTACAGAAACATACAGTCACTGGATGTTGTCATCAGTGATGTCATCAGTGATGTCATTTGAGATGTCATCAGTGATGTCATCAGTGATGTCATTTGAGATGTCATCAGTGATGTCATCGGTGATGTCACTGACCATGTCATGAATGATGTAATATGTGACATGATCAGCAGTGGATTGCGGGTGCGCGATATATAGTTAGTGCAACTAACTATATATGGAATTTCAATGGTTTTGTGTGAGTAAAATAAGGTTTTTTAAATGCTAATTCCTAACTATATATGGTCTATAACCTATGGTTTTTTCAGTGAATTTTCAAGGTTTTGTAAATGCTAATTCCTAACTATATATGGTCTATAACCTATGGTTTTTTCAGTGAATATATATATATATATATATATATATATATATATATATATATATATATATATATACAGGAAAGTTGTAAAGAGCGGTTCCTTCAAAGGGGATACAAACACGCGATCATTGACAAAGCTGTCAGGAAAACTGAATCTTTGAGTCGTGATAACATCTTAGCCCCCTAAATCCCTGCCATGGCCAATGATTCTAACAATAAATTGCGAGTCATTATAACCTACAACAAACAGCAAGCGGCCATTAGAAAGATTTTCAGGAGGCATTGGGATCTGTTGTTAAAGGATCCTGTCATAGGCAATGATTTGCTTAGAGACAGTCCTACCCCTCTGATAACTTTTCGGAAAGCTAGATCCATGGGTAACTGTCTGGATAAATGCAATCCTGAAATTAGACCCCCCTCTAACTGGCTGTCCAAGCAAAAAGGTTTTTTCAAATGTTTCCAATGTAAAGCCTGCAAACATGCGAAAAATGTGAAGGAATACAGCACTCCATTTTTGCCTCATCCAGTTAAAATCAAGCGACGTATTACCTGCAAAACTGAATACGTCGTGTATGTGTTAGAATGTCCCTGCGCATTGCGCTACATTGGCAGTACTAAGCTACCCGTGCACATGAGGATCCTGCAACACCTCAGGGCCATCAACAATAAGGATCAAGCATATCCTGTAGCACGGCATTTCCAAGCCAAGCATGATAGCGATAACACTCTGCTTCAGTACTTTGCCATTGACTGCATACCTCCATCTCGCAAGGGTGGCAACAGGGACAGTGCCTTGAGAGTGCTGGAAACCAGGTACATTCTGGAATTTAATTCCAAAGTCCCAAATGGTCTTAACACCACGGAGGACTTATATACCTGCATATAAACTAATTTCTTAATTTCTCTGTCTCTGGAACTAATGTTGTTTTCAACATGTTTGACGGGCGTTGTATGATTTGATATACTTTAAACATTGGTTTGGAAAATTAACTTTACTACTCTGACATGTTTCTGAATCTCCAACTATGCCTCTCTTTATGTCTCTCGAGAACATACATCTGCGCTATAATATGAATTCGAGTATTCACTCATTTTAAATTCACGTAACACACTGTTGGTTATCTCTAGTAATAGAATAGAGTATTCTGGGTTTTTTATTCTATTTCTTTTGTTTCACTGTTCCACAATTATGTTATCACCTTATTTTTCGCCTATACATTTCAGGCAGCTGATAACATCGATCTGTATATCCCAGGACCCTTTTGCCTAGTTTAAGGTGTTCGCCCACTTGGGCTATATTAATGTAACCAGCATATTTCAGACTGCATCTGGAGTTTGATACAATATATATAGTTGATGACCAGTGATTTGGTTATGTATCAATGATTATATGAGGAGGGCTCCTTACATCATTTGGGAGCCACCTTTTAAAAATGTCTTTAATTATTAAGATATGTGTATATATATATATATTTTTCTACTGAGACTTATATGTATATTTTTGTATCAATATATAAGTGTATATTTATGAAATCACTTGTAAATACGCATGATTTTAACTGTACATACTACCAAGATTTGTGTATATATATATTCCATTAGCAGTCTGGTCTATATGCATTGTGTTCGTTGCATAGTCTGTTTTTCAGTTTCATTGTGCAATGCAACAGCTGTTTACAATTATTTGTTACCTGTCACTTTAAATATGGCATGGGTCCATGAGTAACGCGTCATGTGATCAAGGTCCAGGTCGGACCGAAACGCGTCATGGCGGCATACTGATGCGTGGCAAATTTTCTTTAAATAAATATTGAAAAGCACGAAAGAATGGTTCCGCGCTTGTCTATCTGAGTCCTGTCTGCTGAGTGGATTCTTAAGATAGAGTACTGCAATATATATATATATATATATATATATATATATATATATATATATATATATTCACTGAAAAAACCATAGGTTTCACACCAGTTATAGTTAGGTGGAAATTTTACTCGCATAAAACCATTGAAATTCCCACGTTATAGTTAGTTGGACTCACTATAACTTGCGCGTGCAATGCACTGCTGATGACGTCACATATTACATCACTCATGACATGGTCAGTGACATCACTCATGACATCACTGATGACATCTCAAATGACATCACTGATGACAACATCCTTGTGACAAAGTGGCAGACCTCCTATTAGCATAAAATAACCTTTGACACACACATTCAAAAATAGAAACTAACATTTTCTTAAAAAAGGAGAAACCAATACCAATTACAACAACTTATTAGGTAATTCCAACATCTACATACACATCCACTCATTCACCAACAGTTCTATATAGTCACTCATGCATGTACTTACTCATCATATGTACTCATACACCTATACATCCTGTTACACACTAATACTCATCCATATAGTTACTCACACACAAATTCACACATGCAAATAAACTATCAAAAAACCATTTACTTGATTATACTGCTATATACACACCACTACACATACTTCTACAGAAACGGAAACATATTTACTCTCTTAAACAATCAATTATAAAAACACATACTCACTAACCCACCCATACACAAAATCATCCACCCATACAGTCTTGCACACATGCTGTCTTCAAAATACATACAAATAGTGAGTCACTCATTCATGCATCTGTGCTCTAAGTAATATCCCCCCACCGAACCATACAGACACTGATACTGATACTCAAAAAAACAACTAATAACCCATATACACACTCATGTAGCTACTCACCAACCCATGCAGCCACTTATACACAAAGTGAGACACAGATACAGATATTTAAATATTTAAACATTACTCGCTAATATATGTATTCACTAAGATACATTTAATAAGTCAGTTAACCAATCAATTTTACACAAAAAACACCCATTTAGGCATTTATTTATCCCTTGCTCACTTTGCCACTGGATTCAAGCAAGCCGGGCTGAAGACGGCTGGAATGCCAGAAACCGGTCCTCGGAAGCTTGTTTCCGGTCCAGGGAAGACATGGCTTGGCAGTTCGGGCTGGACTGTTCCCATGAGGCACAGGGTCAGACTGATTTGCATATAGCCATGTCTGAACTGGGGTGGCAGAGTGGGCTAAAGAACAGTGATGGATTAAACCCCGATCTTTTGACTGGGTGTGAGTGTTTCATTGATTCAGATGCTCCGTCCATCACCACCCCCTTTTGTACCGATCCTATATCGGTGTCACAGAGCCTCCTCCACGAGTATCGACTGGGGGGGGCCCAGGAGATATCGATACTAGAAGTGGAATCAGCCATTGCTAAGTTACTGCCTAACAAAGCCCCGGGGCTTGACAAAATCCCCGGGGACTTGTATCGGTCAGAACCGAAAATATGGGCCCCCTATCTCTGTGTCCTGTTTAATACAATCTTAACAGGGATGGACCCACCAGAGACCTGGCGGGGGGAGAGATAGTCCCTATTTTTAAAAAAGGCCGCTGCGTCCAGGAGTGCTTTTCCGTCCAGGGAGGAACTTACTGCAGATTTTGGGCCAACTTTGAGAAGCACCGGGGTCGTGTGCTAGGACCCGCTGCGCCGTGATCTACCTGCTGGCTGCTAGTAAACAATCCCCAACGCCCAGCATAACCATCTGGACTTCATCCCCCAGAAGGCTCTGGGGCTGCCTGCACCTGTGACGGGGCTTGTCACCGCCCCCAGCACACGTCTATTAATTGCTACGCCCATTCCGCTACGCGGGAGCGTCCCGGGAGAAGCCCGGGACAAGGGCGGGACCGTTTTTGGCCGTTAATGGCCGTGTGAGGCCGGGCTGGGCCACCCCCTTTGACTCTGCTCATTTGCGTTCTAGGTATTTCTTGTTATATTTGATTGGGCTCCTGGATGTTTGCTTCTAGCTAGCTAGTGTTTTAAACTGTATTATTCGCTTGCTGGTATCGACTGTTGTCTATCAGAGCGTTCTTTGTTGTGGGGTATTTTGATAGGTAATGTTTGGCACTTGTTGATTGTACTCCATTTTTTCTTGCATCTTCCACTTTGGCTGTTATAGCAATAAAAAATGGTGAGGCGTAACCCCGCAATGCCTGCCCCTCCCCCTAAGCAAAAGGAGACTGCGAAACCCCAACTCCCTAGCCCGACAGCTATAGATCACAAGCTTCAGAAGACCATCGGGTGGTGGCAAATGCCATAGAGAACACAGAGCGCCGTCTCTCGTTACCTCTTAGTTCTGTTCCCCCTTTACCCCTTGCTAATATGTCAACATTTTCTGTTAATTCCCAGGATTCGTTACTAGGACCTTCTTTTGTCGCTCTCCCTGGATGTAGTCATACCTCAACATCTCAGGATGTAGCCCCTACGGTGGGTAACTTATCCTCGGACATTTATCCTTTTGTTGCGAGGCTATCATTGACCCCTCCTATTTTCCAAGATGTGACCATTGATGATTTCCCGTCTGAGGCAGTGGTCTCTAATGATAAAGGGTGCTGTAATATGCCAGCTAGCACTAATTCAGTCCCTGGCTCACAGTCAAGTGCAAATAGTGATAGGCCTTGTGTTACAACTAGAGGGCAGCTAGCAAGGTGTAGGTCGAAATACGCCGCCAAGGCACACCCAACTGTGAGTAATAGCAAGGGATTACAGGAGGGAGTAAATCTAAGAAGGTACCTGCCAAACCCTGCACATCAAAGGGCAAGAATGCCAATGTCAAGGTACCTAATGTTGCACCCGACATTCCCAAGGATTCATGCCCATCTCTTGATGAGAGTTTCCAGGAATTATTAGACAACCTTTTGGAAGAATCTCTTACCATCCCAGTGAGCAGTGGCTCGGGTAGTGGTAATGACACCCAGCAAACAAATGCTAGTCCCACACAATTTGTATCTTCCAAGAGACCTGGAGCATGGAACCTAACCACAAGGTTGGCTACACCACGTATTTTATACCCGCAGTTTTGCCATCCACAGGGAGGGGTCGGCCTTCGGGCGGACTACTCATCTGGGTGAGCATCTCCCTGGGATGTAGTATCACACAAAAGCAGTGCAGTTCGCCAGACATTCTTGGGATCTCAATAAGAGTCCCAGGCAGGGGGAGGTTTCTTGATATATTTAATATATATGCCAGGGGCACTAAAGGCTGTTCCTTTTCCACAACAGTAGCATTGCTAGAAAAATCTATTAGAGATTGTGGTAGTGGCATGCATGTATTGGTCGCGGGGGACCTTAACTGCACATTCGAGCCCCTTGCAGTAGAGGACATCCTTGATCTTACTGAGGACGACTCTAGGAAGGGCATACTAGTGTTAGCGATCAAACCAATAACAAAATGTACGCAGAGGGCGATCCAGCTCAATGCGCTGATGCTGGAATATGGTTTAACCTCTTCGCCGCTAATGACAAGGGTAACTCGTCATGGACTTTCCATTGATTTCAATGGAAATATCATGAGAAGGGCCTCAACCCCTTAGCAGCCAAGTGGTTAAGAGCAGCAAATGGCAGAACCGCCTCAGATCCCTTAGGTGCCCACACATACAATAGGCCCAACCATACGTCAAGGATTGACTATATTCTCCTTGATTTAACACTTTGGAAATATATTCAGGATATAGTAATATAACCAACTGTAGACAGCGATCACAACTCGCTGTCTTTGAGCCTAAAGCACCTGTGGCCATGCCAAAGTGGCTTATTGCCTCCAAGCAAAGTAAAGTCCACCTCAGAAGTTCTTCCATCTAACTGCGGAAGGCGCTTCAAGTGGTGCAAAGTTGCCTTAGATGAAGCAAAGGTCCAGCAGCCTCACTAAGCGAGATGGAAGTGTCCCTTCTGGAGCATCCAGACCCTTCCCGGGCTACATTGGTATTCCAGGATACCACAAAGTCCATAGGAAATTTATTCTTGGTACAAACATGTGGGGGCAGGGCAAAAGGGCCCCAGAGGCCTAAGGCAAAGCAGGGCTGGTATACAACAGATTGTAGGCAGAAGAAGTTGGCATTAATTAAGGCTGTCAAGATGAAGTCACAACCTCTGATCCAGTACACCAGGAAAGAGTACTTTTTTTGCGGTAACTAACGCCAAAAGGGTGTGGGAGGACCTGTATTGGGAAACATTAAAAGAGGCTAGCGCAGGGCGGGATGCAGGCCGGTTCTGGAGCACTATAAGAGCGAGGAATAGGCCTGACAGCGACCTTATTACCTGTAACATCACTGACCAGGTGTGGTTTGACCACTTTTCTAAGTTGTATTCTTGCCAGCCAGAAGCTCCTAGTGATTCCGCTCCATGCATTTCTTAAGTAGTACCCGGAGAGAATAATCAATTTCCTTTTTCAGTCAAGGAGGTTGAATACGCAATTAGTTGCATTGTGCCCCAAAAAGCAGCTGGCCCTCATGGTATTCCCGGGGACTTGCTTTGTTCTAACCTGCCGAAATGGGGGAAGCTTATTCATACTCTATTGACTGCTATTGACAAGGGTGCCGCCATTCCTGAGTCCTGGAAGGGGGCCGAGGTCGTCCCTATTTATAAAAAGGGCCAGAGGAACGACCCTTCCAACTACCGCCCAATAAGTTTATTAGACTCCACCCAGAAAGTTGTGGGGAAGGTGGTGCTTGAAAGAATTCTGCAATGGGCTGAGGACAATGAGATTCTCTCCAACTATCAAGCGGGCTTCAGAGCTGGCACAGGCACTATAGAGCAGGCTTTTAGATTACTACTTATTCATTGGAAAGTGGTTGTTATAGGCAAAGGCAGCCTTTACCTTGCTTTTATTGATCTAAGGACTGCCTTCGACCTTGTGCCTAGAGGACGTTTATGGGGGGTGCTGTCAGAAATGGGGATTCCACCCAAGATCTTGTCTATTCTAGTAAGGCTTCACGAAGGAAATTTCGCGCAAGTGAGGTGGGGTACAGAGGGGCAGAAAACTAATAGGATTCCGGTGGGGAACTGGGGTCCGCCAGGGATGTGCCCTTGCCCCGACCCTTTTTTCACTGTATGTGAATGGGGTGGTTGAGCACTTGCTACTTAAACCATCAGATGCTCCATCCCTGGCAGAGAAGTGTATCCCTACCCAATTATTCGCCGATGATACGCTCCTAATATCTAAGACCCCAGTAGGCCTTCATGGCCTCCTAGATAACTTTCAGGCTTTTTGCATCCAACGTGGCCTAGTAATAAATACTGACAAGACTAAGTTTCTGGTGTTGAACCCCCCCGAAAAAAATTGGGCGCCCCCCTGTACTAAACCATGTATTCCTAGAGAGGGTCACCGTATTCGGCTATTTAGGTATTCGTATATCGGATACTATGCAGTGGACCCCGCACCTTTGTGAAATGCTATTAAACCACAAGAGAGTCACGGGGGCCCTCCTTAAAGAGCAGCGCTCCTCTTCGACAAAACCGATAGCCCCTGTTATTGACATTTATAAGGCAAAGGGCGGTAGTTCTGCCCTGTATGGGGCAGAGCTTTGGGGCACTTCTAATATAGATCTACTGGTAAGGTCTGAAAACAAGTTTTTAAGGGCCATTATGTCCCTTCCGCAGAGCACCCCGCTGACTCCCTTATTGCTTGACCTAGGATGTCATCCCATCAGTGATCTTGCTAAACTACTTCTATGGGCCCGGCTGTGGCGAGTACCGGAACTTGCCAATTATGCGAAGGGGCTAGCGGAAGTTATGACATGGTGGGATGGCATAAGATAAAATGGCTCAAAGATGTTACATTTTTACTTGGCAAGCTAGGCCTTACTGAAGCCTGGGATACTCAGTCTTCTCCCCCGAAAGCGACCCTTATGATCCTTTATTGGAAATGGGTCGCTACCAGAACTTGTATTGACCCAACTCTTGGTAGGTTGACGGAAGAGTTCCTAAGGCATAAATATGTACTATTTCGGGAACTATATCTAGATATTGTATGGAAATCTTATGACAGGGCATTATATTTTATTATTATTATTATTACTTTATTTCGGCCTTTTTGGCCATAAAAGTCACATACATACATATAAAATCAAACATTAATTCATCTTTACAATTCATTTTTACATGGAAGATCACACATTATATTTCATTAAAAAGTTATGTTTAAAAATTTATCACAAATGCGAGGGTTAAGAAAACATGTACACTTTCCAACTCAAAGACATTATATTTTAGATTCAGGGTAGGGGCACTCCCAGTGCGCGCCCTAACTGCTCACTGGAAACCCCGTCTCAGACAACATCTCTTTGTCCTATTTGTCAAACTAGTATAGAAACTGTACTACATATCCTGTTTGCTTCCCCGGATTATGCCCACCCAAGACGAAGGTGGCTCAAACCTATATGCCAAGCTATGGGAACTAGGCACTCCAATGGGGCACTCCGGATTTTAATGTCGGACACACGGCCACTATATGTTTGTGGTCTTTCTAAGTTTTTAGCAGGGACATGGTCCATTAGGGCTAAAAGGCTAACACCAAATGTTTAATCTGGTTTTAAAACATGGTTAAATTTAAAATCTGTAACCACAATTTTATTGTCTAAGGTTTTAGATTTTAAACAATAATGAATTGCTAACAAATTGTTTTTATGTAAATGTGTTGTATATAATGTGTGCTTTTATGATATTTTTATCGAAATAAAGCCCTATGAACTGAACTGAAAAAAAGGTTGCCCTCTGCAACCCTCGAATTATAGGCCCATTAGCCTGATAGATATAGCCAGTTCAAGGGGTGGGAGCGCACCAGACACGTCCCAACGTAATTACCTCAAGCATGATCGTTCATGTAGTTCATTATTTCTCGCTCAATTCATTTCAAAGTGTTCATAGCCAGTGCTGTATTATTAGTTTCAATTCGTATCCCTAGACACGTGTTTCATGATTCCTTAATCGTCAGTAGGGAAAAAGCAAAGTTCATAGGTTGCAGGGCGTGCTGCCTCGTCTCTCAGGACCAGTTCCACTCACAGCATGAAGGTACAGGCTCCCGAGCTCGTCAACTCACAAAATTTAAACCGTTCAAGGGGTGGGAGCGCACCAGACACGTCCCAACATAATTACCTCAAGCATGATGGTTCATTATTTCTCGCTCAATTCATTTCAAAGTGTTCATAGCCAGTGCTGTATTATTAGTTTCAATTCGTATCCCTAGACACGTGTTTCATGATTCCTCGATCGTCAATAGGGAAAAAGCAATGTTCATAGGTTGCAGGGCGTGCTGCCTCGTCTCTCAGGACCAGTTCCACTCACAGCATGAAGGCGCAGGCTCCCGAGCTCGTCAGCTCACAAAATTTAAACAGTTCAAAGGGTGGGAGCGCACCAGACACGTCCCAACGTGTCTGGGCCTCAACAATTACGTTGTCGTAGAGTTTTATTTTCTGCCTTGAACCGTTGGGAGAGTCTTGGCGGGGGGTCCCTCAGACTAGCTGGTCCTGCTGAATGGCTTTCCGGCCCGCCCTACAAATACCGGGGATGTGTCAGACCTTGGTTCTTCCAGGACTGCCTTGTCCTCCTACTGGATAGTCAAACTCCCTTCCCTTTTTTACCAGACAGGCAGACTTTTAGGCAGACTTCTAGGCTCTTCAGTACAGGTACATATCTTCTCCATTAAGTAATTCAGCCTGCAGGTGATGTCCCTTCAACTTAGATAGACTGTCAGGCTGACACCATCCCTGGTGGCACAGCAGACACCTAAGTACTTTGTAGAGCACATTATTCCTTGGTAACAGAGGATTTTGAACTGGAGTATAAAAGAGGGATAGATGGTCCCACTTGTATACACACCTGGCAGGCAGGAGATGCATTCTAATCTGTCGCACTCTCACATTGCATCTATGCTACGCACACCAACACCCTAAACACACACTGGATGTTAGCACATAGTCTGGGCACAGGCAAAGAAATGGAGCATTACACGGGTGTGTCAGTAGGAAGCGACTCCACTGACCATGATGCAAAGATCGCATCAGGCTATTGATCCTTACAACAGGGTGCATTGCCACCACCGCTCTAGCTGTTAAACCCATGACAGTCCTCTGCCTTAAATAAGGGCACACTTGGTGTGACCCTCCAGGTCAAAGGACCGGTCCGTGACCTATCATAACCCCTTGTTCGAAGTTGCACAGTACTGGGGTGACAGGAAAATCTCATGTAAATTTCTTTTTTTTTAACTTTGTGGTAGATTTACCCCAGTAACATGTAGTTACTAGTTTGACGCCATGGACTGGGGAGTTGCCACGAGGAACAGATTCTTCTGCCTGTCAAACCACATGCCATTCACTATTTCATAGTGCTTTTCTGCTTTTATTTACCACTTGTTTTAAGCAGGTGGTATATATATGGTTGGGGGGGGGGAGATTGGTGAAGTAGGGGAGGGATTGGTGAAGCAGGGGAGAGAAGGGGAAAACAGAGGGAAGAATTGTGTGTTTTCTGCAGTTTGTAAAAAAAACAGCATACGTCTTGGCTGCTTCTGCTGCACCCAGAGTCTTGTGCGTCTTTTCAGTCTAATTTTTCTGTCTGGAAAAAAATGGTGTCCTGTTTTTCTGCACCCATTAAATCCAGGTGCAGAAAAACCTAACAACTGATAATCAGGTGGAATAAAATGAACACATGAAAGTACGCCTTAATTTCATTGCCCTTGATTCATACTCTGGACAATAGTTGAGGGATAGGTCTAGGCATAGTCCTTGCAACACACAATAGATTTGCGTGCGGCAGAGGCCAGAACTCAAAAGTCAGGATACCAGATACAAGTTGGTGGTAACTCAGGGCAGGGGAAAACACCTGTTGTCCATGGGGAAATTCCCATCCCAGAAATCTACATTAAAAATTAATTAATAGTATTCTTTTTTAAATAGCTGTTTGGTGCCAGGGCATATGACTTTAATTTCTGCCTTTGGGATTCTATGTTACAACTCCATAGGGTACAGGTATCCTTTGTGAGTTTAATAAAATGTTGAAAATTCTACAAATCCTTACTCCTACATATAAGTATTTTCAGGCTACCATTCTACACTCTGCTCTGTCAGAAGAACAGCTCAACATTTTCAAAATTCTGCAATTCTGTATTGATTTGGCTTGTAAATTATTTTTGGAGAAATTTACATGCATTAACTATTTAATTTTAATACTATAGGTGATTGAAATTATGGACGAAAAAAGCACGATTTACCACCAGGCAACTGAATGTTAGTGCCATAAGAAGGATTATTCTGAAAAACTGAAGGACATCCAGCATTCTAAGTTTAAAAAAATTCCGAAATCTAGGTGTGGCGAGGAAGTGGGAGCTGAGGAAAGTACTATACCTGTAAGTGAAGTATCTAATTTTGCATTTCATTAACCCAGAGCAAGGTCATACCTGTGCACACAGCATCAGAAATAATGCCAGAAAGACCAATCAGAGCATCCTCATCTGAAATATTAGCAGAAAGACAAATTGCCTCAGCATGACAGCATAACATTCATCTAAAGCATCATGTAATCCCAGAGAGGAAGGACACACTGCATAAAAGAAAGTTATAACAAAAGGTTTCTTCTGCAGACCATCAAAGAAAAGACACTAAAGAAGACTCCGAAGCTGACACGCTAACAACCAAAAGATTGGAAAATCACCTTTGTTCAACAACCGTTTTTAACCAGTTACGCAAGTTTGAGACCATCTGACTCAGGATATAACACCTCGATCCACTCTGCTTACTCTTGCGAAAACCTTAAAAATTCACCACTTTATTGTGTTCATGACCATCTAAGATTGTTTCCTTTTTATTATGTACTGTTCTGTAATTCTATGTAAATCGCCTCAACATTATCTGTTGTGCAGGAGTGATACGTAAAACTGATTAAATGAGCATCGTTGCGCAATAGCTAATGTGAATAAATCCTCGTCTTCAGAACTACAAACCTTAACCTTACACCAAACATAGAAATGGTAAAAGGAAATGATGTTCTGCGACTGGTGAGCCACAACAGTACTGTGCATGTTCTTATTCCCTCAGTTACTGCCATTACGCCAGTGCAAAAAGGCACTTCTCAGTTTAATCATTAAATATCAGACTAACACCTTATCACTGCATTGCAAAGAACCTATACAAATAGATTTGAGAAAAACTTCAGTCACAAAATAAGTTGCTGCCAGAGAGGCTATAGCCAAAAGACTATTATCTGCTACAAACATTTCGACAGGTGTTACAGGGCTGCATCCAGACATATTTTGCTCAATTCAAGTGTTAAGAAGATTACACACAATATCTTTTACAGATAAATGCTGAACATTATCTAAACAAGCCCGACTCTAAAATCGGGTTCACTCTTACTGTGGCATATAAGCAAGAGAAAAGTAGAGATATTAACTCTAGGAGTACACCTTATAAAAACACGGGCTGTGAGAACAAATTCAGTGTTAAAACTTGCCTCAATCAAAGCAAAGTAACCCAAGTTGGGGAAAAAAGTTACCTGTGCCAAAAAAGATTCAGCCATAAATCTCATCTCACTGAATTTGAGAGAATGCTCACTGGGAAAAACCACTCTCAGTGCAAAGTATGCCAAAAAAGTTTCAGGCGTAAATCTTATCTCACTAAGCACATGCGAATCCACACTGGGGAAAAACCTTATCAGTGCTCTGAATGCCAGAAAAGGTTTAGTTTCAAACCTAGTCTAAATCTACATGCATTAACCCACTCTGTGGAAAAACCTTACCAGTGCCCTGAATGCCAGAAATGTCTCAGTGACCAAAACAGTCTCACTCGTCATATAAGAACCCACACTGGGGATAAACCTTATCAGTGCACGGATTGCCAGAAATGTTTCATTGAGAAAAACAGTCTCACTCAGCATAGAAGAACCCACACTGGGAATAAACCTTTTCAGTGCTCTGAATGCCAGAAATGTTTCAGTTACAAAAGCAGACTCATTGAACATACGAGAATCAAATGTGGGGAAAACCCTTATCAGTGCTCTGAATGCCCAAAACATTTCAAACTTAAATCACTTCTAACTGCACATGTGAGATTCCACACTGGGGAAAAACCTTATCAGTGCTCTGAATGCCAGGAAAGATTTTGTAACAAACAACGTCTTTCTCAACATGCAATAACCCATTCTGTGGAACAACCTTATCAGTGCTCTGAATGCCAGAAATGTTTCAGTGTAAAACGTAATCTCACACGGCATACAAAGATCCACACTGGGGCAAAACGTTATCAGTGCTCTGAATGCCACAAATGTTTCAGTGACAAAAACTGTCTCACTCAGCATACAAGAACCCACACTGGGGAAAAACCTTTTCAGTGCTCTGAATGCCAGAAATGTTTCAGTTACAAAAGCAAACTCATTGAACATGCAATAATCCATTCTGTGGAACAACCTTATCAATGCTCTGAATGCCAGAAATGTTTCAGTGTAAAAAGTAGTCTCACACGGCATACAAAGATCCACACTGGGGAAAAACCTTATCAGTGCTCTGAATGCCAGAAATGTTTCATTGACAAAAGAACTCTTTCTCAACATACAATAACCCACACTGGGCAAAAACCTTATCCATGCTCTGAATGTCAGAAATGTTTCAGAGACAAACGCAGTCTCACTCAACATATAAGAACCCACACTGGGGAAAAACCTTATCAGTGCTCTGAATGCCAGAAATGTTTCAGAGACAAACGCAGTCTCACTCAACATATAAGAACCCACACTGGGGAAAACCTTTATCAGTGCTCTGAATGCCCAAAACATTTCCACTGTAAATCACTTCTAACTGCACATTTGAGATTCCACACTGGGGAAAAACCTTATCAGTGCACTGAATGCGACAAATGTTTCAGGGTAAAAAGCAATCTCACTCAGCATATAAGAACCCACACTAGGGAAAAACCTTATCAGTGCTCTGAATGCCAAAAATGTTTCGGCCAAAAAAACAGTCTCATTATTCATATAAGAACCCACACTGGGGAAAAACCTTATCGGTGCTCTGAATGCCACAAATGTTTCAGTGAAAAAAACAGTCTCACTCAGCATATAAGAACACACACTGGGGAAAAACCATATCAGTGCTCTGAATGCCAAAAATATTTCTGCCAAAAAAACAGTCTCATTATTCATATAAGAACCCACACTGGGGAAAAACCTTATCGGTGCTCTGAATGCCACAAATGTTTCAGTGAAAAAACCAGTCTCACTCCGCATATAAGAACCCACACTGGGGAAATACCTTATCAGTGCTCCAAATGCCAAAAATGTTTCAGCCTTAAATGTAATCTCACTAAACATATGAAAATCCATACTGGAGAAGAAAATTATCAGTGCTCTAATTGTCAGAAAAGATTCAGAGGTAGAGATGGTTACAAGCGCCATAAGAAAACACACCATCAGAATATTTTAGTGCCAGAAAAGCATCAGTTTTAAACACAATCTCACTCTACATGAGCAGACGCACACAGGGAAAAAACATTACCAATGCTGTGAATGCCAGAAATTCCTATCTGATAGGCACAGCCTCACTAACCATAAGCGATTCTCCATATTGATGAAAAACCTTATGAGTGTTCTGAATGCCAGAAAAGCTGCAGAGAAAAACGCTATCTCACCATGAGAAACTCCACACTGGAGAAAATCCGTATGCCAAAAAAGCTAGTATCTGAAAGACAGAATCTGAAAGAAACACGTTCGTGTTGAATGAATGAATGAATAGCATTTTTATACCGAGCAAAACTTAGCCCTAAGGGGCATCAAGGCGCCAGACAAACAAACAAAAGGTCCACATTACCAGATAGATGAACCAGGAAGCCACAAAAGGCGCAGTCCCTAATATGCCTGGGAGAAAAGCCAGGTCTTCAGGTGTTTTTTGAAGACTGCTAAAGAGGATTGGCTAGTGAGCTCCAAAGGGAGAGAGTTCCAGAGTTTAGGAGCTAGAACAGAAAAAGCTCTGCCTCTCCACTTTGCCTTTGTGAACTTGGGGACCACAAGCAAATTCTTGGAAGAAGACCGGAGGGTTCTACTGGGGGAATACACACACAGAAGGGCCCTGATACCTTCTGAGCCTGCGCCGTAAAAAGCACCATGGGCTAAGCACAGGAGTTTAAAGGTAATCCTAGAGGGGATGGGAGTTCCTGCCAAAAGTCTTGAATCATTTGAAAAGATACCATCCAGCGTATGGCCGGCCAAATGTGTGGGGCCAATGACCAGTTGACCCAAACCACATGCCGCTAGACCATCTACAAGTACTGCAGTATCCTTCGATTCTATGGCCTCTAAGTGAAAATTAAAATCGCAGAGAATACTGAAGTGGGGCTTATCAACGTAGGGCTCTATCAATTTAAGAATGTCATGGGCAAAGGTCGTTCTGGGGCCAGGAGGTCTATAACAGAGAATACCAGAGAAAGAGGCCGAGGGAAGGAAATTAATAGAGAAATACAAAGCCTCAAACTTATCAGAGGGTAAATAAAGAGGTTTAGTGCTACAAGTAAAAGTGTCTCTGAAAAGGATACCCAGGCCACCTCCCTTTCGTCCTGACCTATCCATTCTGGCCAAAGAATAGCCCTCGGGGACTGCCTCTACGAAGTCAGGGCCGGAGGTTTCAGAACCCCAGGTTTCGGTTATAAAGACCCAAGGGGGCCTTTTTTGAGAGACAAAGTCGTTGAAGGCAACATTATTACGAGCCAACGACCTAGCATTAAGGAGCAGGCCAGCCTCACTTAAATCGTTAGGAACGGGAAACTGACTTCCATATCTCCTAGATTTATTAAGACAATAATGGCGAGGGCGTATGGATCTAGAAACCCCTTTGCAACAGTTGAGATTAACCAGGTTGTCAGGAATAGAAGAGAAATGACACGGTTTAAACCCAGGTCTAAGTGCAAGAAGTGCAGAGTGGGAATATAACTCACGATTTTTATGAAGAGTAAAACGAGGTCCAGCCCAACTAGCCCCTTGCGCGTCCTTAGCGCGGACGGGCGCAACTTCGGCGCACGCCTGCTGCGCGCGTCCGCTGTGCGCGGAGAAAGTCATCCCGATTAAATATGGCCGGCCTGAGTCTGGCGCACCACCTTACCGGCACCAGCGAATGGGAGCGGGGGGACTAGCTGTCTGCCGCCGTGCCCTCCACGCAAACGGGAAAACCCGCGGGGGAACGGGGCACAGGCAGGTAGGGACCAAACAACACTAAGCAAAGCACCCAATGCACAGTAAAATGATTTCCAATTAAAATGCGAGAAGTTTTAAAATTCGGCGATATATGAAAAGTCAATTCTAAAATAGCAGCAGTAAAGACCAGTTAGCAGCAAGTCAATTCAAATTATTTTAGAGCAATCGGGCATAGTAAGTCATGCACCGGTAACGAGAACCAACCGAGGATTCCAGTCGTCCCGATTAAATATGGCCGGCCCCGAGTCTGGCGCACCACCTGACCGGCACCAGCCAATGGGAGCAGGGGGACTAGCTGTCTGCCGCCGTGCCCTCCATGCAAACGGGAAAACCCGCTGTGGAACGGGGCACAGGCAGGTAGGGACCAAACAACACTAAGCAAAGCACCCAATGCACAGTAAAATGATTTCCAATTAAAATGCGAGAAGTTTTAAAATTCGGCGATATATGAAAAATCAATTCTAAAATAGCAGCAGTAAAGACCAGTTAGCAGCAAGTCAATTCAAATTATTTTAGAGCAACCGGGCATAGTAAGTCATGCACCGGAGAATTCCTTACCTTAGAATTACCCCCAGGCATCAGACTGGATACGGAAAGTTTTTCGTCAGCAGTACCCCTGCACGTCGGTAGGCCTCGTCTGCGGCTCCGTGTCGGTGTCGTGATCGCCGGAATGATATCGCTGGAGTACTTAGACGCCGCCCTCGCGCGCTGACGTCAGTTCTTCTTTTTTCCGCGCCAGTTAGCGCAGATCCGGGAAGAGCACGTACCTTTAGTCATTTTTTGACTAACTTTTTGGACATTTTTGTCTATCTTTGTCGAGTCGACTCGACTCCTGGTGCCAGTAGGGATGCCCGGTTTAAAGCTGTGTGACGCCTTTAACCGACTGATGTCTGTTACCGACCCCCTCCGCCGGTGTCCCTACTGTTTGGGGGGCGACCACGATGACCAGTCGTGCCCTGACTGCCGGGCCTTGACGTCGAAGGCTAGGCGGGAGCGTTCCCGTAAGCTCCTCGAGCTCCGGCAGTCGACTCTGTGCCGCTCGAGGTCCCAGTCGGGGAGGAAGTCGAGGAACTGGTCGCGGAGCCGCAGTCATCACCGATCATCCGGATCCAAGTCCTCGCACTCGGGTAAGTCGAGGCATGTCAAAAAGAAGCAGTGTTGCTCTTCGGACTCCCCTCGCCACTCACGCGGCTCAGGAGTCGCATCCTGTCCCACACCCTCCGCTCCCTGGACTCAATGCGACTCCGGGCGATATTAGAGACTTCCTCATTGCCAAGAGGACTCTCTTCCCGCCGTCGACACCTGCCGGCGCGGCTTCGGGCCCGCGGGCCCGACTGGGAGTCTTAACTTGCTGGCGGCTTCGGCCCCGGTGCCGTCGGCAACTTCGGTCTCGGCGTGCAGGACCCCGTGGGATCCAGGCCTGGATCCCGGTCGACGCCAGTTGACCTTATGACTCCTCCGCTGGTGCTGACCCCGGCGCCATCCTCGGACAACACCGTCCCTGGTTTTAGCCCCAGTCCCGGTTCGGCGTCAGAGCAGCGCGTCTCCGACGTCGATGGGTGAGCCCTTCACCCATGTCATTTATGCAAGTGTGGCTCACTGGTTAGAAGAGGCAGACCCTGAAGAAGAGGCAGACCCTGAAGCAGAGGTCAGACCTGGGACCAGGGTTCAATTCCCGACGCGGCAGGGTCTTGAGCCCATATGTCCACGGACTCGACAATTCTCGCTTCGGTGCCTACTCGAATCACGGGTTCACACTCTGCAACTCTGGGCAATAGCTTGCTTAATCTCCACTACGGCCCCCCCGCGGTGGGATGCCTGGCTTTCACCTTGGGGATGCCCAGTAGGGGTTATCTCACAGGGAACAGCCAGGACGGGTTCCCAAAGCAAGCGCCTTGAGACCTATCGTTGATAAGGCGCTATATAAGAACCTTTGACATTTTATATTTGACATGCCTGTTAATCAGGACACGGATCAAGGGGAGGACTGGGAGGGGTCTGAGGACCCTCTGACACAGCAGTGCCAGTTAAGTCAGGACTGGGCAGATGAGCTGGGGGATGCCAGTGGTCTAGACACTTTGCCTGACACTGGTTTTCTCTCTCCTCCCTCCGTGACTACGGAGGAGGGGGCTACTTATGCTGTGGTGTTGCGCAGGGCGGCAAAGGCCCTAGCCCTTGAGCTCCCTGCAGCAGCGTGAGGACTAACTTCCTCACCGAGGTGCTTCAACCGCCAGTCAGCTCTACGAAGCCTCTGCTGCCGTTTAATGAGGCCCTCACTGACTTTCTGATGGGCACTTGGTCCAAGCCCTCCACAGTTCTCCCTGTGGATCAGTACGTGGACCGACGCCAACGCCCGGCTCCGGGCAAACCCTGCTTTCTGTCCACCCACTTTTTTTTTTTTTTTTTTTTTTTACATCAAAACCCCTTCAGACGCTGTGGGCGCTCATACCGAAAAATACTGCTATTGGTTCCAAGAGGCCATCCATGCCTATAATCAACCATTAAGCGAAAACTTTATTTACAAATTATTCAGGTGGTTCTTAGGCGACATCATCACGTTGCTTGTTAAGTATTTCGGAATTGCTTTCTTTCACAGTTTTTAAATAAAGCTTGTCCAGAGTTATAAAAAGTCTCGCCCAGTTTTCAATAGCGCTGGTTGATACACTAGCTTGTTTCGGATTTTTTTGACGACATCATCAGAATCGTATTCCTGCCCTATTGAACTGAGGGTTAGCCATCACGCTCTTCATAAAGATAACTGTGATCTACATGTAAATTTTCCACCCATAGACCATAAATAGGCTGACAGACGATTTAAGGTTCACACGTTATGATTCCTGAATCCAGCCAACTTACTTATGCTTAAATGAATTTTTAGACATTTTCAAGTGGTTCTCCCGAAGAAGGCGTGTGTAACGCCGAAACGCGCGTAGAGATTACCTATTCATCCACTTGGTTGTTTTTATGATTATATTTCGTTTTTTATTCATGTATGTAATTTGATTTTAAACATGATGGATTGTATATGCTGAAATCTTCCAAAGTACTTATCTTATTTACTGATTGTCACATGTTTTTTAATAAATCTATGTTGTACATTTTTACAAATAAATTAGACGTATACCATATTGCTTCTTATTTTCACTGTTCTGTACACTGCTTCAATTTTTTTCACCTTTATCATTGTTGTGTGTAACTGTACCTAACATCCTCATAGGACCCCAAAGTTGCCTAGGTATTGTTATTTTGATAAATATTGTGCCCTGACCTAGGAACTTGCCACTAGTTTCAGGGGGTCCCTTTCTTATATGTTCAATTTCTGTCCACCCACTCCACCCCCGAGAGTCTGGTTATCCAGGCCTCCACGTCCCAGACCGCATTCCCGACCGCTCCGCCGGATCAGGAATCCAAAAGGCTAGATCAGTTTGGCAAGAAACTGTTCTTCTCGGTCAGCCTAGGATTGCGGTCCATTAACACTGCATGCCTTTTGGGCTGTTACACCCACTCTCTGGGATACGGTGGTGGACGTGCTGCCCCAGTGTCCGGCGGATGCCCAGACACGGCTCGCCCAGGCTGTCGCTACCGGCCGAGACGCAGCACGGTATTCCATCCGATGTGGACTTGACACCACGGACTCGCTGGGCAGAGCAAATTCAACGACTGTGGCGATTACTCGTCACGCCTGGCTGAGGTCCGCCAGTTTTTCAGGAGATGTCCAGAACACACTCATGGACATGCCCTTTGATGGCCGTCTCCTCTTTGGCGACAAAGCAGATAGCGAGCTTGAGCGCTTTAAGGACTTCAGGGCTATGGCCAAGTCCTTGGGCCTGTCGGGCCAGCGCCTGCAAACTTCTGCTTTTCGTCTCTTTCGGGGCCACGGAAGGGGCACCCCTACACGTTTGTACAGCCTCAACACGGTCGCGGACGTGCTGCCTGCCGTGGTGGAGCAGGAGGTCAGAGAGCCGGTCAGTCCACATCAGCTCCCGCAGCTTCTGCCTCAAAGCCTTCCTAGTCTGAGCTTTCAGGCTCATTCCACGCCAGTCGGAGGTAGGGTTTGCCATCACGTACTCCACTGGCGTTCCATCACTTCGGACAGGTGGGTGCTGCAAATCATCCGAAGGGGCTACTCCCTCCCCTTTGAGGCGACCCCTCCAGCCATGCCACCACAGTACCATGTCGGGGGATCACTTGCAACTTCTGCGAGAGGAAGTTACGGCCCTCTTGGCCAAGGGGGCCATCGAGCGCGTTCCTGGTCCAGAAGTAGGACGTGGTTGTTATTCCCACTACTTTCTGGTTCCAAAGAAGGGCAAAGGGGGCCTGTGCTCTATCTTGGACCTCAGGAGCGTCAACGGCTTCCTCCTGAAGGAGAAGTTCAAGATGCTGACTTTAGCTCAGGTTCTGGCTGCCGTAGACCCTGGAGACTGGATGGTAGCGTTGGACGTGCAGGACACCTATTTCCATATTCATGTCCTGCTGACCCACCGGCGTTACATGCGGTTCATGGTAGGCCACGAGCACTTTCAGTTTACCGTGCTCCCCTTCTGCCTTACCAGTGCCCCCCGGGTGTTCACTAAAGTGATGGCAGTAGTTGCAGCTCATCTGCGGAGATTAGGGGTTCCAGTCTTCCCCTATCTCGACCACTGGTTGTTGAAGGCGGGCTCGCCCCAGACAGTCGTCTTCCACCTCCAGAGTACGGCCGGTCTCCTGCACCCGCTGGGGTTCTCCATCAACGTGCCGAAGTCACACCTGAGTCCCTCTCAGAAGATCCTCTTCATCGGAGCGGTTCTACACTCGGCGCAGTTTTGGGTGTATCCTCCCGAGCAGCGGGTTTGGGATATTCAGGCTCTGTTTCCAATCTTTCAGCCTTTATCCAGAGTTTCGGTCAGAATGACCCTGCGGCTCCTGGGGCTGATGGCCTCCTGCATCCTGCTGGTACATCACGCCAGGTGGCGGATGCGGGCTCTCCAGTGGGACCTGAAGTTACAGTGGGCACAGCATCAGGGCAACCTGACTGACCAAGTCCTGATCTCGAAGGGCACTGCGAGACAGCTGCAGTGGTGGCTCATGGACCGCGATTGGGTCAGTGACAGATCCCTCTCCCTTCCCCAACCGGAGCACACAGTGGTGACGGGTGCGTCCCTCCTAGGATGGGGTGGCCACATGGGACAGGCGGAGATCCGAGGCCTCTGGTCTCCGGCTCCATATCAACCTTCTGGAGCTGCGGGCGATCCGACTAGCACTGAAGACATTCCTTCCCTCTGTCCGGGGAAGTGTAGTGCAGGTGTTCACGGACAACACCACCGCCATGTGGTACTGCAACAAACAAGGCGGGGTGGGGTTGTGGACCCTATGTCAGGAGGCTCTGCGCCTCTGGACATGGCTGGAATATCAGGGCATCACCCTGGTGGTTCAACACCTGGCAGGTTCGCCGCACACCAGGGCGGACGAACTTAGCCGCCGGTGCATGATCGATCACGAATGGCGTCTGTACTCGGACGTGGCGCAAGGTCTCTTTCAGCAGTGGGGAGAGCCTTGGTTAGATCTATTCGCCACCGAAGAGAACGCGCAATGTCTTCAGTTCTACACGTTGGATTTTCCAAGGCGGCACTCGCTCGGCGACGCTTTTCGTCGCGAGTGGAGTTGCGGTCTGTTGTACGCCTTTCTGCCTATCCCACTTCTGCCCAGAGTGCTGAAGAAGATCAGGCGTGACCGGGCCCAAGTCATCCTTGTGGCTCCGGATTGGGCACGAAGATACTGGTATCTCGAGCTACTCAGAATGTGAATCGATCCCCCGATTCGACTGCCTCTTCAGGAGGACCTTCTGTCATAGCAGCAGGTGTCCTCCACCCGAACCTGTCCAGCCTCCACCTCCATGCGTGGAGATTGAGCAGCGACAGTTGAGGCCATTTGACTTGCCTCCTGAAGTCTGTGATGCTATTCTGCCAGACAGGCGTCCCCCCACAAAAACGGTATATGCCTGCAGGTGGAACAAATTTGTGGCATGATGCACAGCAAAGGCTGTGGATCCTCTCTCTGCCCCTCTTTCAGAGGTTTTCCTCTTTCTTCTTTCTGTCGCCCAGCAGGGCTCTGTCCTGGGCACTATCAAGGGCCATCTTTCGGCCATTTCAGCCTTCTTGTGGCTTCCTGGTCAGCCTTCTATTTTCAAGTTCCTTGTTGTAAATAGATTCTTGAAAGGCATCACACACATGTTTCCTCCTGTTCCTTTCCTGATGCCTCAGTGGGACTTGAATCTGGTTCTTACCTTTTTGATGTGCGCTCCCTTTGAGCCACTTCATAATTGCCCTCTCCGTCTTCTGACCCTAAAGACTGCTTTCCTGGTTACCATCACCTCGGCCAGAAGAGTGAGTGAGCTCCAGGCTCTTAGCCTGCTTTCCTCTCTGTCCATCCGGACAAAGTTGTTATGAGGACTCGTCCTTCTTTTCTACCCAAGGTGGTTACTGCCTTTCACATCGGACAGACCATTACCATGCCCACCATCTTTCCGCCTCCACATCCCTCAAAAGAGGAAGAGAGGCTCCACCGTCTGGACCTAAAACGTGCGCTCTCCTTTTACCTGAACCGCACACAACTGTTCCAGGTGGACGACCAACTCTTTGTTGGCTACGTGGGAGCTAAGAAGGGACAGGCAGTGCACAAACGGACCATCTCTCGTGGGTCGTTTTGTGCATCAAGATCTGTTATTCCTTGGCTAAAAAGGAACCTCTTATGGGGCTGCGCGCCCATTCCACTCAGGCTACAGCGGCTACTACTGGTTTGAGACGGGGAGTCCCTTGCTGGACATTTGTCAGGCAGCTACGTGGGCCTCGCTGCACACGTTTGCCAAGCATTACTGCCTGGAGAGCCAAGGCCGGAGAGACTTCTTCTTTGGCCGTTCTGTTCTCTAGGACTTCCTGGTGTGATTTTGGTTCGCAGACCCACCAACGGGGTTGGTATTGCTGGGGTATCTATTCTAAGGTAAGGAATCTAACACTAACGTGTTACTTTCAGATGCACAATTTACTTACCATCGGTAACAATATATCTGTAAGAAACATTAGTTAGTGTTAGATTCCTTACCGCCCCACCCATCCTCCCAGTTTCTGCGAACCGATATCTAGGGTTCAGGAATTTCCCTGTCAGGGCCCTAGTTTCATGGTACCAGTGTCTGTTTCTTGCATGGGTCTGCGTTCCTGGCGCAGAAAGCTATGTACAGAACTGACGTCAGCGAGGGTGGCGTCTAAGTACTCCAGTGACGTCATTTTGGTGATCACAATGACGGACGCGGAGCCGCAGACGACGCCTACCGACACGCAGGGGTACTGCTCACGAAAGTCAAATTCCACCAAGCAGTTCCAGCGCCTGTTCGTCGTACCAAACAACTGCAGCCAATGAATCCTGGGCTCGCTGTCAAACAAGTTCAAGTGTGACTCCTGATGAGACCATCGCCATTGACTGTCTTGTCTGTGAGAAGCTGCTCCAGCCCTCCTGTGATGGTGGGCTGGAAGACCTTCACCGCCAAGTGAAATGCTCACAACTCCAACAGCTTGATGTGGAGTTGGGTATCTGCCGCTGACGAGGGTTCCCTAATCTCTGTCTCCCATAAGGCCTTCCCATCCCATTCCAGAAGAGATACATGCGTCCCTGTGCCAGAAGTAGGTCATGGTTGCTATTCCCACTACTTCTTGGTACCCAAGAAGGACAAAGGCCTGCGTCCTATCTTAGACCTCAGGGACATCAACCGGTTTCTCCGGAAGGAGAAGTTCAAGATGTTAACCTTAGCTCAGGTCTTGTCTGCCCTCGACCCTGGAGATTTGATGGTAGCGTTGGACTTGCAGGACGCTTACTTTCACACCCCCGTCTTGCCTGCCCACTGGCGCTACCTACGGTTCATGGTAGGCCACAAGCTTTTTCAGTTTACCACGCTCCCCTTTGGCCTTACCAGCGCCCCTAGGGTGTTGACGAAAGTGATGGCGGTGGTCGCAGCTCATGTGCGCAGATCAGGGATTCCCGTCTTCCCCTATCTCGATGACTGGCTGTCTCCCACCTCCAGACTACAGCGGACTTCCTGCATTTGCTGGGGTTCACAGTTAACGTGCGGAAGTCGCACCTGATTCCCTCCCATAAGTCCTTTGAATCAGAGCGGTTCTGTCACAGCGCAGTTTTGGGTCTATCCTCCGGAGCAGCGAGTCCAGGATATTCGGTCTATGATACCGAAGTTTCAGCCTCCTTCCCGGTTTTCTGTGAGAATGACCTTGAGGCTGATGGACCTCATGGCCTCCTGCATCGTGCTGGTGGATCATGCCAGATGGCATATCCGGGCTCTGCAGTGGGACCTGAAGTTCCAGTGGGCGCAGCAGCAGGGGAATCTTCACGATGACGTTCAGATCTCGGAGGGGACTGCAAGTCAGTTGCAGTGATGGCTCACGAACCAGGATTGGGTAAACGGCAGATCCCTCTCCCTTCCTCAACCTGAGTTCACAGTAGTGACGTATGCTTCACTCCTGTGATGGGCCGGCCATATGGGAGAGGCGGAGATCAGAGACCTCTGGTCTCCGGCGGAGTCCAGGAACCACATCAACCTTCTGGAGCTCTGGGCGATTCATCTTGCACTGAAGGCATTCCTTCCTTCTGTTAAAGGAAGAGTTGTGCAGGTGTTCACGTACAACACCACCGCCATGTGGTACTGCAACGAACAGGGCAGGGTGGGGTTGTGGACCCTATGTCAAGAGGCTCTTCTCCTTGGACATGGCTTAAACATCGGGGCATACCTCTGGTGGTTAAACAACTAGCAGGTTCACTGAACGCCAGGATGGACAAACTCAGTGCCTCATGGATCACAAATGGCATCTTCACTCGAAGGTGGTGCAAGGTCTCTTTCAGCAGTGGGGAGAGCCTTGGTTAGATCTATTCGCCACTGAAGAGAGCACGCAATGTCAGCAGTTCTGCGTGTTAGAGTTTCCAAGGCGGCTCTCGATCGGCTACCCTTTCCGTCGCGAGTGTAGTTGTGCCTGTACCACTTCTGCCAAGATTGCTGAAGAAGATCAAACGCGACAGGTCCCAAGTCATTCTTCTGGCTCCTGACTGGGCACGAAGAGTCTGGTACTCCGAGCTCTTGAGCATGGCCATCGATCCTATTGTTATCAGATTTCTGAAGTGCATTACTCCTCTCTTCCTCTCTTCCTCCTTCTCCTTTTGTAATGCCCCAGTGGGACTTGAATCTTTTCCTCACTTATCTTATGTGTGCTCCCTTTGAGCCCCTACATAATCATCCACTTTGCCTCATTGGAAGACTGCTTTTTTGCTTGCCATCACCTCTGCTCGCAGGGTGAGTGATCTTCAGGCTCATCTTCCAGACCTCCCTTTCTTGCTGTCCATCCGGACAAAGTAGTCCTCCATATAAGCCCTCTTTTCTGCCCAAAGTGATTGCCTCTTTCCACATAGGTCTCACCATCGCATTGCCTACCTTCTTCCCGCCTCTGCACCCTTCCAAAGAGGAGGGGAGATTCAACTGTCTGGACCCAAAACGTGCGCTGTCTATCTACCTTGACCGCACTAATGACTTCCGGGTGGACGATCAACTCTTTACAGATTATGTGGGCACCAAGAAAGGTCGGCAGTGCACAAAGATACCATCTCTCGATGGGTCGTCCTATGCATTAAGATCTGTTATTCTTTGGCTAAAATGGAACCTCCAGTAGGACTGCGCACCCACTCAACCAGGGCAAGGGCAGCCACTACTGCTTTGGGACGTGGAGTTCCGCTGGTTGACATCTGTCACACAGCCAAGTGGGCATCCCTGCACAAATTTACTGTGCATTACTGCCTGGACAGCCAAGTCCGGAGAGATGGCTTTTTCGGCCGTTCTGTTCTCCAGGACTTCTTGGTGTGAACTTAGTTTGCAGAACCTCCTACGGGGTTGAAATTGCTGGGGTATCTATTCCAGGGTGAGTAATCTATAACTAATAGTCTCTTTCAGATGAACTAGTTACCTTCGGTAATGATGTATCTGTAAGAGACATATATTAGGTATAGATGCCTTACCGCCCCACCCATCCTCCCCATTCTGTACACTGACTTGTAGAGAGCTGGTTCCTGATAGCGTCATACCATATACTCTTAAGTGCATTATGAACCTCGCGGTTAAATGCTAACTCTGGTTTGACATTATCAAAACATGTCGAGTAAGGTGTCATACGAATTGGAATACTACCCCCTCGCCAATTATGGCAACGGGGGTAGCATTACACCCTTCTAGAGGGACACGACATGTACAGAACCTGAACGCCGGTTAAAGTTAAACAGAGCCTCAGCATCACAAAATGGATGCTGCCACCACAGACACAAGTCTGACCTCCTGCTGCTGGGAGTCCTTCCAGCAAGGGAGGCTTGGACAAAGGGTTTCCTGCCTTGGGAGGTGCTAGCACCACCCCAGACAGGATTTTGTGTAGTGGGTTAGGGAGGGCTGAATAGAATCAGACATGCCCGGGGCACACAAGGTGTCCCCGTGCAAATGCCAGTTCAAACCGGTGCTGGGGCACTCTAGCCCCAGCTCTGGCGCGAAACTGGACAAAGGAAAGGGGGTGTAACCACCCCCCTTCCTGGTCCCACCCATAGGAGGGACCTAGTAGGTAATCCAGCCCCTTGATTTGGTTTAAAGGTAGGAGCTGTGTCTCAAGACTTTAGATTATCCTGAACTACGCTTGAAGAAGAAGAAACTCTGGACCTTCGACATTCTGCTGCTCAGAAGACTGAAGAATCTCCCTTGTGGCCAAGGAGTGACCACCCTGTGAACACAGGCACCATCTAGCGATCAACGACTTGCTTTGCCGCCGCCTCGAGCCGGAGCCAGACAAGAACCAGACTCCCAGACATCTACCAGCCCGATCCACAGTCCCTGCAAAGCTGAGACGAGAGGAGGCGACCTGAGACGTGGGACCGGACCTCTTGGAAAGTCCACTAGAAGCTGACTGCGCAGCACCTGAGGCACCCTCACCGCTGTGCTTGGGGTCATAAGAAGCCCCACCACCGAGCTACATTTGCACCAAGGACCAGCCCCCCAGCTCTCACAAGATCGGCGTGGGGCCGTTTTGCTTTGTTCCACTCGACGCACCTTCCCGGTTGCTAACCCGCTGGCTAGTGGCCATTTTGGCAACCAAACAACAACTTTCCACGGCGGGTCTGGTTGCTCCAGACTGGCCCTTGCTGCTCCTAAAAGCAGCAACCCCTCTGACCTTGCTGGTCCGAGAGAGAAGCCTTCTTTGTTTCCTGCGTGGCTTGCATTAGCCAATTTCATAGCACCTAAGTTAACCACTACGTGTGGGGTCCCACAGGGCTCCTCTCTATCCCCCCACCTGTTCAATCTGTACCTCCTCCCCCTAATTAAGTCCCTAAAAGACAGGAATGTGACTACATTCAACTATGCGGATGATCATCAGCTCACATTCACAATAGACAACTCCCCCAATTCAATTACCAACTTTCAGGAAACTATGTTACACATCCGTCTTTGGATGGACTACAATCACCTGAAACTTAACCCAGGTAAGACTGAGGTGCTACTGATAGGGCGAAGCAAGATCTTCTGGGGCCCACACTATTGGCCAGCAGAACTCAGGCCCCCCCTATGCCCTCTACCTCTGTAAAAAGCCATGGGGTGACTATAGACAGAGACTTATCACTAAAAACACATATAGCTGCAGTGGTATCAACCTGTTTCTTTCAATTGCGAAAGATCAGAAAGATCCGCCACTTGCTTACCCATGCAGCACTAATACAGGTGGTGATAGGTCTGGTACTGTCCTACCTGGATTATGCCAATTCGATCTATTTGGAGATGCCACTCTGTCTGATTAAGCGACTCCAGATGGTGCAGAATCAGGCAGCAAGATTGATCCACCAGCAACCCAGGTGGCAATCTGCTAGACCTCTCTTAAAAAAGCTACACTGGCTCCCATTGCCTCAACGGTCCGCCTTTCGGACAGGCTGCTTAATCTTTAAATCATTAAATAGTCAGAACCCCATATTTGTCAAGAACCTATTATCCAGGTACACTCCTACCCGTGATCTTCGTTCCAAACATCTTCACCTACTAGCTACCCCTAAATTCAAACGGAAACGACATGGAGGCTGTCGATTCATAAAAGATATGAAGGACCAGGAACCAGCTAAAGGACATGGTTCCGAAAGCTGCAGACAGGCTCAGCTCATGCTAGAGCACTATCTCACACATAACCAAGCACTCTGCCGCCAGGATTGGTAAGGCCTGCCATAGGAGTGACTTATAGGTTACTGTGTGTCCTTTGTATGTTAGATCTAGAGATACTATACCTAAAGCAAAGGGTGATTACACCACCTTGCCCCAGCTGAGTGATCAGCCAGTTGTGTCAAAGTTGTGTTAAAGAGTAAGGCCAGGCCAGGGGTGGCACAATACGTGCTGCAGCCCCTGGTAGGCCTCGGATGCACCTATGCCCTGGGTACCTAGGGTACACTGTACAGGGGCTCACAAGGTGATCCATGTTCCAATTGGTAATGCACCTAAAGTGCATTGGTATAAATTTAGAGTGAGAACAGCAGGCTGTGGGTCTGATTGGCAGGCCCACAGCCACATTAAGTCAAAAACCAGTGAAGCAAAAAGCAAATAATTGGGGTGACCATAGGATAGCAGACCCTACTCTCCTACACCCCCCCCCCCCCAACGCAGGGACAATAGACTAACCTTGACCAGTTGTGTCTTCTTGTTCTAAGTGGAAGTACCTGGAGAGACCATCTGCATTACCATGGTCAGTCCCTGGGCGGTGCTCCCCTGTAAAGTCCATCCCCTGTAGGGAAATGGACCACCTGAGCAGTTTGGGGTTTTCACCCTTCATCTGATTTAGCAACAAGAGGGGCTTATGGTCGGTCTGAATCTTGAAGTGAGTCCCAAATAAGTATGGTCTCAACTTCTTCAGGGCCCACACCACAGCAAAGGCCTCCCTCTCAATGGCTGACCAACGTTTCTCTCTAGGGGTCAGCCTTCTGCTAATAAAAGCAATGGGCTGGTCTTGACCATCTACATTAAGTTGTGAAAGCACAGCTCCCACCCCCAACTCGGAAGCATCTGTTTGGACAATGAACATTGTGGAGTAGTCAGGACTCTTTAAGATAGGTGCAGAGCACATGGCCTTCTTCAGGTCTTCGAATGCCTTTTGACAGCTAACTGTCCACTGAACCTTCTTGGGCATTTTCTTGGAAGTGAGGTCATTAAGAGGAGTCACAATGGACCCATAATTCTTAACAAACTTTCTGTAGTACCCAGTCAGGCCCAAGAAAGCTCTGACCTGAGTCTGGGTAGTTGGAGGAGCCCAGTCCTGAATGGTCTTGATCTTACTCTCCAGTGGTTGAACCTGTCCTCCACCTACAGGGTGGCCAAGGTATACAACTTTACTCTGCCCTATCTGGCACTTAGTAGCCTTGATAGTGAGGCCTGCCTTTTGCAGAGCCTCTAGTACATTCTTCAGGTGGATCAGGTGATCCTCCCAGGTGGAGCTAAAGACAGCAATATAATCTAGATATGCTGCACAAAAGTCATCCAACCCAGTAAGGACTTGGTTCACCAACCTTTGAAAAGTGGCAGGTGCATTCTTCAGACCAAAGGGCATCACCACAAATTGGTAATGTCCTCCTGGGGTTGAAAATGCTGTTTTGGCCTTAGACTCTGCAGCTAATCTGATTTGCCAGTAGCCAGCTGTCAAGTCAAAAGTGCTCAAAAACTTGGCAGAAGCCAGTCTATCAATGAGCTCATCTGCCCTTGGAATTGAGTGTGCATCTGTCCTGGTGACAGCATTGAGTCCTCTGTAATCCACACCGAACCTCATCTCTCTCTTCCCATCTTGTGTGTGAGGTTTGGGGACCAGATCCACTGGGCTAGCCCAGGGGCTCTCTGACGGCTCAATGACACCTAACTCCAGCATTTTCTGCACCTCAGTCTTTATACAGTCCCTGACATGGCCAGGTTGCCTGTAAATCTTGCTTTTCACAGGAAGACTGTCACCAGTGTCCACCACATGGGTACACCAGTTAGTCTGACTGGGTGTCAATGAGAACATATGTCTGAATGACTGTAAGACTTGTCTGCAGTCATTTTTCTGGTGGTCAGTGAGGCTGCCACCTAAGGCCACACCATCAACTGAACCATCTTCAGGGTTCTGAGACAACAGGTCTGGGAGAGGGTCACTCTCTTCCTCCTGCCCCTCATCTGTAGCCATGAGCAAGCCCATGTCTGCCCTGTCGACATATGCCTTTAGTCTGTTGACATGGAGCTCCCTGTGGGGGCTCCTGGGAGTGCCTAGGTCCACCAATTAGGTAACCTCTCCCTTCTTTTCAACAATTGTGTGGGGTCCAGACCATTTGTCTTGGAGTGCTGCTGGAGCCACTGGCTCCAACACCCACACTTTCTGTCCTGGCTGATTTTCAATCAAGACAGCCTTTTGGTCATGCCAGGATTTTTGGAGTTCCTGGCTAGCCTCAAGGTTTTAGTGGCCTTCTTCATGTACTCAGCCATCCTGAAGCGGAGACCAAGTACATAGTCCACTATATCTTGTTTAGGTTGTTTGAGAGGTAGCTCCCATCCTTCCTTCACCAGACATAGGGGTCCCCTTACAGGATGCCCAAACAGAAGCTCAAAAGGGCTGTAGCCAACCCCCTTCTGTGGAACCTCTCTGTAAGCAAACAGAAGGCAGGGTAGAAGGATGTCCCATCTTCACCTAAGCTTTTCAGGTAACCCTTTGATCATACCCTTCATGGTCTTGTTAAATCTTTCAACAAGGCCATTACATTGTGGATGACAGGGAGTGGTGAACTTGTAGTTAACACCACACTCCTTCCACATTGCAGTCAAGTATCCTGACATGAAGTTTGCATCCCTGTCAGATACTACCTCCTTTGGAAAGCCCACTCTTGAGAATACTCCCAGGAGGGCCCTTGCCACAACAGGTGCTGTTGTGGTCCTCAGGGGAATTGCCTCCGGATACCTGGTGGCATGATCCACTACCACCAGTATAAATCTGTGCCCAGATGCTGTGGGTGGATCAATTGGTCCAACAATATCAATACCCACTCTTTCAAAGGGTACCCCCACCACAGGTAGTGGTATCAGGGGGGCCTTTGTTGTGCCACCTGCTTTGCCACTGGCTTGGCAGGTTACACAGGAGCGACAAAACTCCTTTGTATCTTCAGAGATGTGGGGCCAGTGAAAGTGAAAGTGAGGGACAAGCCTGTCCCAAGTCTTGTTCTGGCCCAGGTGTCCTTCTAAGGGAATATCATGGGCCAAAGTTAGAAGGAAGCCCCTAAATTGCAGAGGTATGACCAACCTCCTTGTTGCACCAGGCTTGGGGTCTCTACCCTCTGAATAAAGGAGCCCATCATCCCAATATACTTTATGGGTACCTTGAGCATTCCCAGCAGCCTCAGCAGCAGCTTGCTGTCTGAGGGGTTCAAGAGAGGGGCAGTCTAACTGTGCCTGCCTCAAGTCTGCCCTTGAAGGTCCCCCTGTCCCAAGAAACTCAACCTGGTCAGGTTCAAGCTCTTCTGGGACAGTTCCTTCAGGGGTCTCACAATCAGCTTCCTGTGAAGGCTGATCATCACTTGTAGGAGGGAAGGCACTGCCTTAACCCTACTGCTCTTTCTCTTGGTAGGTGCATGGTCCATTGTTCCAGGATCCAAGACCTAAGGTTCAGTGAGGCACTTCTTGGCCTGTGACCTGGTCACAGCAAGGACATGTGACGAAATCCCTAACATCTCAGCATGAGTCCTGTACTCCACTTCTGACCATAGTGAGGATTCTAGGACATTGCCCAACAAACATTCAACTGGGAGGTCTGCACTTACCACAACCCTTTTTAGGCCAGTTACTCTCCCCAGGAGAAATTAACAACAGCCACACTATGTGTAGTAGTGACATTGCTAGCGTTGGTCACTAGGTAATTATCACCTAGTACAATCTGTCCAGGGTCCACAAAGGCTAGTGTCACCATGGTGACACTGGCACAGGTGTCCCTATAGGCTTGAGCCACTTTGTCATTAATCAAAGGTGTCTGCCTATACTTGCCCAGGTTACTGGGACTCACAGTAGTGGTCATGGCTATGTCCACATCGCAGATCAAGACAGCCTGTGTGGGGATCCTGACTAGGTCAGAATTCACCTCAGTACCCAGGGTTAACCCTACTACATCCTTGGCTTGGGAACTACCACTGCTGACTGTACTAGGGGGTGCAGGTGCCTTAGGGGCTGCAGTGGTAGGGGCTCCAGTTTTTCTACAGTCACTGGTCCAGTGACTAGTGTTCTTACATGTAGAACACCATGGTTTCCTTTGGCCATCATTCTTCTTTTTCTTCTTGGAAGTGGATTGTTGGGGCCCTGTAGAAGACTTCTGGTCTTTTGATTTCTGCTTCCCACCCTTCTGGTCTGCTTTCTTCTGATCACCACCTTGGACCTGGTTTTTCTCCTTAACCCTGGTGTTCTAACCCATTTGTCTGCCTTCTTTCCCAATTCTTGGGGAGAGGTCAGATCTGAGTCAATCAGGTGTTGATGCAAATGCTGGTTCTGACAATTATTTAGAATCTGTTCTCTCATTAAAAGATTGTACAATCCTGTATAGTCAGTGACTTTACTTCCCAGTAACCAGCCCTCCAGAGCCTTAGTGGCACAATCAACAAAATCAGTCCAGTCCTGAGTCTGTGTCTTCTGGGTCTCTCTGAACATTAACCTGTACTGTTCAGTGGTTAAACCAAACCCATCAATCAGAGCACTCTTCAGGACAGAGTAGTTATTAGCATCCCCATCACTAACTGTGAGGAGCTTGTCTCTGCCTTTTTAGGTCTCGCGCCTGCGATGCATATGGCGAAGCCATATGCCATCGCGCAGGCGCGATACTATTGTTGCCGGGTCTGCTTCCCAGGAGACAGGAGATGTCACGCGCACGCTCTGGAAAGCGATCGGCGCCAGCCGCGCGTGCGCATTTCCCAATCTCCTGTCTCTCTGGGAAGCACACAAGCAAGCCCAGCAAGCCCCGCCAAGGCACCACGAGTGAACGCAGTAAGAGTTGTGCAGCCCGCATTACTATGCGCCCCCTCTACGCAGGCGCAGGCGCGGTGACATAACCTGTCATCAAGAGTATGATCATCAAGACGCATCCTCTAGAGAGGAACTGAGAACCGTTAGGTGACAGACTAGGCGCTGTGCAGAGGCCGAGGGTTGCCGTCCAAGGGAGCAGGTTGGGCTGGCATACTTCGTATCTTCGTATAATCGCACAGATCTGGCCGGAAGCAGATTGCTCTCTTCTTTCAACACGGAAAGACACCTACAACGACGCTGGTGTTCTGGCGGACATTGACAACAGTTGTCATTCGGTTTCTCCACGCCGGTACCTCTCGAGTGACACTTGGGCGGGCAGAGATAGTAGTTGTCTGTGTGGTTCACCCCTTAGACCTCTCTCACTGTCACGCAGGCGGGCGGATACAGTGGTCGTCGTGGTTTTAGCGCGGGCGGGCGCCGCAGGTGCCTCCCTCTGGAGGATGACTTCTTCGTCTCTCGGCACAGACACCCTAAGGACTCCGGAAGCCATGAAAGTGAAGGCAGGAGGTGCAGAGCCAGGCACGGGGCACAGCCTCATCTCCCCAGAGTACGTGCTGGGGCTGCGCAAGATCACGCCGGGTCAGTAAAGAGAGTTTGCTACACTGTGGTTATTCGGGGAGAGGGTCAGTAAAGACTAAAGAGAGTGTTCTACACTGTGGTTATTCGGGGAGAGGGTCAGTAAAGAGAGTGTGCTACACTGGTTATTCGGGGAGAGGGTGGGCACTGTTGTGTATTACATATGGGTGGTTGTTGTATTGGGTTGTAACATTCAGTGGAAGATGATGTGGTCACAGTGGTGTAACACTATTGGGTGTATGAAGTCTTCTAGGAAAGACCAAGCAGGTTCTCTGATGGAGATTATTTGGGTATTTATGCCATGATATGTTGATTAGCCCTAAGTGCTGCAAACATTACAGAAGCTCATATAATGGTTGACCTGCAAAGGGGTGGTGCAGTTGTTTCCCCTAAAAAAAGGATTACTCTGACTATTCATGCCTTCGGGCTGTTAGAAGACCCGCATGAAATCGGATCCTTTTTTTAGGTCTCGCGCCTGCGATGCATATGGCGAAGCCATATGCCATCGCGCAGGAGCGATACTATTGTTGCCGGGTCTGCTTCCCAGGAGACAGGAGATGTCACGCGCACGCTCTGGAAAGCGATCGGCGCCGGCCGCGCGCGCGCGTTTCCCAATCTCCTGTCTCTCTGGGAAGCACACAAGCAAGCCCAGCAAGCCCCGCCAAGGCACCACGAGTGAACGCAGTAAGAGTTGTGCAGCCCGCATTACTATGCGCCCCCTCTTCAGCGCCACTCTAAACAAGTTTTTGCAGGTTGTGTCCTGTGAAAGCTCCTGCAGCAGGCAGGCAGGCTGCGGGAAACCTGAGCTCGGGCAGTAACAGCAGAGCAATGCTGGCTGCAGGCAGCAACGACTCTCCCCTCCTCTCGGTTGCTTACACGGACCAACTTAACAGGGGAGTTAGGTGTCCAGACTCTGCACGTGGCACGGTCGGGGTGATCTGCGAGAGTCCTGGCCCCTGGAGGATCCCTGCCCCTTCCCTGCTTCAGAGCCTTCAGTCTGCCAGGCTGGCACGAGTAAGTATACATTTTCGTTAGCACACTCTCTGCTTGATGGATGTCTTCATTTTATAGGCACCCGCTCTTGTCATCCTCCGTGCTTTCACCCCAAGAGCAGTGTGCGGCTAGCTCGGCTCGAAGTGCTGAGCACTCACTGCCTGGTCTCGTCAGCTCCATTGGTTTTACCCCAAGATCAGCGGCGAGCTCCACCTTGCTCTCACAGCTGTGAAAATTAAAAGTCTTGTGTTTTTTTTGCAGAGCGAAGTTATTTTTCAACAATCAGCTGTTCCTAATGGCCCCTTGGGTCAAACGTTTGTATTTCTCGTTTGGCCCATCTTAGCTCACTGCTCAACCCGGTAAAAACCAATAGGGAAAAAAACAATCTTTTCTGTGGCAAACCCTCCCTTGAGATCATGGAAAAATAGGCTGCTGTAAATATTGCACGGTTAATGGCTGTAGGTGTCTGGGAGGTTAAATATGTGTTGGGTTTAAAACCAGTGGCTTTCAGTGTTTACGGACAGGTGGCTTTGTTACTGCCACCAGCACGTGCCTATTTCAATGAGGGCGACAGGCTCTGTTATTGTTAATAGTGTGGGAAGTAAACTTTCAGCTGACATCCCACTCGACACGCACATTGTTGTCAATGTATGGCGGGACTTTAAGTAATTAAAAGCACCACTACATCCACCACCACCACCACATCCACCACCACATCCACTACATCCAACACCACCACATCCACCACCACATCCACCACCACAGCCACCACCACAGCCACCACCACATCCACCACCACATACACCACCACCACGTCCACCACCACCACGTCGTCCACCACCACCACATCCACCACATCCACCACCCCCACATCCACCACCACATCCACCACCACATCCACCACCACATCCACCTCCACCCCTACATCCACCACCACCACATCCACCACCACATCCAACACCACATCCAACACCATCACCACATCCACCAACACCATATCCACCTCATCTACCACATCCACCACATCCACCACATCCACTACCACATCCACCACCACCACATCTACCACCACCACGTCCACCACATCCACCACCACCACCACATCCACCACCATCACCACATCCACCACATCCACCACCACCACATCCACCACCACATATCCACTACCACATCCACTACCACATCCACCACTACCACATCCACCACTACCACATCCACCACTACCACATCCACCACCACCACCACATTCACCACCACCACCACATCCACCACCACCACCACATCCACCACATCCACATCCATCACCGCCACATCCACCGCCACCACATCCACCACCACACCCACCACATCCACCACCACCACATCCACCACCACCACATCCACCACCACCACATCCACATCCACCACCCCCACATCCACCCCCACCACATCCACCACTACCACATCCACCACATCAACCACCACACCCACCACCACCACATCCACCACCACCACATCCACCACCACCACCTCCACCACATCCACATCCACCACTACCACATCATCCACCACCAACACATCCAACACCCCCACATCCACCAGATCCACTTCCACCACATCTATGTGTGTGTGTGTGTGTGTGCTCTTTGTGTGGCTCTGTGTGTGTGTGTGTGTGTGTGTGTGTGTGTGTGTGTGTGTGTGTGTGTGTGTGTGTGGTTGCACATGCAATAGGTCTCACATTTGCGAGAGATTAAGCTATTAGCATTATAAATGACAATGCCATTTATTTATCTGTTTTCAAAACAAACACATACATAAAAAATTGTCATTTACAATGCCAATAGCTCTAACTTTTGCAAAGGCGAGACCGTTGCATTGTAAATGCTTGTTCTTCAAAGGAGAGCCACAAGATTGCTGCCCACTTACTCTGGGGTACCTGCTGTACTTTGCAGGCCCTCTCCAAAGCAGTAATCCATTTGTGGATGTCATCCCCTATCTTGTAGGGGGGCACAATCTTGCTCAGGTTTCTATTGTCATAGGACCTGTCTTTATCCTTAGGGATATTGCTGCCACCAGTGGAATCTAATCCACTCTCTCTATGCTCTCTAGCACGAGCAAGCCTCTCTCATCTTGGCCTCATGTTCCTTCCTCTGAGGGGAAGTCATCCTCCTTTGAGTAGGGACCCTAGGGCCATTTGAGGCATTGGAGTGCTGGGAGTCACCAGAGTGATTCCTGTTCCTCCTGTACCCCTGGTTAAGTCCACTTGGAGGCCTGAATGGGACTGGCCCATTCTCAGCTCCAAGGTGACTTAGGTTAGCCTGGCTAAGCCTCCTGACTTGGGCCTGGCTATGCCCTTCTCCCCCAGACTCGTCCCCTACCTGATCTGAATCATCATCATCAGCATTACTACTACTGTCATCATCATCAATGAGGACTTGGGGATCCCTAGCATCATCTGTAGGAGTTAGGACCTCTTCATCATTCCCTGTAGGGTTTGGTTCAGAGGTTTTCAGAGCTTCAGACTCTTCTAAAAGCTCTAGGAGATACAGAGTGGTAGGGTTAGACCCTTGTTTCAGCTTCCTGGTAGAACTCAAGTTCCTCAACTCCTGAAAGGTGAGGATAGCAAATCTGGATGGTGCCTTGGGTAGGTCTCTCTCCACAGTTGGAAGTCCACTGGATCCTTCTACGCCAGCCATTTGCTCTAGTGAGGTGGATATGTTGCCATCTACCTACTCTAAGGGTTCTTCCTACTGACCCTCTCTAGTAGTTGTAGTCAGGGTGTGCTAAGCCCTATCCTCTACAACACTAAGTTCAGTAGAACTTAAATATACTATCTTGTTTTATATGTACCTATAGGTACCTGTATAATCTTCCACAAGGTATTGGCAAAGATTACAATGGTAAAACAACAGCAAGCTCAAATCCCAACCTCTGCCACCAATGTGAGAAGTTGGCCTGATATATGATGTTCGCTAGTTCTAGTGACCACCTTGTATCAGTCCAAACAACCCTTATGGTGATTGGTTGTAAGTCAACCCTATAGACCAGCTATGCTATTGGTAGCATGGACAAAGCAGTCTTAGGCTAAACTCTTTTGGCATGTGAAGCCGGCTCTATTACATATGTAACCCCTTGAACACCAAGTGAAAGGACACCACACAGGATATATATTGAAAATATATATGTATTTATTTACTACAAATAGTCCCCTGAACTCTTTATGAGCACAGAAGCAAACACGTTAAAACAATTCAATTGATAAGTATACAAAGTTGCACAAAATATGGATAGGCCCGGGTGGCCCCTAAAACCATATACTAAAGAAGTGGTATAAGTACCACGAGTCGAAAGGAAGTAAGGCCTAGGGCCTTGGGAATCGCTGGGGCTACGAGGATCTAACTAAGGTTAGGAACTAGGAGGCCCACGGGATCTGGTTTGCAGTGCGCAAAGTTAGAAGCAGTTCACATTGAAATCAATAGATGCGTAAACGTTTTAAAGTTAAAGGTAGGAAGTCTTCCGGTCAGTCTAGAACTTAACCCTTTGGAATCTGGACACTAGGAGAGTGGAACTACTTGGGAGCACCGGAGTGCTTGTGTTACCTCACCCGCAGGAAGCGGGTGCAGTGGTGCCAAAGTGTGTCGGAATTCTGCAGAAGTTCAGATGGAGCCTTGGAGTGTTGATGCTGCAGGCGACCTGATGTAAAGAGTTCCGGTGGATCCAAGGGTGGATCTGAAGTGATGAAGACCTGAAAGCAGAGGGGACAATGTTCAAAGTCACTAGCCAGTGACCGGCGTGGAACCAGGAAGGAACCAGGCGTTGTCGGGTGCAAACAGGTGATGTCGTGAAGCTTTTCTCTTCAGCCACGTGGACCAGGCGACGATGACGACGACCAGCAGTCACTCACGAGCTGCCCCACGAAGGCTCGAGTTGATGGCGGTGTCGGCTTCTTGATCGGAGCAAACAGGCCTTGGCTAATGCAAGCCATGCAGGAAACAAAGAAGGCTTCTCTCTCGGACCAGCAAGGTCAGAGGGGGTTGCTGTTTTTAGGAGCAGCCAGGGCCAGTCTGGAGCAACCAGACCAGCGGTGGAAAGTTGTTGTTTGGTTGCCAAAATGGCCACTAGCCAGCGGGCTAGCAACCGGGAAGGCGCGTCGAGTGTAAAAAGCAAAAGGGCCCCACGCAGATCTTGTGAGAGCTGGGGGGCTGGTCCTTGGTGCAAATGTAGCTCGATGGTGGGGCTTCTCAAGACCCCAAGCACAGCAGTGAGGGTGCCTCAGGTGCTGCGCAGTCAGCTTCTCGTGGACTTTCCAAGAGGTCCGGTCCCACGTCTCAGGTAGCCTCCACTCGTCTCAGCTTTGCAGGGACTGTGGATCGGGCTGGTAGATGTTTGGGAGTCTGGTTCTTGTCAGGCTCTGGGCTCGGGCTCCGGCGGGAGGCGGCAGCAAAGCAAGTCGTTGATCGCTGGATGGTGCCTGTGTTCACAGGGTGGTCACTCCTTGGCCACAAGGGAGATTCTTCAGTCTTCTGAGCAGCAGAATGTCGAAGGTCCAGAGTTTCCTCTTCTTCAAGTGTAGTTCAGGATAATCTAAAGTCTTGGGACACAGCTCCTACCTTTATACCAAATCAAGGGGCTCTATTACCTACTAGGTCCCTCCTATGGGTGGGACCAGGAAGGGCGGTGGCTACACCCCCTTTCCTTTGTCCAGTTTCGTGCCAGAGCTGGGGCTGGAGTGCCCCAGCACCGTTTTGAACTGGCATATGCACGGGGGGGTGAAAAAGAAGAAATAATATAGGAGGAAGCATAAAATGGATCCTCCTCATAACAAAACAACGAATGTGTCAAAAAAAGGGGGGGAATGCGCGAATGAAGTGTGTCTGGCAAAATATATATTCAGGTGTCATGTCAGCGTGTTCTAGCGTGGGTGCAGACTGGTGTCCGAGTGAGTGAAAGCTTGATAAACCCAGGAGGGTGGCCCCTTCCGAGGCGAGTGCCCGGCAGATCGGCAGCACGTGTTGTCATGCGTGAGAAGAGGGTAACTCTTCCCATGCGGGCAGTGGAAGACAGTCGGTGGTCGCATCGCACACGAGGCATGCTGATAGTTCTCAGCGTCCCAGCATGTCCCTCAGTCGCCCGCCCCTATTGCGCCGCTGTCACATTATTGCTGCTAGGTGAGGGTGGTGTTTGAGTGTCATCCTGGTCTGTGTATGCCTGTCGGAAAGCCTGCAAGACATCCCCCCCCAGAGCTGCACTATCGGTATGGCCCTCAGGCCTGCCGTCTCCTCCCTACAAAGGGTCACCTCTTCCGCCATCGCCCAGTTGTATACCAATGCCGGAGGTGAGGAGGGTCTTTACTTTTCCAATGTTTGGTGATTAACCTCTTGGCGGTGATAAGCCCCAAATCCCAGAATCTGGAACGGACCTTGGTGTGTTTTGTCCTCTTAAACAACCCAAGTATGCAGGCCTCCCACGTGTGTGGCAATTCCTCTCCAACCCCCTTCGTTAACAGCGTCACCACTGCCGTCCAATATGTGTGTAGCCTGGGGCAGGCCCAGAGCATGTGGAGTATGTCCGTATTCACCAGTGAGCAGCGAGGGCACTCCGATGTGTCTACGGTTAAATATTGGTTGATTCTGTCTGGTGACAGATATGCTCTATGCAAGATGTAGTATTGTATGACCTTAAAACGGGAGTTGCGCGGGAAGTTGCTAGGTCCCTCTAAGATTCTCTTCCATTCTTTATCTATCCAATCCCTGCCCCGGTCCATCGCCCATTTGTCTCTCAACGATTGGAGGGTGCAAACAGTGTGCATTAACAGTGCCTGCGTTAGCCAATGAATGACATGTGATCCAACCCTCATGATGTGTAAGTACTGTATCAATAGATGCTTGTAACAGGAACTGTCCAGCTGGTATGTCCGAGTCAGCCCGTAGCCTATCAAAAGGGAGCAGGGCACCATCAGCATAAAGATCAGCTATCGTTTCTATCCCTGCTTGTTCCCAGTGCTCCAGTGCAGGTGCCGAAATGGCCCCTTTATCTTTGGGGGTACCCAGCAGTGGGAAAACAGGGGCATAGGGTGTCGTCGTTCGTGTGAGCCATAAGCAGCGCCTATAACACTGATACGCCACAACTAAATGCAACTGTGTTGGGCGAGGTGTCTTAGTCAAGGGGTGGAATAGCGTAAGAGCCCTAGTGTGTGTTAGAGCCGGAGAGTCTGATGTCGTATCCTCCAGACTTCTCCCGGCTAACCAACCGACCACCCACTGTAACTGCGCAAGGTAATAGAGTTCCTGGTTAGGGACCGCCAGTCCCCCTGACTTTTTTGGAGCATAGAGTTTCCGCAGTGCCACTCTGGGTCGTCCTGCGTTCCAGATGAGTGCTCTGATCAAGGTTTCCAGCTCCCTGAAAATGCGATTAGGGACATAAACCGGTATATTAGAGTAGTAATATAGGAGCCGGGGTAACACAATCATTTTAGTCAGGGTTACCCGACTTGTAACATTCAGGGGGAGTGTCTTCCAGGAGGCCATATGTGCACGTAGGGAAGAGATGGCTCTGACCAGGTTGCCCTCCAGTAGATCTTCTGGGGGTCGGTAAATTTGTATCCCTAGCTAACGAAAGGTAGTGGCATGCCATTGCAGTCGTTCACCGCCAAGTCGTACCTCACATTCCCGTGTGCCAGGGCCGAAGGGGTACACTCCCGACTTACTAGGACGAGGCGAGTTTTTGTATTCAGACGAGGAACCAATTCTGTTTTATTCAGTTTTGAGGGCTCTTCCCCCTCCTTCTGCGGTTTGCCCATTGTAGCCTTTTTTAAACTTTTTAACTTTTCAACTTTTCAACTTTTAACTGCAATCACTGCTCTCTTCCCCCTGTGCTCCTGAACGTCTGTACCTTGCCCAACAGGATTAGACCAGTTAGAAATAAATATATTAAAGTCCAACTCACTGTGAACCAAGGAATCCTGCTGCAGAGTTTTGATTTTATGCCCCGGTCTGAAGGCAGTGATACCAGTAGGACAAGGTGATGTGAAAGGCAGTGTTCAGCAGTCTTCCCTGGGACTTGCAGATCTGTCCACAATGTTCCGATTTTACTCAGACCACTTTTCACCTGGAAGAAATGCTGGGAAACCACCTCATCAGACCTTTAGACCTCCATTCCAGATTAAGAACGGGCCGAGATGTTTGTCCAAACAGAGCAATTCAGCAGCGCCAGCAACAGTATTGGCAGCAGTGCCGGCATAAAAAGCCGCTTGGAAAATCCGCTACTCACTGCCACCAGCGATTCAGAACACTTTAACCCGAAATAAATGGAGCTCCACTCCTGCCTTCCAGATTGAGTAGGGACCGAGATGTCTCTAAGGCGGAGCAATTTCAAAGTGAAAACACCGAACCCAGCAGTCTATCTTCTGCAGCCCGTTGCCGCACAGGGCATAGCCGAAAATCCGGGTCTCGTCCGCGGGTCCGCCGAACAGAGCGGCACACGATAATCAGAACAGGGGAAAATGCGGGGAAGACGTGGCAGCTCATCTGGCTCGCGTCTCGCGTCTGCACAAACGTTCCGCCATTCCTGGGGGCGGATCCTAGGATCACGGGCCACAGCCGGCTACTCGGAGGCGTGGAGCTCTGTAGCAGGCATCCGCCTGTCTGTAGCAGGCACTGAGCCAATAGACTCTTCAATAAATATTGTATGCTGTGTTTTTCTCTGCCAGGCGTGTGAGAAAGTGGCTCTATATATACTGGACTAGAATGAAGTACAGTGGGTATAGAGTCCACCAACCCCAGAGGTATAACAGAGGTTAAAGCCAGAACTGACCTTACTCTCCAAAGTGGTAGCTTGGTTGAGCAGTAAGGCAGTACCAGAGGACAGTGTAAAGCATTTGTTGTACACACTCAGTCAGCAAAAGGTTTCACACACACAAGGACTGAACTCCAGGCCAATTGTTTTATATCCATGATCTAGTTGTTTTATTTTTAGAACCAGCAGTTATAAAAATATGCTTTTCTTGTTATGAGTACTCATATAATTACTTTGCAAAGGAGCAATAAAGTCTGTGTACACAATGGATACAGTATTGGAAGTAAGCAATACAATCCTAAAACACACTATAGCATTGAGCTCAATGGGTTTTCTACATATAAGTACAGTTGATTACTTTATACATTACTTTGGTAGTTCCAGGACTAGATCCTAGATTCAGTCCTGGGGTCTAAAACCAGATTAGCAAAAACGTTTAAGTTGCTGTAGTGAATTTTCATGAATATAAAGCTGTTTTAACACTTAGAAACTTTTCAATGGAAATCTGACAATGTTATTCAATGGGAGAAAATTCAGGTTGCAGGTAAAGTACGATCGCGTTACTTTTGTAATCCAGCACTGGCCTCCTAGGGCCAGCACTGGGGTCTTGACTTAAAACAGGTAGGTAATTGCGTTTCAGTATTTCGTGTGATTTTAAAGAATATTTCAAGTTTTCAAAAGTAGTCAGAAGAGATTTCATAGAAAAGCAGACAATGAGTTCCTGTGGAGAAAATACAGATTATTAGTAAACCCGGAAACCATTACTTTTACGGTTCAGTACTGGGCTGAAAGGTACAGTACTGACTTCTCCCCTGGTCACAGGTGAGTACTTCGGAATTCGGACTTTGGCTGATTTTATGTGAATATTTTCAGTTTTCAAAACTACACTCAGAACATTTTCGAGTCAAAATTGGTCAATGTTATCCAATGGCAGGTAAGTGAGCTACCGGTTTCCAGGTGAGTACGTGGTTGGAGAAGTTAAGGTTCTGGGAATAGACTCAGGGGTCCCCCAGGGTCAGGTAAGTACAGTTAGTTCAATCCCAGCAGCACAGGGGCGGCCGGGTGCAGAGGTAGGCCCAATGATATCCAATGAGGGAAAGGGGGCCTTCGGTTGGTGGCTGCTGGCTAGCAGGTCACACGGCTGTGGGAGCTAGGCTCCTGGTCACTTGCTCAGGGCAAGGGGGGAAGTAGGCTAGGACAAACGTGGCACAGCTAGCGGCTCTCAGGCGTCTGGGTGCAGCGTGCTTTTGAGCCGTCGGGCGCTCAATGTTATTCAATGGGAAAGGTCAAAAAGGAACAAAGGCTGCAGGCTCAGGGACGGAGACTCTCCAGGGGTGACCAGCACTTCGAGAGGTAAGTTGGGGTCTTGGAGCACAGTTAGGTACCCCAAAGGGGGGCACAGGGAGCCGCCGGCTGCAGGAGTGTCTTTGGGTGTCGGAAAAGCTTACCCTCGGCTGGTCGCGGTTGGGGTGGCTCCTGGTTCTGAGTCTGCAGGCGTCGTCTGGTTCATCGAGGAGGGTCTTTGGGCACTGGACTCCTGGTCCCAGTCGCCAGCTGGACGTCCTCGTGGTCTTGGTTCGGTTGAGCACGGCCAGGGCTCGGCAGGTACAGAGTGGGCTGGTCCGGAGCTTCCTGGCTGGCACCAGGGTGGTTGTTGCAGCAGAGCCTCTGCTGAAGGGAGTCCCAATCTTCAAGAGGGTCAAGGCAGGCAGGTCCTCTGGATGTCCCACGGTTGCTGTCCGCAGGTGTCGCCGGGGTGAGGCAAGAGCAGGTTCCAGGATCAACAGGCCGGTAGGGCTGGGGGCCAAGTCAGTTGTTGTTGTCCTGTTGTTTGCAGCTGCACAGCGGGTCTTCTTCTTGATCTTCTTTCTTCTATGGTTATCGGAATCTGAGGAAGGAAGGTTCAGAGACTACATTTAGGGGTGTTACAGGTAGGGTAAGGTCAGGGACCAATGGGTCCCTGTCCTGGGGTGAGTACACTACCTAGCCTGCTCCTCTCCTGGGGGAGGGGGGCAGGAGCCTAGCTGGGATTGAGCAGGGCCCCCCATCCTCAAGATGGCCGGAGCCCGGGGTTGTGCTTCACCTCACCTCCTCCACCTGAGGGATGGAGTTGGCAAGGCTGGTACCCCCCCCTTCCTGACGTAGTTTTTCCCGCCAGTCTTCATGCCAGAGTGGGGGTTAGAACGGGTGGGGGCCAGTTGCTGGGTACAGCAAATGGTCTTGAGAAGCTCTCCGAGGCGGCATGCCTTTGAAGCTTCCTCCTGCCATTATGGTGCTGTGGAGTTTGTAATGACAACCTCCCAGCACCATATACTCTTAATGGCATCACTGCACTTACAGTGCCCAGGAATGGCCCTGGGTACTGTAGGGGCACAGGGCTCGTGCACCTGTGCCCACACCTCTGGCATAGGGCACCCAGCTAGAGGGGTGACTGAAGTATGCCAGGGCAGTAGGTTCTGTGGGCATGGCACACAGGGATGTGTGCCATGTCGACCCTTGTTTTAGTTCTGTACTTAGGGTCTTACCCTGCAAAGGCATTGTGTGGGTGCCAGGGTACAGGGCCCCTGAGGGTGGCACAATGCGTGCTGAAGCCCTCAGGGGTCTTCTCTGGTCACCATGCCCTGGGTACATAGAGTACCATTTACTAGGGGCTGATAGGTGGCCAGAGATGCCAATTGGGTCTTTCGTTTCAGCATAGTTTTAGGGAAGGAACACAGGCCCTGGGTACTTGGTTGGCAGGAACCCAGGGCACACTCAGTCAAAGTACATCAGCAGTTCAGAAAAAAGTGGGGGCATACCAATGCAAGAAAGATGGCACTTTCTCACAAGGCGCACAACATATAGACTGTTACCCCAGTATTGGAACTTTCATAGATTCCCATGCTTTGTATCATTCCCCGTCATCAGAATGGGAGCCTCGGTAAATAGAAAATACCTTAGTAGTAAGCACAAAGTGAAAAAATAGGCTTAGGCCTCATCTCATTTTGTAGCTTATCCACCTCTTTTTGTAAAAGAGACCAAATTCTTGCAGTAGCCAATCAGAGCAGCCTCACCCCATAGAACCTTCCTGAGAGAGCCTCAGAACCTCAGATTTTCTACCGCACGTTGTGCAAAGGAGTCTCCATTGAGCTCTGCTCAATTTTCTTCACTTCTTAGTATTTTTCTTCAACTTGTGCCTATTTTTTTCGTCATGTCTGACAAAGAGAAGAAAGCACTTTTTAGAGCCTGTGCTACTTGCTCAAAAAAGAGGTTGTTTGTTGAGGACAAACATGAAGACTGCATATATTGCTTATATCCGGATCATAAGGCCACGGACTGCAAGATGTGCAGAACCTTCTCCACCAAGACCTTGAGGGACAGAGAGGGACGTCTCCTCACTTGGCTACAGAAAATGAAAGACCGCAAGGAACTTATGTCTTCTGACAGTGAGGGCTCCTCTTCGATGGTGTCATCAAGAAGGTCGAAGAAGAGGGGTAGGTCTCCCCCTGCTACATCTGACGAGCCCCATGTCAAGGCCTTACCTGGGACCTCTGATAGGTTTGATAGGCCTGCTTCCCAAAAATCTCCTCACCACAGTGAAAAGGAGAGGCAGGGAAAGCTTGAGGAGTCGCAACCTTCAAAAAAGGCTAAGAAGATCATCCCTGTGACTTCACCACCCTCTGACAAGGATAGAGGGGTAAAAAAGCCTTCTACTGTGACTCAGGAGGTCGTTTCAGACAAGAAACAGCGTTTGTCGATGGTGAAAACCTCAGGTACGCCGACGATTTCTATCAAAAAAGACTTGTCTGTAAAATTGGCCTCGTCAACGGGCTCGTCGACGATCCAACCATCGTCGACGATGACCATCTCCCCGTCGACGACTCAATGCTCGACGACGAGCGCAGTTTCTTCGTGGGCACCTCCGTCGATGAAACAGTCTCTGAAGATTCAACCGTCGACGACGATTCCGTCGACGACATCGTCGACGACTGGAAAAAAAAATGTTCTCACAGAAAGAGACAAATAACACCGGAAATGACATCTCCACGACGAGTTACAACGTTACCTCCTAACTTATTGCTGGATGAGGATTCTGATGAAGAAGCTTATAGCGATTTTGGCCAGGCTTATAGCCCTTCTGACTTACAAGTAAAAATACAGGACATCAGTTCTGAGGAAGGGGAAATGGAGCAACAACAATATGTTCAACAACAATATTATGGACAACAGGAAATGCCAAGCATGCAGGTTCCTTTCCAGAAACCTCCACGTCAATCTCAGCAGGAGATGGTGGCGATGCCATCCACTCTCATCTCTGATCTACAACTAATGTTGCAGGACTATCGGAGGCGATTTCCTACTCCTCAGGAGGTTCAACAGGTACGCCCTCCTACAACGCCGCCTCAGTTATCACAGCCTGTGGCAGGACACTGTTTGCCTTCAAGAGGGCGTGACACAGAGCCCGTAGAACATCCACAAGAGGTGGTGCCCATTCGGGATGATACAGATGATGACAATGCCTCATCGGATGTAGATCAGCAAGTGGACCCTGACCAAGACCAGAATGTAGACTGGAATCAGGATGACCTTCGAGATCCAGACGTCACAGGGCCTGATACCGCAATCTCTCCTCCAGCAGATATCGGAGGCTTTCACAACTTGATGGAACGAGCTTCCAAGAGATTTGGTCTTCCGGTTACCACAGTTCAGTCCGAGTGTTTTATGTACGATTTCAAAGAACCATTCCGGAAATCCGTACGTTCAATCCCCATCATTGAACATGTTTGGTCTGAAGGCCTAAAAGTTATGCAGAATTCGGATTATCCGGCCACAGTCCTCCCGGTGCTCCCCAGACTGGAGAAAAAATATAAGGCGCCAGAGGGCAGCCCGGCATGTCTACTAGGTCAACCAAAACCAGATTCGGTCATTTCCCAGGCCGCACAGAGTAAATCTAAAAACCCATCCACGCCGCTAACGATGCCACCGGATAAAGAGGGCAGGCGTTTGGACAATGTTGGAAAAAGATTCTCCACAATGGCCAGCCTCCTCGTTAGGGCGGCTAATGCTTTGGCGATTCTAGGGAGATCCGATCGCCAGATGTTGTGTGACCTCTCCCAGTTCGTGGAAGAACTTCAAGATACATCTAAGGACAAGGTAAAAAAGATCTTATTGGAAGGAGAGCGAGCCTCTTCTGAAGTAATCGACTGTGCTATGGATATAGCAACTACGGCCTTCCGAGCGCTAGCCGGCTTGGCAGTTCTGAGACGCCAGGGTTGGTTGAGAGCCACGTGGTTCAGACAGGAGGTACAAAATAAAATTCTAGATCTGTCATATGTTGGGGAGATGTTATTTGGCAAGCACGTGGATGACGCCCTACAGGGCATAAAGAAAGATACGGATACGGCCAAGTCCTTAGGAACCTTACAATACCGCAAGGGGCCCTTTAAAGGAGCAAGAGGAAGAGGATCCTCCTCCTATAGAGGCGGCAATCAGCACCGCTACTCTTCCAACTCCCAACCTGGTCAAACATACAAACCCCAGTATTCACAGAGGGTTCCTTCTCTCGCCGGCAAGGTCAGCAGAGGAGGGATACTTCCAGGAGACAATAGCGGCCAGGTGGCTCTTTCTACTGTTCCTGTGCCCTCATTAACACCAGTGGGGGGCAGGATTGCCCATTGCCTCAACAACTGGATAGTCATAACAACAGACCAGTGGGTCCTAAACATCATCAAGAAAGGACACACGTTGGAGTTCCAAGATCTTCCTCCAACGAGAGCTCCAGACGCCTTTACACCCAAACATCTGAAACTCCTTCATCTCGAGGCCCACCAACTCTCCACCAAGGGGGCAATAGAACCTGTACCTTTCTCCCAAAATGGGAAAGGGTTCTATTCCAGGTTCTTCCTGGTTCGGAAGACGAAGGACAAGTGGCGTCCGATCTTAGATCTACGACAGCTCAACACTTATCTCATCAAGTTGTCCTTCAGGATGGTCACTCTTCAGGACATCCTCCGCCTTCTCAATCCAGGGGACTACATGGCGACCCTAGATTTGGAAGACGCTTACTTCCATGTACCCATTCATCCAGCTCACAGGCAATACCTTCGATTTACAGTAGGCAAGAGCCATTTTCAATTCAAAGTACTGCCTTTTGGTCTCCGGTCTGGTCCGCGGATCTTTACAAAGGTACTGGCTCCGGTGGCAGCATTTCTCAGAAAGCAGTCTTTCGAAGTCTTCCCATATCTGGACAATTGGCTGCTAAAGGCTCCTTCGTTCCAAGAGGTGTCCAGGGCAGTCAGGAGCTGCAGACAGCTGTTCGAGCAACTGGGCCTTTGGCTCAACAGAGAAAAATCGATTTTGCGCCCCTCCAAAACAGCGAAGTTTCTGGGTGCAATCCTAGACACGGAGTGCTGCCTGTTTTTTCCTTCGGAAAAGCGCCAAACCAAGCTAATTCTTTCAGCTCGCCTTCTACAGACACTGAAGTTTCTGTCAGTTCGCAAATACAAATCGCTTCTCGGATCAATATCATCCTGCATACCATTGGTACCACACTGCAGGCTGCGAATGCGTCCACTGCAGGAACAGTTGGACAAACAATGGCGTCAGGTGACAGGCTCCTTCGACGACAGGATTGCCATCACTCCGGAAATGCAGAAGGCAAGCAGCTGGTGGTTGCTAAAAGACAATCTTTCAGTAGGTTTACCATTCCAACTTCCACCTTCTCCCATGGTATTAACAACAGATGCTTCCATGGAGGGATGGGGAGCGGTCCTCCAAGAACTAAAGGTCATTGGTCATTGGAGCCCAGTCCAAGCCAAGTTCCACATCAATCTACTGGAACTTATGGCCATTCATCTAGCCTTACAGGCTTTCCTTCCAAGGATCCGCAACCGTTCAGTGCTGGTTCGTACAGACAACACCACAGCCATGCACTACATAAACAAGCAAGGCGGAACAAGATCTTGCACCCTTTCGAAGGAAGCACAGAGGCTTTGGAATTGGGTAATCCAACACAACATAACCCTTTCAGCGGAACATCTGGCGGGAACACTCAATGCCACAGCGGACGCTTTGAGTCGCCAAAAGACTATCAGACACGAATGGGAACTGGATCAGACCATTCTAGAGGAACTGTTTGCACGTTGGGGGACCCCAACCATCGATCTGTTTGCAACTCCCCGAAATGCCAAATGCCAGTCCTACGCAAGCAGGGTTGACCATCGGGGATCCTTGGGGAATGCGCTTTTGATTGCCTGGTACGGCGCATTTGTTTATGCCTTTCCTCCTATTCCGCTGATCCCGAGACTGATCCACAAGCTCAAGGCAGAACCGTGCGGAATGATTCTGATCGCACCAGCATGGCCCAGGCAGTTTTGGTACACAGAACTTCTTCTCCTCTCCCAGGATCAACCAATTCTCCTGCGTCCTGTTCCATCACTGTTGACAATGACTCATGGACAGGTTCTGCATCCAGACCTGAAGTCACTACGATGGACAGCGTGGCTCCTGAGTTCAGAGAGTTCCAGGGTTTAAGTCTTTCAGGAGAATGTAAAGACATTTTGGCCGAGGCCCGAGCGCCTAGTACGAATAAAACCTATCGGGCTAAGTGGAAGAGATTCTGCCTTTGGTGTCGGAGAGAAGGTCTACATCCATATACTTCTGCACCGCACCAACTCTTGCCTTACATCCTTTCTCTTGCGAAATCTGGATTGGCTCCTTCTTCTGTAAAGGTACATCTAGCGGCCATTTCTAGATTTAGACGATCATCATCCGGTCCTTCCCTTTGGTCTGCAAGGATCATTAAACAATTCCTGAAGGGTTTATTCAGGGTTTTTCCACCAGTCCGGCCTCCACCCCCAGCCATGGCATCTTAATTTGGTCCTATCCCATCTAATGAAGGCCCCATTTGAACCTATTCATAGGGCCGACCTGAAGTTTCTCTCAATGAAACTGGCTCTTCTCTTGGCCCTCACATCGGCTAGAAGAGTTAGTGAGCTCCAGGCTTTCACAATTGAGGAACCTTTTCTACAATTCAAAAATGATGTTCTCATCCTAAGGACAAATCCTAAATTTATTCCGAAGGTACCCTCAGAATTTCATCTGAATGAGCCGGTGGTCTTAAAATCTTTCTTCCCGCGGCCCTCCACGCCAGCTGAAAGGGCTTTGCACTCTTTGGACATTCACAGATGTCTCAAGTTCTACTTGGAGCAAACGAGTCTATTCAGAAAATCTTACCAGCTTTTTGTTTCATTCAGTGCTCCACGGAAGGGGTGTCCAGTTTCTAAACCCTGCATTTCCCACTGGATATCCAGTGCAATACACTTTTGCCATCAAGCAGCGGGGAAACCACTTCAACGAGCAGTTCGTGCTCATTCTACGAGATCAATGGCTTCATCTGTGGCTCTATTCTCGGGTGTCCCGATCAAGGATATATGTAGAGCGGCGACATGGAGCAGTGTCGACACCTTCACTCGCCACTACTGCTTGGATTCTTCTGTGAAAGAGGATGCAGCAGTGGGCCAGGCGGTTTTGAGGAACCTTTTCCAATAAGTCGGTGAGCTTTCCTTACTATCCCGCCTTCCTGTTTGCATATTTTGTATTACTTGTCATTGTTCTGCTTTGTGATGCAAATGTGTATCTGTTTTTCTTATCAGGATTATGTATGACATTTACAGGTACACATGTTACAAAATATGCTTCTTTCTTTACTGCTAGCTATTCTGATACAAAGCATGGGAATCTATGAAAGTTCCAATACTGGGGTAAGAAAACGAGTTACTTACCTGTAACATTGGTTCCCGAGTATTGGTAACTTTCATAGATTCCCATGCGCCCACCCTCCTCCCCTGGAAAAGCTCAGCCTTATTGTCCTATGATGTTGCTGTTCACAACGGCTACGAAAATCTGAGGCTCTCAGGCTCTCTCAGGAAGGTTCTATGGGGTGAGGCTGCTCTGATTGGCTACTGCAAGAATTTGTTCTCTTTTACAAAAAGAGGTGGATAAGCTACAAAATGAGATGAGGCCTAGGCCTATTTTTTCACTTTGTGCTTACTACTAAGGTATTTAGGCTTCGTTCTGGGCAGATCAACTCTAAGCCCCACTCTACTTCTATCCTCGTGTTAGTGCAGCCCGATGTAAACAGTAATTGTAATGTATTTGCATTTATATAACGCTTACTACCCCTGACAAACTTTGAAGCGCTTTTTCGATGAGTAGCACACTACTCCAGGATCCAAAAATGATTAGTGGTGAATTAGTGTAGGGAAATATAAAATGTATTTGAGAGCTGGAATGTTGGCCTGTTAGTTGGGTTGAAAAAGATAGCGGAGGGGTAGAAGAGGGAAGGTTTTGCATTTATATAGCGCTTGCTACCCCTGATGAAGTGTTGAAGTGCTTTTCAGCGAGTAGCATGCTACTCCAGAACCCAAAAACATGAATAGATAGATCAATTATGGTGGGTAGGTTGTTTTATTATATACACACAACTGTACGAAAATTTATAAAAGTCTGTTGTAAAGTTGTATCCAAGATGCAAGTATAGTCTCTGATAATAATGTATACAATAATGATACGTTTTAAGTTGCCTTGCCATCAAGACTGATGCCCCGTAATATTGATGCAAAGTCCGTTGTGCTGGAGTATCCTAGACTCTTGTTGAATTGTACCATCCACCTTGTAGGTACTGCTATTTGTATCAGGTCCATATTGTAGGCAGACACAAACGCCAAAATTGTGCACTATTTATATTAAGCATAATGTAGGTGAGCAGATGACAGTAACCAGGGTACAAGCTGTTTAGGTGCTTAGAAGTAGAGTGACATAGAGGGCAATAAACACTCCACTAACTCTGTCACTCGCTTAGTAAAGACGAACGCCAAAGGCTTCGTACATGATGAAGCATCAGAGTGCACCCTCTTTCTGCGTCCCATGGGCATTTTGGCTTTTGTTCTACAGAAGAGGCTGCAGACACTTCCATAGCTCTTTATGTAGTGTTAATCATGTAGGAGAGATTCTAAGCGGCATGTTTTCCTTTGTATTGGGCATGTCCACATTCAAATGTGGGAAAACGTTTTGTCTTGCGACTGCACTGTATTATTGACACGGGTGAAAGAGAAAACAAGCAGTCAGGAGGCGCACTGATTGTATACCACCACCTGACAGGATGGTGACAGACCCCAACCACCTGCAGGGGAAATGTGCCACCTCGTTTCTAGCTGCCAGACGCTTTACTTTGTAAGCAGACTGCTGGTTTACAACTGTACCTACGTTGGGGCACCACATTCTTTTTCCAGCATATTCTGGTGTACTCCCCCTGTGTGGCATGACAGCACACACTGAAGACTGCACCGTTGTGTAGTCTGGCACCTTCCCTGTAATTTTGAACTGGGCCTTTAAATACGGTACTATTTTGTGTGCTTATTTAATTCAGGTATACAAAGAATGTGGTACAACTTGTATACTAAGGTAGGACAAAGAAGATTGAATTTCTATGTTGGCAGAAATGTTTTTGTCAAAGTGCTTTATGCCCTAAATACTCTCCCGTACCCTGAACATAATGAGATTACGTAGAATACACCTCTGCGTGCCTAATGCTGCCATTTGCATTTCAAGACCAGTGATTAATGTGGCTTTATCAAGTTCAAAGTCATTAGGCTTTCCCGACCTGTCTGATACTTGCATATGGAAAAGATGGGTCATTTGAACATAAAGATAGATAAACATATTCATAGGTCACAATTTATGTCTGCATCTAAAATAAAACTGTACATTAGGAGAGGTGAGAAGTTAAAAGGCAGCCGCTAATCGAGCTGCATTTGTACATAGTCCTTCCTATATTATGAGATCTATTCCTGCTTCAGTCTTTAATTGCAATGAATACTTTAATACTCAGGCATGAAGTCATCGTCGAGCTGTTGAAATAATCCACCTGTCTCGCCACCTCTTCCCCAATGCATCCTTAACCAGTGGCCTAGCCAGTGTGCCTTGGGCCCTAAGGCAGGAAAGAAAATGTGATCCCTGCCCTCTGTTTGCACTGTGGAAAACAGCAACCGTCATTGTTCTGTGGGCCCCTCAGGTCTCTGAACTGTGACAAATAGCAGTTATCAGGGTTAAGTGCTCTTTTAAGGCATCTGGGACCTGGTGCCACTGCACCTGCTGCACCAATGGGAAGCTAAGCCTCTGTCCTTAACAGCTTCTATTCTAGCCCCACTGGTGAACTGAAACAGCCAAGTACTGATCTGGCCATTTCTGCAGGCATGCAGCCGCCTCTTCCACTAAACGGATTTAAGTCGCATGAAAGCAGCATGCGAGAAACAACCATTTCTGAGGCAAAGTCAACAAACACCTTGATTGTTCCAACCTGAATCAGTTTAAAACCAGGGACGAAGAAAGGTTGATTGTCATACATTGCTTATCAAAAGTGTAAAACAGATTCATCTAACATTACAGTGTACCACATTAAAAAAATGTGATTCTGTGTACAAATTAAAACTAGCATGCATAAAAAAAGGAGAGCCTTTGGCCAAAATAGCATTTTTACCTACCCATACTTCTAACACATCTTATACAAAAAAAATGCTAGCTACATTGTCATCCGGAAATAGTCATTAGCGCCTATTCATAAGCAAATGACATTTAGAATTGTCTTTCACTTCAAGCTTTCAAAAGTAAATTGATATAAAAGCAGTATTGAATTTTTTGACATTGTGTACTCTTACCAGAGCATCAATTGTATATGACACGCCATAGAAAAAAGGAGTTGTTGTTATATACTAACACTCCAGAAACGTTTGATTAACCAGTTATAAAGTCACGTCTAGCTTAGTTAGTTTATAGTCTTCTTTTTTTTAAAAACGTTTTATTGAAAATTAAAGAAACAAAAAAGGCAATAAACACGATACAGAAGGATACCAGTCTGAACGAGGAAGGAAAAAAACAATATAGTAAGGTACACACTTAGCAATAGGGGAGGGAAGCAGGAGGGGAGAAACAAGCTCTAGACAAGGTATGCATAATACAATACTAGGAATGGTAGGTCAGGGGGAAAGTGGAACTTCAGGAATATCCACAAGAGGAGGAGTGCAAATGTCCCCACGGTAAATGTTCCAATGACCCCAGATCTTACTCCACTTCCTGGGTCGTCCCCGTGCCACGTAAACAGTCTTCTCCCTAAACATGCACCAATCCATGTTTTACATCCATGACTCGACCGCAGGTGGCCTCTGGGAACCCCACAACTGTGCTATGTCTCTCTTAGCTACCATATTTCCCAGGGTCGCCCACTGCATCTGCGCCACATCATAGACAGTTGGTTCCCAGTCATTCAGGAGACAACGTCTGGCTTCCGGCAGCAGAGCAACACCAGTAGCTTCCTCCATCTTATTGTGTATCCCAGTCCAAAAGGCAGCTACCTCAGGACATTCCCAAATAAAATGCAGAAACGTCCCAAGCAGCCCACAACCACGCTTGCACGGACCATCCTCCGAGAAACCCATTCTAACCAAACGGGGGCCAGTCACATAAATTCTGTGTAGGATTTTGAGCTGCACCAACCGGAGACTGGCCTTAATCGCGACCTCCTTAGGAGAGGAGGTCGCAGACTGCCAATCCTCATCATCCAACTCAAGGCCATCTCCGGTCCATACGTCCCGGAGCTGTACCAACAGATCAGTCCTATCGTTGATTAGTTTTTTATAGATCAAAGAGATAGTACTATCTGGTTCATGACCATCCAATATTCTATCCTCGAGCGGAGTAGACTCCGGAATCTTCACACCCTCAGGAAAAACAGACTGCAAAGCATGGCGGACCTGGGCATATCGAAAATACTCCCTTTCACTCAATTGGAACTCCGCCCTCAATTCCTCAAAGGATTTAATCTTGCCCTTAACCCAGAGGTCACTCACCCTACTAATTCCAATCATATCCCATTTCTCAAACAAAATACCCAGCTTCCCAGAAGCGAAAAGCGGGGTCGCTTGGGTCAGTCGGTCCTTCCAACCCATCGCACTATTTGCACAGTTCCATACCCGTACTGCAATCTTCGTGGGCCCCGAGAGCTCCCTCCCAGCCGATCTGGAATAGTAATCGCCCCCCCGGCAGCAACCACCTGTCCATTGCAAACGCGGGGTTCAATTCGGGACCATACATGCCATGATTAATGGCCCCCAATTGAGACGCGCAGTAATATCGTTTGATGTCAGGGAGAGCGATACCACCATCATACCATGGAAGCGTCAGCTTGGCAAGGGCGGTACTCGATCGCCCATCCCAGATCAACCTCCTCTGGAGACCCTCCACTGCCCGGAAATAGCTCGCCGGAACTAAATCAAGGGTGTTCTGGAGACCATACAAAAAGCGTGGCAGCGACATCATCTTAAAAAGAGCCGCACGGCCGAGCGGCGAAAGCGGCAGCTTGTGCCAGCCCACCACGTCAAGCTTCAACCGATTTAGCGGTGGGAGCAGATTCCGTTCGTATCGAACAACCGGGTCCAACGATACATAAACCCCGAGGTACTTAAAACCCATCTGCGTAACCTGGATGGGACACACACATGGCAAAAGGGGGACATCCCCCGAAAGGAGGTATAGGTAAGATTTAGTCCAGTTGATAACTAGGCCAGAATTCCTACCAAAAGAGGTGAGGACATCAAACACAACTATTAACGATTTCCGGGGCGACGTCAGGTACAACAGTATATCGTCTGCGTAAAGCGAAATACGATCCTCAAAGTCCGGGGCCCACTGAATACCCTTCATCGACGGTTCCCATCTAATCCAGGCGGCAAGGGGCTCAAGAGCAAGGGTAAACAGGAGCGGTGACAAAGGACAACCCTGACGCGTACCCCTCCCGAGAACGAAAGGCTCAGAGACCCGACCATTCACCACAATTTGCGCCAGTGGGTCCTCATAGAGGAGTCTCACCCAGCCAATGAAGCCAGGCCCAAAACCAAACTTGGCTAGTACGGCCCACAAATACGGCCACTCCACAGTATCAAAGGCCAACGTGGCAGCCAAGGAAGCCAAGATGGCCGGCTCACGCAATGACTCAGTTCTCGCGAGAACCCCATGCAGACTCCGTAGATTCAGAGCTGTATTCCGACGCGGGATGAAACCGGATTGATCCGGATGAATCAAGTCACTAATCACCTTTATTATACGATTGGCTAATAATTTTGCAAGAATCTTGGGTTCCGCGTTAAGGAGTGATATCAGCCTATAAGAGGCACATCGGTCTCTTGGCTTCCCTTCCTTGTGAATCACCACAATGGTCGCAAGATGCTGATCATGGAGAAGGGAGCCCCTATCTCGTGATTCCAGGAACATATCACGAAGATACGGTGCCAGTTTGTCAGGGCGCAATTTGTGGAGTTCAATGGGTAGACCATTAGGACCCATCGCCCTCCCCGAACGAATGGAACGGACAGCCAGAGCCACCTCATCCGCAGTTATTACAGTATCCATCAGCTCCCTATCAGAATAAGACAAGCTGGGCAATGCAATGTCGCGCAATAATAAATGTGAATCTTCCTAGGCTAACCACCTCCTCATTCTTATTCTTCTTAGCGCCAGCAATCAATGACAACGCCTGACCTCGAATGACCGTCTTAAAAGCTTCCCAGAGCGACACCGCCGAAGACACCGATCCCTCATTCTCAACAAAATACTGGTCAAGAGATTTTACCAATGCAGCGCAGGTCTTAGGGTTACGGAAATACCATGGATTAATCGGAGCTACTCGTCCCTCCGCACCTACACGCAACTCCATCTGAAGCCACAGCGGAGAGTGATCGGATATTCCCCGAGCCAAATGCAAACCTCAGTAACGGAGGGGGCCTGCGCATCTGGCATCAAGACGTAATCAATTCTAGAAAGGCTACAGTGTGCCCCCGAGTGGAAAGTGTATTGGGTCTGGGTAGGGTGCATCAATCTCCAACAGTCCACCAAGCCCAGAGTATCTATAAAGCCGCTAAGCCAATTCTGTGATCCCGTGAGGTCCCTGGACGGGTGTCGATCTTCCCTGCCAGAGACAACTGAGTTAAAATCTCAGCCCATGACCAGAGTCCCTTCGGGAAGTCCCAGTACTGCCCGCCCCAAGTCCGCAAATGTAGTTGACTGCAAACCCGGGGGAACATAAACCGAGAGCAAGGATATAGTTCTACCGTCCAGTGAGAGCGACGTAGCGCCCCCTATCATCCAGGACCGTTGCATCAATTTCCAAAGGGAGAGAACTCCTAACAAGGATACCCACCCCTCTGGATCCAGAGGAGAACCCTGCGTGGGCGACCAGACGATACCCTCTCCGGTTCATGGCATGACAAGTGCTACCGATCAAATGTGTTTCCTGCAATAATACCACATCAGGGGAAAGCCGTTTCAACAGTTGTAACACAACCCCACATTTAATCCTGTCCCCAACCCATTCACATTCCAACTCATTAGTCTCAATCCCCTACCCCATCCCGAAAGTGAAAGCAAATCCAACCCCCCTCAGAGCTCAGCATCCAGATCAAATGATAGAACAATACGTTGCCTTGTACGAAACCAAAACACACTTAAACAAACACCCCCCCACCCCCGAACCAAAGACCCGTTACAAACCCCCCCCACCCTGCACCCCTGCGTAAGACTAAATAGCCACCCCAACTTGCAGTGTGCCTGTCGCCCTAGCATCAAACTAATCTACTAAAAGAAACCCAGAGGAGGAAAGAGTCCCACCAAATGCCCCGCCGTGACACATCAAATCACACAACAAAAGTCATCGAACCACAGTCTGAGGCTATCAGTAAAGTTCAGAAACCGGAAACCATGCTCCTATTCCTGCTCCGTCGGACCGCCCTCCGCTCCCCCAGATTGTTCCTCCCGACCACGTTGATGGGGCAAAGTGTCGAGCCAGTCTCCCACCACCTCTGGACAATCAAAGAAATATGTCCGTTCCTCCAATTCAATGCGCAGCTTAGCTGGAAAAAGCATTGCGTACTTCAGTCCCACCTCTCTCAGTCGCCGTTTAACACCCAGAAATCCCAGTCTTTGCTTTTGAACCGCCTGTGTAAAGTCCGGGTAGAAACTTACAGTAGTGTTCTCGTATTTCATAGGTCCACCCACCCGTGAAGCCTGCAGGATAGCGTCTCTATCCCTAAAGTTAAAAATTCTGGTGATAGGCCGCGGCGGGGCACCCAACTTCGGTTTACCACCCGGTACTCTCTGGGCACGTTCAACCGCAACAAACTTGCTCAGTCCTTTAGATGCGAGGTGATTGATTATAGGATCCTACACAAAAAAATCAGCCACCAGATCCTCCGACTTCTCCGGGACCCCAATAATACGTACATTGTTACGCCGGGGCCTACTTTCAAAGTCCTCCAACCGGCGAGCAAAAAGATCGTAGGATGTCCGCAAATTGCGGACCTCTGTCTGCAAGTCAGACATGTCACCCGTCAGGCTGGAGGTCTTCAGATCTAAAGATTTGACCTTCTTATTAGTTTTTGATAAATCTGCTCGGATCAAATTGACATTGATCGAAACAGTATCCAGCTTGTGGGCAAGAGTCTCAAATTGTTGGCCGATGGAGGCTTTCATTCCGTCAATGGCGCCCATGACATCCTGCAAAGTCAATTCCGTCGAGGAGGTCGGGCCATCCCTAGTTTCTTCCAGTGACCTACCCGGTCCACTGGGGGATCCTTTAGATTGGGCATATCGGTCCATGTTATTTGCTTGAGTATAACCACCGCGCCGAGTGGTCTTGGACTTCTGCTTGTCCCCATCAGGCCTGGCCGCCATTGTGGACAAGGAGATCACCAGAAGCAATAGACAACGAGAGAAGATGGCAGCACTCGGAACCGCAACCAAACTATCAGTGGCAACCAGAGGGCACAGGCCCGTCCAGTCACAGTACACGCACTCAGGACAGCACCCTTGATCGTCGTGCAGTCCGATAGCCCTCTGCCCGCAGGGAACGCTCTCATCCAGGATCAGACTGGAGCCTCAAAATCGAAAGTGAAAGTCCAAATCAGCACGACAGTCCTTACCCCCTCAGGCCATTGTTGTTCAACTTCTGCCTGGGCACCATGCCAACTCGAGCCCCGGGCAACTCCGAGGGGCAGGCCGCCATCTTCAGATCGTCGTTATTTCGGTCCCTGAAGTCCGATTCAAATTTGGACAACGGTTCTCGTCTCAGCAGTGGTTCGTCTTCAATAGCCCGTCAACGAAGTCAGGATAATTATCAGGTTAAGTATGGGAGGTTGCGAGGGTCTCGGGAGCCCTGTGCTCACGCGGCCATCTTGGTTGCGTGCGAAGCTCCTCCTCCGTCTTCTTTTTTTTTAATAGAAATTATTTCACATTGTTACTGGATCTGCGTTGCTAAACACTTATAAGGTCCCAAAGGCGAGACCTATTGGCTATGCCAATGCTTGTTATTGATTGAGTACAATGAGCAGCAGCACTTTTGATTAGGTCCTGAAGAAAGCCGCAAACACTTCTTTGAAAGGTTAATAGGCTGAAACATGTTGACCTCCTATTAACACTAACAGTGCATATATTTTTCTACCACAGTGCCCTGTTTTTAATCGTGGCCCAAGGGAGTACAAATAATGAAAACCATCAGCCTGATTCATCAAAGTACCATTTTGCGAGTCTCTAATAGCGATTCATAAGGAATCGCAATTTGAGACTCTCAAAACGGTATTCATGTAGGAATCGCAAAATAAAATGCGATTCCTACACATTCCTTATTTGCGATTAGCAATTTGCTAATCGCAAATAAGATAGCGATTTTAAGGGTGCCAGGGGTGTCCAAAGGACACCCTGTAGCACCCCTTAAATGCAAATTTGAACAGGTGTTGCGCACACACATGTCCAAAGGACATGTGTGTGTGCAACATGCAACTTAAAAAAATGCTTTTAAAAGCATTTTTCTAAGTTTTCGCTATTTACCACGAGGTTTGACCTCGCGGTAAATAGCAGGCCGAAATTGCGAATTCGCTATTTAAAAATGGATGATGAATTGCATTTAAGGAATCTCAAATAGAGATTCCTTAAATGTAATTCCTCGCTAAATTGCGAATTCGCAATTACCGATTTTTGCATTTGGGATGATGAATCCCAAATGCAAAAATCGCACTCGCAAAGGGCCAGATTCTCAGAATCTGGCCCTTTGCGAGCGCAATTACCTTTGATGAATCAGGCTGCATATACCCTTTACCAAGTTTTAACTTTCATTCTGCTGCCCTCCCTACCCTGAGCTCATTATTGTGGTATTTAGTATACCTTTCTCTATAAAAAAACATGCCTGAACTCCTCCCTCTCAGTGAGGGCGTTGTACCCCGTACCGTGACTAGGTATAACTGTGCGAGGAGATTCCGAATGAGGAAGCATGGCAGCTATGGTGGGTGAGGGAAATCCTCCTTTTAAAGGGATATTTCATCTTCGCTAGGTCTTAATTTGCAACCGTAATCCTCATAGACCCAAGGGTTTCTTGATTGTGGTAGAAATACATTTTTACCCCTTCATTGTACGTTTAAGCACAGACCATTGCTTGAAATGTTGTGATCAATGTAGGAAAAATACTCTGTGCACTGAGAAAATGTGTTAACATAACGGAAAGTTGATAATCTCAGTTAATACCTTCTCAAACCTGGATTTATCTAGAAGAGAAGTCTGTCAATTGTAGCAGATTTTTGATACCACAAGGTATAAGAAATTAGGGGATCTTTATCAGTAAATTATCTGAAATTATATAATATAAATGTTTGCAAGTATTATTTCTAAAGATAAAGGAAGGTCAATATTTGTCTTTTTAAAACGAACCCCAGTGCATATGACTACAATAACCACCTCTCAAATCAATATTGTGCTTGGTTTAGTGAGAAAGCTAAATGATCTAGGAGAAACCAGGAACTGGCGTCAGTATTGTTCTTAGGACGCTTTAAGTTAGAGAGTGAAAACATTTTTTAGAATGCCCCAAAAATAGTGATAAAGATATTTCAATATGTTTGACAAAAAGAATAGGTACATTTCATGACAATATTGAAATGGGAAATAAAATAACAGAAACATATATTTCTTGCCACATGACAAAAATATTAGAGACTACATTTCAGCAATATAGGAAATACTGAGGTTCATGTATTAATAATCCATTTGGTAAAAGTGGTTGCTCGTGGAGTCAGCACACTACTTTGTCTGTGATGGCTTTTAAATAAAGGCATTTTTAATGCACCCCATTTTACTTTCAGATTCACAAATGTCCCCTTGGGTTACTACCTCGTGTTACTGTTTTTCAGCCCACATATGGTTTCAAAGCTTAATACATACCTTAAGGATGTATTACATATTCGGAAGGGACACTATTAACATTCCCCTTCCAAATTCTGAATTGTTAAATGGGCTTAGTACATTTCAAAAAGGGGTTTAGCATTTGCAAACTCTGTGAATTACCGAACCAGTGGATTTTTGAACAATAAAACCCTTGGTACATGATGCAATTTTTTCAATTCCCTCCAAAATAAGTTTGCTAATAATGTTAGTTGAATGATAACCTGTGCACATACCTACTTTGACTTTGACTACCTATTTTATGATAGTGTTGCTTCAGATCAAATAAAAATCATCACACATAACTCTTACACAATACTTAAAGACAGAATTTCTGACATCCAGCTTTAATGTTTTGTTAAGTATATTTGCAAATGTTGTCACTTAAACAGGAAAGCATCTAAAGCGGTCTTTGGACATAAATTGGATGTAATCATAATCTTTAGATACATTTTCTGAGTTTTAGGACCAATGTGTGTCTTCTGGGTTTACTCTAAACCACTATAATAAACATATTCAATCCTTTTATATTTGATCTGTTTGTACTGGTTTCTATTGCAGACTATAATCTAGATTTAGACCAAGGATCAATTCTACCCATGGCTTTTAAAATCTATTTTTCATTGATCTCTTTTAGTGTTATTGCAAATAAAACTGTAAATGAACTGATCTGAGAGATGGACCTTCAAGTGTTATGCCTAGTCAATTTATTGAACAAACTATGGAGTTAAAATCTGAATAGATTAGATCCACAAGCATTGCCTGACCACTGTATTATACATCAATAGATTACTAATCAGCACATTTTCTCTAAGTACAATTCACTCAGCTTCAATTTTTCGCAGAGCTCGTGCTGAGTCTGTTTGAACTCTTTTAAAATATGACATTTAAATGTCCAAAAGTTCAGGAACTCTAGTTTCAAGCCTGGTCAAACCTTAATGAATGCTATACCTAAAAATGCCCTTCTGTTCCTACATTTTATTGTGCACCATGATTCAGAAATGGCATGTTTTTCCTTTCTGAGGTAACATTCTAAACATATTTATTGTTGTTGCCATCTGAAGCATTATCACTAATTGGGAAGATAAGAACAAGTGGTCCTGTGATGCTTGCTGGAATGGGAAGTGTTTAATCAAAAGGTGGATTGAATTCAAGTTTAGGTGACAATTTTACAAAAGTGTATGGATTTTGTATATATTTAAAATTGCTGATCTCCAAAACGGCCGAAATCAATTAATTGAATTGAAATTCAAGTTTATCATTTGAATCCTATTGTTGGAAAAGATGTGATTTTGAACCCCATGAGGTGGTTCCTTTCCAGAAAGCATTCAGTCTGTAATCATGAGTCAAAGAATGCTGAGGAGGTTAAAATATTCAAATTGAATTCTAATTACATATGAAATGTTCATTGTTCATTATATTTCTCGTAGTATTTTAATGTGAGGACTTTATTGCTTAAGGAAAATAATTAGTATTTGTTTTTCTATATGTAGGAAGCATTACATTAATGAAATCACTGTATCTCACCTCCTTTCTTTCCTTTCCTGTTCTTTATGAACGTTTCTATTGTTGAACTTTAAAGATGCCTGAAATTCGGAATTGAGCTCTACATAACTTTGCTGTGTTACAGTATGTTGATTTGTATGTACTACTTTTGTCTCTTATGTGTATGGCAACTGATGTTTTGTTTTGCTTTAATGATCAGCTTATGTTTATTAGGTTTTATTATTCAATAAAATGTTTCAAACACAACAAATGCTAGTTGATATGTATTTACAACTGCAGCATTTTTATTGTATGGGCACTTTCAAAGGGGCCAAAAAGATGGTCTGCGGGATGACGGAGGACGACATTGGCATCAGCAGGGAGAGGTTTGGGCAGGTGATTGGGGATACATGTAAGGTTGGAAGTAGGCGGAACAAAGCATGTACACTGTGTGGACTGTGACTCCTGGAGTTATTGTGAGGGAACCATGCTACCCTGTAAATGAATCCCCTAGTGATTATTATCAACAAACTTTATTCGGTTTTATAAAAGAAAACCATAAAAGTCATACATAAAATGATAAAGCATTTTCCAAGTTACAGATTGAAAAAATATAATATGTCCAAGTTAGTCAGAACACAAGATAAAAATTCATGAATTACAGTACTGAAGTTTATCGCAGCTTGACCTGAGTCTAACACCGACCCGTAAAAAGTTACGTGTATGCAAAACAGTGTCATTAGAGCAGTTATTAAAAGATAAGAGCTGGTCTCACCCTCCTAAAACCCGCTTTTTTGAGAATGGGAATAATAAATAACTTTCTAGGGATAGCATAAAAACTACAAAACCTTAAAAAATGCATCATGTCCTGAGGAGACTCACCGTTGCAGCCACAGGGCATGAGGCACAGGCCTCTGTGTGAGCCACGAGGGTGTGCCAAGAGGTAATGGAAGAGGTTGAGCCAAAACAGGGTCAATAGAAAACGATCATGGATGCTTTTAAGCCCTAGAAGATAAGGTTCGCTGGTTGGTCCGGTTTTTAACACGATGTACATACGCACACTAGGCTTACACAGCTCATTTAACTCTCTTTCGCAGCAGCTCATTCTTAAAAAACACTCTTTGACCAGAGAAAGGTCCCTCTTACATATGCACTCAGGTTTAGCAAATAGTTTCTACCTACCCTGGAGAGACCAACTCTTATATACTGGAGCCATCAGATGCTTGAGACATGGTCAAGTGAAAGTCATTCCTGTAGGACATCTTTACAAGTGTATTTTCTTAACCCCTTGGCTGTGGGGCATATTTCCCTGCTGTGATGGGGGAGTGGAGGGGCGCGCACAGTGCCCCGGTGCCCATGACGAGCTCAGCTCGTCATAAGCCACAGTTCTTGTGTACGAGCTGAGCTTGTCACGGCCACACCCGTTTCAATAGAACGCTCAGCACAGCAGGGGAATAATCCCCGCGTGTGAGCATTCTAACGGCCGGGACGAGCTCAGCTCGTCATGAGCACACGGGAACCATGGCTCATGACGAACTGAGCTTGTCATGAGCATGGGAGGGGTTAATAAGACCAAATATTAAGCCACTAAGACAGGGGACGGAAAGCCAGTACATCTGAGAGGAAAGAAATCCCCAACTCTTCGTGCACAACATAAAATGGGTTGCTTTGTGGGACAGAAAGGGCACGTCGCAGGAAAGAGTTTTCAGCACTTTGCACTGCCCCTACCGCAATGTGACCGCATATCTCACTCCCATAACTAACCTTTGAGATATATTTGGCTTCATATATCTTCAAAAGAGCCCCTATTGGCTTCCCTTCCAATCTGCTGGCAAAGTTAAGAACAGCTGCAAAAGCTTTCACTATATCCCCTTTCTTGCAAGTCAGCAAAGGGCACCAACTCCAAGGAATCGTTACACAACTCCTAAATAGGAGAAAACATTGGTCTTCGGTATTGACGAAAGGTGAACTACTTAGCTTTACGAGGTCCTACCTGCAAAAATGAACGAATTGGAATGATTAAACGAAAGGTTCAAGTCCTTCATAAAAAGGGCAAAAGAATTAAGAAGAAGTTGTAGGCCCCTAGTTGTCCTCGCCCAAGGACTGCGTTGTCCGCGTAAAGGAGGACTGGCAGGCTACGCTTGCCTACCTGGGGACAATCAGCATTTGTGCTTTGCAACATCTACATGAAGTCATTACCGGTACTGATCATTAAATTTCACCTCACGTGCTATAACTATGCCGACGACACACAAATACTCCAACTGGAACACCCCAAAGACATTGGAAAATCCCCAATTTTCAGTTGTCTCAGAGCTGTGGATCAGTGGATGACTTGGAGCCATCTCAAATTGAATGCTTCCAAAATGGAAATATGCAAATATGGCGATTGGAAACATTATGACCCGCTTGCCGCCTGGCCTGATGAACTGGGATCACCGCCTAAAGTATCGAAGGAAGTTAGAAACCTCGGAATGACCATGGACTCCAAGCTATCAAAGAATGCCCAAGTGGACAAACTAGCAAGATCAAGCTTTCTCACTATAACAACACTGCAACAAATTTTCCCTCATTTGGGATTTCCACACAAGGTCCAAGCTACGATCTCCCTTGTTCTGTCCAAACTCGATTACTCCAATAGCCTCTACCACGGATCACATTTAACGACAATGAAAAGACTACAACGGATTCAGAACTCGGCTGCCAGACTACTCTTGCATATCAAACCGGGAGACCACATCTCACCTGCCTTGAAAGCCCTGCATTGGTAACCGGTTGCCAGAAGATCCACATTCAAGCTACTTTGTATCGCCCACAAAGCACTACATGGAATGGGACCGCTCTTCATTAGGAATAAAATCAGCAAACACATTTAACAAAGGAACCTCCGCTCTAAAGGGGCATCTTGCCTCAAAATCTTAAGATACCAGAAAAAAACATGGGTGGCACAACCTTCTCTGTTCAAGCAGCCAAACTATGGAACTCTTTACCCCCCAACATACACTGGAGGAGAAGAATCAGCAGGACCGCAGCAAGGCAGAAGAGATCCACTATGTGTGGTTCGCCACCGAATGGTAGACATTGCCAGAGATACTGCTGCAGCCCGCAGCAGCTCAGGAGAGCTCTGAGCAAGGTGGGGCGCATCATTATCTGTAAACTTCTTAATAACCTTGGGCACTCCCACCGGTCTACCATGACACCCCTACCAGAGAGAAAAGAGACACAGAGTGTTTGGAATCCTTCATCGTGGGTGACCTGGTGACGGGAGAAAATAGTAAAAAATAGAGTAGCTTACACCTTGCATTGTTCCTATTTTTAGGTCTTGCGCCTAGCGTTGCACTGCATAGCATCGCTTCGCGCAGCGCGTGGCATTTTGTAATCGAAAAAGGGGGTTTCAGCAGTCGCTTTGGACTGTAAAACGCTCATGCGTGTGCTTTTTTAGGTCTCGCCCTGGAATTCGCATCCGAAGGATGCGTCCAGGGTCGGAGACTTATAGCGAGCTGACACGGGGGAATGACGGACAAAAATCTGTCACGCGCTTCTCCCCGGCTGGATTCAGCTGCTTGCACGTGCACCAACATTCACGCATGCGCACATCACAGGCACACGCATACACAGCACTCACGCATGCGCACATACACACGCGCTGCTTACTTTCACTTTGCAACCCCCCCACCAGTCATCGGATTTTTTTACACACGCACGCATGCATGCATACATACACACACACAGACACACGCGCACGCACAGGCACACACGCACACACAGGCACACAGACAGACACACACGCGCGCGCGCGCACATGTCCCCTCCCCCCCCCTCACACCCCACTCACCGAGTTCTTTTAGTGTGTCCCTCTCTCCTTCCCTCTCTCCTTCGGCAGGCAGCGGCAGGCAGCGGGTCATCCTAGTAGCAGGCGGGGCTCTCCACGAGCACAGGAGCCCCGCTAGCTGACACGCAAATCTTCCGGCAATCTTCCGGCTCACGGGCACAGGAGCGCGGGGTAGGCTCCCGTCTGCTTCCTGTCTTTTTGCGGCCCCGCCCCCGTCCCAACACAGGTTGCCTGGCTTCCTGTTCGAGCCGGGCTGCGGCGGTGAGTTTTTGCATGTTCTACAACTTTAAATTGTATGTCTATATCGTCAATTAAAATGATAAATAAGTCCACAAAGCTAAGTAGTCACATATATAGGCTTCTAATGTATAAACGGTCTTGACTTGTTTATGCCATGATGCGATGCCCACTCATAGGTCGCCACCCAGCTGGATGAGACAGCGTAACCGCCATTGGCTGAAGAAAACTGTAAAACGCAAGGCGATTGGTTACTATGGTTCAGCTGATGTTTTGGAAGTTAGACTTAAAGCTCGTACAGCCCTTCCTTCTGCAGAGCGCTACTACTGGCTGGTGTGGCGCTAAGTAAAAGAAACTGCAGTAAAACACCTCGCAGCGCCGCGGTTAGACATGTAAGCGGTGGTGTGATATCCAAATCTTATTTGTTTGCCACTAGATGATCGTGAGGAAATCTCCTTCTCTTATTCTGCCTCCCTTTTCCTCCGGCCACAACCGGTGTCACGTGGATGCAGACTGAAACCTAGTACCCGTAGCATCATAAGTGTATGCTTAAGGCTTGGGAACCGGAAGGCAGATTGGGGTGGACTCCGGGGCCGGCCACCTCGGGGAGAGGATGGAGCCGCTGCAGAGGAATGGCTACCAGGGGCACGGCCGGTACGTGCTGGCAGTGGACGTGGGCAGCACCGTCCTCAAATGTCACGTCTACGACAAGGCGGCGGCGGTCAGGGGAGCCGGCAGCAAGAAGGTGACTGTGGGGAAAGAAAGGGGGTTGTGGGAGAGAAGGAGGGGTGTGTCGGCTGGGAGTGCATGAAAAGACCCGGGCTGTAATAAACAGACAGTGGGACAATGCAGGCTTGCAAGAAGAGGCAGAGAAGGGAATGCAAGAGCGGAGGTTATGCAGAGCTGTCAAGTTTCCTAAGTCTATGCTTCAGTGGGTCACCCGGCCCAAGTTTTTCCTTTGCTTTTTGGGACTTAGAATAGTTCTTTTTATGGAGGGGTAAACCGGACTGCAAGTAGTGGGTCACCCGGCCCAAGTTTTTCCTTTGCTTTTTGGGACTTAAAATAGTTCTTTTTATGGAGGGGTAAACCGGACTGCAAGTCCCAGCATGCAAAGGAAATCCTTGAATTGATGACTTACTCACGACCATGGGGAACTCAAGAACTCTGTCTGTGATACATTTCAACTCACCCTCATTTTGGGGGGGTGTCCCACACACCTTAGACTCATCTTCACCTTCCAAACGAGCAATGCCTTCCTTGGACTTCAACAGGGTCACAGAGGAACCTCCTCGCCTTCCAAAAATGCTTCAATTGAGTTCAATAGGCTCCCCCTCAAAGGACCCCCAATTTACACACACTTAGGATACGCAAAAGCTTAGGGGTGCGGTGCTTTGCCTAAGAATGGTCTGAGACAGAAGCATGTGGGAACGGGCTGCATAAGAGAATGCTTTGTAATGCATTAAAGAGACGAGTGCAGTGCAGAATATCCACTGTAGCACTTGCTCAGTGTGCCATGCAGTGTCCTCGAGAGAGAGAAAACTAAATAAATACAAATATATATTATATATATATATATATATATAATCAAGTAGTCAGTGCTATGTAGGTTCTGCAGCTGTTGGAACATTGAGGCATAACGCATACTCCGTGAACTATGATTACTGATAACTGAAGTGTAAAAGTGCACTGGTCCTTTATCACGTAGCAGTGTGAAGTGCAATTGCTGAACTTGGCACACAGCTCAAAAGGTGGTAGATACATAATTAGGTTATGGAGACGTGGCATGCCTATGGTATTTTTTAAACGAGCAATCTTTCTCTATGCATTTTCTGGTTATGTGTCATGAATTATGTGGCAAGTGATACATTATGTGGCAAGCGATGAATTATGTGGCAAGTGATACATTATGTGGCAAGCGATGAATTATGTGGCAAGTGATAAATTATTTTGCTAGTGATAAATTATGTGGCAAGTGATAAATTATGTGTCATGAATTATGTGGCAAGTGATACATTATGTGGCAAGCGATGAATTATGTGGCAAGTGATACATTATGTGGCATGCGATGAATTATGTGGCAAGTGATACATTATGTGGCAAGTGATAAATTATGTGTCATGAATTATGTGGCAAGTGATAAATTATGTGGCAAGCGATGAATTATGTGGCAAGTGATACATTATTTGGCAAGTGATGAATTATGTGGAGGGGAGGGGCTATAATCATGCAGAAGACGCCATTTTGCTGCTGCATAAGTCATAGGTGGGCTGCATCATTATATGTCAATATGCAACATATTTTATATGTCCCTTTTTATAAAAACAAAACATAACTACTGCAAAAAAAATTCTTTTATGCAAACAAATTTAAATACTGCATAAATAATTTTAACAACAAATACTTTATATGTAGCTTTTTATGTACATAAGAAAACTATAGCATAAAGCAAAAAACATTGCCATTTACAATAATAATAGCTCAAACTTAAATAATGCGAGACCTATTGCATTGCAAATGCTTGTTGTTTAGTGCTACCCAATTGGCCTTTGCGTGCGTCTTTTAATAAAAGACTGCATGCAATTGGCCAAAGGCGGGCGCGTTGCTCCGCCCACGGCCTATTGGTGTCTATTACGCGCTTGGTGCGCGTAATAGACACCAATAGGCAGTCACCTGGTTTCTATTAGCGTGCACACACGGGCGCGATAATAGAAACACATGCCTTACAGTGGCGCGCGCTCACTCTTCTTCTTCATTGAATTTCCTGTTGTGTTTCACTTTTGTCCCCTCCCATGGCCCCATGACTAAGTATCCAACGTCATCATGACGACCTCGAACCTCGATCTTTCTTTGGTGGAGATCTCGTCCTCTTCCCTCCGACCGACCCTGGTATTGCTCTCTTCTGGGGTTGTTACGGCTAAACGCTGCTTTGTCTCTCCATCACTGGAGGCGACCCCCCTCCTCCTTGCCTCCTGCGCTCCCGACGAGGGCGAAGTACCCCCTTCTTCTATGCTCGCTCATTTCTAAGGCAGTTTGGGCCGAGCAGGATTTGCACCCACCCCGGCCACAGGGTCCTGTGCAGACCCCCATCTTGGTCGCCATGCCACTTGCTGCACCGCCTACGCCGCTCCCAGACAAGGCTGGGCTCTGTTGGAGCTTGTTGTGTCTCCCGCCCACCCACTCTAGCCAGTCCAGAAAGTCCAGCTTGGAACTTCTATGCCGACCACCAAGCCTTGTTGCTGATCCCCGCTGGGTGCCAAGCTACCTGCTATAACGCCTCAGCTGATACAGGACTAAGGTGGGCCGAGACGGAGCGTGTTGGATCACCCGCCCCACCTGCTCTAGCTTTCCGGAGCACCCTGCTTGCTGGAGCTACTACAATGATGCATCCTGGACGAGGCTGGGGTGCATCAGTGTAGGAAGTACCTCCTACTGCCCTTGCCTGTCGTGGCTTGGCTGTTGGGTATTATTCCTGACCAGTCCTGCATCTGTGCTGCCCGGCACTCTCTGGCTACACAAGCCTGACCGCCGAGCTGATTAGTGCGGATCTCCGTGAGGTGGTGATCGTAACGGGCCTTGCTCCTCTCCTGGGCTCTTGTTTGGGTCTTTCCTGGCCCTGGCTGCTGTTCCGACCCTCACGACATAGGTGAGCGCCACGCCTGGTGCCCTCGCCATTGAGCTCTGGTGTGCCCCACTGGGGTCTTTCTACCTCATATCCATCGAATTCGGGTGGGTGTTCGTGGCTGCCCGCTGGGTTGCCACTCTTGCCCTGCCTTTTACCCTGCCTGTGAACCTCACACTCTTACTGCTGGTTTTAGTAAAGGGGTGAGACTCTGGAATGCTCTTCCATAAGAGCTTTTAAGTCCTCAATCCACGTTTTTTCTTTGTGTACAACCACAAAGCTGTCTGTCTCATCTTGTGTCTAATTCTTCTCGGTATGACTGTTGTGTAAGTGCTTTTGCATGACGAATAGGAGAGAGCGGGTAAACCGCGTGCCACTCTCCCTCAAAGTTAGCTCTGGCTCACTTATTAGTTGCTTGCCTGGATCAGGTGATTAGCATGCACCGCAAAAGGCTCAATTTTAAATGGAGTTGCAGGTTACTTATTGTAGCTCTGTTTAGGATAATAAAAAAAAAAACATCACAACTTACTTGGAAGCTACATTGGCATTTAGTGTCCGGGAATATATGGAGAACGCTTTGAGGCGGAGCCTCTTTCATAATGTCAGCTGGCGTCTCTGGTTGTTCCACATACCTGATGCCCCATTCATTAAGGAGGGAAGTGTAGACCTCGATAAACCCTTCTGGAGCACTGAAAGATATGTCCAGGAGGGCCAGATCACTATGATAACCACTTAAAATTTCATTTACAGGCAGCGATTCTGAATGGAATAGGGTTATTCAGTGGCAGTATATCTCGAATATCTGGGATTAATGCTCCAGCATTTCTGTTTAAAAAAAAAAGAAAAAAAAATTGTTTCTAGCAGCTTGGTTGATATTGTCGATGCGCTTAGCCTGGATGTACATTTTCGAGGCTTGAGGTGTGGTACGAAAACACTATCTATGCTCCTGATAACTGCAGTTTGCTTTGAGTAAACATGACATCAAGGTTGGAATGTGTGCTGCTTGTGTTCGTACTGTGTGTTTTTGTGATGGTAAGTCTGATGTGCTGGACAGAGCGACGCTGGCTAAAAGCCCTCTCGACATTTGGTACCCGTGTTTGGCTTTTTTTTCCTGTTTGTGTATTTTTTAATTTCACTCCGAAATAATGGCAGTGAATATTTAGCAGATGCACACATGACATACAGCCATAGCACAACAGAAGCAAGTGGTGAGGTGTGAAGTAATGCAATACTGCATTACATGGCAGTGTTTGTGAAGAACTCCAAAACTGCAGGCTTTCGTCAACTTAATTCGCACAGTCGCTCTTTAACCCACATTAACATTTTATTCACATTTAAAACAAGCATTTGCAATGCAATAGGTCTCGCAATATTTAAGTTTGAGCTATTGGTGTTGCATTATTTACCAATGCCAATAGCTCAAACGTTAATAATGCGAGACCTATTGCATTGCAAATGCTTGTTTTGGGAGGAGACTGCCAGTGGCACCATCCCTCAAGAAACCTGTGGAGAGAAAAAGGAATCCATTACTACACCTGTCAAGACCTAGAAGCTGCAGCCCCCACTCCTTTTTTTTTTTGTCCTCATCTCACCTTTAGGCATTTGCAGAGTGTTACAGCCGTTGTCGTGCACCTGGGCTCCCTCCGGCCAACTGCGGATGCTTAGGTCCCCAGACCAACTCCTTATACTGGAGTTTAAGGTGTAATTATAGGACTGGGAGCCTTCGCACTTCAGTTTCTACACAGTCTCAACTCTCTGCCCATGGTGATAAGGGGTTGCCAGAGGCTATTTAAGGTGTTACCAACACTGACTAAATCAAGGCGAGCCATTGCAAATGCAGAATTCAGCCATTCCTCCGTTCTTGGGGGGTTAGGGTCTTTCCATTACAGGCAGATCTCCCTGCGCGCTAATAGGATCAGACACAGTAATAGTCCTCTATCTCTTACAGCCAAGTTTTTTGTTGATAGGCGGTCATCAGCAAAAAAGACTAGAGTCCCATTAACCATGATGTTGGTAGCAAAAATCCTGCGCAGGTAGCCTCTGATCCCTTCCCAAAATGTTACCAATTTTTCACATTAAAAGAAACCATGGATATCGTTCGCTTTAGGGGCCAGGCATCTATAACATTTCGGCACGGGTATTGGGGCAAACTTTGCTATTTTAGCTGGGGTAAAATAGATACGATTAGTTACAAAGAAATGTTTTTTCTTTAGGCTGGCGGATTTAGTATATTTGTATAAAAGATTTAAGGAAGGCTCTAATAATTCCTCTATTATGGATTGAAAGGGAGATTGCCTCCACACCAAGGCCTGCGATGGAATGTCTTTGTCGTCTGCTTCAAACATTTTCCTGTACCAAATTGATACCTCTCTCTTAATCTGATGTTCTGACATAAAGAGATTCTCAGATCCCAATCTCCCATTATACCCCCGCTCTCTGCCTCAAACCATGATTTCAGTTGTAGAAACTTAAATTTGGAGAACCCAGGGCCCATCTTAGCTTTTAGTATTTCCCACGAATACATCCCATTGGTACCCCCCAGATCTGACCAAATGGAGACTCCAGCCTCCCGAATAGGGGCACCCAAACCATCTTTAAGACAAAGAGGAGTCCCCGGGGAATCCCAAATGGGGGCATGGTCTGAATAGTACCCTATCTCGCACCTAGTCCTTACTTTGCACCAGATTTCTAGCTCATTTTTCAGGACCTTCAGGCGCACCTTCCTGATGAATTTTGTTGCTCCAAATTACGGGGACGTGCGATCGGCCCGAGGTTATCTAGAGTCACCAAAGCGGCCGGGCGAGCCCGAATTGGTCTTGGTCTGATAAATACACGCATCCCGGGAGGTCAGCGCTCATCGGCATGTATTAGCTCTAGATTTACCACAGTTATCCATGTAAAAGATGGAGCGATCAAAGGAACCATAACTGATTTAATGAGCCATTCGCAGTTTCACTGTACCGGCCGTGTGTACTTACAGATGCATGGCTTAATCTTTGAGACAACCATTACCTGGTTGATCCTGCCAGTAGCATATGCTTGTCTCGCAGCCCCCACTCCTTACCCTTTTGGAAGTGTGTTCATCTATATTATTGATTTATAAATCCGTAACAATATCCTAACACCCAAATAAAAAGCAAAATTCACAGAAGAACCAAATAATCAAAGCCATATTTGCCTCCCACAATTCCTTTGGGAAAATTGTTGGTTGACAACATTTTAAAAGACAGGTAGTCAGTCTAGTCAACCAAAAATGTTTTTCTCCTAATGGACGAATAAGGCTACAAGCAGATAAGAAATTGAACATAATGAAGGGGTAGAAGGGAATGCAAAGGAATGGTATCTCATTCCTGCCATGCTGTACTGTTGTGGTAACTGGTAGTGTAAGACAACATTGGGGATCCATGACCACTGTCTTTGTCCCTGTATTTTTCTGTTCTCTTTTTTTGCTAAACAATTTTTATTGTTTTCACACACAAATTCAGCCACATATTACAATGCATAAAAGCATAGGTATATACAAAAGGTAAGACTTTCCCGAAGTACAAATCTGGCAGGTTACAAAATAGTATAAGTAAACATTTCCATAAATCTAAATCCGCCCCCCAGCCACTTCCCCCACACCCTGCGATATTTCCTAGGACAACCACGTGTTTCATACAATGTTTTCTCCTGCGCGACGCACCAGTAAACCCCGCTCCGCCATCGTCCAACACTCGGAGAAGCCGGACATATCCAAGAGGCAGCTATGTCCCTTTTAGCCATAGCCAATGCAGTTGTGAGAAACAGTTTTTCATTCCTGGATCCGTCCAGCCCATCTATAATCCCCACAAGTTCATGTCGAGGATCATGGGGGACCACCCAACCCAGCACCTCCGTAAGCTCTTCTTCAATGTCACCCCAGAACCGCGACAATTTGGGACAAGCCCACACCATGTGGAAGAAGTCAGCGGGATCATGTCCGCACCTGGTGCATGCAGGAGAGGGGCAGAGTCCATCCCTAGGAAGGTGGGCTGGGGTCAGGTAGGCGGCGTGCAAGTAGTATAGCTGGACCAAGCGAAGTCTGGATGTGAGAAGTTGGCCTGATGTATGATGTCCACAGTTCTGTGGGCACCTTGTATCAGTCCAAACAATCCCTTATGGTGGTGGTTGTAAGTCAACCTTATAGACAAGCTATCCTAGGGGTAGCATGGACTAAGCAGCCTTAAAGGCTTAACTCAAGAGGGCATGCGAAGCCAGCTGTTTTACCATATGCAATCCTGTAATATCAAATGAAAGGACACCACACAAGTTATATATGTATTTATTCTCAGAATAATCCCCTGTACTCTTTATGAGTATAGAAGCACAAGCGTTTAAACAAAAGCACAATATAACATATGAAAGTTGCACGTTTATGGATGAGGCCGGTGGGCACTCAAACCATATATAAAAAAAGTGGTATAAGTATCACTAATCGATCGGTGGTAAGGCCTAGGGCCTTGGGAATCGCTGGGACTACACTGGACTTACAGCAGTTAGGACGGGAGTAGCCCGCGGGATTCGGGTGCAGCGCTAAAAGCACACGCATGCACCAATGCAAAGTCAATGGTGCGTAAAAGTTATCGAGTTACAGTTTTAGGAGTCTTCCGACTGGACTAGAAGGACAAAACTTTAGACTTAGACACTAGAGGTGTAAACCACTACAGGAGCACCGGCGTTCAAGAGTTACCTCACCCACAGGAAGCGGGTGCACAGGTGCAAAAGCGTGTCGCGTCTTGTCGTGTAGATCTATGGAGCCTGGAGATGAAGATGCTGCAGGCGGCCAGAAGAGAAGTGTCCGGTGTGATCCAAGGGTGGATCGAAGATGTAGAGTACCTGAAAGCAGAGGGGACAGAGTCTGGGTCACTAGCCAGTGACCAGGAAGGAACCAGGCGATGTCAGGCGCAATCAGGTGGTTGACGTGAAGCTTGTCTCCGCTGCCACGTGGACTCTGGGGCACCGAGGATGTCCAGGAGTGGATTATGAGCTGTCCCACAAAGGCTCTCGCTGTCAGCGGTGTCGACCTCCGGATCGGAGTTAACAAGCCTTGGCAAGTGCAACTCAGGCAGGATTGCAAGATCGCTTCTTGACCGGACTAGCAAGGTCAGATCGGGTGCTCCTTTTCAGGGGAGCGAGGGCCAGTCTGGAGCAACCAGACTAGCTGAGCAAATTCAAAGGTTCGTCAGTACTGGGGCCACTAGCAAACGGGCAAGCGACCGGACCAACGCGTCGAGCAGGAAAATGCAAAAGGGCCCCACGCAGCACTCGGTGAGTGTGGAGGGGTGAGCTTCGGTGCAAAAGCTGCTCGGGCTGGGGCTTCTCAAACCCCAATGCACAGCGTTGAGGGAGCCTCGGGAGCTGCACGGTCAGCACTTCGTGGTTTTTCCAAGATGGCCGGCCCCACGCTTCAGGTCGCCTCCACGGGTCTCAGATTCACTGGGACTGTGGATCGGGCTGTTGGAAGGCAGGAAAGCTGGGTCTTGTCGATCTCTGTTGCTCGAGTTCCGGCGGGAACTGCAACAAAGCAAACAGTGAGGCGCTGGATGGTGCCTGTTTGCACAGGGTGGTCACTCCTTGACCACAAGGGAGATTATTCAGTCTTCTACGTCGAGTAGGATGTCGAAGGGTCCAGAGTTTAGTTTCATAAGTTTCAGTCAGGATAATCTGATGTGCATTGGCACTGCTCCCACCTTTATTCCAAATCTGGGGGCTGGATTACATGCTAGGTCCCTCCTATGGGTGGGACTCAGGAAGGGGGTGATTACACCCCTTTCCCGTTGTCCAGTTTCGCGCCAGGACTGGGGCTGGAGTGCCCCAGAACTGGTTTGACTGGATTTTGCATGGGACACCTTGTGTGCCCCAGGCAGTGTCTAGTTTCTTTCAACCCTCCCTGCTCCAATCCACTATCTCCTGTCTGGGGTGGTGTAGCACCACCCTGTGACAGGAAACCTTTTGTCCAGGCCTCCCCTGCCAAGTTACGGTCAGCAGCAGGAGGTCAGATTTGTGTCGGGGCAGCAGCATCCATTTTGTGATGCTGGGGCTCTGGTTAGGATTAACCGCGTTTTAAGTAAAGTAACATGTCTTCTCCCTCTAGAAGGGTGGAATGCTACCCCCGTCTCCAGAACTGGCGAGGGGGTAGTATTCCAAAGTGTATGACACCAAACACGACATGTTTTGATAAAGCCAAACCAAAGTTAGCAATAACCGCGAGGATTATAATTAGGGCTCCCGGTTTTATGGTATTTCTTTTTTTGCCATTTCCGTCTGTATTTATCCATATTTATTTTTTGGGCATTTTTTCTGTATTTATCCACATTTATTTTTGCCACAAGTAAAATGCGATGCGATAGCTAGTATTTTTCCACATTTATTTAAATTGACAATGCACACATGCGCTCACTTAAACTAGCGATTTGTGGCTTTGGCAGTGCTTTAAATGGTCCAGTACTGAGTAATTTGAAAAGGAGAGTACATGTGCTTCTCAGTTGTGCTATAAAAACACTTTAGGAAGAGTACAAGCACTTATCAGGAGCAAACATGTGCCAGCGCTTCTGTATTTCCATCTAAAGCCACCTGTCACAGGCACTTAACTCTACCCCCTTCAGAGGAACCGCGCCCCCTCCTCTTGGAAGGATGCCATCCTAAAACCAACACGGATTAAAAGTGTGCACAGTAAAAACCCAGTGCTGTACACGTGCACTTTTATTGTCCTGTCACTTCGTGTCTCTTGTCGCCATGGTACCCAGACATGCAATGTATCACACAGCTCACACTGATGTAAATGGGGAACATCAGTGAGAGTGCACAGTACTTACAAAGTGGGGACTTTCTGTAAGGACCTCTGAGGGGTACTTGTGGCCGCATATGCTTCTCCATTCAGGTGTTCCAGTTGGGGCGGGACAGCCAAGCATGTACAGTTGTGCCAATGAGCGAGTTATGTTTAGGGAATCAGGCATACACAGGAATTCAGCACTCGCCTTCGTCTCGCAAACTGAGTGAGATGTTAGGTTTCCTTTCTAAATGACCAACGTACTTTATTTCTTGTACAGCGAATAAGAAATCAATTAGTTTTAAGCCATGTGCCAGGATGCGCTGCTGCAGCACTGTGAATTTAAGTGCTTATTTATTTATAAAGTTTTATATAGCGTGACCAAGATCCCGAGGGATATTGGAGCGCTTTACAAAGGAAGGGAGGAAGGACATAAATCCAGTATTGACCACAAGTAAGAATATACAAAAGGAATAAACGCATACATCTCAGACAAATAAATGCATAGTTTCCAGACAAATGACACATGGAGAATAGTACAATAAACAAGTATGTAACAGTCTAAGAAAGGGGGTATACAATTCGGAAAAAAGAGCATAGTTATCATTGAGGTGTTTTAGCTTTCAGTTCTTGTTCATGAATGTGTAAAAAAGTAATCAATTTGCAGTAGTTTTGTAAGTACTGTCATTGTAAGCGACGGCAGTGGCAATGGGTGGTGCAAGCTGGGGTGACCTCCTGACAAGATCCCTGGCACTTATTTGTTTATGTGCAAATTAAACACTGGTCTTACCTCATTAATTTAACTCCCAACTCAGAGGCAGGCCCCTGGTATACTCCAACAGATTACCAGCTCCTTCAGGAATGGACGCTTCCAGGGAAACCTATGGCTCGTGAAGGTTTCCAAATAAAATCCAGGGGGACTATGTCAATTTGCGACTCAAGAAAATTGTACAGTACATAGATTTCCAATGTTTAACAAACCGTTCAGTAATTGGGGCATTTTAATTGTGCAGTGCAGTTGATCATCCAAATTAACTGTGGGCAGCAGGCTTAAGCTGCAGGTTCCTGACATTTCCATTGGGGACTGCTATTCAGTATTTTCTATGCTCAGCAAGAACCATTCTGCATTCCTGTAGGTTTCCTGGCTGGAAGAATTCCTATAACACATTATAGCTATTAGGCACCGTCGGATTTCATAACCACATTTATATTACCTTTCAAATATGTGGTTAGTGACGATACATTTTCTTCTTTAATATACACCTAAAATGTTTCATTTTATTTGATGCGTGTAGATGAGAGGTGTTTGCAAACGGCAGTTAGTGTTATTAGCTGCCGAAAAAACGCTGAAACTCATGTTGTTTCTGCCAACATTTCAATTTACCGAGGACAAGCAAAAAATAAAACGCAAGAGCACTCAAGGAAAGTGTTTTTATTTAGAACTCGGATAAATATACATGATGTCGGAGAAAACTGAGTGGCTGTTTGTTTAACTGAAGGGGGGTTGGGAGGGGGGGGGCTCACAGAGCAACAGAAAGTATAGCCGCAGGCAGCAAGACTTTTCCACAATTTTGCAGAGTTATCTTTGGACAACTCAGAAGTTAAGACTCAGGCTGACCTTCGACACCTGCTTTCCTCAGTCCTGGGGCACATTACCACACATACCTCTCAGACTTATCCGAGCAGCTCACTTATGACAACAAAACACACAGATGATAGTCAGCGTGCACGGCCGGCTTTAGCGCTGTTCGCGACCGGTGTTACAATATGTTTGGCGCCCCCCACCCTTCCCATCCACAAATTTCGTCACTACCGCCTTCCAACAGTACCCCTCATATCCCCTTAGCCCCTCTATTATATGCACTTCATTTTTTATAGCGCTACTAAGTCACTCACACTCAGGTCTGTTGTCTGCATGGTGCACTGTCAGTGACACCTTTGTAGGAGGCACATTTTGGGGCCTGGGACAGGGAGTCGGGGGCATTGGGAGAGGCTACGGCATGGGGTGACAGAACAATCATGGGGTGACAGAACAATTAAGCCTAATTAACAAGTAAATGGTCTGTGAAAAGACCTGTGAAGTACTCGGGTGCGGCTGTGTGTGTATGCGCCCAGGAAGGAATTTCAAACAGCAGGAAGGGGGTATGGCGATAACTCTGGATTCCAGCGTGGCAACATTTTCTAGTATTTTACCGTTTCTAAATATAAATACAGACCAAGGAAATATAGATTTCCGTCTGTATTTATATGTAGAAATCCGTAAAAATGGAAAACCGGGAGCCCTAATTATAATGCACTTAAGAGTATATGGTATGGCAATATCCTGGAACAGCAGTAAGGAAATGGCTCCGACCACTGCAGACAGGCTCAGCTCATGCTAGAGCACCATCTCACATAAAACCAAGCACTCTGCCTCCAGGATTATTAAGGCCTGCCATAGGAGTGACTGATAGGTATATATGTGTCCAGATATAGGTTTAGATATAGGTATACTATATCTAAGCAAGGGGTGATTACACCACCTTGCCCCAGTTGTGTTGATTTAAGTACCAGCCAGGGGTGGCAAAAGATATGCTGCAGCCCCTGGTAGGCCTTGGATGCACCTATGCCCTGAGCACCTATAGTGCATTGTACAGGGGCTGATAAGGTGTCCAGTACCAAATTGGTGATGTACCTATAGTACATGTATGTGAATTTAGTGAGAGAACAGCAGGCTGGGGGTCTGATCAGCAGGCCCACAGCCACATTAAGTCGAAAACCAGTGAAGCAAAAAGCAAAAAGCAAAAATTGGGGGGCCATAGGATAGCAGACCCTACTCTCCTACACTGGCGGAATGAGTGATAGTCCTGGGGGCCATCAGGGCATCACACCAATCCACTTCATCCAGAGTTCCCACTCATTGATGTCGGAGTCGGTCGAGCGTGGTCGTGGTATTATTAATTAGTGTTCAGGAGATGCGGGAGACTTCCCACCTTCCCCAGGTCCCCAAGCATGATCTGTGCCTCAGGCGGGTTGTGCTCAGAGATGCGTGTTCCCCCAGAGAGGTGTACATGGAGGGTGTGTCGCAGCTGCAAATATTTGTAGAATTGGAACTGGTGCAGGGAATACCGGATCCGTAGGTCCGCAAAGGAACGCGTATGGTCATTCGCCCACACATCGCCCAGCTGAGAGATCCGGTAAGATCCCAGGAGCGAAAGCCCTGTAGGCCACTCACCTCCTTAAGCCAGGTGCTGTGCCAGAGGGGAGTGCACCGGGTCAACTTGTGTGTCCACTGAGTGTGCCGAAGCGCTGCCCGCCAGGCAAGGAGCACTGAACGCGTCTCGTCCGGCAGTCGGGATGGAATGCGGTCCCCATAAAGTATGGATTGGATGTCATTCATTGGCAGCGTGTGCAGCTTGTAGGCCGGGTCAGACCGCCCCCCACTAAACCAATCATGTAAGGAGAGTCTGTTCTCTTAACAGTACTACACAAGAAAACATGTTAAAGAGGGGCGAGGGAAGTGAGTTCCTCATAGGCGAAATCTACATTTGCTTGACTGATGTTTCAACTACTAATGTAATGCTAATTAACCCGTTCCGTGCTCTGTCGGCACTAACTCGCGGGTGTTGCACGCGACCGTTGGCCGCCGCCACCCTGCCCGCTCAATGGAATGCCCGCACCACGACGGACATTCCGACGCGGTGAACGGGGTAAACTGAAGCTGTCTGTCTAGCATGGCAGGATTGTTAACTTGTTCAATGCAAATAAAAACGATTTAATAATATAAAAATAAAAAAGAGGGGCGAGTGAAAGCTTACTAAACAAGCAACGGCAAAGCCAATAGGTTATGCCTAAGCGAGATCTATTGGCTTTATCAAGGCTTTTAGACATGTTGCACAGCAGTGCAGCTGTTGTGCAAAGCAGCTTCAAGTAAAGAAAAAAACACTGTGTGGGTTTCTACTTTAAGAATAAGAAAAAAACAAATGTCAGTGATCCTGAAAAAAGGTTACTGCTACATATAGAGCGTTGGCTTATAAAACAGTGATATGAGGTGTCTGCAAACACTCGGCAACTGTGATCAGCTGTTTTAAAGAATCCAGAGATTCTCCTTTGGCTTGATAATGGCCTGTACAAACAAAAGTATCTTCAAGGTCAATAAACTAGGAGTGGCAACAGGCCTAGAGGTTTGGAACACTTAAAGTTCATAAAACAGAAGTAGTCACAGTCAGTTTATTAATTTAAACAGGTGTTTAGTAAAGCGCAGAAAATACATGTTATGGTGTCTTTTTACTGCAATGACAAAAACATAACAAACAAGAACTTAAACTAACGAGAGAGTTTAAGGGTGAAAACCCTTAAAGGAGTTTAAGGGTGAAAACCCTTAATGGTCACTCTGATCACAGGCCCAGGGAAAACTCTTCAATCAAATGGGATGCAGAGGGACATCTGTGTGTCTGTCTGTGAAGCAGAAGAGTTCAAACAGCTCCTTATTGCCCCTCCTGCCTGGAAGGTGCTGTGGGCGAGAAGGTACTACTTCCCCGACCACTGGTTTATTCTGGTAAGACACGCGCAGCTCTAGTGCACGCGGGACCTGTGGTTGGATGACTCACTGCCGATATCTGATCATGGATGAGCTATAACACCCTTTCGAGATGGGGTAAGGACCCGACTTGTCATAGGAGGTAAGGAGACGATGATTGGTAACAGTCCCAAACATCTTGTGAGCTCCAGAAAAGTTCTCAAGCTGTCGTGGGTGGTGGGAGGAGAAGGACAAATAAAATGTGGGAAATAAACCACCAAATAACCAAAGAACAGGGTTGCAACAAAGAGAAATACAAAGTTTCCCCTATTTCCATTTAATTAGCAAAATGTGTACTCTTAATAAAACAATGCTACCACTGTACGAAAATCCCATATTATGCCTTTTCCTTAATTTGCATTCTGGGGATACTTGTTCTTGAGTGCGTTGCCGCTCTCACGCCCTGCATTTGTGCTTAAAGAACTGTTCTAATAATAATGTTTCACCTAACACATGGATTACAAATCTATCTAAATGCCCCATTATAAGTTCAGCCTTCATGAATAGCAATAACAATATATTTAAGTTGATAATCGGGTCCTTTTCACAGATGCAAACTCCGAACAAGCATTGCTTAGGAACTGAAACTAAAACGTGGAAAACTTAAAAATGGCGGGAAAAAAAGGGACATGTTAGTCCAATTGTAAGAATATGGACAACATGCTTCTCCCGGCCGCCTTCACTTAAGCAGAAAAAAGAGGGTGCTGGGTTTCACAGCTCATAGGAGCCATCTCTCCTCTTACTTTGCCAGCTTGATGTGACCTTGTTGTGGGACTCTTAGTCCTTCAGAGTCGAGATGGCCATTGTTTATAAACAGACACAACATTGGTGGGCAACTTGCAAGATCAAAAGATGCCTTAAAGATAAGTAGCAACATTTGATTTATGCACCGTTTCAGTACAATTCGGTGATTGAGTTCACCACCTATCAGTATAAACATGTATATTGTTGAGGTATCATTGTAAGCCGCCCAAAACAAAGACTCTGGATATAACCACTTTGATGTGGCACAGATAGCAGGGCTCGGAGAACAGAGTAGCACAGCCCTGTCAGTGCTGCTTTGTCTAAAAATGAAGAAAATGTCTTTACTTCTGAGAGAAAGTAAGCAACCAATTGATCTTTAATAGCCCGGTACGTCAATACAGATACATGGCCTAGAATACTCAAGTCGTTCTAATCTTACTGGCACCAGTCCTTTGGTGTAAGCAGTAAGACCATTGTGCGGGATAAGCAAACATCCAATTCATACATATGCCAACAGTCAGTTTGTGCTCCCACAGGGACTGAACAACCATATATCTGCAGTGGGGCACTCAACTTTTGAGTGAAAGACGGGAAGGGGGCCAGAAATGCTGCCCAATTTCCCATTCAGGAATACCCACCCTACACCATTCACATCCACAAACAGTGCACACTCACACCAAATGTACACCACACACAAACCTATGCACATACAAATGTTACCAGCATACACTATAAAACAAACCAAAAAACATCTATACACCCTCCTATCCCAACTACCACAATGTCACCTATAAACAGTATATAACTCTATCGGATACCACTAACCAATTCATTCATCACTAACACAACACCATACATAACTACATCCCATTCAGACATGCACTCCCTGCTGTAAACACCGCTATCAGACCACTGTATCTTACCAACAAACATATAATGTCAGGATATCTTGCCCCTTACATGGTCTGATCACTATGCCATTATTTGTGTTCTTCCCATCACTGACACTCCCTCAACCAGACAGGCCCATTGAAATCAAGAGCCTTTTAAAGTATTGAAAGACATAGATAATGTAGCTCTTACAGAGTTGCTGATCAAGACCCGCCCTACTATATCCACGTATGCTAATTTAGCCGCCAAACTATTTTTAGACTTGATAGGAAATGCGATGGATTTATTGGTTCCATCCAAGACCATCTCAAGAAATAGAAAGGTGCCTTCGGCTCCGTGGTTCACAGAAGAACTCAGGAAACAAAAACAAGAATGCAGAAAGCATGAAACATACTGGCGTAGGTCTTACGATCAGGTTAGTAAACTACGTTAGAAGGAGACACAGCTTATCTATACAAAAATGATCATAGAGACCAAAAAGAAATTTTTGGAGATCAAATTGATAATGCTAGAACTCCAGCAAACAGCTATATGATGTAGTGAAACAACTGGCTGGGAAGTCCTCAGATATAGCTCCCATTCCATCGCAGGCCCTCTGTGATTCTTTGGCTAATTTCTTCTTTGCCAAAGTCAATGACATTTACTCAGAGTTTTCTGTTAAGGATAAACCGGTCCCTTTAGCGACATACATTAACCCTCCTGCCTGCTCACTAGTTCAATTTGAAGGACTGGAGGAGGAACAAACTAGGGACATCATGCAGTCTATAAAAACAGGATCGGCCTTGGATCCGTGCCCCCCCAAAGTTTATCTGCCGGTAATTGATTCCATCAGCAAAGTTATCACACAAGTCTGCAATGTCATACTTACGTCGGGGATATACCCGAACATGCTGAAAAACACTCTTTTAAAACCGCTCCTTAAAAAACCATGTCTAGACAAGGACCTGCTGAAGAATTACAGACCGATAGCCAGTCTGCCGTTTCTAGCCAAAGTGCTCAAAAAGGCAATGAATGTTCAGTTGTCCCACTATATCGAGCAAAACAATCTGCTAGATGACTCACCGTTTGGGTTTCGCAAGCTCCATGTCACCGAGACGGCCCTTATCAAAGCCGCTGATGATATCAGAACCATCAGAGACCATGGAGGGACAGCAGTCCTGATAATGCTGGACCTATCAGCGGCCTTCGACACGGTCAATCATTCCATCTTGATTGACCGTGTCGGAAATCTGGGCATTCTATCTAGCGCAAGAGACCTGCTTGCCTCGTTTCTTTCCCGCAGAACATAAGCTGTAACGCTGGGACCATTTAAACCGCCGGAACTGCTCTACCCTGTGGAGTTCCCCAAGGCTCATCTCTAAGTCCGACACTTTTTAATATCTACGTGTCGGACTTAGCAAGAGTTATTAAAACCTACCAGATGAGCCTTACCTCCTATGCTGATGATACCCAGCTGGTGCTTGCTATTAACAACGATGGAGAGCAGGTAGCGGCACGCTTCCAAGAAGGTATGTTAGCAATGAAAGACTGGATGAATGCCAACTGCCTTAGGCTGAACTCCGAGAAGCCGGAGGTAGTCATTTTCGGGAAGATCTCCCCACAATGGTCATCAGTGTGGTGGCCTCCATCCTTAGGAGCCTTACCAACGCCATCCGCAAGGGTCAGAAATCTGGGAATTGTCTTTGATGAGAAGCTTAATTTTGCGGCACACGCTAATCAAACAGTGGCAAATGCTCATCATAAACTTAGACTTATAAGAAAGATTATCCCGTTTCTTTCAGAAAGCGCTGGAAAAACTGTGGTGAGCACACTTGTGCTTTCTTCTTTAGATTACTGTAATGGCCTATTTGCCAATGCGCAAGCCTGGGTAATCTCCAAACTACAAATGATTCAGAACGCGGCAGCAAGATTACTCTCCAGGACCCCTAAATTTAAACCGATTAGTCAAACTATCAGAAGTTACCATTGGCTAACAATTAAAAACCAGATTAAATTTAAATCACTTTGCCTGACTTTCAAAGCTATCCATAACCAAGGGCCGAAGTTTCTCCAAGATCAGCTTTCGATCTACCGTCCATCCAGACAATTTAGATCGACGACGCTGCATCAATTAGCGGTACCTCGCACCACAACGGTCACCTGGGGAGATAGGCGCTTTACGGTGACAGCAGCCAGACTCTGGAACTATCTTCCATTAACAATGAGATCGAGTCAATCCCTTCTCCAGTTTAGGAAACTGTTTAAGACGTGGTTGTTCAACCAGTAATGAGTCTGCTTCCTCCTTTAGTGATATGCTGCCACCTCTAGAGACCCCAAGTGAAATCTTAGCCCCAAGACGCCCACGGGCATACGTATGCACTTTACAAATTGTAATAATAAATAAATAATAAATAATATAATCAGCCTTCCATCATTTGCCCAACCAATACCCTCCTCTTCCTTCTAACTTGGCACTAACGCACAACACATACACTGCACAGAACCACACTTTTTAACTCTTGCAACAAACCAGTCTAAGACAAAGACAAATACTCTTACCTCTACTTCATCCCCTCCTACACACAACATACTCTACTCATACACACATCACCACCGCTCTACCTTACAACATCCACTCATAAACAATACTGTTAGACCTGTCAGCCCTAGGGTGGTCTTTCCCTATTTTTTTCGCCCTTGCCTCATTTTTTCCCACCTTCTTGGTGGCCGTAGGTCTCCGGGCACCTTCCCATTGCTAAACAATGCTAAGGTGCAGGTGCTCTCCCCTACCAATATGGCTGCCACAGGCCCCTGCTACTGTGGAGTGAACTTGATAGTAGCACCCTAGTTGCCAGGAGCTGGCGGGAACCCTTGAACATTGTTGCCATACCAGCCTGCCTTCCCTGCACATAGCTAGAGTGAAGCTCCTGGAACCTTCCGGAATAGGGGAGTGGTCACCAACTGCCATCTCAGAGAGTGGTCACCTGACCTGGGACTATAAAAGAAAAAAGGAGGGAAACTTTCCAGTCAGTTGGGGCATCACTGACCTGAGGGACCCTACGCAGGAGACTTAGGCGGTAGGGCCTGGTCAGAAACCTATACCACGGGGGGTGACAGGGTTTAAGCGCTGCCCACCATGTTGAGTGAGGAACACTGAACTAGCCCACTGATCTGGCCCGGCGGGAGAGGAACCCAGGGACCACCTACAGTGACCAGCTGAGGAAACCTGTCAGCAGCCTTCAACTCAACCCCCCCCTCTTCAAGCAACCAAGAATCTGCTTTCACAAAAAGGGCGCCAGAACCACCAGCGCCAAGAAGAAACCTAACTGACCAGGACTACTGGGGATCATCCAGGTACTGGGCTGTGCCATCTGTGCCCCCTCTGTTTGCACCTGTGGCCCCTGCGCTGTCCTGCCTTCACTGCCTACCCAGCGCTCCCCTACTGTGCCCCCTTGAGAAGCGCTGAGGTCCTGGAAGCTATTGTGCCGTGAAGCGCTGTACCTGAGAAGCGCTATTACTCAGACTGCGTGTCCTGCTAGAACTGCTGTGACTGCCCCCATAGTGCGTGTCACCAAAGCGCTGGGCCCCCAGGAGAAGCGCTGCGAAGCCTTGCTAGCTCTGTGCTTTGAAGCGCTGAGGAGAAGCGCTGGTGGCCCCACTCACCACCGCGGCCCTTGCCGCCCCGCCAGAGCCTCAGGCACTGTTCGCGGCCTCTGCCGGCCCAGTAGCACCGACCTCATCACCCTCACGGTGGCCCCCGGGGGCCAGGAGAGGGCTGCCGAAAATCTTAGTCAGGCCACGATCTGAGGAGAGGGCCGCGCTAGGCCCTGAAGCCTGCCTCCACCATCACGTGACGGGGGAGTCGTCCTGGATCCCGCCCCCCGTCAAACGCCGCACAGCCATTGGTCCCCCACACCGCTGACATCACAACAGCCCCCGGGAACCAGCAGCTTCACCATCGGAGGGCTCCGGAAGAGCCTGAGAGCCCCTCCGAGCTGTGACGCCCTCGGGGCTGGCCCTACCATCAGCGCGGGGCCTGTGCCGCCCTGCTGTGCCTGCAGCCGGCCCCTCTCACCCCGAGGCCTGCTGACATCGCCGCAAGTGGCCGAGGAGGCCTGGAGAAACCAGGTAAACCCCAGGGAGGAGGGTGGAAGGCTATAGGAGGCCCCGAGTTCGCCCCTCCCCTGGGGAATACTGTTGTTGGGCCCCATTGGCCCTGTGAAATCCTTCCAAAGTACTGGAACTGGGCCGGAGCCCCAAGAGACACCTTTGGGGCCTAAGTTGGTCCAAGTTAACCCCTGGTTAGGGAAAGTAGTTAGTTACAGGTGACTGTTAGACCCTACTACCAGGATTGTGGTGATTGCCTTACATAATGTTACTCCTGATTAAGGAAATGTTTATGCCTGCCCTAAGAGGAGGTTCATGCTGATTTAAGCATGTTGCCTTGTTTTTAATGGGCATGTCTATCCTGACCTGATGTAATGTTCATACTGCTTATTTATTGGGAAGCTGATTGCGACCTCATGCACCAGATCTGTTCCTGCTAAATGCAATATTGAAGGAGGTTCCCACTAGTGAATTCCTTGCAGGGGGTGATACGATAAATGTTGACAAAGAAATTATTACGGTGTATACTCTTACAGGTGCTGACTAGGAGCAAGGCTGATGCCAGGTCTACAGTTATTTACTATTTATTATTTATTTATTTATCTATTTATGGCTGAGAAATGAAAAGTATATTCTTTCAAGGAAATGTGAATTGAGTTAATGCTATCTTGATTACCTGATCGCCCCGAATGGTCTATCAGCCGTGACCTTAATCCAGATAAAAGTACATTGTTTTAATCAATCTCACTGGTGTGGTGTCAGTCATTGTGTGTGTTACCCGTCTCAGTGGATGTGTGTGCTGTGTGGTCACTTTACACCTAAGCGTCAGGTGCCTACCAGCTCGAGCCAAGCTACCCCCCAGGGAACTGGTGACCCCAGTTCCTACAAATACTATACAAACAAAGCCATCACATGAAACAAATACACCAGAACCTCTTTTCAATATTCCTCAAAAACAACACATCACACACACCAGCACAACAAAATCTTCAAAGCGCAATACCTCTTAATACCTACCATCACAAAATACAAACATACACCGACTTTTCACACACCATAAAGGAACAAACTCCAATGCCAAGCTTTCTCTCTTCTACCACACCTAACAAAGATACAGCAACACAGCAATACTCCTCCAAACGCCTCTCATCCATTGGCAATTTAGAACCTTACTTCATGACCCACAAGCTGCACCACCACCCCTGACTCCTACACCTGCCGCCCTAAACAAGCAAACAATATAAGCAATGTGCCACACCTCACAACTTTGCTTCCCCATGTCTACTGCACAACAATGTTACACCACAAAAACAACACAGCCACCAACTCACTCTCAAACACCATCTTTACCACATTCACACGTAGACCCATCAAAATGCCATCTTAGCATGCTGGATGAGGAAAATGATACAGAACAGCTACACGATTGCTATCCTAATACAGCTAATACCAGCACTAAAAACACACCTGCTAGAAATCCACACAATACTGATCACTCTTCTACAATACAAACTCTCACTGTAACCAAAGCCCATTCTCTAAACTGTCCACTAATAAATGCTTGGTGCCTCTCTAAAAACAAACTTCACATCTACGACCTTCTCACCGATGCAAAACAAGACATACTATTCATAACTGAATCATGGTTGGGAGATGATATGGCTCCAGTCCTGCATGAAGCCGTTCCTCTAGGCTATGAAACGATCATCCAAAATCGTATAGGCACAAAATTAGGTGGTCTAGCTGTTGTGTTCAGACAAACATTACATATCACTAAAGTTGACGACATCACCATAAAGGCTCTTCTCACCAGATGCAATCCTACACTGTCTTCCTCCTGTAACTTCCTGTTCCTTTACATACCTCCACCTAGCAAGCCGATATTCCTAGACACACTTCTAGACACAATTTCAATACACTCCAACCTATGCATTCTGGGTGACCTCAACATTTGGGTCCCGTGCTCACTACGCCAAGCTATCCTGGCTGAAGACCGCTGATAGACAGCAACCGGTCCTAGGATGCTTGATTCCGGTCCAGGGAAGACATGATTTGGCAGATCTGGCTGGACGGTTTCCATGAGGCACAGGGTCAAGACTGATTTGCATATGGCCATGTCTGAACTGGGGTGGCTTGGTGAGCACAATAACGATGGATTAAACCCAGATCTGTGACTGGGGTGAATGTTTTGCCATTGTGCAACATTCCGCCATCATCTTGTGTGTTTTGCTGTTCACCCTATGTGGGAAGGGTATGCCCAGACGTGGATCCTGTGCTCACTACGCCACTGGAGTCAAGCTATCCTGGCTGAAGACGGCTGATAGCCAGAAACCGGTCCGAGGATGCTTGATTCCGGTCCAGGGAAGACATGGCTTGGCATGTTCGGGCGGGACTGTTCCCGTTAGGCACAGAGTCAAGACTGATTTGCATATGGCCATGTCTGAACTGGGGTGGCTTGGTGAGCAAAATAAAGATGGATTAAACCCAGATCTGTGACTGGGGGTGAATATTTTGCCATTGTGCAACATTCCGTCCATCATCTTGTGTGTTTTGCTGTTCACCCTATATGGGAAGGGTATGCCCAGATGTGGGTCCCGTGCTCACTACGCCACTGAAGTCAAGCTATCCTGGCTGAAGACGGCTGATAGCCAGAAACCGGTCCTAGGATGTTTGATTCCTGTCCAGGGAAGACATGGCTTGGCAGTTCGGGCTGGACTGTTCCCATGAGGCACAGGGTCAAGACTGATTTGCATATGGCCATGTCTGAACTGGGGTGGCTTGGTGAGCAAAATAACGATGGATTAAACCCAGATCTGTGACTGGGGGTGAATGTTTTGCCATTTGCAACATTCCGTCCATCATCTTGTGTGTTTTGCTCCACATTTGGTTTGACAAACCCAATATAACCCATCTGAAAACAATAATTACTGGCCTAGACGCACTGAACCTGCATCAGATTGTCCACAAACCACACACATCGCCAGACATATCCTAGATGTCATTTTTGCTAATACTGAACTAGTTACCTTTCAAACTATAACTCCAGTCACATGGTCAGACCACCACTTGCTTGCTTTCCAACATAAAACAACACTAAGCGAATCACCTAAAACTCCCTTACATCCTTCCACCTATTCATTTAGAAACACAACTAACATCCAGTACAAATCTGGAAACAATACATTCCGTTCAAAAACTATATAAGTGGCTACAGGAAGCTTTTGACATCCTGATACAAATCAAAACCACTCAACAGAACAAAAGAAAAAAAGCTCCTTGGAGGAACATAGAGATAAAAGACATAAAACAATAAATTAGAAAGCTGCAACGTACCTAGCTCAAAACAAACGCCAAACAAGACAAACTTCACCTACAGATAATTAACAGATTATACAAGTCAGCTATCAATAAAAGTTAAAAAAAGATACTATTCAGACAGAATTCAAACTGCTAAATGTGCAAATAAAGAATTCTATCAAATACTTAATTTCGCAAATCAAATTGCCTTGAAGAAATTCATCCTGTTACTCAAGATTTCACAGAAAAACTGGCAAATCATTACACAAACAAAGCAGACACACTGGACTCATACTTAAAACAGAGACAAAGCACCAGCACTAACCCTTGTACAAAACAACAACCCAAGAGTACTATAACCCAGGCTCTCTGTTCCTTCCATCACATCTCACACAATGAATTTATGGACCTGATCAAAGCAAGCAGGCCTGCCGGCTGCCCTTCTGACGCGTGTCCACCACAAACTTTCAAGACATTTCTTTTATCAACCTCTGCTTCCACTCCAGTAAGAAGAATCTTAAACGATTCCTTAACTACCGGACTATTTCCAGAAGAACTCGAAAAGTCACACATATGCCCTTTACTGAAAAAAAAACCACTTGGATCAGGTGAACCCTGACAACTACAGACCCACTACAAATCAACCTTTCCTGGGCAAACTGATAGAAAGAGCAGAGTTTGCCCAGATGTCACAATTCATTGAAGAAAATGCTATACTTCAATCAATCAATCAATCACAACACTTGTATAGCGTGCTACTCACCCGGAAGGGTCTCAAGGCGCTTGGGGGGGGGGGGCGCTACTGCTTGAACAGCCAGGTCTTGAGTTGTCTCCTGAAGGCGAGGTGGTCCTGGGTGAGCCGAAGGTGGATGGGGAGGGAGTTCCATGTCTTGGCCGCCAGGTAGGAGAAGGATCTGCCTCCGGCGGTGGCTCTTCGGATGCGTGGTACGGCGGCGAGGGCGAGGCTAGCGGAACGTAGCTGGCGGGTGGGCGTGTGGAAGGTCAGGCGGTCGTTGTGAGGAAAATTGAATTTTGCCCTGTCATGTGTCCCTACGTGTTCCCCATTATATGTTATATGTGCATGATTAATATGCATATTTATCCCTTGACCGAATAAAGACGCAATTATAGTTGTGTCCAACGTTAGTATGTCAGTTATCCAGTCCCCCTGAAAGCAACAAGTATTAGGCCTATGTTGCCAACATTTTACATTGTGCACGTTAATTCATCGAGTTGTCCCCGTTTCTAGGCCTCACAGGGCCCGGACACCAGATTCAAGCATCAAGTCTCCTAAAACCACTCCGAGGAGCGATGCAGCCCCTCCCGCATCCCTGACCCTTCACTTACTTTCTGCCAAGCAGCGCGGTGCCCGGCCTGGCCTGCCTGCCTGTCTGCCAAGAATATGTTATGCCTCTAGTTATCAGTTCAGCTCCCCGGCTTCACATTCCTAGCTAACGAACCGCATAAAAATCTTCATCTATAGTCTAGTCTTTCTGTCTCCATGCAAGAGAATTACTGAATTAATGTCCATAGAAGATTCATAGCACACGCAATACATTAAGAAATATATGCATGCACCAGCCTTAGTGACAAGTAGCCTTTACCCTGATGACTTTTAGATACTATCAACATGTTCTCCAAACACGAGATATCAGATATGCTATAGGTACATGTCGTCCTGACATCCCAGACTTTAGTCTCCTCTTCTAGTACTAGAAGTCAGAGCCCCCAGCTCTCCCCAGTTACACGTCATGGCCCGTTTGCGCGCACCAGTAGGTTAAAGGTTCCAGCTGCCCAGGTAGCCCCCTCCATGTATCCACCCATTTATGACACTTCTGTGACGTTTACATCACATGTCTTCGTGCACGCCCTGTGCACGCCTTCTTTTCACGCCCATATGTTCTTATCTTCCGTTTGTCACTTGTTACGCCTACTGTATTCAATGCAATTGTACTGTTTTACTATATGTACTGTATGATGTTAATGAGATGCTGCAGCTGCCATTCCCCTTTTCCTTGTGTCTGTCCCTTCCTGAACCTTTGCAGGTGATGGAACCCGATGGTCCATTGGCTCGAGCCATCTGATTAAAGCCCATACGACTCAGATACCACGGATTCTGCCTCTTATTTATTGAGCTATCCTTTTCAGTTAATGCATAGAAAAATAGTACCGTTAATTATTTATTTATTTACCACATAAATGGCGCCCGAATAGGAACGAGCCCCTTCCCCACGCGCCGGCGATGTAACGCAGGCCCCCTGACCCTTCTACAGCCGTGACGGACTCCTACTGTGCACGTGCAGATATTTCTGCTTCAAGTCTCCCTCAGGCCCACGGAGGAGACGGAGACTGCGGTCCGGCATCCAGACGAGGCGGTGAGGAAGGCGGATTGTCCCGACCAGAGCCCAAGCCGAGAGAGCAAGGTCCGAGGTATCCGGAGGCCCACCTGTTTCCGAAGCCCGAAGCCCGAGGCGCATGCGTAGTGCGTAGCAGTAACCAGACATCGTAGCTGTCCAGTCCAGTCCGAGGCCTTCAGTTTTGCTTCCCGGTGAGTACCGTTGCTGGGACGTATCTAGACGGGTTCATTAATTTGTGCCCGGTCCGACGGGTTTGGGTACACAGATCCGGTCCGACGTGTTCACTTAGGTGGATACGGTATGACGTGTCTCTTTAGGAGACCGGTATGTTCTGTACTGTTTTAGCAGTGCATCCAGTAATTCTAGTAAGTCTGTTCTCGAGAAATTCAAGTATTATGTTTTCAATGTATTAGGTAGTGTCTGTTCGAACTGTTATTAATGTATTCTTGATGTCGTGGTATGAATGATTGTTTTGCTATTCATTACTGTGTTCATTGTGTATTGTGTTCAAGTTCAAGTACGGTTCAAATATGCCGCTGTTTTCGAAGTTACGTCAGATAAAAACCAGAAAAGGGTTACTCGAAGAATCAGTTCCTGTCCCTCCCAGGGACAGTCCTGGACATTTCATGTATCATAAGCATGGCTTATATGCCATACTGTATCTAGATTTATGGGTGGACTACACCAAAGATCTCGAAGAGAAATATAGATGGCCTGTTTCAGGAACATGGGATGCCGAGTGCATCATGAGAGTAGAAGAAGCATTATGGAAAAAGAAAGCCAGACAATCCCAGAAAGATGCCATAGAATTATGGCGTAAAGAATCGCATAAAAGAACTGAAAAAGAATTCAGAAAAGCCGAATTAAGTAGGGAATCCTCCGAAAAAGCCCAAGAAAGGGAATTACTAGAAGAAGGTGAACGAGTTAGAGCAGAACAGTCAGACCGACAAAGGTTTGCCGAAGGCGACCCCGGAAGCACTCTGTAATCTACCGCCACCATTGGTCCCGACTAAGCTACGTCATAAACCGACCGCAGCTGAAATCTTTCTTTCTTCCTATTTAGACGATACTGTCCCAGAATATGCTAATACGAATCCTACTCCGCCTGTTCAACTTCCACCTCCTGTTAATAATGTAATTACTGTACCTCCAGCCGTGGGTCCCGGGAATCCTGTCCATGTGCCAGTACCCCAGGACCAACCCACATTACGTACACCTACTCTACCAGTCACGTTACCAGCAGCCGCACATTCAGTATTAATTGACGATTCTAGTTCAGGAGGAGCAGGGGGAGGTACTCCTATCACCCCGCCTCAAACAAAGCGCCTGACACTGAGAGATGCAGCATTACAGCGTATGCCAAAAGTGGCCACTTACGAAGCCCTCAAAAAGTACCTTACTGATTGTAGATATGACCCAGTGCCAGGTGAAGATCACATGATATTGCATTCCGTACGTTTACGACGAGTGGTAGACTTTTTGATTACCATATCAGATATGAAAGAACATTTAGACAGAATATATCATTTCATTCGAACAGGGGAGAAACCAGAAAGTATTCACGAAGCCATGGCACATAGGAAAGTCGAGACTCAAGGCATGATTTTGCAATTTCTAATAAATTGTTTAATAAGAGAACAGGATCGTCCTGATAAAGACAAAGAAGAGATGAAAGTCCTGATAAGATGGAGTGACAATATAGCAGACGGAAAACACAAGACACAAAATAGTATAGAAAGCATGTACAGAAAGATTCGTAAAGAAATTATAGGCATACACGAGAGGGAGAAAGCAAGAATAATAGCAGAGAAAGAGATTGACTCTTCAGACGAAGATGTAGACAACGAGAATCCCACCAGAATAGCGTATGTAGGTAGGACGAGACCTTCTGATAGACACACACGCCTAGACTACAAGAAAGCTTTTCCTCCTCCCGTACCAGAACAGTGTTCTCTTGAACAATTATTCCAGGCTACCGATAAAGTTCTGAAACTACGAATAGGTTACAGTGAGCTTAGTACCATGCATGAACAAGAACTAGCCCGATCAGCAGTTCGATGGACTAGTGATTCTACCACGTATTCAGACGAAGTAGTGGCTCAAATGTTTCTGAAACTGCCCCCAGCCGAGCAGCGACTGGTGGGTATGTACATGATCCAGCACCTCATTACACAGTACAAGAGTCAGCATTCTGATCCAGGTCCGTTATATAATGTACTGAACGAGTTACTCCTAAACAGATGGAAAGGTCTAGGTACCGATTTAATTAGCGTCATTTTAGAACAACGCCACAAATACAGAACGTTCCTGACTCCGCATTTTGTTCCTGTTTCACCCCCATTCTACATAGATAGACAGAATCCGTTGCGAGAAGTGCATCCTGTTAAGGGAACGGGGGGTGAGCTCGAACGAGTATTTGTTTACACCCCTATAACGAAAATAGAACTACTCGAAATGAAAAAGATATGCTCCGTATGGGAGAATACACGTATCCTGATATCATCAAAATGTTAAAGGTCCTGTTGCCTGCGGGCATATATGAAAAACTTAAAGAAAAAGAATAGGAGGTGGGAGAGAAAAAGATTGACTGGACCGCGTTAGAGAACGAAGATAATACACGAGTCCCAGGTACTGGTCTTGGGGATAAAGCCAAAGCATTGCCCGAACTGTTAATACAAGTCTTGCCAAGATTATTAGCCACGAAAAAGGAAGATTGGGATGCCATCTCAGCCTGTAAACAGAAACAAGACGAAGACACTAGTGATTTTTATTCCAGATTTGAGAAATGTTTCATTATTAATAGCGGTTTGAAAACAAGTAGTGAGTCGTATCCACATCTTTTTGTTACCAAACTAGTTGAGAATTCTTTACCACAAGTTAAAAATCGAGTATTGAAAGTCGAGAGTACCTGGCAAGCTAATACTCCGTCCCAAATGCTCCAGATGTTACAGTATCACCAGAACAGAATCAGGGAAGAGCAAGAACACGAAAGAAGACGTATGAAAGATACGAAAATGAAAGTACTAGTTGCACAGTCTGTTCCAGCAGATAGTCAGAAGAGGGGTACGAATCAAACTAGTCATTCTGCAGCTCCCGTTAAAGGGACATGCAATTACTGTAAACAGCCAGGTCATTATATAAACGAATGTGCAGTTCTGAAACACAACATAGCTACAGGTAAGACGAAAGAGAGACCGCGTCCTCCTAGACAAGAACATGTTCCGCAAAATTCGCAGCAACCACCGCAGAACGCACAACAGACAGTTACAGTACCGCAGCCTATAGCTGCCACACAACACGTTACACAGCAGATGTACCAGTACGCACAGCCAGATTATCCAGAATATCAGCAGTATTCATGAAACAGCCTAGAGAGGGAGGTTGGCTTGCCTCTCATCGAGATTCCTGTAGATCAAGAGGGTCCCTATGTACACAGTCAAGTATTAGGGAAAGACAGAAAGTTTCTGATTGATACAGGGGCAAGTAGGACTACCATCAGTCATGACGAGGTTCCAGGGGCTCCACTCTCAGGCTCAAGAAATGTTTCCCTGGGATTTTCAGGAAAGCCTATTGTTAATGAAATATCGAAACCAGTTTCCCTAGAAGTTGGTCCATTGTCCCGAACTACAGACTTGTTACTTACGAAATCATGTCCTGAAAATTTACTTGGTATTAAAACATTGAAAGAGTTAGGTGCCGTTATATGCTGTTCCCCGGAAGGAGTGAGATTGTTTTTACGTGATTTTAAAGGTCATTATGTGTTACGTGATTTTGATCCAAGATTACTGAATATACCACAGCATTTATGGGCGCAAGGTCCAACTGATGTAGGTTGTATGCACATTACACCATATCGTGTTACTCTGAAACAAGGTGTTGTATTACCACGAATCCGACAGTACAAATTGCCACCTGAGGCTGTAGCAGCCTTATCGAAAATTATTGACGAGCTCATAGCTCAAGGAGTAGTTGTAGAAACTGACTCCAATGTATGTAATTCTCCTATCATTCCGATTCTTAAACGTACTGATCCAAATGCACCTCCAGTTTATCGATTAGTGATTGACCTCCGAGAACTCAATAAATGTATCATACCCCAGTACCCAGTGGTTCCAGATATCTCATCCCTATTGACTGCCATTGATTCTGAAGCTACGTTCTTTACTGTTATTGATCTCAAGAACGCATTCTTTAGTGTCCCCATTCATCCAGACAGCCAGTTCCTTTTCGGATTCTGTTTAAATGGAAGAAGCTATAAATTCACACGTGCTCCTCAAGGTTTCACAGAAAGTCCTAGTATTTACAGTCAAGCACTTAAACGTCAACTAGACAGTATTCACATGCCAACTGACACTGCCCTGCTCCAGTATGTCGATGATTTATTGATCACAGCCCGTACAGAACGTGACTGCGAACGTGCGTCACTGACAGTCTTGTATTTCCTGGCAGAGATGGGACACAAGGTGTCCCCTTCGAAACTGCAATTCTGTGTCCAGCAAGTGGTATACCTTGGACACTTGCTGTCCAAGAGGGGTAGACAGTTGACACCTGACCGTATTCAGTTAATAGCACATCTTCCACAGCCCAAGACACAGAAGGAGGTACGAGCTTTTATCGGCCTCACTTCTTACTGCAGACAATGGATTCCTCAGTATGCATATCTAGCCAAACCACTGATACAGTTGACAACACAGGAGGCAGCCACATCGACTGTCCTCCCTTGGACCCAGGAACATACACTTGTTTTCAATGAGTTAAAGAAAGCTTTATGTAATGCACCTGTGTTAGCGACACCGAACTACAGTAAGCCTTTTACACTTTTTGTCACTGAACGTGATGGTACAGCATTATCTGTTCTCACGCAAGACCAAGCAGGACAACACAAGCCTTGTGCTTATTTTTCTAGCACATTAGATCCAGTAGCCCAGGCTCTGCCTGCGTGCCTCAAGTCAGTTGCAGCCACAGCTCTAGCTATCAGACAAAGTGATTCCATAGTGTGAGGACACTCCCTGACAGTACAAGTTCCACACTCCGTGGAAGTTCTTTTAAACCGAACACAGACTCAGCACTTGACAATTGCACGATTAACAGGATATGAACTGACTCTGTTTCAGCCACACATAGAAATCAGACGCTACAACATATTAAATCCTGCTACACTGTTACCCTCGATTACATCAAATCCTGCCACACACGACTGCGTGGAAGTTATTAACACCATGACAAAGCCAAGACAAGACTTGACGGACATTGCATTACCTGATCCAGACCTGACACTTTACGTGGATGGTTCATGTATGAGAACAAGTACAGGAGAGTTAGTAGCCGCGTATGCAGTGACTACTGAAACTGAAGTTATAGAAACACATCGTATTGATACCCTGTCTGCTCAAGCAGCAGAGCTTATCGCTCTGACCCAAGCCTGCATACGAGCCAAGAACCTGAAAGTAAACATATATACAGATTCACGTTATGCATTCGGAGTCGTACACGACTTTGGAGTCCTCTGGCAAGAAAGAGGTTTCATGACCTCTCATGGAGCCAAGATTCAGCATGGCCCCCTCATTCAAGCTCTGTTAGAAGCAATACATTTACCGACAGCTATTGCCATTATGAAGTGCAAAGCACATACGAAAGCCACTGACACTATTTCCCAAGGTAACGATCTAGCAGATCGAACAGCCAAGCTTACAGCTCAGACTCCAGACATTCCAGTTAACACGACACAGACAGAAGTTCCAGTCCAGACGACTTGTATGACAGTTAAGGACCCTACACAAGACGTACTAGACATCCAGACACATGCTACCCCAGACGAGATCAAGAAATGGTCTGAACAAGGAGGGGTCCAGACAGATCAGGGATGGTTGACGAAGGGAAAAGCCACATGGTTTCTCCCCGACTCTATGGTTCAAGTCATTATTAATACAGCACATAGTCCAGCACATCTAGGAGAAAAAGCTATGATAGACAGCATCCAGAACCTTTGGTTTAACAAGCATTTACGAGCAGCAGCAAAGCAGAAAGTACGTACCTGCATGATCTGTTGTCAGTTCAATCCAGGAAAAGGTGTTCCGGTGGAACAAGGTGGATTCCATCCTCCTGACCACCCTTTTGAAGTCCTCCAGATGGATTATATTCAGATGGATCGATGTCGAGGTTTCAAGTATGTCCTCGTAGTTGTATGCGCTTTGTCCAGATGGACAGAAGCATATCCAGTCCCAGATTATACTGCCGCGACCACTGCCAGGCAGTTGGTTCGTGAGTTTTTCCCCCGCTATGGTTTGCCCAGGGTCGTGTATTCAGACAACGGACAGCCATTCTCATCCGAACTCATGAAACAAGTATCTCTTCTGTTAGGGTACCAGTGGAAGTTCCACTGCGTATGACACCCCGAGGCAGCTGGCCTCGTCGAGAGACACAATCAGACTCTGAAAATACGTATTGCAAAGGTCTGTGCCGAGAAAGGTGTAGATTGGATGGTAGCACTGCCAGTCGCCCTTTTTTATATGAGAATGGTCGCTCACTCCCGTTCAGGTCTGTCACCGTATGAAGTTGTATTCGGCCGTCCCCCGAACATGTGGGGTACACCTATGCCACGTAAAATTACCGATGTTGACAGTAATATGCTGACAGATTACCTAGCTTCCTTGATGTCTGCACTACTCTCTTGTCGTTCACAGGTCGCGGCTGCCTTTCCAGACAATACCCAAGTGAAACCGCACGAGGTCATTCCAGGCGACCTCGTCCTCGTTAGGAATTTTGATCGTTCAAGCCCGCTGGAGCCCCGCTGGAAAGAGCCGAAACTTGTTCTGATGACCACAAGGACCGCTGTGAAACTGGAGGGCCGCAAGGGGTGGCTACACTCCAGCCACATCAAGCGTTTCCATGGACTCCGTCCAAAGACTTTTCTCAAGGACTGCCCCGATACTGACTCTAAACTTCCCCCGTTAGAGAAAACTCCGCAGCAGGAGTATAAAATCAAATTACGGTCTAGCAAGTCAGACAGTTTAATTGTTTAAGTCCCTCTCGGGTGAAGCGGTTAGACAGGTTCCTGACATGTATGAGATAGACCCACATAGTGAGAGAGTTAGACGAAACTCCAAGAAAATACGTTATTGTAAGAATCTGCGCAGCAGATGCGTTATTACGTTATTGTTTATGTTATTTCTGAGTCTTACGATCACATGCATAAGTTATGTTTTACATGTATTTTTTCCTCCTCTTGGTTCGCATGTACATCTTTCCTCTAATGATACAGTAGAGCACACTTTTAGTGAACTACCTCCTCACGAGTTGTCCTATCGACTTACCAATGCGCAACAATACTTTTATACGTATGTTACACTATTCACACCAGACCAGCAATGCCACTAATTGTTGGGTGTGTGGTCGACTCCCCCCTTTCCAGACACCGAAGGGAGTTCTGCCACTTTTTCCCTATCCGTTTTCACACAATGGTTCGTGTGGAGCATGGTTTACGATAACCTCATCCTTAGACGATAAGTCCCTTCTGAATAGAACATGTTTCCCAGACAAGGAAGGTCTTTCCCATAGGACAGGGTTAGATCTAGAAAATGAAGTATACGATCTAGGTAATTTCTCCTCGAATTTCATGGTTTTGAATGTTCAGTCTGAGACTTCTCCAGACTTGCCTTCTATTACAGTTCTACCAGTGAAAGGTGAGTTATTGTCAGAAAGAATGGTTCAGTACATCTAGGACACAGTGATTGTAATACTGTGGTCGAGTATAGTGACAGTGGGAAATCTACTTTCAAAGCCTCACGTCATTCTTATTTTGTATGTGGTCAGACCGCATATGTACGTCTGCCCCTAGATTGGGATGGAACATGTTACATTGCCTTCCTACTGCCACCAGTTTTCCTAGCCCCATCTGATTATCACAGAAATACACATCTAGTACACATCAGACATAGAAGGGAGATCGAGTCCCCAATTGTCGATCAGACTGAAACTGCCTTAGAACAGTATACAGATTTCAATAAAGGTTTCTTTTTTTTCATAGGACCTGTCCAGAATAGTAAGCTAATACGTAGGTTAATCAGAACCCTTGAAGCAGTAGTGAATGAGACTACTTCTGCCCTAGGTAACTTAACAGAAGAGCAATCTGCTATGAGATTTGTCGTTCTTCAGAACCGCCTTGTTCTTGACGTCATACTGGCCGATAGGGGCGGAGCTTGTAGAGTCATCGGATCTAGTTGTTGCGTTTTCATTCCTAATAACGCACCGTCTGTTTATTCAGCAATAACAAGGCTTCATAAAATAGCCCATCAGTTACACCAGAATCCAGGCACCTGGACATGGTCCGGTTGGCTCTGGAATATAATATCTGCCTGGGGATGGAAAGTACTGTCATTCCTAGGAATAGTAGTAATGATCATATTCAGTTGTTGTCTCTGTTTACAATGTGGCCCTGCGATTTGCGGCTTGTGCGCTACCTCTTGTATTCCAAGTCCAAAGTCCCATTCCCAGAAGATAAGAGACGAGCAAATGATGCTGTATGAACAGATAGATGGTATCATGAATATTGATGTTTCATGAAGGAAACGTAGGGAACAAGGAGGGAATGAGGAAAATTGAATTTTGCCCTGTCATGTGTCCCTACGTGTTCCCCATTATATGTTATATGTGCATGAGGTACTTGGGGCCCAGGTTGTGGAGAGACTTGTGTGCGTGGGTGAGGAGTCTGAATGTGATCCTCTTGTTGACGGGGAGCCAGTGCAGGTTCCTCAGGTGGCTGGAGATGTGGCTGCGTCGAGGGATGTTCAGGATGAGTCGGGCGGATGCGTTCTGGATTCATTGTAGTCTTTTCTGAAGCTTGGCTGTGGTTCCGGCATAGAGGGTGTTTCCGTAGTCCAGCCGGTAGTGACAAGGGCCTGGGTGACCGTCTTCCTGGTTTCGATCGGGATCCATCGGAAGATCTTGCGGAGCATGCGGAGGGTGTGAAAGCATGAAGAGGAGACGGCGTTGACTTGTCTTGTCATCGAGAGGGAGGAGTCCAGGATGAAGCCCAGGTTGCGTGCGTGGTCTGTCGGCTTGGGAGCGGTGCCCAGGGCTGGGGGCCACCAGGAGTCGTCCCAGGCGGAGAGTGATGGTCCAAGGATGAGGACTTCCGTCTTGTCTGAGTTCAGTTTCAAGCGGCTGTTCTTCATCAACTCGGCGACGTCTTTCATCCCTTCGTGGAGGCTGGTTCTGGCGGTGTCGGGGTCTCTGGTGAGGGAGAGGATCAGCTGGGTGTCGTCGGCGTAGGAGATGATGTTGAGGTTGTGTTGGCGTGCGATGGCTGCGAGAGGTCTCATGTAGACGTTGAAGAGGGTGGGGCTGAGTGATGATCCTTGCGGGACGCCGCAGATGACTTCGTAGCTTCGGAACGGAACGGGGGGAGGCGGACTCTCTGTATTCTTCCGGCGAGGAACGAGATGATCCACTTCAATGCCTTCTCTTGGATGCCGGTGTTGCTGAGGCGTTGGACTAGGGTGCGGTGGCAGACAGTGTCGAACGCGGCGGAGAGGTCCAGGAGGATGAGTGCCGCTGTTTCCCCGTTGTCGAGAAGGGCTCGGATGTCGTCGGTGGCTGCGATGAGGGCGGTCTCGGTGCTGTGGTTGGCTCTGAAACCGGACTGCGAGGGGTCGAGGGATCCATTAGTCTCGAGGAAGGCGGCAAGCTGTCTGTTGGCGATCTTCTCGATGACTTTGGCAGGAAAAGGGAGGAGCGAGATGGGGCGGAAGTTTTTGAGGTCGGTGGGGTCCGCTGTTGGTTTCTTCAGTAGGGCGCTGAGCTCGGCGTGCTTCCAGCTCTCAGGGAAGGTGGCGGTGTCGAAGGAGGTGTTGATGACGTCTCGGAGTTGGGGTGCGATGGTGGAGTCGGCCTTGTTAAAGACGTGGTGGGGGCAGGGGTCAGTCGGAGAACCGGAGTGGATGGTGTTCATCGTGCGGGCTGTGTCTTCGGTGGTCACTCCGGTCCAGGTGCGGAGGGTCGTGGTGGGGTGCGTTGGTTCGACGGTTGGGTGCGGGGATGGTGTGCCGAAGCTGTCGTGGATATCGGCAATCTTGCGGTGGAAGAACGAGGCGAGGGAGTCGCAGAGATCTTGTGAGGGGGTGATGTCGTTGTTGCCGGTGCTGGGGTTGGAGAACTCCTTGACGATCCCGAAGAGTTCCTTGCTGTCGTGGGCGTTGTTGTCCAGTCGCTCCTTCAGTGATTTCTTCTTTGTGGCGCGGATGAGCTGGTGGTGCTTGCGAGTCGCGTGTTTGAGGGCGGTCATGTTGTCAGTGGTCCGGTCGAGGAGCCAGGCTTTCTCGAGGGTGCGGCAGGTCTTTCTGGAGTGCTTGAGTTCGTCGGTGAACCAGGGGGCCTTCTTGCCTCTGGGTTTGCTGGGAGGGTTCTTCAGTGGTGCCAGGTCGTCGGCGCAGGCTGTCAGCCATTGCGTGAAGTTGCGGGCTGCTTCGTTGGGGTCCGGTGTGCTGGCAGGTGGGTTCTGGCTGAGGGAGGTGGTGAGCTGGTCGGCGGTGATCTTGCTCCAGCTTCTGTGGGGAACCTGTTGCGGGTGGTGGTGGGTGGTGGTTTTCCTGAAGCTGAAGTGGACGCAGCTGTGGTCGGTCCAGTGAAGTCCGGTGGAGTGGCTGAAGGTGATGTGCTTGCTGGATGAGAAGACGGGGTCAAGCGTGTGGCCGGCGTAGTGGGTGGGAGTGTTGACCAGTTGCTTGAGTCCGAGGTTGGCGAGGTTGTCCAGCAGGGTGACGGTGTTGCGGTCCTTGTTGTTCTCCAGGTGGAAGTTGAGATCCCCTAGGATGATGTAGTCGGCGGAGGGGAGGGCGTGTGGGCTGATGAAGTCCGTGAAGTCTTCGCTGAATTGTGTGCGTGGTCCCGGGGGTCTGTAGATGAGGGTGCCTCTGAGGGTCGTCTTTGGGTCGGTGTGGATCTGGAAGTGGAGGTGTTCGGCGGCGGTGAAGGTGTCGTCGGCGTCGGTCGTGATGCGGATGGTGTTCTTGTGAACGATGGCGATGCCTCCTCCGGTCTGGTTGACGCGGTCCCTCCTGATGATCTTGTATCCATCGGGGATGGCGATGGCGATGTCGGGCGCTGATGAGGCGTTCATCCAAGTTTCAGTGAGGAAGGCGACGTCTGGTGATGTAGTGTCGAGCAGGTTCCAGAGTTCGACGGCGTGTCTGTGGATGGAACGGGTGTTGAGCAGGATGCACTTGAGGTGATTGTTGCTGGTGCTTGGCTTGGCGGGTGCGGTGCAGGTTCGGAGGCAGGTGAACTTGCAGGTAGTGCAGGCGAAGGGTCCGTGGAAGCGCTTGGGGGCGGCTCGGCAGCATGCGGGGTTCCGGCCGACGTTGAGTGCGTTGAGTGTGGCGTCGTCGTAGGTCCTTCGGTTCGTCTTGTGTCGGTGGGGGCCAGGGGTCCTGGTGCTGGGCGCGGTCCAGGCGCAGACGGGCTTACCTTTGGCGCGCCTTCGGCGCACAATCGGCGCGCCCGCTGCTCGTGACTGCTGCGCGTACGCGTGGTCGCCATATATGGCCAAGTGGGAGGGAGGGAGGGGGGGGCAGCTGGGAGCGGGGAGGGCACAGAACGAAAAGGGGGCGTGTCTGTTAGGACGGCGGCGGGAAGCGGGGAGCGGGGCGGGCAGGCACAGGGGGACAGGAGGACAATAAACACTTAAAAACACCAACGTGCAGGGAACAACAGTCACGAATGTGCAGGCAAATTAATAGAAAGGAACAAAACAAAAATATTAAGCCACACGCAAAACGGCGAGAACAGCGAGGCAGGCAGGCACAACGAGGGCAGTAGCGAGGGAGGGGCACACACACAGCTGGTGGCCGTGCGACGCGGGGGTGTCCTGAGAGCAGACTTCCAAACGGGATTCCGTCCGGGCAGAGGCACAGAATCTGCCCTCCTTGCCATCGGGGATGACCTAAAGAATACAGTAGACCTCAATGGGGTTGCTGAACTACTCCTCTTGAACCTCTCGGCTGCCTTTGACACGGTCGACCATGACACTCTGAAACAAAGACTCTATGAAACCGGTATAGAGGGGACTGCTCTAGACTGGATCGCGTCCTACCTTCGTAACAGAACTAATGTCATCCACACCCCACTTTTCTCATCCAAACCGTACTCCACAAAAGCAGGGGTCCCTCAAGACTCTATCATCTCACCCATGCTTTTCAACATCTTCATAAAGTCATTACCAGTATTGATCAATTAATTTCACCTCACATGCTATAACTATGCAGAAGACACACAAATACTCCTTCAACTAAAGTTCCCCAAAGACACTGGAAAATCCCCAATGTTCAGTTGTCTCAGAGCTGTGGATCAGTGGATGACTTGGAGCCATCTCAAATTGAACGCTTCCAAAAACGGAAATACTCACATGTGGCGATTTGAAACATTATGACCCGCTTTCCTCCTGGCCTGATGAACTGGGATCACCGCCTAAAGTATCAAAGGAAGTTAGAAACCTCGGAATTACCATGGACTCCAAGCTATCAATGAATCCCCAAGTGGACAAACTAGCAAGATCAAGCTTTGTCACTATAACAACACTGCAACGAATGTTCCCTCATTTGGGATTTCCACACAAGGTCCAAACGACCATCTCCCTTGTTCTGTCCAAACTCAATTACGCCAATAGCCTCTACCAGGGATCACATTTAACAACCATCAAAAGACTACAACAGATACAGAACTCAGCTGCCAGACTACTCTTGCATATCAAACCGGGAGACCACATCTCACCTATCTTGAAAGTCCTGCATTGGTTACCGGTTGCCAGAAGATCCACGTTCAAGCTACTTTGTATCACCCACAAAGCACTATATGGAATGGGACCGCTCTTCATCAGGAATAAAATCACCAAACACATTCAACAAAGGAACATCTGCTCTAAAGGGGCATTGTGCCTCAAAATCCCAAGATACCAGCAAAAAACATGGGTGGCACATCCTTCTCTGTTCAAGCAGCCAAACTATGGAACCCTTTACCCCCCTAACATAAGATCCACTGACAATCACCTTATCTTGAGAAAACTACTCAAGAATTTGCTCTTCCCCACCGAAGCACTATACGCAAAGAGAAATTTACAGCATATCCCTCTGTATATAAGCATTTATCTCACTATAGATTTGTACCTATCTTTGTGTATTGCGTTGTATAAACATGTAGAATAATTATGTTGTTAATAAGAAATTGTAAAAAAAATTAAAAATCATCTTTGGTCTACATGTACTTTCTTCCATTGTGCATCTATGTACCTTCCATGTACTTCTATTCTATTATTATTATTATTCTATTAAAATTATTTGTACCGCGCACTATCACCGTAGGTTTCTTGGCGCTCAAAAACAATAAACGGTGACCTGAGAAGGGGAGTTAGTCGAAAGCAGCTTGAAAAAGCAAAGTTTTTAAAGATTTTCGAAACAGCTCATATTTAGGGCAGAGACGGAGAAAAGGCGGCAAGGAGTTCCAGGTCGATGGGGCCAGGACCGAGAAACTCAGACCACCATGTTTTTTCCTTTTATATCGGGGGACATCCAGAAGATTGAGTGACGCAGAGCGGAGAGCTCGAGAAGGGATGTGACGAGACAGAGTTGAGGATATGAACAAAGGGGCTGCGTTCGAAAGTGCCTTAAAAGTGGTGCATGCCAGTTTGAAAGTGCAGCGCTTCGAAACGGGGAGCCAGTGAAGAGTACGGAGAAGGGGGGTGACATGTTCATATTTGGGCAGACAGAAAATCAACCGGGCGGCCTGATTCTGCACCAGCTGAAGTCGGTGGAGGTGACAGGCGGGGATTCCAGCGTACAGAATATTGGCATAGTCAAGCCTGGAAGTTATGAGCGCGATGACTACTTGAATTAATGCTTCTTTAGTAAGGAACCGACTGATCTTACGAATTCGCCTAAGGTGAAAAAAGCAGGCAGATGTCACTGCGTTAATGTGCGGCTTCATGGACAGATCATCGGAGATGATCACCCCCAGGCTTTTAACAGAGCTCACCGGAGTGGGTGCTAACCCCAAAGTGGTGGGCCAGAAGGTGGCATTCCAAGGATGCGAGGGTCCTCCTACCAGGACGAGCTCTGTTTTTGTAGGATTTAACTTTAAATGACTATGATACATCCACTCCGCAATGGACAGCATAGTGGACTGAAAATCAATACGGGAAGACGGATGAGAAGTGATGGGGAAAATTAACTGAAGATCGTCAGCATAATTAAGAATTGTGACTGGGGCATTTCGAAGGGAGGCTAAAAGTGGTTGGAGATACAAATTAAACAGGAGAGGGGAAAGTGCAGAGCCCTGGGGGACACCACAGGGAAGGGAAGTGTAAGAAGCAGAAAAAGTGGAAAGATGTACAGATTGAGAACGCTGATGAAGGAAAGATCTGAGCCAGTCAAGGGCCACTCCCTGGATACCAGCGTTATGGACACGGTCGATCAAGATAGTATGATCGACCGTGTCAAATGCCGCTGAGAGATCCAGTAGGACAAGGGCTTGAAAGATGTTGTTATCAGCACCTTTCCTGAGGGTGTCCATAACTGCTACTATGACCGCCTCGGTGGAGTGGAGGGGTCTAAATCCTGCTTGTTGAGGATCTAAGAAAGAGGATTTCTCTACAAACGAGCTCAAGCAGCGGGTGACATAAGTCTCCAAGATCTTTCCTAAATATGGGAGGAGGGAGATAGGTCTGTAATTACTGAGTAAGGTAGGGTCAGCATTTGTTTTTTTTAGAATAGGTAGGACTGCAGCTTGCTTGAAAGAAGATGGAACCTCCCCAGTAGCAAGAGAGTTGTTTAACAATGCTAGTGGGGGACCTGGGCATGCTAGAAAAGCTTCTTTCAAGACTTGCGGAGGACAGCAGTCACTGGGGCGCCAGAGCTGACTTTGTGGAGAAGAGAGACAAACTCTTGATGCGATATGGGTGGAAACTCCGTCAAGGTACTAGTGTTGGTAGGGGGAAGAGGAGGAGAAGTGGGAGAGGCCGGAATCGGTATGTTATTTTTAATTATTGTTATTTTCTCTGAAAAATAGGCATTGAGCGAGTCACAGAGTGTTTGGGTAGGTAAAGGTTGAGGGGTGACTCTGTCTGGGCGGGAAAGCTCATTCACAATTGAGAAGATATCCTTCGATTTATTGTTGGACTTCAAAATCTTTTGAGAGAAAAATGCCGTCTTGGCTGCTAGGATGGATACCTTATAGGATTTTAAAGTCTCCATGTAAACGAGCTTAAGCTGAGGATCATAGTGGCGCCGCCATCGGCGCTCCGATTGCCGGAGCGCAAGTTTGGCTGCTTTAAGTTGGTCAGAAAACCAACATTGAGCGTCATGGGGGCGCTTGGTTTTTATTTTCTTAAAAGGGGCTACTTTATCGCTGGCCTGGCGTAGCCAGTCATTAAGATTGTCAGCCTGGTTCTCAAGTGAAGTTTGCAACTCCGGAGCAGTAGAAACCAGTGACTCGTGAAAGTCAAGCAGGTTGGCCCTTTTCCAATTGCGAGCCGAAAGATTTTTAATGCGATGTGGAAGGCACAAAGTGTGAAGGGGTAAATAAAACGAAATGAGATAATGGTCTGACCAGGAGCAAGGAACAACTGAAGGAGGGGAGATGTCTAAGTTAGAAGTCCAAACTTGGTCAAGGATATGACCCAACCGATGAGTGGGGGTATTGATGTGTTGAGAAAGATTCATAGTTTTTAGAAGTTCGGAGAATTCAACTGACGTGTTGCTTTCGTGGGCATCGGATGGCCAATAATTAAAATCACCGATAACCAAGATGTTGGCGTGGTTAATTAGAAGCGGAGCGATGGCATCGCTAAAGAGTTGGGGAAACAGAGGCATATGGTGGGGGGGCCTATAAGCAAGAACACAAATGAAGGACGATTTAGGGGAAATAAATTTTATTGCCAAGTAGTCGATTTTAGGGATGGGGATTACCGTGATCTCGGAAAAAGTATATTCGGAGCGGATTATTGCCGCTACCCCGCCACCTATCTTCCCAGCAGGTCGGTTGGCGTGTATAATGTAATATCCCATAGGGATAGCTGCCAAGATGTCGGGGGCAGAATCTTCATTGATCCAAGTTTCTGTTAACAGAAGGACATCAATTGAACTCTGATGCAATAATTGAAAGAGCTCAAGCTGATGACGAATAAGGGAACGGGTATTGAGGTAATAAATCGATAGGGACGAGGATATCTGGGGAGCCAGGGGGGAAGGGTCAAGGGAGCAAACCTGTTCCAAGGAATCTGATGGAACCAGGATATCGCATGCCAGAGCCGCTTTAACGGCACAGGCAGGAATGGGTCCAGATGATTTGAGTCTCATGAGGTCGTCCGAGGAATAAGAGTAAAAATGGGCATTACGACGAGGCCCTGGGCCCGGTCGGCCGCGGACGGGCGCAGACGGGCTTGACTTAAGCGCGACTTCGGCGCGAAGTCGGCGCTCCCGCTGCGCTCGTCCGCTGCGCTTCCTCCATGCCGTCATTAAGTACTGGAGGGGGAGGGAGTACTAGACCGCTAACCTGCGGGGCTTCTGTGCAGGGCGGAAGTGGTGTCACAAACACGAAGTGACTGCTCCTCGGACTGACCCTCCGCGCAAACGGCACAAGCCGGGGCGGAACGGGGCCACGAGGGGAGTAGGAACAGGTAAGAGTGACTGTGGCAGGCTACAGATGCAATGTGCAAAATACAATTTTTAAAAATGAAGTCTGCGTGCTATTAAAATCAGCAACAGAGTCAAAGTGCAAATATACAATTTTTAAAATGCAATATAGTGCGTGCTATTAGGTCAGCAGCAAGATTTACGACAGCCTGCTACCACAGCCTAGGTCGCCGTGTATGTCAATGAGGCCGGGAGCAAAGAGGAAGTTAAATAACCAAAGGGCTCGGCAGCACTAGACCGCTAACCTGCGGGGCTTCTGTGCAGGGCGGAAGTGGTGTCACGAACACGAAGTGACTGCTCCTCGGACTGACCCTCCGGGCAAACGGCACAAGCCGGGGCGGAACGGGGCCACGAGGGGAGTAGGAACAGGTAAGAGTGACTGTGGCAGGCTACAGATGCAATGTGCAAAATACAATTTTTAAAAATGAAGTCTGCGTGCTATTAAAATCAGCAACAGAGTCAAAGTGCAAATATACAATTTTTAAAATGCAATATAGTGCGTGCTATTAGGTCAGCAGCAAGATTTACGACAGCCTGCTACCACAGCCTAGGTCGCCGTGTATGTCAATGAGGCCGGGAGCAAAGAGGAAGTTAAATAACCAAAGGGCTCGGCAGCACTAGACCGCTAACCTGCGGGGCTTCTGTGCAGGGCGGAAGTGGTGTCACGAACACGAAGTGACTGCTCCTCGGACTGACCCTCCGCGCAAACGGCTCAAGCCGGGGCGGAACGGGGCCACGAGGGGAGTAGGAACAGGTAAGAGTGACTGTGGCAGGCTACAGATGCAATGTGCAAAATACAATTTTTAAAAATGAAGTCTGCGTGCTATTAAAATCAGCAACAGAGTCAAAGTGCAAATATACAATTTTTAAAATGCAATATAGTGCGTGCTATTAGGTCAGCAGCAAGATTTACGACAGCCTGCTACCACAGCCTAGGTCGCCGTGTATGTCAATGAGGCCGGGAGCAAAGAGGAAGTTAAATAACCAAAGGGCTCGCCAGCACTAGACCGCTAACCTGCGGGGCTTCTGTGCAGGGCGGAAGTGGTGTCACGAACACGAAGTGACTGCTCCTCGGACTGACCCTCCGCGCAAACGGCACAAGCCGGGGCGGAACGGGGCCACGAGGGGAGTAGGAACAGGTAAGAGTGACTGTGGCAGGCTACAGATGCAATGTGCAAAATACAATTTTTAAAAATGAAGTCTGCGTGCTATTAAAATCAGCAACAGAGTCAAAGTGCAAATATACAATTTTTAAAATGCAATATAGTGCGTGCTATTAGGTCAGCAGCAAGATTTACGACAGCCTGCTACCACAGCCTAGGTCGCCGTGTATGTCAATGAGGCCGGGAGCAAAGAGGAAGTTAAATAACCAAAGGGCTCGGCAGCACTAGACCGCTAACCTGCGGGGCTTCTGTGCAGGGCGGAAGTGGTGTCACGAACACGAAGTGACTGCTCCTCGGACTGACCCTCCGCGCAAACGGCACAAGCCGGGGCGGAACGGGGCCACGAGGGGAGTAGGAACAGGTAAGAGTGACTGTGGCAGGCTACAGATGCAATGTGCAAAATACAATTTTTAAAAATGAAGTCTGCGTGCTATTAAAATCAGCAACAGAGTCAAAGTGCAAATATACAATTTTTAAAATGCAATATAGTGCGTGCTATTAGGTCAGCAGCAAGATTTACGACAGCCTGCTACCACAGCCTAGGTCGCCGTGTATCTGTGTGTCAATTACTTTTCTCCTGAAAAATCATATCCATAATTAGTCACGAAATACATGTGCTATATACAATGTGAAACTGTTAACTTTGCATCGTGCTTTTAATAGTGCATCCATTCGAGTACTCATGCTCGCATTTTAAAAGTATTTTCTTGTATTCTCCTAACTTGTTTTTCCCTCATATACTGAAAGTTCAAACATGTTGAATTCTTCCCGCTTTCACATTGTATATAGCACATGTATTTCAGGACTAATTAGCTTTCAATGTTTTTTATGTGTTTCATCACAATGTATATACTTCTCGGAACTAATGATGTCTCAGGTTTATTATGCCAGCGTTAATGCACTATCATAATTCAGGCATCTGTCACACGTGACGGGAGCTTTCGTCTCCTTCTCCGGTAATCGGCGCATGGCCTTGCGAGTCTTTCAACTCTGGCCATTAGCACACGTCCTCAGTTACCTTTTCCCGCGGCCTCCGGTATTTAATTATCTTCCGGGCGGGGCCACGCTTGCAATTCATTTGTTGCTCAGACACCAAACTGTGAGGACCCCTGTCTTCAGGTAATTAACCACACAACTCGCGGCGTAATTGTAATGCTTTTACAGCCGGCTGCCTTTCCTTGCCAGCATGACTAAGCTTTCACACATTTACTTAACAGACCGCCGATCGCCTTGAACCGTGATTAATACACGGACCACAACGGCGCCCCCACCTTTACAACTATGCCCAGGCTTCATTCCTGAATAACACTGAGGTATGTCTGATCAGCATTGTAACCGACGTATACACTATCTTCGATGCCGGTCAAGTACTTAAGGCATTTTCTCCCCATTTTTCCTCCTTAGTTAATTAATCTCCTTGATGGTTACCCCAAATGGAATTTACTAGTGAAAACGACATGGCTTGATGAACATATCCCTTGGCTCCTCACCACGTGCGGAGGGTAAGCCTTACCTTTTTCAACCACGCGCACTGCTTCTTGATGCGCACCTTTTCATATTCAGCAACGGACCGGACCCAAGCTTTTATTCCCATTAGGCGATTTATCCACCTTCATCCAGGTTGGCCCACACCACCCCAGTCCTGAAGAAGATCCGCACGGCCGAGGTTGTGCCCTAAGTCGGATCGAAACATCAACGCTCTTGGATAGTCCTAGACTTACCCTTTTGTGTCCTCTATCATGCACATTTTTTATTTTATTCTGCAATTTTACATATGACTTAAATTGTGTACAAATACATGTGGAGCTAGGCTGCTTATGACGGTGAATGACAACCGATCATAGTGTTTTTGAGAATAATACGCATCTCTTGTTTTCTCCTATGTCACTGATTTCTTTCCTTCTTAACACTGAGCACTCCTCATCCTATTAGCATGTTCCCCCTTTTGGAGCAACCTTTACTTAACCGGTAATTCTTGAATATTACCTGTCTCCTGAATATTACTTGAGTATTCAACAGAAAAACTAGTAGATTAAATTACTTGGTGAACATATATTTTTTGCTCTGTTTTGTCTGTTTACCCTTATGTGTAACTGAGTTTTTGAAATGTACAAGCAGATATAAACCAGGCTTTCCTGTAGTACCATTCGTCTGTATACCAGGCTGTGTTGGGAGTGCAAGCGCCCCAATATTGAATAGACTGTCGATCCCCAGACTTAACCTCCTTCAGGGACATACACCAGACGAAACCCTGACCACTGAGGAAATTGACTTCATGATTGACTAGCTCACGTGCAACAAAACTCTTGGGATGCAAGGGTTCCCAGTAGACTTTTACTTCACCTACAGAGCAACCCTCACTCCAAACCTACTCCAAATGCACCAACAGGCCCAGCAAAAGGGCTCATTGCTGGGATCCCTAGGGGAGGCTATGATATTGGTACTGCCTAAGCCCAACAAGGACCCCCTGGAGCTACGCTCCTACTGGCCCCTGTACACCGACCACAATATTCACAGGAATGTCCTTGCAAACAGGTTGCTCCCCTGCCTCTCTACATTGGCACCAAGACCAGAATGGTTTCGTACCTGGGAGAAAAATGTGTCTAAACCTATGGCGCCTCTGCAGCTGATGGAAAAGAATCTTCAAGAATTTGCCTCCATAAACAACACTCTCACTAGATGTAGAGAAGGCCTTCGACACCCTGGAGTAGTTTTATTTATCAAAAGTGCTGATGTGCATGAAACTAGGTGCAGAAATACTGCACTGGATAAATCGCTGGCCCGCATCTGGACAAGCAGAAATCTCAGTTTCTTTTGAAGCATGTGGCAAAGATGCCCGCTGTCGATTACTTTCGCCCTAGTCATGGACCTGTTCGCTGGCTTGTTTCGTTCACAGGACCCAGCAGTCGGTATACCAAGTGGGCCAAATTGGGAGGTAATTTCACTGTATGCTGATGACACATTTGTCTACCTCAGGAATGTGTATGCTTATCCATCACAGGTGATCGAGGTTCTAGACGATTTTGGTAGGGATTCCGGACTGAGGCTAAATTGGACCAAATCTAGCTTATATCCCATGCGCAAACTCACAACTTAGAACAGGAAGTGCTGCCCCAATTAGCACTGGGGTGGCACCCTGACATATATTCAGGTACTTAGAGGTGAACTTACCACACGGACGAAAAACTGGTGATGTCCAATGTTTGCAGCTCCCTGTCGTTTTGGGGCTCCCTGCCACTATCGACCCATGGGTAGAGTGGCAGTTGCAAAAATGCTGTTAATACATTTATACTGCTTCTCGACCCCCCCAGTTTACCCGCCCCGGCTCTTCTTCAGGAAATTGGACTATGTTTCTGTTTTTATGGACTTAATCTGGGGAGCGGGCCACGAGAGAATTGCGCTTCGCAAACTATACTCTACCTGGATGGGTGGATGTACATTTAAAATCAATCAATCAAAGAAATTTGTAAAGCGCGCTACTCACCCGCTAGGATCTCAAGGTGCTGGGGGGGGGGGATCCGCTACTGCTCGAACAGCCAGGTCTTGAGTTGTTTCCTGAAGGAGAGATGGTCCTGGGTCAGCCGTAGGTGGGTGGGGAGGGAGTTCCATGTCTTGGCCGCCAGGTAGGAGAAGGATCTTCCTCCGGCGGTGGATTTGCGAATTCATGGGACGGAGGCGAGGCTGGCGGATCGGAGCTGGTGGGTGGGTGTGTAGAATGTGAGGCGGCTGTTGAGGTATTTCGGGCCCATGTCGTGGAGAGCCTTGTGTGCGTGGGTGAGGAGTCTGAACGTGATCCTCTTGCTGACGGGGAGCCAGTGCAGATATTTCAGATGGGCAGAGATGTGGCTGCGACGAGGGATGTCCAGGATGAGTCGGAAAAGACTAATAAAGAACTACAAACTACTGTGTGACTTGAAGATGATTATTTCTCAATACAGCCCTTGTTTGTTATCTCGTTACCGTTCTCACATTATCATCCGCAGTAGAGGAAATGGGGGCCTGGGGTGTCTGATCACAGAAACTCATTTGCATACACAGGGGGGTGAAATCCTGTTCACAAAGCACAACACAACTTGTTTATGTAAAAGTTTGTACATTGCCCAGGGATTGTGATTCACGTAACAGTGTGGGAATTGTATGCAGGAGCGAGCAGTCTTAGTTGCTGAGAAATGAATCTCTGACGGGTGCATCTTTAGCTCTTTCAACTGTTTGAGAGAAGGTGGCAGACTCAAATTCTGGGGGGCATAGATACCAACAGCTTCCCTCATAATCCTTGATTTTTGCATCTACAGTTGGTGCACATGCCACCTAAGAGAGTATTCTTTCCAGCTAGGTAGTGTGCTTTCTGGAGTCAGCCTGCTTTGCTTTTCCCACACTTTGGTCAGCAAATGTAAATGTGTCTTCTACTCAAGTGTTCTTAGCTCGCTTTTGGTAACGTGGCTTGAGCAGTATGGCCTAAGGGGCGCTCGAAGGTAAAGCAAAACAGTGGAAGTCACACATTTCAATACAGTTTATTAAAAATAGACAAGGAACTTAAAGATTCAAACCTAGTTTAGATCAAAAAGAATATTTAATAATTATTCAGAAGCAAAATCTAAAGGTGGGCTGTGATTTAAGCATTATTAATTAGCAAAAACAACTGTCAAAACCAAACAAAAAGGTAAATGAATAAAAAACAAGCAGTTCCACTAAATCAATCAGGAAGTCACCTACAAAATTGTAGCTGACTTTGGTAGCTATGCTCGAGAGGACAAAGATAAGTTTAGTCTCTGGTGATGATTAACACTGGAATTTGATGCAAGGTTTTTGGCTGAACCAGTCTCAGAAGGTGACGAGCTGCACAAAAGTGGCTTGAAGTGCAAAATTCCCACAGAGTAGAGTTGGGTCATCAAGTTGAACCTGAATCCACGGTCATCAAAATGTGGGAAACTTCAAGCAGTTACAACAGCTGCAAAGTCTTCGGAGCTTACAAGTTATGGAGATGGTTCAAGGTTGATGATAAGAGCCAAAGCATGGAACGTGGCAGGCCTGAGGCATGGTTAAGGGGATAGCAGGATCCATTTGAAACAAAAAGAAGATGGAAAGAGGCCACTTGTGTGGATCTTTGTAATACGAGGCCATGTCCCATTGGAACAGAAGTCATTAGGAGTATTTAGGGTGGAGCCAAGAAGGGTTTGCATATGGCTGACCTTGTTTGTAGTTACACAAAGACTAGAGAATGATGTGGCGGGATGTTGCAGAGATTAACTACCAGTCCATCCATCACCTTTAGTTTTTCTCAATAATAATCCCTATATGGTACAGACATGAACAGATGTTGGTCCCATAGAGACCTACGACAAAGGGACTCCTGCTGCAGCCCCCTGGTGAGGCTCATTAAGGCTGGAAACAGTTTGAGGTTACATGCATTCCAGACCCTTGGGGGCGTGGCCTCAAAGTTGAGGATCCAATGGACTTTGTGGGTCAGTCATTGCTTATAAACACGCAGTGAACAACACACTCTGAATGGAATGAGGCCACAAATAGTTACAATAGAATGAGGTTAATTCAAGCATTTCCATCCCACACTGTGTACTTTTCTCAGTAGACGGTTTGTTGGACAATCAATGGATTGATGTCTTTGTGGCTGCTTCATGTAAATGTTTTGCGATGCTGAAAGCTCCTCCTCAGGGTTGACAGTGAGCACCTTTTATTCTCCCACATTGTCTCTCCTATGTGGAAAGGTTACATTTACAACTGAAGTTTTTGTCACATTGAGAGCACGGGTCATTTTCTTTCACGTTGTGGGTTCTCTATTGTTGAATCAACCTGAATCTCCAGCAGACGCTTCCCAGGAATTTAGAACAATGACGAGGTTTTTTCCAGGTAAGTTCTCGCAGGTTGAGTGAGACCAGATTTCCAGCTGAAACGTTTCCAGCATTCAGAGAACTAAGATGGTTATTCCCCAGTGTGAGTTCTCTCATGTGTAGTGAGAGTTGCTTTATGACTGAAGCTTTTCTGGCATTCAGAGCACTGATACGGTTTATGCCCAGTGTGGGTTATTTCATGTACAGTAAGGCTGGATTTCCGACTGAAGCTTTTCGAGCATTCAGAGCACTGATAAGGTTTTTGTCCAGTGTGAGTTCTTTCATGCACAGTAAGGTTGGATTTGCAACTGAATCCTTTCCAGCATTCAGAGCACCGATACGGTTTTTGTCCAGTGTGGGTTCTCTCATGTCTAGTGAGACTTTCTTTCAATCTGAAGCTTTTTTGGCATTCAGAGCACTGATACGGTTTGAGCCCCGTGTGGGTTCCTTCATGCACAGTAAGGTTGGATTTCCAACTGAATCCTTTCCGGCATTCAGAGCACCGATATAGTTTTTGTCCAGTGTGGGTTTTCTCATGTCTAGTGAGACATTCTTTCAATCTGAAGCTTTTTTGGCATTCGGAACACTGATACAGTTTGAGCCCAGTGTGGGTTCTTTCATGCTTAGTAAGGTTGGATTTCTGACTGAATCCTTTCCGGCATTGAGAGCACTGATAAGGTTTTTGCCAAGTATGAGTTCTTTCATGGTGAGTGAGAATTATTTTATGACTGAAGCTTTTCTGACATTCAGAACCCTGATACGGTTTGAGCCCAGTATGGATTCTCTGATGTACAGTTAAACCCGATTTCTGATAGAAACGTTTTTGGCATTCAGAGCACTGATACGGTTTGAGCCCAGTATGGATTCTCTGATGTTGAGTTAAACCGAATTTGGAATAGAAACCTTTTTGGCATTCAGAACACTGATACGGTTTATGCCCAGTGTGGGTCCTTTCATGTTTAGTAAGGTGACCTTTCTGATTGAAGCTTTTACAGCATTCAGAGCACTGATACGGTTTATGCCCAGTGTGGGTTCTTTCATGTACAGTAAGGCTGCTTTTCTGACTGAAGCTTTTACAGCATTCAGAGCACTGATACGGTTTATGCCCAGTGTGGGTTCTTTCATGTACAGTTAGAATGGATTTGCTACTGAAGCTTTTACAGCATTCAGAGCACTGATAAGGTTTTTGTCCAGTGTGGGTTCTTTCATGTAAAGTGAGATTGTGTTTGCTACTGAATCTTTTACAGCATTCAGAGCACTGATAAGGTTTTTGTCCGGTGTGAGTTCTCTGATGTTTAATCAGACTACCACTAAAACTGAAGCTTTTTTGGCACGTGGAGCACTGATATGGTTTTTGTCCTGTGTGGGTTCTTGCGTGTATAGCGACACTAGATTTGTGGCTGAAGCTTTTCTGGCATTCTGGACACTGATAGGATTTTCGTCCAGAGCTAGTTTTCTCCTGTTTAGTGAGGTGGGATTGATGACTAAAGCTGTTCTCACAGTCATTGCTCTTATTCGAGTTGTTTGTTTCTCCAAGTTGGGTTTGTTCCTGGATACATGCCATCTTAAGACTGAATATGATTTTGGATTGTGTACTTGTTTATGTTACAACTCAGCATTAACTTCCTACCTTTAAAGGCACCGATCTAACTTGTCTTATTAACTTTCACTGAGGAGCCCCTTGTATTGATTAAGAGGCCTCACATGGATTCATTTTCTCCAAGTTATGCCCGGGTAAATTTTCTCTTGTTTAATTAGTCTCATTTAGTGATTCTAGTTTATCACATTTGATTTAGGAGTTTTAAAAGCACTGATAAGGTCTTTGGGCTTTAGTGTTTGCCTGGTATGTATGTTTGTTCATACAAGTAATGACAGATGATTAGGGCATGCCAGGGTGGTTTATGAATTATCAATAGTGTAACACTGGCCCCTTTTATACTCTCTGTGCCAGTATATGCTTTTTTGCTCAGTGGCTAAGACAGGTACATGATCCACTTTGAAGGTACAAGACACTTTGAAACCACTCGGATCAACCCAAGAGACAGAGTTGGTGGGGGAAAATCTTCCTATATTGGAAATGATAATCCAGCCTCTTTTCTGTAACGACATCTGAGAAAGAGTATTTACAATGACTTTTTTTAAAATAATCTTTTCTCTCCTCTCATCTCCAGGAGACAGAGACAAATGCTTGCACTTGTAAACTAAGGATATTAGTATTTTTGACAGTTCATCACATCACAACACGTCTACGGATGCTGATCTGTTGGGGAGGGTTTGGGTCTCCAAAGTATTTCTCATAAACCATCAAACAGAATTTGCAACACTGAGTTTTCTCAAGTGCACTGTGTGGGGATCAATTGTGGCCAATGTTCTCCTCAATCTCAGTTACTGGGACCTGGTAAACATTTATGGTCCTTTTACTTTAGGGATTTGACAACTTTCACATTCACCAGGTTCTTCCACTCCAACATCCTCACCATTCCTGGTACATAGAATGTGTTTCTTCTCAAGAGCTCGAGAATGTTATAACATTCCTTGAAATAATCCTTTTAGTTGTGTTTCACAAAATGTAAACCTTCTTTTTTCTGTTCATGCTTCAGTCACCTGTAGAAATGGAGTCATATATTGTAAATGAACAAAAAGAAAAAATATTTATGACCTTATACTTTGCACAAATAAAGTATTGACAAAAACAAGCTAGGAAATCAGTTGAGTAGCATTTCTGATAGTGGTTTAACAGCTCTGGGACACTGTGTAGATCGGGAGCTTCAGATCACTGGAACTCATGGATGTGAGAGCAAACATAAATAATATTTAAGAAAGAAACACATATATTGTGACACAGATTCTCAGAAGCAGCCAACACTATCAATTTACAATTTCTGTGTCAAAGGCTGGCATCATAATGTGATATTTGCAATACTTTTAATGAATACTCAGCTGTTATTTACTCCCCTGCCCACCTAGACTGTTCATCTATTCCTTTTTCCAGTGATCTAGGAAGGGACATTTTATTGAAGGAAGGAATTGGCCTTGTTGCACTCAGTGCTTTAAATGCTACTGTAGACTGAGACTGTGTCCAGTTAGCTCAGTGGAATTCTCTATTTCAAATTGTGCGGATGATAAGGACTTACTTTGTGGCCCAGAACTCATTACGCTCCTTTGACAGAACCCGGGCACAGCAACACCTGAAAAAGACAAAAAACAGCACAACAGTAAAGGAAACCAAAAAGGGTCAAGAAAAGAAAAACACAAAACAGAGGAAAGAGAAAAAAGGCTATCTTCCACTTCCACTACAGGAGTCCATCACAGGAAACTCTGCAGCAGATGCTTGTGAACCCATAAGTTACTTCTAAACAAAGTGCCCCCAAGGTCAGCAACACCGGCTGACCACCCTAAAGCAAGCCTTGTGTGCATGTGTGTCCACACATATGTACTGTGTCTTTTGCTTATAGTAGACAAGACAGAAAAGGGCAGGATGGGAGGACGTAAAGAGATGGAAGTCAGATCCAGAGAGAAAAGATGCCGGACAGAGGGAGGATAGTATAACGTGGTGTAGAGGAGGAGACAAATGTGACAATTGTTAAGGAACTGCTGGGCAAAACTGACCTAAAAAGGAACTGGACCTGCACTACACCCAAGCATGTTCCAGGAGGAATGTGGATCCATCAGGTGATTATCAGAAGTTTATTAACAACAAGAATAGTGCACAGAGGGAGTCAAATGTTGAAGTTGAAGAGAAACAACAGATCAAGAAAGGGAATAGAGAAAGAAGAAACAGGGGAAAAGGAAACTTAAGAGTAATAGGAATCCTTACCTGACAGTTATACTTTATTTTGTTCTTCCGAGGGTGGCAGCCACGCTGCACTGCCTGGTCATCCCAGAATACCTTGAAAGGAAGTAAAGAAATGGTTTTGCGTCAGACGACAATCACACTTCATCACATTTACAAATAACCGTCCTGAACTTCCAAAACAAAGAATGTCTTGTTCTCTGTAGGCCATTGTGAAGCAACTATGGTTAATGAATAAATACGTTTTGGGTTCAAGAGCCATGATCCTTTGCTGGAAAATGTCTCTGTGAATATAGAGTGCACCCACAGTCTCAGAGAACAAACCCTAACAACCCGGTCCACGTCTTCATAACCCCCATCTTTCCATTTACAGCCAGTGAAACTTGCAAATCAAAACAATCTGGTTTGCAAAGGTATGTTAATGTCCTTGTACATAATTCTGCCCCGTTCATAAATCAGTCAACCAGACTCTTAGATTTATACAAACCATGCTCTCGGAGGAACTGCAATTCATGCTCAAGCTGATGCAGAGTTCGAATGCTGAGCAATGGAAGCAACAAGGCATCAATGTGTTGGCGCTTTGTATTTATAAATTATCTGAAGGGATGATGCGGAGGGTCAGTGTCTAGTGAGCCCCATAAGACGGAATTCGGAATTGAACTTTCAGAAGACAAAGCTTAGAACATTGAAATGTTAAGATCCATTGAAGACAACGGAGCAGCAGCAGCCTATACAACCTGATATAGGCCCACTGCTCTCAACATTACAATGTCCTAATACACAGCCTCTGCCTCTCCAAAATATTTGGATTGGGCAGGAGAAGGCAGAAGATAGAGCCTGCAGCAGGTCACACAGGAGCCTCCCCCTTCCTCCTCCCGTAGCTTGCAGTGTCACTGGCATCTCGGAAGGAGGGGGGTTCTGCTCATCTCCTGCATCTCCCCGGCTCACGTGAATAATGAAAAGCAGTTTAGCCGAGCCCAGGGAGAACCAGGGGCTGACTTCCGCCTCCTTTAACAGCTATTGCTGTGAATGTTCAACAATTAACCACCGTGGTCCCGCATGCGGCTGTTAACCTTTGAACATTTACAGCAACAGCTGTTAAACAAAGGTTTCTGAGTACCTGAGGTGTTTCTACCCTCAAGGTCTTTGGGACTCCTTTGTTTTATTAATTAACACCATCTGCCCTCATAGGGCAAACAGTGTAACGGAATTATAGTCAGCTATAGCAGGCAATACTGCCCATTAAAGGACCGCTCCCTTGGTAAAGGCCCTTGCCTTTGGAGCTACAACAAGCTACAAAGTTATATTAAAGGTTTCAAATAATTACTGAAGGCAAAAGCATGGTTACTCAGTCAGAGAAATAATTATCATAATATTTGCAGGAGGATCACATATTGGTAACCTCTAAAGTATATCAAAAGCCAGAATCAGAAACAACTTTAGCTGTAAAGTCAATAGACAGACCACCACAATAAATGTGTGCTAAGAAATAAGAAAACTTTTTTTATAATATCAAATAGCAAACTGACATAGGACCTGCTTAGTTAGAAATCAAGGAAAAGTTCTTAAGTACAAAATCAGTAAGAGGAATGACATGTAGTCTGCCTTTAGGAAAAGTGTAAAATAAAACAATTCCAGCAAATATCCCAAACAAGTACATTTTATAAGTTTTTAGACTCAGAGAACACATTATTGACATGGCTCATGATGAGGTAAAATTGACAGCAATCAATGAATAGTCATGAAAACATGGCACAACAAAATGTAATGTAATAAACCACACCTACAAAATGAATAATTAATTGTGACTCTTCCCCAAAAAGCCACGAGTAATTTTACAAGGTGATTCGCTAACATAATAACTGGATCTTAATCACAGTTTAAGTTTGTGGCCATTCATCATTGACCCAATTTGTAGGGGAACATTTGCTGACAGCTTATTAGTTGTTTAGTAGAAATGCCTACAACTTGGACTCCTTTCCCAAGAGGGGTGGGTTGGGAGCTGCCGTCAGTCTGACTGTGGAATGGGAGGCACATTTATTGAATAAAATTAAAAGAGATGCTGGATTCCCATTTTCTTCTTCTACAAAAGGGTGACCGCTAGGACTGTACCAAGCATGCAACCCTTCTCCCGTCTCAGGCACTGTCATTGTGTCTGATTCAGTCCAGTAAAAACTCCTAGTGTAGATGCAAAATGTGGAAAATCCTTATTAATCACTAATGGAATTTGTTGAAATTCTGAATTTGTTGAGATTTTGGCGTTCTATTCTGCACTGGGCTGTGGGGCCATCGGGACTGAAGGCATGTTCCAATATATCTGCCTTTGATTCTGCATGCTCGGCACAGAGGCCAGTTGGGCTGGGACCATTGACTGAGACATCCCATTCGGTGCCATCTGATTCATGTTCCAGTTTCCCAGGTTCCTGCAAACATCGTAAGGACCGTGTCTTATTCTGCACACTATTAGTGTTTGAGGTATTTAAATTGCCACTGTTAGTAAAACCTATACCCTAAGCGGGGCCGCACTGGCCGTAACGGGCTTCCGGTGTTTCCCCAGGAGGCTGGAACAGTGGGGACCGATTGTTCAGTGCTGGTCACTGGGGGCTGGTTTTGCTGTGATGCTGCTTTATCACCCCCCCCAGCAACAAAAGAGGCAGGGAGCTGGTCCGTCAAAATTGTCAGGCCTGGTTTGGGTTCCCAGTCCAGCCCTGACCCAGAGGAACAACATTTCCTCCTTGCACATACTGAACATCATTATTCTGCACACCAACGCCGTGCATATCCAAATTCACACCAGCAACAAACCCAGAATCAAAACGAGAATACAATCCGTGAGAACCACTTTCGTCACCCGTTTGGAAACATTTTGTCTGAGCCGTCATTATTTTTATTTTGATCTTGTTCTGCTTAGTAATAAAATTGTAACTAGAGTACTTTGGTTACAACAAAGTCTCATCCAGAATGTTGGTCTGCAGCCCCTCACATTTTGCTGGATATGTGCACTAACCTCTGGATGCAACGCTAAATGATGCGTCCTCTTTCCCCCGGTCTTCGACTTTGCAATATTGTCTGTAAATCAGCAATAATCTCTTGTAATATATAATAAAATATTTTGAGGCGCTTCACTCTGTGGCTTTTCATTTGGCCAGTTTACAAACAACTTACACTCTTCCACAAATCTCTTGGGACAACAATTAATAAACTTAAACTCAGCTCTCGACCACCCCGCCTGGACGAACAGGTCTCATCTCCACTGCATCCCTCCAGGACAGGCCCCACCTTCTATGAACCACCCAAACACAGGACAGGCCTCACCTCATCTGCACCCCTGGACAGGCCTCTCCCCCTCTGCACCCCTGGACACCTCACCTCCTCTGCACCCCTGGACAGGCCTCACCTCCTCTGCACCCCTGGACAGGCCACACCTCCTCAGCACCCCTGGACATGCCTTACCTCATCTGCCCACCTGGACAGGCCTTATCTCTTCTGGACCCATGAACAGTCCTCACCTCCTCTGCACTCCTGGACAGGCATCACCTCATCTGCACCCCTAGACAGGCCTCTCCCCCTCTGCACCCCTGGACACAGGCCTCACCTCCTCTGCACCCCTGGACAGGCCTCACCTGCGCTGACCCCCTGAACAGACCTTTCCCCCCATGAACCCCTGGACAGGCCTCACCTCCTCTATGTCCCCCTGGACAGACCTCTCCTCCCCTGCACCCCTGGACAGGCCTCACCTCATCTTCACCCCTGGACAGACCTCCCTTCCTCTGCACCCCTGGACAGGCCTCACCTCCTCTGCACCCCTGGACAGACCTCTCTTCCTCTGCACCCCTGGACAGGCCTCACCTCCTCTGCACTCTGGACAGGCCTCGCCTCCTCTGCACCCCTGGACAGGCCTCACCTCCCCTGTTTCCCTAACAAGCCTCTCATCCTCTGCACCACCTGGGCAGGCCTCACCTCCTCTGCACTCTGGACAGGCCTTGCCTTCTCTGCACCCCTGGACAGGCCTCACCTCCTCTGTACCCTTGACAGGCCTCACCTCCTCTGTACCCCTGGACAGGCCTCACCTCCTCTGCACCCCTGGACAGGCCTCACCTCCTCTGCACCCCTGGACAGGCCTCACCTACTCTGCCCCCTGGACAGGCCTCTCCTCCTCTGCACCTCTGGACAGGCCTCACCTCCTCCGCTGACCCCCTGAACAGACCTTTACTCCTCTTCACCCCTGGACAGGCCTCACCTCCTCTATGTCCCCTGGACAGGCCTCTCCTCCCCTGCACCCCTGGACAGGCCTCACCTCATCTGCACCCCCGGACAGGCCTCTCTTCCTCTCCACACCTGGACAGGCCTCACCTCCTCTGCACCCCTGGACAGGCCTCTCTTCCTCTGCACCCCTGGACAGGCCTCTCTTCCTCTGCACCACTGGACAGGCCTCACCTCCTCTGCAGCCCTGGACAGGCCTCTCCTCCTCTGCACCCTGGACAGGCCTCACCTCCTCTGCACCCTGGACAGGCCTCGCCTCCTCTGCACCCCTGGACAGGCCTCACCTCCTCTGACCCCCTGAACAAGCCTCTAGTCCTCTGCACCCCTGGACAGGCCTCACCTCCTCTGCACTCTGGACAGGCCTCACCTCCTCTGCACCCTGGACAGGCCTCGTCTCCTCTGCACCCCTGGACAGGCCTCACCTCCTCTGACCCCCTGGACAGGCCTCGCCTCCTCTGCACCCCTGGACAGGCCTCACCTCCTCCGCACCTGTGGACAGGCCTCACCTCCTCTACACCCCTGGACAGGCCTCACCTCCTCTGCACTCCCCTGGACAGGCCTCTCCTCCTCTGCACCCCAGGACAGTCCTCACCTCCTCTGCACTCCCCTGGACAGGCCTCACCTCCTCTGCACCCCTGGACAAGCCTCTCCCCCTCTGCACCCCTGGACAGGCCTCACCTGCGCTGACCCCCTGAACAGACATTTCCTTCTCTGAACCCCTGGACAGGCCTCACCTCCTCTCTGTCCCCTGGACAGGCCTCTCCTCCCCTGTACCCCTGGACAGGCCTCACCTCGTCTGCGCCCCTGGACAGGCCTCTCTTCCTCTGCACCCCTGGACAGGCCTCACCTCCTCTGCACCCCTGGACAGGCCTCACCTCCTCTGCACTCTGGACAGGCCTCGCCTCCTCTGGACCCCTGGACAGGCCTCACCTCCCCTGTCCCTCTTACAAGCCTCTCATCCTCTGCACCCCTGGACAGGCCTCACCTCCTCTGCACTCTGGACAGGCCTCGCCTCCTCTACACCCCTGGACAGGCCTCGCCTCCTCTGCACCCCTTGACAGGACTCACCTCCTCTGCACCCCTGGACAGGCCTCACCTCCTCTGCACCCCTGGACTGGTCTCTCCTCCTCTGCACCTCTGGACAGGCCTCTCCTCCTCCGCTGACCCCCTGAACAGACCTTTACTCCTCTTCACCCCTGGACAGGCCTCACCTCCTCTATGTCCCCCTGGACAGGCCTCTCCTCCCCTGCACCCCTGGACAGGCCTCACCTCATCTGCACCCCTGGACAGGCCTCTCTTCCTCTGCACCCCTGGACAGGCCTCACCTCCTCTGCACCCCTGGACTGGCCTCTTTTCCTCTGCACCCCTGGACAGAACTCTCTTCCTCTGCACCCCTGGACAGGCCTCACCTCCTCTGCACCCCTGGACAGGCTTCTCCTCCTCTGCACCCCTGGACAGGCCTCACCTCCTCTGCACCCTGGACAGGCCTCGCCTCCTCTGCACCCCTGGACAGGCCTCAGCTCCTCTGACCCCCTGAACAAGCCTCTAGTCCGCTGCACCCCTGGACAGGCCTCCCCTCCTCTGCACTCTGGACAGGCCTCACCTCCTCTGCACCCTGGAAAGGCCTCGTCTCGTCTGCACCCCTGGACAGGCCTCACCTCCTCTGACCCCCTGGACAGGCCTCGCCTCCTCTGCACCCCTGGACAGGCCTCACCTCCTCTGCACCCGTGGACAGGCCTAACCTCCTCTAAACCCCTGGACAGGCCTCACCTCCTCTGCACTCCCCTGGACAGGCCTCTCCTCCTCTGCACCCCAGGACAGTCCTCTCCTCCTCTGCACCCCTGGACAGGCCTCACCTCCTCTGCACTCCCCTGGACATGCCTCACCTCCTCTGCACTCCCCTGGACAGGCCTCACCTCCTCTGCACCCCTGGACAAGCCTCTCCTCCTCTGCACCCCTGGACAGGCCTCACCTGCGCTGACCCCCTGAACAGAACTTTCCTCCTCTGAACCCCTGGACAGGCCTCACCTCCTCTATGTCCCCTGGACAGGCCTCTCCTCCCCTGCACCCCTGGACAGGCCTCACCTCGTCTGCACCCCTGGACAGGCCTCTCTTCCTCTGCACCCCTGGACAGGCCTCACCTCCTCTGCACCCCTGGACAGGCCTCACCCCCTCTGCACTCTGGACAGGCCTCGCCTCCTCTGGACCCCTGGACAGGCCTCACCTCCCCTGTCCCCCTTACAAGCCTCTCATCCTCTGCACCCCTGGACAGGCCTCACCTCCTCTGCACTCTGGACAGGCCTCGCCTCCTCTACACCCCTGGACAGGCCTCGCCTCCTCTGAACCCCTTGACAGGCCTCACCTCCTCTGCACCCCTGGACAGGCCTCACCTCCTCTGACCCCCTGAACAAGCCTCTAGTCCTCTGCACCCCTGGACAGGCCTCACCTCCTCTGCACCCCTGGACAGGTCTCTCCTCCTCTGCACCTCTGGACAGGCCTCTCCTCCTCTGCTGACCCCCTGAACAGACCTTTACTCCTCTTCACCCCTGGACAGGCCTCACCTCCTCTATGTCCTCCTGGACAGGTCTCTCCTCCCCTGCACCCCTGGACAGGCCTCACCTCATCTGCACCCCTGGACAGGCCTCTCTTCCTCTGCACACCTGGACAGGCCTCACCTCTTCTGCACCCCTGGACAGGCCTCACCTCCTCTGCACCCTGGACAGGCCTCGCCTCCTCTGCACCCCTGGACAGGCCTCAACTCCTCTGACCCCCTGAACAGGCCTCTAGTCCTCTGCACCCCTGGACAGGCCTCACCTCCTCTGCACTCTGGACAGGCCTCACCTCCTCTGCACCCTGGACAGGCCTCGTCTCCTCTGCACCCCTGTACAGGCCTCACCTCCTCTGACCCCCTGGACAGGCCTCGCCTCCTCTGCACCCCTGGACAGGCCTCACCTCCTCTGCACCCGTGGACAGGCCTCTCCTCCTCTGTACCCCTGGACAGGCCTCACCTCCTCTGCACTGCCCTGGACAGGCCTCTCCTCCTCTGCACCCCAGGACAGTCCTTTCCTCCTCTGCACCCCTGGACAGGCCTCACCTCCTCTGCACTCCCCTGGACAGGCCTCACCTCCTCTGCACTCCCCTGGACAGGCCTCACCTCCTCTGCACCCCTGAACAGACCTTTCCTCCTCTGAACCCCTGGACAGGCCTCACCTCCTCTATGTCCCCAGGATAGGCCTCTCCTCCCCTGCACCCCTGGACAGGCCTCACCCCTCATCTGCACCCCTGGACAGGACTCTCTTCCTCTGCACCCCTGGACAGGCCTCACCTCCTCTGCACCCCTGGACAGGCCTCACCTCCTCTGCACCCCTGGACAGGCCTCGCCTCTTCTGCACCCCTTGACAGGCCTCACCTCTTCTGCACCCCTTGAGAGGCCTCACCTCCTCTGTACCCCTGAACAGGCCTCACCTCCTCTGCACCCCTGGACAGGCCTCACATCCTCTGCACCCCTGGACAGGTCTCTCCTCCTCTGCACCCCTGGACAGGCCTCACCTGCTCTGCACCCTGGACAGGCCTCACCTCCTCTGCACCCCTGGACAGGCCTCACCTCCTCTGCACCCCATGGCAGGCCTCGCCTCCTCTGCACTCCCCTGGACAGGCCTCACCTCCTCTGCACCCCTGGACAGGTCTCTCCTCCTCTGCACCTCTGGACAGGCCTCTCCTCCTCCGCTGACCCCCTGAACAGACCTTTACTCCTCTTCACCCCTGGACAGGCCACACCTCCTTTATGTCCCCCTGGACAGGCCTCTCCCCCCTTGCACCCCTGGACAGGCCTCACCTCATCTGCACCCCTGGACAGTCCTGTCTTCCTCTGCACCCCTGGACAGGCCTCACCTCCTCTGCACCCCTGGACAGGCCTCTCTTCCTCTGCATCCCTGGACAGGCCTCACCTCCTCTGCACCCCTGGACAGGCCTCTCCTCCTCTGCACCCCTGAACAGGCCTCACCTCTTCTGCACCCTGGACAGGCCTCACCTCCTCTGACCCCCTGAACAAGCCTCTCGTCCTCTGCACCCCTGGACAGGCCTCACTTCCTCTGCACTCTGGACAGGCCTCACCTCCTCTGCACCCTGGACAGGCCTCTCCTCCTCTGCACCCCTGGACAGGCCTCACCTCCTCTGATCCCTTGGACAGGCCTCGCCTCCTCTGCACCCCTGGACAGGCCTCACCTCCTCTGCACCCGTGGACAGGCCTTACCTCCTCTACACCCCTGGACAGCCTCACCTCCTCTGCACTCCCCTGGACTGGCCTCACCTCCTCTGCCCCCCTGGACAGGCCTCTCCTCCTATGCACCCCTGGACAGGCCTCTCCTCCTCTGCACCCCAGGACAGGCCTCTTCTCCTCTGCACCCCTGGACAGGCCTCACCTCCTCTTCACTCCCCTGGACAGGCCTCACCTCCTCTGCACCCCTGGACAGGCCTCTCTTCCTCTGCATCCCTGGACAGGCCTCACCTCCTCTGCACCCCTGGACAGGCCTCTCCTCCTCTGCACCCTGAACAAGCCTCTCGTCCTCTGCACCCCTGGACAGGCCTCACCTCCTCTGACCCCCTGAACAAGCCTCTCGTCCTCTGCACCCCTGGACAGGCCTCACCTCCTCTGCACCCGTGGACAGGCCTTACCTCCTCTACACCCCTGGACAGCCTCACCTCCTCTGCACTCCCCTGGACTGGCCTCACCTCCTCTGCCCCCCTGGACAGGCCTCAACTCCTCTGCATCCCTGGACAGGCATCACCCCCTCTGCACCCCTGGACAGGCCTCCCCTCCTCCGCACCCTTGGACAGGCCCCTCCTCCTCAGCACCCCTGGACAGGCCCCTCCTCCTCAGCACCCCTGGACAGGCCCCTCCTCCTCTGCACCCCTGGACAGGCTTCATCTCCTCCTCTCCACCCCTGGACAGGCTTCACCTCCTCCGCTCCCCACTCAGCCTCAGCAGCTCTCCTGAATGCCAGGGGGGGGGGATCTGATCCATGGATTCATAAATTGCAGCCAAGTGAGTTGGCAGCTCTCCTACCTGAGCAGAAACCTGTCCAGGCTCTCTCCTCCTCCTGGGGATGGGGGGGGGGCAGCAATCTGGGGTCTGGGGGGGTCTCTGAGGGTCTGAAGATGAAGGTCGCTGCACAGACAGACAGGGCTTCTTCCTCCTCTGCAACAGGCTGGACACAGAGCACAGGTATGAAGTGATGTCAGCACTTGCTGCTGGTGCTGTCTCTGCCACCGCTGACCCGGAAGAGGAAACCCTTCTCCTTTTCATACGAAGTGCAGCTCATTGGGTTTCATCAGCAGGTGAGGACCGCCCTCTGGTGGCCGCTGACAGAACCACCGCCTCCAGGCTCCAAGAGTGAATACATTTCACACAAACAAGCATTGGTGCCTGTAAAGACCTGGGATTTCAGATGTCACAGACGTGAATGTTTTTAACAGTCAGACAGTTCAAGTACAGGGCCTCACACTTGGCTGCTGCTGTAAAAAAGTATTTATAGCTTCACTTTAGATGAGCATCTTCCAAACACTGATGTAAAGGACTAAAGTGTATTTACAGAAAGGTGACATCTGGAAATGAAAGCCTTTATTTCAATGAATATATCTGTATTTCAATGAATATATCTGAGCATATTGGTCAGTTTTCCAATTAAACTGGGCAGCTTATTTATTCTTTTAAATAATTTATTAGCAGTTTTTCAAATCCATAACGTGCTAGATAGCAAAGTAAACAGAGGTAAATACCATTGAGTTTTATACCCCAGATCAGTGACAATGCGGCATAGGTCATGTGTCAAAGCGACAATTGAAGGAACAGCTTAATTTTAATTTTCCTGTGCCTGTGGCTTATTCCTTATACTTAATAAGGTTGTATATCCTCGAACAAGACTGAATTGTAGGTTCTAATTAGGTTTTGAGATTCTGGTGTAAGAGCACAACTGTCTCCTAAAATATTAAGATATCGGTCTCTTGCAGGCTTTGTTTTTTTGTTTACAGTAACCACCATCCTCTCTCAACAAAGATGCACTGACAAAAATAAAGCAATATATCTATGAAACAATTAATTCCTAAGATAGTACAATGATGGTTGCTGTTACGGTGTGAAAGATTAGATTTCCATGATTAGGTTGCACTAGGATGGGTCGACTAACTGCTTGGAATTGATGCTGAGTCTACGGGGTGGGAGGGGGGTGGGTGTAGAAATTGGTTTAGTTTTTCTTTTTTATTATATAATTGGAAGAAACACTGTCACCAATAACTTTTATCTTGAACAGGTCTATAACATTAAAACGTCAATTAAGCTGGGATCATACCAAACAGCGCTTGAAGAGTAGTGTGCAGATGTGGTACCTCCATTTGTTATACATCACCTGCTGTACAGTTGTAAACTCGGGCTACTACTTTGCGATACGCTTCCACTACTGTTTCTTCTGAGACTCTTCATGCTGCCATATGGCTGTACTGACTAATGTCTTCTGAATTATTGTTTTATATATATATTCAATTAAAATAAGTTGGGAAAAAATGGTGGAGTAGCACAGGATCATAAACGAAGGTACTGTTTGGGAGGATCAAGGCGTAAACGTTTACGATGGACGCAGTAGGTGAAAGTATAGTCCATGTCCTTCAGGTGCGCCAATCCCCATGGATGCATCAAGGCATGATCATCAATAATGTCAGAGAGGATGAACCCGTCTCGGGGCTGCCTGGTCGTATGGTTTCTGGACTTGTCAAGGTGCCATATTCCAGCACCCCCCATCATGAATGCCCCGGCTGTCCCAAAGGAGAGCAGGAGTTTGATCAGCCTCCGGGGCATAGATAGAGCCCACACACAAAGACTCATTGAACAGCTGAACCTTGGCAAAAATATATCTGTCCAGGGTGGTCCCAGCATGTCTGCAGTGTGCAAACCCCCAGGGATTTGTGAAATAAGATGTCCAACCCACTCTCTCTATGTTCCATAGGAGTAGATGGATGTGGAAGGGATCCTGCTGGCATGTAGTACCGTACTCATCCAATTCCTTCTGAGTTCATCATGTTCAATAGGTGACAGGTGTGTTTCCTGGAGCAATGCTACATCATGGCGGTGCATCGTCTGAAATGAGAGGATTTTCTGTCTCTTGATAAAATAGGTCAGGCTGTTGACAGTAAGGGGAATTTTTACAAGCAAGTCGAGGAGCGCAGCGCTCTCCACTTCTGAAACGCAGGGTTGCACCGTATTTACAAGAATACGCTGCAGCCCTAAGTTTCTCCCTCTGCTGGTGCTAAAGTTAGCTGCCTAGTGCCAATGCAGACAGCCTAGCACCATACTGCAAGGGGGCCTGCCTTGACGGGAGCAGGCCTGACAAGTATCACGCATCAGGGGTTAGACTAACACATTTCAATGTGGTGGTCCGCACCACTGCACTGAAATGCAAAGTCGCATATTTTTATGGTTTTCTGAGCTGTCAAGTGCTGGAGCGCTGCTATAAAGTCAAACTGAGCAAAGCTGACAGCGCATGTTTAGGGGCTGGCTCAGCAGCACTTGTTCTGGTTTAGCTATATTCCAGGACAGCACTCCTATCCGTCACATGAGACTGCAATGATTTGCCCAATGGTCGAGCTGTTTGCCTGGGCCGGTTTCGGTTTCCTGTCGAGCCGTGGCTCGCTCTGTCACACTAGTGCCTGCCACAACTGGTATTCATGTCCTACAGCCCCCATCCTGGGGTCGGGGGCACTTGCATTCTGTTGTCGATTTTACTCTGGTCTGGGTTCTGTGGCAAGCAAAAAAAGTTCTAAATCATGATTAGTAGCCGAGTCAGCCGTGTCTTATCGGCGTGCATGGCTGCACCTCAAATGTTGATAATGTGGGATCTGTGTGCGCTATAGAAGTAACACTATGATTATTATTGTTGCCTATAAATGGCCTGCAGGTTCAGTTTTTCAGCACAATCTAAAGCACCTGAAAGAGAAAGGAATCCAGACTCTTCATGAAATACACATCAACGGCGAGAGAAATAACATCTGAGAAGGGTTCCTCCACCAGGCCCCATGCAAGGGCAGTACCACATATTTTCTATTTACTATAGATTTGTTACTAAAGATGACTGCATCAAAGAGCTGGTACTGGATGTCATTGCTGATATAATTTTTTTTTCTAGGCTGATACAGTTGCCATGTTTTGTCTGCAGCCCACCTTGGTCCAGGTTGATATCTCTGACTCACGTACGCTGTTGTGTAGTTCCTATAAATCTATAGAGGTTCTGCACGTTTAGACAACATAAACTGGGGTTGGTGTCCAGACTGATTCCAGACACTCCGATCGGGTATGTTCGCCTGTATACCAAATAGCTCGCAGTGCCAATATGAACTCCTCTTCCCGAGGAGAGAATAGTTTCTGGCATCTATTGAACATGACAACTCTGTCCCATCAGGTATCAAGAAAACAGTACTTTTCGCTCTGTCACTCGACCTCACTTTGTCTCAGAGAGATATACAGAATAAACAGTGGGGACATTTCAATAAGCATTTATTGAACACGCATGTGTACTGAAACAACCATAAGACAGAAACAGATATAAACGATTATAAGCACCAACAGAGTAAATGGATGGTAGATTCCTACCATAGTGCTAAAACATTGAATATATGCAAGCTTATAAATACATAACAATAATAATGCGTACTCCTACGATGCAGACACTAACTAGATGTACCTGAATGAACCTAGCATGTATGTATGTGTACAGCCAAGAATCCCCCTAAGATAAAACCAACCCTATTACCTGGTGTGAGAGAATGAAGGATCCCGTCTTGGTCTCGAGATGGACACCGCGCGAGGGATGGCAGACCACTGCGTGCTGGAGTGTCTGGATGCAGGTACCTCAGTGTCTCGCGTCAGGGTATCAGCATGGAAGTCTTTCTCCTCTGCCCGCCCCAGCAAAGATATGGTGTTCATATACCCAAAAGATACCCTCAGGGGCTCTACCTTGCTGAAAGGGATGACCCTAATACATAGTTATTATGCAAAAGATGGTAATCCTGCAGTGATACTCAGAATCATCATGCATAATAAATGAGGCTAGATTTCAAGGAAAACTAACCGTCAATTATGCAGCGCCTAACTAGGTAAAAGTTTAATACCAAAACCTGTTATGTGGTACAATGGCAAGAAAAATGTAGGTGAAAGGTTAGGTGACTACCCAGGCCTATATTGCGGTACATTACAAACCATAACACACACTCCTCATCCGACCTGACGATATACTAAACACTAGGGAATGTCCTTCTAATCAATCTTAAAAACATTGTTAAAAGGTTCAGATAAACAAGTTTATAAAAAATAAAAATGTGTAAAAACCTCTATAAGTCCTTTAAAAATCTTTATAAGTTCTATAAAATATGTTCACATATAACGCTTGAACAACTGAGTGAGTCTGAAAGTCGCGGTGCTCAGTAATAGCATCGCAGGAAAGAAAATAAAGATTTTGCTTAAAATTCCAATTGTAGTTGTTTTGGGAAAAGGCAGAATTCTTCCCAGCACACCGAGAGCCAAATGTTTATGTGTCCTGTGTGGGAGATGCACCATCACTGCTGCTTGCTATATATACAAATCTTCTGCACACGTTCAAAAGTAAATCCATAAAGTTACATTAAATATCACAATGATGATGCTTGTCATTATATTTTCAGATGTCTTTAATTCAAGATCTGTAATCCTTCTTAGCGAACATGTGTTCAGACTGCTGATTTGCACGGCGAACACGCCACGGCTTGGAGATCTGAAGGGTTCCATCTAAATATTGGTGGATGGGGCAACTCTTCTGAAAGAAACTCCCTTATATTTGGAAGCAAATTTAGCTCTCCGGGCAAGAGACTAATTGGTCTACCTCTCCAGGAGCAGTACTTATAGGATCACCTTCCGGGTTGGAATTATCACCGGAACTAAGAGACTTTTTAGGTCTCGCCTGTCGATGCGCATGCGCATCGAGCAAGCGAGACTATGGGGGCTTATCCACTCTTTATCCACTGCAAGGAATCGTGGCGATTCCTTGCAGTGCCCGTGACTTTTAAGCTCAATGCGCATGCGCATTGAGCTTAAAAGCGCGTGCACGTCCGTCTTGTTTTACCCGCTCCGCCCCCTCCCCTTCCCGCTGTGTACCATTTCTCCTCCCCCCTCCCCTCTCCTCCGTCCGTCTTGTTTGTTTAATTTAACCCGCTCCGCCCCCTCCCCTTCCCGCCGTGTCGCATTTCTCCTCCCCCTCCCCTCTCTTCCCTCCGTCTCGTTTGTTTAATTTAACCCGCTCCGCCCCCTCCCCTTCCCGCCGTGTCGCATTTCTCCTCCCCTCTCTTCCCTCCGTCTCGTTTGTTTAATTTAACCCGCTCCGCCCCCTCCCCTTCCCGCCGTGTCGCATTTCTTCTCCCCCCTCCCCTCTCTTCCCTCCGTCTCGTTTGTTTATTTTACCCGCTCCGCCCCCTCCCGAGTTAGCCCACTGCTCTCTTCCCAGCTCTGAAGATCATCCTCGGCAAAAGAGCCGCCGACCCGCAGCCAGCATCAATGCGGTACAGACCTAGGACTATGCTGGTAAGTACTGGCCTCCGGTGCAAATGCTTGTTAAATTTCTAATAAATAGCATCCGAAATATGTGTTTTTGTGAAAAATTGCAGCTTCTAGACCACGAGAGGATGAATTGTTTGTTTAGCAAGCGCTTTCACTTTTGAATTACAGAGCTGGGAGTGGCAGAGCTGACTGCTGAGCATAAGAAGTGAGATCTCGCCTTCTTTTCATTAACACAGGATTCACGTCAGAAACACCCCCTCACCTCCACTCCCATCCCTTGCCTCACGTCTCCCAGCACTGCAAGTACGGCTAGGGCTCGGTCCCCTTCCTGTTGTGCTCATCCTGATGCTTAGCTCCACTGCCTGCACACACCCTCCACCATGTTGCTTTTACTTTAACCCACACGCTGACCCTCGTGTTGTTTCTATATCCCCCCCCCCCACCCCCCCCCCCCGAACAATGCTGTAAATAATAAAAGGAAACCGTGATCTAAATTAACCTTTTGGCTGCAAGGCATTGCGTTATTTAATCCTTTATTTCATTACAGCTAAATTGTCATGTTCATAAAACCGGAACCTCAACCCCATAACGAGCCAAGCTTCCATCATGTGGGTTCTGCCTCCCTCTAAACGCGATGTGGTGTTTCAGCCCGATCTGCAGTCTTTGGAACTCGGGAACCCGGTTCCAATCTCAGTTTTGGCTCAAACTCTTGAGATTCTGGGCAAATCCCCTAATTTCCTGATGCCTTGAACAATGCATGTGGCCTAGTGTAATGTAACTCTCGCTTACGCAAAGTGCTCTGATCCCTTCTGATCGAATTCACGCTATATTCTACAAACTGCAGAAGACTGCACTAAGGGGTAAAAAAAAAAAAACAAAGCCTCAACATAAGAAAACACGAATAAACACTCGTTGACTGGCCGATTTGTACACAGTGGACCCAGGAAATCGGGACAAATCACAGCTTCCCTACTTAAATTTATAATTTTCAACAGATATTTTGTGTCAGAAACTCCTCCTTTTCCTGCATTAGGTGGAGCCACGCACGTCCAGTGAGAGCCTTCCTGTTGCGCCCTCCCTGCCAATCCTTTCCTTGTCGCAGCCCCCCATGTCCCCCCGTCTCAGCAGCTTGAGCTACGGCAGCAACTTTAAATACTTGCCACACAAGTAGGAAGAGCAGGCCGCATTCCTCCCCCTCACCCTCACTCACTCACCCTCACCCCCTCACTCACCCTCACTCTCACTCATCCTCACTCAACCACCCTCAACCTCACTCACCCTCAACCCCTCACACTCACTCACCCTCAACCCCTCACCCTCACTCACTCACCCTCAACCCCTCACCCTCAAACCCTCACCCTCACTCACCCACCCTCAACCCCTCACCCTCACTCACCCTCAACCCCTCACCCTCACTCACTCACCCTCACTCACCCTCAACCCCTCCCCCTCGACCCCTCCCCCTCAACCCCTCACCCTCACTCACCCTCCCTCACCCTCAACCCCTCACCCTCAAACCCTCACTCACCCTCAACCCCTCACCCTCACTCACTCACCCTCAACCCCTCACCCTCAACCTCAACCCCTCACTCACCCTCACTCTCACTCACCCTCACTCAGCCTCAACTACTCCCCCTCACCCTCACTCACCCAAAACCCCTCACTCACCCTCACCCTCACTCACCCTCAACACCTCACTCACCCTCACCCTCACTCACCTTCACTCACCCTCAACACCTCACCCTCAACCTCAACCCCTCACCCTCACTCACCCTCACTCACCCTCAACCCCTCACCCTCACTCACCCTCACTCACCCTCACCCTCACTCACCCTCACTCACCCTCACTCACCCTCACCCTCACACAGTGCAATAGTTCTCAGACCATTTCAGTTAGAGCTTTTAGAAATGTTTATGGCTTTTTTTATTTGTAATACTTTAGCATTGGCTACAGGAAACAAAAATGCTAAACATTTACAAAAAAAACCCATAAACAATTCTAAAAACACTAACTCTAATGGTGCGAGACCTATTGCATTTCCAATGCTTGTTGGAACTGACCTCAGCCCTGAAGAAGTTGCATGGTAATCCCATGTAACAGCGACGAAACATGTGTTGGCTAAGACGACTTAAAGATCTTAAATTAAAGACATCTAAAAATATAAAGACAAGCATCATTGTGATATTTAATGTAACTTTAAGGACTTTCTTTTGAACATGTACAGAGGATTTGTGTATATAGCATTAGTGGTCTGCTGGCCACAAACGTAGGGGATCAGGTGTTTTTTCCCTACCTTATGCACCGTGCCACATTACCTGCTGTAACTGATTTGTACTTATGATAGACATTAGAGCAACATCTTTGCCTTTTGTTGACCACCGACTGTTTAATTAATATCACTGCTGCTTGCGTTCACAGACGATGGTCCCTTTAACACCTCACAGATCAGGTCGATTCAGCAAAGATGATTTTCTTCAGTTCCGACAGCCAATGCTAGGGAAGTATTCGAAACATCCAAAGCCTGTGTGCCTGTAGTAGAGCCGGTATCCAATCTAACTAAAGATGAAGCATCCCGTGGTCGATCTAAAAATGCCGACATCAACATGGGAATATGCTGAGGACACTGCACTATGTAGGCCTTTAATGGGTCCAGCAATACACCCACGTCCCCGAAGGCCACGTCAGAAACGCTTATTATATATACGCTATCTATAATGAACTTTTGGAAAATCTCTCAAGAAGAAGCTGCAGAGCGATTGCATGAAATTGACAGAGTTAATTTAGGAAAGGCTTTGGCTGTGGTTGACAATGGAATGACCACACCGACATCCAGGATTTATTCACTGGGCAGCATTGTATCTTCTGCTATAGATATAATGAAACAGGATTTGTCCATCTTACAACATGGACAGTTACGATCCATTCTATTATTAAGCTGGACGCTACAATCTTTGCGCTCTGGTCATGTGCCCTGGCAATATATTAACAGTAAGTCTCTATTCTCGGCATATAATCTATCAGAGAGACAAATGAGAATGGCACAAAGAGATGCAAAATATACAATGCTGCACATTGAGAAATTAGACCAATTACCTTTCACTGTGGCAGAGTCACCGTCCACAGAATGGTTAACTCATGGACATATAACATTGCCAGATACAAATCGATGTAAAATCTTAGGAGCAGGATGTTTGGTTAATGGGGGATAAGGGTGGGGAGTAATTTAAAAATATTTATTCAAATTTTTTTTTTTTTTTCAATTTTATGTAAAAATATAGGAGCAGGATGTTGGGTTTATAGGGGGTAAGAGTGGGGAGTAATTTAAGAATGTTGGTTAAAAATACATTTTAATAAAACAATTATAGAAACATAAACATTTTTTTCAAGGTTTATTTTTGGGTGCTAATATTTTGATGTAAATTGTATAAAATATTTCATAAATATTTTTTTTAATTGATAACATTTTTAAATAAAAACACAATGTACAAAATATGGTGGTGCCATACCAAAAGAGGTGGGTGTCGGACGTGAAGTCTGAGGCCAGGTGTTAGTGGTCCGATGGTAAGACCAAATTTCAAGAAAAAATACACTGTTTTTTCAGGAAACCCTCACTCACCCTAGTGGTGACATGCTTCATCATCGCGTCCACCGGGAGAGATCGAATACCTCCCCGGTGTGCTGCGACGCCAGGAGACTGCGGAGCAGGTTTTTGTGTGAAGATGAAGTGTGAAAAAATATACTGAGGTTAAAAATGTCAGAGGTTGTACCAAACAAAACTTTATTCATTGGTCAACCTGACATATTAAAAATGAGATATGTGAAGGGAAACTAGCCAATTACTTTATACTGGTGTTTACCCTGTAAAGAAGGTCAACATGTTTCTGCCCGTTTTTATGTTTTACTTTACTGGGCTTTCATCAGGACCGGTAAGCGAGTGTGCCAATGACAGGAGGGGCGCGCTAAGGCCCGCCCTGCCAATGGTCGTGAAAGTTAAAAATAGCACTATGTGTAAATTGGTGCAAAAAGAAAAAGAAACAAACTCATAAGTAGTGGGGTTTTACCTCTTTTGCGAGGAACCTAGGAGTCTGTAGGTAGAAAAAATGACAGACAGACAAATACAAACATAAACACAAAGATATCGTATCATTGGTTTGTGCATATGTACAGTGGCCATAAAGAGTGACTTTGTGGCTTGACACGTGCTAGCATACCTATCAAGGGCCGTGGCCGGTATGTCTGGGTTGCGTAGTTGAACTCATGCCGAAATCCGAAGTGGAGGGGCCTCAACTAACGCTGATTAAATCTATTCAGCGCAGGCTGTTGCATATGTGTGGTATAGCAACAGTGGCTAAACAGGCAGACTAGTCATGTCTAAGTCTACTTGTGAGGAAGTACAAGAAATATCTTGCTACCTATGGTGGGGTGTCAGGGAATGAACCCCGAAGGAAAAGCAACGTTGAGGCAGCGTCCCGGTGCGATGCGCCGTGACACTGCTGGCCGTGGTATATACATTACCCACGCACACAACACAAAATACAAGATATAGGATGAATGTCCTCACTTGTAAAGAAATAGATCCACGCCCCATAGAACACAGGAGGGGGGTGGGAGCGACAATGGCACACCCTGTAAATAAGGGGGAGAGAGAAACAAATACACACAAAGGAGAATTTTAGAACTGGCAGGATTCCATTCATACAACTTATCTGGTTCGAATGATGTCTCCAAAGTAAGGTCTCTTACGCCCGCAACGCTCAGCACCCGCTCGGCACCTAGCTTCACCCTCGCTGGATCTCGTGGATCCATTGCGACGGGCGAGCGAGGCGTATGAAGGGCGGTGGCTGCCTGCGGGCCAATCAGGCGCCTTACATGAAAGGGAGGCTTGGAGCCCAAAGACGTTAAGCCAAGGGTGGACGAAGGAAGGTACTCGCGTAATCTCGTGAGAGGTCTTGAAAGCGAGGCTTGCATTGAAGCGCAAGCTTTGATCTAAGGAAGGGCGGGGTCCGCCCTTGATTCACCGGGATGTTGTCTAAGCGCTCACGAGATCACGTGAGAGATTGACTGAGATGACAACGAGGTTTGGAACGCAAGCTGAAATGGAACGCAAGCATAGAATGTTGCATGGCTGGTGTTTGTACAATGCGGAAAGCGCAAGGTCCAGCATATGTTACCCAGTATAGACGAAGACTTAAATGGGCAGCAAAAATCTGGTCAGGTTTTAGCTGAATCAGGTTGTTAACATGGGAATATGTTCATGAATGAATCTAAATAAAAGCGCTCAACACGTGTGGTCATGGTATTTTCATTCAAGGAGGGAATAAAAGAACTCAGGATAGTTTTTAGTGTTTTAGGACGCTAGTCCACGGAATTTGGTCATTAAGCCCATTTATATGGGTGCTGAGTCGATAGACCCAGCGCTGCTCTTTTTCGAACAAAATGTTTTCTCTGTTTTTTACACAGTTGACCTGTTCGATCACTGTCCAGGTCATGTCATTTGGAGTATGGTTGGTTTGCAGGAAGTGCTCGCTGAGTTTTGTGGTGATTTTTTTGCATCGAATATTGCTACGATGTTCCCCGATGCGTGTCTTAACTTTTCTGGTGGTCATCCCCACGTAGCGTTTCGCGCAGGGACAGGTGATCAAGTAAATCACGTTTGTTGAATTGCAGTTTGTGTGGGATTTCTGTGTCCACACTTTTCCTGGTTCCAAGTTTAGTTGTTTCGAATGAGTGGTCAGATGGCAGACACTGCAATCTGTGCATGGAAAATGACCCGTAACTGGGGGTAGGTGCCAAGCATCTGTGATAGACCTGGTTGCTGTGTTTGCACTGGGGGCTGTCAATGGTCTTGTATTTACCAAAGCATCTTTAATGCTCCTGCCTTTTTTAAAAGAAAAAAGGGGTTTTTCCCAGTTGCTGAAATTGCTGCTGATAGTTCTCCAATTTTTATTGATGGATTTTTTCACTGTATCTGAGAGGGTACTGTAGGTGGTTACACACGTGAGTGGTGTTTCCGTGGTTGTCCTCACATTGTCCTCTAGTAGTGCCTCTCGGGGTTGATTTCGTGCTCTAGTTTGGCCTTTTTTCAATACTCCTTTGGGATACCCTCTTTGTGTTAGTTTGTCTGTTAATTCCTTGGCCTGTTCCTTGTAGTCGTTAATATTACTACAATTTCTTCTCAGCCGTAGGAATTGCCCGACAAATTTCTCCTACACTGTGAACTTTCACAGTTTTTTCGGAAATTGAAATTAAAGGCCTTTTTTGAATCTAAGGACCAGCCCCTGACAGAAGAACAGGAGTTTGACACAAATTTCAGACTCAAATCTACGTTTATGCCACCTCCGCATACGATCCCTGCGGCAATTACTGCCTTTGAACAGGCGGTTATAAAAGACCTGGAAAATTGTGAAGACCCCAAACGATTCCACAATTTTTCCGCTGCAGAACACAAGGCCTTGGACAACCTGAGAAACAACAAGGAAATAACCATAAAACCCGCCGACAAAGGCGGAGGGATAGTGATCCAGGACACCACTGAATATGATAAGGCCTGTATGACACTTCTGAACAACAGAACAAATTACTTGCTTCTCAACACAGACCCTACCACAGAAATGAAGGAACGCATTCGAGCCCTAGTACAGGAAGCAGAGACTGAAGGTCACGTCTCCCCGCATGAAGCAGCATTCCTTATGGCTGGGGGACAAACCATACCCTATTTTTACACCCTGCCTAAAACGCATAAAAATGTGGACCCACCTCCTGGTAGACCAATAGTATCAGGGATCGGGTCAGTTCTGGAACCCTTATCTACCTTTTGTGACCATTACTTGAAACCGTTAGTACAGAACTCCAGAACCTACTTAAAAGATACCAAAAGCTTACTCAAATTACTGAACGATACCACTCTACCTGAAAGCTCAGTAATACTGGTAACAATGGACATAGAGAGTCTGTACACTAGTATCCCACAGGAAGACACACTACGGGTACTAGGGGAAGCTTTAGACAAAGAAACTTGGGAATATACCACCCCCAAAGAATTCATCCTGAAATGTGCACGAATGGCACTCAAAGGAAATTACTTTGAGTACAAAGGCCAATTATATCTACAATGCACAGGGACCTCTATGGGGAGTACTTTCGCTCCTAGCGTAGCGGGGTTGTATGTTTATGATTACGAAACAAAGCATATCCTACCACCTACCAACCCTTTTGCCTCCTCCATAGGATTATGGAGGAGGTATATTGATGATATTCTTTTACTATGGACAGGGACGGAAGCCAGTCTTCTGCAATTCCTAGAATGGGTCAATACTCTGGATCCTTTCTTGAAGTTCACCAATAACTTCAGTAGGGAATCAATCGTCTTCCTTGATGTGGTAATTAAAATAGAGGGCACCTCTTTCACAACTTTGACTCACCATAAACCAACGGCGAAAAACAATCTCCTCGACTTTAGGAGTTTCCATCCAAGACCTTTAAGGGAAAACTTGCCCTACGGGCAATTCCTATGGCTGAGAAGAAATTGTAGTAATATTAACGACTACAAGGAACAGGCCAAGGAATTAACAGACAAACTAACACAAAGAGGGTATCCCAAAGGAGTATTGAAAAAAGGCCAAACTAGAGCACGAAATCAACCCCGAGAGGCACTACTAGAGGACAATGTGAGGACAACCACGGAAACACCACTCACGTGTGTAACCACCTACAGTACCCTCTCAGATACAGTGAAAAAATCCATCAATAAAAATTGGAGAACTATCAGCAGCAATTTCAGCAACTGGGAAAAACCCATTTTTTCTTTTAAAAAAGGCAGGAGCATTAAAGATGCTTTGGTAAATACAAGACCATTGACAGCCCCCAGTGCAAACACAGCAACCAGGTCTATCACAGATGCTTGGCACCTACCCCCAGTTACGGGTCATTTTCCATGCACAGACTGCAGTGTCTGCCATCTGACCACTCATTCGAAACAACTAAACTTGGAACCAGGAAAAGTGTGGACACAGAAATCCCACACAAACTGCAATTCAACAAACGTGATTTACTTGATCACCTGTCCCTGCGCGAAACGCTACGTGGGGATGACCACCAGAAAAGTTAAGACACGCATCGGGGAACATCGTAGCAATATTCGATGCAAAAAAATCACCACAAAACTCAGCGAGCACTTCCTGCAAACCAACCATACTCCAAATGACATGACCTGGACAGTGATCGAACAGGTCAACTGTGTAAAAAACAGAGAAAACATTTTGTTCGAAAAAGAGCAGCGCTGGGTCTATCGACTCAGCACCCATATAAATGGGCTTAATGACCAAATTCCGTGGACTAGCGTCCTAAAACACTAAAAACTATCCTGAGTTCTTTTATTCCCTCCTTGAATGAAAATACCATGACCACACGTGTTGAGCGCTTTTATTTAGATTCATTCATGAACATATTCCCATGTTAACAACCTGATTCAGCTAAAACCTGACCAGATTTTTGCTGCCCATTTAAGTCTTCGTCTATACTGGGTAACATATGCTGGACCTTGCGCTTTCCGCATTGTACAAACACCAGCCATGCAACATTCTATGCTTGCGTTCCATTTCAGCTTGCGTTCCAAGCCTCGTTGTCATCTCAGTCAATCTCTCACGTGATCTCGTGAGCGCTTAGACAACATCCCGGTGAATGAAAAATTTCCTAGCTTACGTAACGGAAAGTTTCGATTCTATTAAGGACTAGGAGGCGAGGATTATGCAGTCCTTTCTTCTCTTTAATATAATAGCAGATTCAAAGAAAAACATATACATTCTGGAACTACAACTCCCATGAGCACATGGGGCACAGTGTCCATAGTAACCGCCAGCCAATGGTGATGTGGTCCTTGGTATAACTGGCTGTGACGTCCCTTCCGCTTCCTCTTCTTCTCTGTGAGGAAAAACTCCCGGGAACGTTCATCAATCCGTCTGTTCTTGTCCTAAATCAACACAAGACAACCGTTATCCTGTTCTTCTTCCGTGGAAGAAAGCATATAAAGGCAGTCTACCGCACATCCAAGAATCCATCCTCCCCCATGGAGACCAGGGCAGGGAGAACACAATCCAATTGAACAAACAGTAACTGTATGCCAACGTAGGCCAGACAGCAGCACAACACATTAAAGTAACGTAGAGTTACTACTTTATAACACATTAAAGTAAACATTAAGGCACTACTTACATAATATATTAAAGCAACGTTGAGTTACTACTTTATAACACAATAAAGTAAACATTAAGGCACTACTTACCGAAATACGAGGATCACGGGTGGGTCGAGACCAGGAGTCTCGGGAGGGATAATCCTCGCCTCCTAGTCCTTAATAGAATCGAAACTTTCCGTTACGTAAGCTAGGAAATTTTTCATTCTATGTCAGGACGGAGGCGAGGATTATGCAGGTTTAAAGCTTATCCACCACCAGTTCTGCCGCACCATAGACGGGCTTAAGTAAAGTACTGGAATGTGGACTCGGAGGACTAGTCCGCCATAGACATAATATCCTCCCAACGGCCGCCCACCTGCACGGCTCTGGAGGCCCTGCTCCTCTCGCGGAGTGAACGTCGAACCTGGTGACATCCACCCCAGCCTCCGTCCTGGTCTAACAGACCCACCTGGCGATGGATGGAGCCGAGACGGCCCTAAAGGGTTCCGCAGAGCAATAAGGAGCTGACTCTCTCCCGGGGCGACATTCCGCCGTCACATCCACAGACGCCTGAGGCAACGCCCCACACACAGCCTGCGTCGGTGAGTCCACCTAAGGTGAGAATACGTGCCATAGTAACCAGTGCCCTCACGTCCGAGAAGCGTGCACACGAAACCAGACACAGCAGGATCGCCGGTTAGATCGACGGCTCCTTCCTGGTAAGGTATTGATTATCCCGCCAGTAGCAAGGAACCGTAGTACGGAATTGACGTCCCAAAGGGACTCGTACCTGAGTCCGGGGCTTAGAGGGTCTGGACCCCACCTAATTGTGCATACCCAAGGGTGTTCCCCGCCGTTTTACCGTCGATGTGGGCATGTCCCACCGACATGGCGGACCTGACCAACTTAGTGGTCCGGTAGGCTAGTCCAGAGAAGGCCCATACGGCCAGAAAACAGGAAGTGGCTAACGCCTACCCCACAGGACCTGCGTGCCTACCCAGACCCCAAGTACGCCACCGTTGCTAAGATTAGCGGCACCTCTTGACAGGTCCCGGAGCCCAGGCTCTATCGACGAGGTCCACAGCCTCCGTCGAAAGGCGACCGCCTTCCAAACGTCCCCCGAAAACCACCAAGTCAGGAGGTGCAGGAACATCAGAAGCACCCACGGGAGAGGCTCTTCCAGAAGAGCCCGGTAGCAGTAGAGGGAACAGGGCAGCGGAATCGGGCAGCCTCGCGACAGTTCCAATAGAGGGAACCAGGCCTGGGCTCGCCAGAAAAAGGATCACTAGGATCCGGGACGCTTGTGGTCGGCGAACTGGAGTCGCCCCTCGAGAGACCATGAGAAAAGAGGACGGAGAAGTCCTGACCGGAGAACCGTCATGCAAGAACGCATGAACTGCTGTTGCTTCCGGATCCGGCCTCCAATTCACAAGCCTCGGGAGTCGACGGTTGAGGCGGGACGTGAAAAGTCCGCAGGGCACGGCGACCGCCAGTCCATCAAGGCCTGGAATACTGCCTGATGCAGTCGCCAAGTGTTGAAGTCGCGGAAGTTCTGGGAAAGCCAATCCGCAATCGAATTCCGAGTGCCCGGAATATACTCCGCCGACACCAAAATCCGCCTCTTCGAACAATAGTGTCCGAAGTCCTATGTCAGGTCCGCCAAGGCCCGAGGCCGAGGCTCGCCCTGGCGATGGATGTACAGTCCCTCTGACACCCAGTCTATGCGCAGCAAGAAGCAGCCCTATATCTGCTTCTGAGGCGGACGTCCTTGCGCGGAAACCCGTTAGGGATTCAAAGCAAGTGATGAGAAGCTGGAAGCGTCCAATAGTAGACGTGAAGCTGGAATTCCTCCTCCGACCAGCGGCCCCCATCGTTATATCGCCACAGCGAAAGAGCACTCACAGTCCCCTGAACTGCCAGTGAGCCATCTATCTTGCTACTGAGATGAGCCTGGAAGGAGGCTACTGAGTCTAGCTAGCCGTCGAGGGGAGGTTCCGTCTTCCCGAAGGACCTGGGAGGGCTCCTGCGAAACCGCGCCCCTATGAGGAGGGAGGCTGACCCCGAGGCCATGTGGAACCCCAGAAAGAGAATTGTCTTATCGAAATTAGGACAGACTTCAGGGAAGTCACTACCCACCCCAGCTCCTGGGGCAAAGAAATAGACAAGATGCAGCGCAATCGGTTCCGCAAATGCTCGAGAAGTAGTATATCGGCGAAATATACAATCCATTGTACGCCCCACTCGCGCAGTGTCCACACCACTGAACGCAGGAGCTTCGTAAAGCACCAAGGGGCCGAAGGGAGGCCGAAGGGGAGCGAAAAGCGCAGATGAGGCGGGAGGATGAGGATTGAGCGGTAGGCGTCTGTCAGGTCCAGACGTATCCTCCACTCCCCCCTCCGAGGAAGGTACCGCTCGGGAAATGAATCCCCTCCCTTGAAGTGGCAGTAGACCGGCCGTTTGACGAAGTGCAGCAGGGTCAGAACCGGGCGAATTCCTTTGTCCTTCTGGACCAAAATGTATTTCCGTTGCCGAGCAGAAACCCTGCCCTCGGAGGGTAAACTAGAGGGCGAGGGATTGCACCCCGTCGGGGTGAACCGTAGAACTCTGTCCGGAAACCCGGGCTGCTTGGAGGCCTCCCCCCACCCCCTCCCAGGGTGTCCGGAGGAAAACCAGGGGGGGGAACCTCCTGGTGCGTCGGCTCCGCCACGGAAGGCCCTTTGTTGTACGACTCTGCTGGTATTGTTAGCATTAGGGCCTCTTACGGTCCCAGCAGAAACCCATCCGAGGATATCGGTTTAGCTGATGTCCGTGCTCTGGCCAGAGCGGAGAAAGTGAGGACGGGTTTGACTAAATCAATAAAAAAGGTTCGCCAGACAACTTGCCTCCTGCAAAAGGCCCTACAGTTGAGTAGGCCCGGTCCCCAAGCCTAGAATCTATTGTAATGAGGAGAGACCTCCTCTGCGCCTCCACCAATGCACAGTTCGCCGTACCCAAGAAGCACAGGGCTCGCGCTGCCCAGCCTGCCACGACCTCCGTGGACATCGACGTCCCCGGTTCCCTGGCCCCCACGGCCAACTGGAAGATCTGAGTCCCGGGGCCCGCCGCGTCCCGGAGCTCATACTGACAGCTAAGCCAAAAGCGAACTATGCCCTTCTCAGGAGCCGCAATGAACTCCGCAAAGAACGCGCAGAACATTTCGCCTTGCTGGTAACATCCGGGGTGGCAGCCAACCTGTCCCCCATATTGGGCGAGGGCTTGCGCCCCGCAGGCGCGTCTAAACCTCCCGGGCCGGAGGTTGGCGAACGTTACCCGCGACATACGTCGCCAGCTTAGGATCCAGGATCCATTCCTACACTCGAGGGTGGTAAACTCATCCCCCTCTCTGGCCCCCAGAGGCCGTCGGAAAAAGCTCCTCCACATCCTCCGGGGAGTCCTCATCCATAACACCCTCTCCCTCCAAGGGGAAACCATCCTCATGGTCCGTCTCCGGGGCGACCTCGTCGCCATCTTCTCCGGGGAAGAACCCCTCCCGGTAGGGTATATGTGTTAGCGTCCGCGCACTCTTACTGGAGGAGTCTCGCAAGCGGTCAACTCCCCCCCAGGTGCCCCGCGTGACGTTTAGCAGACTCCTGCCCCACCCTGCGCGCCTCTAGGTCCGCGAACGACATGCCCTGCGGCACCAGACACCCCGGGAAAACTAATGGTCAATGGTCAACAGTGTCCACTCCTTCCCGCCAGGGCGCCAGCACCGTGACAGGGTCTGTGAAACGCGCGACCCACCGCCGGCGGCAAGGGTTGGAAGAATCATACATTGTTTGCCTCCTGAACGGGGTTTATTGCCTACACTGAGGTTGTATATTGTGAGGGTGTGAGCACCAAACGCCCTTATCCTAAAATACAATAGGGCAGCCCCCTCGCCGATGCTCTTGCAGCCTATGTGCTCGAAATGCAGGTGCAGTACCCGCGTCCGCCACCAGATGGCGTCGCGCGCAACGCGCAGTCGAGGATCACCACAGAGGGTGTCAGGCGAGGGTTGGTGAGGCGAAAGGAAGACCGCCTCAGCACGCCGCAAGGATGGGAAGAAGACCGCGAGCGCAGCTTCTCCGCACACTACGGCGCCCCACAGAGCCGGGGAAAGCGCGAGGGCGCGCCTCACACGGTCCGCGATGGAAGCGGCAGGAACGGCGCAAGCAGCGCCTGGCGCGCGTCACTCTGCCGGCTCGACAGCGCTAATAAGCGCACTTCAAGAACATAGTATAAAGGCTTATGCCGATCGCCTAACTAATATCAACAATAAAACATAGTATAAAAGCCTAGGACAATCGCCTAGCTAATCTCAGCAATAAAAAATACCACACAAGTCAGAAAGATAGTGAAGCTCAACAGCGCTAGTAAGCACACATCAAGAAGCATAGCCTAAAAGCTTAGGTCAGATCGCTTAAAGAATCTCAAACAATAAAAAATACCACACAAGTCAGAAAGGTATGAAAGTGACTTATCTGACAAGAAGAGAAGAAAGAGGAAGCGGAAGGGACGTCACAGCCAGTTATACCAAGGACTCCATCACCATTGGCTGGCGGTTACTATGGACACTGTGCCCCATGTGCTCATGGGAGTTGTAGTTCCAGAATGTTTATGTTTTTCTTTGAATCTGCTATTATAATAAAGAGAAGAAAGGACTGCATAATCCTCGCCTCCGTCCTGACATAGAATCAAGGGCGGACCCCGCCCTTCCTTAGATCAAAGCTTGCGCTTCAATGCAAGCCTCGCTTTCAAGACCTCTCACGAGATTACGCGAGTACCTTCCTTCGTCCACCCTTGGCTTAACGTCTTTGGGCTCCAAGCCTCCCTTTCATGTAAGGCGCCTGATTGGCCCGCACGCAGCCACCGCCCTTCATACGCCTCGCTCGCCCGTCGCAATGGATCCACGAGATCCAGCGAGGGTGAAGCTAGGTGCCGAGCGGGTGCTGAGCGTTGCGGGCGTAAGAGACCTTACTTTGGAGACATCATTCGAACCAGATAAGTTGTATGAATGGAATCCTGCCAGTTCTAAAATTCTCCTTTGTGTGTATTTGTTTCTCTCTCCCCCTTATTTACAGGGTGTGCCATTGTCGCTCCCACCCCCCTCCTGTGTTCTATGGGGCGTGGATCTATTTCTTTACAAGTGAGGACATTCATCCTATATCTTGTATTTTGTGTTGTGTGCGTGGGTAATGTATATACCACGGCCAGCAGTGTCACGGCGCATCGCACCGGGACGCTGCCTCAACGTTGCTTTTCCTTCGGGGTTCATTCCCTGACACCCCACCATAGGTAGCAAGATATTTCTTGTACTTCCTCACAAGTAGACTTAGACATGACTAGTCTGCCTGTTTAGCCACTGTTGCTATACCACACATATGCAACAGCCTGCGCTGAATAGATTTAATCAGCGTTAGTTGAGGCCCCTCCACTTCGGATTTCGGCATGAGTTCAACTACGCAACCCAGACATACCGGCCACGGCCCTTGATAGGTATGCTAGCACGTGTCAAGCCACAAAGTCACTCTTTATGGCCACTGTACATATGCACAAACCAATGATACGATATCTTTGTGTTTATGTTTGTATTTGTCTGTCTGTCATTTTTTCTACCTACAGACTCCTAGGTTCCTCGCAAAAGAGGTAAAACCCCACTACTTATGAGTTTGTTTCTTTTTCTTTTTGCACCAATTTACACATAGTGCTATTTTTAACTTTCACGACCATTGGCAGGGCGGGCCTTAGCGCGCCCCTCCTGTCATTGGCACACTCGCTTACCGGTCCTGATGAAAGCCCAGTAAAGTAAAACATAAAAACGGGCAGAAACATGTTGACCTTCTTTACAGGGTAAACACCAGTATAAAGTAATTGGCTAGTTTCCCTTCACATATCTCATTTTTAATATGTCAGGTTGACCAATGAATAAAGTTTTGTTTGGTACAACCTCTGACATTTTTAACCTCAGTATATTTTTTCACACTTCATCTTCACACAAAAACCTGCTCCGCAGTCTCCTGGCGTCGCAGCACACCGGGGAGGTATTCGATCTCTCCCGGTGGACCCGATGATGAAGCATGTCACCACTAGGGTGAGTGAGGGTTTCCTGAAAAAACAGTGTATTTTTTCTTGAAATTTGGTCTTACCATCGGACCACTAACACCTGGCCTCAGACTTCACGTGCGACACCCACCTCCTTTATATACTTTATCTTTATGGTCACACTTCTTTTGATTACCTGTATATTGCTTGGGGACTAAGAGTGCCCTAAAACCCTCTCTCTCCTTTTGTTGAGATATGCCATACCAAAAGAACCAGCGGAAACCAAGTTACTTGAAGGTTGGGTGGTTTCCTAGCGTCAGCTCTAACTGCAGTGGTTTAGGGAACGTGACTCTTCCCCCTTCAAGAATTTGACACCAGCCGCTGTACTAGTGATATGTGTACTGTCAATAAATTATTGTAAGAGGGACAAGGGTCATAAGCACTCAACACACATGCTCTTTCAGAACCTGTCTCCTATGAACACTAAGCATTTCTGGGCAAAAACCGGTGAAGTTTCTGCCCACACATGGGATCCATCTAGCCTTTGTGGATCAGCCACTCTGGGCCTGCAATCGGGGTCAATCAGCAGCCCTAGTTTTGTTGCATTTGCCTGAAGTGCTCACCCACCCGTCTTCTCCAGGTGTTGTTTAAAAGGGTTGGAATAAGGCGGAGTTGACAGAGGGAGTGTCTGTTGGTCGCTTACAAGTCTTCTACAGGTTCTGCTTTAGAGTCTAGAATAGGTTGGGTTTGTGAGAGAGTGCTTAGTGTTCACTCGCCAGCCGTCTGCAGGTCCTGCTGAGGAGAGTCTAGAATAGGTTGGGTTTGTGAGAGAGTGCTTAGTTTTCTCTCGCCAGTCGTCTGCAGGTCCTGCTGAGGAGAGTTTAGAATAGGTTGGGTTTGTGAGAGAGTGCTTAGTGTTCACTCGCCAGCCGTCTGCAGGGCCTGCTATAGAGTCTAGAATAGGTTGGGTTTGTGAGAGAGTGCTTAGTGTTCACTCGCCAGCCGTCTGCAGGTTTCTGCTGTAGAGACTAGAATAGGTTGGGTTTGTGAGAGAGTGCTTAGTGTTCACTCGCCAGCCGTCTGCAGGTCCTGCTGGAGAGAGTCTACAATAGGTTGGGCTTGTGAGAGAGTGCTTAGTGTTCACTCGCCAGCCGTCTGAATGTCCTGCTATAGAGTCTAGAATAGGTTGGGTTTGTGAGAGAGTGCTTAGTGTTCACTCGCCAGCCGTCTGCAGGTCCTGATGGAGAGAGTTAGGAATAGGTTGCGTTTGTGAGAGAGTGCTTAGTGTTCACTCGCCAGCGGTCTGCAGGTCCTGCTGGAGAGAGTCTAGAATAGGTTGGGTTTGTGAGAGAGTGCTTAGTGTTCACTCGCCAGCCGTCTGCAGGTCCCGCTGGAGAGAGTCTAGAAAAGGTTGGGTTTGTGAGAGAGTCATTAGTGTTCACTCGCCAGCCGTCTGCAGATCCTGCTGGAGAGAGTCTAGAATAGGTTGGGTTTGTGAGAGAGTGCTTAGTGTTCACTCGCCAGCCGTCTGCAGGTCCCGCTGGAGAAAGTCTAGAATAGGTTGGGTTTGTGAGAGAGTGCTTAGTGTTCACTCGCCAGCCGTCTGCAGGTCCTGCTGGAGAGAGTCTAGAATAGGTTGGGTTTGTGAGAGAGTGCTTTGTGTTCACTCACCAGCCGTCTGCGGGTCCTGCTGGAGAGAGTAAAATAGGTTGGGTTTGTGAGAGAGTGCTTAGTGTTCACTCGCCAGCCGTCTGCAGGTCCTGCTGTAGAGTCTAGAATAGGTTGGGTTTGTGAGAGAGTGCTTAGTGTTCACTCACCAGCCGTCTGCAGGTCCTGCTGTAGAGTCTAGAATAGGTTGGGTTTGTGAGAGAGTGCTTAGTGTTCACTCACCAGCCGTCTGCAGGTTCCTGCTGGAGAGTCTAGAATACGTTGGGTTTGTGAGAGAGTGCTAAGTGTTCACTCGCCAGCCGTCTGCAGGTCCTGCTGGAGAGAGTCTAGAATAGGTTGGGTTTGTGAGAGAGTGCTTAGTGTTCACTCGCCAGCCGTCTGCAGGTCCCGCTGGAGAGAGTCTAGAATAGGTTGGGTTTGTGGGAGAGTGCTTAGTGTTCACTCGCCAGCCGTCTGCAGGTCCTGCTGGAGAGAGTCTAGAATAGATTGGGTTTGTGAGAGAGTGCTTTGTGTTCACTCACCAGCCATCTGCGGGTCCTGCTGGAGAGAGTAAAATAGGTTGGGTTTGTGAGAGAGTGCTTAGTGTTCACTCGCCAGCCGTCTGCAGGTCCTGCTGTAGAGTCTAGAATAGGTTGGGTTTGTGAGAGAGTGCTTAGTGTTCACTCGCCAGCCGTCTGCAGGTCCTGCTGTAGAGTCTAGAATAGGTTGGGTTTGTGAGAGAGTGCTTAGTGTTCACTCACCAGCCGTCTGCAGGTTCCTGCTGGAGAGTCTAGAATAGGTTGGGTTTGTGAGAGAGTGCTTAGTGTTCACTCGCCAGCCGTCTGCAGGTCCTGCTGGAGAGAGTTAAGAATAGGTTGGGTTTGTGAGAGAGTGCTTAGTGTTCACTCGCCAGCCTTCTGCAGGTCCTGCTGGAGAGAGTCTTCAATAGGTTGGGTTTGTGAGAGAGTGCTTAGTGTTCACTCGCCAGCCGTCTGCAGGTCCTGCTGGAGAGAGTCTAGAATAGGTTGGGTTTGTGAGAGAGTGCTTTGTGTTCACTCACCAGCCGTCTGCGGGTCCTGCTGGAGAGAGTAAAATAGGTTGGGTTTGTGAGAGAGTGCTTAGTGTTCACTCGCCAGCCGTCTGCGGGTCCTGATGGAGGGAGTCTAGAATAGGTTGGGTTTGTGAGAGAGTGCTTAGTGTTCACTCGCCAGCCGTCTGCGGGTCCTGATGGAGGGAGTCTAGAATAGGTTGGGTTTGTGAGAGAGTGCTTAGTGTTCACTCGCCAGCCGTCTGCAGGTTCTGCTGGAGAGAGTCTAGAATAGGTTGGGTTTGATAGGGAGAGAGTCACGGTATGGCTGACCTTTTCCACGGAGGGGCACTGTTAGCACATAAATTTACACACTCTTGCTAGTAATACTAACAGTGTTGATCAGGGCTTGGGATCACCATCACCACTCCTTTGTAAAGTTTACATGTTTCCATTACTACAATGTTTTACATCTTAAACCTTGATTTGATTTACAAACCTGTGCTGGATATAGCCATCGGCAGCCCATCTGGACATAGTAGGAGGGGCCTGATCCAGTCACTTATTGCGATCAGTGAGGATGATTAAGTGGTGATGAACAGGTTCGACATTGAAATCCATCGGCTTTGAGTATCTCTGCCCTTCCCTTTATGATTTGACCAACCAACAGTGTTACATCAGGCCCCTCACACCTCTCCGATGAGGAACACCCTAGACCAGTGGTCTTAACACCTTTTATTACCACCCCTCCCCTTCCTACCAGCAATCATAGGGCGCCCCTTAGAATTTTTCACAATTATTCTATTCAAGTGACAATGTTTAAATATGTCTAGACTCATTTAAGCATTGCAGTTAAGTTCTGTTTTAAACATGCAATCAAATGCATGATTGCCCAACATACTGTTCTAGTCAGGCAGGCCTTACATTAGCTTAATAGCCTGCTGACGAGGGCCTGCGGCTCGGGCCTAAACCTCAGGTTCAGGGCCTTTAACAACCGGTATACCCTGAGGCAGAAAGGCTATAAAGCTATTAGAATATTCCACCCACTGAGGGTAGAATGTTCTAAATTAAAAAGGAAGAAACATGAAGACAAACATTGGAACTTTGGAGCTCAGGACAGATATTGGTCTCAGGCTCACTGGGCCACGGTATTCAAGCTAGCCTGGCTGATGAGGAGCGATACCTCAAAACTAATCCTAGGATGCTTGTTTCTAGTCCAGGGAGGACCTGCCTTGGCAGTTAGGGCTGGATTGTTTCCATGAGGAGCAGGGTCAAGACGAATTTGTACATTGCCTGCACGCAGACACTCCAGCACGCAGTGGTCTGACATCCCTTGCGCGGTGTCCATCTCGAGACCAAGACGGGCTCCTTCATTCTCTCACACCAGGTAATAGGGTTGGTTTTATCTTAGGGGGATTCTTGGCTGTACACATACATACATGCTAGGTTCATTTAGGTACATCTAGTTAGTGTTTGCATTGTAGAGCGCACATTATTACTGTTATGTTTTTATAAGCTTGCATATGTTCATTGTTTTAGCACTATGGTAGAAATCTACCATCCATTTACTCTGTTGGTGCTTATAATCGTTTATATCTGTTTCTGTCTTATGGTTGTTTCAGCACACATATTTTTAACTGGAATGATGCTTGTTCAATAAATGCTTCTTGAAATGTCCCCACTGTTTATTCTGTGTATCTCTCTGAGACAAAGTGAGCACGAGTGACTGAGCGAAAAGTTCTGTACTTTTTTCATGATACCTGATGGGACAGAGAAGTCATGTTCGATAGTTGCCAGAAACTATTCCGTCCTTCGTAAGAGGAGTTCCTAGTGGCACTGTGAGCTTGCTGGTATAAAGGCGAACATACCCGGTGGGGGTGTCTGGCATCAGTCTGGACCCCAATCCCACAGTTTATGTTGTCTTAACGTGCAGATCCTCTATAGATTTAAAGGAACTACACAACAGCGTACGTGAGTCAGAGATATCAAACTGGACCAAGGGGGGCTGCAGACAAAACATGGGGACTGTATCAACCTAGAAAAACAATTATATCAGCAATGACGTCCAGTACCAGCTCTTTGATGCAGTCATCTTTGTGAGTGTCATGTTGTAAGATATTTTTATCCCTGTACTGGCACTATTTCATATTTAATGTCTTTTTATTAAATTATTGTAAATGTTTTAAGTACTTTTATGCAAAATAAAGTATTGAATTGATTGAGAGAGGGAAGTGGTCAACAACGCAACAAACAAAGAGACAGTCCCAAGTATCAATGCCTGACAGTGGCCGCCGCAAACGTAATATTTTAAGAGGCCATTGTGCTCTTAAACCAGAAACTCTACACCTAATTTAGGCCACAATTTCAATCTTGTTCAAAGATGTAAAACCATATTAAATATAAGAAATTTACCACAGATATAGGAAAACTAGCAAGCTTTCCTTTAAATGTTTACTCTGACACATGAACTCTGCCACACACTTTATTTGATCTAGTGCATAAAACTGTGTGATATTTTTCCCTGTTTGCTTTGCTATGAACCGCGCTGTGCATTTGAAAAAACCCAATAAAGTTCTTAAAAATTGTACCACTGACCAATATTCTCTTTTATTCCATGAAATGCAATTTGTCACTTACAGTTGTCAGCTTTCTGTAAATACTTTTAGTTCTCGATATCAGGTTTTGGAAGATGCTCATGTGAAGTGAAGCTATAACTACTTTTCTACAGCAGCAACCACGTGTGAGGCCTGCACTTGAATGCGTGTATCCTAAAAACATCCACGGAGCTGCCAAGGTTTCTGATTGCGTATGTGTGACATTTTCATAATTTCAGTGCAATTATGGGTGACATTTCAATGATTATGTGTGACACTTAAAATCAAGCAATGAAACATGTAGGGAAACATAAATATCAGAAATTACACCCATTTGAGTAACGAGAAACTCTAAGAAGTCACTGAAGACACAAATTCATCTCATATTTTTTCATGCCTGTTTCATTCTCTCTCTCTTGAGGATGTAACAAGTTCCCCTACATGCATAACATTTCTGTCCATTTCAAATGAGTGAGATATAAATTAGGAAAACTATGCCTATGTCTCATTTTGGTGTAAACTAATTGGAATTATGGCCTACTACTGTTAAAACATATGCCTGCAGCGGTCAGAGAGAACTTCAGTACAGACTCAGGGCCCGATTCTCAAAGGTAAACTGAGACGAAAGTCTACCTTTACGACTTTCGATATTCACAAAGGGCATTTACGAGTAGTAAAGTTAGACTTTTTCTCAGTTTAACTTAAGTTTTCACTCAGTTATACTTAAGACCAAAACTTAAATTAAACTGAGACAAAAGTCTAACTTTACTACACGTAAATACCTTTTGTGAGTACCAAAAGTTGCGACTTCCGTCTCAGTTTACATTTGTGAATCGGGCCCTAAGTGCGGGCCTCTCCCAGGCTGCCAGTTCACAAGTGCCTGGGGGAATGTGTCTGCCCATCGGAGCGCTTCACTGGTGACGTGGCAGTGGTGCGTGTGCTGAGGCCCCGGCTCAGGGCTGCTGTCCACCTGCATGAGAGTCTGCTGGCTGCAGACATAAAGTCGTCTGAGTTGTCACTCTGATATCTGGCGCTAGGATGCAGCAGACACTTGACCTGACTATGGCAGGCTCAAGCACACCAGGAAAGAGTACATTCACTGCTGCTGCCTGCTGCAAAGCTGGTGGCCCTTTTGGGATATGCTGGAATGTCTGCCTCGCTGCAATTATGAATAAGCGTGGCAAGCCTTGCCAGAACATATCAGCAGGCAAAGTGCAGCCTCATGGATCCACGTGTGCCTAGCTCTGTCTGCAGCTGATGGCAGTTACGTTATCAACATTTGAGGACCAGCTACGCACGCCGATAAGACACAGGCTGACTCAGCTTCTAATAATAATTTTGGATTCTTTTTGCCTTCCTCAGAACCCAGACCAGAGTAAAATCGACAACATAATGCAAACGCCCCCCTCCCCAGGATTGGGGCTAGAGGACATAAATACCGGTTGTGGCAGGCACTATTGTGATAGAGCAAGCCACGGACCGACTGGACACCGAAACCGGCCCTGGCCTCGGCTCCCTAACATATTTCTTTCCTGTCCCCATGTCCCTTCCCCTCGTGTTCTCCCTCATCCTCCTTCCCTGATCATTTGCGGGATCTTCTGAGCCACATCACCTCTATCTAGAGGGTTTATTTCATTTACTGTTTTTCCTGTTTTCAATGTCTTCTCACAAGTTCTAGTTTACACAGTATCTTGGACTCTGTGGAATCGATAAACTTTCATACCTATTATATGCTCATTGTATATGAAAAATCAATAAAGATTCGAGGTATTTAAAAAAAGACACAGGGAGTGGTGTCACTTAACATTTGACTTTGACAAATCCAAAGGAAGAGACATTACTGAATTTATAGACATGATCAGAACACATGTAAAGTGATGAAATTGCAACCAAGTCTCACTAAAATAAACATTCAATTTAACATTCTACTGAACTGTGTGCAGTAGTCATGGTGAAATATGAGAAACGTTTGCCACCAAAAAGTGGGACTGAGGGTCTGCTCTGTGCAGAATAGTCATGTGTGAAGTTCTAGTTAATCCCCATAGTTTGGAAGAATGGGCCAGGTTTGAGTGAGACTTCAGACCGACCTTCAAATGTGTTAGTGTCACTCATGATGAGTGAGGCTTGAGGGCTCTGATGTAGGCACGTCCGAAATAATGTCACTGTCGAGGCACTCAAGGCTTCTTGCATGACAATGCTACAAAGAGTTGACGCACTCACTAATCAATGGTGTATTGATGACGAGCGTACTGTGATATAGGGGCCTATGTGAAGGAGTAGAATATTTTCGAGTAATGAAATGCCCCTCCCCTGTTCCTCAGACCAGTAACACCCACTCATTTTTATGATACAATATAAACTGTGTGAGAAACTTCTGGTTCATACTTGGTTGCCCTATCTTAGGAATTAATTGTTTCAAAGATTTCTTGCTTTATTTTTTGTCAGTGAATCTTTGTTGAGAGAGGATGGTGGTTACTGGAAACAAAAAAACAAAGCCTGGAAGAGACCGCTATCTTAATATTTTAGGAGACAGCTGTGCTCTTAAATCAGAAACTCAAAACCTAATTAGGGCCTACATTTCAGTCTTGTTTGAGGATATAAAACCGTATCAAATATAAGGAATAAGCCACAGACACAAGAAAATTAGAAATAAGCTCCTTCAATTGTCGCTTTGACACACGACCTATGCCTCATTGTCACTGATCTGGTGTCTTAAACTCCATGGTATTTACCTCTGTTTACTTTGCTATCTAGGACGTTGTGGATTTGAACAACTGCAAATAAATTATTTAAAAGAATAAATAAGCTGCCCAGTTTAATTGGAAAACTGACCGATATTCTGATATATTCATTGAAATACAGATACATTCATTGAAATACAGATATATTCATTGAAATACAGATATATTCAATGAAATACAGATATATTCATTGAAATACGGACTGTCGCTTCCAGTTGTCACCTTTCTGTAAATACTCTTAAGTCCTATACAACAATGTTTGGAAGATGCTCATCTGAAGTGAAGCTATAAATGCTTTTTTACAGCAGCAGCCAAGGGTGAGGCCCTGTACTTGAACTGTCTGACCCTTAAAAACATTCCCGTCTGAGACATCTGAAATCCCAGGTCTTTACAGGTATAAATGCTTGTTTATGTAAAATGTATTCACTGCTGGAGCCTGGAGGCGGTGGTTCCGTCAGCGGCCACCAGAGGGCGCTCCTCGCCTGCTGATGAAACCCACTGAGCTGCACTTTGAATGAAAAAGAGAAGGGTTTCCTCTTCCGGGTCAGCGGTGGCAGAGACAGCACCAGCAGCGGGGGTGACATCACTTTTTCCCTGTGCTCAGTGTCCAGCCTGTTGCAGAGGAGGAAGGGACCCTGTCTGTCTGTGTTTGCAGTTACCCTCATCTACAGACCCTCACAGACCCCCCCTCAGACCCCAGATCTGCCCCCCAGGAGGAGGAGAGAGCCTGGACAGGTTTCTGCTCAGGTAGGAGAGCTGCCAACTCACTTGGCTGCAATTTATGAATCCATGGATCAGATCCCCCCCCCCCCTGGCATTCATGGGGAGGTCAGGAGAGCTCAGCTCTTCCTGCTGTTGAGGCTGAGTGGGGAGCGGAGGAGGTGAGGCCTGCCCAGGGTCAGAGGAGGAGAGGCCTGTCAAGGGGTGAAGAGGAGGAGAGGCCTTTCCAGGGGTGCAGAGGAGGAGAGGCCTGTCCCGGTGCGTGCAGAGGAGGAGAGGCCTTTTCAGGGGTGCAGAGGAGGAGAGGCCTTTCCAGGGGTGCAGAGGAGGAGAGGCCTGTCCCGGTGCGTGCAGGGGAGGAGAGGCCTTTTCAGGGGTGCAGAGGAGGAGAGGCCTGTCCAGGGGTGCAGAGGAGGAGAGGCCTGTCCAGGGGAGCAGAGGAGGTGAGGCCTGTCCAGGGGTGCAGAGGAGGAGAGGCCTGTCCAGGGGAGCAGAGGATGTGAGGCCTGTCCAGGGGTGCAGAGGAGGTGAGGCCTGTCCAGGGGTGCAGAGGAGGCGAGGCCTGTGAGGCCTGTCCAGGAGTGCAGAGGAGGCGAGGCCTGTCCAGGGGAGCAGAGGAGGTGAGGCCAGGGGTGCAGATGAGGTGAGGCCTGTCCAGGGGTGCAGAGGAGGTGTGGCCTGTCCATGTGTGCCAAGGAGGTAAGGCCTGTCCAGGGGTGCAGAGGAGGTGAGGCATGTCCAGGGGTGCAGAGGAGGTGTGGCCTGTCCATGTGTGCAAAGGAGGTAAGGCCTGTCCAGGTGGGCAGAGGAGGAGAGGCCTGTCCAGGGGTGCAGAGGAGGAGAGGCCTGTCTAGGGGTGCACAGGCCTGTCCAGGAGTGCAGAGGAGGCGAGGCCTGTCCAGGGGAGCAGAGGAGGTGAGGCCAGGGGTGCAGATGAGGTGAGGCCTGTCCAGGGGTGCAGATGAGGTGAGGCCTGTCCAGGGGTGCAGAGGAGGCGAGGCATGTCCAGGGGTGCAGAGGAGGTGTGGCCTGTCCATGTGTGCAAAGGAGGTAAGGCCTGTCCAGGTGGGCAGAGGAGGTGAGGCATGTCCAGGGGTGCAGAGGAGGTGTGGCCTGTCTAGCGGTGCATAGGAGGAGAGGCCTGTCCAGGGGTGCAGAGGAGGTGAGGCCTGTCAAGGGGTGCAAAGGAGGTGAGGCCTGTCCAGGGGTGCAGGCCTGTCATGGGGTGCAGAGGAGGTGAGGCCTGTCCAGGGGTCAGAGGAGGTGAGGCCTGTCCAGGGGGCAGAGGAGGAGAGGCCTTTCCAGGGGTGCAGAAGAGGTGAGGCCTGTCCAGGGGTGCAGAGGAGGAGAGGCCTGTCCAGGGAAGCAGAGGAGGTGAGGCCTGTCCAAGGGTGCAGAGGAGGAGAGGCCTGTCCAGGGGTGCAGAGGAGGAAAGGCCTGTCCTGTAGTGCAGAGGAGGAGAGGCCTGTCCAGGGGTGCAGAGGAGGCGAGGCCTGTGAGGCCTGTCCAAGAGTGCAGAGGAGGCGAGGCCTGTCCAGGGGAGCAGAGGAGGTGAGGCCAGGGGTGCAGATGAGGTGAGGCCTGTCCAGGGGTGCAGATGAGGTGAGGCCTGTCCAGGGGTGCAGAGGAGGTGAGGCATGTCCAGGGGTGCAGAGGAGGTGTGGCCTGTCCATGTGTGCAAAGGAGGTAAGGCCTGTCCAGGTGGGCAGAGGAGGTGAGGCATGTCCAGGGGTGCAGAGGAGGTGTGGCCTGTCTAGCGGTGCAGAGGAGGAGAGGCCTGTCCAGGGGTGCAGAGGAGGTGAGGCCTGTCAAGGGGTGCAAAGGAGGTGAGGCCTGTCCAGGGGTGCAGGCCTGTCCAGGGGTGCAGAGGAGGTGAGGCCTGTCCAGGGGTCAGAGGAGGTGAGGCCTGGCCTGGGGTGCAGAGGAGGTGAGGCCTGTCCAGGGGGCAGAGGAGGAGCGGCCTTTCAGGGGTGCAGAGGAGGTGAGGCCTGTCCAGGGGTCAGAGGAGGTGAAGCCTGTCCAGGGGTGCAGAGGAGGTGAGGCCTGTCCAGGGGTGCAGAGGGGGAGAGGCCTGTCCAGGGGTGCAGATGAAGTGAGGCCTGTCCTGTGTTTGGGTGGTTCAAAGGAGGTGGGGCCCTCTCCAGGAGGGATGCAGTGGAGATGAGACCTGTTTGTCAGGGCAGGGTGATCGAGAGCTGAGTTTAAGTTTGTTAATTGTTGTTCCAAGAGATTTGTGGAATGAGTGTAAGTTGTTTGTAAACTGGCTAATTGAAGAGCCACAGAGTGAAGCGCCTCCAAATATTTTATTATATATTACAAGAGATTATTGTAGATTTGCAGACAATATTGCAAAGTCGAAGACCGGGTAAAAGAGGACGCATCATTTAGCGTTGCATCCAGATGTTAGTGCACATATCCAGCAAAATGTGAGGGGCTGCAGACCAACATTCTGGATGAGATTTTGTTGTAACCAAAGTACTCTAGTGACAATTTTATTACTAAGCAGAAGAAGATCAAAATAAAAATAATGATGGCTCAGACAAAAATTTTCCAAACGGGTGACGAAAGTGGTTCTCACGGATTGTATTCTTGTTTTGATTCTGGGTTTGTTGCTGGTGTGAATTTGGATATGCACGGCGTTGGTGTGCAAAATAATGATGTTCAGTATGTGCAAGGAGGAAATGTTGTTCCTCTGGGTCAGGGCCGGACTGGGAACCCAAACCAGGCCTGAGAATTTTGACGGACCAACTCCCTGCCTCTTTTGTTGCTGGGGGGTGATATAGCAACACCACAGCAAAACTAGCCCCCAGTGACCAATATGTTTCCCGGCACTGAACAATCGGTCCCCACTGTTCCAGCCTCCCGGGGAAACACCAGAAACCCATTACGGCCAGTGCGGCACCGCTTAGGGTATAGGTTTTACTAACAGTGGCGATTTAAATACCTCAAACACTAATAATGTGCAGAATAAGACATGATCTGTGCGATGTTTGCAGGAACCTGGGAAACTGAAACATGAATTAGATGGCACCAAATGGGATGTCTCAGTGAATGGTCCCAGCCCAACTGGCCTCTGTGCCGAGCATGCAGAATCAAAGGCAGGTATATTGGAACACACATTCAGTCCAGATAGTCCCACAGCCCAGTGCAGAATAGAACACCAAATTCTCAACAAATGAGAAATTTCCTAGTTATCACAAAGGAAAGTTTAAATTCTATTAAGGACGCGGAGGCGAGGGTTATGCATGACCTTTCTTCATTTTATTAACAGCAAGTTAGAAGAAACAGAAAAAACACAGGCTGCCAACTACATATCCCATGAAGCACAACAGTAACCATGGGATCCAGTCCACCAATCGTAGTCCAGCCGAATACATAAAGCAGCTCCCTCGACGAAGTCCGTCCTCTTTCGTCGCTGCAGGAAGTTAAGTCGTCCCCAGATTAATCAGTCTTCTGATCAGATCCTAGGGCAACAGAAAACGAAGAGAAGAACCACAGAGCAAGATAAAATGCAAATGCAAAAGTACTATCAGTAGCATAACCAAAAGAGAAATAGAACGTCCAAATGTACAGAACAAGATCAATGCACAAAATACCATAAATATAAGAAAACATTACTCTCCTGATATGTAGAAATACTAAATCCAGCAAGACCTCCAAGCATAAGGGAGGGAGGCTCGAAAAGCCAGGGTGGGATAATCCTCGACTCCGTGTCCTTAATAGAATTGAAACTTTCCTTTGTGATAACTAGGAAATTTCTCATTCTATGTCAGGAAGCAGGGGCGAGGATTATGAAAGTTCAAATCTTACTCTCCACCAGCGCAACGGCTTCATGAATTGGTTTAATAGAATTTCTTAAAAGTAGATTCTGAAGACCCATCAGCTGCATTCATAATGTCCCCAACCTGCAACCTACCTGGACATCCTTGGAGGCCATTGCTCCCCTAGTAGAATGAGCCCCAAAATGTCTGACGTTAATATCAGATTCAGTCATAATCCATTTGACCCATCTAGCAATGGTAGGAGAGGATACCGCCTGAAACATTTTTTTAATGGCAATCAGAAGTTGCCGTTCACCCGGAGGACGAACCTCCAAAGTCAAACTTCATAAGATTTTAAACATCGAACAACACACAATTTCGGAGAATCTGGAAAAGCAGGATAGATTACTGACCTCGTACTCGATTTAGTTCTCCTGGAGATGGTAAAGGTAACACCTTCCGTGGAAAAAACACAGGCAGAAATATCAAGGGCCCTGACATCCGACACTCTCTTACAAGAAATAAGACACAGGAGGATAGCAAGTTTAGCTGAAATCTCTTTTTGGGAAAGGAAATCATTATCTTGCCAGGATAAAAGTAGACGAAGTACCACATTAACGTCCCAGAGGCCCAGGTAACAAGGCTCCGGGGAACGTGAAAGACGTATGCCTTTCAAAAGCTTACCAACCAATGGGTGCTCCCCAATCGGAGCCCCATCCACGAGAGAGTGACCAGCAGAAATGACCGGCCTAAAAGAGTTGATAGTGCCATAGGCTAATTTCTGATGAAAAAGTTCCGATAGGAAGTTCACAACTTCTGCAATGCAGGCGCCCCCGGATCCAGGTGTTTCGCCACACACCAACGAACCCATCTTCTCCAAGCTGATCTGTATCGCTTGGTAGTGCCGGGGGCCCAAGCCCGCTGGATAAGGAGTTCAGCTTCTCTTGAAAGCGAGACGTCAGTCCAACGTCTCCTGAAATCCTCCATGCCATAAGATGTAGATGGCCTTGGAGAACCAGGGGGTGAGGAAGTCCCAGAGGGTCTGAGGGGATGTTGTTGAAAGACAGCAACCAAAGAGGTCTGTCCCAAGATAATTCTAGAAGGGACGGAAACCAAATCTGGGCTCTCCAAATTGGAGTGATCAGGATCAGAGAGGCCCTCTGTCTGCGGACCTGGGCTGCAACCCTTTGGATGAAAAGGAAGGGTGGAAACGCGTAAGCTGGTATCCCCGACCAATCCTGAAGGAAAACGACCACTGCTTCCGCTCCCGGATCCGGTGTCCAGCTGAAGAAACGGGGAACCTGAGCGTTCCATCTGGAAGCAAAAAGATCAACTAGGGGAAGGCCCCAAAGGGACACAATCTGAGAGAACACTCCGGGATCCAGTCTCCAATTGCTGGCATCCCTGAAATTCCTGGAATTCCAGTCTGCCACACAATTCTGATCTCCCGGGAGATACTCCGCCGTCACCGAAATCTGACGTTGGAGGCAGTAATGCCAAAAATCCTTGGCGAGATCCGCCAGAATCTTGGAATGAGTACCTCCAAGGAGATTGATGTACCTCACCGCCGTCGTGTTGTCCATCCTGAGAAGGACACAACAGGACACTCGGTTGGTCGTGAAAGATCGAATGGCAAAGGAGCCCGCTAGGAGTTCCAGGCAATTGATATGGAGAAGGAGTTCCTCCTACGTCCACCGACCTCCCACCGATAGAGAGCCGCATCTGGCACCCCAGCCCAGGCGACTGGCATCCGATTCTATTACTAGATCCGGATGGGATCCGAAGATCGCTCTCCCATTCCAGGCCTCCATATGGTCCATCCACCAAAGAAGTTCCGCCCTGGCCTCCGAGGAAAGGGAGATCAGCTCCGAGTAAGTGAGACCCCTGCGCAGGTGGGAGGCCTTCAATCTCTGCAGGGCCCTGTAATGTAGAGGACCCGGAAAGATGGCTTGAATCGAGGACGTAACAAACCAACAATCCTGGCCAGCTGTCGCAGGGATATCCTGTCTCTGCGGAGAACCTGTCGAATCTCCTTCTTGATCTTTGAAATCTTCTGAGAAGGAAGATTCAAGGAGGCATCCCTCGTGTCGATGCAAAAGCCTAGAAAGATCATGCTCTGTTGGGGAACCAGGTCCGATTTCTGGACATTGATGGTGAACCCCAGATTCTGTAATAGGGATATTGTAATCTGTAAGTGAAGGAGAAGCTGATCCCTGGATTGGTCCATGAGCAGGATATCGTCCAGGTAAATTATTAGTCGAATACCCTTGGTGCGGAGATGTTCCACCACAGGACGAAGAAGCTTGGTAAAACACCAAGGAGCTGATGAGAGACCAAAGGGAAGGGTTTTGAATTTGTAAGTTTGACCCTTCCACTGGAATTGCAGGAACCTGCAATGGGGGGGGGGGGGGGGGGGGGAATTGGAACTGACAGATACGCATCTTTGAGGTCTAACCGGACCAACCAATCGTTCTGGAGAAGAAGGTCCCTGAGCAGATGAATTCCCTCCATCTTGAAGTGCTGGTAAACTAACCACTCGTAGAAGGACCTGAGATTGATAACCGGTCAGAAGCCTTTTTCTTTCTTTTCTACCAGAATAATATTGCTTAAGAATCCGCACGGATGAAGATGGGAGAGAGCGATAGCACCTTTTGAAAGAAGATCTAGAACCTCGTGATCTATCAGATCGGTCTCTGAGTCTGAAAAAACCAAAGGGCGAGGATGAGATGTTTGGATGGGGGACCCGTAGAACTCTATGTGAAACCCTTGAACTGTCTCTAACACCCAAGGATCTGACGTTAAATCCGCACAGTTTGCTAGAAACAGAGAAATCCTGCCCCCAGACGAACAGGAGAGAGGATTTTCAAGCTTACCATTGAATCCTTGTGCATTCTTGTTGCCACCACGGCCTCTGCCTTGTCCGTTGCCTCCACAGGAAGGATAGAAGGTTCCTTGTCTGCCATCGTTCCATCCATTATTTCTTTTTGCCTGGGCTCTATTGGGACCTTGGTTTAATTTTCGGCCGGAAGAGCGACCCCTGCCTCGCCCGGCCCCCCCAAAAACCTTATCCAGGGCAGAAAAGGTGGCTACAAACTTTCCTAGCTCCTTAACGAAGGGATAACCAAAGAGCATACCTTGAGGTACTGAACCTGCCTCGGAGCCCCCTTTTTTGGATCCTTCATGTATTTAGCAAAAAATGTGCAGAGCTTGGGGTCCAACTCTGGGGCACTAGCAACGCCGTTGGGTAAAGACGGTCTAGGGCATTCTGACCTAAGGCGAGATCTCACCTATTGAGAAAGAGGCTGCCTAATCTTTGCGGCAACATAATCCGCCGTCTTCTTATCAGGTACCCATTTCAGAACTCCGAGGTCGAAAGATACAGGAAGGGTCAAACATATCCGCATGAACCTGAGCTCCATCACCAACATCAGAACAAGAAGAACGTGGACACCAAGACCTGCCCGAATCAAACATATCGTCAGAGGAATTGTCATCATCCTCAAACACCTCCTCATCTTCACCCTCTCCGTCTTTGGGAAACCTTTCATCAGGGTCCAAGTCTTTGGTGGACTCACCACCAGTTAATCCGGGTAAGTCTTCCTCCCGGTAGGGTGCGCTTCTTAGCGTGCGCGCACTCTTATGGAAGACCTCCGCGAGCTTGCTGAAGCCTTCCAGGTGCCCCGCGTCACGCTTAATGGCCTTACGTGGCACCACAGGGTGAATGCCACTAGGCCCCACTGTCTCCCAGGAAACCAGTGTAGTGTAGTTCCTATTTTCCCAATAGGCTCTGCGCATTGGAATAATATAGACAGCAGTTTAGACGTAGGACTGAGGTTATCTAGGTCTCTACTGACTATATTAAACTTAATTAATGTTGCCAGGTAGCTCAGAGGTCACTAGAAACTTTCTCGAGTGAACAAGGAGATGTTAACTTCCCTGAATAGACAAGAAGAGATTAGTTTCTGACAACCGTATATACATGACAACTTTGCTCCCTCAGAATAAGAGTGTATCTCCAGAGTCGTGTGAAAACAATAGACAACTATTTCACTCAGTCAATCGTGCATTCTCCAGAGTGCAGAGAAATAGAGAGACGGGCGTTTTCAATAATAGTTGTTATTTATTGAGCAGTCTTCTTTCTCATGCAAGAGAAATGAATTGCCACAGTTGCAATACTTATCATGAAGTAAATTGCGTACAGTAAAAGGAGTATTATGAAATAATACTGTAAAAGCATTGATATGGTTTCTTAGCCATATGATACTTTAAAATGGTTAAAATATATACATACATAAAAACATTGACTACCGTACTCAACTGGTGCTTCTACTATATGCCTACCCCGGTGTACCTGACCTAAGCCTAATACGTGGGAAGGAGTAAGTGAGTAGCAGTTTAAGTTAAGTTGGTTGTTTTGCCAAGAATCTGAATCAAGAATTCTCTTAAGGTTTTAGTCAGCTCCGTACCTTGGTTTTTAGAATGAAGGAGGTCTTGTATCTCTCTCTCAGGACTCGATCTCCCAGTAACCCGCAAAGGTGACTGGAAACACCGGAGCTGGATTTCTCGGCAGGAGAAAAGACAGCGTCTCTCTCAGTGCGTCAATGGGAGGGTCGGCTTCCTTCGGCTCTCGCATCAGCTGGGCTTCGGGCAAGTAGATAGCCGCTCTGCTCCAAACCACCACCGTGTATTTGCTTAAGGCAACGTTGGTATATTTATACCTGGAAGGTGCCGTGTTTGACGTAAGGTTTGACATAAGACGTCACTAAGAACTAACAGTATGTTCTGGACTCCAGGAGTTCTTGCGCAAATCAAGACAAAAGCAGGGGGAATTCCCGGGCTGCTGGAGGCTTGGATTTGTTTAAAGAACACGTTGTACTTTGTAGGAATCCATGGGAGTGGCCTTGCCGTATTAGGACTGCATTGGCTATGACTAAATATGGACATGATTCTTATGCCTTTATAAGGATATGTTTTGTTATAGCCACATAAGGGCATGAATCAGGAATATTTAATTAGGGTCCTAGATCGATTCACAACACCCACTCTACGTATTATGTCAATCATTACTAAAAATACGAAGCAATAGTAAACATATAACGATGCATGTGTTTTCCAACCCACCCCAAAATACATTGATTGCATTTGAAATGGTATATGGTATATACACGAAAAATGAGTATTATACTGTATGTTTCTTAAGCAGTTGTATCATTCAGATAATGCATATATAAATATCGGCTGAATGATTTGCGAAAATTACATTTATGAAATGGCTCTGAATACAGAAAAGAAGGTCGAGACCATTTCATCACATATTTATACAATACTGTACATATGCTAGAGGCTGAGGTAAAATATTGTCTCTAGAGTTCCTAAAAATAGAAGCTCTGTTCTCTAAGAATAGTTTTACTTTAAGCAGAGTACCATGTGCCAAAAAAAAGGTAAACATTTTGGAAATGTATAAATAATAATTTCGTTTTCAGGGGAAAAATAGTTCCAATTGTTTTCAGTAGTGTTGTTTATCAAAACTGAAGGCCGAACTCAGAGTTCAGGGAACGCTGTGTGCTCGTTGTTTTAAAAGTTATTCTCGTTGCTAGGAGAGAACATCATATCAGACAGGCTTGTGAAAAATTGGTCTACAACAGTAGGTGAAAGTTTGACCAAGTCCGAAAAAGCTGAAATTGTGCATATGTGAGAGTGATTGCTATCATCGATGTCTGGATCAGCAATGCTCTCAGAAGGTTGTACCTGTGTGGTGCTGCGTTCATCTCGTACTTCACCGCCACCTACTCGTAATGGTGAAGTCTCAATGAATGCCGTCATCAGAATAGGTAGCCGCTGGGGACAATACGTTGCATGAGTCGTTACCGGACCGAGCAAAGTATCGATATCCATTGGTACTGCTGATGGTAGTGTAAGACAGATGTCCAACACACATTCTTCTCCGCATAGCAGACATCGAAGCACAGGTAAGATGCAATCTTGCCAGATTGGTCTGAATGAAAGAAAGCAGGTTGCACTTAGATCTCTTAGCTGGGCTAATCCGAGCACTTTAGTGATTTGGTCCCGGTAGCGTATTGCTAGGATCATTTCTTCCATTGTAGCTAGGGTTTTGTCTGTGGCTTGGCTTGCCATATCGAAGCAGTAGGTGCAAAAATAAAATTCCTGCTACGAGTCCCAAAAGAAGAGGCAGGCCGCCAAATAATGAATGCACAAAATTCGGGAAGATGTTCAGGACTGCTTCAAATGGTCCTAATAGCTCTGAAAAATTGTCTTAAATACATGTACGATGCCACTGGTATGAGACATGTTAAAAATCTGACCTAACACTTCTACGAAATGTACGTGGCAATTTGGTGAAAATAGGGCATGTATCTCTGCCGCTGTTCTTGCAACCTGCAGATCGTACGTCTCTTTGGACGAGGTTAAAGGTACAGTTGTCTGTAAAAGAATAGACTTCATTCTGCTTAAAGTATCAATTCGAATAGAAGAGATATTCAGAGAAGGCCAAAGTATTGCCTCCATGTCTGGATTGCTGATAGGATACAATGCTTGCATACAGCAATCGACCCTGGATGTGACGGTTACGATATAGGCTTTTCCGAGCACCATGCCACAACAGCTGTGGTCACTTATTAGAACGTAACTGCAGTTGGAAAGCTGTCTGGAAAAAGGCTCTATCTGTGTTGCAGGAGTGCTGTGCAGATGACATGAAAGGTTATTCGATGAACCTTCGCAGGCTCCATGCAAGTTAATACCTTGACACATAAGTGTACCGCTTAGTGATTGTTTACAATTGTTACCACTAAGGAATACCTCTTTATCTCTCCCACTCCAACATCTACGAGTGTAAGGTAATTTCCAGGTTGATTTGATGTATCCTTTACCCAACCTTTCATACAGGCCTGCTGGTATATATTTTTGGCAATACTTAAACTGGAAAGTTGTTATCGGAATTGTAATAATTCCGTGTATTATCCATTCAATGACAGGTCTCTCTGACATTGTCAATGGTAATCTCACAAGTTTTTCATTGCTCAAATCCGTATAGTCTGCTCCTTTTTGTGCCAAACTGAATTGTTTGTCAGTAAGGTTAAAGATAGAGAATAATGATGTTGTGTTGATTAGACGCCATGGCACGTAGCCTGAACGCAGGTTTTGCAACGTCCAGCCTAGCTGTACAATAGAACGTAATTGGGACTGACCATGTAGTAACATTAGCAAGTCCTGCTCTATTATATCAATAGCAGATGATACAATATTGTCCAATGAATAAATCCTGGAGGACAGAGTCGTTAACCCATTGTCCACTACAGAAAGTGATTTTTCCAAATTTATACGATCAATTTCTCGTATTTTTTCTGCAGTTTCAATTTGCATTACTTTCCAAGCTTCGTTGTAAGCAGCGTATATACCGGCATATATGAAACGTTTTTGACGCTGTTTGCAAGGTCCCATTATGAAATCTCGCAAGTCAGCACCGTCTTTAAGTAAAGTCAAGTGTTGCTTAATTTCTGGCAGTGTGGATTTCTGTAGCCATTCAAGGCAGAGTTTTCCTACACTATATGTTGTAACTATCCCTGGATGTTGTCTCTGGGAATATCTTGGGTCTGACCTGTTCTGTTTGAACCCCCGTGTTTTGTTCAGGAATCTATCTTGACAGTTATTAGTGTTTGTGGGCCAGATCATCCATTTTTTCCAATCAGGATTTGTTCTGTTTTGGTGTAAAATATGGGATACGCCTACCTTCATATCTGTAGTACTACTATCATCAGGTATGGGTGTTGGAATAGACGGTTTGTTTAAATCTTTAATCTTGGCTAAACCAAGACAGGTTGTCTGTTGAATGGTGTCATTCAGGAATATTATTTGTTCTGGGATCACGCAGGCTATAAATAATGCTTCTAGACCTTGTACCTGCCAGTCTTTTGTCCCCAGAAAGTTTTTGTTTCAATGTTATTTTTCCAAAATTCAAAACTAATTGTAGACATTTTATCATAACATTTTTCAGAATAAATCATTTTAGTATTTGTCAACATTGTTTTCATTCCTGTCTTATTTGTCATTTATAAAATAAAACGTTTCTGGATCACTGTGGTTAAACCCTGAGAAGTATGTGAATTTCTAAAAAAAAGAATTTCGAGCTGCCCTTTGGCTGTGTTGGACAATGTTCCCATTGATTATAAGTTGAAACATTTCTAGGTTGAGCAGATTTATGCAAATAGTGATGACCATAGTGGTTAAAACAGTACATTTCTTCATAGTTCGATGAACCCTGTAAATAATCATGTTCTTTAAATTTTGCTGACATTACTAAATCTGACATCATATTATTAATATTTTCAAAGTCCCAATCATCAGAGAAAGTACTTGGTGTCACAAAGTCACTTAAGGAAACCTTAAATTGATGAGGATATTTCAAGAGCTCAATCGGGCCATAGATGTCATACTCCGTTTTGTCCCATGCTACCCCACCGGGTATTGGATTGGCTGTGATGTTTACTGGTGACAGTTCTCTTTTCTCGATGTGAGAGGATCTGTGAGGCTTGAGGACCAAGTTGATGTTCTGACTTGCTGTGTCCATTGTACTATATTTTCCATCAATAAATCTACCTAAACATAAAACCATGATGAGCCAAAGGATGAGGAAAAGTACACCTAACACAATCCAAAATTCAATCCCTGGTGAAACCAGATATGTTTCTTTTAGTTGGTGAAAAAGTTCAGTAATTTTTTCTTTGAAAGTTTTTGTTGCTGGCATTTCTTCATGCTCGCTTGGATTATAAGAAAAGTCATCGAAGTTGACGAAGTAGCCAGATGCAGTTCTGTCAATTGTTGGAATTGTTCCGGATTTTCATTTGTCTTTGCATTTTTTTTTGTTTCATTAGCATAGTCTGAGGCTACATCATTGTAGACTGGTGTTTCTTGACGAACTGTTGCAATTTGGGTTTCAAGAGGCACACGTTCCATGGCGTTGTTGCATAGTCCATTTTTGTTCACTGTAGGTTTATCAAAGGTGATTAGTCTCTCAGTTTGAACCTCTTGGATTGTAGCAAGATTTGGTCTTCTACTATTTCTTGGGAGTCCACTGGGCCTACTACTTATTATTGGCCACATGATTGTGGTTTTACCAGGTCGATGGATACAACTCTGTTCTCCTTTTTACCAGCAAGGGGCGGTAGTACTACTGATCTTGTTCAGCTGACAGCTAAGACAGGTACTGCTTTTCTGTAAGAAGGCCCAAATACCTTCTTCACGCGATCTTTTTTCTGACTAGATCCCCAATCTTTGGAATCCAGACAGGTCTTGCTGGGAGAGGTGGTTTCTCTTCAGTGGCTGTTGGCTTTAACTTTATGTTACTAAGACTTCTTCTTGTTTCATTTAAGTCCTGTAAAACAGCCAAACGATCTTTGATATCAAAGGCTTCTTCTTTCACCACTGAAGTCTGACAATCTAAGTCCTGGACTTTCATTCTAGTGCCGAACAATAGTTTGTAAGGAGTGATATCTTGTAGAGAATTTATTGGCAAATTGTTAAGACTAAGTTGGACACTTATTAGATGTTTGACCCACCCATCACCCGAACCTAATACCCTAGCCGTTATAGATTGCTTTATGTCACATTTTTTTCTTTCCACTACCGCATTTCCCTCAGGATGGAAGGGACTAGAGTACCGCAATGCAATGCCCATGCTGGCCATGGCCTCTTTGTAAGCTCGAGAGCTAAACGCAGGACCCTGGTCAAAATGTAGCATGAAATTGCGTATATGCCGATAAAGACTCGCAATTCTTTAATAACAGTTCTGGCGTCAGCCGAGTGCTGGTGTCTACATCTTAAGGGAATCTAGTCTTAATAATTATAGCATCGCTGATATCTTTCTGGACGTTTGCGTATAGATAGCCTTATGCTTTCTAATAGTGATATATGGGCTGGTTTCTGGTCCGGTTCACAACTGCGATCTCTATTGCAGTTGTGACAAGCCATTGCAAAGTTAAAAACATGCAGGCTCATCCCCGGCCACCAGTATTCTGATTCTAATTCAATTAGGGATTTTAAGATCTCTTGGCGCCTCAGACCCTGTCCCATGTGTGCTTCTTGAATCAAGTAAGCCCTCCGGTTCATGTTTGGAATTACTCTATCCCCCACTCCAGGGATTTGAGCAAAAGGAACGGAGTTTGCATCAATTATGTATGTAATATTGAGTGGATGTAAATGTAAATGTATTGCGACTTATATAGCGCACGTATCACCCGAAGGCATCAAGGCGCTTGCTTAGGGAACCCGTCCTGGTATTCCCCTGTGAGATACCCCGGCAGGGTATCCACAAGGTGAAAGCCAGGCATCCCGCCATGAGGGGCCGTAGTGGAGATTAAGCAAGCTATTGCCCAGAGTCGCAGAGTGTGATCCCGTGAGTCAAGTAGGCACCGGAGCGAGAATTGTCGAGTCCGTGGAATTTTTGAGCCCGAGACCCGCCGAGGCGGGGAATTGAACCCAGGTCCACGGCCGCTCTCAGCTTCCGGGTCTGCCGCCTCTAACCACTGAGCCACGCTTTTCCACGCCTAGAGGTAATGCTGCATAGTCGCCTTTTAATGAGGCTTTTACTGCCAGCCTGGTTTCTCCATCTATGTCTTTTTCAGAACGTTTTTTTGTGGCTACGGAAGCCGGTTGAACTGCTGCCGCTGAGGCTCTATCAGCCAATGAATTCCCTGCAACGTGAACGCCATCACATTGATGACTCAGTGTATGTATCACGTGAGTCTTTTGTAGTTCTTTCTGTAAAAGAACTACTTGTTCCCAAAGCTTTTTATGTTTTATTGTGGCACCTGTGTCATCTTTGTAACCGTTCTTGATCCATGTCTGCATGTCATTATTGTAAGACCTGACGCAGAAATGCGAATCACACTATATTAGTGTCGGGAATTCGCGAACGGCATTTTCAAGCGCCATCTTTAAAGATTTTATTTCAGCTCGCTGAGCTGTACAGTTTCTGAGTGATTCAGTTTTGGTGATCATTGGTCTAATTTTACCTAAGCGCCAGCGACCTTTAACAATCGCGCACGCGTGATAGTAAAGTTGTTTGTCCACAACTTATTGTTGTGCAAATCTGTCTGTGTAGATTACACAGGAATACTGTTCTAGAGGCAGAATTTCGATTGGCAGAGGATATTCCTGTTCATATTCTAGATGTTCTAGTTTTTTCATTTTCGGATCAAAATAGTGTTTCACGTCTTCTGCAGCAAGATAATTTTCCCATTGTATCCATTTTGGATCTAATGCCACAGCATTTAGATTGTGTGGGCTTGTTAATGCCTCAAGGGCTGATTCTGCTGTTAAAAAAGATATGTTCTCCCTTGGACTAGTGCTCTTTCATTTGCAACAGCAGTTTGAACCGCAGTTAGAATTTTTTCAGTAGAACTGAATTTCATTTCCGCTTGTGTGTACAAATGTGATTTGTAAGCTATTGGTACCATTTCTCCCTCATTAGAGGTCAGGTACGTGAATCCGCATCTTCCTGGGATGACTTGGATTACAAGGTTGCGTATGTTTTCGCGTGTTTGCAGTTTTGTTTTTGTTAAAATGTCTGTTTGTAATGATCTTAAGATTTCTGTGTGTTTTTTAGTCCAATTATTTTGTTTGAAATCAGGTTTTATTAATTCGTAGAGAGGTTTAACCCTCTCTGCATAATTTAGAATGTATGTTCTTCCGAAATTCAGAAAACCTAGTATTGATTCTTCAGCGTTTTTGGAGCTTGGAGTACAGCACACTTCTCTAAGAAGTTGTCTGCTAGGCTTTTGCCTTCACTTGATAATTCATATCCTAAAAACAGGACAGTTAGATGGGCAATTCGAGACTTCTTAAAGTTGAATTTGTACCCTTCAGCTGCGAACCCAAGTATAACGGTGTTCACTCTTTTCAAGTGAGTCTCCAGGTCGTCGTCTGTAAGATAGATGTCATCGACATATGACAATGCTTCATCATCATATATTTGTAGTAACTCTGTTACCCTGGCTGAGAATAATCCTGAGCTATTCTTGAATCCCTGTGGGAGTCGACAGAATTGTTTTTGCGACCCCATTGTTGAGAAAGCGGTCAAATACCTGCTTTCAGGTGCAATGTTTTGACAAAAGAAGCCATTCGAGATATCTAATGTCGTCTTATATTTTTTGCGCACGATGTTATTCATTAGTGCTGCACTGTGTGAGTTTTGTTCTGCAAATGTTTTGCAACATGAGTTAAGGTGTCTGTAGTCCAAAACTAGACGATATGAATCGTCTGGCTTGGAGACAGGAAACAAAGGATTGTTCATTTGCGAGGTGCATGTTTCAATCACCCCCTGATATTCAAGTTGATCTAAGATCTCCCTGACTTGTTTTTTAGCTTCTTGCTTAAGAGGATACTGCCTTTGTGCAGTTGGTTGATTTTTTAACTGGATTTTATGGTGAGGAGAATCCTCATCCCATTCTACATGATTTTTATATAATGCAGGAGCTTGTACCACTGCCCATTTTCTTGCCAATGTGTATTTTTTATGAATTGGAATGTTATTTGAGAAGGCAGGCATAATTATTTCTTCGCCATGAGGGCACTCCCTGACAAACTCGTGGCCAGTCTTTCTCAGCTAACAGGATGTCATAGCCTTTCGAAAGGTTATCCCAAAAGAGACCCCTTACTTTCCTAGTTTTGTCCCCCTCTATACGTAATGTTATTTCGTATAACTTATGGGGTTTTCTAACTCTGGTGTCTGCAGTTTCCACTTGAATGTATTCATTCGTGTTCACTGTCTCCAGAAGATTCATCAGGATCTTGCGAGCTATGGTCACTTCTGCTGCGCTGTCTAGCATTGTCTGGGTCAACTCTCCGTTTTTCAGTTGTGCCCTTAGAATCCTCGGCATGTTTTATTTTAACACTAGCTACCTTCTTCTTTGGAAATTGTAATTTTTTACTTTGATGAGCAGTGTTAGACGGGGACCCTGAGGGTCGGCCGGATACTGAGGGAGAGATCCCCGAGGGGGACCGTCTCCGGTGATCGTACAGACAAGTTACCTCCCTCCCCACAAACAGGCACCACACCAAGTCGAGTTCAATGCTTTATATAAGGTTCTTAAGGCAAGGATATCAGCGATACAGGATATCTCGGACCCGGGGGTCCTCTCACTTCTAGTCTCTGTAGGGAAAGGGGGTAGCGGGACAGTCTTGGTACCGGATCGGTACAGGTAGTGGTAAGGGGCGAGCTCACAATCCTCGAGCTGGAGGGTCTGTGGATCGGGCCGCGGCAGCGCCAGCAGGCCAAGATGGTAGTCTCACAAGGCAGAGGGCCGCGGCAGCGCCAGCAGGCCAAGTCGATGGTTTCACGAGGCAGAGGGCCGCGGCAGCGCCAGCAGGCCAAGATGGTTTCACGAGGCAGAGGGCCGCGGCAGCGCCAGCAGGCCAAGATGGTTTCACTAGGCAGAGGGCCGCGGCAGCGCCAGCAGGCCAAGACGATGGTTTCACTAGGCAGAGGGCCGCGGCAGCGCCAGCAGGCCAAGACGATGGTTTCACGTGGCAGAGGGCCGCGGCAGCGCCAGCAGGCCAAGATGGGTTCACGAGGCAGAGGGCCGCGGCAGCGCCAGCAGGCCAGTCACGGATGAGTTCTTCTCGGGTCTCTCGACTCCAGGATACAACTGCCTTCCTGGTCTGGCACTGCCCCAGTTATAGGTCTGGTCCCCTTTGATGTCCGGACCCTCGCGCCTGGGGGCCGGGAGGTCCGGGATGAGGGAGTCCAGACACCCAGCAGGGGGGTGGAGCCAGCGCCCAGGGCGGCCGGGGGTGATCGACACCTGGCGGAGGGGAGCCGTTGACGATTCCTTCTCCCATTGATTTGCCAAGTGGTCACTCTGCCTCCTGGGGGGAGGTTGGTGCCCCGATGTCGGGGCCGGCCGGGCCCAGGGTTAGGGTCGAGTTGAGGCCACGCGGCCTCGTGCTGCAGTGCCCCAAGATGGCGGCCGGTTCGATGTCGTGGTGTGGATGGTGACCCGGGCCAGCTGGGTCCGGGGCTGGTGTCTTGTAGTGGAGGGATTGCAGGGTACTTCGGGTGGTCGTTTAGGGACTCTGGCTGGGGATGCAGGGAGAGCCAGGGTCCAGGTCCTACTGCGGGGAGGGGGGGCAGCCCGACCATGCGGCCTGTCCAACATGCGTCCCCCCCAGCTGAAGGCGGGGAGAGTCAGCCATCTTCCTGGGGACTCTCCTCGCTGAGGCGGAAAAAGCATGACAGGCCGTCGGCGTTGGCGTGGTCCTGGCCTGGACGATGTTCCACCGTGAAGTCCATCCCCTGCAGGGAGATGGACCAGCGCAACAGCTTCGGGTTTTCCCCCCGCATTTGCATCAGCCATTGCAGGGGTCGGTGGTCTGTTTGCACCCGGAAGTGGGTGCCGAAAAGGTATGGCCGGAGCTTCTTGAGTGCCCAGACTACGGCGAAGGCCTCTCTCTCAATGGTGCTCCAGCGCTGTTCTCGGGGCAAGAGGCGTCTGCTGATGAAGACCACCGGATGGTCGACCCCTTCGGCGTTGAGTTGGGAGAGGACGGCCCCCACACCATGATCGGAGGCGTCCGTCTGCACAATGAATTCCCGGCTGTAGTCGGGAGCCTGGAGCACGGGGGTCGTGCACATGGCGGTCTTTAGTTTCTCGAAGGCCGATTGGCAGTCCAGGGTCCAGTTGACGGTTTTGGGGCCCTTTTTGGAGGTGAGCTCTGTGAGGGGCCCCACGATGCTGCCATAGTCCTTCACGAACCGCCGGTAGTATCCGGTGAGCCCCAGGAAGGCCCGGACCTCCGTTTGGGTCGTAGGGGGTTGCCAGGCCTGGATGGCCGCAATCTTGAGTTGGAGAGGAGCCACTAGCCCGCTTCCCACTTGGTGTCCCAGGTAGGTCACGGACCCTTGGCCAACCTGGCACTTGCTGGCCTTGATGGTGAGCCCGGCTTGCTGGAGGGCGTGTAGAACCTCCCGCAGGTGGCGGAGGTGGTCGGTCCACTGGTGGCTGTACACAGCAATGTCGTCCAGGTAGGCGGCGCTGAAGTCTTCCAGGCCCGCCAGTACCTGGTTTACCAGCCGTTGGAACGTGGCCGGGGCGTTTTTCATGCCGAAGGGCATGACTTTAAAGTGGTAGTGCCCGTCTGGGGTAGAGAAGGCGGATCGTTCTTGGGCCCGAGGGGTGAGGCCGATCTGCCAGTAGCCCGCTGTTAGGTCGAAGATGCTCAGGTAGCGGGCGGCCCCCATCCGGTCAATTAGCTCGTCGGCCCGGGGGATGGGATGAGCGTCGGTCCTGGTAACTGCATTCAGCCCCCGATAGTCCACGCAGAACCGGAGCTCAGGGGCAACGCCCGGGGCGGCCGCCTTGGGAACCAGGACGACTGGGCTTGCCCAGGGGCTGTCTGAGGGTTCGATCACTCCCAGGGTCAGCATTTTGGACACCTCGGTCTGGATGCAGGCTCGTACCCGGTCTGGTACGCGGTATGCCCGGTGTCGGATAGGAGGGCTGTCCCCGGTGTCCACATCGTGGAGGCACCAGGGGGTGACTCCGGGGGTGAGGGAGAACAGGGAGGCGAACCGCCTCAGGAGCGTTTGGCAGTCTTGGCGTTGCTCCGGGGACAGGGCCTCGGAGAGCTGGACCCCTTCCACTGAGCCATCCTGCTCGAAGGCCCTCAGTAAGTCCGGAAGGGGTTCGGAGTCTTCTTCTGTCCCATTATCGGTAGCCATCAGGAGGCTGAGCTCGGATCGCACAAAATGGGGTTTTAGCCTGTTGGCATGGAGGACCCGTAGGGGGTTCCGGGCAGTCTCCATGTCGATTAAATAGGTGACGGGCCCTTTGCGTTCGATTACCTTGAAGGGCCCGGACCATCGGTCTTGGAGTGCACAGGGTTCAACCGGGGACATCACCCAGACCTGTTGTCCCGGTTCGAACTCAATGGAGGACGCGTGCTGATCGTACCACCTCTTCATGTCCTCCTGACTGGCCTCGAGATTGGCTTTGGCGGTGTCTCGGAACTGCCGGGTCTGGTTGCGGAGAGCCAGGAGGTACCTGTAGATGTCCGGGGGAGTTTTCTGGGGAGGCTGCTCCCAACCTTCCTTGACTAGGCTGAGGGGGCCCCGGACGGGGTGCCCGTACAGGAGTTCAAATGGGCTGAAGCCGAGGGACTTCTGCGGGACCTCCCGATAGGCAAACAGGAGGCAGGGAAGTAGCACGTCCCACTGGCGTCGAAGGGGTTCTTCTAGGCCCATAATCATCCCCTTGAGGGTGCGGTTGAACCTCTCGACCAGTCCGTTTCCTTGCGGGTGATAGGGGGTCGTGAATTTGTAGGTGACCCCGCATTGTTGCCAAAGAGACTTCATATATCTGGAGATAAAGTTCGTGCCCCTGTCACTGACGACCTCCCGGGGGAACCCCACCCGGGAGAAGATCCCCATCAGGGCCCGGCCCACCACGGGGGCCGTCACCGTCCGAAGAGGGATGGCCTCGGGATAGCGAGTGGCGTGGTCTACGAGGACCAGGATGAACCGGTGTCCTTGGGCTGTTCGAGGGTCGAGGGGCCCCACAATGTCTATTCCCACTCGTTCAAACGGGGTGGTGACGACAGGAAAGGGTTGCAATGGTGCTTTGATTTTTCGGCCACTTTTTCCGCTGGCCTGGCAGGTGGGGCAGGCCTTGCAGTGGTTGGTGACATCCTTTCGCATGTGGGGCCAGAAAAAATGGGTCACCAGGCGGTCGTAGGTTTTATCCTGCCCCAGGTGTCCGGCAAGGGGGACATCGTGGGCTAAGTTCAGGAGGAAGTCTCGGAAGCGAAGGGGCACCACCAGCACCCGACTGGCCCCTAGTTCCGCCACTTTCTGCTCGCTGTAGAGCAGGTCTTGGTCCCAGTAGATCCAGTGGGCCCCCGAGGTATCCCCGGTGCTCTGGGCCAGGGCTTGCTGCCGGAGTCCTTCGAGAGAGGGACAGGTTTTCTGTTCGGCCCGGAATTGTTCCTGTGTGGGGCCTCCCTCCTGCCGCCATTGTGCCAGGTCAGGGACGTCCCGAAGCTGGTCGGATCCTTCTTCGGTTTGGGTCAATGGACTGGCTCCTGGGGCGGCCTCCTCTGGGATGAGCGCGGGAGGAGGTTCTGGCCACTCGGGCTCTTCTGGGCTGGGGACCGCGCGGGCGGTCATGGACCGGGTCGTGACGCAGACCCATTCGGGGAGGCCAAGCATCCCCAGGTGCTCCCTCCGTTCGACAGCTGCCCATGGAGAGCTTTCAAGGTCGTTTCCTAGGAGGCAGTCCACGGGGGCATCATCGCGGACAGTTACTTTTAACATCCCTGTTACTCCTCCCCACTCGAAGGGGACGCAGGCCATGTGGCATAGGCTTTCGGAGTTGTCGGCTGATCGGACAGGGCAAAGAATGTTCGGCAAGATTTGGTCGGGAGTGACGAGGTGGCGTCGGACCGCCGTTACACTGGCCCCGGTGTCGCGGAGGGCTTCCGCCCGGCGGCCATTAATGTTGACCCATTGACCGTACTTCTGGGTGTTGGCGTGAAGGGGGGCCCGCGGAATCATGTCTCTCTCCCCTAAGCAGACCAGTGCCATGGCGGCGGGCGCCCATTCAGAGGGATCGGTCTCGTACTCTTCTTGGTCTTCCGGGATTAGTTCTTCCCCTAGGGCCGCCGCTGCAACTTGGCGGGGGGTAGTGTTCGGATTCTTTGGGCAGTTGGGATCACTGGCGTAGTGGCCGGGTCGCTGGCACCTGTGGCACGTAATGTTGGCCCGGAAACCGGCCCGGACGGCAGGGCTTCCTCGGCCAACCGGGGTCGAGGGGTTTCTGGGGGGTGACGAGGGGCCGGGGTCTCTCCCCCGACCCTGACTCCCTCCTCCCCCTCGGGGGCGATACGGTCTGGATAATTCGCTGGGTGCGTTCCGGCCAACTCGGGTGCTTTCCCACCGGTCGGCTTCGACGGCGAGTTGTCGAGGGTCGGTTAGCTTACTGTCCAGGAGGTGCTGCCGGAGCTCCACGAAGCAGTTGTTCGACAGGTGTTCCCATACGATAAGGTCAAAGAGTTGTTCGTAGGTGGTTACTTTGTTGCCCTTGATCCACCCCTCGAAGGCTCGGCTAAAAAAGTTCACGTACTCCACCCAAGTTGTACCCGGAATCCGTTTGCAGTCGCGGAACCGTTGGCGGTACATCTCAGGTGTGAGCCCGTATCGAGTGAGGAGGGCGGCCTTCATGTGGTCGTAGGAGGTCATCAGCTGGTCCGGGAGTTGCAGCAGGGCGTCCCGCCCTTCGTTGACAAACCTCCCCCATAATCCGGCTCCCCAATCGCTTCGGGGAATCCGGTGGGAGGTCATTGCCACCTCATAGGCTTTAAACCACTGCTGTATATCATCGTTCTTGTGGTATTCCCGGATGACATCTTTGGGGATGTGAACCTTGGGTTCGGTCGAGGCAGACGGGGTCGGTCGTTCGGGGAGCCCGAGGTCTTTATTCTGTTTCTGGATCTCCAGTGCTTTGAGATCGCGCTCATGTTCGTACTCTAGTTTCTTTTCCTCTAGCTCTCTCTGTCTTTGCTTGTCTTCTCGCTCTTCCTTGAGCCGTAAGTGTTCCAGGGTTATTTTTTGTTCGGCCAGCTTGAGTTCTCCATCCAAGCGAAGTCGGGCTAGTTCTAATTCGTGGAGTCTGGTTTTTTCCCTTTCTCGGATCTCTTCCAGGGAGAGACCCGCTCTTTCTTTAGTTGGTGCGGGGCTCGTTTCGGTCGTTTGTGTTCGGGGTACGGCCGTACCCGTTTCCGCCCAGGCTTCTAGGGCTCGTTTGAAGTCTTCCTTCGTACTCAGACCCGTGGTTGGGAGACCAAGTTCCATGCAATATTGCTTCAGTTCTCGGTGGTTGTAGTCTTCCAATTTTTCCATCTGGAATTTCTCCGTTGTTCCGCTCTCTGTTGTCATGGTGGTCGTGTGTCGTGGGTCGGGTGACTTTCTGTACGATTATGCGTAGGTTCGGATCCCGTCGCTGGCCACCAATGTTAGACGGGGACCCTGAGGGTCGGCCGGATACTGAGGGAGAGATCCCCGAGGGGGACCGTCTCCGGTGATCGTACAGACAAGTTACCTCCCTCCCCACAAACAGGCACCACACCAAGTCGAGTTCAATGCTTTATATAAGGTTCTTAAGGCAAGGATATCAGCGATACAGGATATCTCGGACCCGGGGGTCCTCTCACTTCTAGTCTCTGTAGGGAAAGGGGGTAGCGGGACAGTCTTGGTACCGGATCGGTACAGGTAGTGGTAAGGGGCGAGCTCACAATCCTCGAGCTGGAGGGTCTGTGGATCGGGCCGCGGCAGCGCCAGCAGGCCAAGATGGTAGTCTCACAAGGCAGAGGGCCGCGGCAGCGCCAGCAGGCCAAGTCGATGGTTTCACGAGGCAGAGGGCCGCGGCAGCGCCAGCAGGCCAAGATGGTTTCACGAGGCAGAGGGCCGCGGCAGCGCCAGCAGGCCAAGATGGTTTCACTAGGCAGAGGGCCGCGGCAGCGCCAGCAGGCCAAGACGATGGTTTCACTAGGCAGAGGGCCGCGGCAGCGCCAGCAGGCCAAGACGATGGTTTCACGTGGCAGAGGGCCGCGGCAGCGCCAGCAGGCCAAGATGGGTTCACGAGGCAGAGGGCCGCGGCAGCGCCAGCAGGCCAGTCACGGATGAGTTCTTCTCGGGTCTCTCGACTCCAGGATACAACTGCCTTCCTGGTCTGGCACTGCCCCAGTTATAGGTCTGGTCCCCTTTGATGTCCGGACCCTCGCGCCTGGGGGCCGGGAGGTCCGGGATGAGGGAGTCCAGACACCCAGCAGGGGGGTGGAGCCAGCGCCCAGGGCGGCCGGGGGTGATCGACACCTGGCGGAGGGGAGCCGTTGACGATTCCTTCTCCCATTGATTTGCCAAGTGGTCACTCTGCCTCCTGGGGGGAGGTTGGTGCCCCGATGTCGGGGCCGGCCGGGCCCAGGGTTAGGGTCGAGTTGAGGCCACGCGGCCTCGTGCTGCAGTGCCCCAAGATGGCGGCCGGTTCGATGTCGTGGTGTGGATGGTGACCCGGGCCAGCTGGGTCCGGGGCTGGTGTCTTGTAGTGGAGGGATTGCAGGGTACTTCGGGTGGTCGTTTAGGGACTCTGGCTGGGGATGCAGGGAGAGCCAGGGTCCAGGTCCTACTGCGGGGAGGGGGGGCAGCCCGACCATGCGGCCTGTCCAACAAGCAGGTTCCTTGTCTTTGGACTTGACGTGCTCTTCTTCTGTTCTGACCGTCCTCTTCTTTCCGATTTCTGTGAGGAAGTCTGAAAAGATTGAGAGGGACATGTATCAGTGTCTTGATATCTGTCCGGTTTTTTAAAATTATTCCTATTCCTAAGGTTGTATCTTTTCTCAGAGGGCTCCCTCTGGGGAGACTTGCCTTCTCGTTCTATAGATCTATCTCTTCGTTGAGGAGACTTTCCTCTGGACTGGAATCGTTTTTCTCTGGGAGTGGATTGTTTATTACCCTCCCAACTCTTGTTTGGAGTATTGAGATTATTTTTAATAAATCTTTTTTCAGGATTGCCAGTTAGTTGGGGGTTTACTGGTTTCCCACCCAAACTATCTCTACCTAATTCTTCATAGGATTTTTCTATGATTCTGGCAAGTTCAAATGGTTGTTCTGCTATATGTGTTTCTTTAAATGTCTGGCGGATCGCCACAGATGCTGCTTCTCCTTTTATGTTGGCTAGTAGTATAGCCGAGACTTGCTTAAAGTCTTTCAGTAATTTCATACCTAGATTTAAAGCAGGCTCTGGACCGTATTCATTTTGAATTTGGCTTAGTACGTCTGGTATAACCACCATAGACGGAACACCATGTGTTTTTGTGTAAATTGAAGCAAAGACTGTGCCCCAAGTGTCACAGTCCTCCACATGTGGTGCGATCCCCATTGGAAGGCAGATAGTCAGAATTCTGTGTTTCTCATAAGGTGTAGTATCAGGAAATACTGCCTCTATTTGAGTAATTTTCTGAGCTAACCAGAATGGAATCTGTTCCAGTTTTGCGGGAATTTTGCCAATTGCTGATTGTATATTTTGTGGAGTTATCTTATTTATGTTCCCCTGCTGAGGGGTGGTCTGTGGAATTGTTATTGCTGGTTGGACTGTTGAAGTCCGCATTACATATTGGACCAATTGTCTATGTATTTTAATTAGCAGTTTTAGCTGTGCTAAATGCTCTCGGTCTGACATCTTTTCAATGTCAGGATGTGGTGTGTAGCTGGCTAGAACCGGCCACGTGGCTCCTGGTCTATCTAGTGGACCGAGCCTGGTGATGTGATTTTGATGTTTTAGGGCGCCATTAAACCAGAGCAGGTGCTCTTGGTAAGTTAGTGGGATTTCAACGTCCTCGAAAGGAGCGTATTCATCCGGAGGTTCCTCTATTTTGTAATAGTGGAAGACTTGTGTTACAGCGTGTGCTGCTGGAAAGTGTATCCATGAATAGAATACCTCTGTCTGCCGATATTCATGGGCCTCTACCACGAATATGACTGTAACACCTCTTGATGATAGTCCATTTTCTATGAGTTTAATAGTTATGGTTCTTCTTACATTGACCGGAATGATTATAGCATTCGGGTCTTCATCTTGAAGACTTGTGTCCTCAGTTAATAGTTGAGTTGCTAAAGCAGCTTCTCTTTCTTCATCACTTTCTGGCATTTTTTGTGACAGAAAGTTTTTTTTTTTTCTTTTATGCAGAACAAGTTTCAAGGGAAACCAAGATTAGGTGCACACTATTTTGGAACACTGTATCCTTCAACGTTGACTAAACCAAAAACTAATACATAGGATTCTCATCCTACTATGTTTCGGCGTATCTTAACCTTTTACCCACTCCAGACGTCTATTGGAGTTTTTTACGGGAAAAAGGGGTCTGTGTGAAAAGCACGACTGAGTTACTCTAGCGTCTTGCGGCTTGCGTTAGATCATCGCCTTACCAAACGTTGGGCGCCATGTAGTGTAGTTCCTATTTTCCCAATAGGCTCTGCGCATTGGAATAATATAGACAGCAGTTTAGAAGTAGGACTGAGGTTATCTAGGTCTCTACTGACTGTATTAAACTTAATTAATTTTGCCAGCTAGCTCAGAGGTCACTAGAAACTTTCTCGAGTGAACAAGGAGGTGTTAACTTCCCTGAATAGACAAGAAGGGGTTAGTTTCTGACAACCGTATAAACATGACAACTTTGCTCCCTCAGAATAAGAGTGTATCTCCAGAGTCGTGTGAAAACAATAGACAACTATTTCACTCAGTCAATCGTGCATGCTTTAGTTTCACCAGAGTGCAGAGAAATAGAGAGACGGGCGTTTTCAATAAAAGTTGTTATTTATTGAGCAGTCTTCTTTCTCATGCAAGAGAAATGAATTGCCACAGTTGCAATACTTATCATGAAGTAAATTGCGTACAGTAAAAGGAGTATTATGAAATAATACTGTAAAAGCATTGATAAGGTTTCTTAGCCATATGATACTTTAAAATGGTTAAAATATATAAATACATAAAAACATTGACTAACGTACTCAACTGGTGCTTCTAATATACGCCTACCCCGGTGCACCTGACCTAAGCCTAATACGTGGGAAGGAGTAAGTGAGTAGCAGTTTAAGTTAAGTTGGTTGTTTTGCCAAGAATCTGAATCAAGAATTCTCTTAAGGTTTTAGTCAGCTCCGTACCTTGGTTTTTAGAATGAAGGAGGTCTTGTATCTCTCTCTCAGGACTCGATCTCCCAGTAACCCGCAAGGGTGACTGGAAACACCGGAGCTGGATTTCTCGGCAGGAGAAAAGACCGCGTCTCTCTCAGTGCGTCAATGGGAGGGTCGGCTTCCTTCGGCTCTCGCATCAGCTGGGCTTCGGGCAAGTAGATAGCCGCTCCAAACCACCACCGTGTATTTGCTTACGGCAACGTTGGTATATTTATACCTGGAAGGTGGCGTGTTTGATGTAAGGTTTGACATAAGACGTCACTAAGAACTAACAGTATGTTCTGGACTCCAGGAGTTCTTGCGCAAATCAAGACAAAAGCAGGGGGAATTCCCGGTCTGCTGGAGGCTTGGATTTGTTTAAAGAACACGTTGTACTTTCTAGGAATCCATGGGAGTAGCCTTGCCGTATTAGTACTGCATTGGTTATGACTAAATATGGACATGATTCTTATGCCTTTATAAGGATATGTTTTGTTATAACCACATAAGGTCATGAATCGGGAATATTTAATTAGGGTCCTAGATCAATTCACAACACCAGAACCAGTCTTGAACACATGCGCAGACAATTTGTTAAAGCTGTCCTGCAGAGGGGCAAGCGCCTGGGCATTGGCCGAAGAAAGGAGCTTGTCAACCTCTGCAGGAGTGCGTGCCTGGGGGGGCTGCACCTCAGCAGAGTGAGCTGATACATAGTCATGGTCAGAAGGTGACTGCATATTTAATGAGGGCCGGGCACCCATAAACAGATACACCCAACTAAATTATAAAAGGCTCCCCCCAACACGAGTGCCTCTAGAAACAGGTGAGTAACCAAAATGTTAGACTTCAATGTACTACAGAAGTGGCTGTGAAGACTTTCACATATATTCAAACTTTTTTTTTTTTAATACAACCAGGCCACGCTTATTATTAAAGGGCAAAGCCCGTAAAATAGACCGCCATGCGGTGTCAGTGCTGGGGTGGGGGGGGTGGGGGGGGGCGGCAGAGCAACACAACAGACGAAGCACCAGAAGCCTCGGAGTGTTTCACCACACGTGCGCGAAGAACGCTGTGGTGAAGCTGAAGCACCGGCCGTGCGTCTATGGAAAGACAGCACCGCACGGCGCACTGGCTAAACAGAGACGCTCAAGACAAGCCTACCGCGTCAGCTACACAGCGGGAGAAACCCGCAAGCAATACAATATAAATAAAAGCTGTCACACAAGGAAACTGCCCCCGCAAGTCCCAAATACGCAGTTAAGAATATGCAAAGGGACTTAACTGAGGGCAGCAATGAAGAAAGAGGACGGACTTCATCGAGGGAGCTGCTTTATGTATTCGGCTGGACTATGATTGGTGGACTGGCTCCCATGGTTACTGTTGTGCCTCATGGGATATGTAGTTGGCAGCCTGTGTTTTTTCTGTTTCTTCTAACTTGCTGTTAATAAAATGAAGAAATGACATGCATAATCCTCGCCTCCGCTTCCTGACATAGAATTCAGGATTTCAACAAAATCCTTTAGTGATTAATAAGGATTTTCCATAACTTGCATCTACACTAGGAGTTTCTAGTGGACTGAATCAGACACAATGACAGCGCCTGAGACGGGAGAAGGATTGCATGCTTGGTGCAGTCCTAGAGGTCACCCAGAGTGGCCCTTTTGTAGAAGAAGTAAATGGGAATCCAGCATCACTTTTTTTAATTTTTTTTATTTCTTTTTTATTGAGTAATGAAACAAACACGGTCAGTAAGTTACGTTCAGCTTGAGCCCGTTACAGCACCAGGAATACATCCGAAATTTATACATTACTCACATTTATAGCAACAATAAAAACAGTTTAGTCCATGTCTTCCGAGCCGGTCTGTGGGACATGAGGAGGCTCACATATGTTTCCCCTAAAGTCATTCCAGCTTGACCATACCTCTCCCCATTTGCGGGGGCATCCTCTCGCTGTATATACAGTCTTTTCTTGCAGCATGCACCAATCCATGTCGCTTTGCCAGTCTGTCAGTTTTGGTGGATTTGGGGCTCCCCACAGTCTAGCAATGTTTCTCTTCGCCACCATCTGCCAACGTGTCACCCAGATTTTCCCCTTTGGAGGCAGGTCCGTGGGCTCCCAAATGTTCAGGAGACATCTCTTAGCCTCCAAACGGATCTCTACTTCCCATACCTCCCGCATACACTGCACCACTCGTCTCCAGTATCTTTGCACCTTCGGACAGTCCCACAGTATATGGAAGAAGGTTCCTGTCCCTCTACATCCCCTTCTGCAGAGCCCTTCTCCTCACCTCCCCGTAGCCTAGTACATGAGATATACACTCTGTGAAGAATTTTCAGTTGGATTAATCGCAATCGGGCCGAAATCGCCACCTCCCTAGGGGAGGCAAGAGCATACATCCATTCTTCCTCATCTATCTCCAGCCCTTCAGCAACCCATTTCTCTTTTAGGGGAAGGAGCGTGTCGGGGGGTTGTTGATTAGCTTTTTGTATGTGAGAGAGATGGCGTGGTCTGTAATGTGTCCATCCAGTAATCTGTCTTCGAGTGGGGAGGTCTGAGGCAGTTTAGTCTCTGGTGGAATGTTCGCCTGCAGAGAATGTCGCACTTGCATGTACCTGAAGTGTTCGGTCTGAGCTAGGTCGTATGTGTCCTGCAAGTGGGCAAACGTGTGGATTCCTTTAGGGCCCCAGATGTCTCTGATTTGTGATATTCCTATCAGGTCCCAGTTACGGAACCCCTTGGTGTGCCCCAAGTTGCCAAGTTTTTCGGAGGCCCATAGTGGAGTTTACATAGTAAGGACATCTGACCACCCTAGTTTCCGCTGAGCAATGTGCCATATCTGTACTGAGTGTTTAGTTGGTCCTGTGAGTTGGTGTTTACCCGGCTTGGAGTAGAGTGCGACCTCATAATTCCCCCCAGGAAGTAGCCATCTGTCCATCCCGTACCCGGGGTCGTTCCCGTCACTGTATGTACCTTGGTTGATCGCTGAGAGGTGGGCGGCCCAGTAATATTTGCGGATGTCAGGGAGGGCGATTCCACCGTCGTACCACCCCAGTGTGAGTTTGCGCAATGCGATTCTAGGCGCCCCTGCCCATAGGCGGTCACGCTGCGCCGCTTCAACTGCTACAAAATACGAGTTGGGTACTAGGTCTGGATAGTTCTTTAAAGCGTAGAGAAATCTTGGCAGCGCCATCATTTTAAAAAGGGCCGCTCGGCCCAGCAATGACAATGGAAGTTGCCGCCAGGATTTAACGTCGCGTTGGAGCCGTCTTAGAGGTGTCAGTAGATTTCTTTCGTACAGTAGAGTCTTGTCTGTGGAGACAAAGACTCCTAGATATTTGAAGCCGTCCTCCACCATTGTTATGGGACAAGTGGCAGGGAGCCTTGGGGGGTCCCCGTGGAGTACGTAAAGGTGGGATTTTCTCAAGTTTATCCGAAATCCGGAGTTTCGTCCGAAGCTCGTGAAGATATCAAGCGCCGCCATGACAGATCTACGCGGTCTGGAGAGGTACAGAAGGATATCGTCAGCGTATAGGGAGATCTTGTCCTCCCATCCCTCCGTCCATGCTATCCCTTTGAGGTAGACGTCCTGCCTTATCCAGGCCGCGAGTGGTTCAAGGGAAAGCGCGAATAGGAGGGGAGAGAGAGGGCAGCCCTGTCTAGTCCCTCTCTCAAGGGTGAAGACCTCGGACGCCTTACCATTTACCACCACCTGGGCTAGCGGTTCAGTGTTAAGGAGACGGATCCAGGATATAAAATTCGGCCCAAAGCCCAATTTACGAAGTACCGCGATCATGTAGGCCACTCTAGGGTGTCAAATGCCATAGTGGCGTCAAGAGAGACCACCACTGCATCTTCTTGCAACCTATGTCGTTGCCCGAGTACCCCATTAAGACGTCAAATGTTGAGTGCGGTGTTGCGGTGGGGCATGAACCCTGATTGATCCGGATGGACCAGGATAGGCAGGACCGATTGAAGTCGATTTGCCAGTGTTTTGGCCAACATTTTGGGCTCCGCGTTGAGCAGCGAGATTGGTCAATATGAGGCACAGGACTCTCTAGGTTTCCCCTCTTTAGGTATTGCCACTATAGTTGCTAGGCGCTGGTCTCGTGGCAACAGTCCCGCCTCTTTACTTTTTTCGAACATGTGTTTTAGGTGGTTACTGAGGGCATCCGGCTTTAGCTTGTAGAGCTCTATTGGGAGGCCATTGGGTCCCAGGGCTTTTCCCGGGCGGAGGTCGGCTATAGCGCGTTGAAGCTCAGTGACCTCGAGTGGGCTCTCAAGGGTTTCTCGGTCTTCCTCCGACAGACAAGGCAGTCGGATATCTGTAAGGAGGGCTACCGAGTCCTCCTCTGGGCGGTCGGACTCCCGGCTGTAAACCTCTTTATAGTGTCATGCAAATTCGGCCACTATCTCCCGGGGTTCAGTTACAACAGTCCCTGAGGCAGTTTGTATTTCCGGCACTACTTTATTGGCCTGTTGTTTTTTATCGAGCCATGCTATAAGTTTCCCAGCTTTGTCGCCCTGGTCTTATAACCTTCCCATCTTATGTATGGCTGCTGTTTTAGCTTCCTGTGTAACTAGTTCCCTATATTCCGTTGTTTTTAGCTGCAGTCGATGTTGTACGTCAGTCGCCCCAGTTTCACACGCTTCCCTCTCTAACACCGCCAGATCTGCTTCCACTGCGGCAACCTGCTATTCTTTATCTTTTCTCTTACCTGCGATGGCCGACAACGCCTCCCCCCTGATCACGGTTTTAATGGCCTCCCACAGGGTGACAGGGGAATCCACCTTCCCTACGTTATCGTCAAAGTATTGGGTAATTGACTTAGATAGCTTCCTACTAGTCTCCTCATTCTTTAAGTGCCAAGCGCTTATTGGTGCGACGCAGCACTCACGCCGAGTCCCGAACGTTATATGGGTAATAACCGGCGAGTGGTCAGATATGCCACGGGTGAGGTGCGTGGCTTCTCGTACCGTTGTGTCGTGTTGTAGTAGAGTGAGGATGTAGTCAAGGCGGGAGAATGAGCGATGTGGCACGGAAAAGAAGGTGAAGTGAGTATCCGCTGGGTGCAGTAGCCGCCAGAAGTCTGTGAGCCCAAAGGCTTCCAAGAAGTCCGCCAGCCACTTCTGCCCCTGTGGTATGTCTCGGGGGGGGGTGTCTGTCCAGGGTCCCCGACACTACAGCATTATAATCTCCTCCCATTACCAATTGACCATCAGGGAGGGAGAGAAGCAGTTTGCCCCGATCTGTGTATGCTTGAGTCTGGAGGCCAGGTGGGATGTATACAGAGAGCAGGTTCAGGTGGTAACCTTCCCATCTGCCGGACACCACTGCAAAGCGGCCCTGAGGGTCTGACTCAGTGTGATCTATGTGAAGGGGCAGTGAGCGACGCAACAGGATCCCTACACCCCTGGAGCCTGAGGTGAAGCCGGAGTGAGCTGCAAGGGTGTACCCCCACGTATTGAGGATGTGTTCCCCATGAGGTGTGTTTCCTGCAGCAGGACTGCGTCCGGCTGGTACCTTTTAATGAATCTCAGGACTATGGTGCGCTTGAGTCTGTCTCCTAGCCCGTTGACGTTCCAGCTCAGAACTTTGAGGCTTTTTTCCCATCTCCTAGCTATAACCGTTGCTGTGTGACATGACTTGTTCCTGCATTCTGGCGCCCGGGTCGATTATGACATTGCGAACTACACATGATCGTAAAACCTTCCCAACTCCCCCACCCTCCCAGCTACCTCCCCAACATTCATGTTCAATACAAACATTGATCATTACAGCATTGGTGGAGCCCAGCGTTACCAAACTGTTCCCGACCCCCCCAGCCCTTCCCACCCACATCCCCAACACCCAGAGCACCATCCCCCCTCCCTGCCGCCCTGGTCTGCGGGTTTAAAACTACCCACATCCCCAATTAGCAGAGTGCCTTTCGCCCAGAGACACTCCCCAAAGAGGAACCTCCAACAATGAACAATCCACCCTCCCCTCAGATGGACCTGTCACGTGAAGCGTGCATTGGCCCGGCCACACCCGCCACCCGTGCCCCCCCCAACCTCGAAGTGAGGTAGTTCATAAGTCCTGCAACTCGGAATTCCAGTGTCTATGTTTGGTTATGATGTCATATGGGCAACTAACCCCCTGGGTCAGAATCTAAGAGTCAAAGGCAACAGATCAATACATTAAAGTGACACTTATCGGCTCTGTGAGTCTCGCGAAGGCCGTCTTCGGGCGTCCCTCTGCTGTGTCGTTCAGGTCGGACTTGCGGAGCGGGATCTCCAGGAGCGTTGACTTTGGCCATCTCGTTTAGATCCCCCGGCCGCTGAGCCCAGAGATGCGGTCTGAGTGTCTCTCCAGTTCTGGGCCTCCGCACCCTCGCCCGTCACGGCCACCTCCTTGTCGATCCATTCCTGCACCTCCGATGGCGACATGAAGAAAAAGGACTTTCCTCCCATGAGAACCTTGAGTTTGGCGGGGAAGAACATCATGTATTTGATACCTTTTTCTCGGAGTGCCCCTTTCACACCCGCAAAAGACCTCCTCTCGCGCTGGACCTGGAGGGTGAAGTCGGGAAAGAATCGAATTACGGCGTTCTCGTAGAGTAGATCCCCAGATTGTCTGGACGCCTGAAGGACAGCGTCTCTGTCTCTGTAGTTGAGGATTTTAGCAATAATTTTCCTCAGTGGCGCTCCCGGTTTAGGTTTGGGGATGGGCGCCCGGTGCGCGCGCTCGACGGTAAAGATTTTAGACAAACGTTTTGGCTTGAGGTGCTTAAGGATTAAATCCTCAACGAACAGCTCCACACTGGGCCCCTCGAGGTCCTCCGGAACTCCAACCAGGCGTACGTTACTTCTTCTGGCCCTCCCTTCCTGGTCGTCCAGTCGTATCGTCATCTGACGGTGTTGATGGACCAAATCATTGACTCTCTTTTCCAGATGCTTCGTAGACGCCCGCAGGTCCGCAATGTCGGTCTCATTAGCCTTTGTCTTTTCCGAGGTTTCATTGAGGTCAGTCCGGAGAAGGTTCACCTCTATGGCCATCTTGTCGATTTTAGTTTCAAGGGTGGTGCCCAGTGCCTGAATAGCCATCATAATACTGGCCAGCGATGGTTCCTTTGGACTCTGCTGGCCGCTCGCCGGTACCTCGGTCCACGGCGTACCCCTCTGTACTGTGTATTTATCGAGATTGTTCGATTGTGCGGGCGGACCCTGCTTAGGCCTCATGTTGAAGCTGGCATCGAGAAGCAGACCCGTGGGCCGGGGCGGTGTTCTGTCGTCACAGTGGGTCGCCGGCACGCAATGCAATAGCTGGTAAAATGGAAGCACTCTGTGCTCGTCCCTCCAGTTTCTAGCCCCCCAACTGGGCCGACGGTCAGGAGAGGATCACCAGGGCGGATAGAATAGGTCAGTGGTATTAGGGAGCGCCTCAAAGTTCAGGCAGTGTGAGGCGATCGGCGTGGACACCAGGGGCCATACTACCCAGCCATATGGCACCTCAGTGGACCACAGGCAGAGGCGGAACCACCACTGCCGCGGCAGAGGCAACACGATCATCGGGCCGGGGCTCCGCAGGGTCCCAGTCACTCCCCCAGGCCAGCTCGCCACTTACACAGTATCTCTGGCGCTGCACCAGGCCTCCGCCACCTCCTCAGGCCCATGCGCCGCAGTCTCAGGTCCGCCGACACTTCACCGGGGGCCCCTCGGCCCAAAATGTCCTGCCCTTACAGGGCGCCACGTGAAGGATGTCGGGCGCGCCCCGGTGGGCGAAGTCGGCCACTGGTAGACTGGCCGCAAGCTGGGGCCGCAGTTCCCTGCACGCCGCCCCCTCACGTGGCAAGAGTGTCCAGCCAGGGGTCTTATCGGCTCCGGGCTGAAGGTCTGCGGCCCATGCGGCCTCCCCCCAGCGCGCTCCGTGAAGCAGAGGCCGGGCGCCCGCCGCAGGGCTAAGTTCGTCCCCACCAAGACTAGGCCTCAAGCCGGGGCCTCTCGTTGCGCGGCACGCCGGCCGCGATGCAGGCACGTTCCGGGGCCTCTCCCGGCCCGCTCTGGCGGGAGCCATATCTCGGTGCCGGCGAGACGTAGAGGAGCCGGAGGCAGACCGCTGTGCGCGGCGGGGTCAGGGGAACTTGTGGACACTGGTCATCCGCGCGAAGCAGCGGATTATGTCCAGCTGGATCGAGGCTGAGGGCTCGGGCCGGCGGAGCTCCGGGATCAGGCGGCCATTACAGCCGCCGCCAAGCCACGCCCAGCATCACTTTTAATCATTAAATGTGCTACCCGTTCCACAGTCAGACTGACAGGAGCTCCCAACCCATCCCTCTTGGGAAAGGAGTCCAAGTTGCATTTCTAATAAACAACTGATGAGCTGTCAGCAAATGTTCCCGTACAAATTGGGTCAATGATGAATGGCCAGAAACTTGTTAGGGAATAACCGTGTAAATTGACTTGAGCAATTTACTGTACACCGGATGGTGTTTGGTATTCAAACACAACGTGAAGGCTCTAAATTACATTCGGCAACTCAAGAGTTAATTTGTTTCCAGGCTTTACATAAGAGTATTTACCTCCAGATTTAGACAGTAAATCAAGAGGCTTGGAATTTTACAGGAAAAAAATGTGAATTGATTGAAAGTGCAGAGCCAGCTTAAATCGCAGTGAAACCGAATGCAGTGTGTCCACACACTCCTCAGTACAACCATACACGTGAAGCAGAGGAGGGCATATACCTGTCATTGATAACATTTTTAAGCAAAGCATTCTAAAAGAAGAGATATGGAGCCCATGTAACTCTACTATCACGGGAATTAAATAAACAGGTAGAAAAAGGAGGATAGTAAAGGACCTGAGAAGAATTAATACTAGTGTTGTCCCATGTTGCTGTATTGGTTGGTAGAACATGCAAGATCCAATGCCAATCTCCTGCTTTAAGGTGAAGAGTCATAATTAATTATTCATTTTGTAGGTGTGTTTTATTAAATTACATTTTGTTGTGCTATGTTTTCATGAACATTCATTAGTTGTTGTCATTTTTACCTCATCATGAACCATGTCAATAATGTGTTCTCTCTGTCTAAAAACTTATAAAATGTACTGTTTTGGGATATTTGTTGCAATTGTTTTATTTTACCCTTTTCCAAAATGCAGACTACATGTCAGTCCTCTTACTGATTTTGTACGTAAGAACTTTTCCTTGATTTTGAACTAAGCAGATTCTATGTCAGTTTGCTATTTGATATTATAGAAAAAGGTTTTCTTATTTCTTAGCACACATTTGTTGTGGTGGTCTGCCTATTGACTTTACATCTTGAGTTATATCAGAGTCTGCAAATATTAAGATGATTATTTCTCTGACTAAGTAACCATTACTTTAAATCTTTAATATGACCTTACTGCTTGTTGTAACTCCAAAGCTAAATGCAAGTGCCTTTACCAAGGGAACGGTCCTTTAATGAGCAGTTTTGCCTGCTACGGCTGACTATAAGGTCATTACACTGTTTGCCCCATGAGGGCATAATGTGTTAATTAATAAAACAACGGTGTCCCAGAGACCGAGGGGGTCGGAACACCTCCGGTACTCCGAAACCTTTGTTTCACAGTTGTTGCTGTGAATGTGAAACAGTTAACAGCCGCATGCAGGACCACAGGGGTGAAATGTTGAACAGTCACAGCAATAGTTGTGAAAGGAGGCTGAAGTCAGACCCTGGTTCTGCCTGGGCTCGGCTAAACTGTTTTCATCATTCAGTTGAGCCGGGGAGATGCAGGAGATGAGCAGAACCCCCCCCCTCTTCCTTCTTAGATACCAGTGACACTACGAGCTATGAGAGGAGGAAGGGGGGAGGCTCCTGTGTGCCCCGCTGCAGGCTCTATCTTCTGCCTTCTCCTGCCCAAACCATATATTTCAGAGAGGCAGAGGCTGTGTATAAGGACATTGTAATGTTGAGAGCAGCGGGCCTATATCAGGTTGAATAGGCTGCTGCTGCTCCATTGTCTTCAATGGAGGTCTCAACATTTCAATGTTCCAAGTTTTGTCTCGTGAAGGATTTATTTATGCTGACCCCCCGCATCATCCCTTCAGATAAGTTATAGATAAAAAGCACCAACACGTTGATGCTTTGTTGCTTCCATTGCTCAGCATTCAAACTCTGCATCAGCTTGAGCTTGAATTACTGTTGCCCAGAGAGCATGGTTTGTTTAAATCTAAGAGTCTGGTTCACTGATTTATGAATGGTGGGCAGAATTATGTACAAGGACTTTAACATACCTTTGTAAACCAGATTGTTTTGATTTGCAAGTTTCATGGTCTGTAAATGGAAAGATGGGGGTTATGAAGACGTGGACCGGGTTGTGAGGGTTTGTTCTCTGAGACTGTGGGTTCACTCTATATTCACAGAGACCTTTTCCAGCAAAGGATCATGGCTCTTGAACCCAAAAAAAAAATATGTATTCATAACCAGAGTTGCTTGACAATGGCATCCAGAGAACAAGAGATTCTTTTGTTTTGTAAATTCAGGACGGTTATTTGTAAAATGGGATGAAGTGTGATTGTCGTCTGATGCAAAACCATTTCTTTACTTCCTTTCAAGGTATTCTGGGATGAGCAGGCAGTGCAGCGTGGGTGCCACCCTCGGAAGAACAAAATATAATATAACTGTCAGGTAAGGATTCCTATAACTCTACGTTTCCTTTTCCCCTGTTTCTTCTTTCTCTATTCCCTTTCTTGATCTCTGTTTTTTTTGTCTCTTCAGCTTCAACATTTGACTCCCTCTGTGCACTATTCTTGTTGTTATCAAACTTCTGATAATCACCTGATGGATCCACATTCCTCCTGGTACATGCTTGGGTGTAGTGCAGGTCCAGTTCATTTTAGGTCAGTTTTACCCACCAGTTCCTTAACAATTGGCACATCTGTCTCCTCTTCCAGACCACATGATACCATCCTCCCTCTGTCTGTTCTTTCTGCGTATTTTCTCTCTGGATCTAACTTCCATCTCTTGGCGTCCTCCCATCCTTCCCTTTTTTGTCCTGTCTACTACAAGCAAAATGCATAAACAAAAGGAATCCACTAAGATGGGTTTGGTGACCCCTACAGTGGTGGGGAGCAACCAGTGTTGTTTAAATACCCCTCACACACCAAAAGGCCCCTTGGTGTCATGCTTCATCATTGGGGTCTTCGCAAACCTCTACGGAATGCGGCGTGCTGCGACTCACGACTACGTAGGAGCACTTATGAGTGAACTATGTGTTGGTGTGTGTGAGGGTGATATAATGTGAGTGGTGGGGTGAAAAGTGAAATATTAAAAAATACCTGGCTCATGGGTTTCTAAAAAACTTTATTCAGTCCCCGGCTGGTATCGTTAAAAAGTGCAAGGGAGGTTTGTCTTTGTTAATTAGGGTAAGATAACCTCACAAGTGCGTCGTCGACATGTTTCAGAGTAAAAACTCCTTCTTCAGGACAAGGATGTGCACTAGGTATCCTCACCTTACTCACATGGATGTAGATGTAAAAGTGTGCTCTACAAAAATAAACTTAGGTGAAAATTTACCTATCTCTTTTATTAAAGTTCGTTGCGCCCAATTGGCGTGTTTTGAACCTGTAAATGAACAAAAGGTCACAATAAACCAAGATGTAGAATATGTTCAAAAAAAGTGTAATTACACAGCAGGGAAACAAGGAACCAAAATGCGGTCCAGGAACCCTATAAGAGTAAAAATATGAACAAACACATAGACAGGGACACACATTAAACGTTGTCTGAAGATCATCATCTGGTTCCATACTATGGAAAAAGGAATTGAAGGCATTCTGTAAGGAAGTATGTAGCTTACTTATGATAACAGGTCTAGTAGCCTCATGAGCCTGATGCGTGGTATTGGGGGTCTCCTGTCGTGCCCACTGTGGCAACCTATAAGATGTTTAAGCAATCAGGTTTTAGGATCAGAGACAGTAGACCCAGATCTTGGCAGAAAAATACCTCTGACGTACACACACACTCACGGTAACAGCAGTGCCTGTTTGGCTTCCTCCCCTCAACGCGGCTCCGACGAAGTGTCGATCCGCTAAGAGGTTGTCCCGTTTTATAGTATCGCCACAAGTAGTTGATTGACCCTTAATTGAAACCGGAAAATGCCCAAAGATGGATGTGGCCCTTTTTCTGTTAGGTGACAGTTATTGCAGTTACCGCATGGGTGGTGCCCATGTAGACCTTGCAGTCTCGTTTGTTGGGTCACCTGGGTACAGGGTCTGGTATGTACCAAGATATCCTTTAGGTTTCTACCTCTCCTATGGGCAAACAGGGGTTTTTCCAATTTTAGATTGCCGCTTGTCAGAATACTGAAAAGTCTCACTCTCGAGTTCCAAAATGGCACAAAATGGGACCAACGGGCTTTTACAAACTGTAACAGCAGGAATGTCGTGTATCTGATCACATGTCCTTGTTGGAAGGAGTATGTGGGGATGACTACACGTGCTGTCAAAACCAGGATTAACGAACATAAAAGCAATGTAAGGTGCAAAAAACAGACCACAAAAATGGCGTCACATTTCCTTGAGGCACAACACTGTGTGAACGAGATACATTGGACAGTGATTGAACACTGTTTCACCACTGTTTCACCACTATCAGAAATGCAACTCAAACTGATTTCCTATCTTGTTTTTGTTAATGCTTTCTTTGTGCACAGTATAAAGTCACAAATATTTTGTCTTTGTGTTCATTTACAATTTTTGACTCCATTTCTACAGGTGACAGAAACATGAACAGAAAAAAGGTTTAAATTTAGTGAAACACAACGAAAAGGATTATTTCAAGGAAAGTTAAAACATTCTCGAGCTCTAGAGAAGAAGCACATTGTATGTGCCAGGAATGGTGAGGATGTTGGAGCGGAAGAAACTGGTGAATGTGAAAGTTGTCAAATCCCTAAAGGAAAATGATCATAAATGTTTACCAAATGTCAGTAACTGAGAGTAAGGAGAACATTGGCCACAACTGATACCCACACAGAGCACTTGAGAAAACTCAGTGTTGTAAATTCTGTTTGATGGTTTATGAGAAATGCATTGGAGACTTAAACCCTCCCCAACAGATTAGCATCCGTAGACGTGTTGTGATGTGACAGAACTGTCAAAAAGACTAATATCCCCGATTTACAAGTGCAAGGTTTTGACTCCGTCTCCTGTGATTCAGAGGAGATTAAAGATTGTTTAAAAGAAACAAATTGTAAATGCTCTTTCTTAGATATTGTTTCTGCAAAGATGCCGGATTATCATTTCCAATATAGGAAGATTTTCCCCCACCAACTCTGTCTCTTGGGTTGATGCGAGTAGTTTCAAATTGTCCTGTAACTTCCAAAGTGGATAATGTACCTGTCTTAACCACTGAACAAAAAAAGCATATACTGGCACAGAAAGTATAAAAGAGGCCAGTGTTACACTATTGATAATTCATAAACCACCCTGGCATGCCCTAATTACCTGCCATTACTTGTATGAACAAACATACTTAACAGGCAAACACTAAAGCCCAAAGACCTTATCAGTGCCTTTAAAACTCCTAAATCAAATGTGATAAACTAGAATAACTAAATGAGACTAATTAAACTAGATAGAATTCACCCGGGCATAACTTGGAGAAAATGAATCCATGAGGGGCCTCTTAATTATTACAAGGGGCTCCTCAGTGAAAGTTTATAAGACAAGTTAGATCGGTGCCTTTAAAGGTAGGAAAATGATCTCCAGGAAAAAACTATAATTAGTTAAATACATATGTTAAGAAGAGCATCTGAAATGTATTTTAGAAGTTAATGCTGAGTTGTAACAAACAAGTACATGATCAGAAATCAGAGTCAGTCTTAAGATGGCATGTATCCAGGAACAAACCCAACTTGGAGAAACAAACTACTCGAATAAGAGCAATGACTGTGAGAACAGCTTTAGTCATCAATCCCACCTCACTAAACATGAGAAAACTAGCTCTGGACGAAAACCCTATCAGTGTGCAGAATGCCAGGATGGCTTCACTCGCAAATACAACCTTACTGTACATGAAAGAACCCACACTGGGCATAAACCGTATCAGTGCTCTGAATGCTGTAAAAGCTTCAGTACCAAATCCAATCTCACTTTACATGAAAGAACTCACACTGGACAAAAACCGTATCAGTGCTCTGAATGCTGTAAAAGCTTCAGTACCAAATCCAATCTCACTTTACATGAAAGAACTCACACTGGACAAAAACCGTATCAGTGCTCTGAATGCTATAAAAGCTTCAGTACCAAATCCAATCTCACTTTACATGAAAGAACTCACACTGGACAAAAACCTTATCAGTGCTCTGAATGCTGCAAAAGTTTCACTCGCAAATCCAGTCTCACTTTACATGAAGGAACCCACACTGGACAAAATCAGTATCAGTGCTCTGAATGCTGTAAAAGCTTCAGTACCAACTCCAATCTCACTTTACATGAAAAAACTCACACTGGACAAAAACCATATCAGTGCTCGACGTGCCAAAAAAGCTTCAGTTTTCGTGGCAGTCTGATTCGACATCAGCGAACTCACACTGAACAAAAACCTTATCAGTGCTCTGAATGCTGTAAAAGCTTCAGTACCAAATCCAATCTCACTTTGCATGAAAGAACTCACACAGGACAAAAACCATATCAGTGCTCTGAATGCTGTAAAAGCTTCAGTACCAAATCCAATCTCACTTTACATGAAAGAACTCACACTGGACAAAAACCATATCAGTGCTCCACGTGCCAAAAAAGCTTCAGTTTTCGTGGCGGTCTGATTCAACATCAGCAAACTCACACTGAACAAAAACCTTATCAGTGCTCTGAATGCTGGAAAAGCTTCAGTCATAAATCCAGCCTTACTGTACATGAAAGAGCCCACACTGGGTATAAACCGTATCAGTGCTCTGAATGCCAAGACAGTTTCTATTACAAATCCAGTTTAACTCAACATCAGAGAATCCATACTGGGCTCAAACCGTATCAGTGCTCTGAATGCTGTAAAAGCTTCAGAACCAAATCCAATCTCACTTCACATGGAAGAACCCACACTCGGTATAAACTGTATCAGTGCTCGGAATGCTGTAAAAGCTTCAGGCAAAAATCCAACCTTACTGTACATGAGAGAACCCACACTGGGCTCAAACCGTATCAGTGTTCTGAATCCTGGAAAAGCTTCAGTCATAAAATAACTTTCACTCACCACGAGGGAACTCACACTGGGAAAAAACCTGATTAGCTCTCTGAATGCTGAAAAAGTCGGAAATCTTGTCTCACTCAACCTGCGAGAACTTACCTGGAAAAAACCTTGTCATTGTTCTGAATGCCTGGGAAGCGTCAGCTGGAGATTCAATTTCATTGAACAAGAGAGAACACACAATGAGAAAAGAAATGACCCGTGCTCTCAATGTGACAAAAACTTCAGTTGTAACTGTAATCTTTCTACATAAGAGAGACAATGTGGGAGAATAAAAGGTGCTCACTGTGAACCCTGAGGAGGAGCTTTCAGCATCACAAAACATTTACATGAAGCAGCCACAAAGACACCGCTCCATTGATTGTCCAACAAACCGTCTACTGGGAAAAACACACAGCGAGGGATGGAAATGCTTGAATTAAACTCATTCCTTTGTAAACATTCAGTGTGTTTTGGTCCCTGAGTGTTTATAAGCAGAGCTCTGACCCACAAAGGCCATTTGATCCTGAACTTTGAGGCCACGCTGCTAGATTCAGGAATGAATGTAACCTCAAACTGTTTCCAGCATTAATGAGCCTCACCAGGGGGCTGCAGCAGGAGTCCCTGTGTCATAGGTCTCTATGGGACCAACATCTGTTCTGTGCCACATAGGGCTGATCATTGAGAAAAGCTAAAGGTGATGGATGGACTGGTAGTTAATCTCTGCAACATCCCGCCACATCATTCTCCAGTCTCTGTGCCACTAAAGACAAGGCCAACCATATGCAAACCATTCTTGGCACCACCCTAAATAGTTCTAATGACTTCTGTTCCAATGGGACACAGCCTCATATTACAAAGATCCACTTTGGCTGCCTCTTTCCATGTTCTTTTTGCTACTAATGGAACCTGCTTCCCATCTGCTGAGGACAGTTTCACAAGCTTTACAATCACATCAGATACACCCAAGAGAGTCTCACAGATAATCAGGCCTATTCAGAAACTACTATAGGACGACTACAATACAAGAAAATGCGATTCACAAACTACGTGCAGTCGTTCTGCCTCTCCTATCTTTTTCTTTGTGGAGTTATCTGCCTTGACTGCAGAGTTTCCGCACAAGTTACTATAGTTTTAGTAGTAAATGTGGGAGTGACAGAGGGAAGTGGCTTTGAAATGTGAAATAATTATGAATAAAGGGGAGGGGTAAGGCAGGAGTAAAGAGGAGTATAGGGAGGGGTTTAGGGAAGGACAGTCACTCACTAGGGAGTAATGTACCTAAAGAGTCATAAATGTACTCCTGCTCAGAGCCGGAGTAAGTCCAATGTCACACATGGCCATCCACTGGAACTGCAACTAGTTAAAAATAAAAAATAAAAAATTCAATGGCAAAAAATATCTCAGATATAACATTCATTTTTAGTAAGGTTTAATTACACTTGTTACAATTAATTCTCTACCTCACAATGAATAATTATAAATACATAATAAAAATGTTGCTTACTTTTAATTTAGGCTTTAGAAAAAATATAACTTTATATATATTCAACTTGGGTGAAGCGCTCCCTGTGTAAAAAATGTAGGGAACATTATACAAGTTTATCAAACTTGAAAAAAATAAAATATTTGTATGTTAAATATGAATGTAAATTTACTTTATAACAAATACAAATGATGCAACACTATTAACTTGAAAGTTAATTCATTTTAAACATCTTTTTTCAAAGGTTTGTATGAAAAATCCCCCCTAAAGTAAAATCATTCTTTTTTTATGTACTCATAGTTACTAAATTTCCTTTTGCAACTCTGTTCAGAGGTGGAACTGCCTTACAAAAAGTTATGTATAGAATTAATTGAAATTATTTATATTAATATTTTAAAATAACTATTAATTAAAAGGTCAACATATTTTTTCATGCAATAATTATTTTTAAAATATAGGTCATTTTGTAACATTCTTTTGAATGTATACGCAGTTTTTGAAGGCATTACCAGTGGTTGGTTATGCTGCACTTTCTAATGCTCTATTTATGCTTCAGTAAGTTACATTTGTACATTTTGCTCCACATCTATTTAAGGGTGTGCAGATGTGCAAGTCCACACTTTTGAGTAACGTTATCGTAATAGTGAATAGATACAAGTAGCAAAGTTACTCTACGAGCATCCTTGCACGTACAGATTACTCACAGGTGTAAGGTACCTTTGTGAATAGCCTTCGAGGTGTCCAACTCGGCCTGGGTGTGTCATTTTGTGGTAACTCTAAAGTGGACACGGGCACTTGGTCTGTTATTAGAGTGAATTGGATGATCTTGCGCGAACACCAGAGCACTCGTCCGATGTGTCTGTTTAGCTGGGGAGCGGCAACAAATATCTTGAAGTAATTTTCCTGGATTTGATACATCATTGGGCCTCCTGAGGGCCTCGTGTAGCAGTGATGTAACTTTACTGTTGTAGGATCAGGTAATTTCTCTGTGTTGTTAGCCATCTTATCATGATTTGCTTTTGTTTTTCCCTTCTCCTCTTCCTTTTACCTGATTTTGTTGGTTTTACCACAACATTAGCACAGAAATGTACTTTGCTGTTAATTGGTTCTGAGGTCTTATCCTTTGTGTACATTTTTATACGATGAATAGTTTTTACCCTCGCTGTACGGCTACAATGTAAGCACCGAGAGCCCAAACCCTGAGATTCCTGCACCTCGATCTGCCTTTATTGGTATTGTACCTTTCCACTTGGATAAGTGAGCTATGGGTTTGAATCGCTGAACAACCTTTGAACCTGCTGTGATACACCTTGCGGTTACAAGTTTCATGTTTGAACCACCAGCGTGAACTTCAGTACGCTGCTTGTCTCACACAACGCTCCAAGCTTTGTATCATCAACCTTGAACCATCTCCATAACTTGGAAGCTCCAAATACTTCACAGCTGTTGTAACTGCCTGAAGTTTTCATAGTTTTTGATTGCTGTGAATTCAGGTTCAACAGGGAATGTTGCCCTTAAAGCCACTTCTGTGCAGCTCATCACCTTCTGAGACTGATTCAGCCAAAAACTTTGCATCAAATTCAAGTGTTGATCATCACCAGGCACTAAACTTACCTTTGACCCCTCAAGCATAGCTAGTGAAGTCAGCTACAATTTTGTATGTGACTTCCTGATTGACTCAGTGGATCAGCTTTTTTTTTAAATTCATTTACTTTTTTGTTTGGTTTTGACAGTTGCTAATTAATAATCCTTAAATCACAGCCCTCCTTTAGATTTTGCTTCTGATTATTATTATTAAATATTGTTTTTTATCTAAAGTTGGTTTGAATCTTAAAGTTCCTTGTCTATTTTTTTTTATAAACTGTATTGAAATTTGTGACTTTCAATGTTTTGCTTTACCTTTGAGCGTACCTTAGGCCATACTGCTCAGGTCACGTTACCAAAAGCGAGCTAAGAACACTTTAGTAGAAGACACATTTACCTTTGCTGACCAAAGTTTGGAAAAAGCAAAGCAGGCTGACTCCAGGAAACACACTACCTAGCTGGAAAGGTTACTCTCTTAGGTGGCATCTGCACCAACTGTAGAAGCAAAAAGCAAAGATTATGAGGGAAGCTGTTGGTATCTATGCCCCCAGAATTTGAGACTGACACCCTCTCTCAAACAGTTGAAAGAGCTAAAGATGCACCCGTCAGACATTCATGTCTCAGCAACTAAGACTGCTCGTTCGTGTCACACCCACACTGTTACCTGAATCACACTCCCTGTGCAATGTACAAACCTTTACATAAACAAGTTGTGTTGTGCTTTGTGAACAGGCTTTCACCCCCCTTTGTATGTAAATGAGTTTCTGTGATCAGACACCCCAGGCTCCCATCTCTTCTAGTGTGGATGATAATGTGAGAACTGTAACGAGATCACAAAAAGGGCTGTATTGAGAAATAATAGGCTTCCAAGTCACACAGAAGTTTGTAGTTCTTTATTAGTCTTTTAAATGTACATCCCATCCCGTTCCAAGGTAGAGTATAGTTAGCGAAGCGCGACTCTCTTGTGGCCCGCTCCCCAGATTAAGTCCATAAGAACAGAAACAGAGTCCAATTTCCTGAAGAAGCTCAGGGGCGGGTAAACTAGAGGGGTCAAGAAGCAGTATAAGTGTATTAACAGCATTTTTGCAACTGCCACTATACCCATGGGTCGGTAGTGGCAGCGAGCCCCAAAACGACAGGGAGCTGCAAACATTGGACATCACCTAAGTTGCCCTGTATAAGTTATTCGTCTGTGTGGTAAGTTCACCGCTTAATACCTGAAGAGGTCAGGGCCCAACCCTAGTGCTAATTGGGGCAGCACTTCCTGTTTTAAGTTATGAGTTATGAGTTTACGCATGGAATATTCATGAATATTCTCTTCCATCAGCCGCAAGAGGCGTCATAGGTTTAGACACATTTTCCTCCCAGGTACAAAATTATTCTGGTCTTGGTGCCAATGTAGAGAGGCAGGGTAGCAACCTGTTTGAAAGGACCTTCCTGCAAATCTTGAGGTTGGTGTACCGTGTCCAGTAGGACCGCAGCTCCAGGGGTCCCTGTTGGGCTTAGGCAGGACCAATATCATAGCCTCCCTTAGGGATCCAGGCAATGTGCCCTCCTGCCGGGCCTGTTGGCACATTTGGAGTAGCTTTGGAGAGAGGGTTGCTCTATAGATGAAGTAAAAGTCTACCGGGAACCCGTCTATCCCAGGAGTTTTGTTGCACGTGATTTTGTCAATCATGAAACCAATTTCCTCAGTGGTCAGGGTTTCATCTGGTGTATGTCCCTGAAGGCGGTTAAGTCTAGGAATCGACAGTCTATTCTAATACTCATCTAATTGGGGAGCTTGCACTCCCTCCTCGGCCTGGTAGACGGATGTGTGGTACTACAGGAAAGCCTGGTTTATATCTGCTTGTACATTCAATATCTCTCCCACCTGGGATCCACTGGCGTTTCTTGGGGTCTTTGGGGTCAACGACCATTGGAGCCATGCTAGTGTTTGATAGTGTAGTGTTCCTAGTCTGACCATCGCCTCTCTTTACTCCTTTCAGAGAGGGGTGATTGTGTTCTAGTTTCATGCAGCTACCCCATATATATTTCTGCTGTTCATATCGTTTGCTCACGGGAGAGGTTCTGGGCTCGCAAGGCATGTTTTACACCGTGCTACATCTTGATGCACAGGCCTTATGTGATACCCGTAATGGTATCCCACTCTATCACTGTCATAGAAGCAGTCCCTTTGTTCTCCTCAAAGATGGCGATATGTGTACTTACAGTATCACTGAAGACTCTGTCCTGTAGGGCCGGGGCATACAGCCTCCTAGTAGGTGCTGGTGCATGTCTTCTGCTCCACTGAATCATCGTTTTGAGGTGGCTGTGGTCCAAAAGTGTGCGGCCTAGATATTTAGGTCATAAGACCAGGGATGCCACAGAGGGATTGCATAGGAGCAAGTCGATTCTGATGTGCAGCTAGTGTACTGTGAGAACTACAAGTACTCTTGTGTATGAGGATGTGTTAGATCTGGGGGTCTCTGGTTGGCAATGGTATTCACCTTTGTCCAAATAGGGACCCTTACTTCTAAGTCAGGATAAGGGGATTACACTCCTTAATAACCCCTGCTCATCCCCTTGATAGCTTGGCACGAGCAGACAGGCTTATCTCAGAGGCAGTGTGTTAAGCATTTGTGAATATACACAGTAATACAGTGAAAACACTACAGATGGACACAACACAGGTTTTAAACACAAGACCACAAACGACAAAAACCCACAATACTACAATTAAGTTTACTTAAAAGATGATGCAAGTTGCTTAGTTCAAGTTGTTGGTAAATGTGACAAAGTTCTCAACAATGTACCTGGATGCGATACTCAAAGTAAACAAAAGGCTTGCAAAAGGGGAGTTGCATTGGTTCCGTGATCCGGGGGAATGGTTGCGTCCTGCCTCAATGCTTGCGCAGAGTAGGGGACTCATCGTGAGCCTTACCGGAACGAAGGTGATGCGTAGATTCTCGGCTTGTGGGCCCGTTGCGGTGCGCAAGATTGCCCCTTGATGCGATGCGATGATCCGGTTTCGATGCGAGAAGATGGCGCCCTTGATGCGGCGATGGGATGACGATGTGATGACGCCCTGGCAGCCTTGCGACGACTCTGTACTTTCGAGCTGCGACACTCTTCTCCGGTGATGCGATGGCGACTCTCTCGATGGCGTCACGCTTCGCTGGTGATGCGACAGCAGGCAGCTTCGATGAGCACACGCTTCCAGGGAGATGCGACAAAGTATCGCTTTTCCGGCGTAGCGATTATTTCAGCTGCGGCGGCGACACGATTCTTCTCGATGCATCGCGCTGCCAGCTCCCAGCGGCACGTGACTGGAGTCTGAATTCCCAGCAAGGAAATTCAGGAGGGAGCTGGAAGTGAAGTCTTTTGTCACTGAGACTTCAGCAGGAGGCAAGCACAGTTCAAGACCTTGGAGAATATTCTGTAGATGAAAGTTCTTACAAAGTTCCTTCTCCTTTCCCTCGGCAATGAAGCAACCACTGCAGGCCAACCCAGCAAACAGCACACTGGCAGAGGGGCAGTCCAACTCCTGCAGCTTCCTTGGTTCTTCTCCTAGGCAGAAAGATTTCTTGTTCCAGAAGTGATCTAATTTCTTGGGATCAGGGTCCCAATAGTTATACCCCAAAATCCTTTGTTATCTGAAGGCAGAGAGGCCTCTGCCTAGTCCAAACTAGTTCCTGAGCACTTTGTTTACATGACTCTCTTCTTCCTTTCACTGTGCAGGGCAGAGACATCAGCTGCCCCACAGGAGGTGGAGCCAGCACAGGGGAGGGACGATACAGCTCTGGAGCACTCTGTTGACGTGATTCCCCCTCTCCTTTCACAGTGCAGGACAGAGATATCAGACAAGCCACAGGAGGTCGAGCGAGCATTGTAGAGGGAAGGCCCAGCCCTATTCAGGTCCCAGGTGCAACTCCTCCCACCCATCTAGATGCACATCTCTCTATTCTCCAGCCTGTCTCCTGGAATTCCCCAGCCCTGTCACCTTCCAGACAAGGAATACACAACCCAGCAGAGTCATGCTCAAATGGTTAGGCAAGCAAATACCTACTTTCTAAAAGTGGCATTTGCAAACACAGAATATTAAAATAAACTTTACTAAAATATGTATTTTGTTATTCTGAGTTCAGGCATACTAAATTCGAATTTCTACCGTGTTCCCTGAGTCAGTTAGCATTATAAGAGTGTAATAATCTAGCTGCTCATTATGGCCTATGAGGACAAGAAGCCTTCAATAGTGAAAAACGAAAATGGCTGTAATTCACTATTAGAACATGCTACACCCATCAGAGCATTCCTACCTTATACTTACAATGCACCCTGCCCTTGGGCCTACCATAGGGGTGTCTAATATGAAGCAAAGGGAAGGTTTAGAGACTGGCAAGTGGGTGCACTTGGCCAAGTCGACATGGCAGTGCTAGACTGCACACAGGCCTTGCTATGGCAGGCCTGAGACACACTTTACAAGCTGCTTGTGTGGGTGACACAACCAGTGCTGCAAGCCCACCAGCAGCATGTGATTTACAAACCCTGGGCACACATGGTGCACTGTACTAGGGGCTGACAGATAAATCAAATAACCCAATCATGTAATAACCAATTAGTACATCAATTTAACATAGGGAGCACTTGCACTGTGGCACTGATTAGCATTGGCACAGTGCCCAAAGCATATATCCAGCGAAAACAGAGGAGGCAATCCGTCAAAAATGGAAGGGAGACTCACGCCAATGATGCCAGGTCTAACAATTTACCTCTGAAGCCCTGATGTGGAATAAATGATGCTCATTTCCATCATCATTCAATCAAATCGGAGGAGACAAAGAAGTTTAAACATTTTAGTTATTAACAGGTTTCTGAAAGCTTGACGGCTAGGTACAAATTGAATCTTGAACAGTAAAGAATTCCAGTGCTTAGAAGCTAGAATGCAGAACTACTGGCACTCTGCTTTACAGTTCTGGTCCCTTGGCCTAGAACAGAAATCTGGATTCAGAAGAGAAGGAGCATGAATGATATTTATTCCTGACACAAATATTATTCTGGGTTAGTGTTTATGAGCAAAACGGAACCCTCATTTTACATAAACCCTGCGGGTGTACGCTGCCCTTGCACTGTGGCACTGATTAGCAGTGGCACAGTGCCCAAAGCCTATAACCAGCAAAAACATATCAAAAAGGCAATCAGAAAATATGGAAGGGAGACTCACGCCAATGATGCCAGGTCTAACACGTGTCCCCTCCAGCTGAAATGTGGAGAAAACTACCCTTCCCCTTGGGAGTTCTCTTCCCTAAGGCGGAAAAATCTGGACAGACCATCAGCGTTGGTGTGTTCTGTACCAGGGGGTTGTTCCACCATAAAGTCCATACCCTGTAGGGAGATGGACCACCTCAACAACTTTGGGTTCTCACCCCTCATCTGCCTCAGCCATCTGAGGGGCCTGCGGTCAGTCTGAACCCAGAAGTGAGTCCCAAACAAGTATGGTCTCAACGTCTTCAGTGCCCAGACCACAGCAAATGCCTCACGCTCAATTGCACTCCACCTCTGTTCCCGTGGGAGTAACCCCGTACTGATGAAGGCTACAGGTTTGTCTAGGCCCTCTTCATTAATCTGTGATAGAACAGCCCCCACACCATGCTCTGAAGCGTCTGTTCGAACAATGAATTATTTTAAGAAGTTGGGCACCTGAAGCACAGGTGCTGTGCACATGGTAGTCTTTAGGGCTTTAAAAGCCTTCTGACAGGTTTCTGTCCACTTCACTTTCTTGGGCTGCTTCCTGGAAGTCAGCTCAGTCAAGGGTGCAACAATGTTGCCATACCCCTTGACCAACCTCCTGTAGTACCCCGTGAGTCCTAAAAAGGCTCTCACCTGTGTCTGAGTCTTTGGGGGTCCCCATGCCAGGATAGTATCAATCTTGGGTTATAAGGGCGCTACCTGGCCGCTTTCTACCTGGTGACCCAAGTACACAACGGAACCCTGCCCGATCTGGCACTTACTCGCCTTGATCGTGAGGCCTGCCTTGCACAGTGCCATCAACACTTCCCAGAGGTGCTGCAAGTGTTCTTCCCAACTGGCGCTGAACACTGCAATGTCATCCATGTAGGCGGCACTGAAATCCCCCAGCCCAACCAACACCTGGTTGACCAACCTCTGAAAGGTGGCAGGGGCATTCTTCATCCCAAAGGGCATAACCCGGAATTGGTAGTGACCATCTGGTGTGGAGAATGCTGACCTCTCCTTAGCCCCATCGGTCAAGGTGATCTGCCAGTACCCAGACGTCAAATCAAACGTGCTGAGGTACCGTGCAGCCCCTAACTGATCAATGAGCTCATCAGCTCTGGGGATGGGGTGTGCATCAGTCCTGGTGACTGAATTGAGCCCTCTGTAGTCCACACAGAACCGGAGTTCGGGTGTGGCACCCGACGAGGCAGCCTTTGGGACCAAGACCACTGGGCTGGCCCAAGGACTGTTTGAGGACTCAATGACCCCTAAAGCAAACATCTTGGAGATTAATGTAAGCCCTAACCCCTTGTCAGTCACTCTGTAAGCCTTGTGCTTGACAGGAGGACTGTCGCCGGTGTCCACATCATGGACGCACCACTCTGTTACACAAGGAACCAAGGAAAATAGATCATAAAATTGCCCCAACAGCTGGCGACAATCTTGCTGCTGATCAGGGGTCAGTGTGGCAGAAAGACTGACACCATCGACTGACCCATCTTGCTTTGTTGCAGACAGGAGGTCAGGCTCGGTCTCCTCCTCCATTCCACCATCTGTCGCTAGGAGCATGCCCACTTCAGACCTTTCTAAGTGGGGGTTTAGGCAGTTAACATGCAGGACCCGCAAAGGGTTCCTGGGAGACTGCAAGTTCACCAGATAGGTGACATCACTCTTGCTCTCCCCCAATTCATATTGACCGGTCCACCTGTCCTGGTGCGCACAAGGCTCCACAGGGGCCATGACCCAAACTTTCTCACAAGGCTGAAGCTCAATCAGAGTGGCATTCTGATCATACCACCGCTTCATTTCCTCCTGGCTGGCTTCCAGATTCGCCTGAGCGAGATGTCTGAAACGCCGAGTCTGGTTCCTGAAGGCCAGCATGTAGCTATATACATCCTGGGGAGGTTTCCTGGGAGATTGCTCCCAGCCTTCCTGACCAACTCTAAGGTCCTCTTACTGGGTGACCATACAAAGGCTCAAAGGGACTGAACCCTAGAGACTTCTGTGGCACCTCTCGGTAGGCAAACAGAAGGCATGGCAAGAGGACGTCCCACTTACACCTCATTGGTTCCTAAAGACCCATGATCATGCCTTTAAGGGTCTGGTTGAATCTTTCAACCAGCCCATTACCTTGTGGATGGTAACGAGTGGTGAACTTGTAGGTAACACCACACTCCTTCTACAGAGACTTCATATAATTAGAAATGAAGTTTGTACCTCGCTGAAACACAACCTCTCTGGGCAACCCCACACGGGAGAAGATCCCCATCAGTGCACGTCACACCACGGGGGCCGTCACTGTCCTGAGCGGAATGGCTTCCGGGTACCCAGGTACCGGGTAGCATGGTCCACCAAGACCAGGATAAACCTGTTGTCCATGGCTGTCTCGGGATCCAGTGGCACCACAATGTCAATCCCCACCTTTTGAAAGGGGGTACTGACTATAGGAAAAGGTTAGAGAGGGGCCTTGTGCCTCCTCCCACTCTTCCCACTTGCCTGGCAAGTTTGACAGGTCCTACAATGAGTATCTGAACTCTTCCACATCTGGGGCCAATAGAAGTGGGAGACAAGCCTTTCAAAGGTCTTGTTCTGCCCCAAATGACCAGCTAAAGGAACATCATGAGTCTAACCCAGTAGGAAGGCTCTGAAGCGCTGGGGTACCACCAGCACACGGGCTGACCCAGGCTCAGCAACCTTAGGCTCGCTATACAGGAGACCACCATGTATTAAAGTTTCATCTGAATGGATTATTAACACAATTCTACCCCACGAAAGAATATAAACTAAGCAGATCCTGGACTAAAATAAACCCAGAGTCCTTTGCGGCCAATTACACTCCGCCTGCTCTCTTCGAAACAACAAATGCCAACCAGGTTGCCAAAAATGTTGACCTCGCAATTAGTACATCCCTGGACATTAGTGCCCCAAAGAAAACAACTAAATGCCCGAAGAAACTATCCCCTTGGTACACCCCTGACCTAAAAAGGGAAAATAAAAACTCATTGTAAGGAAGGCAGAACACAAATGGAGACATACAAAAGACAATATGGATAGACAACACTATAAAACCTTACACCACCACTACATGGAAAGGATAGCGAAAACCAAAAGAACATATTTAGGAAACCGCATTAACCAAGCAGCAAACTCCCATAAGGACCTATGTAAGATCGTGAAGAAATTCACCTATCCCCCTTCCAGTTTACCATCCCAAACCGCCTCCCAGGAATGGGTTGACTCACTCTCAGATTTCTTTATCACTAAAATAAATGATATACATAAATCTTTCCCTCCAACAAACAACACTCTACCACAGGATAAACCGGTAGCATCTCTCCCTAGCCCTGTTAACTGCTTAAAAAATGTCAAGGCAATAACAGAGGAAAACACCTCGGCAACACTTAGAAAGATGCAATCCGGTTCACCAGCGGATCCAGGGTCCCCACAAATCCTATCTAAAACTTTAAAAAGTCTCATCCCTAACCTAACCAAAATCCTAAACCTATCACTAGTGCAGTCCACAGTTCCTTCTCACTGGAAGGAAGCCGTGGTTAGGCCAATCATGAAAAAACCATCTGCTGACCCCAAACAACTATCGAACTACAGGCCTATCTCACTGCTCCCCCTGTTTGGGAAAGTAATAGAGTCAATGATCAATAAGCAATTACCAAATCATTTAGAAAACAACAAAATCCTCGACCCATCGCAATCAGGCTTCCGATCCCATCACAGCATGGAAACGGCCCTAGTTGAGATTGCCGATAACATCAGGCTCTCCCTAGACGCTAGACAGTCTGCCATCCTAATCCTGTTAGATCTATCGGCGGCCTTCGACACCATTTCTCATACCATCCCTCTGGAGCGCCTTAGGGAATGTGGTGTTGGGGGCCCCGCTTTACAGTGGATTAAAAGCTATCTCTCAGACCGTTCTTTCAAGGTTAAAATTGATGGATTCTCTTCCAAAAGTCAGACTATCGACAAGGGCGTTCCCCAGGGATCAATCTTAAGCCCTACCCTTTTTAACCTATTTATGTCACCTTTGGCTAAAATAATTAGAGCACATGGTTTCGATACTGTGTCTTACGCCAACGACATACAGCTATTGATTACTCTGGGCCCGATCATATCAATACTCAGCACAGCTTTATACAGTGCATGATAACCATAAATGGCTGGATGTCCAAAAGTCATCTCCTGCTCAATGCGAGCAAGACAGAGATCCTGCTCTTTGGTGACGCCCAAAACATTTGGTCTCCTAACTGGTGGCCACCCTCATTTGGAGCATGCCCCTCACCCAAGTTAGCTGTCCACAACCTAGGAGTTATAATGGACAAAGCCTCGTGGTTTACCAACGACCTCAAAAACTCCAAGAAAACCTGCCGCACCCTCGAGAAAGCCTGGCGCCATGACCAGACAGCAGAACACATGACCGCCCTCAAGAACGCCACCCGCAAACACCATCAGCTGATCCGCACCACCAAGAAGACAACATTCAAAGAACGACTGGACAACAACACCCACAAAAGCAAGGAACTCTTCAGCATCGTTAAAGAGCTCTCCAACCCCAGCGCCTGCAACAACGACCTCACACCCTCGCAAGACCTCTGCGACTCACTCGCCTCGTTCTTCCACCGCAAGATTGCCGACATAAACAACAGCTTCGGCGCGCTGACCACACACCCAGCCACCGAACCAGTGCACCCCACCACCACCCTCTGCACCTGGACCCCTGTCAGCACCGAAGACACCACCCGCCTGATAAACACCATCCACTCCGGCTCCCCTACCGACCCCTGCCCACGCCACATCTTCAACAAAGCCGACTCCATCATCGCACCCCAACTCCAGAACATCATCAGCAGCTCCTTCGCATCCGCCACCTTCCCGGAGAGCTGGAAACATGCCGAGCTGAGCACCCTCCTGAAGAAACCCACCGCGGACCCAACAGACCTGAAGAACTTCCGCCCCATCTCGCTCCTCCCCTTTCCAGCCAAAGTCATTGAGAAGACCGTCAATAGACAACTCTCCGCCTTCCTCGAGACCAACGGATCCCACGACCCCTCTCAGTCTGGTTTCCGAGCAAACCACAGCACCGAGACCACCCTCATCGCAGCCACTGACGACATCAGGTCCCTGCTCGACAACGGGGAAACAGCTGCCCTCATCCTCCTGGACCTCTCAGCAGCCTTCGACGCCCTATGCCACCGCACACTGATACAGCGCCTCAGCAACACCAGAGCGGCCCTGGAGTGGATCATCTCGTTCCTCGACGGAAGAACCCATAGAGTCCGCCTCCCCCCGTTCCGATCCGCGGCCACCGAAGTCATCTGCGGTGTACCGCAAGGATCCTTACTCAGCCCCACCCTCTTCAACATCTACATGAGCCCTCTCGCAGCCATCGCACGCCAACACAACCTCAACATCATCTCCTACGCCGACGACACCCAGCTGATCCTCTCCCTCACCAACGACCCTGCCACCGCCAAAGCCAACCTCCAGGAAGGAATGAAAGACGTCACAGAATGGATGAAGATCAGCCATCTGAAACTGAACTCAGACAAGACGGAAGTCCTCATCCTCGGACCATCCCCCTCCGCCTGGGACGACTCCTGGTGGCCCCCTGCTCTGGGCACCGCACCCAAGCCAACTGACCACGCACGCAACCTGGGCTTCATCCTGGACTCCTCCCTCACAATGACCAAGCAAGTCAACGCAGTCTCGTCATCCTGCTTCAACACCCTACGCATGCTCCGCAAGATCTTCTGATGGATCCCCACAAAAACCAAGAAGACAGTCACTCAGGCCCTCGTCACCGGCCGTCTGGACTACGGGAACACCCTCTACGCTGGAACCACAGCCAAACTCCAGAAAAGACTCCAGCGCATTCAGAACGCCTCAGCACGACTCATCCTGGACATCCCTCGCCACAGCCACATCTCTGCTCACCTGAAAGACCTGCACTTTGCTCCCCATCAACAAGAGGATCACGTTCAGACTCCTCACCCACGCACACAAGGCTCTCCACGACACGGGTCCGAAGTACCTCAACAGCCGCCTCACATTCTACACACCCACCCGCCAGCTCCCATCTGCCAGCCTCGCACTCGCCTCCGTCCCACGAATCAGCAGATCCACCATCAGAGGAAGATCCTTTTCCTACCTGGCAGCCAAGATCTGGAACTCCCTCCCCACTCACCTACGGCTGACCCGGGACCATCTCTCCTTCAGGAAACACCTCAAGACATGGCTGTTCGAGCAGTAATGACCCCCCCCTCAGTGCCTTGAGACCCTACGGGTGAGTAGCGCGCTATACAAATTCTGATGATTGATTGACAACAAACTCTCGATGGCCGACCACGTAAATACTGTTACGCGTACCTGCTATGGTATAATGCGATCCCTCAGAATTTTTTTTAAATGGATTCCACTGCACTCTCGCCTACCCCTTGTTCAAGGATTCATTATAAATCGCCTGGACTATGGAAATGCATTGTTTGCATCCATAAATGATAAGCTGCTATCTAAACTCCAAGTACTGCAGAACACCGCAGCTAGGCTGGTATTAAATCTTCCTCCACGCTCACCATCAGCTCCCAGCCTAAAGACTCTTCACTGGCTCCCTATCAAAAAGAGGATTCATTTAAAGATATGCTGTCTAGTACACAAAACAGTCAACAGCAATGGCCCAACCTATCTGGCAAAGAAATTGATTAAACATCAACCAGTAAGGTCCTTCTCCAGAACCGCACCGGAGCTGAGGAATGCATTGCCTCTGCAGCTCTGTCTTGAAACAAACCACAAGGCAATTCGTAAAGCCCTAAAAACGTGTTTTTTTTTAAACACTCTGTTTTGACCTGGCTTTCAGCAAGCGCTATGAGACCTAAGGGTTAGATGGGCGCTTAATAAAAACCAATACATACATACATTCTCCCAGTAGATCCAATGTGATCCAGACTGATCACCTGCTGCCTGGTTTGTGGCCTGTTGCCTCAAACCCACAAGAGAAGGGAACTTCTGCTGCTCTTCAAAAAATTCCTCCCTGGAGGGACCCCCTTCTTGCTCCTATGGGTCAGCTCAGGAAGATTCCCCAGTTCAGAAATTTGCTCCCCCGTAGGTCCCAGGGCTTCCCCCTCAATGTCTGCCTCCTCCTGGACCATGTGAACAATGGGGGCTGGTTTCCCGCGCCCCCATCTCTTCTCTTTAAGGCAAGTCCCTGGGCATACTTTCAGGCTCCAGGGTCTCTTGAACACCCTTAGCTGCCATAGACCGAGTGGTCACACACGCCCACTCAGGCAGACCCAACATCTCTAAATGTGCCTTCCTCTCCACCTTATCCCAAGGAGAGCTTTCTAAATCATTGCCCAACAGACAATCAACAGGCATGGATGGCCTCACAGCTACTTGAAGAGTACCAGAGACCCCCCCACTCAAAGGTAACTTGAGCCACCTTGCAATGGCTCTCTGTGTTGTCAGCGGCAACAACTGGGAAGAATGCATGAGGGACTACCTGCTCTTCAGAGACCAAGTGACACTTGACAGCTGTCACACTTGCTCCTGTGTCTCTGAGAGTGTCCCCTTTATGGCCATTGATGGTCACCCACTGCCTGTACTTTTTAGTGTTATCAGGCAGCTGAGTTCTAGGGACCATCTCAAAATGTCCTAATGAGACAAGGGACATTTCTGCGGAATCCCACCCACCTTGGGCACCCATCTCCTCCCCACCCAGGGCTACACTGGCCATCTGACGGGGTGGTGGATGGGATGGCACATACTGTCCTTTCTGAGGACACTGGGGATCATACCAACGGTGTCCCACCTGCTTACACTGAAAGCAGGTAACAAGCCCCCTATGAACAGGTTTACCTGTCGGGGGTCCTGACTTCTTTTCAGGGGGAAGCTGGGAGCCCTTACCCTGGTTCCCTTGAGAATTACTTTGGGGACCTTTTTGGAACTCCCTCTGTTTACCCTTGTCCCCACCACTCTTCTGCTGGGGACCCTGCCCACCTTTGGCGGAGTCTCCCACAAGACCCTTGTGGACCCTGGTACTGACCCAGCGGTCCGCCTCCTCAGCAAGCTTTCTAGGGGTAGTCAACTTGCTATCAATAAGGTGCTGGTGTAGCTCTGGAAAACAATTAGCAGACAAGTGCTCCTTAGCAATCAAATCATAGAGCGCTTGAAAATTATCAACATTGCTACCCCTCACCCAACCATCCATGGCTCTGCAAAAGAAAGACACATAGTCTACCCAAGTCTCCCTCCAGTTTCTTACAATTCCTGCACCTCTGTCTATAGAGCTCTGGATTTAACCCAAAAGTGTCATCAGTGCTTCCCTCATGTTGGGCATAAGACATCCTATGAGTACTTGGCAAGTCTAACAAAGTATCCCTACCTTCAGTTAAAAAAGCGGCCCTCAACCCCGCTCCCCAATCCTTCTCAGGGACCCGGTGGGCCAACATTGCTATCTCATAGGCTGCAAACCACTGCCCAATATCTTCATTCTTGTGAAAATCTTTGATGACATCCTTGGGAATACGGACTCTGCCTTCTGAAGGCACAGATGGTGCGCTGCCACCAGAGGAACTAAGTTCTAAGCCCTTGGCCTTGATTTCTAACTCCCTCAACATTCTCTCATGCTCCATTCTCATTCTCTCACTTTCCAAAGACAACCTGTTATTCTCTGTTTCCCTCTGACTCCATCTTAAGCTTATCCAACTCCAGCTTTAGTGCCCTATTTCTCTCCCTGTCTTCCAACTGTCTAGGGGACAGGTCTTTGCAAGAGATGCTGCTGCCAGGTAGGGACGGCACCCCTCCCCTGGCTGGAAACTCTGGCCCATCAATTTGCCCATCTGCATCCCCAACTGGCTCCACCACAAGATCAGGGTCAATTCTTGCTTCTACCCAGGCCCTCAGCGCCTTCTGGTAGTCTTCCTTTTTAGAAATGCCTGGTGTAGCAACTTTCAATTTCCTGCAGAGATACTTGAGCTGTTGCACAGTGTAGGTTTCCAACCTCTCTTCCTCAAATTCAAGATCCATAGATGCAACAGATGCTGGTTTACTCATGGTACAGTATCAAAAAGTGCGGTCGCGGCAGCAAACAAAACTTTTCATGCAATTATAGTAGCACAACACAAATTTAAATGTGGTCTAAGTCCACTTCCATGACTTTATATTGTTCAATGATATCTGATGCAATTCAATTCAAATCATTTACAGATAGGAGCCATACAATTGCTCGTTGAAACAATTGTGCAATATTTTACAGTGCTCTGTGTGAGGTAGAAAAAAGGAATGCTACTATAATTGCATGAAAAGTTTTGTTTGCTGCCGCGACCACACTTTTTGATACTGTACTCATTGACCCAGGTCAGGTAGTTTATATGGGTTACCCCCTTTATATACAACACGGTTTACTCATGGTAGTAAAAATTGGGAGTTTTCAGGAAAAATTAACAGTCCAAGGAAAAAGATTCTAAACAAAGTATTTGGTCGTGTATGGTCTGCACTCACTAGTAGTGTACACCAATCACTGTATATGAACACAAATGCAAAGTCCAAATCCTCACCGCTGACCACCAATGTTAGATCTGGGGGTCTCTAGTTGGCAATGGTATAAACCTTTTTACAAATAGGGACCCTTACTTCTAAGTCAGGATAAAGGGATTACAATCCTTAATAACCCCTGCTCACCCCCTTGGTAGCTTGGCACGAGCAGACAGGATTATCTCAGAGGCAGTGTGTTAAGCATTTATGAATATACACAGTAATACAGTGAACACACTACAGATGGACACAACACAGGTTTTATAAAAATAAGTATTTTTTATATAGACTTAAACACAAGACCACAAACGACAAAAATCCACAATACTACACTTAAGATTACTTAAAAGATGATTAAAGTCTCTTAGTTAAAGTTGCTGTTAAATGCGACTCAGTTCTCAACAAAGTACCTGGATGCGTAACGCCCGGTAAACAAAAGGCTTGCAAAAGGGGAGATGCGTCGGTTCCGTGATCCGGGGAGATGATGTGTCGTGCCTCAATGCTTGCGCCGAGTAGGGATGAGTCCTGCTTCTTACCGGTGAGGAGGTGATGCGTAGATTTTCGGCCTGTGGACCCGTTGCGGTGCGCAAGATGGCGTCTAGATAAGATGTGATGATCCGGTTGTGATGCGAGAAGATGGCGCCCTTGATGTGGTGATGCGATGACGCCCTGGCAACCTTGCGATGACTCTGTACTTTGGAGCCGCGACAGGCCCTGCGACACGCTTCTCCGGTGATGCGATGGGGACTCTCACGATGGCGTCACCCTTCTCGTTGATGCGACAGCAGGCAGTTTCAATGAACACACGTTTCCAGGGAGATGCGGCGAAGGCTCGCTTCTCCGGCTTTACTATGATTTCAGTTGCGGCGGCGACACGCTTCTTCTCGATGAGTTGCGCTTCCAGCTCCCAGCGGCACGCAAGTGACTGGAGTCAGAATTCCCAGCAAGGAAATGCAGGAGGGAGCTGGAGGTGAAGTCTTTTGTCCCTGAGACTTTAGCAGGAGGCAAGCACAGTTCAAGCCCTTGGAGAATATTCTGTAGATAAAAGTCCTTACAAAGTTCCTTCTCCTTTCCCTTTGGCAATGAAGCAACCACTGCAGGTCAACACAGCAAACAACACACTGGCAGAGGGGCAGTCCAAACTCCTGCCGCTTCCTTGGTTTTTCTCCTTGGCAGAAAGGTTTCTTGTCCAGAAGTGATCTAATTTCTTGGGATCAGGGTCCTAATATTTATACCCCAAAACCCTTTGTTCTCTGAAGGCAGAGAGGCCTCTGCCTAGTTCAAACCAGTTCCTGAGCACTTTGTTTACATGACTCTCCTCTTCCTTTCATTGTGCAGGGCAGAGACATCAGACGACCCACAGGAGGTTGAGCCACCACAGGGGAGGGAAGATACAGCTCTGGAGCACTCAGTTGACACGAGCCCTCCTCTCCTTTCACAGTGCATGGTCGAGACATCAGACACGCCACAGGGGGTGGAGCCAGCATTGTAGAGGGAAGGTGCAGCCCTATTCAGGTCCCAGGTGTAACTCCTCCCTCCCATCTAGATGCAGATCTCTCTATTCACCATTGCACTTGCCCAGCCTGTCTCCTGGAATCCCCAGCCCTGCCACACACAAACCCAGACAAGGAATACACAACTCAGCAGAGGCAGGCTCAAATGGTTAGGCAAGCAAATACCTACTTTCTAAAAGTGGTATTTGCAAACAGAGAATATTAAAATAAACTTTACTAAAAGATGTATTTTATTATTCTGAGTTCAGGCATACTAAATTCGAATATCGATCTGAATCAGTTAGGATTATAAGAAGGTAATAATCTTAACTGACCATTCTGGCCTATGAGAACAGGTAGCATTCAATAGTGAAAAACAAAAATGGCTGCAATTCACTATTAGAACATGCTACACCCATCAGAGCATGTCCTACCTTATACTTACAATGCACCCTGCCCTTGGGCCTACCATAGGGGTGTCTAATATGAAGCAAAGGGAAGGTTTAGAGACTGGGAAGTGGGTGCACTAGGCCACGTCAACATGGCAGTGCTAGACTGCACACAGGCCTTGCAATGGCAGGTGTGAGACACACTTTACAAGCTGCTTCTGTGGGTGGCCCACATGGTGCACTGTACTAGGGGCTGATGGATAAATCAAATTCCCCAACCATGGAATAACCAATTAGTACATCAATTTAACATAGGGAGCACTTGCACTGTGGCACTGATTAGCAGTGGAACAGTGCCCAAAGCATAAATCCAGCCAAACAATATCAAAACAGAGGAGGCAATCAGAAGAAAATGGAAAGGAGACTCACGCCAATGATGCCAGGTCTAACAATTTACCTCTGAAGCCCTGATGTGGAAGAAATTATGCTCATTTCTATCATCATTCAATCAAATCCGAGGAGACAAAGAATTTTAAACATTTTAGTTATTAACAGGTTTCTGAAGCCTTGACGGCTAGGTAAAAATTGAGTCTTGAATAGTAAAGAATTCCAGTGCTTAGAAGCTGGAATGCAGAACTACTGACTCTCTGCTTTACAGTTCCGGTCCCTTGGCCTAGAACAGAAATCTGGATTCAGAAGAGAAGGAGCATGAAGGATATTTATTCCTGACACAAATAATATTCTGGTTTAGTGTTTATGAGCAAAACTGAACCCTCATTTTACATAAACCCTGCTGGTGTACGCTGCCCTCTGAGCAAACAAAACTGCAGCTCTGTGATAGCCAGGCCGAGCATGAGGCTGATTCAGAAAATTGCAGGATCAATAATGAAGGGCACAGAGCTGCAGCTGCATGATAACCAGGCCGACCACAAGGCATCTCTTTTAAAGAGTGAGGGATCATTAACAAAAGTCACAGAGCCTCACACGATGTGATAGCCAGGCCGAGCACCATGTGAACAAGGGAAACAACCGTTACAACGCAACTATTACAACGGACTACTTTTACAACGCAACTATTACAACGCAGGATCCATTACAACGAACTACCATTACAACGCATGTTTTTACATCGCAGATGCCTTTACAACGCATGCCATTACAACGTAAGTATTGGTAAGTATATAATTATATTAAAAATGTTATAGGTTTGGGTTTTTGGGTACAGGGGTATTTTTAGGGTTCAGGGCTAGGTTTGGGTTTTTGGGTACAGGGGTATTTTTAGGGTTCAGGGCTAGGTTTGGGTTTTTGGGTAAAGGGGTATTTTTAGGGTTCAGGGCTAGGTTTGGGCTTTTGGGTACAGGGGTATTTTTAGGGTTCAGGGCTAGGTTTGGGTTTTTGGGTAAAGGGGTATTTTTAGGGTTCAGGGCTAGGTTTGGGTTTTTTGGTAAAGGAGTATTTTTAGGGTTCAGGGCTAGGTTTGGGTTTTTGGGTAAAGGGGTATTTTTAGGGTTCAGGGCTAGGTTTGGGTTTTGGGGTACAGGGGTATTTTTAGGGTTCAGGGCTAGGTTTGGGTTTTTGGGTACAGGGGTATTTTTAGGGTTCAGGGCTAGGTTTGGGTTTTGGGGTACAGGGGTATTTTAGGGTTCAGGGATAGGTTTGGGTTTTTGGGTACAGGGGTATTTTAGGGTTCAGGGCTAGGTTTGGGTTTTGGGGTATAGGGGTACAGGGTAAAAAAAAAATTAAATTAAAATTAAATTAAAATAAATTATATTAATTTTAAATAATTACATTTTTAAACATATTATATACTTACCAATATTTGCGTTGTAATGGCATGCGTTGTACAGGCATCTGCGATGTAAAAACATGCGTTGTAATGGTAGTTCGTTGTAATGGATCCTGCGTTGTAAAAATTGCGTTGTAAAGGTAGGCGTTGTAAAAGTATGCGTCGTAACGTCATACATCCTGTGAACAAAATCACCATTTTACATTATTGGACAACAATTGTAGATGGCAGATGGAGCCGAATTATGAAATGATTGATCCACAAAAGGAATGAAAAAAAGAGATTGAGTGCACCAAGCTGTTATATTCCTAGAACCAATCATGACACTATAAAACGTACATAATAATTACTCGATTTTATATAATAAAGAGAAATTTATGTTTTTGGATATGTAATAAAACAAAAAATATTTATTTGGATTTATGTTATTTGACTGCTGATTGGAAAGAAAGTAGATTGTTCGCCTAAAAGGTAAAGATAATTTGTGCTGTCAGCAGGTAGTCTGGCAGAGGTGGCAATAGAAGGGGGTCCTGTCTCGACAGTGTGACTGCTGTCAGCAGGGTGTCTGGCACAGGTGGCATTAGAAGGGGGTCCTGTCTCGACAGTGTGACTGCTGTCAGCAAGGAGTCTGGCAGAGGTGGAATTAGAAGGGGGTCCTGTCTCTATTGTGTGATTGCTGTCAGCAGGTAGTCTGGCAGAGGTGGCATTAGAAGGGGGTCCTGTCTCGACAGTGTGACTGCTGTCAGCAGAGTCTGGCAGATGTGGCATTAGAAGGGGGTCCTGTCTCGACAGTGTGACTGCTGTCAGCAGGGAGTCTGGCAGAGGTGGCATTAGAAGGGGGTCCTGTCTCGACAGTGTGACTGCTGTCAGCAGGGTGTCTGGCACAGGTCACATTAGAAGGGGGTCCTGTCTCGACAGGGTGACTGCTGTCAGAAGGGTGTCTGGCACAGGTCGCATTAGAAGGGGGTCCTGTATCGACAGTGTGACTGCTGTCAGAAGGGTGTCTGGCACAGGTCGCATTAGAAGGCGGTCCTGTCTCGACAGTGTGACTGCTGTCAGAAGGGTGTCTGGCACAGGTCGCATTAGAAGGGGATCCTGTATCGACAGTGTGACTGCTGTCAGCAGGGTGTCTGGCACAGGTCGCATTAGAAGGGGGTCCTGTCTCGACAGTGTGACTGCTGTCAGAAGGGTGTCTGGCACAGGTCGCATTAGAAGGGGGTCCTGTATCGACAGTGTGACTGCTGTCAGAAGGGTGTCTGGCACAGGTCGCATTAGAAGGGGATCCTGTATCGACAGTGTGACTGCTGTCAGCAGGGTGTCTGGCACAGGTCGCATTAGAAAGGGGTTCTGTCTCGAAAGTATGACTGCTGTCAGAAGGGTGTCTGGCACAGGTCGCATTAGAAGGGGGTCCTGTCTCTTCAGTGTGACTGCTCCCAGAATGGCTCTGCTTTCAGTGTTCCCAGGGCTGATAAGCATTTTTTTCTTGAGATGGCACTAACTCTCCAGTGTTGATGAAGAGAGAAGTGCTACGTATAATACATAGATCTGGGATTCACTCCTATTAATTCAGTCCTTTTTATCAAACCAATACCTCATTTATTTAGGAAAATTACAAATATGTGTGTCCTGGCACTCCCCTTGTTAATAAACCATATAAATGCCACCAAATGTTCAGTACTTGTATGTATTCTGCTACAAGAGGGATTTAAATGTACATTTCATATTCAAAAGTAACTTTTTTTATGGTTCTTATTTAGTGCTACCTCATCTACTGAGTGATAACTTGTGTTACATCTAGAGCAACGGTGTCTGTGATGGACGTAGAATGAAGGCGCCGAGTACAAAGAGTTTCTCAGAAAGCTGTGAGCACCTTGGAAGAGGGAACAGTGATAAAGCTAAGGTTATTTAAGGGTTGGCTTTTTGTTGAAATGTTCATGGAACGATCATATCCAGAATGTTGGTTTACCTATGTCCCTGACTAACTGAGAGTTTCAAGCTTTATTCATAGTATGGGAGGCTGGTTTTTTTTTTTTTTGTTTTTTTTTCTTCAGAGCCCCTGGTAAGAACATACAGTGCTAAAATTCTAGCAAAGGCAAACTATGTAGCCCTCCACTGGCGTACTAAGTAGGACCTGCTTGGGCTGTTGTCATATGTAAATTGCAAAAGAATTCTGTGAGTTCCTCTGGGGAATAATTCCATAGGCCTGTGAGAGCTGAACTCTCAATGTACAATTGGCTATAATGAAACTAAAAGCCCTCGTGGACTGGGCCAAGATATTTGTAAGTAAGTAGTCTGTATTGCTGTTTGTCTTTGTTACTTGACACACTAGTGAAAAACTCTGCAGAGATTCAGAGAAGAAGAAACTGAATTATTTTGAGAATCTGTGTTGTCATTGTGTGTAAATAATTGGCAAACGGGTCACAGTTTATTCTGCTCAAATCTGTGTACTGGGGTGAATGTATGACATTGTCCTGCATTGTGCCCATCAATAGTTCTTTTTCCATTTGTCACCCGAGTGGGACGGGTATACTCAGACCAGAGTCCTGTGCTCTCCATGCCACTGGAGTCAAGCTATCCTGGCTGATGACGGCTGAAAGCCCAAAACCGGTCCTAGGATGCTTGTTTCCAGTCCAGGAGGACCTGGCCTGGCAGTTTGGGCTGGACTGTTCTCATTGGGCACAGGGTCAAGGCTGATTTGCATATAGCTGGGTCCAAACTGGAATGGCATGGTTAGCAAAAAAAATATGGATTTAGGCCCAGATCTCTGTACAGGGGTGAATGCATGACATTGTTCTGCATTCTGTTCATCAATTGTTCTTTTCCCTTTCCGCAGCCTAGCACCAATGCAGTTGCATGCAGGATTTCTTTTGTGCAGGAAGGGGCACCTTCCTCCACACAAAAACAATCGTGAGAGGCACATTCCTCTTTCGATGTGTGCTGCATTCTGAAAGAGGAAGCACCGAGGAGAAATAAAGATATTTCTCTACATTACCCCACTCCTGGGAAGGCATATCTTTTGGCACTTTCCCAGTTTTACCAGTTCTGGTAAATCTGAGAATGCGTCGAAAACCATGAGAGGTGCATGGGAACACCCACGCAGCGCCCATGGAACGCCATCCCAGGCAGAGTAAGCAACGCAGCGATTAGTGTTACTTGCTTTTCTCCAGATTTATGGAGCCACTCGGGGCCACACAAAGGGACCTTGCATGGCTTCATGAATTGCATTTAAGATTTGCATTACTCTTGCACCACATTGTGTGGTGCAAGAGCGACGCACACTGGCTCATCAGTATACCCCATTACATTTAGAAATATGTGTGCATAACTAATTTGAAACCTGATACTTTAGAAGTCTCTTCCAATGATACGCACCAAACACAGCCCATGGATAGAAATCCAAGAGCCTTTCAAAAAAAGAATGGCATTAATAAGAACGCATTTTGGTGCAATAGTAAAGCTAGAAAATGCTAAGTCAGATGCTGTTAAGATAATGTATGGTACAAAGAGATAGCACACATGCGAGCAATGCACGTGGCTGGCAGTACAATGACCGGGCTTGAAGCTGATTCTGATCCTGTGGATCACGCACATGCCCGTTCTTTCCGAGGGTGTAGGGACCAGAAAGAGCAAAGACTTATGATCACTCTAGAAAGCTTAAGACACACCTCAGGGTGACTGTCTAGATGGCTCCCCACTTCACCCCACTCAAGTAGTGCTGATGGCACAGGTCTGTCCCCTTCAGCTCTCTTCCCTCTGATGAACTACCCAGCAGCCCAGGGTAGAGGCTCCGTACACCTCCCCTCAGTATCGGTACCGTTTGGTTGCGGTGGATCATGGCACCAGGTGTCAAGAAGTGGCACCTTTGAAAAACACAATTGCATAGTTAGGGCTCTCCTGGGCATCTTTTCTGGACTGTATTTCCAAAGACTGTGATTTTCACCCAGGGAACCAATTTCAAATCTCCTCATATGTATAGGGATGTGATAGCAAGCTGGTGTGACATCGTTTCTCCGCTGCATACCATCCACAAACCAAGGGATTATTGGCGACGTTTAACAATACCCTTAAAAGTATAATGAGAGCTTTATCAGAGAACTTCTGAAGGAACTGGGATCTTCTCCTGCCATGTCTCTTATTCACTAACGAGGAGATTCCTGACAAGGGCATGGATTTCAGTCACTTTGCCTTCTGTGTGAGCACCAAGTCTGGGGCCCACTCAGGTTGAACAGCGAAGGGTGGAAGGAACTTCCAAGTTTGCACAAAATGATGTGGTCGACTCTGTGATTGGCCTCAGAAGTTTGATGTGGCAATACATGGATCAGGCGATGAAAAACCTTCAGGCTACTCAGGAGCTAATAAAAGGAGTGATATTTCAAGAAAGCAATGCTGATTGGGCATTAGGAGGGTCTGGCGGTGTTGGTGTGAAAGCTCATACCTCTGAAAGCTTTGGAGGATAAGTGGTGTGGACCATACAAAGGGAAGCGGAAAGTGTCTGATGTGAACTGTTTGCTGGACACAGGTAACACACTCTAACCTCAAAGGGTGTTCCATGTGAACCAACTGAAGACTTACTTCTGGAGAAATAGCGCAGTGAACATTATACTGTGGCAGAGTAATATGAACTTCATGGCACTCTACAACACTCTACTCTTCCCCATACACAGATTTGTCCAACTCTATACTCCACTCTATGAACGTATACTCCATTGTGCAACTCTCTAATCCACTATACAACCCTTTTCTATAATCTATGACATAGCCATACACTTTACTGTACAAGACCCCACTAAATTTATGACAGTTTACTACTTACGCTATACCACTCCACTCCACACGACTCTGCTCTGTAACACACACTATTATGCTTTACTCCACACTACGTTACCCCACTCCACTCAAATCTACTCCTCTGTACTAGACTTTACCTTGCTTAACGCTACTGTACAAAATCCACTGTTTGGCACACTACTGTACTCTATGCAACTCCACTCTACAACATTCAACTTCATCGTATTCCACTCTCTGACACCTTACTCCAGTCTTTGCTCCTACACTCCACTGTACAACACTGTGCTATACTGTAAGCCACTCAACTCCGCTTTATGCCACTCTATGATAATCCAGTTCAGTATTTGATACTGTACGTAACTCTCTGGATGCCACTGTACCCCACTTTTCTCCACTCTACTCTATGACACAGTACTCCACTCCACTAGACGCCACTCTATGTCGTTGTACTCTATAGCACTGCCAATCTAGTCTACCACACTCTACACACTGTACTTTACACCACTCCGCCCTAATTGGAATATATGCCACTCTACTCTACTGCTGCCTACAACACTTTCCAATACTGTCCAACACATCACCACACTCTACTGTTCAAAATGGTACTCCAATTCATGACACTTTACTTTATTGTATGCTACGCTACTCCACTCCACTCCACTTCCCTGCACTCTACTTTACTCAACACCACTATAGTCGACAACATGCCATGCCACTCCACTCTCCACTGTAAGCGACTCCACTGTATACAATTCCACTGTACGCCCTTCCAGTGTACTCAACTCCACGGCACACAACTCCACTGTATGCCACTCCAGTGTACGCTACCTTAAAGCTTCACCACTCCACACTAAGGCACTCCAGTGTACGCTGCTCCGCTGTAGGCCTCTCCACTCTTGGCTGCTCCACTAATTGATATTTCAGTGTGTGCCACTCCACTCTACATCATCCCCTCTACACCACTCCACTGTACGCTATTCCTCTCTACCCCACTCCACTCTACTCTACACCACTCCTCTCCACAACTTTATTTATCGAGGTCTGGTCAATTCTAAAATGTCTCCACTGTACAATATTCCACTCTAGGCAACTCCACTCTATGACCCTAAAGTCTACGCTTATCCACTCTGTGCTATTCTAAGCCACTTCAATGCACAACGCTGGACTGTACTCTATTTAACTGTGTGACACTCCACTCTATGCCAATTTCCTCTTGACCACTCCACTGTACGCTATTCTACTGTATGACACTCCACAGTACCCTATATTTCTGTACGGCACTATAGTCCACCCCATTCCACTGTACAACACTTCACTACACTGTGCACCACTCTATGCTATTCCACGCCACCCCACTCCGCATAAGCCACTTCTCTTTATTCCCCCCACGGTGTAAACTATTCCACTGTACGCCATTTCAGTGTACGTCACTGCACTCTATGCCAACTCCACTCTAAGCCACTTCAGTGTACGCCACTCCACACTACGCCAATCCACTCTCAGGCACTCCAGTGTATGCCACTCCACTCTAAGCCACTTCAGTGTACGCCACTCCACACTATGCCACTCCACTCTCAGGCACTCCAGTGTATGCCACTCCACTCTAAGGCACTTCAGTGTACGCCACTCCACACTATGCCACTCCACTCTCAGGCACTCCAGTGTATGCCACTCCACACTATGCCACTCCACTCTAAGCCATTTCAGTGTACGCCACTCCACACTATGCCACTCCACTCTCAGGCACTCCAGTGTATGCCACTCCACTCTAAGGCACTTCAGTGTACGCCACTCCACACTATGCCACTCCACTCTCAGGCACTCCAGTGTATGCCACTCCACTCTCAGGCACTTCAGTGTACGCCACTCCACACTATGCCACTCCACTCTCAGGCACTCCAGTCTATGCCACTCCACTCTCAGGCACTCCAGTGTACGCCACTCCACACTATGCCACTCCACTCTAAGGCACTTCAGTGTACGCCACTCCACACTATGCCACTCCACTCTCAGGCACTCCAATGTATGCCACTCCACTCTCAGGCACTCCAGTGTATGCCACTCCACTCTCACGCACTCCAGTGTATGCCACTCCACTCTAAGGCACTTCAGTGTACGCCACTCCACACTATGCCACTCCACTCTAAGGCACTTCAGTGTATGCCACTCCACTCTCAGGCACTCCAGTGTATGCCACTCCACTCTAAGGCACTTCAGTGTACGCCACTCCACACTATGCCACTCCACTCTCAGGCACTCCAGTGTATGCCACTCCACTCTAAGGCACTTCAGTGTACGCCACTCCACACTATGCCACTCCACTCTAAGGCACTTCAGTGTATGCCACTCCACTCTACATTACTCCACTGTTCCCTATTTTAGTGTATGATTCCATACTGTACGCTATTTCACTGGAAGCTACTCCCCTCCAAACCACTCTACTCAATACTATTCCTATGTACCTCATTCCCTTCTACCCCACTCTACCCCACTCTACTCTACACCTCTCCCCTGTACTCTACGCTATTCCACTGTAGGTAAAACTCCACTCTTCCCCACTCCACTCTATGGTATTCCGGTGTATGCCACACCATTCTACGCCACTCCACTGTACGCAATTGCAGTGTATATCACACTATACTACACTGTACAACAATGTAACGCCTCTCAATGCCCCTGCACAGCACTCTATTTAATGCTATATCACTTTACGCCTCTATACTCCACTCTACAACTCTCTACACAATTCTCTCTATGCTGCTCCACCGCTGTTAATATGAGACACTGCTGCACCGCACCACTCCATTGTACAACACTTTGCTACACCCTAGACTACACCATTAACTGAGCACAACTCCATGCGAATGTGTTATAGAACACACTATTCCACTCTATGCTACAGCACTCCACTGGACTCTATTACACTCTACTTCACTGTAGGGGACACTTTACCCCACTTTATGGCACTGAACAACCCTCTATTCCACTGTATGCTCTTACACCCCAGTGCACACCACTCTATGACTTTCCAACACTCTAAAACACACCACCTCACTATACTGTAGAAAACACGGCTCCAATTTATAACAATTTACTCCCCTCTATGCACCTAAACTACAGTGCTCAACCCTCTATTCCACTTTATGCGCTAACACCCTAGTGTGCAGCACTCTACTCCACTTTACAACACTTTCCAACACTCTAAGGCACCACTTTCACTGTACTGTAGACAATGCCTTTCCAATTTATAACAATTTACTCAACTTTATACAATGCCTGCTACTCTAGTGCACTACACACCACTGTACTATACACCATGCCACCACGCTATATAACAATTTACTCCACTGTACACTGTGCCAATCTACTCCACTGTACACCACTCCACTCTACCCCTCCAATGTACACCACTCCACTCTACAGTATTCCTCAGTAAGCCGCCCCACTGTACCACATTCCATTCTATTCCACAACTTCACAATACTATAATCTATTACGGTACACTGTACAACACTCTCCTCCACTCTACTCTGCCATACTCCATTTACTAACAGTCCACTTGACGACAGTAAACTGTATGCTTTGAAACATATTTTTTATTAAAAATAAATCACCATTGAAATTCATAGAAAAAGCAAAAGGGTAAACCATTTTTATAGTTAGGAACATGTTATTTATTCTTTCTATACACACCAAAATGAAAATACACAACCATTAGCAATTCTTAAGTTGTAAGTGTGCCTTAAACTTATAATTTAGATACCACCTTTAATATAAATGTATTTATTCTTTATCTGCAAACCAAACTGAAACCACACAGAACCCACATTTCTAAATGTATACCTTTAATTTATAATTTAAACAACAGCGGCAAATTATTATAACTCGCACACCTCCATACACAGTGGGCCTTATTCACAAATGCAATCTGAGACAAAAATCTAACTTTACAACTTTTGGTATTCACAGAGGTCATTTACGATTCATATCTTTATGTCCGCAGTCGGGCCAGAATCTCCCCTTAGCGTTTACTGTCGTGCTGAAACTACAGCCATCACTGAGGGAAGTGCAAACTGTGCACTGCATGTACCATGATGCAAATGAGCAAACTTTTCTGGGATATGAGGTAGTATCCGGCCACACCCTTTTCCCTGCCCAAACTGAATTTCATGGCCTCCATTACCATTTACCACACGTTCCTTAATGTTGCTTTTTGTAAAAATTGCATTCCAGCCCCCTGATTACACTTCATCCGACCTGTGCCAGAGTACGGCTTTAGCCGGAGAGTACAGCCTGGGTGCGGAGAGTATGGCCAAAGCCGGAGATCCCTGCCCAACTGCAGACAAAAAGCTACGACTTGAAGATTACCGATGTGAATACCAAAAGTCGTAAAGTTCGACTTTTGTCTCAGATTACCTTTGTGAATCGGGCCCCAAAGTATTTGACTCGGTAGACACACTACAGTAACTATAACTCGTGCCTTCTCCATGAACTACTTCTACTGTTTTATAATATCTTGCTTATACTGTCTAAAATAACAGTATTTACAAGAACAGAAATGACATCGCAGATCAAATCTTTTGTGAGAACAGAGTGCATGGTAGAGTGGCAAGTTATAGTTAGAGTAGCTTGGCTACTGAATACACTCTGTGTGGAGGTGCATGAGTTATAATAATTTGTTGTTTTCTTTAAAATAAAGATCTTCAATTAGGGTTTGTTTTACCCAGACATACGTCCCCTGATCAACTAACCATGATGGTGTCTTATGCGTTTTAGGTCTAGCTTGATGGCGCTGGTTTGTGCACACCTGTTCAGCCGCGGGCCATGCAGGTAACAGCATTGGGGTGGTGAGGCCGGGTTTGGGAGGATTTTGAGGGACGTTGCTGAAGGAAAATTAGTTATTTATTTAATTTTCCCCCAGCATCGTCCCTCGAAATCCCCCCCAATCTGATCTCACCTCCCACCATTGTTACCTGCACGGACCGCGGCTGCACCTGTTGTTGAGTGAGCTTTGGATCCACCCAAAGGAGAATATCCTTCTCACCTCATGCTAATGGCTCTTTAGTGTTATTATTCCCCCTCTTATGGAATATTTCCTTTGCAATGCTTGGCGGACTATTTCACCATCTGAAAAGTATATTTAATTATCAAATAATTTTTTTAAATCTCATAAATGCATTGTGTACTGACCGCAATCATTGTTATTTAGTTTTTTTTCACTTCAGCAGGCTTTTCTTTCATTTGTGAGCCAGGACACACAATGCAAGCATGACCGGTCGGCTTTGTCAAAGGCTGTTGTGATTTGGTGTAAATTTGTTGGGTAATTTTGATATTGGGACATTTGACTTTGATGGGAATCCTGATCTACTGGGAATTTGAAAAAAGTATTCTAACTGGCTTAGATGGCCTTTTTTTCTTGTTGGTCAACTTGAGACTGGTCCTGTGGTAGTGAGCGATGTGACTGGCTGGCCACAACATCAAGACACATGTTGTGGCCGCACTTACAGGACATTGAGACTTGGTTCTTGTGGCCTACATGTCACCAAAAAAATAGTACATAAGGGGCAGGGTAGGAATACCCTAAACTAATTCCCCCGCCTGACGCAAAGTTTATAAAAAAGAACTGTGGGTTCGTTATTGTAGATGTCATCAATGATGTCATTTAACATGTCATAAGTGATGTAATATGGGAGATCTTAAGCAGTGATTGGTGGGGGCGAGAGTTATAGTTAGCTCAGTAAACTATACCTGGTGAATTTCAGTGATTTCTAAGTTTCAAATGTAACATTATAACTGACATTATCATCTATTAATTTAACCTATGGTTTTTGCACAGTGAATTTCCTAGAAGCAACTACAAGTGTACCAATGTGTTCACCAGTCGGGTAACAGAAACATAAGGAAAAGAAAAACCCGAAATGTGCCACAACAAACAGGTTCGTTCTCATCAAGAAGAAAAAGACACCTCCAAAAGTGTACAACACCTCGAGCCCCTGTGCATGGAGAACACCACAAGACGTCCAGTGTACCTGTGGAAAAGTCCTCACTTATGAAACGTCCAAGGGGTCGAATCCTGGCCAGTTCCATTCAAAATCCATCCTCACAATGTGTATTTCATACAGAAATATTCAATCCTTTAAAGCAAATGTTTTACGCCATGAAATATACAATCACACTTAAAACTCCACTCCTGAATTAATGTAAGCATTCTTATAATCACGCTGTACATACATAATACATAAATACCATCTTATACACTCACCCAAAACAAATATTATGTAACTCAGTGTTTAAATATTAGCTTGTGCACGAGTCAGGCTCCCACTCAAACCTGCTTTAAAACAGACCAGCCAACACAATTAGAAAAATACATTAACACAACCGAGATTACCTAAAATGAATAATTCCTGAAATTAATACAAACTGCATATCCGTCGCACTGACAGCCTTATAATGCCGCATCTGTGTGGCGCGCTGGATTGTAAATGCCGTATTTGTATTGTGTGTCTTAAGACCATCCATGTGTGTGACTAGTGTTGTCATCTCAGCTGGTTTTAGGTGTCAACCCTGTCTGTCACATCTAGAAATCTAAAACACCCAGGTCTTTACAGGTATAAATGCTTGTTTATATGAAATATATTCACTGCTGGAGCCTGGAGGCGGCGGTTCCGTCAGCGGCCACCAGAGGGCGTTCATCGCCTGCTGATGAATCCACTGAGCTGCACATGGGGTGGAAGGGAGAAGGGTTTCCTCTTCCGGGTCAGCGGCAGCAGAGACAGCACCAGCAGCGGTGGTGACATCACTTCCTGCCTCTCACTGTGTGCAGCCTGCAGCAGAGGAGGAAGGAGCCCTGTCTGGTGGGCAGATATCTTCATTACCTCCCTAAGCCCCAGGGGGAAGGAGAGAGCCTGGACATGTCTGCACAGGTCTCTGCTCAGGTAGGAGATTGTCAGCACCTTCTGCTGTGTTTGTAGAAATAGACTGAGGGAATCTCTGCAGGAGCCGGGCTGAGCTGGGCTCTTCTATACGGGGGCCCTTGGGGCTGAGCTGGGCTCTTCTATCCGGGGGCCCTTGGGGCTGAGCTGGGCTCTTCTATCTGGGGGCCCCTGGGGGCTGAGCTGGGTTCTTCTATCCGGGGCCCCTGGGGCTGAGCTGGGCTCTTCTATCCGAGGGCCCTTGGGGCTGAGCTGGGCTCTTCTACCTGAGGGCCCCTGGGGGCTGATCTGGGCTCTTTTATCCGTGGGTCCCTGTGCCTGAGCTGGGCTCTTCTATCCTGGGCCCCTGGGGCTGAGCTGGGCTCTTCTATCCGGGGGCCCTTGGGGCTGAGATGGGCTCTTCTATCCCGGGCCCCTGGGGCTGAGCTGGGCTCTTCTATCTGGGGGCCTCTGGGGCTGAGCTGGGCTCTTCTATCTGGGGGCCCCTGGGGCTGATCTGGGCTCTTCTATCCGGGGCCCCTGGGGCTGATCTGGGCTCTTCTATCAGGGGCCCATGGGGCTGAGCTGGGCACTTCTATCCGGAGGTCCCTGGGGTTGAGCTGGGCTCATCTATCCAGGGGCCCCTGGGGCTAAGCTGGGCTCTTCTATCCGGGGACCACTGGGGCTGAGCTGGGCTCTTCTATCCAGGGCTCATGGGGCTGAGCTGGGCTCTTCTATCCGGGGGCCCTGGAGGGCTGAGCTGGGCTCTTCTATCCAGGGCTCATGGGGCTAAGCTGGGCTCTTCTATCCGGGGGCCACTGGGGCTGAGCTGGGCTCTTTTATCCGTGGGCACTGGAGGGCTGAGCTGGGCTCGTCTATCCAGGGGCCCTAGGGGCTGAGTTCGGCTCTTCTATCTGGGGGCCCCTGGGGTTGAGCTGGGCTCTTCTATCCGGGGCTCATGGGGCTGAGCTGGGCTCTTCTATCCGGGGGCCCCTGGGGCTGAGCTGGGCTCTTCTATCCGGGGGCCCCTGGGGCTAAGCTGGGCTCTTCTATCCGAGGGCCACTGGGGCTGAGCTGGGCTCTTCTATCCGTGGGCCCTGGAGGGCTGAGCTGGGCTCGTCTATCCAGGGGCCCTAGGGGCTGAGCTCGGCTCTTCTATTCGGGGGCCCCTGGGGTTGAGCTGGGCTCATCTATCCGGGGGCCCCTGGGGTTGAGCTGGGCTCATCTATCCAGGGGCCCCTGGGATGGAGCTGGGCTCTTCTATCCGGGGGCCACTGGGGCTGAGCTGGGCTCTTCTATCCGGGTCCCCTGGGGCTGAGCTTGGCTCTTCTATCCGGGGGCCCCTGAGGCTGAGCTGGGCTCTTCTATCCAGGGCTCATGGGGCTGAGCTGGGCTCTTCTATCCGGGGGCCCTGGGGCGCTTTCCTTCCGGCCCTGGGGGTGTTTGTGGGCATCATTTCTGTTAAAGAGGGGATCCTTGCACGGTTGCACTGCATTTTACTGCACTATGAGGAATCTGTGCACAGTACTGCATCTTACTGCACTGTGAGGAAACTGTGCACACTACTCTCCATCGTACTGCACTGTGAGGAATCTGTGCCAATGTACTGATCTGTACTGCACTATCCATGCATTCTACACCACATCCTGCTGCACTGGGAGACACCTGTGCCTGCTGTGCTGCTTTTTACTGCATTGAGGAATCTGTCCACCCTGCTGTTACTACACTTAACGAAATATGAGCATGCTGCGGTGCATCATACTGCAATATGAGGGATCTGTGCACACTGTACTGCATCTTACTACACGTTAAGAAATATGTGCATGCTGCACTGCATCATACTGCAATATGAGGGCTCTGTGCACACTGTACTGCATCTTACTACACGTTAAGAAATATGTGCACGCTGCACTGCATCGTACTGCAATATGAGGGCTCTGTGCACACTGTTCTGCATCTTACTACTCTTTAAGAAATCTGTTCATGCTGCACTGCATCATACTGCAATGTGAGGAATCTGTGCACACTGTTCTGCATCTTACTACACTTTAAGAAATCTGTGCACGCTGCACGGAATCATACTGCAATGTGAGGAATCTGTGCACACTGTTCTGCATCTTACTACTCTTTAAGAAATCTGTGCACGCTGCACAGCATCATACTACAATATGAGGGATCTATGCACACTGTACTGCACCTTACTACACTTTAAGAAATCTGTGCACGCTGCACTGCTTCATACTACAATATGAGGGATCTATGCACACTGTACTGCACCTTACTACACTTTAAGACATCTGTGCACGCTGCACTGCATCATACTGCAATATGAGGGCTCTGTGCACACTGCTCTGCATCTTACTACTCTTTAAGAAATCTGTGCACGCTGCACTGCATCATACTGCAATGTGAGGAATCTGTGCACACTGTTCTGCATCTTACTACACTTTAAGAAATCTGTGCACGCTGCACAGCATCATACTGCAATGTGAGGAATCTGTGCACACTGTTCTGCATCTTACTACTCTTTAAGAAATCTGTGCACGCTGCACTGCTTCATACTACAATATGAGGGATCTGTGCACGCTGCACTGCATTTACTACACTGAGTAATCTATTCACACCACACTGTTTTTTCTGTGTGACGGCAATATATGGGCTGCACTGCTTTTTGTTGTACTGACGAATCTGTGCACACTGCACTGCTTTTTACTATGCTCTGTACACGCTTCATTACTTGTAAGTGACTATGATAAAGCATTGCATGCTGCTGTTTACTGCACTATGAGCAATATTTGCACACTGCACTACTGTTTGCTACACCTTGAGAAATAATGGGACGCTGCAAAGCCTTTTACTACTCGAGGAGAAATCAGTGTACACTTCAGTGATGTTTACTGTACTCGTGATTCTGTACACACAACGCTGCTGTATGAAAGATATGTGCATTCTGAACTGCTGTTTAATACACTTTGAAAAATCTTTTAACACTACTGAGATTTGTCCTGATCAATTAGTAATGTGTGTGTACCTCACTGCTTTTCTGCTACACTGTCGGAGCACTATTAGCACTATGAGAAATCTGTTATCCCCTTTGGTTTAAAAAATGCCCCTGTCACCTTCCAGAGGTTGGTGAATCAGGTCCTGACTGGGTTGGAGTCCTTCAGTGCAGCCTATCTTGATGGTATTGCTGTCTTTAGTTCCACCTGGCAGGATCACCTGATCCACCTTGGGAAGGTTTTAAAAGCCCTGCAAACTGCAGGCCTAACCATCAAGGCATCCGAATGCCAGCTAGGGCATGGCACTGTGGTGTAGTTGGGCCACCTTGTTGGTGGAGGCCAGGTACAACCTTTACAGCCCATGAGCCGGGTTATCCTGGACTGGGCATCTCCAACAACCCAGGCCCAAGTCAGGGCATTCCTTGGCTTGACTGGGTACTGCAGAAGGGTTGTGAAGGGATATGGGTCCGTTGTGACTCCCCTCACAGAACTCACCTCCAAGAAAATGCCCATACAGGTAAACTGGACAGTTAGTTGTCAAAAGGCTTTTGGCACCCTGAAAGAAGCAATGTGCTCAGCACCAATTCTGAAGGCTCCAGATTATGCCAAGCAGTGCATAGTGCAGACTGATGCCTCTGAGCCAGGGAAAGGAGCGGTCCTATCCCAGACCAATGAGGAAGGCCAAGACCAACCTGTTGCTTTTATAAGTAGAATGCGTCTCCCCAGGGAGCAGCGTTGGAGTGCCTTTGAGAGGGAGGCCGTTGCTGTGGTTTGGTCCATGAAGAAGTTGAGACCATTCTTGTTTGGTACTCACTTCCTAGTTCAAATTGATCACAGACCTCTCAGATGACTAATGCAAATAAAAGGAGAAAATCCTAAAATGTTGAGGTGATCCATCTCCCTACTGGGAATGGACTTTGAAGTGGAACACAGACCTGGGACTGCCCATGCCAATGAAGGTGGACTTTCCAGGTTCTTCCACTTACACAATGAAGACTCTCTAGGGAAAGGTTAGTCTAATCTTCTTTCGTTTGGGGTGGTTGTGTGAGAACGTGCCCTCTTTCTTGCATGGTATACCCCCACTTTTTGATGAATTGCTGATGTTCTTTGACTGAGTGTGCCTTGCTCCTGCTAATCAGGTTCCCAGGGCCTATGTTTCTTCCCTAAAACTGTTTTGAAGCCTAACCCCAATTGGCATCTCTGGCCACATGTCAGCACCTAGTAAATGGTACAATTATATACAAAAAATTGGTGGATTTGCTATATTGATTCGCACATCAATGTTAGTTTTCATCAGTCAAATCATAGTTCCATTTTACACATAACACACAATGTAGAGTGCTACTTAGGCGTTGGATGCACATCCACCTAGAACATTAAAAAGTGACCACCTTTCCCTAACGTCCGTCAGGGCAGTGAGTCACCACAATGTAGAATATAACACCAGTGCACTTCCAAGATAGTCACTTTGATCCATACGCTATTGTAGCGTTTCAAACACAGTCCATATCCTTGATCAGAAGCCAAATCCAACACAGATAGACGATGTAGAAAATTCAAGCCTTTATTTTGCACATGCTATAATCCACAGCCGACGCGCGTTTCGTCCGCTTCGGGCTTTCTCAAGGCTGTACAGCACACATGTAACAAAAAAGAAAGAATATGTATACTAAATCCCAAATCTTGTATAAAAATTGCTACACATATGAATTTGAATCAACTTTTTACATGCACTTTCAATAGGTGTAATGACCATCTTAACCTTCACCATGTGAATAAATCAAGCATTTGAGAACCACCGCCAAATTCAAAGGGAATGGGTGTGCTCTATAAGTGATAGACCCACTTGGGATGAACGAGGAGGACTACACACAATCCAAACCATCCAACCATCCTTGATATCTATCCCTGTGCTTATCCGTCATGCATGATTTCCATGTGTAAGTGAACAACCTGTACGCAGCCGCGTAACAACACCTCCAAATATTTCAAACTTTTCCCAGTGTCATAGCAATATAGAAGGCTATCCGTCACAAAAGTATCCAATATAGGCCAAAAACCATCTTCTCCATGCATGTGCCCAAAACATAACCATGACCGCTCACCTTTTATCGTACAAATCCATTCTTGTATCTAGTTAATGTTGTGGCAATGTTATAGTTGAATTCTTGTCCAGTAAGTCTATAATTAAATTCACAAAATACAACACATTTGTCACCATATCCTATATTAAAAACTATTTCTAAAAAAACACTGAAAGTCAGTTTTGGTGGTTTGAAAATACAGTTCACTAAGTCTTTACTTCGATGCCAAATCCTAAGTTAGCCTGAACAGTCCTTGTATTGTTGCAGGTTCCTATGTTCCTTCCAATTGCGTAGTTAGTGAAATGATTGTCCCATAAGAGCTTTTAATGTGGAGCCATGATACGTTCCACAACCTGTGGGTATGAATGTCATGTCACTTTCAATGAAATGCCCATTATACGCATATTATTTAACACTTACAAGTCCATTTACCCATTTTCAATCCTACCTATTACTGATTTCTGTTGTATTTGTATGAGCAATATTGCATTAGCCCCCTTTATCAAAAACTCTGTCCATAGTTAACCTTCGTCAGAATCTATGATATCCTTGTATGTCTAGACTGACTTTTACTCCATATGTCCCCGTTATCAGCCAATGTGTCTTCGATAAAGTCTATGTGTAACTTAACTTGTTGTTAGAAGCCTTCCCGCAATTGATCCTAAAATTAAAATTCCGCAACACAGTTACTGTTCAAGAAAGGCAGTAACTTGAAACATAGTTTCCCTTGCTTCAACAGAGGGGACAGCATAAACGCTGTAAAGCAGTACAATGCAGAGTTTATGGTTGCAGTGCAGTCAGGATAACCATATCCTACACGTAGTTTCACAATCCCAAAATCTAAGAATCTTACCTCTCCAAGCAAAATACTCCGCGTTCAAACACCGTCCCTGCAACCTGGAGGCATCAACTCTCGTTAACACCCGGCGTTCGTTATATTGTGTTTTCCCCGGCCCTTCCGACTGCCGACATCAACAAGGGACAAACCATCTGTTACTCCTTGCTATGTCAGTCCTCCACGGCGGCCATCTTATAATGTTTAATGTTAGTACAAATAGCATCATAACTGTACTTAGCTCAAACCATGTAATTGTTAGGTTGGATGAATTTGAAGAGTGCGCAGGGATCATCGCGACCCCGTATATGTGCCATCACTTTAGGTCATTATTAAAAACATCTTTTTTAGAAACTTATTTTAAAATACATATTATAACCATGTCCTATGCAAGTACGATGTATATTTATGCATAGTATCCATATCTCTACAACATTAAGTCTACTAGCATATTTACATTTATCATGATTCATAATGTTTTTGTTGGTCCGTTTAACCTGGTTGTTGAATAAACATTCAAGCACCCATAGCGTGCTTTTGCTTCTGGAGACATGTTGTCTGCCTCATAAATCAATTACGCTCTATTTTGCAATGGAATTATTGCAGCATAAGCCCATTACACTTCTGTTTAATCAAGCAATCAATACAGCATAAACCCATTACACTACAGTTTAACCAAGCAATCATCACAGTGTAAAACCATGTTTTTCTTTATTGGATCACCATCTAACTTGAAACCTCTTAGCTTTGATGAGTCCTTAGCATTTGCCCTTATTCAACTTGTTCTCACAGAATCTTTTCAAGAGAGCAATATTCCTTTGATATTCATGACTTTATTTTATGGCAAAAGGGAAGGGATAGCTTTTTTCTTTCTTCTTTGGGCTACAGGAATTCTACAAGTTCTTTATCTACATTTATCCCCATTTCCACAGCTCGCAATAAAATTATCCATTTGCTTTCCTTCTGTCGCAATTTAGAGGTTCTATTTCCCCCTCTACTGCTCACTGGCACTACATCAATATCATGAAACCCTATTTTGTGGATTTCCGTGTTCCTATGTATTGTGTTGAAGTGTGTTGCAAAGGGGTATTGTGGATTGTTGTTCCTTATAGCCCGGAAATGTTTTTGGATCCTCTCTTTTAGGGGCCTCGTAGTGCTGCCAATGTAAATCTGATTACAGATACATTTTATACAGTACACAACATGTGTTGTATTGCAATTAATGAATTGGCTAATTTCATATCTTTTCTTACTGTTATATTGAAACTTAAGAGTCCTATTCATTGCAAAACGGCAAATACAGCACAGGCCACATCTGTAAAAGCCTTTGGCCTTTGGAGGAAACCAGTTGGTCTGTCTTTTTGGTGGAATATAGCTCGGACAGAGTTCTTGTCTAAGAGTTTTCCCTTTTTGAAAGGTAATGCTTGGCTCATTACCTATCTTTTCCTGTAAAGTGGTATCTTCTACAACAAGTGCCAATGTTTGTTCAGTATTCTATAAATATCTGTACTGACTGTACTGTATGGGGTTATGAACCTGATCTTATTGTTCATACATTTGATGTGTCTTTTACGTTTTAATAGCAGACTTCTGTCTCTCAGATTGATTTTACTCCTAGCTTTGTTAATGATATCTACTCCGTAGCCCCTGGCCAAAAATCTCTTTTCTACCTTGGTTAGTTCCTCATCAAGCTTTTTTTCATCACTACAGTTCTTCTTTGTCCTTGTCATTTCACCATATGGAATAGCTTAGATTACAGAATTCAGTAATAGGTAGGACTGGAAATGGGTAAATGGACATGTAATATACGTATAATGGGCACCTCATTGAAAGTGACATGACATTCATACCCACAGGTTGTGGAACGTATCATGGCTCCACGTTAAAAGCTTTTATGGGACAATCATTTCGCTAACTACGCAATTGGAAGGAACATAGGAACCTGCAACAATACAAGGACTGTTCAGGCTAAGGTAGGATTTGGCATCGAAGTAAAGACTTAGTAAACTGTATTTTCAAACCACTAAAACTGGTTTTCAGTGTTTTTTTAGAAATAGTTTTTAATATAGGATATGGTGACAAATGTGTTGTATTTTGTGAATTTAATCATAGACTTACTGGACAAGAATTCAACTATAACATTGTCACAACATTAACTAGATACAAGAATCGATTTGTACGATAAAAGGTGAGCGGTCATGGTTATGTTTTGGGCACATGCTTGGGGGAGATGGTTTTTGGCCTATATTGGATACTTTTGTGACTGATAGCCTTTTATATTGCTATGACACTGGGAAAAGTGTGAAATATATGGAGGTGTTGTTACGCGGCTGCGTACATGTTGTTCACTTACACTTGGAAATCATGCATGACGGATAAACACAGGGGTAGACATCAAGGATGGCTGGATGGTTTGGATTGTGTGTAGTCCTCCTCGTTCATCCAGAGTGGGTCTATCACTTATAAGAGTACACCCATTCCCTTTGAATTTGGCGGTGGTTCTCAAATGCTTGATTTATTCACATGGAGAAGGTTAAGATGGTTATTACACCTATTGAAAGTGCATGTAAAAAGTTGATTCAAATTCATATGTGTAGACATTTTTATACAAGATTTGGGATTTAGTATACATATTTTCTCTTTTTTGTTACATGTGTGCTGTACAGCCTTGCAAAAGCCCGAAGCGGGCGAAATGCGCGTCGGCTGTGGATTATAGCATGTGCAAAATAAAGGCTTGAATTTTCTGCATCGTCTATCTGTGTTGGATTTGGCTTCTGATCAAGGTTATGGACTGTGTTTGAAACGCTACAATAGCGTATGGATCAAAGTGACTATCTTGGAAGTGCACTGGTGTTATATTCTATATTGTGGTGACTCACTGCCCTGACGGACGTTAGGGAAAGGTGGTCACTTTTTTTGATGTTCTAGGTGGATGTGCATCCAACGCCCAAGTAGCACTCTTCATTGTGTGTTATGTGTAAAATGGAACTATAATTTGACTGATGAAAACTAACATTGATGTGCGAATCATTATAGCAAATCCACCAATTTTTTGTATATAATTGTATTACTTGCTGATTTAGCACTCAATAATTTCAAAACATAAGAAACTCTGCTGTCTCTTGGCAGGTTAGAAACATTGAGAATAAGTGTAATAAGAATCGAAAAATACTGATAAATTTGGAAGAAATAGTAATAACCAGATTTGAAATAACCACAGAGATAATTAGTGATATTTGAATAATGGCCACCTTTGATGACAATAGGGACGCTCTATTAGATGATTTATTCAGCATAAACCCTGGAAAAAGTAACAACAATCCTAAGACAACCGCTAAAGAAGGTCTGGGGCAAAAGTTCATTCGATTAGAACGAGTTAAAAAACAAGAACTCTCCCGCTGGTGGGACGCAACAGTCCTACGTAAATATATTGCCAAAGAACAGGTACCTAGGGGGTTACGTGTGTTAATCTTTCCCTCATTTGAGGACTTGGATAAGGGACATTTGAAGGAGTGGGAGAAACTGCTATTACATTCCTCTTTAGGTATGATGGATATACTAATAAGGGATGCAGAATTAAAACGGGAGAAACTGCTCGTAGAAATAGCCAAGTTAGAAAGAGAAATACAGGATATTAACTTACCAGAATTAGCAGATCGTAATTGGGCTATACTCAAGGATGAGTTACATAAACATCAAATGTATCTACGAGAGAAGAAATCCTAGAAAATTAAAAGAGATGAAAGGGATTATCGGAACGGAAGAGTTTACACTTTCGCAAGAAACTTTGATTACATCAAACCATACACAAACAAGGCAGGCTCCGACTGCACTTCACAATCAGCAGAAGGATCCAGCATGTCTGGTGCATCGAGTATAAGCAGCTTGACTAGTAACGAGTCAGCTAGGGCACAAGAAGGAGCAGTGTGAGGCGTCTCAGACCCATTTTTTTTAGAACTCCAAAGGTTCAGGAAGGGCAACAAACAGGCCTTCAAAAAAGATATGAATACATAAGAACAAGGAGGGGCAACTCCAGAGCAAGATCCAAAGATAAAAACAGGAGTCACAACACGTTCAGGGACTCGCAATCAGAAGATGTAATGAATGTGGGGTCCAACACACAGAGTTTGGATACATGTGATGGTATCAATGTTGTAAATCTTTCAGAGCATGTTTTGACGAATTGCGAAATAAATGTACTCAGCAAAGGACTTGGTTTCTGTCCTAGTGCGATTCCTGATTTTTCATTGTTTCATATTAGTTGTTTTAAATTTGTTAGAAATCTCAAACTGTGTAAATACTTTCAGGATAGACCACAAATGACTAACAAGAAGTTACTCATTGAAAATACAAATGAGAACCCTTCGATCAAAGAAATAAGGGATGTACACTTGCTTCTAAGTTTGGATGATGAGGATGGTGTTCCAAGTATGGAAGCTGTAGCAGCAGACCTCAATTTAGACACATTCGCCAATATAGATAGTGGCCTGAAAACAAAATCAAGATTTACACCACAAATACAAGGAAGGAACAACATTGATATGTTTCAACAGAATGTAATGTCTGATTTATACAAATTGGAAGACAGATTTTACAAAAACGTAAAGTATAAAAAACAAAACATAACGTCTGATGAACGTAAGGCCCTGTCCGACCTTAAGAAAAAGGACTCCCTTGTCATCCGGGAGGCTGACAAGGGAGGAAATATAGTTCTGATGAACCATGGGGAATATATTAAGGAATTGGACAGGCAACTCAGTGATACGATGACATATACGAAACTCAGTGATAATCCCATCAAAAAAGTAAAGGACACGATTTGGAGCCATCTAAAATCTTGGTATGACAAATGCTTAATATCAGATGTAGAAATGAAATATCTCTTCAATGATGTTCCCACCTATCCCTGTATATACTGCTTGCCTAAAGTGCATAAAAAGGGGGGGGTTTCCCTCCAGGAAGACCAATTATAGCAGGTATAGGATCCCCTACAGAAAAAATTTCGGAATACATTGATTTATTCTTGCAGCCATTAGTGATCAATTTACCTTCCTTTATTCAGGACACGGGAGATGTCCTGAATAAAATTGCTGATGTGGATTGGGTGCAAGGGCATTTTTTGGTTACAATGGACGTGTGTGCATTATACACAAGCATACCATATGAAGCAGGTTTGGTAGCAATACGTCACTTTCTAGACACACGGCCCATTGAAACGTATGAACATTCTACAATGCTTGTATCCATGATTGAACTTGTACTAAATAGCAATGACTTTTTGCATAATGGCAGTTGGTTTCGCCAAATAAAAGGTGTGGCCATGGGTGCAAAATTCTCTCCATCCTTGGCCAACCTATACATGGGATATTTTTAGCTAATACATATTTGGCGTAAGGGTCCTGTACAATTGCTGAATAACATCCTATATCTAGGTAGATACATTGACGATATGATCATGTTCTGGTCAGGGACACATGAGGAGTTGGATATATTCTTCGAATACATTAACAACAATCCAACAACAATGTATCTCATACATTAATTTTTTGGACATCACCATAGTGGCAGAGGGTGGAAAGTTAGTGTCCATACCATATAGAAAATCGACGGCATGTAATGCCGTATTGCATGCGGAATGCCTACATCCAACCTCACAAATCTAAGCTATTCCATATGGTGAAATGACAAGGACAAAGAGGAACTGTAGTGATGAAAAAAAGCTTGATGAGGAACTAATCAAGGTAGAAAAGAGATTCTTGGCCAGGGGCTACGGAGTAGATATCATTAACAAAGCTAGGAGTAAAATCAATCTGAGAGACAAAAGTCTGCTATTAAAACGTAAAAGACACATCAAATGTATGAACAATAAGATCAGGTTCATAACCCCATACAGTACAGTCAGTACAGATATTTATAGAATACTGAACAAACATTGGCACTTGTTGGTAGAAGATACCACTTTACAGGAAAAGATAGGTAATAAGCCAAGCATTACCTTTCAAAAAAGGAAAACTCTTAGACAAGAACTCTGTCCGAGCTATATTCCACCAAAAAGACAGACCAACTGGTTTCCTCCAAAGGCCAAAGGCTTTTACAGATGTGGCCTGTGCTGTATTTGCTGTTTTGCAATGAATAGGACTCTTAAGTTTCAATATAACAGTAAGAAAACATATGAAATTAGCCAATTCATTAATTGCAATACAACACATGTTGTGTACTGTATAAAATGTATCTGTAATCAGATTTACATTGGCAGCACTACGAGGCCCCTAAAAGAGAGGATCCAAAAACATTTCCGGGCTATAAGGAACAACAATCCACAATACCCCTTTGCAACACACTTCAACACAATACATAGGAACACGGAAATCCACAAAATAGGGTTTCATGATATTGATGTAGTGCCAGTGAGCAGTAGAGGGGGAAATAGAACCTCTAAATTGCGACAGAAAGAAAGCAAATGGATAATTGTATTGCGAGCTGTGGAAATGGGGATAAATGTAGATAAAGAACTTGTAGAATTCCTGTAGCCCAAGGAAGAAAGAAAAAAGCTATCCCTTCCCTTTTGCCATAAAATAAAGTCATGAATATCAAAGGAATATTGCTCTCTTGAAAAGATTCTGTGAGAACAAGTTGAATAAGGGCAAATGCTAAGGACTCATCAAAGCTAAGAGGTTTCAAGTTAAATGGTGATCCAATAAAGAAAAACATGGTTTTACACTGTGATGATTGCTTGGTTAAACTGTAGTGTAATGGGTTTATGCTATAATGATTGCTTGATTAAACAGAAGTGTAATGGGCTTATGCTGCAATAATTCCATTGCAAAATAGAGCGTAATTGATTTATGAGGCAGACAACATGTCTCCAGAAGCAAAAGCACGCTATGGGTGCTTGAATGTGTATTCAACAACCAGGTTAAACGGACCAACAAAAACATTATGAATCATGATAAATGTAAATATGCTAGTAGACTTAATGTTGTAGAGATATGGATACTATGCATAAATATAAATCGTACTTGCATAGGACATGGTTATAATATGTATTTTAAAATAAGTTTCTAAAAAAGATGTTTTTAATAATGACCTAAAGTGATGGCACATATACGGGGTCGCGATGATCCCTGCGCACTCTTCAAATTCATCCAACCTAACAATTACATGGTTTGAGCTAAGTACAGTTATGATGCTATTTGTACTAACATTAAACATTATAAGATGGCCGCCGTGGTGGACTGACATAGCAAGGAGTAACAGATGGTTTGTCCTTTGTCGATGTCGGCAGTCGAAAGGGCCGGGGAAAACACAATATAACGAACGCCGAGTATTAACGAGAGTTGATGCCGCCAGGTTGCAGGGACGGTGTTCGAACGCGGAGTATTTATCTTAGAGAGGTAAGATTCTCAGATTTCGGGATTGTGAAACTACGTATAGGATATGGCTACCCTGACTGCACTGCAACCATAAACTCTGAATGTTGCTGCTTGACAGCTTTTATGCTGTCCCCTCTGTCGAAGAAAGGGAAACTATGTTTAAAGTTACTGCCTTTCTTGAACAGTAACTTGTTGCAGAATTTAAATTTTAGGATTAATTGCGGGATGGCTTCTAACAATAAGGGAAGTTACACATAGACTTTAACGAAGATACATTGGGTGATAACGGGGATATATGAAGTAAAAGCCGGTCTACACATACAAGGATATCATAGATTCTGACGAAGGCTAACTATGGACAGAGTTCTTGATAACGGGCGTTAAGGCAATATAGTTCATATAAATACAACAGAATTCAGTAATAGGTAGGACTGGAAATGGGTAAATGGACATGTAATATACGTATAATGGGCACCTCATTGAAAGTGACATGACATTCATACCCACAGGTTGTGGAACGTATCATGGCTCCACGTTAAAAGCTTTTATGGGACAATCATTTCGCTAACTACGCAATTGGAAGGAACATAGGAACCTGCAACAATACAAGGACTGTTCAGGCTAAGGTAGGATTTGGCATCGAAGTAAAGACTTAGTAAACTGTATTTTCAAACCTTTAAAACTGGTTTTCAGTGTTTTTTTAGAAATAGTTTTTAATATAGGATATGGTGACAAATGTGTTGTATTTTGTGAATTTAATCATAGACTTACTGGACAAGAATTCAACTATAACATTGCCACAACATTAACTAGATACAAGAATCGATTTGTACGATAAAAGGTGAGCGGTCATGGTTATGTTTTGGCCACATGCATGGGGGAAATGGTTTTTGCCCTATATTGGATACTTTTGTGACTGATAGCCTTTTATATTGCTATGACACTGGGAAAAGTGTGAAATATATGGAGGTGTTGTTACGCGGCTGCGTACATGTTGTTCACTTACACTTGGAAATCATGCATGACGGATAAACACAGGGGTAGACATCAAGGATGGTTGGATGGTTTGGATTGTGTGTAGTCCTCCTCGTTCATCCAGAGTGGGTCTATCACTTATAAGAGTACACCCATTCCCTTCGAATTTGGAGTGGTTCTCAAATGCTTGATTTATTCACATGGTGAAGGTTAGGATGGTCATTACACCTATTGAAAGTGCATGTAAAAAGTTGATTCAAATTCATATGTGTAGAAATTTTTATACAAGATTTGGGATTTAGTATACATATTTTCTCTTTTTTGTTACATGTGTGCTGTACAGCCTTGAGAAAGCCCGAAGCAGGCGAAACGCCCGTCGTCTGTGGATTATAGCATGTGCAAAATAAAGGCTTGAATTTTCTACATCGTCTATCTGTGTTGGATTTGGCTTCTGATCAAGGTTATGGACTGTGTTTGAAACGCTACAATAGCGTATGGATCAAAGTGACTATCTTGGAAGTGCACTGATGTTATATTCTATAACGCGGTTAATTTATCCCAATCTACCTTTCGAGGGGGCAGAAGTGTTTTCATGTATGTGATAATTTTGTCCGGGACCGCTAATACTTCATCCCGGGGTTTCTCACCCGGTTTTCGCTCCTTATCCCAATCTTTCAATTGGACCCATGTTCCCCCTAATTCGGGAGCATGGCCCGAGTCGTGTATTTGCCTCCAAATATGAACCGGAATCAATAGACCGAAGAACAATTCAATATCAGCTATTGTAATGATAGCAGAATAAGCGGCTTCGGACAATTCCTTGTAATAGGCCGTAGGATTTTTAGAGGGGTCTGGCAGCTGAGCTTTCAATGTGAGAACCTCGCTTCGTTTCCAAGGGGTATAAACCCATTGCTCCTGAAGTCTGGCATCCTCACGTGCTCTAGTGACAGTACCCCCATTATCTTTTATCTCGGGTACTTCTGGGAAAAAGAGAGGGTGTACCTCGCTCATGGGGTTCTGGGCTCCCCATTCGGCGCTTTTCCGATGCAACCGTTCTCGATAGTTTAATAAAGTTGTCACATTCTGATAGACTTCCTCTCTCCGCAGATGGAATTTGTGAGTGTGATCCCGTATATCACGCAATATTTGAGGCGGAAGACCTTCCTCAAAATGTTGTTCCCATAGCGAGAACAGTCGGATCGCCATGCTTTCCAGGGCCAATTGTTGTGCAACGGGCTCAAAATCCTTCATTGTGCTCCATATATCTTCTAATGTATAAATGGGATTCCGCATCCACTGGGATGCCTGGGTTATAATAACTCTTCTCTCCTCCCCTCCCAATAGCGATCGGGTGAAAGCCAATTGATCACTCAGGTCAGACACCGGTCGCTTGGGGGTAGCTCCAGAACCCACCATATTCCTCGGATCTAAAAGGGTCTGAGTCGGAGGAGAAAGAAATACTGGATGTAAGTGAGAAGGGACGGCCCCATCCGGTCAAAATGACAGGAGGGGTGAGGTAGTTAAGCGAAGAGAAGGAGGGGGAACTAGCGTATTGGGTCCTAATCCATCAGCGGGGGCCGTGGCAACCATTCCCGACATTGGTCAGGCGGCTGGGACTGCACCCACTTGAGCAGATCGATCCATGGGTACAGCTGGATATAGTCCTTGTGGGGCATAAGGGGGAGGTGGTCGAGTCTCTAGCAACTCTTCTAACTCATCCCCTGTCTCTGGTCTCGCTACATAGCTTTTCTCTGTCTCCAACCGGAACTGCCTATCCATTCTTTCAATATTCTTTTCTACCTTTTCCTTATCATAAGGTATCGCTTTCTGAGTAACCGTCTGACCCGACTTCATCTTCCCCAACTTCTCCTCCCTGATTCTTCGTCTCTTTGCCTCCTTTAACCACAAATTCAAGGAGTCAAACATCGATTGATGACTTTTCTTCATAAACAATTTATTCTGTATGTAATTAATCTTTTTCTCATCGAATGACCCAGTAAGAGGCCATTGTAAATCCGAATTGTCCCTAGTATACTTGTTCCATAGGGTGTTGAACAGAATTGGCTGTAAGCCATGCTTAGTGTACATATCAAAACTGGGGCTGCCTTCGGGAGGGGCGGGCTGCCTTTCTTCGAGCTGCGTACCTATCCGACAGCAGCACCCAAAACATATTTTGCTAAAACAAGGCATTGTGAATCACGCTTTCAAATCAGTCACGCGCTCAAACTTTATACGTTCATAACACTCATATACACACAATCTTTCACACTAAAGTGCTGTAAAACAGTGCAAGGCAATTATTTCTCGAAACCTTTTTTCAAATGCAAATGACGTCTTCAAATACGAACATAGCCCGTCGACTCCTGTTCGGGGAATCGATTCAAAGAAATCCAGACCAACAGATATCATCAAAGAATACAATATTACGAGACCTCCAGATCGGCGAACCACAAACTCTCTCTCAGGTCATCCCCTGGTCCTGTGCTTGTTGGGCTGGGTATCCGGACACGTCTCCGGAGCCCTGGCTTACCCAGTTGCTCCCAGAGTCTTCCCGGAGAGAATTCGGCCTCACGAGCAACACCGTACTCTGCTAAGGCATCCGAGACGGTCTCAACTAATCACCAAACAAGTCCGTGAGGTTTCTACTCATGTAGCCCCTTCGCCACCACGATAGATCCTCCGATTCCCTTGTGGTCCGGCTTCCCCGGCCACCTTCAAACAAGAACAGTCAACTGTTATCCACAGAGGAACACTCTCTCCGCGAGTCTCCTATCCAAATCAAATTTCAAAAATCACTCACCTGGTGCACTCAGGTCGATTGCGAATTCTCCACTGCCGACATCTAATCAGACCGACCCAGTCTGACTTTTCTCTCGGGTTAAGCACGTAGGACTCTGGCGTAGGGTCTTCAACAGCTGGGAGGGGTACTGGACTCGAGGGGGGAACGGCTTGTTGTCTTACCACAAACGGGTGTCTCAAATCAGGATCCTCTTTCTGTCCACCCACTCGGCCAGAACTCCTCCTTGTCCCGTTACTCCTGCTTACAGGAGGGGACGACCCTATCGCGGAGTCCCGGCGGCGTTGCGAACTGAAGGGATTCAAATTATTCTTAGCGGGTCACACTTACCAATAACCCAGATATGTTAAGGACAAATAGTAATTCAGTCGGCAATGGAGAAGGTTCAATCGTTTATTCAATCAGGTACAGACCCTGACAGGGGAGCCCCAGTCTACACGACCTCAAGGGTGCGCAGAGGAGACTGCTGGCATATTCAAAGTACAGAGAATATATACGTTTCACACATTTAGGATGACACCTTACAAGGAAAAACACAGTTTGTCAGCAGGCCAAGAGGAATACCCATATAAGGCACAATTGATTGTTAGTATTCTGAGCTTCAGCTATTCCGGGGGTAGGTCTATCTAGAGCGGGGAGGACAAGAACAGCCTTTGTGAGAATGTACGCCTCCCCAAAGGAAGAGCAGGTGCAACCTTGAGTTTCCCTTGAGCTACCAGTTAGCAGACACTGAACGTAGTTTGGCTGACGGCTAAGTTTAGAAAGAAAGACATAGTCACGTGATATCAAGGAAACAGCCTTTGTGCACGGAGAAACGAAACAAAATGGTTTCCATCGTGCCAATAGTGCTAACACACAGAGAGTGGTTTATATGTTTCTAAATGAATATATTTTATTCCTAAATGGTCGATTATATGTTTTGCAAGATTATATTGGACACATTAGGCCAATTATTCATGTATATAAAATTCGATCCCTACACTCGTCAGAAGGGTTCCTTTCTTCTTAGGTAATCACAGCTCTCTTGGCGTCTGACGTCATCTTTGGCTATTTTTTCCAAGAAGAAGTGGGAAATTTCTTCACATCTGGCTGAGGAGGCGATGAGATTTGAAGGCGCGGGGGAAGTTTGGTTTCGAATGATTTTGAAGAGTTCCCTGGGTCTTTTTTTGGCACAATCAAGTTGAGTGCGGAAGAAGTATGGCTTTTCCTTGAAGATGTGTTTTTTGTATGTGGATCTTGCATAACTGAAGAGTGCAAGATGGGAGGCAGAGGGATGGTGTCTCCAGGTTCTTTCCGACAGTTTGAGTGACCGTCTTTCGTTATTAAGCTCGGTGTTAAACCAAGAGTTCTTTGGTTTTTGAGTTTAGACGGGGCTAATTGGTCAACCATACCGGTGACAGTATTGTTAAAGTGTTCAGTGAGCTCATTAGCATTTTGTGGGGGGGATTGAGAAGAAGTTGAGCTTGGAGTATAGACTCAAGAACACCCGGGGTATATGTTTTAGATTTCGGGTCAATTTCTTAGGTCTGTTAAGTTTGGAGATGGGAGGCTTGCTGAGGTATCCATGGTGAACAGTATAAGGTGATGGTCAGACCAGTCAATGGGGAGGATATTTGTCACGGAGGCTAGATCTTCGTTGGAAAGACTGCCGTCAAGAATGGCTCCTTAGGTGTGTGTCGGGGACAGGCATAGTTGTTTGAGTTGATTGATCTTAAGTAGATTAGTGAGGAGGGAGATAGTAGGATCATCGGAGTCGTTCCAATAGAGGTTAAGATCCACAAGAAAGAGATTTTTTGAGTTGGATAATGAGGATTGTGTCAGGAGCTCAGATAAGTCCTCGATAGGGCTGGGGGAGTCGCGGAGTTGATAGATATAGACAAATTGAGTGGGAATTTTGAGTTGTCAGTTCAGCTTCCAGGTATTCGCACGAGGAGAAGCCAGAATTATTGACAAGGGATAGCTGAAGTTCATTTTTAAAGATAATGGCTAGACCACCACCAACTCTGTCAGGTCTATCTTTTCTAAGAATAGAGTATCCCAGGTGGAGAGTAGGTCAAGTATGCTCGTTGAGTGGTCATTGAGCCAGGTTTCTGTGAGGAATGCAATGTCAATGGATTCACTCAGGATAGTTTCCGTAACTTCCGTGGCATGTTGGACTGCGGAGCGACAGTTGACAAGCATACATGTAAGTGGTGTGGGGTTGCATAAGTTGGGTGGACAAGAGTGGATCGACGTGAGTTGGGGCGGTGGTCTGTGGGAAGCAGGGGAGGAGGGGATTCTATTAGTCCCTAGGTTAACAGGGCTGTGGGAGTAGGGGAGTGTAGGATTGGTGGTTGGTAAACTAGGAATGTAAGAGTTGCAAAGGTCAGAGAGGTCAGACGGGGAGAGATGGTTCGAAGTGCGGCGAGGTCTATTTATACGGCAGCGGAGAGGAGTTGATCTCCAATGATTGTATTTGGTGTTAGGGATTTTTTTGGACGGGGTTGGGGGTGGATTTTATGGTGAGGGTGGGTTCTGGAGCTGAGGAAGATAAAATATTTCCTGAATTGAGAGAGTTCAGTAATCAAATTAGATAGTTCAAGTTCAATGTTGTGTAGGCTCTGGGCAATTAAGGTGAAGGGAGGTACCGAGGGGGTGTGGACGGGTTAGTTGTGGAGGGTGGACTGATGTGTGAGGGGGAGATAGGGTAGTGGGAGTGGGAGTGGAGTGAGGGGTGACAGGGCTGTTAGGTGAGAGGGCTTCAGTAATCAAATTAGATAGGTCGAGTTCAATGTTGTGTAGGCTTGGAGCAATTAGGGTAACGGGAGGTACTGAAGGGGTGTGGGCAGGGGAAAGGGAATGATCTGGGGGTAGGGAATGGTCTGGGTTAGTTGCAGAGGGTGGACTGATATGTGAGGGGGAGATAGGGTAGTGGGTGTAGAGTGAGTGGTGTCGGGGCTGTTAGGTGTGAGGGGTTGGGCTAGGTTAGACAGGAGGTTAAGAACATCAGGAGGTGTGGTCATAGAGGATAAAAGGGCATAGAATAAGTGGAGAGCGGATATATTGGGGTAGAGGGGTTGTGTATTTATCGGGGGTTGGGATAAAGGATTGGGAGGTGGAGTTAGGAGGGCCTAAAGGGGCAGGATAGGAGGGATGGGAAGGGGAAGGAGAAGAGGGTGTTCGGGATGGGTAAGAGGAGGGGTTGGGGGATGTCGATACACAGGAGCATTGCTAGCTTAGCAGATAGTTGTTTTTTAGACAAAAATGCATGCTCAGGCCACGTATCAGACAGATTTAATACTTTAGAAACATCCCATAAAGATGAATACTTGGCCTTAGGTGGATTTGCGACTCGAATATCTTAGAGAAGTTTACAAATCATTGGATGCATGCCTACCGGTCTGCCATCAATCTGAGTATGTCCTGCTGAGATGGCCGACCGGAAGTTATTGACAAACCCTCGGCTGCCTTACTGGAAAGAAAATTCACTATGTGGGAGAGGTCTGCCTCCACGGGATCCAGATGCCTCTCCAGGCACCAACCACACCAAGTTCACCATGCAGAGAAATATTGTTTCCTTGTGGAAGGAGCCCATGCTTGCTGAATGAACTCCGAAGCGTCCTTCGAAAGTCCTGGCAACAACCATTGTTGCCAGAAAGCCTCCAGACCATCAGGTGCAGCTGCCCCTTGAGAACTAGAGGGTGCTGCTCTCCACGAGGGCCCTGGAGCATCGTCGGAAAGGACGGAAGAAGGAGAGGAAGGTCGCACGCTAGCTCTAGGAGAACAGGGAACCAAGGTTGCGACTTCCAGATCGGAGTTATCAATACCAAATACGCCGATTGCAGGGAAATCTGATTGGCCACTCTCGGAATCAGGAGAAAAGGCGGAAAAGCATAGTTGAGGGACATTGACCAAACCTGAGAGATGGCATCCGTGGCCATCACCAGCGGATCCGGTCTCCAACTGATAAACGCTTCCAGTTGATGGTTCAGTCTGGAAGAAAACAGGTCTATGTGACACGGACCCCAAATCGACTGAGTCATTTGGAAGAGCGATGGATGAAGTTTCCAATCGCTGTAGTCTTTTAAATGACGAGAGTTCCAGTCCGCTATTGTATTGTCTTTGCCCGGGAGGTACTCCGCCACCACAGTTATCTGATAGGCTAGGCAATAGTGCCAGAAATCTTTGGCTATCTCCGCCAACATAGGGGATCTGGTGCCCCCAGCTTGTTTATATATCTCACTGCTGAGATGCTGTCCATCTGCAATAGAATACAGCATGAAACCTTCTTGGGGGGAAACGTGCGGATCACAAACGACCCGCAAGAAGCTCGAGACAATTGATATGTAACTCTAGTTCTTGAGATGACCATCGGCCCCCCATCATGACGTTCCCACACCAGGCTCCCCAGCCCGACCGACTGGCATCCGATTCTATCTCTATCTCCTGGCGAGATCCGAAGATCGCTCGCCCGTTACAAGCCTCTACATGGGCTAACCACCAGCTGATCTCCTCTCAGGCGTCTTCCGTAAGGGGAATCATGTCCAAGTAAGAGAGCCCTTTCTGGAGATGTCGTATTTTTAGGCGTTGCAGGGCCCGGTAATGAAGGGGGCCTGGAAATATCGCTTGTATGGATGAGGCCAACAGTGTAATCGCTCTGAGAGACATCATCTGAGACTCTAGCGTCTTCCGAAGTCCTCTTTTGAGATACTTCATCTAGTGCTTGGGCAGGAGTAACTGCGCTGACTGAGAATCCATCACAAACCCCAGAAACTCTAAGGATTGGGTTGGGGTCAACACCCATTTCTTCCTGTTGATCACAAACCCTAAATTCTCCAATAGAGACATCGTCTTGCTTAGATGTTGGGAAGCTAATTCCTCGGAAGCCGCCATGATCAGGATATCGTCAAGATAGATTATCAGACGCATGCCCTGTTTTCTGAGGAGTGCTATGACCGGTTTCATCAGCTTGGTGAAACACCAAGTAGCTGAGGAAAGACCGAAATTCAGGACCAAATATTCCAGTCGCCTGCCTCGCCAGAGGAATTGCAAGAATCGCAGATGAGGAGGAAAAATCGGAACTGCCAGATAAGTGTCCTTGGGGTCCAGGCGGACATACCAGTCCTCTTGCCTCAAAATGTCCGCCAAAAGATGGATCCCCTCCATCTTGAAATGTCTGTAGAGGACGAAACCGTTGAACCCTTTCAGATTGAGAACTAAGCGTTAGCCGCCGCCTCTTTTCTGGACCAAGAAGACGTTGCTGCAGAAACCGCCTGGCTTGTCCTCGCAGTAGGCTACTGCATGTTTTTGCAGCAATTATTTTATCTCTTGATCTATAAAATTCATGTCTAGTTGGGAAAAATACAGCGGAGGGGGAGGAGTGTCCTGCACTGGGGTTTGATTGAAATCTATGTGGAACCCCGCCACTGTCTGTAGAACCCAGGAATCCTGTGTAATCTGGGACCAATTGTGTAGAAAGTGCTGAATTCGACCCCCCCAGAGGATAAGAGAGAAGAGGCGTTGGACTCACCTGCAGTAAGTTGTGGCTGGAAGTTACCCCTTTGACCGCCACAATGAAATCTGCCTCTGTACTGGCGCCTGGAGGGGTAAAAGTTCCGCCTCTGGTGGTATCCTGAAAGTCCCCTCTGCCTCTGCCATATCCACCTATGGTAGGGCCCTGGTAGTAAGATCGGCCTGGCGAGCAGCCCCTGCCTCACACAGCCCTTGCAAAAAAGGCCAGTTTGGAAAACCTTCCGAAGATTGATCTGAGCCTTATCCAGTGAAGTAAAGGTCCCAAATATTTGGAGACATCCTTTACAAACTTGTCCCCGAAAAGCAAAGCCTCGGCTAACGGACCTGGCTCTGCTGCCGCCAGCTCCGTAAGGTTATTGTCAATCCTCATGAGCAACGATTTCCTACGCTCAGAGGATATGGCACAATTGGCATTCCCTATAAAGCAAATAGCACGTTGTGCCCAACCTGCCAGGATGTCGGGGTCTATGAGCACTCCAGTTTCCTTGGCAACTAAAGCCAATTCGAGAATCTTCACCAGCGGGCCGACCGTGTCCAAGAGCTTGTCTTGGCAACCGCGCCAAGCTCTATTGATCCCTTTCTTAGGGTCCTTGGCAAACTTTTTAAGAAATGCAAGCATGTTCGGGTCTATCTCCGGCGTCTCTGCCACCCTATCTTGGACATCTGGACGTGGGCACTCCGAGCATAGCCTGCTCCTAACATCCCTATCAAAGCTACGCCTGAGGCTCTGATGGAGGTAGTCGGCAACCTCAGGAGGAGGAGCCCAATCGGAGGAACAAGGGTGTACAATGTTGTTAGACCTGGCACCTTGGCGTGAGTTTCCCTTCCACTTTTTGCTGATGTGCCTCAGATGTTTTTGTTGGTGTCCGTCGCTCAGGGCACTGCGCCACTGCCAACCCGTGCCGCAGTGCAAGTGCTCCCTATGAAAAGTATAACTGTTTCGTATACCTGATTGGTTCATTGGATTTACTGTCAGTCCCCAGTAAAGTGCACCAGGAGTGCCGGGGCTTGTGAATGCCAATACTGCTAGTGGGCCTGCAGCGCTGGTTGTGCCACCCACAGAAGCAGCCTTAAAATGTGTCTAGGGTCTGCCATTGCAGAACCTGCGTGCAGTCTGGTACTGTCATGCTGGCTGGGCAAGTGCACACACTTGCCAGCCCCTAAACCTTCCCTTAACTTCATATTAGTCACCCCTATGGTAGGCCCAAGGGCAGGGTGCATTGTAAGTGTAAGGTAGGACATGCTCTGATGTGTGTGGCATGTCCTAATAGTGAATTACTGCCAAATTCGTTTTTCACTATTGTAAGGCTACCTGTTCCCTTTAGGCCAGATGGGCTGCTGGAATTATTACACTCTATAATCCCAGCAGGCTCAGGGAACATGGTAGAAAATAATGTTTAGTATGCCTGAACTCAGAATAATAAAATACTTCTTTTAGTAAAGTTTATTTTAACATCCTGTGTTTGCAAATGCTACTTTTAGAAAGTTAGCATTTGCTTGCCTAACCATTTCAGCCCGCCTCTGCTTGGATGTGTATCTGACTGTCTGGGATGTGTGAGTGACAGGGCTGGGGGATGACAGGTGGTGAATGCAAGGATTACACCTTAGTGGGAGGTAGGAGTGCCCCTGCACTCTTAATCAGGCTGTGCTCTGCCACCAAAATGCTGGCTCCGCCCCCCTGGGGGCGACTGATGACTCAGCCTGCACCTGGCCCAGGAAGTGCGAAGCACTGTCATCAAGGTACTCCTGGCTGCCCCTGTCCCCACAATGCTGGCTCCGCCTCCCTGTGGAGCGTCTGATGTGCCTGCCCTCCCACTGAAAGCAGAAGCCAGAAGTACACCCAACAAGTGCTCAGAGACTGAAAGGAATTATGCAGAGGCCCCCCTGGCCTGAAAAGACAAAGAAAATGGTGTATAAAAGTAGGAGCCCTGCTCCTTGTAAATTAGATCCTGTTTGCGCAAAGAAGAAGCTCTGCCTGAAGAGGAGGACCCTGGAAGCTGCATGGAGAAGTACTGACTCTGATCCCAAGAGACTGGCCTGTGGTGGGTGCCTTGCTGCTGAAGGAGAGCAGGAGAGAAAGACTGAAAAGACTTTGCTTTATTTCAACTTGTGCCAAACTTTTACCAAGATCTCCAAGGGCTTGCTGTGGAACTTGCCCCCTGAACTGCGCCCCAGGAACAGTGGGCGCTACCCCCCTGGAAAGCGAAGCTGCTGTGAGATCTGCATTCTGCCTGGTAAACCTTCCTAAAGAAAAGCAGAGTGCGCTCTGAGGAAATCACTGCGCCCCCTGAGAGGCCCTTGGCACCCCCTGAGAGGCCCTTGGCACCCCCGTCCGTCAAGCACCGCATCTGCTTCCTGACAGGCCCCAGATAACATCGCCAGGACCAGCCTCGCTGGCCCCAGCACTGTGCCTGTCGCCTGCCTAACTGCGGACTGCACCGCAAGACCGGACTCTGCCTTTTGCCACCTGCTCTGAGAGAAGGATTGCCCCGAAGCCCCAGCCGCTGCCGTTCGTGTGCAGCAGCGGCGTGGGGAGAGAAGGAGCACCCTCTGTGCTTGCCAAGGCTTGTTTGTGCCTCACGCTGCTGCCCGGGGCGCCGCCCCCTCTTTCTGGGACCCGAGGCGCTGTGTCCCTCTGACCCGGCCCGCACCGCAACGCCAAACTTTGAGCCGAGCCGCCGCTCTGACCAGCCCAGGAAGGAAGACACCGCGACGCGGGACACCGAGCCGACCCTCGACATTGCCGCCTCGACCCTCGCCAAGTCTTCAAAGGTACTGTTGTTGCCCCCGCGGTGCGAGCGTCCTGCCTTCAAAGCTCGCACCGCCCTGTTTGACCCTCTGTTGTCCCCGGGAGCCCCACAGCGTGTGAACCAGAGCCGCGGTACGAGCTGCCACTTCTGCACAGCTCGCACCTCTCTGTGACCTTCTGTGCCCCCGGGAGCCTCGCAGCTGCAACCTGCACCGCGGTATGTGCCGCCCCCTTCCAGTGAGGCTCGCACTGCTCTTGGCCCCCCGAGGCCCTCCCTAGCACTCCTCGTGGCAGGCGCTCCCTCCGCATCGACTCGCGCACAGCAGTGCGACTCGCACCTGAAGTTAGACCCGACCGTGCCTTACGCTTCTCACGCGAGAAGCGTGAGCTTTGGCAGGCCCGGCCCGATTCACTCGCCAGAGGCGTCCGGAGGTGCTGGGAATAGCACAGAAGCGATAGGGAGCACTGTACTTGGTAGAAACTGGGCAGAAATAGCCCACCATGTACCTCCAGTAAGCACCACATACACACACTCAAACACCCATTCTGAGGTTCCGTGAATTCTGAACCCGTTTCATAAAGGTCATGATTTCGTTACGAATTTGATATTAGCGAACCGTAACTAGTTAGTGCGGCAAGTATGAGTGTTTTCATCACGTTAGACCGATGGATTCACTACGTATTTAGGGATTTCGTTCTTAACCCTTGGGTTCCATTTTGTGTACGGCAGCCATTTTGTGGTTGCCCTCACATAGGCCGATGACTGTGGCTGAACTAGTCTTTTTGAGGACATGTACACCTTAGCTCCAGTTCGTGCTGACTCCTGTTTGACCTGAGGGAACTGACCCTGTTGCCTGAAGCTGACCTTGTTAAACCAGTTCCTGCCCTTTAGCTGATCAAGATTAAGGATCAAAGCACAGGACATCGTAAAGTTTTATTGCACACAAATATGCCTTATCCTACTCTCACCTGTTTCTGCTCCTTTCTTTATGATCTATTTATGATTGGGTTGTGGCCTTTTTTATTATGGGTTCGTTCGACCTGTCTAAAGAAGAATGTTGGGTTTGACCGATGATTGATCATGGGCTGGGCAACTGAAAAGTGGGTTTTACTGTCATGCGATACCTTTGGTGTGAATACACGTGATTGGACAGTTTGTAAATATTAGGTATTTGTCTGGAATGTGATTTTTGGCATAAAAAGGGACGACTTGCTGTGTAAAATTGAACAGTCTCCTGAGAACTCATACCGTGATGATTTCCAGGACTTCTGTTACTGGCTGCAGCCAATAAATTTGATCTTTGACACCACCAAGAAGTTTCCGTGTCTCTGTATTCTAAGACAGGTGGAACCCAAAGACTTTGGGCGTGCCCCTGGCGCCGCTGGGTATTAAATAACCCGGTTCTTCAATACAGTCCTGCACACATGCTATCTTCAACACATACAAACAATGAGTCACTCATTCATGCATCTATGTGCTAAGTAATAACCCCCACCGAACCATACAGACACTCATACTGATACTCAAAAAAACAACTAATAACCCATATAGACACTCAAATAGCTACTCACCAACCCATGCAGCCACTTATACACAAAATGGGAGACTGATACAGATATGTACATATTTAAACATTATTTGCTAACCCATGTATTCACTAAGATACACTTAATCACTTGGTTATACAATCAATTTTACAAAAAAAAATCATCCATTTAGATACCCATTTATTCTTCCATCAACCTTGAGATATACATGTATAAAACATATTTAATTTTCAGAAAAACACACATTCACTGGATGATGTCATCAGTGATGTCATGAGTGAAGTCACTGACCAGGTCATGAGTGATGTAATATGTGATGTCATCAGCAGTGCATTGCGGGCGCGCGAGTTATAGTTAGGTGAACTAACTATGATGAGGTAATTTCTATGGTTTTGTATGAGTGAAATGTCCAACTAACTATAACGCCCCCGAAACCTATGTTTTTTTCAGTGAATATATATATATTCACTGAAAAAAACATAGGTTATAGACCATATATAGTTAGGAATTAGCATTTACAAAACCTTGAAAATTCACTGAAAAAACCATAGGTTATAGACCATATATAGTTAGGAATTAGCATTTAGAAAACCTTATTTTACTCACACAAAACCATTGAAATTCCATATATAGTTAGTTGCACTAACTATATATCGCGCACCCGCAATCCACTGCTGAGGATGTCACATATTACATCATTCATGACATGGTCAGTGACATCACTGATGACATCACTGATGACATCTCAAATGACATCACTGATGACATCTCATTTGACATCAATGATCACATCACTGATGATATCATTCATGTGACAATACAATGCATCTCCTCACACTTTCATATAACCTCTGTTACACCCAGTGTTAAATACAGAGTATAATTTTTGAAACCATTGACACACCAATACTAGTTACTACATACGCACTCACTGATTCCTATGTCTACACACACATTCACTCATTCACCCATACAATCATTCATACATACAATCACTCATCTTTACAACACTATCATATGCACTCATACACCTATACAGACACTCACACTCTGCCACTCATCCATGGAGTTACTCACACACCTAGTCAGTCCTGAAAAGAATCAATCACACTTCCATTTTCTCATCTATACAGTTAAACACAGAACACCTTACATTTTTGAAACATATACTAACACATACTTACTCTCTTATAGAATCACTGATACAAGTACACATTGATCTGCACAGAGTCACACACCTCCCAGCCAGCCATACACACACTCAGTCTCCCATACAAATACTTGTGCAACCAATCAATAACCCATATAGCTACTTATATAGCTACTGATCAACACATGCAGCAGCTTGCACAACAACAGACATACTGATGCACACTTTCAGACAGTTTAGTCACTAACCCGTGCATTTAGTAAGACGCATTTAATCTCTCACTCATACAGTCAATCACGCACCTACTAAAACCTTCATTCAGACACTTATACATCCACTCATTCTTCAATATGTAAAACATATTTAAACTTTACAGAAACACATAATCACTGGATGTTGTCATCAGTGATGTCATCAGTGATGTCACTGACCATGTCATGAATGATGTAATATGTGACATCATCAGCAGTGGATTGCGGGTGCGCGATATATAGTTAGTGCAACTAACTATATATGGAATTTCAATGGTTTTGTGTGAGTAAAATAAGGTTTTCTAAATGCTAATTCCTAACTATATATGGTCTATAACCTATGGTTTTTTCAGTGAATTTTCAAGGTTTTGTAAATGCTAATTCCTAACTATATATGGTCTATAACCTATGGTTTTTTCAGTGAATTTCATTGGTTTTTTAACAGCTAATATCTGTAGCTGTAAAATATATTCTTCTTTAAATCCAAAAATATATTTTATATGTTTATTAATAAATTTTTTTTAAATATTTTTTTTCTTCGTTCCCGCTTCGCGAATCGGGAAGCTTCCCGTTAGCTGACCTTGTTGCCGCGAAATAGACCGCGAGCCGGTAAACGTTTCTTTACCGCAACTGCCGCGTTAGATAACAACATCGTGACGCCTCCCGTCCGCATGACGTTTCGCGTTGTCGCGTGATACGTCATATGACGTGCTACGTTAGCGAACTGGTACGCTTACCGAGTCGCAAAGCACAGGTTTCTGGAAGCAAACCGGGAGGCCCTGCAAAGCGCGTAACGTAAACACAGCAGGTCATGTGACTTGGTAATAACACTTTTCATTGGTTCATTTCACTTTTGGTTTCCTAATGATGTAAGACTAGGTCATATAATCTAAAATGAACACTTTTCATTGGTTGAGAACTATTGTTTTTCCGAAATGATGAAAATCCCTCCTTCTTTCCTCACTCTGACTTTCATCATTGTGAGAGAAAGACCCTTTGTTACCAGTGAGCAATGGCTTCTTTAGTAGCTTCAGCTGGTGCTTCCCCACCACCTCCACCACATCCAAGGAAGAGTGGACCACCTGCTGAAGTTATAATTCAGCAAGAAGAGGAAGAAGAGGAACAGGACGAAGAGCACGAAGAGAGGCACTTTTTGCCTGAGGAGCCCAGGACGTCTCACCGGAAAGAAAACTTCATTTGGCAATTTTTTAAAATTCCCAAAGGTCAGAAAAAAGTAAATGCAAGATACGTAACTTGCCTTATATGTCAAGATAGACTGTCCAGAGGGACCGACAAAAAATACAGTTTCGGAAACTACACAATGCATCGCCATATGACTAGGTGGCATCCTAACAACTACAGTGCTGCACAGTTTCGTAACGACCTAGATAATCTCCCTATTATGGCCAGAAGATCTGTTGTACCGGAAGTAACGGGACCAGAGGGCAGGGAGATGGTGCCAAATATACAAACGAGATTTCATGAAGTAAAACAAGTCTGCGTACATTGCAGTGGATTCATTTGCTACGGAAAAAGTAGCATCACTCTGATCAACAGAGCTATTGACGATCATGCTCATGTTTGTCCAAAACGCCCCAAACAATAAATTCTTTTTTTTTTTTGTTGCTCCTGTTGAGCCCTTTACAATGAATCGTTTTCGTTGCCCCCTCCGAAAAAAAACCCCAAAAAATATAAAACTGTTCAGAAAAATTCAAAAAAAGTAAAAAAATGTTCAGAAAAATAATTAAAAAAATATAAAACAACAAAAACAATAAAAAAAAAAGTTCTTTTCAGAACTACCTCCCCGTTATTAAAAAATTGGTACAATATTTGGAACTGTGCCAACCTCTATTTCTCTTAGTTCGCTTCCCAGTTCGCTCGCCGGTACGCGAACCGGAAGCGAACCAAAACATTTTTTTTTTTTAAAAAAGAACAGTAAGTATAAGGGAAGGAAACAGACAGTTATGTTAAAAGAAAGACAGCTATAGGGAAGTAAACTAGAGATACTATTACCCGTAATCCACTGCTGATGATGTCACATATTACATCATTCATGACATGCTCAGTGACATCATCAGCAGAGGATTGCGGGTAACAGTATCCCTAGTTTATTCCCTGTAGCTGTCTTTCTTTTAACATAACTGTCTGTTTCCTTCCCTTATACTTACTGTTCTTTTTAAAAAAAATTTTTAGATCAGTCAGAAACAGTGAAAGTAATGAAATATAAAAGACTACGTAGAATATGAGCACTGTATGCAACAACTTTGACACTTACAGAAGCCTCACCTTCTCCATGCCTCCTACACAGTTCTACATGTACATCATAAATGCAAACAGAACAGAATTAATTATACATGTTAAATGGTTTATTTTTGCTGTTCTCAAAATGTATCAAATTTCACTAAAACAGTGACTTGAAGGTATTGAATATTATAACAGCGGGGAAAAAAAACACAATCAAAATGATTGTGTTTAAAAAACCCATACAACATAACAAATCAGAATTCAGAACTCCTTAAAGTTAACTTACTTCCCATGACGGCCAAGGATGTCCTATGAACAGCTTACACTCTGTTGTGCTGTTATTACTTTCAACCCGCCACTTTCTGAAAGAAAACCTCCATCGTTTTCAAAAACATGTTACATACAATAAATGACTTCTCGCTCTCTACCACACGTTTCCACAAGGCCAAATCGTGTCTGAGCCATTTATAACTCTTAGAATTCTTTTAAGCCAATCCCGTCATGTTGTATTTCCGCTACTTTCACAATTAAAATGTTGAAGATCATTTTCACAATCCTGGACTAGTAATATCTACTATCCCAGAGTTAGAGGAATATGATGGTTGGAGTAATTTTACTCGGTTGTCCATTAAAGATTTACAGGCCCTACTCCATAATTCTTCCTTTAACATTTCCAGTATAAATCCAAAAGGTTGGCTGCTTTGGCAACGTGCCTTATCCACGGTTTAATAACGCTGCCTTTTGCTTTATATAAGTTTTCAAATTGTATGAAATATATACCAATAGGTCGTTATGAACCTTTAGGTAGTGGTTTTCTTCATGAGGTCTGGTCGCTTCCATACACATACAGATGTTTCAAAGATGATCAAGAAGTTTATCTGAATGGAGAGGAATGCACTGAGATGCCAGATCATTCACTAATGTGTAGGCACATACAGTTACACGGTTCATGCAACAAACACCGACCAAATATGGCTTGCATGTTGCAAGGCACGCCAGTTCCTGCTATCATCCCCACGTTCAAGTTGTTGGAAAATGGTAGTTATTTGATGCTCAATAATGAAGATTGTTCTGGGTTAATTAAAAGTATTCCTTTTATCGTAACAGTAAGTGAACGGGTTATTTGCTGCAGAAATGTTCTATTTCCTCCCACACATGAACATAGGGAGTTTTCAATCTGGCCACAAATACCAACCTTGGGAGCAGATTTCAACGGCATGGCAAGAATAAGAGCTCTTTTGCCTCAGAGAGAGGTGGCCTTGAGTTCGGCCCGTGAAACTTTCGTGCTTCACATAGCGAACACCCGTACAGAGGTGCAGACCCTTTTAAATACAGATTCGCCTTTGCATTTCAGCAAGATGGTTCGGACTATCTTTAACGCGTCCTCCACAAAGGGCCTGGCGCACTTTTTTAAAGTTGTTACCAGTGGTCTCGTGACTTCATTTGAGAAAATCTTTGGAGTCATCCCTGCTTTCTTTCATTCTATTTTTTCCACTGTGCTTGGTGGATTCCCATTTTTACTTGCATTACCAGCGGACGCTCTTGTGCTTTTTTACATTTTTAAATATGGATGTCCCTCCTGTGCAAGCTCCCGCCCTGCAGCTGCTGACGCTGTTCCGCAATCGCATGCTTGAATATTATGGCACAATGCCGTTGGCGATATTAAGCACGGCATATGGATTATCTTTTCGATTCTCCTACTTCACCTGTGTCCAGCCTGTATTTCACTGCCTGACCTGTGATTTCGATTGGGCCATTGATTTGTGTCTCTGCGGACCGGTTTCTCCTGACGTCGACTTTAATCAGCTGATGACTCCTATCATTACTCACGAGTTGGTTTGTCCTGGCGAAAGAATTATGGCTGTGGCATTGATGCATGGACTAATTGGTCCCTGGAATTTACTGGCGGCAACACAGTCTTTCTTGGAACAGAGCTTTCTTGAAAACCCACCGAGCTGTCCTCTGATGATGATAGAGGATCCGGTGCTGGGAGAGCACGTATGTTCTTTTCCGCTTTTAAATTGGATGGCTGAACTCTTTTCGGATGAAGACGGTGACTTCCTATTGGAGGCTGTTGCAGCTTATTTTGCATACACAGTTATGTCATAGACCTTTTTCATGTTTGATATGCAGAGTACTAGCATTTCATTGACAATTCATTGACTTATTTGTCAAGTTTTTATTATTTAGCTTGCCTATTGGCTTAAGCCTCGATAAAGTAGTTGGCTGTTTTATTTTTCTTTAGCATTAAATTTTCCTAGTTTTTAATGTTTTACCTTGCGGACCGTCCACATATAAAGTTGCAATCTGCTCTCATGAGATGCCACTTCTATTATCTTATTCAGTTCGTTTCCGGATCATGGGGAGGTGTCATCTAGATCCTGGATATCTTTACACCGTGTTAAGTTAGCATGGGCTCATTACCGGTTTAAACGCCATTTTTCCTTTTTTGCAACTTCTGCACACGACACTTAGTTGTTGCTTTAGCTTTCAACCTAGTAGTTCATCGTGGTTTACATGAGAATAATATGTTATTGCTCTACTATCTGCTTTGCTTGTTAAACTATATCTGTACAGCGACTGCTGAAGTTTCAAGAACAACACGATACAGAATTGTTATGAGGTCTGATCTCCACGACATGAGGTGGGTTTTATATTGCTTTGCCCAACACACATACACAACACTTGATGCGGTTCACATGAAGAGAGAGCTGGTGTATGCTGATGTGATTCCTTCAAATCTAAGACACTAAAGTATGGGCACGCCCTAAACCAACACAAAGAGACCTTCTTAGCAAATAATATAATATGTGTATTAGGGAGGGTGAGATATAAGCAGCCGCGGGCAGTGGAGGGAGTTACGGTGAGGCAGGGAGGCGGGGAGGGGGAGGGGCAGGGTGGAGCCCTCTCCATCCTGCCCCTCCCCCTCCCCGCCTCCCTGCCCCACCGTAACTCCCTCCACGGCCCGCGGCTGCTTATAAGTGTTGCTAACTCTTATTCATTTACAGCATGTTAACATACTGTCACCATTCGCTTTTTATGTACTACTAACTATGCTGGTAATTTTGCTACTGATAATATGTGTACTTGTATAATCTAAGATACTACGCCTGAGAAGACGGCATTAGTAAATAAACATTTCAAATACACATGTGTTCTTCTTAACTCCATGTTCTGGTTTCTAAGAACTATATAACGACCGAGTGTTCATGAGTTCCACGTATCCTGAGGTACTATAAGTTCATATTCTGGATTGTCTAAACATTGAGAGTTTGTTATATCCAATGTGACACTGTACCTAGCTTGCTAAGCGGTTTTTGATTACTAAGGTGAGTTTTGGGGCACCCTAATTCGCCGAGGTTCCAATCCTCTGTGCACAGTTCTCTGTGAGAACAGAAACCCTGCGACAGGGGCACCCCTGAGCCTTGCTGGAGCTTCATCACACTTGCGATACAACTCCAGCAATGCGCCACCTTTACGGCACAGATACGTCACGCATCTGTGCTGTTTTTGCCCCATGATGCGCCGCATTGTAAATGCAGCACACCATAGGTGGCGGAACAGCGGCACAGGATGACTAACACATCCCTGGTGATGCGCCAGTCATCATAAATCTATCCCTATGCTTCTTATCTTGTTAGAGATGAACCGCCATATGTATCATCAAAGTTTTTTGCATTTCCTAAATAGCGAACTTTAAGGAATAAATAGCGATTCTTTACCATTCCTAGTTTGCGATGAGCTATTTGCTAATTACAAATTACCCATTCATTTCCATGGAGCAGGAGGCCCATACGAATGAAGGTGCAATTTGCGATTAGCAATTACCTCATCGCAAATTACGAATTTTTCCGAGGGTGCAGGGGTGTCTCAAGAACACCCTGCTGCACCCCTGAAAAAGAAATTTGGGGGCATATGGCGCACATACATTTTGAAAACATTCCTTTACCTCAAAAACGATTTTCAACTCATAATTTGAAAACACTGCCCACGGGGAAATGACTTAAAATGTCCTCAAGACACATGAAAGTCTTTTTTTAAAGCCTTTGCAACTTTTTTTGGTCACTTTTAACATGACTATGTAACTTAAACAGTCAAAATCTAAATTTACCATGCACAGGTGGGAGCATATTTACAAGGAATTTGCTCCACGGGGAAAGGTCTTTTAATTTAATATTGGAAAAATAACATCAGAGACACTGAAATGCCTTATAAAGAAGCATACACCATTATGTCCTTGTCATAAATTTTAAAAGCCTTCATTTTCCCCAAAAGCGATTTTCAAGTCATAATTTAAAAACACTCCACATGGGGAAATGACTTAAAATGTCCTTAAGACACATGAATGCGTTTTTTGATTGCCTTTGCAGCATGTTTCGGTCACCTTTAACATGCCTATGTAACGCAAACATTCAAAATCTAAATTTCCCTTGCACAGATGGGAGCATATTTACAAGCAATTTGCTCCACAGAGAAACTTCTTACATTGAAATGGGAAAAATAACATCAGAGACTCTCAATTGCCTTATAAAGAAGCATACACCATTATGTCCTTGTCATAAATATTATAACCATTGCTTTTCCTCAAAAACGATTTACAAGTCATAATTTGAAAACACTCCACAGCTCCTATGCACATAAAAACCCTGTCAGTACTAATACTTCACATTTTCTCCAATTACAATTTCTCAAAGAAACAAAATCTATTTGTAAAACACTTCAGACAAACCAACATTTGAAAAACACAACTTTCTTCATAATTTTCTCCTTAAAGCACACTATTTTCTATCTAAATTAAAGAAATCTTTTCTCACCTTAGCAAATACTTTGAGTTTCAAAACAGTCTCAGAAACACACCAATTTCTCTTCAGCAGAGCAAAAGGTATGCACTCCAGAGTCTGCAGCTATCAAAAGCACAGAAATTCTGTAATTCTTCACACATATCTCTCATGTCACCCAATCAAAACTCTTCCCTCACTTTTTTTCAAATCAAAACCCTTCCCCCCTCTGCCCCCTCTCTGCTTTTTCTGCATAGCAACCACCTCTTGCAAGACCTCTGGTGTTTCCAAGTTCACACAACAATGTTGCAATTGAACTCTGAACTCTCAGTGCTCCTGCATATCCAGTGCATACTTTCATTTAATGATTTTTTCTTCGCCACTCAAAATACATCTTTCAACGAACTCATCCATGCACCCTAACTTTCTGTTTTCAGCAATCAAAATCCACCAATCACTCTTACTGCTTCATTAACACAGAAACTCCTCAGTTTTTTTCATTTTACACTCTCATTTTTTCAACTGCCATTTCATTGCCACACTTCATCTGACTGCAGGAGAACCTTCTCTCGCCATGTTTTCTGTCTGGATTGTTGGACATAGTTACATCTATTGGGCTCAGAGGTACGCTGAAAACAGGAATTTACCTAACCTCAATTTACAAGATGTGGAAATTAAGTGGTTTGGTCACAGAGGATTAAAATGTCACCAATTGATACCACTGGTGAAAACCTTTATGCATTTGCCAAAACCTGACCTGTTAATTGTGCACTGTGGAGGTAATGATTTGGGCACTTTGACTGGGGTAGGTCTGGAAATGCTTTTAAAGGACACCTTTGAGCAATTGATGGCACTTTTTCCTCAGACTGCCTTGGTATATTCAAATATATGCCAAAGACAAAAATGGAGGTGGTCGAACCAATTTTGTCCACAAATTGAGAAATCGAGGAAGCATGTAAACAAATCTGTTTCAGCTTACATGAGAGACCATGGAATGGGCTCCCTGTACAACAATAACTTGCGTTACTACATGCAAGATATCTACAGAGGAGATGGAGTTCACTTCTCAGATTAGGGCAACAGAATTTTCACTCTGAATTTAAGACTGTGCATTGGTACCTACTTATAAGTACCTAAATGTACCATAAACCCAAAAGCTCTTCTCAGAGCTACCCTACATCTGATCACTCACAATTATTATTTTAGTCTAACTTTTTTCACTAATTTTCAAGAAAGTACGCTCCCCAGAACGCTTCCCGGTTCGCGATATTTTTTTTGCCCTGCGAGACCCTTTTAAAGCCTCCACATCAAACCTAGGGGGTCAGGGAGGATCTACTATGCCCCCTTATGGTCATTTGCCCCTTCGCTTTGGCCTCCTCTTGTCTCTCGATCCTACCGAGAGACAAGATGGCGGCCGCTACGGACTGTTTGGAATGTTTACAGACGCCGGAGAACCAATCAGCTTCGCTTCACAAAGCTCCGTTGTGTGAAAAGTACGCGAACTGGAGCGCTGCCCGGTCCGCTGTTACAGATATATATCTTTTTTTGAACTTTTATTTCTCAAAATCCACTGAAGCACATATATTGAGACCTACAAAAGGCACATCGGGCTACCAGTCCCTACAATTTTGCCAAGTTTCGTGCAAATCCATTCAGCCGTTCGGGCTAAAAGTGAGGCCAACCGCCCTATGGAAAACTCAATGTTAAAAACACGTTTTGGGACCCCCCTTTTTTCTCGGCCCCCCCCTTGACAAACCCCCCCAAATTTTCAAGGGCTGCTCAGAAACAAGATGTGCCATTTTCCTTAAAATTTCAGCCAATTCCGTCCACAAACGCCAAAGTTATTAGACATAGAATTTTCAAAAATCCCATAGGGAAAAAATCCTAACTATATATACCTACTGGCGACCGCCAGTAGGTAATATATATATATATATATATATATATATATATATATATATATATATATATATATGTATATATAATGAAAACGTCATTCACCATGTCTCCTCTCAAGAAAGGAAGGAATAACGAGAGTAAGCCCAAGTTTTTCGTGCAATTTTCTTCGGTGATTTATTTATTTCATTCAGTTACACCAGCCATCCGCCATAACGCGTTTCACTTCCCAAAACGAGGCTTGATCACATATATATATTTTGTATATATTATATACTTTTTTTTAACGGTAAACTGGATTCCAGGAAGATCTGCTGTCGGTTAATCAAAAACATAGAATGAGCGGGCCTCATCCAAAAATAAGCCCATTGAATGGGCCATGCAGGGCAACTGTTTTTCTTTGGGTGGGAGGGGAAGCTTTGCTCCCTCCCACCCATTTTGAGGCCCCAGGCATCTCATCCCTGGGCTAGTATACTTATTTATGGGTTCAAGAGTAGTATGAGAAGGAGCCCCACAATAAGGGTTCAATTCAATTGAGAACTCCTGACCGAACCGCTTTACCAATTTACACAATGTATAGTATCTTTGCTCTCACACCGATGACAGCATGCACCTGGCTCTCGTCACCAGAATGAGCAGTCAGATGGTGTAATGTACTCAGGCGCTAATCAAAGTGAAAAAAAGAGTACATTTATGCCCAAGTGTAAGTTTATCCTGGTGAATCGAGCCCATAATATCTGCTCTTTCCCCAGCAGTTGTGTAAACAGTGAAGTTTTCCTGACCTGTGGCCAGATGATGCATAAGTCCTATGTGTAACCAGTAGCTGGGTGAATAGTAATGCTTCTTTGCCGTCTGCGCGTCCTCCATCCAGATAGGATTCAATATCTGCCCCTTAGCCAGCGGTTATTATTGATAAAGAGTAGGTCCACAGTGCAGACTCTCCTGATAGCCAGCAGCCAGGTAAATTGTGAAGTTCTTTGCAGGTTCCACTGCCTCTGGCTAAACCATGCATAACTTCTTATATTTAGGGGCAGCTGGGTAAAAACGTACATGTATTTGCTGTTTGCACAGTGCTGGTAAATAATGAAGCTTGTTTGCTATTTGCAGAGCCACCAGTATAAGTGTAAATAATCTCTGCTGTTCGTACAGTTGGCAGATGAATACCAGAGAAAATTAAATACAACCACTCACAGACAAGCATTGAAAATGCAACAGGTCTCGCCTTTGATTAAGTTACAGCCATTTGCTTTTCTAATGGAACAGTTTAGCAAAGCAAATGGCTTTAACTTAATGAAAGGTGAGACCTATCGCATTTTTAATGCTTGTTCTTTCTATGTTTTACGTGAGGTTATTTTACTAAGACGTGGTTTTTCATTTCAGTGGCGAACAAAGCGATACAAAAGAGGATGATGGACGGAGCGCTTGAACAAATCAATCACTCACCCCCAGTCAACTGATCTGGGTTTAATCCATCACCGTTCTTTAGTTCACTCAGCCACCCCAGTTCAGACATGGCTATATGCAAATCAGTCTGACCCTGTGCCTTATGGGAACAGTCCAGCCCGAACTGCCAAGCCATGTCTTCCCTGGACCGGAAACAAGCATCCTGGGACCGGTTTCGGATTCATAATCCTCATCAACCAGGCTATCTTGAATCCAGTGGCCAAGTGAACGAGGGAAGACATGGCTTGGCAGTTCGGGCTGGACGCTCCGTCCATCATCCCCTTTTGTATCGCTTTGTTCGCCCTAAGTGTGGCTGTTAGAAATGGGATCCCTGGCTGGCCGAGGCTTGCGCCAAGGCCAGGCAGAAATCACCACTTCCAGTTAGGGTAGGGAAGTCACCCGCCAAGACAACCCCTGCTTACCCCCTTGGTAGCTTGGCACGAGCAGTCAGGCCTATCTCGGAGGTCATGTGTAAAGGATTTTGCGCACGCACTCCCAGCAACAACCTCCCGGGCCCCCACAAAAGGAACTCCACACAAGATATATATGAAAAATAGACTTTGTATTGAAAGACATACTTAGGGATAAATACACAATTTACAAGGTGCCAGGGGCACGGGCAGGGTTTACAAGGGAGTATATACAGGACAGGGTCTGGGGACCACTGCCAGGACTATGCACATGATGGAACTGGCATTTAGGACACATAACATCTGGGAGCTTCCTAGAACTAGTACTACAACACATAACAACCAAGAGGTAGCATTAGAACACATGACAACCTGGAGCTTAATAGAACTAGCAGTAGAACTCACTCTAACCAGAAGCCACATACATGAGACCTAGGATATTTAGGAGGGAAAGAATGACAAGGCACATAACACATCAGGATCACTTTTAGAGGTGCAACACAGAATACTCTCAGGGATCACATAAACATTTCACCAATAATTTCCAACAGGCCAGCTGGCCGTTCTGGGGCTAGGACCCCCCAAGGTCTCAATGTCAGGACAGGCTGCAGGTAGCCAGAATAAACCTACACGTGGCAGCTGCCCACGAAGTGCTGGGCAGCTGTAGATGATGAGGGCAACACGTTGGAGCCTCGCAGGCTCGGAGGAATAAATATGCGCAGGGAGAGCCTCTCCGGACTCTTAAAACAAAGAACTGGCCCTCAAGCCCCTCTGGGCTCGTAAAACTACTGTGGGCGGGGAGCCATGTGGGCTCGGGACAAATGGGCCAAAGGGGGAGCCTCTCTGGCCTCAAGAACACAGGGACAATGGTGGAGCCTCTCGGGGCTCGTAAATAACTGGGGGGGTGGTGGAGTCCCTCTTGGAGGACTCGCGACTCGAGACTGTCCCCCCTGAGCCCCTCGGGCTCTGCTATGCATCGGTGGAGCCCCTCTCGGGGGGCTTGTCATCACGGGAGGCCCCACGGGCCTCTGGACACCTGGGCGCACGCGCTGGAGGGGAGGGGCAGCACCGGCAATGTGCCCCAACGCCCCGCCTCTCCCTCCTGCAGCACTCACCGGGTTGTGGTCGCGCCGGTCTCTCCTCGCTCTCCGGGGCTCCCTCTCGCTCCTGGGGGCCACGGGGGGGGGAAGCGGCCATCTCTCAGGGGGAAGCAGGGTCGCGGAGAGGCTCCCGCCGCTCCCTGCCTTCTCGCTCTCCTCAGCCCGTCTCTCCAGCTCCTTGGGCTGACAGCCAATCACGGCACGGCCCGGGGACACGTCAGCAGGAAATCCCGGGCCGGCCACCAATCCCAGCGCGGCCCGGGAAAGACATCTCGAAGAGACCCGGGCCAGCGGCGGTGAACTCGGGGGGGGGGGGGTAGCGAGGGGTAGGCTCCCTCGTGGATAGGGCGAACAAGGGGATAAGCGAGGTAGGCACTCGCAGGGGGCTCGGGGCCCTTCACACGAACGGGGCAAATGCCGGGTGGCACCGGCTTGGTAACCACAGCGCTCCCAAGCGCTAGGGACAGAATTTCAGCGCTCCCAAGCGCTAGGGACCAGAATGAAGCGCTCCAAAGCGCTAGGGGGCAGGAATCAGCGCTCCCAGGCGCTAGGAAGGAGGAACAGTGCTCCCAAGCGCTGGGGGTAAAGGGAAAGCGCTCCCAAGCGCTTAGATGAAAAACAGCAAAGTCCATAGGAAGTCCCGGACCTCAGGTGGAGCACAGCAGCTCCTAGCAGGGAAAGGCCATCAGATGTCCAGGAGCAGGGCAGGGCCCAGGGAGGCAAGCCAACCCTGAGCCCAAGCAGCCGCACGCCCCTGGTAGATTCAAGTTGGGAACAAGAACATTTAAGAAGAGGTCACAGCCTCTTTTTATACATGAAATTCCTTTGTCTCAAGGTGCTGGGTGGGGGAGAAACCAGTCGCAGCTGGTTCCGGGAGTATCTTGTTTTCCCCAGCCACCCTTTCCATTCATCAGGCAGTCCCGGTCATCAGACGCACCCCAGGGGGGTGGAGCCAGCATTGTGGGGGAAAGCCCAGCCCCATACAGGATACAGGCACAGCCCCTGCCTCACATCAGCATGTTAATCTCTCTATTCACCACCGGGGCAGACCCACACAGACTCCTGGAGCCAGGCTCCCCAGCCGGCTTCAGCCATCACGCGCCAGCACACCTACTGCACACACACACCCATGTCTAGAACTGGCACTTCCCTTCTAGACACACACATGCCACATACATCATCTTGCAGCATTCAATCACACGAGTCCACACATACCAGACTCGAGCCTGTACCCCCCACGCACCAGGAACTATCAGGGACACACACATTCCCCATGCATTCCTATGGGAGGGCAGGCCTCCCTCATCTACACGCACTCAGAGTGGGAATCACCATCCCCGGGTCACATATAACAAGCAAAACTTCAGGGGTGGACCTGCCAGAAGGGCCCAGTCCAACACAGCCCCCTTCCAGCCAAAACGCAGGGTAGGCCAATCACCACTGGGATGGACTTCCCTGCGTTGGGCGAAAAAACATGGTTGCGGGCCCGCACTGCAGGGACACCCTCCAGTTCTACGCCACGTTGATCTTATCGACACACACAGATTAAAAATATTTTTTTTTTACAAAAAATAAAAAACATAGGCCCAACCAGGCTACCCCACTGGTACTCCTAAGTTGACCACGGCTAGGACCAGGCCCTAGGCCACCCAGATACCACTGGTCCATGCCAACCCGGAGTGGGGGTGGTAACCCCTGGCCCACGACAGCCATTCTCCACTCCCTTTCTTCGTGTAGTTCCACATTACCACTTTCTCTTCCACCTAGGGTCCGCACCCTCAGGCTGGACAGAGGTCACGGGCAAGAATGCCCCACCCTACCTCTACTTCTGAGGTTCCGTGCTCTCCCAGGAGAAGTACCCTCAGAACACGCTCTCCTACCAGTTTCGGAACTTCCTCCCTCCACTGGTCTACCACCTGGGATCTAAGTTCACCGGATGCCCCGGGGTCAGACTCCCTCTGACCCCCGTCCAGTTCCGCACCTATCATTCTTTCAGCAAGATGAGCCGCGGCATCGCCAGCAGGCCCAGTGTTCAGCTCTCCCCAAGGCAAGCCGCGGCCGAGCCAGCAGGTCTTCCTTGTCCGGGATACAACTTAACATACATTCAACAAAATGAGCCGCGGCAGCGCCAGCAGGTCTCAGTGTTCAGCTCTCCCCAAGGCAAGCCGCGGCCGAGCCAGCAGGTCTTCCTTGTCCGGGATACAACTTAACACACATTCAACAAGATGAGCCGCGGCAGCGCCAGCAGGTCTCAGTGTTCAGCTCTCCCCAAGGCAAGCCGCGGCCGAGCCAGCAGGTCTTCCTTGTCCGGGATACAACTTAACATACATTCAACAAGATGAGCCGCGGCAGCGCCAGCAGGTCTCAGTGTTCAGCTCTCCCCAAGGCAAGCCGCGGCCGAGCCAGCAGGTCTTCCTTGTCCGGGATACAACTTAACATACATTCAACAAGATGAGCCGCGGCAGCGCCAGCAGGTCTCAGTGTTCCGCTCTCCCCAAGGCAAGCCGCGGCCGAGCCAGCAGGTCTTCCTTGTCCGGGATACAACTTAACACACATTCAACAAGATGAGCCGCGGCAGTGCCAGCAGGTCTCAGTGTTCAGCTCTCCCCAAGGCAAGCCGCGGCCGAGCCAGCAGGTCTTCCTTGTCCGGGATACAACTTAATATATATTCAACAAGGGGGACACCTGACGCATAAAACACATTCTGCGGTGTACGGAACACATGATGCATCAAACGCATTCAGCGGGGTAGGTAGGACACAATTATCATTGATTCAGCAAGCTCCCCATCCCAGAGAACTTACACTCCATAAATCAGCACACCTCAACATTCATCCACACACCCTCCCCCGGACTGGTAAGACAGTTTCCCCCGCCCCTGATTCCTCAACCTGACCCATGTGGCACAGGTACCATTACTCTAGGGAAGGGACAAGGACCACACACATTGGACACAATTTCGCTGCCACCACTGGATCCCACCCTTCTGGTGAATCCAGAAAACACATTGCACTTAGGGGGATGATCTACCCCCCTGAGCTAGGGACACCTAACTCACAGTGCACTAGAACCACATTTTCCACAAAAACAGATATTTTTAGCAACTCAATAATAGTTTCTTTTCTTTGCGACCATGTAAACTGCAGAGTTTTGTAGTGGGGCCGGCTATCGATGTGGTACTGCGCAAACACAAGTCCAAATCCCACCGCTAGCCAACAATGTTAGAAATGGGATCCCTGGCTGGCCGAGGCTTGCGCCAAGGCCAGGCAGAAATCACCACTTCCAGTTAGGGTAGGGAAGTCACCCGCCAAGACAACCCCTGCTCACCCCCTTGGTAGCTTGGCACGAGCAGTCAGGCCTATCTCGGAGGTAGTGTGTAAAGCATTTGCGCACGCACCCCCAGCAACAACCTCCCGGGCCCCCCACAAAAGGAACTCCACACAAGATATATATGAAAAATAGACTTTGTATTGAAAGACATACTTAGGGATAAATACACAATTTACAAGATGCCAGGGGCACGGGCAGGGTTTACAAGGGAGTATATACAGGACAGGGTCTGGGGACCACTGCCAGGACTATGCACATGATGGAACTGGCATTTAGGACACATAACATCTGGGAGCTTCCTAGAACTAGTACTAGAACACATAACAACCAGGAGCTAGCATTAGAACACATGACAACCTGGAGCTTAATAGAACTAGCAGTAGAACTCACTCTAACCAGAAGCCACATACATGAGACCTAGGATATTTAGGAGGGAAAGAATGACAAGGCACATAACACATCAGGATCACTTTTAGAGGTGCAACACAGAATACTCTCAGGGATCACATAAACATTCACCAATAATTTCCAACAGGCCAGCTGGCCGTTCTGGGGCTAGGACCCCCCAATGTCTCAATGTCAGGACAGGCTGCAGGTAGCCAGAATAAACCTACACGTGGCAGCTGCCCACGAAGTGCTGGGCAGCTGTAGATGATGAGGGCAACACGTTGGAGCCTCGCAGGCTTGGAGGAATAAATATGCGCAGGGAGAGCCTCTCCGGACTCTTAAAACAAAGAACTGGCCCTCGAGCCCCTCTGGGCTCGTAAAACTACTGTGGGTGGGGAGCCATGTGGGCTCGGGACAAATGGGCCAAAGGTGGAGCCTCTCTGGCCTCAAGAACACAGGGACAATGGTGGAGCCTCTCTGGGCTCGTAAATAACTGGGGGGGGGGGTGGTGGAGTCCCTCTCGGAGGACTCGCGACTCGAGACTGTCCCCCCTGAGCCCCTCGGGCTCTGCTATGCATCGGTGGAGCCCCTCTCGGGGGGCTCGTCATCGGGCCTCTGGACACCCGGGCGCTCACGCTGGAGGGGAGGGGCGGGCACCGGCAATGTGCTCCGACGCTCCGCCTCTCGGGGCCCTTCACACGAACGGGGCAAATGCCGGGTGGCACCGGCTTGGTAACCACAGCGCTCCCAAGCGCTAGGGACAGAATTTCAGCGCTCCCAAGTGCTAGGGACCGGAATGAAGCGCTCCAAAGCGCTAGGGGGCAGGAATCAGCGCTCCCAGGCGCTAGGAAGGAGGAACAGCGCTCCCAAGCGCTGGGGGTCAAGGGAAAGCGCTCCCAAGCGCTTAGATGAAAAACAGCAAAGTCCATAGGAAGTCCCGGACCTCAGGTGGAGCACAGCAGCTCCTAGCAGGGAAAGGCCATCAGATGTCCAGGAGCAGGGCAGGGCCCAGGGAGGCAAGCCAACCCTGAGCCAAAGCAGCCGCACGCCCCTGGTAGATTCAAGTTGGGAACAAGAACATTTTAGAAGAGGTCATAGCCTCTTTTTATACATGAAATTCCTTTGTCTAAAGGTGCTGGGTGGGGGAGAAACCAGTCGCAGCTGGTTCTGGGAGTATCTTGTTTTCCCCAGCCACCCTTTCCATTCATCAGGCAGGCCCGGTCATCAAACGCACCCCAGGGGGGTGGAGCCAGCATTGTGGGGGAAAGCCCAGCCCCATACAGGATACAGGCACAGCCCCTCCCTCACATCAGCATGTTAATCTCTCCATTCATCACCGGGGCAGACCCACACAGACTCCTAGAGCCAGGCTCCCCAGCCGGCTTCAGCCAATCACGCGCCAGCATACCTACTGCACACACACACCCATGTCTAGAAGTGGTACTTCCCTTCTAGACACACACATGCCGCATACATCATCTTGCAGCATTCAATCACAGGAGTCCACACATACCAGACTCAAGCCTGTACCCCCCACACACCAGGAACTATCAGGGACACACACATTCCCCATGTATTCCTATGGGAGGGCAGGCCTCTCTCATCTACACGCTCTCAGAGTGGGAAACACCATCCCCGGGTCACATATAACAAGCAAAACTTCAGGGGTGGACCTGCCAGAAGGGCCCAGTCCAACAGTGGCAGGGTATGCTCAGACGTGAGTCCCTTGCTCACTTGGCCACTGGATTTAAGATAGCCTGGCTGATGAGGATTATGAATCCGAAACCAGTCCCAGGAGGCTTGTTTCCGGTCCATGGAAGACATGGCTTGGCAGTTCGGGCTGGACTGTTCCCATGAGGCACAGGGACAGACTGATTTGAATATAGCCATGTCTGAAATGGGGTGGCTGAGTGGGCTAAAGAATGGTGATGGATTAAACCCAGATCAGTTGACTGGGGGTGAGTGTTTGATTTGCTCAAACGCTCCGTCCATCATCCCCTTTTGTGTCGCTTTGTTCGCCCTAAGTGTGGCAGGGTATGCTCAGACGTGAGTCCCTTTCTCACTTGGCCACTTGCTTCAAGATAGCCTGGCTGATGAGGATTATGAATCCGAAACCGGTCCCAGGAGGCTTGTTTCCGGTCCATGGAAGACATGGCTTGGCAGTTCGGGCTGGACTGTTCCCATGAGGCACAGGGTCAGACTGATTTGCATATAGCCATGTCTGAAATGGGGTGGCTGAGTGGGCTAAAGAATGGTGATGGATTAAACCCAGATCAGTTGACTGGGGGTGAGTGTTTGATTTGCTCAAACGCTCCGTCCATCATCCCCTTTTGTATCGCTTTGTTCGCCCTAAGTGTGGCAGGGTATGCTCAGACGTGAGTCCCTTGCTCACTTGGCCACTGGATTCAAGATAGCCTGGCTGATGAGGATTATGAATCCGAAACCGGTCCCAGGAGGCTTGTTTCCGGTCCATGGAAGACATGGCTTGGCAGTTCGGGCTGGACTGTTCCCATGAGGCCAAGGGTCAGACTGATTTGCATATAGCCATGTCTGAAATGGGGTGGCTGAGTGGGCTAAAAAATGGTGATTGATTAAACCCAATTCAGTTGACTGGGGGTGAGTGTTTGATTTGCTCAAACGCTCCGTCCATCATCCCCTTTTGTATCGCTTTGTTCGCCCTAAGTGTGGCAGGGTATGCTCAGACGTGAGTCCCTTGCTCACTTGGCCACTGGATTCAAGATAGCCTGGCTGATGAGGATTATGAATCCGAATCCGGTCCCAGGAGGCTTGTTTCCGGTCCATGGAAGACATGGCTTGGCAGTTCGGGCTGGACTGTTCCCATGAGGCACAGGGTCAGACTGATTTGCATATAGCCATGTCTGAAATGGGGTGGCTGAGTGGGCTAAAGAATGGTGATGGATTAAACCCAGATCAGTTGACTGGGGGTGAGTGTTTGATTTGATCAAACGCTCCGTCCATCATCCCTTTTGTATCGCTTTGTTCGCCCTAAGTGTGGCAGGGTATGCTCAGACGTGAGTCCCTTGCTCACTTGGCCACTGGATTCAAGATAGCCTGGCTGATGAGGATTATGAATCCGAAACCGGTCCCAGGAGGCTTGTTTCCGGTCCATGGAAGACATGGCTTGGCAGTTCAGGCTGGACTGTTCCCATGAGGCACAGGGTCAGACTGATTTGCATATAGCCATGTCTGAACTGGGGTGGCTGAGTGGGCTAAAGAATGGTGATGGATTAAACCCAGATCAGTTGACTGGGGGTGAGTGTTTGATTTGCTCAAACGCTCCGTCCATCATCCCCTTTTGTATCGCTGTGTTTGTAGAATAGACTGAATAATCCTGGAGGGAATCTCTGCAGGAGCTGGGCTGAGCTGGGCTCTTCTATCCGGGGCCCTGGGGCTGAGCTGGGCTCTTCTATCCAGGGGCCCCTGGGGCTAAGCTGGGCTCTTCTATCCGAGGGCCCCTGGGGCTGAGCTGGGCTCTTTTATCCAGGGGCCCCTGGGGGCTGAGCTGGGCTCTTCTATCCGGGATCTGTGCGCTGCATCTTAGTTCACTATGAGGAATCTATGCACTGGAGCTGCCCGTGCTTGTAAGGGTGGTGGGGCGGGGCGGGGTGAGGAGGTAGTCAACAGCCGACGATGAAGGAAAATTAAAATAAAAAAAAAGAAAACAGCTTACCTTGCGCTTGCTTATTTTTAATGTAAATGTATTGCGACTTATATAGCGCACGTATCACCCGAAGGTATCAAGGCGCTTGCTTAGGGAACCCGTCCTGGTATTCCCCTGTGAGATACCCCGGCAGGGTATCCACAAGGTGAAAGCCAGGCATCCCGCCGCGAGGGGCCTTAGTGGAGATTAAGCAAGCTATTGCCCAGAGTCGCAGAGTGTGACCCCGTGAGTCGAGTAGGCACCGGAGCGAGAATTGTTGAGTCCGTGGAATTTTTGAGCCCGAGACCCGCCGAGGCGGGGAATCGAACCCTGGTCCACGGCCGATCTCAGCTTCCGGTTCTGCCGCCTCTAACCACTGAGCCACGCTTCTCCTGGGTTTCCTTTTTGAACCTCTGGTACCTTTCAAATGCCATTGTGCTAAATCGACATTGTACCCTTGCACGGAAGGAGGTATCTGACACTATCAGTGTGAGAATGGATGGCTCAGCCTTCTGTCATGTGATCAGCAAGGCGTGAATATCTGCGAGCTGTGCAGTGCGGTCACCAAAGTTTTTAATGTGAGTCTATAGTGGTTTGAATTTGGCATTTTAACAATTTCCCTGCAAGCAGCACATGTCACGGAGTATTTCTGTGTCATAACAACCACAGGACATGCAGAGCCATCTGTATAGAAGACTCTCTTATAGTCCTCCGTGGGTAGGATATTAGGACTTTGTGGTATATTTTGTGTATAGTGCATACATTCTTGAATGCCGAGAGTCAGATCATACTCAAATGTTACATCAACTCCACTTAAAGATGCAGGCCATTGCGTCATCTGTTGTGGCCAGTAATGTCACTATACACTCCCCCCTGGTCAGGTGTTGTTCCGCGCCATCATCTGTTGTGGCCAGTATTATTACTATACACTCCGCCCTGGTCAGGTGTTGTTCAGCGTCATCATCTGTTGTGTAAATGTTGTCATTGCCTCTAACATTACAGGATATTATGTTCGCTAGACTTCTATTCACCTTGTCCACCATGTCCCTGTGTGATGTAATAACTATGCGAGCACCATGTTACACAGTGCCACAACCTGGTACCACGAGAAGCACAGCACAAGAAAAAAAACATGAATTTTGTCTGTCATCATATACATTAGCCCAAATCCTTACCACCCCCACCCACTGAGCATCCCAATCATGCCAGCACTATATAGCCCACCCCCTCACTGACACCCAATAAACAAACTAGTACTTCGAACTTTAACGGTCAGAGACCAGGTCTCGTGCAAGACAAAAGGGGGGGATTACCCGTAGGGGGTAAAGATACAACTAGGTGGTCTACGGGTAACCCTGCGCCAGTCAGGGAATGCCTAAGAATTCAAGCACGTCCCCTAGTAGGCCTCAAGGGTGCCTGGTTGCTGTTGATCGTCGTGCCCCTTCGGGGAGAATCTCATGACCAGTCCATCATATGCCACAACGTGTTATGGAATAGATGTTGGAGATACAGTCAGTTCTGGCGCAGGGCCACGCCCGCCCCCACAGGCAAACCATCCGCCGAATACCCAGCTGTTGATTTAGCTATCAGTCCGAAGATGGTGACTGCGATCGCGGCGAGCCCACCTGCGTGGAGGATGTGGCTTTCTGCTTCTTAATTTGTTTTAGAAAGTCTTTGACTTGCTGAGGCTTAACATAGAACATTTGTTTGCCCTGATATGTGACCCGAAGGCGTGCGGGATAAAAAAGAGCATAATCGATTTGGGCCTGCCGTAGTTTTTGTTTCACTGAAAGGAATTTCCGCCGCTCCTCTTGTACATGTGTGGTAAAATCCGGGTACATAGTGAAGGGTACTCCATCGAAATGCAGCTGTTTCTTTTCTCTTGCCACCCTGAGGGCCACATCACGATCCCTGTAGTTCAACAATCGCGCAATTATAGTTCGGGGGGACCACCCGGAGGCGGTCGTTGTCCAAGAGAGCGATGGGCCCTTTCGACAATCAATTGAGGGGGTAACAGTTCAGCACCCACCACCTCCAGCAACAATTTCTCAATATACTGTTCCATCTTACCCGTGTTGATACTTTCCGGAATGCCTAGCACGCGTATATTATTCCTTCGGCTGCGCGCTTCAATGTCCTCATTTTTTGCGGCTATTATTTTAAGAAATTTGTCCATCTGCGTGACCGTGTTGTGGAGGCGGTTTGTGTTATCTTCAGTCTCCGATATGCGGTGTTCGGCTTCCTTAATTTGCGTCTCGTGGCCATCAAGCTTGTCAACAATGGCATCCATGCGCGTAGATAGGGAATCCATTTTATCCGCCACATTCGCAAATCCCTGTCTTTCTTCCTGTAGAATTGCCTGCATGCCATCTCCTGGTGCAGGCTGCGACTCCTGCGATACGCACTCTGGGCCATTATCTACGTCCATGGTCTGATGTCGGGGGCCCTTCTTCGCATTGAAAGTGAGGCGCGGCTGGTGCGTATCTGGCTTGCCCATTGTGGATTTGTCAACAGTTCACATTCAATGTGTATTTCAAGAGAGCCAATGGCGTCGGTCACAGGGGTGGATGGGGGGGGGGGGCAATACGTAGCGTGCGCCTAGTGTATTGTGCATTATGCAGGCAAAAGGTTAATGTTTGGCATTTAACACCCCTTCCTGTTCGTCTATTCTTCAGACAAACGGTAGAGTGGCTGAAATGGGTTGCTCAGTACTGTGCTTTTGTAAGTCATCTTCATTGTACATGGTTCTTTATCTTAAAATGGTACTAGGCTATACATGTATTATCTTTGCTTTACCTGATAGCAGAGGAAAAAAGTGCAAAGGAATTAGCGCACATGCTGTTAGTTACAGGCTCTTCGGTCACAATGCAGCTATTAACCCATCATCCTGCTAACCTCAACTATCACTCGTAGACTCTGTGCCTGCCTTGGACCCGATAGAAAGCAGCACTGCTTTTTGGCTAGGTGTGTGCTCTACAAATACCACATGCAGAACACATTTTTAAAGGAAGAACACTTTGGTGCCAGCAAGCTGTGCTGCTTTAGGAAGGACCAGCTTAAATAGTAAAGAAATGTGATAGCCGCTCCACACATTGGATCATTTGTCAGTGCGTTTCGCTCCATTAATTTATTTTATTTTACATTGTTGAGCTGTACCTATGGGATTTTGTGTGTATTGGAAAAGCAGTGCTAAGCATGTGGGCCTTAGCAAAAGCTGTGTAGGGACTGTGCACTTGCTGGGCATGTGCGAGAGTCGCAGAAGGCACGTTATCTTTCTGTGATGTGGAGCGTGCGTTGTTCTGGTGCATTCTTCGTCCTGTGTAAAGAATGAGCGCACCTCAGGATTCCATTAAATGTGGCCATGGTGGTTTGTACAGGTAATGTTGAAAAGCATGAGTGGGAGGAAAGACCCATGAAAAGTAATGGGAATTACGTGGTTCGAAAATCTTGTTCAAAGGCTTTTGGGGTAGAAAGGGAATGTTGACAGCAGGGATATGCTAGCGAGGTGCAGGTAAATAAGGGCAAGCACAGGTCCTACTTTATGGCTGAAAGCGTGGAGGGCAGCCGAGGTATATGAGGTATGGACTGAGCCATTTGACTTGAGTGCTTCGGGTGCTGGTCCGGGAGTGAAAGGATGCTAACAGGCTTTGGTTTTGACTCACCATTCATGCCCTCGCTACACAGATGCACCACAGCTGTCAACTAGTAGGCCGCCAGGCTAGTGTGCTATCTCAAGCTCTAACGTTCAAGGTGGGACAACTAAACAACAGACCAGATCATCCTCAAAGCTGGCAAACTAAAAATGGCTAAAAAATATTTGAGAAAAGTAAAACCACAGAGTAAATAAAATCAATAAACTGCTGCTCTACAACACAATGTGGGAGTAGTGAATGAAATCCAGGCCCCTCTGCAAACAGTCAGATTTGATGTATGGTGCAGCATTCCAAATAATGTTCACACTGCTGTCTTGGGTCTTCAATGTATATCTATTGCTCCAAGAGCTGTTCTTGTTTTAACAAAATCTTGACCATATGCCTCTGCATAAAGCTGTAACTAGTGTATGAGTGCTATGCGACTGCGCCCTTTTTTAAAACAATTTTTTACTAAGTTGCTCCATGAACACTGGTAAATAACCACCTTTGCTGAAATAAATATGATGTGGCATGTTCATCAGAATTTTTATTTAAATATCTGTGTACGGTATACGTATGAAGGTACTTTGTGCCTTCATATGTTTCAGAGATGGAAATGAAGAGATGTTTTTACAACTAAAATGTCTATGCACATTCCAATATGTTTCCATTTAAGTAATGTTAACTCTCTTTACATCCAACAGAAAACAATCCTTGAATTTACAAAATGTTTAAGACCAATGAAGATAATACTGTAAAGCTGCAAAAGCGCAGTCCAAAATATTGAGTTCCATTGTTCAGGAAAACATAAGTGCCGTCAGAGACAGATGAACCAAAACATAAACTGACAGACCCTGGATGAAGCAGACAAGGGCAATTCCGTGATTCTACGAGTCTCAGCTGTGCACCTCTATGCCTCAAGATGGAGAAATGACCTCTAGAAAATTAAGCCAACCCTGATAAACCACCTCCTTTGGAAACATGTCCAATGCCAGCTCTGATTGTGCGAATGTAGGATGTGATTACAGCACTGCTTTCATTTCTAAAGTGATATCAAACCACTATTCAGTGCTAGAGGTGTATTATAAACTATTTCAGGCCGTTCCACAGCAACCAGAGAAAAGCACAATGGAGTGGAGCCAAACAACTGAAAGTTAAAGTAAAGATGAGTTATGCTGTCTAAAATACAGAGTACTGTCCCAATTTTCACCGACCAGAAGGAGAACAGGCCTAAAGACACAATTGCCCACAAAGAAGCCTTACACACATTATAAGTGTGGCAAGTAGTTGGTGACCATTAAACTTTGTTGTTAAATCGAAATGCAAATGTGCAAAATATCACACACATACAGGGAATGCGTGAATAATACACATGCTTTATCAGCCATGTTGGCCCATCAGGAAGTACAGTCATGGTATGTAAACAAATATATACCCAACTCAGAGACACTAACCGAGAGAGAAGTATCAGACACATGATGTGCGTGCTTTAGTTCGTCATCAGAACTAATGCACCCTCAGCAAATGCACACAGGAGAAAAACAATTCAAATGCACTGAATGTGTAAAGAGCTTTAAGAAATTATCAGTCCTACAAAGACATCAGCGCACACACACAGGGGAAAAACCATACCATTGCACTGAATGTGTAAAGAGTTTTAGTCAGTTATCATCTTGCCAAAAACATCAGCAAACACACACAGGGGAAAAACCATATGATTGCAGTGAATGTGAAAGTAGTTTTATGTATTCGTCAACATTAAGGAAGCATCAACAAACACACACAGGGGAAAAGCCATACAAATGCAGTGAATGTTTGAAGAGCTTTAGTCAATCGGCACACCTAAAACGGCATCAGGCAACACACACTGGGGAAAAACCCTTTCATTGCAGTGAATGTGGAAATAGTTTTAGGGATTCTTCAACATTAAGGAAGCATCAGCGAACACACACAGGGGAAAAACCATTCAAGTGCAGTGAATGTCTGAAGAGCTTTAGTCAATCATCAGACCTAAAACACCATCAGAGAACACACACAGGGGAAAAACCATATCATTGCAGTGAATGTGTGAAGAGGTTTAGTCGATTATCACACCTAAAAGAGCATCAGAGAACACACACTGGAGAAAAACCATATAATTGCAGTGAATGTGAGAAGAGATTTATGTACTTATCAAGACTAAAACAGCATCAGAGAACACACAAAGGGGAAAAATCATTCAAGTGCAGCGAATGTGGAAGTAGTTTTAGTGAATCTTCAACATTAAGGATTCATCATCGAACACACACAGGGGAAAAACCATTCAAGTGCACTGAATGTGAAAGTAGTTTTAGTCGATCTTCAACATTAAGGATTCATCAGCGAACACACACCGGGGAAAAACCATACCAGTGCAGTGAATGTAAGAAGAGGTTTGTTCGATTATCAGACATAAAACGGCATCAGAGAACGCACACAGGGGAAAATCATTCAAGTTCAGTGAATCTGGAAGTCGTTTTAGTGAATCTTCAACATTAAGGATTCATCAGCAAACGCACACCGGGGAAAAAACATTCAAGTGCAATGAATGTCTGAAGAGCTTTAGTCGATTTTCACACCTAAAACAGCATCAGAGAACACACACTGGAGACAAGCATTTGCAATGCAATAGGTCCCGCATTAGGAAAGTTTGAGCTATTGGTCTTGTAAATGACTATTTTTTTTATTTATGTGTTGTTTTTGAAAATAGCTAAATTAATAGCTTTGTCATTTACAATGCCAATAGTTATAACTTTCGCAAATGTGACACCTATAGCATTTGTAATGCAACATGTTTTGTATTTACGTGACTTAGATGTATTGATATTACAAATAACAATTGCTTTTAATTTTTTTGAATAATTATTACTTAAATAAAAGTGATTGTAATTTATAATGGCAATAGCGTAAACGTTTGTAAATAACTTTTGTGAAGATTATGTTCAGCGTATTTTATTGTGACGAAAATCCAAGAACAGAAGTGAAATATTAACATGTTTTTGTGACATTTGTAATAAAGCTTAAAACATTGAGAGAAAATATTTGAACCAGTGATGCTGTGGTTGCACTGAGTGGTGCTGTGGTTGCGCTGAGTGGTGCTGTGGTTGCGCTGAGTGGTGCTGTGGTTGCGCTGAGTTGTGCTGTTGTGGTGCTGAGTGGTGCTGTGGTGGTGCTGAGGTGGTGCTGAGGTAGTGCTGTTGTGGTGCTGAGTGATGCTGTGGTGGTGCTGAGTGATGCTGTGGTGGTGCTGAGTGATGCTGTGGTGGTGCTGAGTGGTGCTGTGGTGGCGCTGAGTGATGTTGTGGTTGCGCCGAGTGATGCTGTGGTTGCGCCGAGTGATGCTGTGGTGGTGCTGAGTGATGCTGTGGTATTGTGTTGAGTGTGTGTTGCATTCAGTAGAGTGTAATTATGTGGCACTGAGTGGTATTCGGAGTGTATGTTGCGTTGAGTGCAGTGTAATTATGTAGCATATAATTATGTGGCACTGAGTGGTATTGTGTGGAGTGTATGTTGTATTCAGTAGAGTGTAATTTTGTGGCATGTATTTATGTGGCACTGAGTGGTATTGTTTGGAGTGTATGTTGCATTAAGTGCAGTGTAATTATGTAGCATATAATTATGTGGCACTGAGTGTGTGAGGGCGCAGTGTGTGTGAGGGTGTAGTATGTGTGAGGGTGCAGGGTGTGTGAGGGTGCAGAGTGTGTGTGCGCAGTGTGTGAGAGCGCAGTCTGTGTGGCCTAAAGTAGTGTGAGGGTGCAGTGTGTGTGGGCTAAAGTAGTGAGAGGGCGCAGTGTGTTAAGTTGTGTCTCTGTAGTGGTACGAGGGCCGGGTGAAACGTGAGCCTGTTATTGCAACAGCATGGGGCATTGGCCTGCTCGCGGACATGAAAGGGTGCCTGGAGAGAGGCGCTTAATTACCCATGACAAAGGAAAGGCAGATGGCCACGCTGGGTTGCACTTTTAAGATCCCCTTTTACCTAACAAGCATTTCAAAGCATTTCAAATTCCTTTCCGGAGTCCTGATAAATATGACCAGATAATAATACACGTCCCTATCATGGGGAAATGTAAAAAAAAGCGCAAGCTAAAAGTAAAAATGCACTCTCTCGTTTGCTATGGTGGCATTTACTGGGGATTCAACAAGTTAGATAGCACACAGCTAGCTGTCCATCCAGGAAGTGTGTGCTCGTGTTACAGGAACAATGTTAATGGATGTAAGGGGAGATGGCCATGCCTGGGTTAAAGCCTCTGTCCTGCCAGTTAGGCACACATCTGCCACATGCACAGGAACCCACTTAGCTTTCTTGCCCTCATTGTGTCGGCAACAAGTCCTGTCTATTAAGGAACCGCGGGCAAACACAGAAGGCAGAGCCCTTGTTTCCAGTGGCTTTGGTTAGCTGAGTGTACATTATTTTGCGGATCTTCGTTGTGTCAAAATGAGCGGGACTGTGTTTCTTCTGTTTGCCGGCCTTGGTGCACTGCATTATCTCATGAAGCTCTGATAGGCCAGGAATATTGGTTTGCTGAATGGCTTTGGATGCAAGGCACGTACTCTGAAAGTGATCTTTGCATTCATAAGTAGTCAATGGTGATTCTGAAATATAGAAGTAATTGCATACCCTCGAGATAGTGACCAGTATGGCCCCTGGGTGAAGAATTCTTGTGACCGTGCAAGAGCATTAAAAAAAAAAAAGCATTTGGTGCGATGGGGGCAGGGATTTCAGTGGGAAGTAGCAGCAGAGGGACAGAGGTGCAAAATGCACGCACTCTCACGGAGTGCTTAACGTAAATGAAACAAGATGGCAGGCACAATTTGGAGCGAAAGCATGTTTTTAAAAAGTGCGCAACCTAGTTGCAAGTGGCAGCTGCTGGGTTTTGAGGACCATGATGGTAGTGGAAGAGCTGATAGGGGGAGCGGGTTGAAGACAACACAGGGAACCAGTTGGGATCTGAGGTTGGGCAAGTTAATACTAAGTAAAAAAAACAAATAAAAAAAAGGATTACGTGGGGTGGGCTGCGGCAGCAGCATGGACCTTGCAGAGGGGGGGGCAAGGCGTTTGGTTACTTATTGGAGCATGTTGGCGCTATATCAAGTATCCGAAGTAAATGAATGAATTCATAGTGCATGTCAGATTCGTATATGCGTACAAGGGGTGTATTCCATAACATACATTACCCATTTGCAAGTTCTTCGTATTATTACCTTGTGGGATTGTCATTATTAGATATTAACACACGGTGAACTGGAAAACATTTGTGTTTATAGCACTAAGCCATGCCATGCCAATATCTTTTAGCATGAGCGTGTGTGAGACCGCAGCTTTGCGCGTAAGACCCCGAAGTGGATGTACACCAGTGGAACACTAAATTGATGCGTGTGAAACACTGAAACAATGTCTCTGTGAACTGATGTGAGATGTATGAGGCGCTATTGGTGTTTGTGTGTTACTCAAGTGGTATGTGCACGCGACTGAAGTAAAGTGTTTGACTGAAGAGATGTTTGCGCTGAATTGGTGCGTGTGAAACACTGAAATGATGTCTCTGTAAACTTATGTGAGATGTTTGAGGCGCTATTGGTGTTTGCGGATCATTGGATTGGTGTTTGTGATACTGAAGTGATGTGTGGATATTACTAAAGTGACTTGCATGAAACACTGATGCCGTCTTTGTGAGACCCTGTGGCGTGTGAGACAATCGAGTCATATGGGTGGTTAATACAACATGAGAAGCAGATGCAACGCGGAAGTCGGGAAATGACAATAGCAGGTTGTGCCTACATAAGTGCAGCACCAGTGGGGTGGCAATATTGGTAGAGCCAGGAAGGGGGATGAAAGTAAGAAGCCCAGGGGAGCTTTGAAGCTCTCGGAGAATGCGAGTCACGGCCTGGCGGCCGTGAAGTGTGAAGGAAGAAGCCCAGGGAGCTTTGAAGCTCTCGGAGTGGGCGGAGAGGAGCCGAAGCAAAACAAGCGGCCGGGGGGCGGGGAGCGGATCACCGTGAAAGAAATGTAATTAGGGGGAGGAGAAGTGAGGCCGGGTGTGCTGGGGGGAGTAGAGATGCGAGTCACGGCCCGTGGCCGTGAAAAGTGAAGTGAATAATTAGGGGAGGAGAACTGGCAGAGGCCGGCCAAGCGCACGCTGGGGAAGCCTGTGTGAGGGAGGCTGATGCTTTTCATGTGGGGAAATGCGCGTGCTTGTGGCCACGTGATTCTCGTGAACTGTTGGAAATCCGCTTTTTGAGAGCCTTTTGAGAGCCTTGGGTTTAAGTCTTGGTTTAGCGGTGGTTTAGCGGCATTAGACTCACATATTCATTCCTGCGGAACGGAATAGGTGAGACCTAAAAAACCATATAATTGCAGTGAAGGCGAGAAGAGATTTATGTACTTCTCAAGACTAAAACAGCATCAGAGAACACACAAAGGGGAAACATTATTCAAGTGCAGCAAATGTGGAAGTAGTTTTAGTGAATCTTCAACATTAAGGATTCATCAGTGAACACACACAGGGGAAAAACCATACCATTGCAGTGAATGTGGGAAGATCTTTATATATTTATCTGGATTAGCACAGCATCAGAAAATACACACAGGGGAAAAATTATTCAAGTGCAGTGAATGTGGTAGTAGTTTTAGTGAATCGTCCACGTTAAGGATTCATCAGCGAACACACACTGGGGAAAAACCATATCAGTGCAGTGAATGTGTGAAGAGTTTTCGCCGATTATCACATCTAAAACAGCATCAGAGACCACACAGAGGAAAAACCATTCAAGTGCAGTGAATGTGGAAGTAGTTTTAGTGAGTCTTCAACATTAAGGATTAATCAGCGAACACACACAGGGGAAGAAACATACAATTGCAGTGAATGTGAAAATTGTTTTAGTTACTCTTCAGCATTAAGTTATCAGTGAACACACACTGGGGAAAACTATTCAAGTGCAGTGAATGTGGGAAGCGCTTTAGTCAATTATCACACCTAAAACCGCTTCAGAGAACACACACTGGAGGAAAAATCATTCTAATGCACTGAAAGTCAAAGTAGTTTTAGTTACTATTCAGCATTGAGGTATCCTCAGTGAACACACCCAGAAGAAAATCTTTTCAAGTGCTGTGAATTTGTGAAGAGCTTTTATTTCTTATCAAACCTACATAGACATCAGTGAACAGCCACAGAGGAAAAGCCATAGCAGTGAACGTGTTAAGAGCTTTTGCCAATTTTGAACCCTACCAAGGCATCAGCAAATACTCACCATCACTCAACACGCATGGAAAAAACATAGAGATGCAGTGAATTTGCTAAGGAATTTAAGTACTTCAACAATAATACTAACCCTTCTGTGGACGTACACTGAAGCAAATAAAGTGCAGTTATTGTGGTATGAAGGCTGTAGGACTTGGCCTTTTTGATTCCCAAAACTTTTTGCTTTCCCCCTAGACTATTTTCCTGACATAGAGTTGCCAATTTAGATGCTTTGGGTACTTTGCCACTGCTGATCAGTTTCAAAGTACAAGCGTTCTCTATGTAAACTGTAATGGTGATTGGTTGGCCATGATTGGTATGTTGCCTTACTAGTAAAAGTCCCTAGTGATGTGCACTGTGTGTGAGAGGGCTAGTAATGCAAGAGTTAGCAGAGAAGGGAACTCAGGCCTTTAGTGCAGGGCCTGCGCAGAATGCTAAGTTAGCATTTAGTCCTGATAAATGTAACCACTTGTCAGGCCTGCCTTTCCCTTTTACATACACATGGGGCACCCCTGTGGTAGGTACCCGGTAACCCCTGGGCAGGGTGCAGTGTAGGTAAAAGGAAGAACATAAACTGTGTGTGTGTTATGTTCTGACACTGAAAATCTCACCATTTCATTTTTCACTGTTGAACAGCCATTCTGCCCATAGGACAGAATGGGGGAGGCTGGGTGTTGTGTTTGTTAGCCTAGTTTTCAGTCAGTTTATAATGGAGAGGTGAAGTTTGTTTTGTATGGACTCACAGTGTCATAATGCATCTTTCTGTGTAGGTGGTTTTGTCACTGAGTGTTTAAAGCCACTCTTTTAGAAAGTGTCTGAGTTTGTACTCTGAGCATTTCTGTGTGTCTCTGAAATGTGGATTGTCTGTCTGGAACTGAAAGGTGAGAGGAGCTGGGAGAGGGCTTGACCCAGGGAGGGGTTGAGCTGGCACCAGGCTGCCCTGCATCTGGAGAGTAGGGGGAGGAGAAGCCCTGGAGGTGAAAAGGCCTGGGCTGGTGTTGTAAACCAATTGACCCATCTCCTGCTGAAGGATTAAGGCTCCAGACCCCCAGTATCAAAGGGAGAGAGGTGACACTGGGAGGGAGACACCCAGAACTGATTTAGGGTATAACTATGAGAGCTGAAACACCTGAACGTTGGTATGAAACAGATATGGATTGAGACTGAATAGGCTTGGACCCATTTTGTGGTCAAGAGGAACCTCTGCTAAAGAAGGAGCAACTGAAGAGACTGCAGGGGAAAGTCTAATCCTTGATTCGTGATCTGGGGCTGGTCTGCAGTTTGCTTTTCTAACTAAGGAAGATGCTGTTGGGACAGTGTTTGGAGGTGCTGGGTCCCCCTGCTTGAAAAAAGACTGTGGTTTGTGCTGTGTCTTGAAATCCCAAGGGCCCCAGGTGAGCGGGCACCCTGTTTTGGAAACTCAGAAATATAAAAGTTTCCAAAGGAGACTCTCAGTTACCCCGTGGGTGTGTGTGCTCTGTCTAGCCTGAGACCTTTGCAAGTTGTGCCCTGTGATCTTGGGCACCTGGAGTTCCAAGGAAAAAACGGACGCGCCGGTTGCATGTTGTGGTGCAGCCCGGGTGTTGGTGAGGAGTGCCTGGGTCTCAGAGGCACCAAAAGAAGAAGTGAATCTCTGACGTGCAGGAGTGCGTGTCGTGGTGCAGCCAGGGCATTGGTGAAGAGTGCCTGGACATTGTGTGCACCGGGAGAAGAGGAGAGGCTCGAATGCACAGGGTGCGTGTTGATGTGCAAGCGGAGCCTTGGTGAAGAGTGCTGGATCGCTGTGAGCACCAAAGAAGAGGCGAGTCTCTGACGTACGGTGTGCATGTTGAGGTGCTAGCGAGGAGTGCCGGGTTCGAGTGTGCACCGAATTGAAGTAAAGTCTCCACAGTGCTGAGGGTGGGTCTTGGTGTGAACTGAGACTGCCTGAGTGAGGGCCAAGTCATTGGGGCCCTCAGAGTCAATCAACAGCAGCCCAAACCGGCAGCAACAAAGGAACTGAGCCACTGGCCCGAGTCCGCCACAACCCATGAAGGAGTTCTGGATCACAGCCTAAGTCGCTGACGTCGGGGAGGAGAATGGGATTGCGCCCCCTCAGGTAACATGGATTAACACCAGGGGTGGGGTGTGGGCCCGGAGGGACTCTCTCCTGGCCTCCCACTTCAGTCAGCTGCGCGAGCCATTGCTTCGGCTCTGATCCTGGCCCGGGCTGACCCAGGATGGGGCAGTACTGGGACCGGAGTGGGAAGCAGTACTTTTTGTGTCAACATTTGATCCATAGCGCTGTATTACACTTTACCTAATTGCTGCTAACGAACTATCGAACCGTCGTATGACGCCTGACCACATTTGTGCATGACAAACTTTATGCTTGGTGCGCTACGCACTACGATATTTCTCCCTTGCATATTACCTGATTGTAATTTGGCGAATTGCATTATTTCTTCAGTGCACAGTATCTGAGTATAACGTGGCACAGAGTATTATTTCTATATTGCACTGTACAGGATTGTAGCATGACACATTGCTTTGTTTCTTCCTGGTACAGGGCATGCTGATGGTGATAAACATTGCATTATTCCTTAATTTGCAAGTACATGACTGTGGTGCTATGTATGGCATTGTTTCTCTGTTGCACTGTATAAGAGAATATCGTCACGCATTGCAGTATTGTTTCCTTTTGCAACGTGTGTGATTCTAGCAATACGACTTGCATAACATTTTGGGAAACGGTTAGAAGTGAGCTTAACTGTTGGATAAGAAGCGGTGGTTGGGATTAGAACCTACCCACCCACCGGAAAGAATACTACCCATTCTTATATGTAGATTTTGTATCATGTGGTTGGAGCGTATAATTGCTTATATAAAGATTATACTCCTTTTTATCAATACTCGTGTGGAGTCTATTTGTGATGACATCATGGGGTTACTGTGAGCTTGGTTGCGCATACTGAACACTCGTGCCATGGAGATAAGCCTGGCTGCTCGTACCAAGCTTCTAAGGGGGTGAGCAGGGCTATCTCAGATGGTGTCCTTACTTAGCCTAACGATGAAGTAAGGGTCCGGACAGGCACGCCCCCAGCATAGGGGGCGTGCGTGCGATAGGGACCTCCAGTTCCAATAAAGGCATTATAGAAAATTAGATCATTACAATTATCTGGGACATTCACATACTAGCTGAAAAAGCCAGATATTAGAAGACTGAACTAGTAAAAAAGAAGAACAACAAATATATTAAAACATTGTAAAAGAGTATTTTCCCTGCTGTTGATCATTTCCCTACTTTTAAGGGTAAAACATGGAATACCAGAAAACACTTGGGAGCCTATATGGAAAGAAACATTGTTGGTTTTTATTCTGTGAGAGAGTTATGACAAAATAAAAATCCAAGCACACTTGATTGTGTTACTTGTAAAAGCAACACTATGAACAATGCTTGGATTTAAAAGGGTATTTTTTGCTAATTTGAGAGATTAGTGATAAAACACAAACACCCAACACACTCATGCCAATTTAACAAGCTCCTAATGGAGAATATTCAGATCGGGTTGTGGTGTTTGTTAATTTTATTCATCATTGATGATTCTGTGACAGTGGCCAGAGAACAGTGTAGAAAGCAGGAGAAGTGAAAGCAGAAAAATGTGAGCTGCAGCTCTCTGGGTTAACCCTTGCAGTGCATGACATTTACCTCTGAAGCTCTGATGTAGAACCCTTCCATCATCATTCAATCAAATCCGAGGAGACGGAGATGTTGAAACATTTTAGTTATTTACAGGGTTCTGAAAGCTTGACGGCTAGGTAAAAATTGAATCTTGAACAGTAAAGAATTCCAGTGCTTAGAAGCTGGAATGCAGAACTACTGACTCTCTGCTTTACAGTTCTGGTCCCTTGGCCTAGAACAACAATCTGGATTCAGAAGAGAAGGAGCATGAATGATATTTATTTCTGACACAAATAATATTCTGTGTTTTGTTTATGAGCAAAACGGAACCCTCATTTTACATAAACCCTGCTGCTGTACGCTGTTCCTGACCAACTGCGGACGAAAAGATACGACTTGTAAATTACCTCAGTGAATACCAAAAGTCGTAAAGTTAGAATTTTGTCTCGGATTACCTGTGTGAATCGGGCCCAGAGAATTTGATTCAGTAGACACACTACAGTAACTATAACTCGTGCCTTCTCCATGCACTACTTCTACTGTTTTATATTATCTCTATATTATACTGTCTAAAATAATAGTTTTTACAAGAACAGTAATGACATTGCAGATCAAATCTTTTGTGAGAACAGAGTGCATGGTAGAGTGGCAAGTTATAGTTAGTGTAGTTTGTCTACTGAATACACTCTGTATGGAGGTGCATGAGTTATAATAATTTGTTATATGTGTTATTTATAATAAAGTTCTTTAATTAGGGTTTGTTTTACCCAGACATAAGTCCCCTCAACAACTAACCATGATGGTCTCTTATGCTTTTTAGGTCTAGCTTGATGGCGCTGGTTTTTGCACATCTGTTCAGCCGCGGGCTGTGCAGGTAACAGCGGTGGGGCGGTGGGGCCGGGTTGGGTGGGATTTTGAGGGATGTTGCTGAGGGAAAATTAGTTATTTATTTCATTTTCCATCAGCATCGTCCCTCGAAATCCCCCCCAACCTGACCTCACCGCCCACCGTTGTTACCTGCACGGGCCGCGTCTGCACCTGTTCTTATCAAGTTGTGCACTGGGTGAGTTTTGACTCCACCCAAAGGAGAATATCCTTCTCACCTCATGCTATTGGCTCTTTAGTGTGATTATTCCTCCTCTTATGGAATATTTCCTTTGCAATGCTTGGCGGACTATTTCACCATCTGAAAAGTATATTTAATTATCACAATATTGTTTTAAATCTCATAACTGCATTGTGTACTGAACGCAATCATTGTTATTTAGTTTTTTTCACTTAAGCAGGCTTTTCTTTAATTTGTGAGCCAGGACACACAATGCAAGCATGACCGGTCGGCTTTGCCAAAGCCTGTTGTGATTTGGTGTAAATTTGTTGGGTAGTTTTGATATCGGGACAGTTGGTTTGGCGGTAATCCTGATCAACTGGGAATTTAAAAAAAATTATTCTAATTGGGTGAGATGGCTTTTTTTTCTTGTTTGTCAACTTGAGACTGATCCCGTGGGAGTGAGCGATGTGACTGTCTTACAGGACATAGAGACTCGGTTCCTGTGCCCTGCATGTCACACAAAATAGTACATAAGGGGCAGGGTAGGAATACCCTAAACTTATTCCAACGCCTGGTGCAAAGTTAATTAAAAAAAATGTGGGTTAATTATTTTAGATGTCAACAATGATGTAATTTAACATGTTATAAGTGATGTAATATGTGAGATCTTAAGCAGTGATTGGTGGGGGCGAGAGTTATAGTTAGCTCAGTAAACTATACCTGGTGAATTTCAGTGATTTCTAAGTTTCAAATGTAACATTATAACTGACATTATCATCTAACTATTAATTTAACCTATGGTTTTTGCACAGTGAATTTCCTAGTTTTTTTAACGTAAAAGATATTATTCTCAAGCCTAACCATAATGTTACTTAAAGTTCAGCAATTATCCTTCGAGCACTCCAAGTCTACAGTAGTTCGATGTATGTTAGTCTAGTCACTGTTGATGTTCAAATTCTTCTTTATTAGACCTCTAGACAACACGTGTTTTTTCTTGATACAAATTCATTGGGGCTGGAAAACCATGCATCATATAAAAAAGTTACCAACAAAATCTACCAAAAGTACTAGTAATAGAGTAACCACAACCAACAACAGTGGTACATTCATGCCAAAACACCATCTCCAAGAGTATTCATCAGTTCATGTTCGGTTATGTAGTTCAAAAGCAACTACAAGGTGGACCAATGTGTTCACCAGTCGGGTAACAGAAACATACGTAGGAAAAAAAAGACCAAAAAATGCGCCACAACAAACAGGTTCTTTCTCATCAAGAACTCTGTTGCATCAAAAACAAAGAAGCATTGGCATAGCCACCAGGTCTTGCCTTTGGGACCTTATAAGTGTTTAGCCATGCAACAGTTAATGTTGTTGCACCAAGGATATTGTGCTGCATATCTAAATACTTATTAGGTCCCAAAAGCGAGACCTATTGGCCATGCTAATCACTGTACTACAATACCTAAGGAACTCGACGTGGATGAAAGGCAGAATGGGACATCATATGTCCCATTCCAACTGAAAACAAATAGGCATTTAAACGTTACTAGAGAATTGGAATGAACCCAATGGTGAAATGATCCGTAGGAAGCTAAAACTCACCAGCAAAGCACACGGAGTCCCCAAATTCTTAAGCAAAAATCAGAAACTGGTAAGGGGACACAGGGATGCGCGGTAACCTGATCAAAAGACAGAAAACAATACAGTTGGAATATTCCACCCTGTAAAAATGCAGACCAGAGTAGTAAATACAAGAGTCTAGGAATACTTGTATAATTTAACAAAAAATGCGTGACCGCTACCCGGGAAAGCTATTATGATTGGGGATTGGCTTAACCCGAATCTAATCCCACATGGCAACAAATGTTTAAACGAGACCAAGTCACAGTAGTGAAAAAGTCCCAGAAAAAAAGATATATAAGCATTCCTTACCGGTGCATCTGTGACCGCCATCCATATATAACCCGAAACCAACAAAGTAGTCAATGCACGCAAGAAAACATAGTGTGTTTATGTAGAAACCGGACGTGCAAACGTGAAGCGAACGTCATAATCCTGGTCGACCTTAAAGGTGCAGTGCTCATTTCTACCAGTGCGCTGGCTCAAAGCCTCAATAAAGTTGTATGAGCTTGTGAACGGTGAGTGAGTCTCAATCTGCAAACGTCAAAGAATAATTTAAGCATATGAAAAATGTATCTGCAAAGAATAAACCTTAAAATGCAAACAAAGGGAAAGTGAAGCAAGAAGCGCGAGCAAGATAGAGAGGCGAAGCGAGCCGCGCGCTTCGGAGAGTAGTCTGCTCTTTTTCGAAGGACACACTCGTGCTTGAGGAGTGCCCCTGCGCGCTCCCGCAAGGTGTATGCCACCACAAGCATGAGTGCAGTGCTTAAAAAAGAGCTGAAGGACGGCTAAAGGTCTCCTATGCAGCGCATGTGCCCTGCATAGGCGAGACCTAAAAAGACACCCCAAAAAGTGTACAACACCTGGAGCGTCTGGGCATGGAGAACACCACAAGCTGTCCAGTGTACCTGTGGATATGTCCCCACCTATGAAACATCCGAATAGTTAAATCCTGGTCAGTTCCATCCAAAATCCATCCTCACAATCTGTATTTCATTCAGAAATGTTCAATCCTTTTGAAACAAATGTTTTACGCCATGAAATATACAATCACACTTAAAAGTCCACTCCTGAATTAATGTAAGCATTCTTATAATCAAGCTGTACATACATAATACATAAATACCATCTGGGACACTCGCCCAAAACAAATATTATGTAATTCTGTGTTTAAATATTAGCTTGTGCACGAGTCAGGCTCCCACTCAAACCTGCTTTAAAACAGACCAGCCAACGCAATTATAAAAATACATTAACAGAACCGAGATTCCCTAAATTGAATAATTCCTGCAATTAAAACAAACTGCATATCCATCGCCCTGACAGCCTCGTAATGCCGCATCTGTGTGGCGTGCTGGATTGTAAATGACGTTTTTGTATTGTGTGTCTTAAGACCATCCATGTCTGTGACTAGTGTTGCCATCTCAGCTGGCTTTAGATGTCAACGCTGTCTGTCACATCTAGAAATCTAAAACACCCAGGTATTTACAGGTATAAATGCTTGTTTGTGTGAAATGTATTCACTAATGGAGCCTGGAGGCGGCGGTTCCATCAGCGGCCACCAGAGGGTGCTCTTCGCCTGCTGATGAATCCACTGAACTGCACATCGCATGAAAGGGAGAAGGGTTTCCTCTTCCGGGTCAGCGGCGGCAGAGACAGCACCAGCAGCGGGGGTGACATCACTTCTGGCCTCTCACTGTGTGTGCAGCCTGCTGCAGAGGAGGAAGGAGCCCTGTTTGGTGGGCAGCTACCTTCATCTTCAGACCCTTACATACCCAGGATCTGACCCCCTCAGACCCTAGATCAGCCCCCCCCCCCAGCCCCAGGGGGAGGAGAGAGCCTGGACACGTCTGCACAGGTCTCTGCTCAGGTAGGAGATTGTCAGCATCTTCTGCTGTGTTTGTTGAAATAGACTGAATAATCCTGGAGGGAATCTCTGCAGGAGGCGGGCTGAGCTGGGCTCTTCTATCCGGAGGCTATGGGGGGTGAGCTGGACTCTTCCATCCGGGGCCCCTGGGGCTGAACTGGGCTCTTCTATCCGGGGTCTCTCGGGTTGAGCTGGGCTCTTCTATCCTGGGCCCCTGGGGCTGAGCTGGGCTCTTCTATCCTGGGCCCCTGAGGCTGAGCTGGGCTCTTCTATCCGATGCCCCTGGGGCTGAGCTGGGCTCTTCTATCCGGGGGCCCCTGGGGCTGAGCTGGGCTCTTCTATCTGGGGCCCCTGGGGCTGAGCTGTGCTCTTCTATCCGGGGGCCCCTGGGGTTGAGCTTGGCTCATCTATCCGGAGGCCCCTGGGGCTGAGCTGGGCTCTTATATCTGGGGCCCCCTGGGGCTGAGCTGGGTTCTTCTATCCAGGAGCCCTGAGGCTGAGCTGGGCTCTTCTATCTGGGGGCCCCTGGGCCTTAGCGGAGCTCTTCTATCCGGGGGCCCTGGGGCTGAGTTGGGCTCTTCTATCCATGGGCCCCTGGGCCTGAGCTGGGCTCTTCTATCAGGGGGCCCTGGGGCTGAACTGAGCTCTTCTATCCGGGGGCCCTGGGGCTGAGCTGGGATTTTCTATCCGGGGACCTTTGGGGCTGAGCTGGGCTCTTCTATCTGGGGGCCCCTGGGGCTGAGCTGGGCTAGTCCATCCGGGGGCCCTTGGGCTGAGCTGGTCTCTTCTATCTGGGGGCCCCTGGGACTGAGCTGGGCTCTTCTATCTGGGGGCCCCTGGGGCTGAGCTGGGCTAGTCCATCCGGGGGTCCTCGGGCAGAGCTGGTCTCTTCTATCCGGGGCCCCTGAGGCTGAGCTGGGCTCTTCTATCCAGGGCTCATGGGGCTGAGCTGGGCTCTTCTATCCGGGGCCCCTGGGGCTGAGCTGGGTTCTTCTATCCGGGGGCCCTGAAGGGCTTTCCTTCCGGCCCTGGGGGTGTTTGTGGGCATCATTTGTGTTAAGAGGGGATCCTTGCACTGTTGCACTGCATTTTACTGCACTATGAGGAATCTGTGCACATTACTGCATCTTACTGCACTGTGAGGAAACTGTGCACACTACTCTCCATCTTACTGCACTGTGAGGAATCAGTGCCACTGCACTGATCTGTACTGCACTATCCATGCATTTTACACTGCATCCTACTGCACTGGGAAACACCTGCTGCACTGCTTTTTACTGCATTGAGGCATCGGTCCACCCTGCTTTTACTACACTTTACGAAATCTGAGCACGCTGCGGTGCATCATACTGCAATATGAGGGATCTGTGCACACTGTTCTGCATCTTACTACACTTTAAGAAATCTGTGCACGCTACACTGCATCATACTGCAATATGAGGAATCTGTGCACACTGTTCTGCATCTTACTACACTTTAAGAAATATGTGCACGCTGCACTGCATCATACTGCAATATGAGGGATCTGTGCACACTGTACTGCATTTACTGTTCACACCACACTGTTTTTTCTTTGTGACGGCAATATATGGGCTGCACTGCTATTTGTTGTACTGACGAATCTGTGCACACTGCACTGCTTTTTACTATGCTCTGTGTACACACTTCATTACTTGTAATTGACTATGATAAAGTATTGTATGCAGTAGTTTACCACACAATGAGATATATGTGCACACTGCACTACTGTTTGCTACACCTTGAGAAATAATGGGACGCTGCAAAGCCTTTTATTACTCGAGGAGAAATCTGTGTACACTTCAGTGATGTTTACTGTACTCTGGAATCTGTACACACTATGCTGCTGTATGAGAAATATGTGCACAATGGATTGTGCATTCTGAACTGCTGTTTAATACACTTTGAAAAATATTTTAACACTACTGAGATTTGTTCTGATCAATTAGTAATATGTGCGTACCTCACTGCTTTTCTGCTAAACTGTTGGAGCACTATTAGCACTATGAGAAATCTGTTATGCCCTTTGGTTTAAAAAATGCCCCTGTCACCTTCCAGAGGTTGGTGAATCAAGTCCTGACTAGGTTGGAGTCCTTTAGTGCAGCTTATCTTGATGATAGTGCTGTCTTTAGTTCCACCTGGCAGGATCACCTGATCCACCTCGGGAAGGTTTTAAAAGCCCGGCAAACTGCAGGCCTAACCATCAAGGCATCCAAATGCCAGCTAGGGCAGGGCACTGTGGTGTGGTTGGGCCACCTTGTGGTGGAGGCCAGGTACAACCCTTACAGCCCAAGAGCCAGGTTATCCTGGACTGGGCATCTCCAACAACCCAGGCCCAAGTCAGTGCATTCCTTGGCTTGACTGGGTACTGCAGGAGGGTTGTGAAGGGATATGGGTCCATTGTGACTCCCCTCACAGAACTCACCTCCAAGAAAATGTCCATAAAGGTAAACTGGACAGTTAGTTGCCAAAAGGCTTTTGACACCCTGAAAGAAGCAATGTGCTCAGCACGAATTCTGAATGCTCCAGATTATGCCAAGCAGTTCATAGTGCAGACTGATGCCTCTGAGCCAGGGATAGGAGCGGTCCTACCCCAGACCAATGATGAAGGCCAAGACCAACCTGTTGCTTTTATAAGTAGAAGGCGTCTCCCCCACGGAGCAGCGTTGGAGTGCCATTGAGAGGGAGGCCTTTGCTGTGGTTTGGTCACCGAAGAAGTGGAGACCATTCTTGTTTGGTACTCACTTCCTAGTTCAAACTGATCACAGACCTCTCAGATGGCTAATGCAAATGAAAGGACAAAATCCTAAAATGTTGAGGTGGTCCATCTCCCTACTGGGAATGGACTTTGAAGTGGAACACAGACCTGGGACTGCCAATGCTAATGCAGATGGACTTTCCAGGTTCTTCCACTTACACAATGAAGACTCTCTAGGGAAAGGTTAGTCTAATCTTCTTTCGTTTGGGGGTTGTGTGAGAACGTGCCCTCTTTCTTGCATGGTATGCCCCCACTGATGAATTGCTGATGTTCTTTGACTGAGTGTGCCCTGGGCTCCTGCTAATCAGGTTCCCAGGGCCTATGTTTCTTCCCTAAAACTGTTTTGAAGCCTAACCCCAATTGGCATCTCTGGCCACATGTCAGCCCCTTGTAAATGGTACCACAGGTACCCAGGGAACTGTGACCAGAGAAGACCCCTAAGGGCTGCAGCACTTATTGTGCCACCCTTAGGGGCCCTGTCCCCTGACACCCACACACTGCCTTTGCAGGTTGCGTATTTTGGTGCAGAACAAAGTGAAGAGTCGATATGGCACACATCCCTGTGTGCCATGCCCACAAACCACTGCCCTGGCATACATCAGTCACCCCTCTAGCTGGGTGCCCTATGCCAGTGGTGAGGGTACAAGTGCATGAGCCCTGTGCCCCTACAGTACCCAGGGCCATTCCTGGGCACTGTAAGTGCAGTGCTGCCATTAAGAGTATATGGTGCTGGGAGCTTGTCATTACGAACTCCACAGCACCATAATGGCTACACTAAAGACTGAGAGGTTTGGTACCAAACCTCTCAGCACATAAAACCCACACTGATGCCAATGTGGGATTTAATGTAAAATGCACAACAGAGGGCATCTTAGAGCTGCCCCCTGGAACTCAACCAACTCCTAGTGACCTGACTGAGTGGCTGCTTAGGCTGCCACCACCAGACATGTTTCTGGACCCCTGGGTCGAGAGTTTGCTGCTCTCGGGGGCCTGAAACAATGCACATCCTGGGAAGAGGTGCCAAGCCTCCTCCCTCAGGATAGGCAGGGTTCACGAAGGGGAAGCTTCAAAGGCATGCCGCCTTTGTGAGCCTCTCCAGACCATTTGCTGCTTTCAGCAACTGGTCCCTAGTGGTTCTACCCCCACTTTGGGTGGGAAAAACAAATGAGGAAGAGGGGTGTGGCCAACTCCACCCCTCAGGTGGGGGAAGCGAGTTGAAGCACAGCCTCGAGTCCCCGCCATCTTGAGGATGGGGAAACCCAGCCAACAAGGGACAGACTCCAGCCGCCCTCCCACTGGAGAGTGGCAGAATAGGGGGTGTACCCACCCCAGGGAATGGACCCAATGGTCCATGCCCTTTACCTACCTATAATATCCCTAAATCTAGTATTAAGGGGGCACCCTGAACCTCGCTTCCTCAGATCCAGAAACGACAAGAAAAGAAGATAAGTAGAAGGAACAAAGAGCCGTGCAGAGCTCACAAGTGGACGCCCACTGACTTGGCCCCAGTCCTACAGGCCTGTCTCCCCTCGGACCTGCTCATGCAAAATCCCACTGTGTCTGGCAGCCAACAACCTTGAAAACCCAGGAGGACCTGCCTGCCTTCACTTACAAAGACTGAATCTCCCATGAACACATGACTTGTTCAAACAGCAATCCCTGGCAGCAGCCAGGGACAGCGAATACAGCCCACTCTGCACCCGCTGAACCCGGCCCAAACTCGAGTGGAAAAACACCACAAGGAGGTCACCCCGGCGATCCTGACCCAAGATCCGGCGACCCCTGACCTTGCAAAAGCCTCCAGGGGACGAATGCAGCCTAAATCCAGAAGCCCCCCTAACCGGGACCAGGAGCTGGTAAGAAGATCCGACCCCAGAAGTCACCCCTGCACCCGACGCCCCGCGGCCCTGTGCGCCCAAACTGACGGTGCCTAACCAAACCTTAACTTCCCAACTTACCTCTCCCAGTGGTGGTCGCACCCAGAAGTCCTTCATCTCCCTGCCTGAGGTTCTCCATAGAAAACAACAGGGCGCCTGACGTCGAAACAGCACTCTGCTCACGGCCACCCCAGTGCCGCTGAAGGTTCACCTTTTGTGCTACTTGTTTTCCCATTTGCCCTGATCTTACACCTAGGAGCTTTGCTCTCACAACCCATTGACCTGCTTGCCAGCAGCCACCAACCGGAGACCCCCTGTCCCCCTTAGGATAACAGTGAGCCTCAACACTCTGCACTCGGCCGCCCTAGTGCCACTGAGGGTGTAACAACAGTGCAACAGTGCAACAACAGTGCGTAACTGGCCCTGGGGGACCCCTGAGTCTAGCCCCAGAACCTTAACTCCCACAGTTGATTACTTAACTATGGACCGTTAATCTGTTTCTCTCCATAGGATAACATTGACACTTTTTCTCCGAAAAGTTTCTACTTGTGGAGTTTTGAAACCTAAAAATATTCTTTAAAAATCATACGAATAACCGAAACGTATTTACGTACCTGTTTCCAGGAAATGTCCCAGTTCTGAATCTAGGCATCCAGCTTTGAGTAAGAAAAGTAACGTAGAAAGTAACTTACCTGCAATTTACTGAAAAAGCATATTCATTTCAATGTACTGTATTTGCTAACTGCTGTATCCTTCTGCATACCCTGCATACCTTGTAAATCAAAAACAGTACAATTTCTATTGTATTTTCAAACTGTTCTATATCCAGTAACTTATTACTGAAAAGTATTTACCTCGTTTTGGTGTAGTATATATAGAGCCAGTTTCCTACAATATGGCATTGAGTTTTTTTGCTACAAGTGATGGATGGGATGGAAGGCTCTGTAAGGTTTGCTTCCAGAAGCATGAAAGATTTGGAAACACAATATTCTGTAATAGAAAGTGAAATGTTGGAATGCGTTTTGGGTGTCGGCAGGTGTAAGCCATATCTCTTGGGAGGAAAATTTAGCTTGAGGACCGATCACAGACCACATTTAGTCTAGAATCCAAATTAAGATCCTCAGCCAAATTATCTATCAAATTATTGGAGTTTTAGTGTGCTTCATATTACAGGAAAAAGAACATTAGAATGGACTTTCTGTCTTGGTTACCATTAGATTTGTGTTAGGTGGATGTACAGGAAGAAATTGAGGCATGTGTCATTGCCTAAGTTGACGTTTTGGACATTTGTTCCAATATAATGGTATTGTGTGATCGTTTGAGGGAGGGTACTGTATTGATCAAGGTCATGAATTTTGGGAAATTTGGGGGGGCAAGAGAATAAACTTTGGAGACTTCTTTGCAATCTTATTGCAAGGTGGCGGATGAGGTATCTTTGGAAGAAGGATTGTTAGTAAGAGGTGATAAGTTAATTCCACAAGGTGGTTTCCACCAAAAGATTTCGGAGACAGCTCATGTAGGCCATCTGGGTCTGAGCGCCACTAACCGTAGAATAAGAAATTATTTCTGGTGGCCTGAAGTGGATGTGGATGTAGAAGGATTAGTAAGAAATTGTGCACCATGCTGTTTGAGTGATAAACATTGGTGACCTGTGTGTACACTGCTGTTCCTGTTTCATGTCCTGGTAAGGTGCGGCAGAGAGTTGTGGTTGATTTTTTTCCGACCCTTTTCATGTATTACCTTCCAATATGAGACACTTTATTGTCATGATGGATCACCTTTCCAGGCGGGTGGAAGTACGTGGTATAGCCAAACCCAACACAAACTCTGTGATTCCTTTTGGTTGTGAAGTGTTTGCTAGAGAAGGGACTCTCGAGGAGCTGCTCACTGACAATGGAGTTCAATTGACTTCTTCCACCATGGCAGAGATTTTAGGCAAATGTGGAGTGAAACATTTCCGCACGCCATTGTACCACACTCAGGCCAACTAAAAGTGGAGAGATTCAACAGGTTTCTAGCGGAGTGTATCCGGAGCGCGGTGACATCCAGAGTTGACTGTGAACTAACAACCAGCGATTTAGTGTGGGTTTATAGATCTACATCTCATTCGATCACTGGTAAAGCACCTTTTAAACTCATGACGGGGAGAAAAGAGGTGTCCTCGTTGTATCCCTCATTTGATCACTGGTAAAGCACCATTTAAACTCATGACGGGGAGAAAAGAGGTGTCCTCGTTGTGTCCCTCTTTCGATCTATGGTAAAGCACCTTTTAAACTCATGAGAGGGAGAAAACAAATTAGAGAATTTGTTGGATAGTGAGAGGGAAAAATTACTATTCCCACTCCAGTGAGTGCAACAGTAGGGAAAGCGTTGGATAGCGTAGGGGTACAAATTCCTATTCCCACTCCAGAGAGTGCAACAGTAGGGAAAGCGTTGGATACCGTAGGGGTACAAATTCCTATTCCCACTCCAGAGAGTGCAACAGTAGGGAAAGCGTTGGATAGCGGGGGGGGGTACAAATTACTATTCCCACTCCAGAGAGTGCAACAGTAGGGAAAGCACTGGATAGCGGAAGGGTAAAAATTACTATTCCCACTCCAGTGAGTGCAACAGTAGGGAAAGCGGTGGATAGTGTAGGGGTGAAAATTACTATTTCCACTCCAGAGAGTGCAACAGTAGGGAAAGCGTTGGATAGCGGGGGGGTTACAAATTACTATTCCCACTTCAGAGAGTGCAACAGTAGGGTAAGCGTTGAATAGTATAGGGGTAAAAATTACTATTCCCACTCCAGAGAGTGCAACAGTAGGGAAAGCGTTGGATAGCGGGAGGGTAAAATGTATTATTCCTACTCTAGTGAGTGCAACAGTAGGGAAAGCGTTGGATAGCGTAGGGATGAAAATTACTATTCCCACTCCAGAGAGTGCAACAGTAGGGAAAGTAATGATTCCATATTAAAATAAAATGTAATTAATTATCAATACCAACAAAAAATGTATTAAAAATAATTACCAAATAATAAAAATGTATTACCGATTACAAACATTATTTACAAATTATTAAAAATTAATTACCAATTAATAATTAATTATCAATTAAATATCAATACATATAAATACAAATAAATATTAACTTTATTACAATTAAATGACTTCCCACCATATTCCCCTATAAACCCACAACCCGCTCCCAAAAATTAATAAAATTAACATATTTATCAATTAATCAATTAATAAAATATATTTACCAATAAATAAAAATGACTTACCAATTAAAAAAATTAGTTACGAATTAAAAAAATAATTACCAATTAATAAAAATGAATTACCAATTATTAATTAATTATCAATTAATTATCAATACATATAAATAAAAATTGATATTTAATTTACTATAATTAAATCACTTCCCAACCTATTCCCCTATAAACCCACAACCGGCGACGGAATTAAATTACGCAAAAATTAACTATAACAAAATTAAACATACATTACAAAATTAATACATAATTTTAATACATATACTACCATGCATAACACTAAAAAAATTCGATATTATGGAAATCGATATTTTTTATTCGATATTATGGAATTCGATATTTCATACCCTAAATATATTGTGGTAATTTGATATTCTAGGCAGTCTATATTTTTTATTCGAAATTTTGGGCAGTCTATATTTTGGAATCGCTATTTATGGTGTTCACCGTGTGTGTGTGTGTGGTGTTAAAAAAGGGAGAAGATGTGTAGCCTCTGCAGATAGGATGCCTTTACTGTTTATTGTTATTTGATGTAATATAGCAGTGTACGGACATTGGTCATGTTGTGTTCTGTTATGGAATTTCTTATGTGCTGGTTTGAATAGTGTTATAGATGCAAGGACCCGCTGGGCCTTCTACAGCTGTGTAACAACTGGCTCTTCAGGACCTTCTCAGAACTCTATCCCCCCACCCCCACCTTGTGGATTGGCGTTACTTCCACATGGTTTCTCCCCTCTGTTTCGGGGGTACTTACCTGTCCTCCGCAATGCCCTCCACATGTTTGCTGCCACTGCCCCATACAGTAAATACTGGTGGGAGGGTAGAGTATATTTGTTTGCGAGTTCCACAAAGTTCCTTAGTTCTCCACCTGTTACTAGTTCCATAGCATTTTCCTACCCTTTCTCTCCAGCAACCGAGACCAATATCCCTCATGCAAGAGTTGTAGTAATGTCGACAGTGTGAGGTACTTCACATACGGAACCCTCATTTGTGTTCTCTGCAAGACCCAGGCCCATTGAAATTGCAGGGTATCCAGCGAGAGACCAGAATATTTAACGCCTGTTTGAGCATTATGACTAATCAATCTGGCCTATAGCATGGTACTGGTGGAGAGAAAGTGTACGCCAGCCACTATTACGCCCCCCTCCTCCCCCATCAACAATGTCTTCAGTAAGCTGCCCATTTCAGGTGCGCCGCCAGGCAATAAAGCTCCAAGTCAGGGACCGCTAACCCACCTCCATCAGTGGGGAGCCGTAGTTTGATTAATGCCAGTCTATGACGTCCTGTGCCTTATATGAGGTATATCAATAGGCTGTTAATCTCCCAAAAGATGGATTTTGTGAGCCAATTTGGGCGAGCTGCAAAGTAATGAAAGAGACTGGGAAGGAAAACCACCTTGACAGTATCATCCTGCCTGCGACTGATAGAGGAAGTATTAGCCAAAAATTTATGGATGTCTGCAAAAATCAGTGCCAGTTGAAGATTGCTCAAGATCAGCCAGGTTGTAGTAAATATGAATGCCCAGGAAGCATAATGTGACTGGTTCCGAGCAGAGATCCTCCCTCATTTCTGGCAGAATAGTAGCTGGTGTCAGAGCATGTATCGGGAATGCATTTGACTTATCCCAATTCACCTGGACTCTCGACGTCTGGCTAAAATCATCCAAAGCTCTAAATGCGTGATCCACATTTGCGTGTTCCCCACGCCTGTACACTTATAGATCCTCTCCATATAGGGGGATATAGATAGGGTGGTCGTCAATCACTATTCCTCGATAATGATGGATGGTGCAGAGTGTCAGGGCCTGGGGCTCAACAGCCAAGGCAAACGGCACTGGCGACAGTGGGCAACCCTGTGTGGCAACGGCCTCTACCCTACAGGGTGCTGATATCACACCCCATTTCGGACTGGAGACATCAGGGGCAAATATAGCAGACGTGTCCAGGTGAGGAAGCCATTCCCCATTCCCATGCTGGCCAGAGTAGCATCAAGAAAGTCTCAGCGCCGATAGTCACATGCTGTCTCTGTGTCAGTGTTGATCACTAGTGCTCTAGGATAGTCCACTAATGGGGTATGGAGCATTAGGCGAATGTTAGGGATCAAACTGCGTTTAGGTATAAAACCCATTTGATCCGTGTGAATAAGATCACCTGTATGGTTGCCCAGTCATCAACAATTTACAAAGTAGTTTATAATCTACATTTAACCCCTTCAGTGCTGCGCGAATTTCGCTGCAGTGCTGAAGGGTCATAAATCACATTGACTCATGACGGAAATGTTCCGTCATCAGCACCGGAGCACCGACGCTGATGACGGAACCGTTCCGTCATGAGCATGGAAGGGGTTAATATGGAGAGCAGTCTATAGGATGGTATCTTATCACTCTACCCTTTTTGTGGAGTGGAACAAACAGGGACTTTCCCTTCATTGGTGGTAGTGCCCCCACTGTTCTTGCTGCATTATACAGTGCAGTCAAGATTGGGGGAAGCAAGTTTGCACAAGATGCATAAAATTCCAGGGTCAAGCCATCTGAGCCTGGTACCTTGCCCAGGGCTTTACTCGCCCCCTCACCTCCTGGATTGTGTTGTCACCTCCTAGGGATGCGCCCACTACCTGTGTTATTTGCTTCGTACTTCCGATGGAACATAATCCTGCATGGGCTGGGTGGGGCAACATCAGAACACCCATAGATGTTAGAATAATAGACAGCAAAGACTGTATTAATCTCGTCATACCTGTAACGCTGGTCACCCTCCCTTTGTTGTGTATCTGCAGTATTTGGGGACACTGTCTATCAGGATTGAGCAGCCACACTAGTAATCTGCTGGATTTATAACATTCTATGTGTGCCCTAGTTTTATATATGCTCACTATTCGTATGCCGTGAGTCTCTCCACTAGTTTTAGGAGTTTTTCGCTTTCTGCTCTCAGTCTGTCATGCAGCACCTGTTCTCCCTCTGTCGGTAGATCCGGTTTTATTAAGAGGTGCTCCAAGTGTTTGATCTCAGTATGAAGCTGGGGCCGAGTCCCTACTACTGCTGAGATGCTGTGACCACGTACCGCTAGCTTGAATGCCTCCCACTCCGCGAGTGGGGAGGAAGTCGTACCCGTATTTTCCATGAAGTAATAACTGATCACGTTCCCTAGGGTAGATCTGTAGACTAGGTCATGAGCTTCGCAGTATTGAGCTTCCATGTCGCAGTGCGGGGTCTGGACAGCGCCCAGGCCAGAATCAGTAATAACGGGTGGTTGTCGCAGTATTTTTCACCAGATATTCAACCCTTCTAGCTCTTGCATGTACGCTAGCCGAGCATAAGAAAGCATTTAAGTGCACCGATAGCTTGTGCGTACCCGAGTAATAAGAATCAAAGCCGCCCTCCGAAGTTAAGGTTCTCCAGGTATCAACAAATCCTCAATCGTTAATCCAACATCGAAATGCGTGGGCAGTTTTATGTAGTGGGGATGTGAGCAGTGGGGGTGTGATCTATCTAAAGGTACACCAGCCATGCAGTTAAAATCTCCAAGTAACACAAGGTAATGATGTATTCGGGTGAACAGAAAATTAGGGAGAATAGGAATGATAGTTTGGCCCACATTGGAGGCATTAATATTCACACAGGCTATATCTTTGCCATCCGGTTTACCTGTTAATATTACGTAGTGACCTTCTGGGTCTATGATCTCGATCTGTAAGAGAAACAGGGAAAGAAGGAAACAAACCAGCACCCCCTAGCAAAGGCAGAGTTCATGGTGGCAAAGATTTCCTTCTTCATCGCTTCTGCAGCGCTAGGCCCACAAAGCAGTTCTGTTTGAGGTATCTGTGAGGGATGATGCAGATATACCACCTGCAGTCCCCGTGACCACCCACAGTTGTTGTTTCAGGAGTACCCAATTGATGCGTTCCAGATCTGTGGCAGAATGATATGCTTGATGTGAGAGCTAATGTGCCATATGATATATTTCCATCTTTGGAAGTCTCAGTCCGCCTGAAGTAGCGGCTTGGAGTTTCGACATGGCCAGTCCGCGTGTCTCACCTTGCCGGAAGTATGTTATAAGGGCCGTGTCTATTAGGCATAGTTCTGATGAAAATACCAGTATATTAAGCATGCTGCAAATGTAGTTAAACCTTGGACTACAACCATGTTCCCAGTTTAGACTCGTCCCCACAGCGACGATTGCCATTTGATCAATTTAGTGAAATCCCTGTGCATTTGATCAGTCAGTGCAGTCATATTGTCTTTGATCATCATTGGAAATCAATACTTATAATATTTCATCTTTGTGTCGATTTACCGAAATGGATGTGCACGGAGGGCTTCCCTCGTGGTATAGACCATCAAGGGCCAGACTTCACTTTTGGTCCATTTCCTTCTGTACCTGGAAAATACTGTAAAGTCTGATATGGTGAACCTCGGTGCTGACAGCGAACGTTTTGGAGAGGGTAAAGTGAGGAGTATGATGTCCGCATACAGCTTAGTTTTCAGGTCGCCGGCTATGATTTCAGTTTCCCAAATGTCTTTTGTGCAGCATATGGTGAATGTGAGGGGCTCTATGGCTATCAGGAAGAGTGCCACGACCAATGTGCTTCTTTCTCTCCCTTTCCCTTTTGCCCTTCTCCACTTCTTTTCTTGCCTGCCATCTGTTTGTTCTCATCAAAGTGCGCACTTCACATTATATGTTGTATGCATGCTCAGAATTGAGATTTCCCTAAGTGTAAATATTCAGAAAAGCTCAACTAGTATGCATTTTCTCCCTTGCTTTATCAGCATCCACATTAAACACAGTTATAAAAGGACTACACTTCCCAGAGACCATTGGAATTCATGACTACAGAAAACTGCACCTGGTGCACCGTCATGGCACACTAGATCTCTTAGTTAATCCTCCCATGCGTACAGCAAGTCCTCTTCTCTGATCATAGGCATTGAAAACAAGATGCATAGGCTTTTCTGTTTTCAGTTTCTATAGGTTCTAAATTGTGTTTTTTTCAGTACTTTGCTAACTTTAACTTTTTTTTGCTCTATAAAAAATCACAGGGCAAGTGAGTTTATTTCCTTCTCTTGCTTGTACCTAATTTCTAATATCCATCTATCTCCTCCTTACAATTATTTTTTAATTTGTTCTTTCAGGTAATGTTTCAGTGTTTTGCTCACCTCCAAACCTTTCGCATTTCCTATCGATCTCTTTCCAGCAGTCTTGTCCCAGGATGTGCAAGATGGAGGTATGTTTGCATCTTATTATCTCATAAATATTTGATTGCATGTTTTATTCTTGTCAAACGTCAACAAGAGAAAACTCTTTGACCAATATTGGTTGCAGGGACCATCAATTACATAATATATGTGGCAGATGTAGAGCACATCATGGTTGAGAAGCATTTCCAGTTACATCAGTGTCAGAGCTAGATCTACTAACCCCTTCCAAGCCTTGGACATAACGGTTACGTCCAAGGTTGTGGTGCTCCGGTGCCAAGGATTGATCCATTACGTCCAAGGCCCACTATTTTGAAATCCAGCTGCCCAAGGCACTTTTTTCCAGTATACTGACAATCGGCATGCATGGCGTGCTGACTTCCTTATAGTGAAAGTGAAATTAGCTGATCGGTTCATTTCATTTTCACTGCCTATATGCTCTTGGCACCGCAAGAGGGCGATCCCCTAGCAGGGATCCACCACTAGACACCAGAGAGGGGGGATTGGCTCCTTCGTCAAGGGCCTTTGCTCCCCCATAATAATTTGGCCATATTCAGTCTTTCTGCCCCCTCCCCCCGGGGAGGTGGGGCGGAAGGCACACTATACACCAAGGAATCTTTTTATTTTTTACTTAGGGGTGCGGACTTCCAAAAATGAGCATTATAATGCCCCCAACTGTCACAGAAAGCTAACTAGGCTCCGGGGATTATTGTCTTTTTTCTAATAATAGAGAGGTGAAGGCTGCCCACAATGGGCATGTCTATGCCCATACCCCAAACGCAACAGTGACAGTCTGCTTGTCCCTCTGGGAGGTAGATGGGGATTGTTAGACCTGCCATCCTTGGCGTGGGTCTCCCTTTCCATTTTCATTATGACTCCTACGTGTATGACCTATTTTTGTGCTGGACAAGATGCTCTGAGCACTGTGCAACTGCTGATCAGTGCCACAGTGCAAGTGCTCCTTCTGATAAATATGACATCTTATATTCGTATCTGACCCAGTGAAACTGGTAGAGATCCCAGACGAGTTTCCCTGAACTCAGGAGTTCGTAATGCATTCTTTTAGGGGAATGATTTTTAGACTCGGAGCTTGGAAATAGCACTTTTAGAAAGTGACTATTTTCTTACCCAAACCTTGCTGTGTGCTGCCGAAGATGTGTAGTCAGATGTCTGGGAAATGTGACAGGGTCTGGGCCGTCTCCAGAGCCTGGTGTTAGCTGGCTGCATTTAGATGGGAGGGGTGGCGTCGTTTCTGTTGAGCATCCTGCCTTCCACAGTGCCGGCCCCACTTCCCGCTGAGCGTCTGGCGACCCTGCCTCCCTTTTTCAAAGGAAAGAGGTGTCATCTGGCAGGAAACACCCACAACAAGGACCTAGGTACCGGGGAACCCCCTGCCGGATCAAACAACTTCAAAAGACCCCTATTGCCCTACATATAGGGGCCTTTTTGGCTGTAGATTAGATTGATTTGGACTAAGAAGAACCCTGCTGAATTCGTCACGGCTCACACCCTACGAACCGTACCTCCTGTACTCATCGCATCTTATCTGTTGAGCCCTGCTGACATTGTCGTTGCTCACACCCTACGAACCGTACCTCCTGTATGCATTGTATCGCATCTGACAAGCCCTGCTGACTTTGTCACGGCTCACACCCTACGAACCGTACCTCCTGCACGCATTGCAACGCATCTGACGAGCCCTGCTGACTTCGTCGCGGCTCACACCCTACGAACCGTACCCCCTGTACGCATTGCATCACATCTGACGAGCCCTGATGACTGCGTTGCGGCTCACACTCTACGAACCGTACCCCCTGTATGCATTGCAACGCAACTGACGAGCCCTGCTGACTTCGTCGCGGCTCTCACCCTACAAACCGTACCTCCTGTACACATTGCAACGCATCTGCGAGCTCTGCTGACTTCGTCGCGGCTCACACCCTATGAACCGTAACTCCTGTACGCATTGCATCGCATCTGACGAGCCCTGCTGACTTCGTCGCGGCTCTCACCCTACGAACCGTACCCCCTGTACGTATTGCATCGCATCTGACGAGCCCTGCTGACTGCGTTGCGGTTCACACTCTACGAACCGTACCTCCTGTATGCATTGCAACACAACTGACGAGCCCTGCTGACTTTGTCGCGGCTCACACCCTACAAACCGTACCTCCTGTACGCATTGCAACACATCTGCGAGCTTTGCTGACTTCGTCGCGGCTCACACCCTATGAACCGTACCTCCTGTACGCATCGCATTGCACATCTACAGCCCAGCAGTATTTCAGCGTGGCTCGTACGCCACCTACCGACATCTACAGCCCAGCAGTATTTCAGTGTGGCTCGTACGCCTCGAGCCGAACATCAAGTACGCCTCGTACCAACGTCTACAGTCCAGCAGCTTCTCATCGCGGTTCCCCAGAACCGACTCGTACTATCGAACACATCGTACCAGATGATTCCACATCGACTCCATGTCGACTGTGAGTATCCGAGTCGCCCCAGCCACTCGAAACCGAACTGAACTGAGTCTTGTTGCAACGCACTTACAATCATCTTTTTCTGCTAACTTATTGTAGATTCTTTTTTACAGTTATTGGCCTGAGGATAAAGATTTTATAAAGAACACTATATTTTCATATACAACTGGTGTGGTGTCCATTTGTAGAGTGTCAAGATATTACTGTACATGGTCATAAATGCGTCATGCCTTTCCTCGAAGATAAGTCTAACCGCTCGGTAACACTACTAAGGGGGTAACCTTCTACCCTAACTAGAGGAGGTGGGTCCCTGCTTGGACTGAAGTAACTACCTCTGCCAACCAGAGACAGCCAAATCTAACAGGGATTATTACCCCCGATCAGCCCCCCCAGGAGGGCAGAAAGCCCACTAGACGCCAAGGTTTTTTTTCCCTCTCTGAAAGAGGAGTGGGGGCTTCCCAGAATGGGCATGCTAATGTCTCTACACCCCAAAACTAAAGGGACAGTCTTTCTGTCCCTCCCTGGGGCAGATGGGGGTTATTACCCCTGATCTCTGCCCCCCGGGGGAAGCCCACTAGACACCAGGGATTTCATTTTTATTAGAAAAGAGGGATGGGGGCTACCCAAAATGGGCAAAGCCATGCCCCCACCCACAATTATAAAAATGGAAGTCTTTCTGTCCCTCCTCAGGTTTAATTGAGGGTACTAGCCCCCGCTATGCCCCCATGGGGGCAGAAAGCCCACTAGGCCCCAGGGATTTCTTGTTTTTAATATGTATGCCAATGCCCCCACCTCCAAACAAAAAATGGGATAGTCTTTCTGTCCGCCTTCAGGGGCAGATGGGGGTAATTGCCCTTGATTTGCCCCCGGGGGCAGGAAGCCTATTAGACACCAGGATTTATTTTAATAAAAGATAGGTGCGATGCTAATGCCCCCTCCCCCAAAGGGGCAATAGCCCCTGATCTGCTCCCTGGGGGGCAGAAAGCCCACCAGGAACCAGAGAAATGTTTATAGGCTTAGGCTGGGCCGGTCCCCTTTTTGTGTGAACAAATCTTTGCTGCTTCTGTCCCCCTCCACACTCCTGGGGGCAGATCAGCAATATTTTTAGGCTAATCTGCTGAAAACCTCTAGACACTAGCTTCTGTGTGTGAACTGGAGTGCAGCTGATGGTCGGTGTTTTCTGGCGTTTGGCTGACTGTGTGTGAACCTGCATTTTGCTGGTGGTGTGTGTGGGCTTGCGCTTAGCTGGCAGTGTGTGTGCACTAATGCTTGGCTGGCAGTGTGCGTGGATTGTTGCTTGGCTATCGGTCTGCATGGATGGACCATGTCTTGAGGTGTGTGTGTGGACTACAGCTTTACTTGTGGTATGTGTGGGCTATCACTTGGCTGGCGATGTGCGTGGATGTTGTGTTGCTGGTGGTTTATATTGATGGTGTTTGGCTGCTGGTGTGCATGGATGCCGCATGGTTGGTGGTGTGCATGGATGGTCCTTGGCTGCTGGTGTGCATGGATGGCGCATGGTTGGTGGTGTGCATGGATGGTCCTTGGCTGGTGGTGTGCATGGATGGTGCTTGGCTGGTGGTGTGCATGGATGGTGCTTGGTTGGTGGTGTGCATGGATGGTCCTTGGCTGGTGGTGTGCATGGATGGTGCTTGGCTGCTGGTGTGCATGGATGGTGCTTGGTTGGTGGTGTGCATGGATGGTGCTTGGCTGGTGGTGTGCATGGATGGTGCTTGGCTGGTGGTGTGCATGGATGGTGCTTTGCTGCTGGTGTGCATGGATGGTGCTTGGTTGGTGGTGTGCATGGATGGTGCTTGGCTGGTGGTGTGCATGGATGGTGCTTGGTTGGTGGTGTGCATGGATGGTGCTTGGTTGGTGGTGTGCATGGATGGTGCTTGGTTGGTCGTGTGCATGGATGGTGCTTGGCTGGTGGTGTGCATGGATGGTGCTTGCCTGGTGGTGTGCATGGTTGGCGCTTGGCTGGTGGTGTGCAAGGATGGTTCTTGGCTGGTGGTGTGCATGGATTGTGCTTGGCTGGTGGTGTGCATGGATGGTGCTTGGCTGGTGGTGTGCATGGATTGGCTCCGCTGGTGGTGTGCATGGATTGGCTTGGCTGGTGGTATGCATGGATGGTGCTTGGCTGGTGGTGTGCATGGATGGCGCTTGGCTGGTGGTGTGCATGGATGGTGCTTGGCTGGTGGTGTGGGTTGCGTGAAACCTCCAGCGTTTTGCTACCCAGAAGCTCCTGCAAAACGTCAATTTAGATAAAAAGTCACACTTTCCTCACATTTCTGTGTGGAAAAGTTGTGGGATCACCGTGCCGGCACAAATTTCACACCACCCAGCGTACTCCTCAGTTTCCTGATAAAAATGATACCTCAATTGTGTTGGTGCCCAAAACAGAGAACCTAAAAACTTATAAAATGAAACACTGAGGGGGACCAAAGAGGGTCCAAAAGGGCTTTTTTTTTGTATATAAGTTATTAGGCTGACTCTGCTTTGGGCACCCACACAAGTGAGGTATCATTTTTATCAGGAGACTGAGGAGAACGCTGGGTGGTGGGAAATGTGTGCCGGGCAGTGATCTCACAAACTTGGCACACAGAAATGGGAGGAAAATGTGACCTTTTGGCTAAATTTGAGATTTGCAGGGGATTCTGGATAAGACAACTTTGGGAGATCCATGCATGCCACACATCCCTGGACTCCACCAGGTGTCTAGTTTTCAGAAATGTCTATGTTTAGTAGGTTTCCATTGATGGCATGCAAGCCAGGGCCCAAAAACGCAGGTGCTCCCAATCTATCACAAAACAACCTATTTTTGCGAAGGGAGTTTTTTACCAAGCCCTCACACACTTCCTACCACCCAAAGTTCTCCCAGCTCTCCTGATGAAACTGCTACCTCACTTGTGTGGGAAGGCTAAGGGCCTGCGACAGGGAGTGTCCCAAAACACATTGTGAAGACATCAAAATTATTTATCACAAAATTACCTTGTTTTGCAATGTGGGCATCTGCATTTTTGGTCCCTGGCTCTGTGGCTATTTAGGGAAACCTACCAAACTCAGACATTTCTGAAAACTAGACACCCAGGGAGTCCAAGGATGTGTGGTTTGCATGGGTTCCCCAAAGTTGCTTTACCCAGAATTCCCTGCAAATCTCAAATTTAGCTAAACAATTAAATTTTTCTCACAGTTCTGTGTGGGTACACCATGCTGGCACAAATTTCCTACCACCCGGCTTTCCTCTTGGTCTCCCAATAAAAATTATGCCTCACTTGTTTGGGTGGCCAAGGGTCTGCGACTTGGAAAGGACAAAAACGTAGAGACTGAGGAAATAGCACCGCAAGCTCTAAGCACCCTATTTTAAAAAAAATTTTTTTAGGCGATTGTGCATTGGATACCCAAACAAATGAGGTATCATTTTTATTTTTTAAGGGGCACTCTGGGTAGTAGGAAATTTGTACGGGCATGGTGATCTCAAACAGAAATGTGAAGATAATATAATTTTGATTAGCAAAATTTGAGGTTTGTAGGGGATTCTTGGTAAGAAAACATTGGGAGATCTACGTAAGCCATACCTCCCTGGACTCTCCCAGGTGTTTTTTTTTTTAGAAATGTCTGGGTTTGGTAGGTTTCCCTAGATGGCTGCCAAACCTGTGACCAAAAGCACAGGTGACTCCCTCGCGAAACCATATCTTTTTGTGATCAATCATTTTGAAGTCTCCACAGTATGTTTTGGGCAATTTCCTGTTGCCTTGTTTCCCTTCGTGCCGGCTGAACTAGGGTCTAAAATCCACAGGTAGGCACGTTGCGAAAGAAGGGTCTGTTTTCCTTGCAAAAGATTATGTGACCACATTTCTTTTATTTTGGGCCATTTCCTGTTGCGGGCTCTAAACCTACCCACATAAGTGGGGTAACAATTTTATCGAGACACTTGGTGGAATGCTGGGAGGTTGGAAGTTTGTGGCTCCCCACAGATTCCAGAACGTTCCATCACAGAAATGTGAGGGAAATGTTTTTTGTTTTACAAAGTTTGAGGTTTGCAAGGGATTCTGGGTAACAGAACCTGGTGATAGCCTCACAAGTCACCCCATCCTGGATTCCCCTGGTTGTCTAGTTTTCAAAAAATATCCATGTTGCATTTTGACCCATTTACTGTCACAGGCTTTAGGCCTACTCACACAAGTGAGGTACCATTTTTATCAGTAGACTTAGGGGAACCCAGAATAGTAGAACAAGTGTTATTAGCAGCTGTTTTTCTAGGCATTTCTGCCTTCGAAAATATAGCACAGTGGGTAAAAAAGACATTTTGAAAAATGCCCCCTAATTCACATGCTGGCATTGCTACCCACAAATTCAGAGATGTGCAAATAACCACTGCTTCAAAACTCCTTATCTTGTTCCCAATATGAGAAATACCTACGTTTCTTTGATACCTATTTTTCTCTCTTTATATTTTACCAAATGAATTGCTGTATACCCAGTACACAATGAATAACCATTGCAAGGTGCAGCTCAGTTATTGGCTCTGGGTATCTCGGTTTCTTGGTGGACCTTCAAGCCTGATACATCCCCGCTAACAGAAGGGTCCTGCAAACATAACGGTATATTGCTTTAAAAATCTAGCATAGTTGGAAGAAGTTAAATGTAGGCACAAATGACTGTTGTTTTGAACTCATTTTCAATATTTTTTTTTATTTCAACTGTTACTTTCTATAGGAAAACCTTGAAGGATCTACACAATTTGACCCTTTGCTAAATTCAGAATTATGTCTTTTTTCATAAATCTATTGCTTTCCGGGATCCATTATTGGTTTTACACCCATTTGTACCACTACCTGGAAGGCGGTTGAAAGCACAAAAAATAGGAACATAGGCTATTTCCTAGTAAAATGCCAAAACCTTGTAGAAAATGTTGGTTTTCTGACAAATGTCTGCCTGTCCCTGAAAGCTGGGAAGATGGTGATTTTAACCAAAAAAGGGAGTGGCACAGGGGGACAAAAGGCCTGGCAGTGAGGGGGCTAAGGTAAAGGGTGATCACAGAGCAAGGAGGATGGTGAGGACTATCAAACAGGCCAATCCTAATAACAGACAGTGCGTCAATAAAGCAATACATTATAAGGAGGTAGGTGTAAGGGGGAGGCTGCCGGGAACACGTAAGTGTAGATCAACATAATGTCTAATCCACGCAATCTGCCGGCGTGGCTCCCGGCCCCACTGTCCACAGGGGAACAGAGACCGCATGAACAGGAGGATATACATCATACTTGGGTACAATTGTACATGCACCAACTCACACAGGCTGCAGTGGCAGGCCTGTAGTCAGAGTTTGGAGGGTCCCTCATGGGTGGCATAACACATGGTGCAGCCTATGGGGGTCCCCTGGAGTACCTAGGCCCTAGGTACCTAGTGCCATATACTAGGGACTTACTAGGGTACACCAGCAGCCAATAAGGAATGTACCAAGGTACTCACCATAGCCAATTTAGGAAGGAAGCACAGTGACTGGGGTCCTGATTAGCAGGATCTCAGTCAGACTAGTCAGGAAAAACAGTATGACACCAGCAACAAGTGGGGATAACCATGAAAGCAGATCCTACTTTCCCACATCCTCACCCATTCTCCCCACTCCTCTAGTGAGTAGCATGTGTAGTGTGTTATCCTCTGCTAGTGCACAGTGCAGGACAGTATGCAGCCACCTCTTAGTGTCCGGCACAGAGGCCGCTTTCCAAGACATTGCTATTCGTCACTTGAAAAGTATGTATGCAAGGTCTATGAACCTGTGTAAGTGTTTGCCCTCCTTTGCTTTAGGGTGAAGGCCTAGCAGGCAGGATTCAGGGGTAGTTGACAGTGTATGGTCTGTGAGTTCTGCTATGGTGGCTGTAACCTCAAGCCATGACACCTGTAGTGGTGGGCACTCCCAACCATATGTTAGAAGCCAGCATCAGACAGTTTACAGCACGGACACTCTGGTGTCGAATCAGGAAACGCACTCTTGATACGGTGGGGGTAGAGTTAACTGTAATGTGTGTAGTTTCATTGAGTGAATTGGAAACGGGGGTTCCAGGACACTTGGCTAACATGTTGTAGCGCCTGTATGCATGACTTGAGCGGTTGCGGGAGCACAGCGTTCATCTAGCCGTTGCAGTCCCCCGTGTGCAGCTGGTGAAAGGTCGATGGTCGGCATTTAAAACACCTTCCTGTTGCTCTGTTCTTCAAACAATCGTTAAAGATTGGCTGAGGTGGAGTGCTCAGTGCTGTGTTATTGGAAGCCAGCATCCTACTTTCCGCTTCTATATCTCTGAATATTACTGAGCTATAAATGTTTTATTTCTGTCTGATCTGGGCCTGCACCCGCTCTACATGTCATAGAGGGAAAGCTCCTGAGGAATTATCACACACGCTGCTAGTTTCAGGCTCTTCGATCAAAATGCAGTAACAATCTACTATCCCGCCGCCTCACCCATCACTCGTTGACTCTGTCCCTGCCTTGGACCGGTAGTGAGCTCAGCTGCTTTAGGTTAGGTTTGTGCTGTACAAATACCACATGCATAGCACCTTTTTCAAAGGAAGGACACTTTGGTGACAACAAACTTTACTGCTGCATAACGCAGTTGAGATAGTAAAGAACCTTGGTGGCATGCAGCACGCTTTGGATCATTTGGCGGTGCATTTCACACTGTGCCTATGGCATTTTGTGTGTATTTGAAAAGCAGTGCTAGGTTTGTGGCCATTTGTGAAAGCTGTGTAGGGACTGTGTCATTGCCAGGCATGTGTGAGAGTCGCAGAAGGCACTTTATCTTTATCTTATGTGCAGCGTGCCCTGTTGTGGTGCATTCTCCATCTTGTGGGAAGAATGAGCGCACCTCAGGATTGTACCATTAAAGGTGGCCACAGTGATCTGTACAGGTGATGTTGAAAAGCGTGAGTAGGAGGAGAGACCTATGAAAAGTCATGGGAATTACGTGGTTGGAAAATATTGTTCGCAGATTTTGTGCTGGAAATGGAATGTTGAAAGCAGGGCTATGCATGTGAGGTACAGGTGAATACATTTGAGAACAGGCCCTACCTTGTATGGAGGGCAGCAGAGGTGTAGGATATATGAACAGAGCAGTTTGACTTAAGAGATGTTTTTAAGAGAGTGTTTCGGGTGCTGAGCATTGTCCAGGGGTGAAAGGGTGCTAACAGGCTTGGCTTTGGCGTACCATCTGTGCTCTTGCTATGCTGACGCAACACAGCTGTCAACTAGTGGGCCGCCACTCCTCGTTCAGCTGGGAAACTCCCACCCAGGTGGATAATACCGACAAACTTAAAAATATATGTGAGAGAAGTAAAACCACAAAGTAAATACAATCATTAAACTGCTGCTCTACTGCATATTGTGGGTGTAGTGGATGAAGCCAGGCACCTCTGCGAGCAGCAATATTTGATTCATGACACAACACTCTGATGTCCACCCTTCGGTCTCAAGTCTTCCTGATCCATCTCACATCTCTTACTCAAAGAGCTGTTCTTGTTTTACAAAACCTTGACCATATGCCTCTACTTAAAGCTGTAACTAGTGTATGAGTGCTATGCGAGCACCCTTCTTTTTACTAACTTACACATGAACAACTTTGCTGAAATAAGTAAGATGTGACATAGTCAAAGAAACATTTATGTAAATTTCTGTGTATGGTTAAATATGCCTTCATAAGTTTCAAAAATGGTAATCAAGAGATATCTATACAATCTATAAAAAATTGTGTGTGCACATTCCGTTATTTTTCCCTTTAAGTAATTTGAAATCTTTTTACATCTGACAGAAAACAATCTTTGATTGTACGAAATATTTCAAAATAAGGAAGATAACACTGTAAATCTGCAAAGACGAAGTCTGAAATATTGAGTTCCAGTATTCAGGAAAACATAAGTGCCGTCAGAGCCAGCCGGACCCGAACATAAACTGAGACATCCTGAAAGAAGGGACAAGGGACACGAGAAATTCAGTTATTCCACGAGTCTCAGCTGTGCACCTCCATGCTTCAAAACGAAGAAATAACCTCCAGAAAATGAAGACAACACTTATAAACCTCCTCTTGTGTAAACATGTCCAATAACAGCTTTGATCATGAGGTCGGTATGAGGTGGTTACAACAGTGCTCTGCTTCCTTAAATAATACCAAGTCACCATTCTGTGCTAAAGGTGCATTGCAAACTGTTTCAGGCCAATCCACAGCAACCATTGAAAAGCACAACGGAGTGGAGTCAGACAAGTGAAGGTTAAAAGAAATAAGGGTTCTGCTGTCTAAAATACAGAGCACTGTCCCAGTGTGCACCGACCAGAAGGACAAGGAAGCATGCAGAACCATTATCCAGTCTAAAGACACAATCGCCCACGAAGAAGCCTTACACACGTTATGAGATTGGAAAGTAGTTGGTGACCATTGCACTTTATTCTTTAATTGGAAAACAAACGTGCAAAATACGACTCATACAGGGAATGCAAGAATAACACAAGTGCTTTATCAGTCATGTTGGCCTTTCAGGAAGCACAGTCAAGGGATGTAAACACGTATATACCAGAGACGCTAACCAAGAGAGAAGTCTTAGGCACATGCAGTGAGGGCTTTAGTTTGTCATCAATATTAAAACCCCATCAGCAAGCACACACAGGGAAAAAACTATTCAAATGCACTGAATGTGTAAAGAGCTTTATTCAGTTATCAGGCCTAAAAAGACATCAACGAACACACACAGGGGAAAAACCATATCATTGCACTGAATGTGTGAAGAGCTTTAATCGATTATCACACCTAAAACTGCATCAGCGAACACACACTGGGGAAAAACCATTCCAGTGCAGTGAATGTGAAAGAAGTTTTAGTGATTCATCAACATTAAGGAAACATCTGCGAACACACACAGGGGAACAACCATTCAATTGCAATGAATGTGGGAAGAGCTTTATATATTTATCAGGACTAAAACGGCATCAGAGAACACACACAGGGGGAAAACGATTCCAGTGCAGTGAATGTGAAAGTAGTTTTAGTGAATCTTCAACATTAAGGATTCATCAGCGAATACACACAGGGGAAAAACCATTCAAGTGCAGTCAATGTTTGAAGAGCTTTAGTCGATTATCACACCTAAAAGAGCATCAGAGAACACACACTGGAGAAAAATCATATAATTCCACTGAATGTGTGAAGAGGTTTAATCAAATATCACACCTAAAACAGCATCAGGGAACACACACTGGAGAAAAACCATTCCAGTGCAGTGAATGTGGAAGAAGTTTTAGTGATTCATCAGCATTAAGGAAACATCTGAGAACACACACAGGGGAGAAACCATTTAAGTGCAGTGAATGTGGAAAAAGTTTTAGTAATTCAGCAACATTAAGGATTCATCAGCAAACACACACAGGGGAAAAACCATTTAAGTGCAGTGAATGTATGAAGAGCTTTTGTCAATCATCACACCTAAACCAGCATCAGAAAACACACACCGGGGAAAATTAATACCAGTGCAGTGAATGTGAGAAGAGGTTTATTCGATTGTCAGACCTAAAACAGCATCAGAGAACACACACTGGGGAAAACACATTTTTTTTTTTTTTTTTTTTTTTTAATCTTTATTTCGGTCATAGAAAGACCATAAAAGATGTACAAGTGATTTACATCATAAAACATTTGTAATTATAAAACACTCAGGATTAAAACTAATTACTAAAACATTTATAATACCAGAGGGTTAGTGGGGAAATGTAGAGATATTTCATATAGCCTTAGCATTCTTGATGATTAAGGTCCGGGTTCGCCACATTGCAGTCAAAAATTTAGCCATTGCAAACACAGTAGGGGGTGCTAGATCTGTTTTGAGGACTCTATAAGCGGGGGCAACAGTTCTAAAACCCAAATTCCTTAGGTAGGGGACCAGCCAGTACCTCCTAGGACGATTATAGGCTCTGCAAAACAGGGCCACATGGAGGTCACTTTCCATTTTGTAATTACATGCAGGGCATGCCCCTGATTCCGAATTACCTTCCCAGGATTTGGTAAAGGCTCTAAGTGGGAGACAGCCATACCTCCATTGCATATAGATTTTCCGGACATACACAGGTGTCATACTGTCCAGTACATATTCAGGGCTGTAAGAGTCTTTTATTTTAATAAAAACATCAGATAATGATAACCCATTCAAGTGCAATGGATGTGGGAAGAGCTTTATATATTTATCAAGACTAAAACTGCACCAGAGAACTCACACAGGGGAAAAATCAATCAAGTGCAGTGAATGTGAAAGTAGTTTTAGTGAATCTTCAACATTAAGGACTCATCTGCAAATACACACGGGAAAAAACATTCAAGTGCAGTGAATGTCTAAAGAGCTTTAGTCGATTATCAGACCTAAAGCACCATCAAAGAACACACACAGGAGAAAAACCATATAATTGTAGAGAATGTTTGAAGAGGTTTAGTCGATTATCACAACTAAAACAGCATCAGAGAACACACACTAGGGAAAAACCATATCATTGCCATGAATCTAGAAGTAGTTTTAGTGAATCATCAACATTAAGAAAATATCAGCGAATAAACACTGTAAAAACCATTCAAGTGCAAGGAATGTGACAATGGATATATATATATATATATATCCAGGTCCAAAACGGCATCAGAAAACACGCACAGGAATCATTCAAGTGCAGTGAATGTTGAAGTAGGTTTTATGAATATTCAATATTAAGTATTGATCAGCGAACACACACGGGAAAAGCCATGTCATTGAAGTAAATGTGTGAAGCTCTTTTGTCAACTTTCAAAGCTACAAAGACGTCAGCCTCTCTTCAGAAGAGTGCAGGATCAATAATGACGGTTGCAGAGCTAAAGCTGTGCGATAGCCAGGCGAGCACACTTCAGAAGAGTATAGCATCAATAATGAAGGTCACAGAGCTGCAGCTGTGTGATAGCCAGGCCGAGCACACTTCAGAAGAGTGCAGGATCAATAATTAAGGTTGCAGAGCTGCAACTGTGTGATAGCCAGGCCGAGCACACTTTAGAAGAGTGCAGGATCAATAATCAGGGTCACAGAGCTGCAGCTGTGTGATAGCCATGCCGAGTACTTCACTTCAGAGAGTGCAGGATCAATAATGAAGGTCACAGAGCTGCAGCTGTGTGATAGCCAGGCCGAGCACACTTCAAAGAGAGCAGGATCAATAATGAAGGTCGCAGAACTGCAGCTGTGTGATAGCCAGGCCCAGCACTCTTCAGAAGAGTGCAGGATCAATAATGAAGGTCACAGAGCTGCAGCTGTGTGACAGCCAGGCTGAGTACTTCACTTAAGAAGAGTGCAGGATCAATAATGAAGGTCACAGAGCTGCAGCCGTGTGATAGCCAGGCGAGCACACTTCAGAAGAGTACAGGATCAATACTGAAGGTCACAGAGCTGCAGCTGTGTGATATCCAGGCTCAGCACACAGTGTCAGTTCAGCAGATACAGATTATTAATGAATGTCTCCAACCCTCATGCTGTGTGATGGACAGGGTGAGCACTCTGCTTCTCTTCAGGAAAGTGAGGAATCATTTATAAATGTCACTGAGCCGCCTGTTGTGTTATAGTCAGGCTGAGCATAAGACTTTTCTGCAGAACAGTAGGGGATCATTAACAAAAGTCACAGAGCCTCACACTATTTGATAGCCAGGCAAAATCACCATTTTACATTCTTGGAGGACAAGTCCTAGATGGCTAATGGAGCCGCACTTTGAAATGATTGTTCCACTAAAGAAATGAAAAAAAGATTGATTGCACAAAAGTAATATATAGCTAGAACCAATCACAATGCTATAAAACGTACACAATAATTACTAGATTTTACATGTTAAAAAGAAATGCATGTTGTTTCATATGTAATAGAATAAAAAAATTCTTTTGATTTTGACATTTGACTGCTGATTTTAAAGAAATGAGATTGCTCCCCTAAACTCAATATAATTTGTGCTGTCAGCATGTAGTCTGGCGGAGGTGGTATTAGAAGGGGGTCCTGTCTCGACAGTGTGACTGCTATCAGCAGGGAGTCTGTCAGAGGTGGCATTAGAAGGGTGCCCTGTCTCGACAGTGTGACTGATGACAGCAGGGAGTCTGGCACAGGTGGCATTAGAAGGTGGTCCTGTCTCGAAGGTGTGACTGCTGTCAGCAGGTAGTCTGATAGAGGTTGCATTAGAAGGGGTTCCTGCCTCGTCAGTGTGACTTCTTTCAGAACGGCTCTGCTTTTGGCGTTCACATGACTGACAAGGTTTCTTTGAGATGGGACTAGCTCTCCTGTGTTGATGGAGAGAGAAGTGCTACTTGTGATACAAAGACATGGGCTTCACTTCTTTTAATTCAGTCATTTTTGTCAAACCAATGTATCATTTTTTTGGAAAGTTGAAACTATGTCTGTGGCTTGGCACTCCCCTTTTTAATAATTAATAAAAAAGCCATAAAATGATCAGTACTTGTTAAGGCTAGTGTGCGTAAGTACATTGTGGTAAAAACTGTACCAACCACCAAACCTTATCTTCTAGGGCTTAAAAGCGTCCATGATCGTTTTCTATTGACCCGGTTTTGGCTCAACCTCTTCCATTACCTCATGGCACACACTTGCGGCTCCCACAGAGGCCTGTGCCTCATGCCCTGTGGCTGCAACCGTGAGTCTCCTCAGGACATGACGCACTTTTTCTTGTTTCGTAGTTTTTATGCTGTCCCTAGAAAGTTATTTATTATTCCCATTCTCAAACAAGCATTGGAAATGCAATAGGGCTCGCATTAGGAAAGTTTGAGATATTGGTGTTATAAATGATTTTTTTTTTAATTTATGTTATTTTTTAAAATAGCTAAATTAATAGCTTTGTCATTTACAATGCCAATAGTTATAACTTTCGCAAACACCTATAGCATTTGTAATGCAACATGTTTTGTATTTACGTGACTTAGATGTATTGATATTACAAAGAATTTTTTAAAATAATTAATACTTAAATAATTTATTTAATTTGTAATGGCAATAGCTTAAACCTTTGTAAATAACTTTTGTAAAGATTATGTTCAGTGTTTTTTATTGTGACGAAAATCCAAGAACAGAAGTGAAATATTAACATCTTTTTGTGATTTGTAATAAAGCACGAAAGCTTGAAACATTGAAAGAGCATATTTGAACCAGTGATGCTGTGGTGGTGCTGAGTGATGCTGTGGTTGTGCTGAGTGATGCTGTGGTTGCGCTGAGTGGTGTGTGCATCGGTGGAGCTTAGTGGGTGCATTGGTGGAGCTGTGTGGTGGGTGCATTGGTGGAGCTTAGTTGGAGCATCGGTGGAGCTGTGTGGTGGGTGCATCGGTGGAGCTGTGTGCCTCGGTGGAGCTGTGTGGTGGGTGCATCGGTGGAGCTGTGTAGGTGGAGCTGTGTGGTGGGTGCATCTGTTGAGCTGTGTGGTGGGTGCCTCGGTGGAGCTGTGTGGTGGGTGCATAGATGGAGCTGTGCGGTGGGTGCATCGTTGGAGCTGTGTGGTAGGTGCCTCGGTGGAGCTGTGTGGTGGGTGCCTTGGTGGAGCTGTGTGGTGGGGGCATCTGTGGAGCTCGGTGGTGGGTGCATCGGTGGAGCTGTGTCGGTGGAGCTGTGTGGTGGTTGCATCAGTGGAGCTGGGTGGTGGGTGCATCGGTGGAGCTGTGTCGGTGGAGCTGTGTGGTGGGTGCATCGGTGGAGCTGGGTGGTGGGTGCATCAGTGGAGCTGTGTGGTGAGTGCATCGGTGGAGCTGGGTGGTGGGTGCATCGGTGGAGCTGGGTGGTGGGTGCATCGGTGGAGCTGGGTGGTGGGTGCATCTGTGGAGCTGTGTGGTGGGTGCATCTGTGGAGCTGTGTGGTGGGTGCATCTGTGAAGCTGTGTGGTGGGTGCCTCTGTGGAGCTGTGTGGTGGGTGCATCGGTGGAGCTGTGTGGTGGGTGCATCGGTGGAGCTGTATGGTGGGTGCCTCGGTGGAGCTTTGTGGTGGGTGCCTCGGTGGAGCTGTGTGGTGGGTGCCTCGGTGGAGCTGTATGGTGGGTGCCTCGTGGAGCTGTGTGGTGGGTGCCTCGGTGGAGCTGTGTGATGGGTGCCTCGGTGGAGCTGTGTGGTGGGTGCATCGGTGGAGCTGTGTCGGTGGAGCTGTGTGGTGGCTGCATCGGAGGAGCTGTGTGGTGGGTGCCTTGGTGGAGCTGTATGGTGGGTGCATCGGTGGAGCTGGGTGGTGGGTGCATCGGTGGAGCTGGGCGGTGGGTGCATCGGTGGAGCTGTGTCGGTGGAGCTGTGTGGTGGGTGCATCGGTGGAGCTGGGTGGTGGGTGCATCGGTGGAGCTGTGTTGGTGGAGCTGTGTGGTGGCTGCATCGGTAGAGCTGTGTGGTGGGTGCATTGGTGGAGCTGTGTGGTGGGTCATTCGGTGGAGCTGTGTGGTGGGTGCATCGGAGGAGCTGTGTGGTGGGTGCATCAGTGGAGCTGTATGGTGGGTGCATCAGTGGAGCTGGGTGGTGGATGCATCGGTGGAGCTGGGTGGTGGGTGCATCTGTGGAGCTGTGTGGTGGGTGCATCTGTGGAGCTGTGTGGTGGGTGCCTCGGTGGAGCTGTGTGGTGGGTGCCTCGGTGGAGCTGTGTGGTGGGTGCCTCAGTTGAGCTGTGTGGTGGGTGCCTCGGTGGAGCTGTATGGTGGGTGCCTCGGTGGAGCTGTGTGGTGGGTGCATCGGTGGAGCTGTGTCGGTGGAGCTGTGTGGTGGGTGCATCGGTGGAGCTGTGTGGTGGGTGCATCGGTGGAGCTGTGTGGTGGGTGCATCGGTGGAGCTGTGTGGTGGGTGCATCAGTGGAGCTGTATGGTGGGTGCCTCGGTGTCCTGGTATCTGACTACAGAGTTCGTTGCGGTGCATCGGTGGAGCTGTGTGGTGGGTCGTTCGGTGGAGCTGTGTGGTGGGTGCCTCGGTGGAGCTGTGTGGTGGGTGCATTGGTGGAGCTGTGTGGTGGGTGCATCGGTGGAGCTGTGTGGTGGGTGCATCGGTGGAGCTGTGTGGTGGGTGCATCGGTGGAGCTGTGTGGTGGGTGCATCAGTGGAGCTGTATGGTGGGTGCCTCGGTGTCCTGGTATGTGACTACAGAGTTCGTTGCGGTGCATCGGTGGAGCTGTGTGGTGGGTCGTTCGGTGGAGCTGTGTGGTGGGTACCTCGGTGGAGCTGTGTGGTGGGTGCATTGGTGGAGCTGTGTGGTGGGTGCATCGGTAGAGCTGTGTAGGTGGAGCTGTGTGATGGGTGCATCGGTGGAGCTGTGTGGTGGGTGCATTGGTGGAGCTGTGTGGTGGGTGCATTGGGGGAGCTGTATGGTGGGTGCCTCGGTGGAGCTGTGTGGTGGGTGCATCGGTTGAGCTGTGTGGTGGGTGCATCGGTGGAGCTGTGTCGGTGGAGCTGTGTGGTGGGTGCATCGGTGGAGCTGGGTGGTGGGTGCATCAGTGGAGCTGTGTCAGTGGAGCTGTGTGGTGGCTGCATCGGTAGAGCTGTGTGGTGGGTCGTTCGGTGGAGCTGTGTGGTGGGTGCCTCGGTGGAGCTGTGTGGTGGGTACATCGGTGGAGCTGTGTGGTGGGTGCATCGGTGGAGCTGTGTGGTGGGTGCATCAGTGGAGCTGTGTGGTGGGTGCATCGGTGTCCTGGTATCTGACTACAGAGTTCGTTATGGTGCATCGGTGGAGCTGTGTGGTGGGTGTATTGGTGGAGCTGTGTGGTGGGTGCATCAATGGAGCTGTATGGTGGGTGCCTCGGTGTCCTGGTATCGGACTACAGAGTTCGTTACGGTGCATCGGTGGAGCTGTGTGGTGGGTCATTCGGTGGAGCTGTGTGGTGGGTGCCTCGGTGGAGCTGTGTGGTGGGTGCCTCGGTGGAGCTGTGTGGTGGGTGCATCAGTGGAGCTGTGTAGGTGAAGCTGTGTGGTGGGTGCATCAGTGGAGCTGTGTGGTGGGTGCATTGGTGGAGCTGTGTGGTGGCTGCATCGGTGGAGCTGTGTGGTGGGTGCCTCGGTGGAGCTGTATGATGGGTGCATCAGTGGAGCTGGGTGGTGGATGCATCGGTGGAGCTGGGTGGTGGGTGCATCTGTGGAGCTGTGTGGTGGGTGCATCTGTGGAGCTGTGTGGTGGGTGCCTCGGTGGAGCTGTGTGGTGGGTGCTTCGGTGGAGCTGTGTGGTGGGTGCCTCAGTTGAGCTGTGTGGTGGGTGCCTCGGTGGAGCTGTATGGTGGGTGCCTCGGTGGAGCTGTATGGTGGGTGCATCAGTGGAGCTGGGTGGTGGATGCATCGGTGGAGCTGGGTGGTGGGTGCATCTGTGGAGCTGTGTGGTGGGTGCATCTGTGGAGCTGTGTGGTGGGTGCCTCGGTGGAGCTGTGTGGTGGGTGCCTCGGTGGAGCTGTGTGGTGGGTGCCTCAGTTGAGCTGTGTGGTGGGTGCCTCGGTGGAGCTGTATGGTGGGTGCCTCGGTGGAGCTGTGTGGTGGGTGCATCGGGGGAGCTGTGTCGGTGGAGCTGTGTGGTGGGTGCATCGGTGGAGCTGTATGGTGGGTGCATCGGTGGAGCTGTGTGGTGGGTGCATCGGTGGAGCTGTGTGGTGGGTGCATCAGTGGAGCTGTATGGTGGGTGCCTCGGTGTCCTGGTATCTGACTACAGAGTTCGTTGCGGTGCATCGGTGGAGCTGTGTGGTGGGTCGTTCGGTGGAGCTGTGTGGTGGGTGCCTCGGTGGAGCTGTGTGGTGGGTGCATTGGTGGAGCTGTGTGGTGGGTGCATCGGTGGAGCTGTGTAGGTGGAGCTGTGTGATGGGTGCATCGGTGGAGCTGTGTGGTGGGTGCATTGGTGGAGCTGTGTGGTGGGTGCATTGGTGGAGCTGTGTGGTGGGTGCATCGGTTGAGCTGTGTGGTGGGTGCATCGGTGGAGCTGTGTCGGTGGAGCTGTGTGGTGGGTGCATCGGTGGAGCTGGGTGGTGGGTGCATCAGTGGAGCTGTGTCAGTGGAGCTGTGTGGTGGCTGCATCGGTAGAGCTGTGTGGTGGGTCATTCGGTGGAGCTGTGTGGTGGGTGCCTCGGTGGAGCTGTGTGGTGGGTGCATCGGTGGAGCTGTGTGGTGGGTGCATCGGTGGAGCTGTGTGGTGGGTGCATCAGTGGAGCTGTGTGGTGGGTGTCCTGGTATCTGACTACAGAGTTCGTTATGGTGCATCGGTGGAGCTGTGTGGTGGGTGTATTGGTGGAGCTGTGTGGTGGGTCATTCGGTGGAGCTGTGTGGTGGGTGCCTCGGTGGAGCTGTGTGGTGGGTCGTTCGGTGGAGCTGTGTGGTGGGTGCCTCGGTGGAGCTGTGTGGTGGGTGCATTGGTGGAGCTGTGTGGTGGGTGCATCGGTGGAGCTGTGTAGGTGGAGCTGTGCGATGAGTGCATCGGTGGAGCTGTGTGGTGGGTGCATTGGTGGAGCTGTGTGGTGGGTGCATTGGTGGAGCTGTGTGGTGGGTGCATCGGTTGAGCTGTGTGGTGGGTGCATCGGTGGAGCTGGGTGGTGGGTGCATCAGTGGAGCTGTGTCAGTGGAGCTGTGTGGTGGCTGCATCGGTAGAGCTGTGTGGTGGGTCGTTCGGTGGAGCTGTGTGGTGGGTGCCTCGGTGGAGCTGTGTGGTGGGTGCATCGGTGGAGCTGTGTGGTGGGTGCATCAGTGGAGCTGTGTGGTGGGTGTCCTGGTATCTGACTACAGAATTCGTTATGGTGCATCGGTGGAGCTGTGTGGTGGGTGTATTGGTGGAGCTGTGTGGTGGGTCATTCGGTGGAGCTGTGTGGTGGGTGCCTCGGTGGAGCTGTGTGGTGGGTCGTTCGGTGGAGCTGTGTGGTGGGTGCCTCGGTGGAGCTGTGTGGTGGGTGCATTGGTGGAGCTGTGTGGTGGGTGCATCGGTGGAGCTGTGTAGGTGGAGCTGTGTGATGAGTGCATTGGTGGAGCTGTGTGGTGGGTGCATTGGTGGAGCTGTGTGGTGGGTGCATTGGTGGAGCTGTGTGGTGGGTGCATCGGTTGAGCTGTGTGGTGGGTGCATCGGTGGAGCTGTGTCGGTGGAGCTGTGTGGTGGGTGCATCGGTGGAGCTGGGTGGTGGGTGCATCAGTGGAGCTGTGTCAGTGGAGCTGTGTGGTGGCTGCATCGGTAGAGCTGTGTGGTGGGTCGTTCGGTGGAGCTGTGTGGTGGGTGCCTCGGTGGAGCTGTGTGGTGGGTGCATCGGTGGAGCTGTGTGGTGGGTGCATCAGTGGAGCTGTGTGGTGGGTGTCCTGGTATCTGACTACAGAGTTCGTTATGGTGCATCGGTGGAGCTGTGTGGTGGGTGTATTGGTGGAGCTGTGTGGTGGGTCATTCGGTGGAGCTGTGTGGTGGGTGCCTCGGTGGAACTGTGTGGTGGGTGCCTCGGTGGAGCTGTGTGGTGGGTGCATCGGTGGAGCTGTGTAGGTGGAGCTGTGTGGTGGGTGCATCGGTGGAGCTGTGTGGTGGGTGCATTGGTGGAGCTGTGTGGTGGCTGCATCGGTGGAGCTGTATGGTGGGTGCCTCGGTGGAGCTGTGTGGTGGGTGCATCGGTGGAGCTGTGTGGTGGGTGCATCGGTGGAGCTGTGTGGTGGGTGCATCGGTGGAGCTGTGTGGTGGGTGCATCTGTGGAGATGTGTGGTGGGTGCAGCTGTGGAGCTGTGTGGTGGGTGCCTCGGTGGAGCTGTGTGGTGGGTGCATCGGTGGAGCTGTATGGTGGGTGCCTTGGTGGAGCTGTGTGGTGGGTGCATCGGTGGAGCTGTGTGGTGGGTGCCTCGGTGGAGCTGTGTGGTGGGTGCCTCGGTGGAGCTGTGTGGTGGGTGCCTCGGTGGAGCTGTGTGGTGGGTGCCTCGGTGGAGCTGTGTGGTGGGTGCATCGGCGGAGCTGTGTGGTGGGTGCATCGGCGGAGCTGTGTGGTGGGTGCATCGGTGGAGCTGTGTGGTGGGTGCATCGGTGGAGCTGTGTCGGTGGAGCGGTGTGGTGGCTGCATCGGTGGAGCTGTGTGGTGGCTGCATCGGTGGAGCTGTGTGGTGGGTGCCTTGGTGGAGCTGTATGGTGGGTGCCTTGGTGGAGCTGAGTGGTGGGTGCATCGGTGGAGCTGTGTCGGTGGAGCTGTGTGGTGGTTGCATCGGTGGAGCTGTGTGGTGGGTGCATCGGTGGAGCTGTGTGGTGGGTGCATCGGTGGAGCTGTTTGGTGGGTGCATCGGTGGAGCTGTGTGGTGGGTGCATCAGTGGAGCTTTATTGTGGGTGCCTCGGTGTCCTGGTATCTGACTACAGAGTTTGTTACGGTGCATCGGTGGAGCTGTGTGGTGGGTCGTTCGGTGGAGCTGTGTGGTGGGTGCCTCGGTGGAGCTGTGTGGTGGGTGCCTCGGTGGAGCTGTGTGGTGGGGGCCTCAGTGGAGCTGTGTGGTGGGTGCATCGGTGGAGATGTGTAGGTGGAGCTGTGTGGTGGGTGCATCGGTGGAGCTGTGTGGTGGGTGCATTGGTGGAGCTGTGTGGTGGGTGCCTTGGTGGAGCTGTGTGGTGGGTGCCTCGGTGGAGCTGTGGTGGGTGCATCGGTTGAGCTGTGTGGTGGGTGCATCAGTGGAGCTGTGTCGGTGGAGCTGTGTGGAGGGTGCTTCGGTGGAGCTGTGTGGTGGGTGCATCGGTGGAGCTGTGGTGGCTGCATCGGTAGAGCTGTGTGATGGGTGCATCGGTGGAGCTGTGTGGTGGGTCGTTCGGTGATTTGGTGGTTACCTGTAATGCAAACTTGAACTGACGGTATTATTAATCCAAATAGCTACCAATCTGGCCATAGTGAATGGTGGTATACGGAACCTTGCCAGAATGTAGGGTGTGGAATATGTACCTTAACTGAAAATATATGTTGCAAAGACAACTGCTGTAACATTAGATGTGGTGGGACACTCCCAAAACAGAGAAAAGGTTTTTGCTCCGAATGTTGGCATCACCTCAATCAAGCTCAAATTGTGTTGTCAAAGATTATGATTTTCAGTTTGGTATAAATCACAGTCCAAACTTACCACAACGTCCTTGGTGAAATGCGAAACACGGAAACTGCTTGTGGCATTCCTTGGATAAGGGGCGTGACGTAGTATGCAGCCATCTAAAAAAAATATCTTCTTACACAAGAAGTAATTTGAAGACATGCTTTACTCCCTTGCCTAATAGGAACAGGCACTTAATCAGCTACAAAAACCAAGACGGCGGACATTACCGTTAAAAGCTGGATAAGAAGGCAGCCATATTTGCACCGGGTCTTTAGAAGAAAAGGTTTATTGCTCCTATTTGAGTGTACCTAGTAATAGAAATGCTACGTTTTCCCAAGGACAGTGCTGAAGTGAAAAGCGGACTTCTGTGCCCATGTAATGTGACCTCTGTACAGACATGCATGCATGTTTTTTCTGTGCTTTCTTGAAAGGACCTTGGAGCACGTTTATTAATTAGGCCCTATTACGAACAGTGGGTCACTTAATTTATGCGAGCCTTTATAATAAACCTACTGGTGCAGAAAAAAATAAAATGTAAACGCTCGGCAGGAAAGACTTGCGGCCGCGAAATGAAAGTAAAAAAAAAACACGGCCGCGAAATGAAAGCTTTTGATGCACCAGGGGGGCGGAGCGAATACCTTTGAAGAGCTGCTGCTGGTGGCACCAAGCTGGGGAACAGATGGCTGGCTTTGATGTGCACGCGCTTCACGGGCACATCATCAAATCGCCAGTTTAGTTAAATTCTGGTTAGGCCGCTATATGGCTCGACCTCTGAATGCGCAAGCGCATTGCAGAGGTCGAGCCCTAAAAAGCGGTTTTTAGGAGGGTGAGAGCAGCTCATATCTTTTTACAACTGCTCTCTAATGACACTGTTTTGAATACGCTTTACTTTTTAGGAGTCGCTGTTAGACTCTGGTCAAGCTGCGATTAACTTCTGTACTGTAATTCATGAATTTCTATCTTGTGTTCTGATTAACTTGGACATGTTATATTTGTCAATCTGTAACTTGAAAGATGTTTTATCATTTTATACATGACTTTTATGGTTTTCTTTTATAAAACCGAATAAAGTTTGTTGATAATAATCACTAGGGGATTCATTTACAGGGTCGCATGGTATCCCTCACAATAACTCCAGGAGTCACAGTCCACACAATGTACATGCTTTGTTCCCCCTACTTCCAACCTTACATGTACCCCTAATCACCTGTTCAAACCTCTCCCTGCTGATGCCAATGCGGTCCTCCGTCATCCCACAGACAATATTTTTGGCCCCTTTGAAAGTGCCCAAACAATAAAAATGCTGCAGTTGTAAATACATATCAACTACCATTTGTTGCATTTGAAACATGTTATTGAATAATAAAACCTAATAAACATAAGCTGATTATTAAAGCAAAACAAAACATCAGTTGCCATACACATAAGAGACAAAAGTAGTACATAAAAATCAACTACTGTAACACAGCAAAGTTATGTAGAGCACAATTCCTAATTTCAGGCATCTTTAAAGTTCAACGATAGAAACGTTCATAAAGAACAGGAAAGGAAACAAAGAAGGTGGGATACAGTGGTTTCATTAATGTAATGCTTCCTACATATAGAAAAACAAATACTATTATTTTCCTTAAGCAATAAAGTCCGCACATTCAAATACTAAGATAAATATATTGAACAATGTACATTTCATTTGTAATTTGAATTCAATTTGAATATTTTAACCTCCTCAGCATTATTTGACTCATGATTACAACCTGAATGCTTTCTGGAAAGGAACCACCTCATGGGGTTCAGAATCACATATTTTCCAACAATAGGACTCAAATGATAAACTTGAATTTCAATTCAATTTATTGATTTAGGCCATTTTGGAGATCAACAATTTTAAATATATACACAATCCATACACTTTTGTAAATTTTTCACCTAAACTTTAATTCAATCCACTTTCTGATTAAATACTGCCTATTCCAGCAAGCATCACAGGACCACTTGTTATGTTATCTTCCTATTTAGTGATAATGTTTTGAATGATTTTGAGGGAGGAGATTATCCCGGTCTGGCTATAACTGTTTAATGGGATCTTAGAAGGTACATCTCGCCTGTCTGACTCTTGGAGTGATGCAGTTATTGCACTGATTTTAAAGCCAGGGAAGAACCCAACTCAATGTCAGTCATACCGGCCAATTTCTTTGCTAAATGTTGACTATAAAGTATTTGCTGGAATTCTGTATGCCCAACTTAGCAAAGTTGTTGGGCCAATAATTCACATGGATCAAAAGGGTTTCTTGCCAGGCCGGCAGAAGTCCGATTTAATACATAGCTTAATTGGGTCGATTGACTTGGCTTCGTCGCAGGGTCTCCCTCTATCAATCATTACCGTTGATGCAGCCAAGGCCTTTGACCCGGTGAATTGGCACCTTCTGGATAGGGTTCTTAAGGTCTTTGGTTTTGCCGGTAGTTTTAGGGAAGTGTCGAAAGAAATATAGAAATCCCCTCGGGCCCAGATTCTGGTTAATGTCAATCTCTCCCCGGTAGTTAAGATAGGGCATGGAACAAGGCAGGGCTGCCCGATTTCCCCCCATCTTATTTGATTTATATATAGAGCCGCTAGCCCAGAGCATAAGGCTGAATCAGAAGATTGTCCCTTTTTAAATAAATGGGTTTGTACGAAAGTTAGCACTGTATGCTGACGACCTGATCCTTCTATCATCCAATGTCAGCACTACAATTTCAGAGCTTGAAGCTGAACCCCAAACTTTTGGAAGCCTGGCAGGTTATGAGATATACAATGAGAAAACCAAGGTTATGGCCAGGATCATAACCAATCAGGAGGGGAATTTTGCTAAAGAACTTAGATACTTAGGAGTTATAATATCTCAGGACCCCGCCCTAATCCCCAAGATTAATCAAATAGAGTTTCAAAAGAGGTCAATGTCCTACTAAAACGATGGCAGAGCATCCCACTATCATTGTATGGGCGAGTTAATCTCATCAAGATGTGTGTCCTCCCAAAATACGCTTATCTTTTTGACAACATTTATTTAGAATTCGGAAAATCTGATATTTTTAAAATTCAAGGCAACAGAGGGAGGGATGGGGGAGCCTGGGCAAGGGAGTTGGGGGGGGATGAGGGGAGGGGAGACTTGGGGTTAGTTCTTACATATAAATGACTTATTGAATTGCTTGCAATGTGATTGTTGATCTCATGCTCACAGTCTTTCCGGGTTTTCGGAACACTGTATGTCTTATGTAATTTTTTAACAGCTCAATAAAATTCTGTTCTGAAAAAAAATCCAAGGCAAGATATCTTCCTTTATCTGGGCAAGTAAAGCGATCTGGTTATCCTGGAAGAAATTAAGGCGCAAACTCCAGCGAGGGGGGTGGCCCTACTAGGCTTCCAGCTGTACTGTTGGGCTTATCAACTAAAGAGCTGTAGAATGCTATTGTTCTCTCCGGACAGTTCGCTGATAGGCTGCATGTTTAAAGCCATGTTAGTAGGGGAAGAGGAGCTAGGTTTCATGAACAAGTTCGATTCTCGTAAATTCTTGAAAAAAAATGTGTTTAAAGACTATGCGTTCGGCGGCTAGGTCGAGATCGGACTTTCGAAATTGTTTAGGACTATCCTATTATAGTGATTGGGCACCAGTTTGGGATATCCTGGTACAGCGGAGTGTATTTTGGACTCTCTTGCTTACCCACTAAAAGAGGCAGGAGTTGTATATTGGAGAGACATTGTACTGGGTGACAAATGCCATTCCTGGGAATACTGGAACCATATTACTAACTGTACTTTGTCCAGGTTCAAGTTTTATCAGCTCTCGTCCTGCTGTAGGAAGCAAAGCTGGCCACTTATAGAGGATAGCAGTATGGAAAGCGTACTACAGGATCTAGTTCCTAGGAAAAAAAAAGGGGGCGCAATGGTATAACCATCTTTTGGCAGCTACAGACAGAAAGATGGATCAACTATACAGAATCTGGGAGAACTACTTGCCGAGCGAGGAGTTGGAAACTTTATGGCAAGTATCTCTAGATACTCTTTACCCCCTGATTAAATCTGCTGCACTGAGAAAAAAAAACTTTTTTACACTCCATAGAATCTATTGGTCTCCCCTTAAGTTATCCAAGATAAAGGGAGGTGGAGAAGCCAGCTGTATGAGATGCGGCCTTCAGAATGCAGATGATGTCCATGTATTCGCGTCCTGTTTCAAGATACAAGAATTTTTGACAAATGTGGGTAAGACTATCTCTAGAGCCCTGGGTCGCATCGTTGAGGTAAGCCCAACTCTTATACTATTTGGTTTTACTCCTGCACTGGGGGGAGCTTCAGACCCGATAGGGCCCCAACAAAAACTGGTGTTTTACTTAATTTTGCTGGCTAGGAGGGAGATTTGAAGAGCATGGCGCCAGACGACATCTCCTACTTGGAATGCTTGGTGGAGTTCTGTTAGAACCAATAGGATCAAGCCTGCATTAATCTCCTCTATCCACAATGGATCTGATCTTTTCAGTTACTGCCGATAAGGTCGACTCTATACAGTAGTAGGGTCTGAACTCATGTCGAGCAGGATATTTTCAAAGAAGGTGGTGATTACCTGATTCATGTCCTTTTCTAAAATGTTAGCAGGAAGAGGAAGAACCAATTTGGATCTGTAGTTCTTTCCATCTGAGGGATCGATGGAAAGAGTCTTTAGAAGTGGCAAAATCAATGCCTTTTTCCAAGCATCTGGAAAACCTTTTTCCAAGCATCTGGAAACAAGCCAGACTTGAGCACCATTTTAATAACAAAGTGAGATGAGCAGAAATGGTAGCTGAAACTACTGAATGGAGGGTAAGAATCTGCAGGGCTCCAAATTTCATAGTGTTGATAAGATTAGAGACTTTCTCTTCAGAAAGTGGGGTGAATGTACTCATTACCAGGAAATGGAAAGTTAGTTTATTCACCGTACGTTACTCCACTGTATCTGTCCCTGAAGATTATCTGGTTTTATCTTAAAATTCAGAAATATTTTATTTACTTTGGAAAATAGAATTCGGTTAGTTCATCACAGCTTTTCGGCTGGGAGTTGCTAAGTTTTTATAACCAAAGGATGAAAGTGATTTAACTGTGTTGAACAACAGGCTGTAACTCTTCCTCCAACATTGCTGTTGGTGCCTACATTTTCTTTTACATTTCTTGAGATCATAGGAGTACCATGGCGCGGAAGGAGCAGACAGATGGTTAGTCTTCAATCTAAAAGGCCCTACTTGACAAACTGTCTGGTAACAATGTGCAAGATCATTAGCCTTAAGTAGCTCAAGACTTTCACTGATCAGAAGTGGCTCTCACTTCAGAAAAGGTTGAAGACCCCTGTTGTAAACACTTAATATCCCCAAAATAAAATAATTGATGAATGCAAAACAGCAGGCAGGCCTTTTATTGGCCCATTGGCGAGCGCTGGCTCAATGCAAGGACGAGGTAGCATTCACTGGCATTTTTATGAAAAGTGCAGGCTTGTTACAAAACTGGCGATTTTTTTTTGCACATCGCTATATCCAGGAGGGTCTGAATGACAATGCTCCCAAATATATTCATGCCGTGTGGGAAACAGTGGCCTAAACTCTGCCGACGAACACAAGCTATTCAGGATAGATGTGTTGCAGCAAAGTTTGTACTATGTTGTGACTTGGACACAGCCAATTGCTTTGGTCAGGCGATTGACATGAGTGTGGAACTTCGGTGCATTGCCTGGATTAGATCTATATGCTTCTCTAAAGATACCCAAGCATCGTTAATGGACAAGCTATTCGATGGCTCTCACCTTTTAAGCAAGAAAGCGGACTAGGCCCCACACAGATTCCTTGGGTCTGTCTGCCTTCGCCACGCAATTTCATCACAAATCTCGTCCCCTTTTGGCTACAGTAGGGTTTTGCAACACTGCCAGCGCCAGACCCTGCTGCAAACACAGCAGGTCTCCCAGTTCTTTCATGGCCATGGCACACAAAGGCAACGTCCAGGACATCATGCCACTGAGTGACCTGCTGCTACAGCTGGCACAGCTGCAAAACCTCTTCGTGTCCTTCCAGACACCGACTCGCCCTATTGTAGGCAGCATCCAACATTTTCTCCAGTGAATTAGATTATGCCAGTGGCAGACCCCTCTCCCTATTCCACCCAGACTTAACAGTGGTGACGGATGTATCACGTCTGGGATGGGAAGGCCATATGGGAGACAGAGATTAGGGAACCCTCATCACCGGCAGAGACCAAACTCCACATCAAGCTGTTGGAGTTGGGAGCATTTCACTTGGCGGTGAAGGTCTTCCTGCCCACCATCACAGGAGGGTGGGTGCAGTTTCTCACAGACAAGACAGTCAATGACAGTGGTCTCATCAGGAAATGTCATACTTGAACGTGTTTGACAGCGAGCCCAGGATTCACTGGCTCCCAGGTACGCTGCCCCGAAATACAGAAGAATCCTTACTGGATTGTATTGAATATAGTGTGAGAAGCATATGGGAGAGACGGTGATCTAACGTCCTGATGAGTCCACGGTAATTAACTGGAATGGTTGAAACATTGACTAAACAGGGACTATTTCATATAAATGATGTCTTCTAAGAATCGCCTTTGCTTAATTTGCATTGTACAAAAGCAATTTACAGCCCTGTTTCTGTGAACAAAATGTGGATCGGACTGTTTTATCATCATATCACTTTCATCTTGAGCACTGCGCAGTCATCACTCAACGATTTATATATACCCTTGCTGCTGAGAATACAATTAGAATTTTTGGAAATGAAAAGGCCTCATCTGAATTCTAATCATGATCAAAATGGTGAATTAATATCTGCCCAGGGACTGCATATGTGATACAGACCTGTGAGATAATGAACTCATAGACCTCTTAGTTGTTCACTGTGCGCATGGGAAGTGCTTCTATGCGTCTACGCTTGTCACTTCTGGAGCAGAATGATGTCGACACTGAGCTGCATGATGTCTCCTACTGTGTGCAGCAGGAGTGCTTTAAAGTTTGAGGATCCAGTCTGGCGTGTGGGGATTATTCACACGGTAAGGAATCTTCAGGTAAAGGAGTACCCACCAGAAAGAGCGTTATCGAAGGCAAGTAACTGGTTGGTTATGTTTTCCTGCTGTTGTATATTATCTCATTCTGGGTGGTGAACTCTGCTCGCGGAGTTTTCCGTACTCCGCGGAGCTCGCATAGTTCCTAAAAACTCCGCTCCATGGAGCATAGCAAGGTTTTTTTCGACGCTTGCGCTCTTCAACGTCATGTGCCAGAGCGGGGAAAATCCACCTCCTAATGAGATTTTTCCTTGCTCGCGCTCGCCATGGTCTAGTTGGCGAGCAAAATCAACCTCCTGGGGGGATTTCTCAAAGTGGGTCGTCGGATTTCTCAATGTGAGTGGTCGCGGCAGGTCACAAGCACTCGCGTTGAGAAAACTTACTTCGCATTGACAAAGCTGCTGCTCGAGTAGAAGCAGCTGCACCCTCTTGCGCTGAACATGGTGCCATTCGCGATTATTTTTACAGGGCGGGACAAACACCAGGAGATCAAAATCACCACAAACAGCATGACCCTTACGTACTCCGCTGCTCGCGGAACTACGCGTAGACCGCCAGACTTTTTTTTTCACTGTGCGGAGTTCCTCATTGAGGAACTCTGCATAGGCTTAATCTTATCATGAAAATATAGATATCAGTCATATGTTAAGAATCAATGGTAAGTAGAAACCTTTTGGGTGGAGTAAAATGTAAGGCATTATTATTGTGATTTTTTTGGCAATTATTTGATTTTTGCAAGCACTAACACTTCTCTGTGTAAAGTAAAGACCTTGAGAGTTTTGTAACTTTCAGATATTCAAATTGTGGATTCTGTTGCAATTAAAAATATTTCCAGGCCTGAAATTTCTTTGGAGGTTTCATGCGGGCAGCCTAAGTTATCCTGCAAGAGTTTCTTGATGAATTCTATTGCAACTACAATATGTGCTCTCTCAGGTAAAGTCAGGTTGTTAGAAGCTTTTCTGCAACTCAAGATACGCCTTACTTTTCACCTCATGTGGATGCATTTCTCATGTTTAGCGAGATCTCCTTTCTGAGTATAACGTTTCTGGCTTTCCCCTTCTGTATATGGCTTTAGTCCAGTGTGAATTCTCTCATGTGAAATGACATTGTATTCAAGACTAAACCTTATCTGACATTCATAACACACATAAGGCTTTATTCCCCCGTGTGAGTTCGCTCATGTCAAGTGAGAAGTAATTTGTAACCAAAACGTTGCTTGCATTTCGAGCACTCCTAAGGTTTTTCCCCAGAGTGGGATCTCTCATGAAGCAGAACAGTCTTTCAGATACAAGCTTTTAAGGCATAAGGATTTTCTCTAGTGTGGAGTTTCTCATGGTGAGATAGCGTTTTTCTCTGCAGCTTATCTGGCATTCAGAGCACTCATAAGGTTTTTCATCAGTATGGAGTCGCTTTTGGTTAGTGAGGCTGTGCCTATCAAATAGGAATTTCTGGCATTCACCGCATTGGTAATGTTTTTCCCCTGTGTGCGTCTGCTCATGTAGAGTGAGATTGCGTTTAAAATTGATGCTTTTCTGGCACTTGGAGCACTGAATTATTTTGATGGTGTGTTTTCTTATGGCGCTTCTAACCATCTCTTCCTCTGAATCTTTTCTGACATTTAGAGCACTGATAATTTTTTTTCTCTAGTGTGGATTCTCACATGTTCAGTGAGATGAGATTTTTGGCTGAAACATTTTCGGCATTCGGAGCACTGATAAGGCTTTTCTCCAGTGTGGATTCTTATATGGTAAGTGAGACTGCCTTTGTCACTGAAACATTTCTGGCATTCGGAGCACTGATAAGGTTTTTCCCCAGTGTGGATTATTATATGCTGAGTGAGACTGCTTTTTACACTGAAACATTTCTGGCATTCAGAGCACTGATAAGGTTTTTCCCCAGTGTGGATTCTTATATGCTGAGTGAGATTGATTTTTTCACTGAAACATTTGTGGCATTCAGAGCACTGATAAGGTTTTTCCCCAGTGTGGATTCTTGTATGTTGAGTGAGTCTTATTTTGTCACAGAAACATTTCTGGCATTCAGAGCACTGATAAGGTTTTTCCCCAGTGTGAAATCTCACATGTGCAGTTAGAAGTGATTTAAGTCTGAAATCTTTTGGGCATTCAGAGCACTGATAAGGTTTTTCCCCAGTGTGGATTCTTATATGCTTAGTGAGACTGCATTTGTTTATGAAACATTTCTGACATTCAGAGCACTGATAAGGTTGTTCCCCTGTGTGGGTTTTTATATGCTGCGTGAGAGAGCGTTTTTCACTGAAACATTTCTGGCATTCAGAGCACTGATAACGGTTTTCCCCAGTGTGGATTCTTATGTGCCGTGTGAGAGAGCGTTTTTCACTGAAACATTTCTGGCATTCAGAGCACTGATAACGGTTTTCCCCAGTGTGGATTCTTATGTGCCGTGTGAGACTACTTTTTGTACTGAAACATTGCTGGCATTCAGAGCACTGATAAGGTTTTTCCACAGAGTGGGTAAATGCATGTTGATATAGAGTGGCTTTGAAACTAAACCTTTTCTGGCATTCAGAGCACTGATAAGGTTTTTCCCCAGTGTGGAATCTCAAATGTTCAGTTAGAATAGATTTACGGTTGAAATGTTTTGGGCATTCAGAGCACTGATAAGGTTTTTCCCCAGTGTGGATTCTCAAATGTGCAGTTAGAAGTGATTTACGTTTGAAATGTTTTGGGCATTCAGAACACTGATAAGGGTTTTCCCCAGTGTGGACTTTTGTATGTTCAGTGAGTCTGATTTTGTAACTGAAACATTTCTGGCATTCAGAGCACTGATAAGGTTTCTCTCCAGTGTGGGTTCTTATATGCCGAGTGAGACTGCTTTGGTCACTGAAACATTTCTGGCATTCAGAGCACTGAAAAGATTTTTCCCCAATGTGGGTTCTTATATGCCGAGTGAGACTCCTTTGGTCACTGAAACATTTCTGGCATTCAGAGCACTGATAAGGTTTTTCCACAGAGTGGGTTAATGCATGTCGAGATAGGCTCGGTTTGTTACAAAACCTTTTCTGGCATTCAGAGCACTGGTAAGGTTTTTCCCCAGTGTGGGTCCTTGTATGTATAGTAAGTCCTCTTTTGTCACTGAAACATTTCTGGCATTGAGCACACGGATAAGGTTTTTCCACAGAGTGGGTTAATGCATGGCGAGATAGGCTCGGTTTGTTACAAAACCTTTTCTGGCATTCAGAGCACTGATAAGGTTTTTCCCCAGAGGGGATTCTCATATGTTCAGTGAGTTTCGATTTACGGCCGAAACTTTTTTGGCATTCAGCGCACTGGTAAGGTTTTTCCCCAGAGTGGGTTAATGCATGTAGATATAGACTCGGTTTGATACTAAACCTTTTCTGGCATTCAGAGCACTGATAAGGTTTTTCCCCAGTGTGCATTCTCATATGCTTAGTAAGATAAGATTTACGCCTGAAACTTTTTTGTCATACTTTGCACGGAGAGTGGTTTTCCCCAGTGTGGATTTTCATATGTTCAGTGAGATAAGATTTACGCCTGAAACTTTTTGGGCATACATTGCACTGAAAGTGGTTTTCCCCAGTGTTCATTCTGTCAAATTCTGTGAGATAAGATTTATGGCTGTATCTTTTTTGGCATATGTAACTTTTTTCCCCAACTTAGGTTATTTTACTTTGATTGAGGCGGTTTTGAACACTGAATTTGTTCTCACAGGTCGTGTTTTTATAAGGTGTATTCCTAGAGTTAATATCTCTATGTTTAGTTTTCTCTTGCTTATATGCCACGGTAAGAGTGAACCCAATTTTAGAGTTGGGTTTGTTTAGATAATGTTTAGCATTTATCTCTAAAAGAAATTGTGTGTAATCTTCTTAACACTTGAATTGAGCAAAATATGTCTGGAAGCAGCCCTGTAACACATGTCGAAATGTTTTTAGTAGATAATAGTCTTTAGGTTATAGCCTATCCAGCAGCAACTTATTTTGTGACTGAAGTTTTTCTCGAATCTATTCGTATAGGTTCTTAGCAATGCAGTGATAAGGTGTTAGTCTGATATTTAATGATTAAACTGATAAGTACCTTTTTGCACTGACGTAACGGCAGTAACTGAAGGCGTTAGAACGTGCACAGTACTATTGTGGATCATTAGTCGCAGAACATCAGTTCCTTTTACCCTTTCTATGTTTGGTGTAAGGTTAAGATTTGTAGTTCTGAAGATGAGGATTTATTTACATTACCTATAGCGCAACTGTGCTCATTTATTCGATTTTTATCTTTAACAGTTTTACATATCACTCATGCACAGCAGATAATGTTGAGGCGATTTACATAGAATTACAGAACAGTACACAATAAAAAGGAAACAATCTGAGATGGTTATGAACACAATAAAGTGGTGAATTTTTAAGGTTTTCGCCAGAGTGAGCAGAGTGGGTCGCGGTTTTCTACCCAGAGGCAGATAGTCTCAAACTTGCGTAACTGGTTAAAAACGGTTGTTGAACAAAGGTGATTTTCCAATCTTTTGGGTGTTAACGTGTCAGCTTCGGAGTCTTCTCTCAGCGTCTTTTCTTTGATGGTTTGCAGGAGAAACTTTTTGTTATAACTTTCTTTTATGCAGTGTGTGCTTCCTCTCTGGAATTACATGATGTTTTATGTGCACGTTATTCTGTGCACAGAAATGGCTTTGCTCTGGGTTAACGAAATACTAAATTAGAGACTTCACTTACAGTATAGTACTTTCCTCAGCTCCCACTTCCTCGCCACACCTAGATTTTGGAAATTGTTTAAACGTAGAATGCTGGATGTCCTTCAGTTTTTCAAAAATAATCCTTCTTATGGCACTGACTTCAGTTGCCTGGTGCTAAATCTTGCTTTCTTCGTCAGTAATTTCAATCACCTATAGTATTAAAATTAAATAGTTAATACATGAAAATTTCCCAAAATATAATTTACAAGCCAAATCAATGCAGAGTTGCAGAATTTTGAAAATGTTGAGCTGTTTTTCAGACAGTGCAGAGTGTAGAATGGTAGCCTGGGAGTACTTGGATGTAGGAGTGAGGATTTATAGAATTTTCAACATTTTATTAAGCTCACAAAGGATACATGCACCCTATGGACTTGTAACATAGAATCCCAAAGGCAGAAATTAAAGTCATATGCACTGGCACCAAACAGATATTTAAAAAAGGATACTATTTATTATTATTTTTTTTAAAGTTTTTATTGAAAATAACAGACATACAAGAACAACAAAACTTCACAAGGCAAAAAATATAAATAGCACATCATCATGGGTCCATGTGGGCGGAGCTCAAGAAATCAACATATGACAATTGATGAAAACATGAAGAGGGGCAGGCGAGGAGACAAACAGCAAATGTATCGGGGATAACAGGTGAACGTCAGGTTAGGGGGACAAAGGCACTTCGGTAGACAAATCGTGTGGGGGAGTACAGATATTACCCCGATATGCATTCCAGATACGACCCCCTTGTCTGGGACGTCCCCGGGATAGGTATACAGTCTTCTCTCGAAACATGCACCAATCCATGTTCTCCTTTCACGTGGAAAGGGTAGGCGGCCTAAGTGAACCCCAAAGCTGAGCAATGTCCCTTTTGGCGACCATGTTACCAAGGGCCGCCCACCTAGTTTGTGCGGAATTGTAGTCAGTAGGCTCCCAAACATTGAGCAGACAACGCCTGGCTTCGGGCAGCAGGGACACACCCGTAACATTCCTCATGACATCATGTACTCTGGCCCAGTGTCGTACCATCTCCGGGCATTCCCACAATATGTGGAGAAAGGTGCCAGTCATACCACAGCCACGCTTGCACAACCCATCCACAGAAAATCCCATACGAACCAAACCGGGCCCCGTGACATACACTCTGTGCAGTATCTTCAATTGGACAAATCGCAGTCGGGCAGGGATAGCGACCTCTTTAGGCGAAGACAAAGCCGACTGCCAGTCCTTGTCATCTAACTCCAAGCCGTCAGAGCACCATGCGTCTCTAAGGCGAATTAGTAGATCAGCTCTGTTATTAATAAGCTTTTTATAAATTAAGGAGATCGTACTGTCGGGTACATGTCCATCCAGGATGCGGTCTTCCAACGGGGAGGATTCAGGAATATCGGTGCCCACTAGGAACACCGACAACAAAGCATGACGGACCTGAGCGTACCGGAAGAATTCAGTGCCGCCCAGGTCATACTCCAGACGCAGCGCGTCGAAGGACTTGACTGTCCCCTTCGACCACAAGTCACCAACCTTGCTAATGCCAATCATGTCCCATTTATCAAACCCTTTCGTCCGCCACAGAGAACCCAAGCATTCCGAATCGTACAGGGGGGTGGCTCGAGTAAATCTACCACTGCAGCCCAAGGCCGCAGTCGCATCGCGCCACACTCTCACAGCGATCTTAGTGGGACCGGTCAGTGCTCCACGGCGGACCCCAGAGTACAGTGCTCTACTGAAAGACCCTCCCGGAAGGATAAGCCTATCCATGGAAAAAGCCGGGGCCGGGCCCGGAGCGTAGGTCGCATGGTTGATTGCGCTGAGCTGGGACGCCGAGTAATAACGTCTGATGTCTGGGAGGGCTATGCCACCATCAAACCATGGAAGCGTGAGCTTGGAGAGGGCGATACGAGCAGGTCCGTCCCAGACAAGCTGTCTCTGCAAATTTTCCACTTCACGGAAGTAGCTGGAGGGAATAGGATCGAAGGAGTTCTGTAGCGTGTACAAAAAACGGGGCAAAGACATCATTTTAAAGAGCGCCGCTCTGCCAAGGGGCGACAGTGGCAACCTACGCCAGCGAGCTACATCAAGTTTAAGTCGCTGAAGAGGGGGCAACAGATTAAGATCATAGAGCATTACGGGATCCAAGGAAATATAAATCCCCAAGTACTTAAAACCGGTCCTCGCCACCGGGATTGGAAATCTACGCGGCAACGGAGGAAGATCTCCTGCCAAAACGTAGACGCAGGATTTAGCCCAATTGATCACGAGACCGGCGTTCTTGCCGAAGGAAGCAAGCACGTCAAAAAGCACATTGAGGGATTTCTGCGGCGACGTAAGATATAGGAGGATATCGTCTGCGTACAAGGAGACGCGATCCTCGAAATCAGGGGACCATCGAATGTCCCGCATGGACGGTTCCCAACGGAGCCATTCCGCCAACGGTTCAAGAGCGAGAGCAAAGAGCAATGGAGACAACGGACAGCCCTGCCGGGTACCCCGTCCAAGCTCAAAGACGCTAGAGACTCGTCCGTTAACCACTACCTGGGCTAGGGGAGTCTCATAAAGGAGCTTCACCCAGGCTATGAAGCCCGGCCCAAACCCGAATTTCGAGAGGGCCGCCCACAGGTAGGGCCATTCGATCATGTCGAAGGCCATGGTAGCGTCTAGAGAGACCAAAATGGCTGGTTCCGTAAGCGCCCCAACTCTCGCGAGAACTCCGTGTAGTCTACGCAGGTTTAAAGCAGTGTTGCGATGCGGGATAAAGCCGGACTGATCCGGATGGATCAGGTCTCCGATCACAGTGACCAATCTGTTAGCCAGTGTCTTTGCCAATATCTTGGGTTCGGCGTTGAGCAAAGAGATAGGCCTGTAGGAGGTACAGCGGTCCCGAGGCTTACCCTCTTTAGGAATAACAACAATGGTGGCAAGCCGTTGGTCCAAAGGAAGGGAGCCCGACTCCCAGGCCTCTAGAAACATGTCCCTTAAATGAAGCGCAATTTTGTCGGGCTGTAGCTTGTACAGCTCGATAGGCAAACCATTGGGGCCCAGCGCCTTACCCGAACGAAGTGAACGGATCGCCACTGCGATTTCATCCACAGTGAACGGGGAATCCAGGAGGTCCCTATCTAAATCAGAAAGGCGAGGCAAAGCGATATCCCGTAACAATAAACAAGAGTCTTCCTCGTCTCGATCATAGACTGAGGTGTACACAGTCCCAAAGTGGTCCGCAAAGCACTGAACGATCCCAACAGGGTCCGTGACACACTCACCATCAAGTCTCTCCAACACTGGTACAACACGATTCACTCTCTCCTTCTTATCCAACCAAGCCAACAACTTGCCCGCTTTATCACCAACGTCATCCAATCGCCCCTGCTGCTCCCTGTACATCACTTTCGCTGCATCCGTAACAAGAGCCTTGTATTCCGCCTGTTTCAAAGCAAGGGAGTGCAACTTTACGCTAGTTACACCAAGACTGAGATCATCCTCCAAGGCAGCAATCTCGGATTCCACCCGCACCACCTCTCCAGCAGAAGCCTTCTTCGCAGCAGCAATCAGGGATAAGGACTGCCCACGGATCACAGTTTTAAAGGCCTCCCACAACGAGATAGACAATGAGACAGACCCCACATTTTCGTCAAAGTAATTCTCAATGGCTGTAACAAGGCTGGAACGAATCAGGGGGTCATGAAGATACCACGGGTTAATCGGAGCCACTCTACCCTCAATCCCCACACCAACCTCAAAGCGGAGCCACAATGGGGAGTGATCCGAGATTCCCCTAGGAAGCAGACGAAGTTCCCTGATAGCGGTGGACTGAACTGCGGGCAATAAAAAATAGTCAAGCCTGGACAAACTGCCATGGGCCCCAGAGTGGAAAGTGTATTGTAACTGCGTGGGGTGCAGCAACCTCCAAGCATCAACAAGCCCGAAGGTCTCTAACAAGTCGCTAAGCCACATGTGCGCCATAGGCAGGTCTCTAGCTGGATGTCGGTCCAAAGCGCCAGAGACAACAGAATTAAAGTCCCCCCCCCATGATTAGAAGCCCTTCAGGAAGACCCAAAAGGACACCACACAAGTCAGCGAAGGTTAAGGTCTGTAGGCCAGGGGGAACATAGACCGAAAGTATGGACAAGGTCTTCCCCTCCCACCTCCCAGTGAGCATGGCGTAGCGCCCCCTATCATCAAGCTTGATCTCGTCAACAGCAAAAGGGAGGGAAGACCTAAGAAGGATGCCAGCCCCCCTTGACCCAGAAGTAAACCCCGCGTGGGCCACTAGGCGGTAACCACGTCGGTTAAGAGCCTGACAAGCGTTACCTATCAGATGGGTCTCTTGCAAGAGGACTATATCGGGGGAATGCCGCCTAAGGTACCTCAAAACAATACCCCGTTTAATCCTATCTCCCAAACCATTGACGTTCCAGGATAAAAGTCTCAACTCACCGCCCCCATCCCCAATGCGTGAAAGGAGCAAGACCCACATAGAACACAAGAATCAATACGACGCCTCGTGAAGAAACAAAAACACACAAACACCCCCCACCCCTAAACTCACCCATGACAAACCCCCCACCCTGCACCCCTGCATAAGACTAAGAAGCCACCCCAACTTGCAGTGTGCCTGTCGCCCCATAGTTAAACTAAACTACGCTAAGAACCCAGGAGGAGGAAGAGTCCCCGTTCACGCCCCGCCACCCCCGGGCCGATCAAGGTCCAATAAGTTCCAAGGACAAACTCAGCTGATACAGCAGACAAAAGTCCAGACGACGGGGTCCACCGACGAGGTCATCACTCGGCCACACCTCCATCAGCGCCGCCACGGTATCCGGAGCGATCCCGACCCTCAGGCAGAGTATCAAGCCAGTCACTGACATCACTAGGGCGGTCAAAAAAGAAAGTACGTTCCCGATACACAATCCTCAGCCTGGTAGGAAACAGTAAGGAGTACTTCAAGCCCAAGTCTCGTAACCGCCTCTTGACACCTTGAAATCCAAGTCTCTGCTTCTGGACAAGAGGCGAATAGTCAGGGTAAAAGGAAATGGAGGCATTCTCAAATTTCACCGGTCCTTTGTCCCGGGAAGATTGCAGCACTGCGTCCCGATCACGAAAATGGAACAGCCTCGCGATGATGGGCCTCGGAGGGGAACCAGCTTAGCCTTCCCGCTGGGAACACGATGAGCACGTTCCACCGCAAAGAATTTACTAAGTCCCCCGGGGGCCAAGTGGTTGGATATCAGGTCTTCAACCAGGAGATCAGCCCCTTCGGTCTCGGAACCCTCCGGAACACCAATAAGGCGTACATTGTTGCGGCGGGCCCTATTTTCGTAATCCTCAAGACGGCGAGCCATGAGGTCGTGTGAGGACCGAAGGTTACCAAGTTCCGCTTGGGCATCCGAGACATCGGTGACCAAACTAGAAGTTTTCAGCCTCAACGATTCCACTCTTTCGTTAGTTTTCGAAAGATCCGCTGTAATCAGCGTGATATCGATGGCCATTGTGTCGATCTTGGTCACCAAGGCCTCATATTGTTGCACCATAGAGGCCTGCATGGCGGCAATGGCTCCCATAACATCCTACAATGACGGGTCCGAGGCCTCTGGGAGGAGGGTCTTAGAAGTGTCCGAGACACGGCTCACAGCACCGGGCGATCCCTTGGCATGTGCGTAGTGATCCATGGTGTTGGTCTGCTGCTGACCGCCCCGTTGAGGCGCCTTAGTCTTCCGCTTCTCGAGAGGCAGGCCAGTGGCCATCTTGGAAAAGGGACCCCGAAGGGGTCCCTGCGACCTTGTGAAAATGGCCGGGTGGAAATGTCCAAAGAATCAGTAAGACCAAGTCCAGACTTTGCAAACAAAAGTAGACAGAGCCGGGTGCAGGCGGCCAGGGAACCCCACACAGGAGAGAGAGCAACGGGCCAGTCGTGAATAAGAAGAAGCCGCGCCCCTGCCAGTCGAGCCAGGAAACCGAAACCGAAACTCAGGAGGGGCCGACCCTGTGGGGACCCTGGTGGCCGTTGTTGATCGACTGCTCCACGGCCTGTTCCAAACCCGAACCCCCGGTCCGTCTCGGGGTGGGCCTCAGAATGTAGAAACGGAGTAAAAGTGGACCCCGAAGTCCAATTTCGAATTTTCAAAGAGTTCGACGATCAGCTAGGATTAGCGAACAAAGGCCCGTCGATGAAGTCAGGATGAAGCCTGGATAATCATGAGGGGCGGCACGGGTCCGGGGAGCTCTGTGCTCACGCGACCATCTTGGATGCCCGCGTAGCTCCTCCTCTATTTATTAATTTTTAATGTAGATATCTGGGACGGGAATTTCCCCTCCATGGACAACAGGCGTTTCCCCCTGCCCTGAGGTACCACCTACTTGTATCTGGTGTCCTGACTTTTGAGTTTTGGCCTCTGCCTCAAGCAAATCTATTGTGTGCTGAGAGGACTATGCCTAGACAGATCCCTCAACTATAGTCCAGAGTATGAATCAAGAGCAATGAAATTAAGGAGTACTTTCATGTGCTCATTTTATTCCACCTGATTACCAGTTGTTGGGTTTTCTGCACCTGGATGTACCGGGTGCAGAAAAACAGGACACAATTTTTTTCCAGACAGGAAAATTAGACTGAAAAGACGCACAAGACTCTGGGTGCAGCAGAAGCAGTCAAGACTTATGCTGTTTTGTTTTACAAACTATGGGAAATACACAATTCTTCCCCTTGTTAGACATTTCTTTACCCTTCCCTCCCCTGATTCACCCATCGCCCCCCAACCAATCACATGCATTTATCTACCATCTGCCTAAAACTAGTGGTAAACAAAAGCAGAAAAACACTATGAAATAGTGAATGGCATGTGGTTTGACAGGCAGAAGAATCTGTGCCTCGTGGCAACTCCCCTGTCCATGGCGTCAAACTTGTGACTGCACGTTACTGGGGTAAATGTACCACAAAGTAAAAAAAAAACAATTACATGAGATTTTTCTGCCACTCCAGTACTGTGCAACTTCTAACAAGGGACTATGAGAGGTCTTGGACCGGTCCTGCGACCTGGAGGGTCACACCAAGTCTGCCCTTATTTAAGTCAGAGGACTGTCATGGGTTTAACAGCTAGAGCGGTGGTGGCAATGCACCCTGTTGTAAGGATCAATAGCCTGATGCGATCTTTGCATCATGGTCAGTGGAGTGGCGTCCTACTGACACACCCATGTAATGCTCCATTTCTATGCCTGTGCCCAGACTTTGCACTATCATCAAGTGTGTGTTTAGGGTGTTGGTGTGCATAGCATAAATGAAATGTGAGAGTGCGACAGAGTAAACCGCATCTCCTGCCTGCCAGTTGTGTATGCAAGTGGGACCATCTATCCCTCATTAATACCCCAGTTTGAAGTCCTCTGTTACCAAGGAATAATGTGCTCTACAAAGTACCCAGGTGCCTGCTGTGACACCAGGGATGGTGTCAGCCTGACAGTTTATCTAAGTTGAAGGGACATCACCTGCAGGCTGAATTACTTAATGGAGAAGCTGTGTACCTGTCCTGAAGAGCCTAGAAGTCTGCCTAGAAGCCTGCCTGTCTGGTATGAAAGGGAAGGGAGTTTGACTATCCAGCAGGAGGACAAGGCTGTCCTGGAAGAAGCAAGGTCCGACACATCCTCGGTATTTGTAGGGCGGGCCGGAAAGCCATTCAGCAGGACCAGCTAGTCTGAGGGACCCCGCCTTGCCAAGACTCTCCCAGCAGTTCAAGGCAGAAAATAAAATTCTACGACAACGTGATTGTTGAGGCCCAGTAGGACGATTGTGAGCTGCCAACACCCCGTTCATGGTTGCATTTGCCAAATTCCTAACACAACAGGGTCTGAATCTACTGACTTCCTGGAGAGCCTGTGTTGGGCTCTAAGCTGCTGAATTTCCTACTACTCTGTGTCAGAGGCCCATAAGGGACTACAACTACTCCAGGTTCGAACACCATGTCTGAGCTTACGCCTGTGGTCCAGCCGGCCACAGTGTGGGCTCAATTGCTGACGGCCGGGCATCCACAGAAGCTGCACTTACCAACAGGCCAGGTGTGACTGCTACCTTGGGACTGCTGATCTTCAGGCAACTGCAAAGAAAAGACAGAGTGGGTGCCCTACTGTATGTAGCCTTACATCCAGGATAAAAGCGCTCCACAATAGTCTGCTGGTGGGTCACTGCTCTCTCTCGAGTGCCCAGGCGTGCCATTCAAGTGCCAGGAAACAGGAAAGAGACCCAGACAAGACTAACTCATCCTGTGGAAGGATAAGACACTTACGACAGAGCATATACGCATTGGGGTGACTGGAGTGACAGAACTGCACCTATACTATATTCATGATACTCCTAAATGCCCTTAGAGGAGAAGAGGGTATCAGAACCAGACGCACCTGTCTGCAGCACATTGTAGTCTGGCATGCCTGCATCATCCTTTCACCCAGACTGGCCATAAAGTTGATTTTAGCACCGCTGCACACATAGCAGGGGGAATCTCAGACCATTCGCTGGTGGAGGTGCACCTCGATGGTCCGGTTGTGGCCTTCATGCTACCCCCAAGGGTTGATCCGTGATATTTAAAAGACAAGACGTTCAAAGCTTGTATGAGAGATAGAGCAGAATTCTATTTTAAGGAGAATGGGTGGCCTGTTGAATCAGTTTGCGTGCTATAGGGGGAATTCAAGGCAGTGATTTGAGGCCAGACACAAGCCTTGATTGGGAGAATGTCGAAGGAACGTAAATTGAAGTGCGAGGCTCAGGACAAGGAATGTGCTTTCCTGGAGGTTCGCTTGGCAAGTGGGGAATCAGTTTCTCTCCCATTACACCATCAACTGAAGCAGCACACATTAAGAGCACTAATGGAAAATAGCGGGCACTCATGCGCTGGCTACCCAGCATTGTCTCTATGATGTCGGTGATAAAGCCAATGAGTTGCTTACATGGTTAGAGAGACAAGACAAAGGACGGAACTGGATCCTTGAGGACACAGACAACAAGGGGACGGAAACACTGGGAGAGACTTCCTGAAAGACCTGACCCTGCCAATGCTAACAAATAAGGACCTAGAGGCACTAGACCAAGACCTGACAGTAGACTAAATAAATTAGACATTAGGAACCTTGGAAACAGGGCAAGCGACTGGACCTGATGAGCTCCCGTTAGAATTATATAAAAGCATGATAGATAAAATCAGGGAGTACCTCCAGAGTATATGAAAATAAGGGTGTCTCCCGGAGGACCAAAGAACGTCTGAGGTGGCGGTCATCCCAAAAAGGACAAACCGGCAACTGAGTGTGGGTCTTATAGACTTATCTCCCCGCTTAATATTGTGATTAAGGTCCTTGCAAACGCCCTGGCGATCTGCCTGCGGACAGTAATTGTAACAGTGGTCATCCTGATCAACCGGGCTTTATACCACACCAGGGAACGCGCTTAAATCTCCGACACCTTAATGGAGTACCATATGCAATAGGGGATTCCTTTGCTGAACCAGTGGCGCTGCTGTTAAGCTCTTGTTTGTGGCCCCTCTAGCGCGCATGGGCGTCAATAATACAGTCTACCGAGTCTTTGCCGTCCGACAGGGATGTTCCTTGTCTCCTATGCTCTTCACACTTGTTTGGGTTCACCACGACCTCTCATATGGGGTATTCCAGTTGATCAGGATATAATATCAACTGGAAGAAGTCCTTAATATTCCTGCTGGTGGCAGGGACCCTGCGGCTGCAGTCTAGGTGCCCAGTTAGGGTGGCACTACATGGCTTTAAATATTTGGTTGTGTTCATTACAAGAGAGCACAGGCAGGAACATACTCCCGAAATTAGACAGTCTTCGCTGGGATGCCCCACACTTGCGGACGATCTCCTTACTGGGCCAGGTGGCCCTATTTGAAGTGATGACGCTCCAGGGTCTCCTGTACATTGTGCAAAAAATGTCCTTTAAGATCCCACCAGACATTTTTTTTCAAAAGGTAGTCTGAGAACTTCAGCTTCTGTTGTGGGATGGCGGCACGTCACGCTGAGTAAGGTGCAGAGGGGAGTTTATTAAGGTGGACTGGCAGTCCGGAGTATTCACAAGTATTACTGGGCCACGAAGCTGGTGGCAGTCAACAACTGGGTTTATTGCGGACTGTGAGGATCCTGCTTACCGGGTAGATAGATTGGCCATGGGCAAGAGAGGTTACCCCACCCCGGTGCTGCTGTATCGAAGAAAGTATGAGTGCACCCTACCTACTCATACCCAAACATTGGTAAGGGTGTGGAAAGAGGCTACCAAGTATTTAGGCTGGGAAGGTAAGCTGACTGAAATGACTCCAGTGTAAGATGGTGATCTCTTAAGTGCAGTGGGAGGATTGCAGGGCTTCATAAAATGGGGATTGATTAGCTTAGAACGGCCGGGCGATGTGTGGAGGGGACAGGCGCTTGTGTCCTTCACGATCCTACAACAAAAGTATAAATTAGGCGACTAAAAACAGTTCTGACATTTGCAGGTGGCCACGCTCTGCAAAGTCACATCCGGGAAGGGGGGCAGTTGCCTGATGCATCCCTACTGGAGGACCTGCTGCTAACTAATCCCGGACGAAAAAGCAATCTCAACCATGTATAGGAAGTTGATCTACAATTCTCTGGATCCCTTGGGGACGCAGAGAGCTGTGAGGGAGAGGGATCTAGGCAAGCTTCGCGATGGCGATTGGGTGGAGGCCATTCAGGATGCCAGGGAGGTGGCATTTAGAACTCATTTTTGTCTAATTTAACTGCAGATACTGATACTGCCAAATCAATTGCCCTGTTTACATTAAAGGGCAGCTTGAACTCAGAGCTCAACAACAGACTGGATTGAATAAATGACCTGCACACTGCTTATCTTGCCAAGACACAGGTACTTTGTAAAACTCTTTTTATTGAACTAGTGCTCAATCGATAGTGTTGACACCGAAAATACGGGGCACATTAGTGAGAGTGATTAAACCAAAAACACAAAGTCTGCCAATATAGAGTGAGTAACATAGCTTGGCTTGTCCTGACACTCCCTGGCCAAATCCCACTACACAAAACTAGATTGCCCTTTATTGAAGGCAGGTAGTCCTCCCAAGGTTCTGGAGGTCGCTGGGCTGCAAGTCCATAGTTCTCCACAGATCCTCACCAGCAGAGAAGGCCGCAGTGCCCGGCTATTCTTAGGTCGCCAAGAACTGAAATTCAGGGTCTGGGGATGCCACCTAAAATCTTGATTTAAGGGTGTTACAAGGCAGTGACAGGTAGAGGCTAATGGGCCCCTTTCCTGGGGTGTCTACACCCTCTATCATGCCCACCTCCTGTGGGAAGGGGACACAGTCCTAGCCCTGATTGGATAAGTCCCATCATCTTCAAGATAGTGGGAACTACAAAGTGTACTTCACCTCGCCTCCAGCACTTGAGGGGTGGAGTTGACAGAGGGAGCGCGGGGCGCACCTCCTGTTCTATCTAAGGTTTCCCACCTGTCCTTGCGCCTAAAAGGGGGTGAGGACAGGAAGATCGCTTGCTCCCTCTAACAGGAGAGGCTGGGGTCGCATTACTAAGGCGGCAAGGCCTTTGAAAATCGTTGCCACATATGGCTCTGCCTGACCAGGGGGAGGTGTGAGCACCTCCACACAGGAAAGGCATTGTTCTCGACATCAGAGTGCACAGGCACTCTCCCCAAGAGGACAGGATACTGTCTGGTGGTAGCAGGCTGGCTCAGGCCAGTCGATGACCACACTAAGGATTGGTAGATCTTCGGGGACACCTCTAAGGGGCACTCTGTGTGCAATTTTTAATAAATTGGACACTGCAATCGGCACAGGTTTATTAAGCTGAGATGTTTGGTAGCAAATATCCCATATTTCAGTGAAACCTTCATGGAGCAGTGGAACTCGTAATGACAAGTGTCCAGCCAACGTACTTGCTATAGAGTTTCCCTGGTCACTTGCAATATCCCGGAATCGACAAGGATATTGCAGGGGCATATCTGCTCATGCAGATATGCCCTCACAGGAGATATCCCTAAAGCAGCGTGCACTATAAGGCCTGCTAGAAGGGTGTCTTATCTACATCTCAGACAGTCCCTATGGGCATCGCATACAGGGATGTGTGCCACGTCGACTCTTCATTTTTGTCTACACCAAGACACACAGCTGCAGTGGCAGTATGTGCTTGGCGAGGCGTCCCTTAGGGTGTCATAATTTGGGCTGCAGCTTTTAGAGACCCTCTTTAACAACAAGGCCCTTGGTACCAGAGGTATCTTTTACAAGGGACTTATAAGTGAGCTAATGGGGTGACGATCGTGGAAACGACAGGTACACTTTAGGGAAGGAGATCTGGCTCAGGGGACCTGGTTGGCAGGGACCCTGTGCACTTCCAGTAAATACTATATCATTTTCCAGGTAAAAAGTGAAGGCTAACCATGTCCAAAACAGGCCCTTTCCTACATTGAGACATTTTTCCTAGGACAGCGAAAACTCTACAGCAGGCCTTGCTCACAGTCCTTATACTGTGACTGCCACTATTGAACATTAATCTTGAATTGTTAAAGCAGGGCCAGGATCTGGACAGGAGCCAATGAACAGGAGGGCAACTCACCAGATAATAGAAGTCTTCTGTCTTCACACTCACTCAGAGAGAACAATAACATCCCATGTATTGCATGACAAAGAGACCACAACCCTCAGTGAAACACTCACCTCTCAGATGTGATTCGTTAATAAGAATAAAATGAACATAATGCGTCCCTGGGGACCCCACAGATGCACCGTTCCTACCAGTACTATAAATGCTTGGGGTCCAGCAGGTAAACCTAACAGTGCTACAAAGGCTTAGGGGCCCTACAGGTAAACCTTTCCTAACCCAGTGCTACAAATGATATGTGCTCATTGCAGCAGGACCGGGCGCTCTAGGGGCGCAATTAAGTTGCTTGTCATTTATCTACCCTTAGCTAAGCCACGTGATAAAGGCAGTAGATCAGGATGATTCTCCTCGATCAGAAGTAGCTCTCACTATTGAAAAGGCAAAGACCCTGGTATAACACAAACGCAGACATGCGGTTAGGCTCTACCAGGACATGCAGTAAACTATTAATTTATGTATATGTAGGATTAGATTGCAATGCAAGTTCATTCTTATGTCACTATTTTCCGCACACAACATACAACATAGATTCCTCACATGCTGACCCTGATGAAGGGAGAACCCCCAAAATGAATTGGGCAGACTGAATTTGAATTTACTTGCGGAACAGTGGATTTTGAAAGTGATTTGATGAGAATAAATATGCTTAAACTGGAATACAGGTGGATTTGCTTTCAAGGGAAGGAGACATTGATGCACTTTTACGGGAACAAGCTGTGGAGCAGGAGACACAGACCAGATCTAACCTGGAGCTATATAAACAAATGTAGCCAAATACATCTACTTTCTGGCACGCGATGAGTGGATTTCATAAATACGACAATAATTAATGAAAAATACACGGCATGCATAGACAAGGTTTGCTATGTAACATCTGGACTCCTGTAAACCTAAACAAACACCAATAATAAGACACTAGGGACATCACCTGAAGCTCCTAAGATTTTCCTTTTGTTTGGTATCTTGTTTTTGGGAGGTGGGTTTTTAGGATAAGCTATTTTTGGGTGCGTCTGGCGGTGGGGTGTGTCAGGTAGCCCTTGTGGTAGACGATGGGATAGAGGATAAGGAGTGCCATGCCATCCCTTCATATATTTCTCCCCTCCTATATTCACAGTCCCCTTTAACCAGTTGTCCGATTTGCTGTCATCAAGAAGTGCAGAGAGGGGAATCGGCAGGCGGCCCCTTTAAGCCGGAGCTGAGGACGGACATCAGGGGATACACACTTGAAGAAGGCGGGGACGGAGAGCGCGTCAGGTTGGTCAGTAGTTGGTCCAGCTACACACGGTATGGGAACGCGAGGCGGAGAAACCAGCGGGGGAAGACCGGAAAGACAGAGAAGAACTGACAGCCTTACAAGAGAGAGAACCGGAGCCCAGGGGAGGTCACAGCTTGTCGGCGAGCAGAACACCCGAACCTGGCGGAGGAGGGAAAGCCGAAGCAGATTACCAGACCTCACTGAAGGACGCGGAGTCACCACGCCATGGCCCCGGAGGGACGTGGCTCTTCCAGGTGCGTGGGCGTCTACGGGGTTCTTGGAAAGGGGCTGAGTAAGAGAGGGACAGGAGGGGAGGCTGAGGGGTGAAAGGGACCCAGGGAAAAGTAAATAAGTGAGACGGAAACAAAGACAAGAGCAGAAATCATCGGCTACTCTTTTTCTTTTGGTTGCTCCAACCTCTACACCCTCCCTTCACATTTATGCATAGCTATTATTTATCCCTCGCGTCCTCCCTTGACTAAACCATAAAGCAAAAACACTTACCAGAGTCTTTTCCTTCTGTCCGAGGGACGACGGCGGCCGAGGCACACCTAAGGGACTGAAGAGGAAGACCCTGTGGGAAAGAAGAATATAACGGAGACAATCAATCATTGTGATTTCCTGTAATACTAATAAATAGTGCATACCAAGAAACTATTCAATTCAGTGTGCTCCCTCTTGACCGACTCTTCTACAACGGGGAGCTACATACTTTCCCTACAGGGAATGGGAGACAGATACACAGACACACACACAGACACACACACACGGGAAAGCATAGTAGGAAAACGCTATATACCGTTTTAGAAAGATGGTGGAACTATTTATTCTGTTCAATGTGCTTATTTTGCTAATTACTTTTATCTGCTTCTATTATCATTGCAGTTCGGACTGGACTGTTCCCATGAGGCACAGGGTCAAGACTGATTTGCATATGGCCAGGTCTAAACTGGGATGGCATGGTGAGCAAAATAATGATGGATTTAACCCAGATCCCTTGACTGGGGGTGAATGTTTTGATTTGTTCTGCATTCCGTCCATCAATTGTGTGTCTTTTGCTCTATTATCATTGCAGCACATAAATTCTATATAAGAATTACGATAGTTCAATTAATAATGAAAATGCTAATGTTATGTTATTTTAATTTGATATTGCACACGAATTACCCCTAAGCAGAAACTACTTTAAGGAGAAATTTAGGATTGGTACGTAGTACCACTCTATCTTTGTGAAGTTGAAAGAAAGGCTCTTGTATAGGTAATGCCTGAAGTTCATGAACTCTACGGACATTTGTGCATTGGTTCAAAAGGCGGGCCCATTAGCCTTGTAAGTACTGTTTAAGTTCCACTCTGGAGCAGGGTGAATACTTGGCGGTATAACCCTATTTAATCCTTCCATGAAGGCTTTAATCACTGGTACTCTGAAGAGAGATAGGTGTTGTCTAATTTGCAAGTATGCATCAAATGGATGTGTAAGTGAATCCACATTACTGTAAATACAACAGTTAACAAATGATGTTCTGCACAAACGCATCAAGACGATTGATATTGTTTTACAATAGGCAACAAAAAGTTTCCATTTGCTGCATAACATGCTCTGGTAGTAGGCTTTCTAGCTTCCTTGAGAATATTCATACAGTCTGGTTGTAGTTGTAAATAACCAAACTCTATGACTTCAGGAGCCAAATCGCTAGGTTGAGTTCTCTGGGAATTGGATGTCTGATTTCCCAATGGCTCTGAGTGAGGAGACAAGGTGTGAGATGTAGCTTTTGATGATGTAGTTCTAAGGATGAGAGTACCAAGGTTGACGAGAACATATTAAGATCAGTGAGGGACATTTGTCTGAGCTTCCGAACTAGTAATGGAATTAGCAGGAGAGGCGGAAAAGCATAAGCAAATATCCCTGACCAAATCATCCATAGGGCATTGCCTTCGGATGCTGGGTGTGGGAACCTGGATGCAGAGTTTGGGCATTTTGCGCTGTGCACTGTGGAAAACAGATCTATCTGTGGAAAATGTAAGTTTTGAACATAGGGAAGAAGAGCATGGGGATGAAGTTCCCACTCGTGTATTTGCTGCCTGCGTCTGCGGAGCAGGTCTGCAATCTGATGGTCTACTCCTGGGAGGTGTTCTGCTAGGAGATAGATTTTCTGGCGAATCGCCCAATCCCAAATGCTTTGTGCAAGGTGCGACAGCTGGAGAGAGTGAGTCCCTCCCTGTTTCTGTAGGTAGTACATTGCTGTCATGTTGTCCGTGCGAACTAAGACAGTCTTGCCTACAAGTTGCGTGAGAAAAGCTGAGTGTTAAGAACACTGCTAGAAGTTCCATGTAGTTGATGTGGAGACATTTGTGTTTGTCTGACCGCAGCCACTGGACTTTGTAAAGTTGAAGATGGGCACCCCAACCGGTTACTGTGGAATCGGGTCTATGAAAGGCTGCCCTTTTGCTAAGTTTTGAGGTTTCCACCACTGCAGCGAGCGATGGTTGCCACTGTCTACCAACACTAGGTCGGGGTCGCAAATTGCGAGGCTCATTAATATTAATGAGCCTCCCACAATTTGTAAACCCATTGGGAATACCAGCCCTACTAGGGATGGTGGCCTGCTCAGCAGACCACCATGTCTGGGACTGCTTTCTAATGAAGCAGCTTTTTTTTTCTTTCTTTTTTTTTTTTAAATGCAGCCCACTTTTCTTAAAGGAAAACAGGATGCATTTAAAAAATTTCATTCTTTAAGGGCAGTGGTCCCTGGGACCACTGCTGGCCCTTAAAAAATATTTTTAGACACAGTCACAAAGTGGAAGGGGTAGCCTGGGGACCCCTTTGAAATTGCGACTGCATTACCACCCTCTTGAAGAGGGTGGTCATTTGCAAGTGTTTTGCGACTGCAATTGTGGTCACAAACATTCACACATAGCATTGAGGACGCAATTAGGAAGGGAATTCCCCTTCCTAATTGCGACTCACAATTCCTGTGAGGTAGACCCCGGACATACCTCTAACAATATGTGCAGCGACCATCAAAAGCCAGCCTGGACTCCTTATTGGTACGAAGAAGAATCAGCTCCACTCCTGTTAACTGCTGATTCTTCCCTTCCGCAGAACCCAGGAAGTTACCCGGAAGCGGAAGCGCTCACTCACGTAGGAGGCGGGAACGAAACCTCAGCCAACCAATCCGAGAGAAGAAAGAGGTCACGACTGGCTGTAAAATGGGGAAGACGCTTCAGAAGGTGCGCTGTCGGACAGCCTAGGAGCAGACGTAGTAAGCCGGGCCGAAGACTAGCCCAGCAACCAAGCCGACACCCAAGCAGCGGACCGGGAAGACTTCGCAGCCCACGACGCCGGAGCCTGGGGTCCTGGAGACGACGACGCGGAAACGTGGACCGAAGAGTGGTGGATTCTGAAAGTCGCGCCCGCCGCCACAACTCAGGAGAGTTGTGGCTCCTAGCGGTACGTGTTGGGGAAAAGGGCTTAGGGAGGGAGAAGGGAGTGTGTTAAGGGCGGCGGGTGGCATTGGATAGACGCAGTGGTGTATGTGTGCAACCAAGGGTCAATGGGTGATCTTAATGCCTGAATCACGCTCTGTCCGACTCTTCCCGTGCACTATACTGCCTGCTCTACCTAGAAGCCTTACCTCGAGTACCCACACAACCGCCGTTTTCCCTCAGTCATAGCTCTTTCCCACTCACATGGTTCATTTTGGTGATGGTATCCTGAAAAGAATAAAACAGGGGAATCTTAACCGAATTCTCTCTTGTTTTTGTTTTGAGACACTCCCGGAGATACAACTGTAGAAGCCCGTAATAGGCTTCTGGGCCATGTAGAAGACCAACCTACCAGGGAGCCCTCTGGACCTTGAAGAAGCTACCTCAACTCCTCTTTGTTTGCTACATTTTGGGACTGCCAAGACGATTACTTTTATCCACTTTTGTTACAATCCCAAATAAACCCCTTCCAATATTGACCTCATACGGCCTCCTCACTTCTGCTTCCGACCGTCCCTCTGACATTTCCTAAATAGCGAGTCGAAAATAAACTGCGACTCGCTATTTTGGAATTGTATATGGCCAACAGTGATTTTGCATGTGCAAGCGGGTTCGCAAACCCATTTGCGTATGCAAAATCACGTTGTACATCTGGCCCCCTGTGATTGATTCCACTGACTCGCTAGACATTGTTGCAGAGTACACATGGGAAGCCTTGCATGAGGTACGATTGAAATGCAGGATGCCATCATTGCCAGAAGATGCATGAAGACTTTGGGAGACGGTGTTGAATGCCGCAGAGAGATCGAGTAGGATCAGAGCAGCAGTGTGCCCTTGGTCGAGCAGGGTGTGGATGTTGTCTATGGCAGTGAGGAGAGCGATCTCGGTGCTGTAGTTGCTTGGGAATCTGGATTGGGAGAGGTCGAGATGGAGTTTTCTTCGATGAATTTTGTTAGCTAGGCATGGACGATCTTCTCTGTGACTTTGGTCACGAAGGGGAGGAGGGAGATGGGTCGGTAGTTTCTGAGGTCGGTGGGGACGCTGAGGGCTTGGAATTGTTTCCTCTATATCCTCCTCTGTAGAAACCTCTTGAGGAAAAGGATTGGATGTTACCTTTGTAAGAGGAAGCATTTGAGTCTGAGGATGTTGTTTTGGACCCAGCTATGTAAAACGAGCGTTGAAAGGAGCCTCTATTGGATGGGGACTGGCGTGGTCCAATGGATTTTGCTACTTCAGTGTCCTTTTCCTTCTTTTCTAAGGCTTGGTCAACTACAGGACCAAACAGGTGTTCTTTGTCAAAGGGAGTGTTCACAATGGATTGTTGAACCTCAGGCTTAAACCCTGAGATCCTAAGCCATGCACGCCTTCTAAGGAGAATGCTGGAATTGATCTCCCTAGCTGAGATCCTAAGCCATGCATGCCTTCTGATGAGAATGCTGGTATTGATCTCCCGAGCTGAGATCCTAAGCTATGCATGCCTTCTAAGGGGAATGCTGGTATTGATCTCCCTAGCGGAGACCCTAAGCCATGCACGCCTTCTGAGGAGAATGCTGGAATTGATCTCCCTAGCTGAGATCCTAAGCCATGCACGCCTTCTGAGGAGAATGCTGGTATTGATCTCCCAAGCTGAGATCCTAAGCCATGCACGCCTTCTAAGGAGAATGCTGGTATTGATCGCCTGAGCTGAGATCCTAAGCCTTGCACGTCTTCTGAGGAGAATGCTGGTATTGATCTCCCGAGCTGAGATCCTAAGCCATGCACGCCTTCTGAGGAGAATGCTGGTATTGATCTCCCAAGCTGAGATCCTAAGCCATGCACGCCTTCTAAGGAGAATGCTGGTATTGATCTCCCAAGCTGAGATCCTAAGCCATGCACGCCTTCTAAGGAGAATGCTGGTATTGATCTCCCTAGCTGAGATCCTAAGCCATGCACGCCTTCTAAGGAGAATGCTGGTATTGATCTCCCTAGCTGAGATCCTAAGCCTTGCATGCCTTCTAAGGAGAATGCTGGTATTGATCTCTCGAGCTGAGATCCTAAGCCTTGCACGCCTTATGAGGAGAATGCTGGTATTGATCTACCGAGCTGAGATCCTAAGCCATGCACGCCTTCTAATGAGAATGCTGGTATTGATCTCCCGAGCTGAGATCCTAAGCCATGCACACCTTCTGAGGAGAATGCTGGTATTGATCTCCCTAGCTGAGATCCTAAGCCATGCACGGCTTCTGAGGAGAATGCTGGTATTGATCTCCTGAGCTGAGACCCTAAGCCATGCACTCCTTCTGAGGAGAATGCTCGTATTGATCTCCCGTGCTGAGATCCTAAGCCATGCACGCCTTCTGTGCAGAATGCTGGTATTGATCTCCTGAGCTGAGATCCTAAGCCATGCATGCCATCTGAGGAGAATGCTGGTATTGATCTCCCGAGCTGAGATCCTAAGGCATGCATGCATTCTGAGGAGAATGCTGGTATTGATCTCCCTAGCTGAGATCCTAAGCCATGCACGCCTTCTGAGGAGAATGCTGGTATTGATCTCCCGAGCTGAGATCCTAAGGCATGCATGCATTCTGAGGAGAATGCTGGTATTGATCTCCCTAGCTGAGATCCTAAGCCATGCACGCCTTCTGAGGAGAATGCTGGTATTGATCTCCCGAGCTGAGATCCTAAGGCATGCATGCATTCTGAGGAGAATGCTGGTATTGATCTCCCGAGCTGAGATCCTAAGCCCTGCACGCCTTCGGAGGAGAATGCTGGTATTGATCTCCCGAGCTGAGATCCTAAGCCATGCACGCCTTCTAATGAGAATGCTGGTATTGATCTCCCGAGCCGAGATCCTAAGCCATGCACGCATTCTAAGGAGAATGCTGGTATTGATCTCCTGAGCTGAGACCCTAAGCCATGCACGCCTTCTAAGGAGAATGCTGGTATTGATCTCCTGAGCTGAGACCCTAAGCCATGCACGCCTTCTAAGGAGAATGCTGGTATTGATCTCCCGTGCTGAGACCCTAAGCCATGCACGCCTTCTGAGGAGAATGCTGGAATTGATCTCCCGAGCTGAGACCCTAAGCCATGCACGCCTTCTAAGGAGAATGCTGGTATTGATCTCCCGTGCTGAGACCCTAAGCCATGCACGCCTTCTGAGGAGAATGCTGGTATTGATCTCCCTAGCTGAGATCCTAAGCCATGCACGCCTTCTAAGGAGAATGCTGGTATTGATCTCCCGAGCTGAGACCCTAAGCCATGCACGCCTTCTAAGGAGAATGCTGGTATTGATCTCCCGAGCTGAGATCCTAAGCCATACAAGCCTTCTAAGGAGAATGCTGGTATTGATCTCCCGAGCTGAGATCCTAAGCCATGCACGCCTTCTGAGGAGAATGCTGGAATTGATTTCCCTATCTGAGATCCTAAGCCATGCACGCCTTCTGAGAAGAATGCTGGAATTGATCTCCCGAGCTGAGATCCTAAGCCATGCACACCTTCTGAGGAGAATGCTGGTATTGATCTCCTTAGCTGAGACCCTAAGCCATGCACGCCTTCTAAGGAGAATGCTGGTATTAATCTCCCGAGCTGAGATCCTAAGCCATGCACGCCTTCTGAGGAGAATGCTGGTATTGATCTCCCGAGCTGAGATCCTAAGCCATGCACGCCTTCTGAGGAGAATGCTGGTATTGATCTCCCGAGCTGAGATCCTAAGCCATGCACGCCTTCTAAGGAGAATGCTGGTATTGATCGCCTGAGCTGAGATCCTAAGCCTTGCACGCCTTCTAAGGAGAATGCTGGTATTGATCTCCCGAGCTGAGATCCTAAGCCATGCACGCCTTCTGAGGAGAATGCTGGTATTGATCTCCCGAGCTGAGATCCTAAGGCATGCATGCATTCTGAGGAGAATGCTGGTATTGATCTCCCGAGCTGAGATCCTAAGGCATGCATGCATTCTGAGGAGAATGCTGGTATTGATCTCCCGAGCTGAGATCCTAAGCCATGCACGCCTTCTGAGGAGAATGCTGGTATTGATCTCCCGAGCTGAGATCCTAAGCCATGCACGCCTTCTAATGAGAATGCTGGTATTGATCTCCCGAGCCGAGATCCTAAGCCATGCACGCCTTCTAAGGAGAATGCTGGTATTGATCTCCTGAGCTGAGACCCTAAGCCATGCACGCCTTCTAAGGAGAATGCTGGTATTGATCTCCTGAGCTGAGACCCTAAGCCATGCACGCCTTCTGAGGAGAATGCTGGTATTGATCTCCTGAGCTGAGATCCTAAGCCATGCACGCCTTCTGAGGAGAATGCTGGTATTGATCTCCTGAGCTGAGATCCTAAGCCATGCACGCCTTCTAAGGAGAATGCTGGTATTGATCTCCCGTGCTGAGACCCTAAGCCATGCACGCCTTCTGAGGAGAATGCTGGACTTGATCTCCCGAGCTGAGATCCTAAACCATGCACGCCTTCTAAGGAGAATGCTGGAATTGATCTCCCTAGCTGAGATCCTAAGCCATGCACGCCTTCTGAGGAGAATGCTGGTATTGATCTCCCGAGCTGAGACCCTAAGCCATGCACGCCTTCTAAGGAGAATGCTGGTATTGATCTCCTGAGCTGAGATCCTAAGCCATGCACGCCTTCTAAGGAGAATGCTGGTATTGATCTCCCGAGCTGAGACCCTAAGCCATGCACGCCTTGGGAGGAGAATGCTGGTATTGACCTCCCTAGCTGAGACCCTAAGCCATGCACGCCTTCGGAGGAGAATGCTGGAATTGATCTCCCGAGCTGAGACCCTAAGCCATGCACGCCTTCTGAGGAGAATGTTGGTAATGATCTCCCGAGCAGAGATCCTAAGCCATGCACGCCTTCTGAGGAGAATGCTGGTATTGATCTCCCGAGCTGAGATCCTAAGCCATGCACGCCTTCTGATGAGAATGCTGGTATTGATCTCCCGAGCTGAGATCCTAAGCCATGCACGCCTTCTAAGGAGAATGCTGGTATTGATCTCCCGAGCTGAGAACCTAAGCCATACACGCCTTCTGATGAGAATGCTGGTATTGATCTCCAGAGCTGAGAACCTAAGCCATACACGCCTTCTGATGAGAATGCTGGTATTGATCTCCAGAGCTGAGAACCTAAGCCATACACGCCTTCTGATGAGAATGCTGGTATTGATCTCCCGAGCTGAGACCCTAAGCCATGCACGCCTTCTAAGGAGAATGCTGGTATTGATCTCCCGAGCTGAGATCCTAAGCCATGCACGCCTTCTGAGGAGAATGCTGGAATTGATTTCCCTATCTGAGATCCTAAGCCATGCACGCCTTCTGAGAAGAATGCTGGAATTGATCTCCCGAGCTGAGATCCTAAGCCATGCACACCTTCTGAGGAGAATGCTGGTATTGATCTCCTTAGCTGAGACCCTAAGCCATGCACGCCTTCTAAGGAGAATGCTGGTATTAATCTCCCGAGCTGAGATCCTAAGCCATGCACGCCTTCTGAGGAGAATGCTGGTATTGATCTCCCGAGCTGAGATCCTAAGCCATGCACGCCTTCTAAGGAGAATGCTGGTATTGATCGCCTGAGCTGAGATCCTAAGCCTTGCACGCCTTCTAAGGAGAATGCTGGAATTGATCTCCCGAGCTGAGATCCTAAGCCATGCACGCCTTCTGAGGAGAATGCTGGTATTGATCTCCCAAGCTGAGATCCTAAGCCATGCACGCCTTCTAAGGAGAATGCTGGTATTGATCGCCTGAGCTGAGATCCTAAGCCTTGCACGTCTTCTGAGGAGAATGCTGGTATTGATCTCCCGAGCTGAGATCCTAAGCCATGCACGCCTTCTGAGGAGAATGCTGGTATTGATCTCCCAAGCTGAGATCCTAAGCCATGCACGCCTTCTAAGGAGAATGCTGGTATTGATCTCCCAAGCTGAGATCCTAAGCCATGCACGCCTTTAAAGGAGAATGCTGGTATTGATCTCCCGAGCTGAGATCCTAAGCCTTGCACGTCTTCTGAGGAGAATGCTGGTATTGATCTCCCGAGCTGAGATCCTAAGCCATGCACGCCTTCTGAGGAGAATGCTGGTATTGATCTCCCAAGCTGAGATCCTAAGCCATGCACGCCTTCCAAGGAGAATGCTGGTATTGATCTCCTGAGCTGAGACCCTAAGCCATGCACGCCTTCTGAGGAGAATGCTGGAATTGATCTCCCTAGCTGAGATCCTAATCCATGCACGCCTTCTAATGAGAATGCTGGTATTGATCTCCCAAGCTGAGATCCTAAGCCATGCACGCCTTCTAAGGAGAATGCTGGTATTGATCTCCCGAGCTGAGATCCTAAGCCATGCAAGCCTTCTAAGGAGAATGCTGTAATTGATCTCCCGAGCTGAGATCCTAAGCCATGCACACCTTCTGAGGAGAATGCTGGTATTGATCTCCCTAGCTGACATCCTAAGCAATGCACGCATTCTAAGGAGAATGCTGGCATTGATCTCCCGAGCTGAGATTCTAAGCCATGCACGCCTTCTGAGGAGAATGCTGGTATTAATCTCCCGAGCTGAGATCCTAAGCCATGCACGCCTTCTGAGGAGAATGCTGGTATTGATCTCCCGAGCTGAGATCCTAAGCCATGCACGCCTTCTAAGGAGAATGCTGGTATTGATCGCCTGAGCTGAGATCCTAAGCCTTGCACGCCTTCTAAGGAGAATGCTGGAATTGATCTCCCTAGCTGAGATCCTAAGCCGTGCACGCCTTCTGAGGAGAATGCTGGTATTGATCTCCCAAGCTGAGATCCTAAGCCATGCACGCCTTCTAAGGAGAATGCTGATATTGATCGCCTGAGCTGAGATCCTAAGCTTTGCACGTCTTCTGAGGAGAATGCTGGTATTGATCTCCCGAGCTGAGATCCTAAGCCATGCACGCCTTCTGAGGAGAATGCTGGTATTGATCTCCCAAGCTGAGATCCTAAGCCATGCACGCCTTCTAAGGAGAATGCTGGTATTGATCTCCCAAGCTGAGATCCTAAGCCATGCACGCCTTCTAAGGAGAATGCTGGTATTGATCTCCCGAGCTGAGATCCTAAGCCTTGCACGTCTTCTGAGGAGAATGCTGGTATTGATCTCCCGAGCTGGGACCCTAAGCCATGCACGCCTTCTGAGGAGAATGCTGGTATTGATCTCCCGAGCTGAGACCCTAAGCCATGCACGCCTTCTAAGGAGAATGCTGGTATTGATCTCCCGAGATGAGACCCTAAGCCATGCACGCCTTCTAAGGAGAATGCTGGAATTGATCTCCCGAGCTGAGATCCTAAGCCATGCACGCCTTCTGAGGAGAATGCTGGAATTGATCTCCCTAGCTGAGATCATAAGTCATGCACGCCTTCTGAGGAGAATGCTGGTATTGATCTCCCGAGCTGAGACCCTAAGCCATGCACGCCTTCTAAGGAGAATTCTGGTATTGATCTCCCGAGCTGAGACCCTAAGCCATGCTCGCCTTCTAAGGAGAATGCTGGAATTGATCTCCCTAGCTGAGATCCTAAGCCATGCACGCCTTCTGAGGAGAATGCTGGTATTGATCGCCCGAGATATTGGAGCAGTTGCTCCATCTCATCCAAGTGAGCCCTGTCGTACCTAGCTAGTAGGCCTTGTATGTTTGCGATGCGTCAATGGTTAGAGGCTTGAACAGCTACTCATTTCCCCGAGGCATCTGTAAGTTTGGATTCTTTATCTGGGGGAGGTGGATCCCCACAGGTTTGGGGGTTAGCTCTTTTGCGAGCGTTGTAGAGAGTCAAGCGATAATTGTCCCTTAATAAACACAGGATCTGATGGTGAGGGTTGATATTTTTTATCTAACCTTGGAGTTATAATACCTGCTCTAACAGGGTCTTTAACCCTTTCGCTGCAGCGGCTATTCCGCCGCAGCGATAGAGGGCGGGGGGGCCGCGCGGCAGTCCGACGCTGCTGACGGAACCGCTCCGTCACGGCCCTCGGGTGGGCTGCGCTTGTGACGGAACGGTTCTGTCACGGCCCCGCCCGCTCAATAGAACGCGCTGCGCAGGCACGAAATCTGCGCCGCGCAGGCACGGCGAGCGGGCCGTGACGGAAGCGCTCCGTCACCAGCACAGCCCACCTGAGGGGAGTGACGGAGCGGTTCCGTCACCAGCGTGGGAGGGGTTAAAGATATCATCTGCATGCCTCATCATGCCTTCAAGCATAGGGAGTGTTTGACTTGACCTGTGCGTAGACTCAAGTGTTTCAAATAGAAAGTCCTCCTCTAATGTTTCTTTATGTAATGGTACTCCCATGATACTCTGCTCATCTGGTGGTGATGGCTTTGCTGGGTAAAGGTCTGGCTCATTGTCTACTGGAGGTCAATGGTGTAATCATTCCATGGGTGTGCAGGCAAATGAGTATCATCACCACCTTGTCCACATCTGGATGTGGAGATCCCTTAGGTGTTAAGTGTAAGTGACCCGGCCGCCTAGCGTGGCCATCCAGACCCCAGCACAAACCCTGATCCGTGCACATCCCTCACACCCCGAGTTACACGGCCTAGCCGACCCTTCCCTTTAGGGCACACGTATACACGAACCCGGACATCCCCGTCCGTGCCCTCCATTTTCCCCACCACCACGAGGCCCGTGTGCCCACTCTCAAGCACCTAAGATGGCCGCCCAGCCCCAGCGCGACCCCGGCCTAGCGGCGCCACCCAGTCTAGAAAACAACGCGCTCCATCGAGTGAGAGAGGGAGGAGCAGTATCTCTCACACCTTCGACCTCCCCCTGGTAGATGGGTTTCGATCGCCCCTCCGGCCTCCCTGCGGGCTGGCTCCACGCCTGCTGTGTTTCTGGGACTCCTCCCGAACCGGTCCTGAAAGGATCAAAGGACGACATGGCAGGAAACCCCAACCAGCAACCCCCAGGTATCAAGACCCCTGCTGGACAGACTCCGGACATCAAAGCGGAGGTGGACTATAACCAGGGGTGCTCTGGGCCTATCTGGCAGATTCGACTCTGGAACGACGAGAGCCCTGCTGACGTGGTTGCGGCTCCCCTGGTAGAGAAGGACTTCTGCCGACACCTCTGAGCCCTGCTGAGTGACTCGCGGCTCCCTTGCAACCCTGGAACACCTGAGCCCTGCTGAGTGACTCGCGGCTCCTTAAAGATCGTAAGACCTCCGACATCGTGCTTGAGCCCTGCTGAGTGACTCGCGGCTCCCTTGCATCCTTGGAACACCTGAGCCCTGCTGAGTGACTCGCGGCTCCCCTGAACTCGTAAGAACTCCGACCCTTTTGGCTTGAGCCCTGCTGAGTGACTCGCGGCTCCTACGATACTCTCGGTCCGGCTGGACCCCAAAGACCGTACCGTATCCCCCGGCTCGAGGATTGTGAGCTGTGCGCCGGATACGCACCTGCAGGTGACCCTGATCTACAAAGACTGTCCCGCTATCCTTTTCCCTACCAAGACTCTTGAGCCCTCGTGCTCCTTTGTATATATTACAACCTGCCTGATCATAAAGATCCTCCGATATTTTTGATAAAGATCTGTTCTTAAGAATCTACAGTGTGGTGTCTCTTTGTCGTGTGGTGCTTGTGCAGCGTGTACGATCCTAAATTCAAGGCTCTTCCTCCTGAGGAGTCTCTCGCCAGTACTCGGCTAGGATACATTTGAGGGTGGATCCTAGGGTGACCGGGTACACTTCCTGGTTCCCCTGAGGTCACCTTCTAACATTGGTGGCAGCGAAAGGATTACAACCCATAATCTAGAGATCGTACCATAACGGCTGACACACTACCGACAGAGACGACAGAAGAAACCACCATGAGCCTCACAGAAACCGATGCGCGTACTGTATTCCAGGTAGAAAAATTGGAAGAGTACACACACAAAGAACTGAAAGAATTCTGCAAAGAATTAAAAATCGCTACCACCGGTCTCAAGACTAAAGAAGACATGCAAAAGGCGCTAAAGGCTTGGGTGGACTCCGGAGCACCCCGCACAGGAGGAGCGACGGGGCTGCACGACGAAGCCGAACTCCCACAAAGAGAGAGCAGCAGCACCCCGGTACGGAGCTTCGTACCAGACGGGGGCCTATCCCCAGAAGAACTGGCAGATCGAGAAAGAAGTCGCCATCACGAAATGGAACTGGCAAGATTAAAAATCGAAGGCAAACTCAAACTAGCTGAAAAGAAGCTAGCCGTAGAGCAGTTACGGGTTCAAGGAGAACTCGAGGAGAAGAAGCTCCAACGGGAGCATGAAGGACGGAGACTCCAACTGGAGCACGAACGGAGCTTGAAGGAACTTGAACTCAAGGCCCGGAGAGAAGAGTCCCGACCCCCGCGATCCGGAGAGGCCGCCCCCCCGGTGGAACGGAAGGTCCACATCCCCAAGGATGTCGTCAAAGAATACTACAAAAACGATGATATCCAGCAATGGTTCAAGGCCTACAAGGTCGCCATGACCTCCAACCGAGTCCCGCAGAAGGATTGGGGGGCCGGGTTGTGGGGCAGATTTCTGAGTGAGGGTAGGGACACCCTGCTCGACCTGCCATCCTCCATGCAAACCTCTTACAGCCACATGAAGGAGGCCCTCCTCACAAGGTACGGCCTCACCCCAGAAATGTACCGCCAGCGGTTCCGGGACAGCACAAAGATTCTCGGCACCACCTGGGTGGAATACGTAAACTTTTTCAGCCGTGCATTTGATGGGTGGATCAAGGGCAGCAAGGTAACCACCCTGGAAGAACTAACCGACCTCATGTTGTGGGAACACCTGGCTACGAACTGTTTTGTAGAACTACGCCAGCACCTGCTCGACAGCAAGCTCACGGATCCGAGGAAGCTGGCTGTCGAGGCAGATCGCTGGGTGAATACCCGGGTCTCCCGGGGCCCCATAGGAGAACACTCCCGCTCTAGTCAGGGTCCCCAGCGCCAGAGAGGGGGAGGAAACCAAGGGGGACAGCGAGAATCCGCCCAAGAGCCAACCCCCGAACTTCCCGGCACCCCCGCCAGCTGTATCCTGTCCCCAGGTTAGACGAGGGCACCTGGTGACCATTACCTGTTTTCGCTGCCAGAAGCCTGGCCATTACGCCAGTGCCCCGAGTGCCCCATGGCCCCGCGCGTCCCCGCTGCAGCGCCCCCAGCCCGACAGATGGCCAATGTCGCCCTAGGGGAGGAGATCGAGGAAATCGAAGAATGGGAGCAGGAGCCCGTCGCCATGGCCTTAGTGTCCCTAGGAGATAGAGAGATGGTCCCTGGGAACCCCCTACCCCCCAACACGAAAAAGTACAGGCAGCTTGTCACGATCAATGGCCAGCAGGCCGAAGCCATTCGCGACACCGGGGCGAGTATCACAAGTGTCCTCAGCCATTTAGTCCGGGAGGATCCGATCCTTCCCCATGTCTTTTGCCCGGTGATTTCCGCAGATAATGTTGAGAGCCTATGTCGAGTGGCCCTGGTACCCTTCGAGTGGGAAGGAGTAGTGGGCAAATTGAAGGTAGCAGTGCGAACCGCCCAGCCGGTTGACTGCCTCCTGGGGAATGACTTGGAGAGTTCCCCCTGGCAGCACGTCGAGTGCCGGACCCACCTAGGGATGATGGGTCTCCCCGAGTGGGTGTGCGCCACCACCCGATCGATGACCGGCCCACTACCCCCTCCCGGGGAAGTCGAGGACTCTCCACCCGAAGAGAACAGGATCGACCCCGTCGAGGTCCCAGACGTCTCCCCACGAGGAGAATCTGTCCCCACCGACGAACCCCTACCTTCTGACCCCGCATAGGTCACCGAGTTAGGCGATCTGCCCAGTGGCGCCACGAGGGGGGCCCCTCCCGAGAGGAGTTCTGCCGTGAACAGGCTACCTGTCCTTCCCTGGTCGGACCCCGGCAGCAAGCAGAGGCCCAAGCCACGGGCGACCAATCTGGAACCCATCGACTATACTGGGAGAATGACCTCCTATACAGCGAGCAGAAGTCCGTGGAACTAGGATCAGCCCGGGTGCTGGTGGTACCCCTACGCTTCCGCGACTTCCTCCTGGGCTTGGCCCATGATGTCCCCCTCGCAGGTCACTTGGGCCAAGACAAAACGTACAGTCGCCTAGTGACCCATTTTTTCTGGCCCAAAATGAAGAGCAATGTAGAGGCCCACTGCAAGTCCTGCCCCACGTGCCAGGATAGTGGGAAAAGTGGAGGTAAGCGCAAGGCTCCCCTCCAACCCTTTCCGGTTGTCAGTACTCCTTTCGAACGGGTCGGGATCGACATTGTGGGACCCCTGGATCCCCCGACCTCGCAAGGTCACCGATTCATCCTCGTCCTGGTGGACCATGCCACCCGATACCCTGAGGCCATATCCCTACGCACCGTCACGACCCCCGTGGTGGGCCGGGCGTTGATGGGAATCTTTTCCCAGGTAGGTTTTCCCCGCGAAGTCGTGAGCGATCGCGGGACGAACTTCATCTCAAGATACATGACATCTCTGTGGCAACAGTGTGGAGTTTCTTATAAATTTACCACACCGTATCACCCCCAAGGAAATGGCCTAGTCGAACGGTTTAACCGGACCCTGAAGGGGATGATCGCGGGACTCGAAGAGCCCCTCCGGCGTAAGTGGGACGTCTTGCTCCCCTGCCTCTTGTTTGCCTACCTGGAGGTTCCCCAGAAGTCCTTGGGGTTCAGCCCGTTCGAGTTGTTGTACGGTCATCCCGTCCGGGGGCCCCTCAGCCTGGTCAAGGAAGGCTGGGAGACGGCGCCCGGAGACCCCCCCAAGATGTGTTCCGCTACATCCTGGCCCTCCGGAACCAAACGAGGAAGTTCCGAGAGCTGGCCAAAGCCAACCTGGAGGCGAGCCAGGAAGAGATGAAGCGCTGGTACGACCAGAATGCCACTCTGGTCGAGTTCCAGCCGGGCCAGCAGGTATGGGTCATGGCCCCAGTAAAACCGTGCGCCCTCCAGGACAAGTGGACAGGTCCCTTCAAAATCATCCAAAGAAAGAGCCAGGTCACATACTTGGTGGACGTCCAATCCCCACGAGACCCCCTTCGGGTCCTGCATGTGAACCGCCTCAAGCCTCACTTCGTGCGGACGGAGTTGAGCTTTTTGTTGGCCACAGACGACGGGGTGGAAGAGGAGTCCGATCCTCTCCCTAACCTCCTGTGTACCAAGGAGAAGGATGGCTCAGTGGAAGGAGTGAACCTCTCTCCATCCCTCACGCCCCAACAGCGCGAGGACTGCCGCCAGCTCCTGGGGCAGTTCTCTGATTTATTCTCTCTTGTCCCCAACGTCACCGACTGGTGTGTCCACGATGTGGACACCAGAGACAGCCCGCCGGTGAAGCACAGAGCCTACCGAGTCCCTGATCGAGTCCGGTCCTGCATCCAGGCCGAGGTCTCGAAGATGTTGACCTTGGGGGTGATCGAACCCTCAGACAGCCCCTGGGCCAGCCCCGTGGTGCTGGTCCCGAAAGCAGCCGCCCCCGGTGTAGCCCCAGAACTGCGATTCTGCGTGGACTACCGGGGCCTCAATGAAGTCACCCGAGCGGACGCTCACCCCATTCCCCGAGCAGACGAGCTAATTGACCGTCTCGGGGCTACTCGTTTCCTTAGCACATTTGATTTGACCTGCGGATACTGGCAAATTGCGCTCACAGAGGGAGCCAAGGAGCGGTCCGCCTTCTCCACCCCGGATGGGCACTATCGCTTTCGCGTAATGCCCTTCGGTATGAAAAATGCCCCAACCACTTTCCGGCGACTGGTGAATAGAGTCCTGGCCAGGCTGGAAGAGTTCAGCGCCGCATATCTGGACGATATCGCGGTTTTCAGTACCGAATGGAGTGAGCACCTCCAGCACCTCCGGAAGGTGTTGATGGCTCTGCGCCAGGCAGGCCTCACAGTGAAAGCGAGTAAATGTCAAATTGGGCAAGGTTCGGTGGTCTACCTGGGGCACCAGGTCGGAAGCGGGCAGGTCGCCCCTCTGCAGTCTAAGATCAACGCCATCTTAGCCTGGGAACCACCAACCACACAAACCGAGGTCCGAGCCTTCCTGGGCCTCACCGGCTACTACCGGAGATTTATCCGAGGGTACGGCAGCTTTGTAGGCTCCCTCACCGAACTCACCTCCAAAAAGCACCCCAAGCGTGCACAATGGACCCCCACCTGCCAACAGGCATTCGACACCCTGAAAAGGGCCATGTGCACCGCCCCAGTGCTCCAAGCCCCCGACTACTCCCAGGAGTTCGTGGTACAGACCGATGCCTCCGAGCACGGGATTGGAGCAGTACTGTCCCAAGTACTGCGATGGTCAATCTCCCTCCAGGGGATGGATTTCACCGTGGAACATCGCCCAGGTACAGACCACGCCAACGCTGACGGCCTCTCTAGGTTTTTCCGCCTCAGCGAAGAGAACCCCCAAGAGGATGGGTAGTTCTCTCCGGCTTTCAGCTGGGGGGGGACGCGTGTTAGACCCGGCCGCCTAGCGTGGCCCTCCAGACCCCAGCACAAACCCTGATTCGTGCACATCCCTCACACCCCGAATTACACGGCCTAGCCGACCCTTCCCTTTAGGGCACACGCATACACAAACCCGGACATCCCCGTCCGTGCCCTCCATTTTCCCCAGCACCACAAGGCCCGTGTGCCCACTCTCGAGCACCTAAGATGGCCGCCCAGCCCCAGCCCGACCCCGGCCTAGCGGCGCCACCCAGTCTAGAAAACAACGCGCTCCATCGAGTGAGAGAGGGAGGAGCAGTATCTCTCACACCTTCGACCTCCCCCTGGGAGATGGGTTTCGATCGCCCCTCCGGCCTCCCTGATGCCTGGCTCCACGACTGCTGTGTGTCTGGGACTCCTTCCGAACCGGTCCTGAAAGGATCAAAGGACGACATGGCAGGGAACCCCAACCAGCAACCCCCAGGTGTCACGACCCCTGCTGGACAGACTCCGGACATCAAAGCGGAGGTGGACTATAACCAGGGGTGCTCTGGGCCTATCTGGCAGATTCGACTCTGGAACGACGAGAGCCCTGCTGACGTGGTCACGGCTCCCCAGGTAGAGAAGGACTTCTGCCGACACCTCTGAACCCTGCTGAGTGACTCGCGGCTCTCTTGCAACCCTGGAACACCTGAGCCCTGCTGAGTGACTCGCGGCTCCTTAAAGATCGTAAGACCGCCGACATCGTGCTTGAGCCCTGCTGAGTGACTTGCGGCTCCCTTGCAACCTTGGAACACCTGAGCCCTGCTGAGTGACTCGCGGCTCCCCTGAACTCGTAAGAACTCCGACCCTTTTGGCTTGAGCCCTGCTGAGTGACTCGCGGCTCCTACGATACTCTCGGTCCGGCTGGACCCCAAAGACCGTACCGTATCCCCCGGCTCGAGGATTGTGAGCTGTGCGCCGGATACGCACCTGCAGGTGACCCTGATCTACAAAGACTGTCCCGCTACCCTTTTCCCTACCAAGACTCTTGAGCCCTCGTGCTCCCTTGCATATATTACAACCTGCCTGATCATAAAGATCCTCCGATATTTTTGATAAAGATCTGTTCTTAAGCATCTACAGTGTGGTGCCTCTTTGTCGTGTGGTGCTTGTGCAGCGTGTACGATCCTAGATTCAAGGCTCTTCCTCCTGAGGAGTCTCTCGCCAGTGCTCGGCTACGATACTTTGAGGGTAGATCCTAGGGTGCCCGGGTACACTTCCTGGCTCCCCTGAGGTCGCCTTCTAACATAAGGGCTCTTCAATTATTACCTGTGGAGAAGAAGGTGGCGGTGGGGAGGGTTGTGGGGCAGGATAAACATGGCTAGTAGCCATGTCCTTCTTCTTTAAGGGAATCTTATCAGAAGTGTCCTCTCCAGGATGCTTGTGGTTCGCTGGATTTATGTCCAGTATCAGGATTAATTAAAATGTTCTTTTGTTTGGGATCCAATTTGGCCTTAAGAACGTCTAAAATTGGTTCTGGAGGCTCGAGAACATTGTCCTCGGATTTCGGCTAGTCTTTAGAATGTTTCAGCTCAGAAGCGAGATGGTGTTTCGAAGCGGAGGGTTTCGGCTCCAAACCAGATTTGTCCTGGAGCCTGATGATTTCGGATCCGAAGGTAATTTCTTCTGACTCGATCCGGAGCTGGAAGGCTTGACGGTTTGTTTTGGTACCGAGCCGAGGGACGTGACGTTGGAAATATTGTCTCTGTGCCGACTTTGGCCAGAAGGCAGAGGTAGTGCTGTAGCCTTATGTGTTTTAGAAGAGGATTTAGGGAGCAAGGGGTCTTCGGTACTCACGGCACCATGTCCAAAAGGCACATCTTGGGACTCCAGATAGATTTTGAGCTCGGAATCGGACTCTGGAATCGAGAGGGCCTCTTCTTCAACGGAGGACGCTTCTATCTCTTCTAGGTCAGATTGTTCTGCAAAGATATCCAGAGTGTGTTGAATGCTTTGGCTCTGCCTCTCTCATCATCGAGCCTGATGATCGGGTAGAGTCCTCTTGGACCGAAACAACTTACAGGCGTCGCAGTCTTCCTCCTTGTGCTCCGGAGAGAGGCATAAATCACAAACTTGATGTAGGTCAGTTCAAGGGTACTTGGCGTGGTACCAAGGAAAGAAATGAAATGGAGCCCGTTCCATTTTTAGAAGGCTGGCCCTACGTAGCCCAACGGTTGCCCACAAGGTTTTCTATCGATAATGGAGAGTTTGTCGCTCAATCTGAAATGCGGAGAACAAAGAAATGCCTACTGAAACAATACTGTCAAGGGTAGAGTGGACTGCGCACCGAGGGGAACCCAAAGAAATGGTTTCGGAGCGCAGCAATACACATCCAAACCCGTTGGGGGTAAAAAACAATCTAACAATGGAGTCAATGCCCATGTGCACTATCACCGAAAGGAGTCATCACCTTACCTCATGACTGGAAAGACTTCTTCAAAGAAAAACAACTTGCAAACATGCGGACCCAAGACAAGATGGCAGGAGTATGCAAAGCATGTGCATCTACAGCACACATGCCTCGAACATAGGATTAATGGCCCCAAATCCCTGCCGTGGTATCTTGTCATGTTGTGGCTGAGTGTGTCATGTGATGTGGCAAGCTATAGTGCTTGGTGTGATTTAGCCATTTTTGATAAGGTGGAGTGCTGAATGGTTAGGGGATTTTTAATTTTCTTTGTTTTTGGGATTGTGTGATGTAGTGCGGTACCTACCGTATGATGTAAGTAAATAAATTACACTGCTATTATATGGTAAGGATGTGGGGGTGAGTGTATTTAGGGCCGAAGCCTTGCTGATTATATGCAGAATAACAGGTCTGGGAGGTCACTACTGACTGGGGCAGTTTAGCGGCTGCACAGGCCTTGGGCATTGATCCTATTGAGGATAATATGTGACGGGCCACTGGTGACTGGAGCTGGCTTGCAACAATGCTGGCCTCTGGTATTCATTACAAGCAGGGTAACAATACATGTCAATATTGACTGGAACTGGTTGACAGTAGAGTTGACCTCTGGTTTTGAATATTAGCAGGATTTAAGGTACAGGGGTCACTACTGACTGGAGTTACTTAGCAGGATAATAGGTCTCAGGGAGCCAATACTGACTGAAGCTGGTTAGCAACAACGCTAGCCTCTGCTATTCATGACAAGCAGGCTAACAATGCATGTCAATATTGACTGGAACTGGTTGGCAGTAGAGTTGACCTCTGGTTTTGAATATTTGTAGGATTTAAGGTACAGGGGTCACTACTGACTGGAGTTACTTAGCAGGATAATAGGTCTCAGGGAGCCAATACTGCCTGATGCTGGTTAGTATGATCACTAGTCCCAAGGTGCTACTAATGACTCAAGTTGGCTAGAATGATAACAGGTCCCAGGGGCCAGTACAAACAGGAGCTGGCTAGTAGGCTTACATACAGGCCCATGGGGCTACTACTGACTGGAGCTGGCTAAAAGAATAACAGGCCCAAGGATGGTGGGGGTGCGAGTGGCACCAGTGACCGGAGTTGGCTCGAAGCATTGACAACCTTTGGTATTGATTAAATGCAGGATTATAGGTCACAGGTGGCACTGCTGAATACAGCTGGCTAGCAGCAGTGGTGGCCTCTAGGAAGAAGGAATAGAGAAAGCATAACTGGACATACTGGTTTCTTTAATACCGATAATTGTTTACACATCACTGTCACAACTTGCATTGATATATTACATCACCAAATTACAATATTCTTATAATAATTTGATGTGACTGTTCGCCTTAATATGCCTGCAAAGTTACACAATTCTATTAGGGCTCAGAACCATTTTATTTAGTGAAGTCCATCTGCACACTTTCCTGCATGCTGTAGTAAATTGAATATTGACAAACAAAAGTGTTATTTCCAGAAACAGTGAATTCTGCAGATTGTGTATCTTTTATCTGCACCTCAAGGATTCTGCACCTCACAGACTCCTCACATTCCTCTCGAGAGAAGATCCTGCCTCCTACTCATTAGTGTTGTTTCAGTAACTGTTTCTATCACGTGTTCATGTTTCATTGATTTGTATTAGGAGAAAAGTGTATAAAAATGCATTGTGTAGCATTAGCATTATATACTTCAACTTGCTTTAGGGTGGATGCTCTCGTCCATTGCAAAGACAATTATCACTTGTTTGCTTGGCCTTTTGCTATTTTTGCATTAAATGTATGATAGATGTGTTGGCCTCCCGGTGTGTTGTGTTTTATTTTACATAGCACAGGAGATGCTGAGGAACATGACAGTCCAGTATACACATTCTTCATATAAATCAACTCACAGTATACTGTTCTGGAGGTTCAGTCCCACAGACATTATGTCTAACTGAACACCCTAGGAAGCATGTGCTTTTCAAACCAGATGCCCTCTGATGCGGCGTCCTCGCTATTGGATAAGTCAGTATGTCTTGAATTTTAGAAGGGTTACCGTATCTAGTGCACTCTGTTAGGCAGCGCTCACCTGTGGTAGTAAGATGTTAATAGGCACCTTATCACCTATGACCCGTGCAGGGCTTTGAATTACAGACTTCCCCTCGCTGTGGAGAAGATTAGGTCACATTTACCCATTTTCCCATATTTGGTCCTGATGAAATGCCAACAGATTGCTCCATGACTACACAATGCATGAAAAAAGTTAACCTGAAGTATAGACCCCAGCTTACCAGCAGGTCCATAGGTGATCGACACTTTCACACAGTGATAGGGGCCATTAGTTGCTCAATTTCTCTGTCACTGTTTTTAATCTCAACATGGACCAGGAAGATCACATTAACTATATTGCGGCAACTGGTCGATAGTTGATCTTATATTCACACTTTCACCAATCTCACATGTTATGACAACATCCTCTGTCCTACTATACTCATCCGGCGTACTTAATAAAGGATCGCCAACAAAGTGCCCTCTGGTGGTGCCCGCCAGGCATTGTAGCGTCTGCCTGGTGAGGAGTATAGCCCAATGATGAAGCATGTCACCATCAGGTGAGTGAACGCAACTTGCCTTAAAAGCACATGCTTCCTAGGGTGTCTGCGTTCAGTTACAGATAATGACTCTGGGACTGAACCTCCGGAACAGTATACTGTGATTTGATTGTGTTTTATTTAAAAAATGTACATAGAAGATATTGGCGCTTGTTTGTTTCACAAAAATGATCGGATACCTGCCTCGGAGCGCACTTCTTACTGACGACAATGGGGTTATCATGTTGCTGCTACAAGCTCCTTACCTGTGCGAGTTATCGGGAACGATGCAGGGGGCAGACCCAAACCAGCCACACGTGGAGATCAATGACAAATACTGAAGAATGAACAGAGCTTCCAAGCTGGTGACCATTACTTAATTGACCCTGAAAATAAAAAACACGTTTTTAGTATTCTGGTGACTCATGACCATCAAAACAAAGGTTATAAATTCAATATTATGTCAAATACTTAAAAAATGGAACTGGATGTGCTGAATCGATGATGCCCCAGGTCACGTGCGACACCTCCCACCACTATTGCTTATGGGACTTGTAGTTTTGTTTTTCTCATTAAAAGGATGGGCTCTAAAGTCCCAGTGTTCTAAGCGATGTTAGTTAAAATCAGAGGCCTGAGTGAGGGTGAAGCATGACACTGCTCTGCTTAGCAGTGAGATGACTGACAGTTCCCCAGCCCTTCCATTCTTTGACAGAAAGAGGCTCGTCAGCCGTTCATATTTTTTTGCAACGACAAAGAAACTTTTATTGCAGCTTGTGTCAACTGAAGAGATAAAACCCCTGGACGTGTTTAATTAACTACTGACAAACATGAACAATCAAGAACATGAGTTTCTGGAAAACTATCAAGCACCCAATCAGAATCAGCTGCCCGTCACACCCAGGAATTCTTGAGGCTTTGGAGAGGATGAATTGCACGTGGTATAAGAGGAACACTACATCGACTCAAAGCTCTCTTCTCAGGGATGTACTGAAATGCCAGCCTCATGGCACACTTAGCCAGCTCTTCACCTCCTCCTCCTCAAACTGTTGACCAGCTATCAGGGCAAATGAGCCTGCAGCAAAGCCTCGCTGGCTTGGTTCCACACCGGACCAGGCAAGGTGGTCAACTCCATACTCCTCCAAGTCAGCAAGCACTCTGGTCGAGCCAGTCCTAACCCCACATGAATGTTCCCCATCACAACTATTTTAATGGTAGTAAGTTATGTTTCTGCCAAATGATTGAGTCAAAAAGTGAAAGATTTTACTAGGAAGTGCTGAAAGAGAAATCATGAAGTTTTTCAATATTTCTGAGTCTGCCACAGTACACAGGAGCATTATTTCTCTACAGCAGCAAATCATGTATGTGCCCTGTAGAAAGAATGTTTGAATGAAACATGGAATGCATTGCAGCCAACAATCTATGCAACATCATAGCAGAGTGCAAGATAACTTGTGTTATTATTCCAGCAGAACGAAATGCCATTCCTAATGTGTACATCATTTTAAAGACAAACCCAGGAAAATGTATGGTTAGTGTTGTTCTTCTGCCAGTTAAAAGACTATCACCATTAATGTGCCAGGAAATAAAACACTATGCGAAATCCTACTCTATGGCTGGGTGCTGTCTGCCACTATATTGCAGGTTACTTCCAACATATTCTGATTTATAAATACATACTCCAGGGTGCTGCCAGCTATCGGGTCTGCACACAGCAGACTGGAGCCACTCAGGAAGGAGGTATGTTCTTCATTTCATCTTAAGCCCTTAGGTTACAGTCAAGCCTGATAGATCCGGATAACTTTATCCTCGCTCTAACTGCGCCGAGCAGATAGACGTAGCTCAACATAGTCTGTGTTGTGTGCTGGGTGATGCCTGGCATCTTATTATCGTTGGCGGGAGGATGAAGCTCTGATAGGAGCTACTATAAGAAGAGCAGAGAAACAGGACCACAGATCGCCCCAGAGCAACACTGCCCAGAAGCTGAGGAAAGAACTCTGAAACAGCAAACCTCCGGCACCCTGGAGATTCTCCAGGGTAAGCAAATGATGGTAATGAAATGCAAACTGCAGCATTAAGGTCACACACCACAACATCTTTCCCCTCAAACCAAAGGTAACAGCCTACAAGAACAAGCATTGGCATAGCCAATAGGTCTCGCTTTTGGGACCTTCTAAGTATTCAGTTATGCAGCACAATATCCTTGGTGCAACCACATCAACTGTTGCGTGGCTAAACACTTATAAGTAGGGCTCCCGGTTTTATGGTATTTATTTTTTTGCCATTTCCGTCTGTATTTATCCATATTTACTTTTGGGGCATTGGTTCTGTATTTAGCCACATTTATTTTTGCCACAAGTAAAAGACAATGCTACAGCTAGTATGTATCCACATTCATTTAAATTGACAATGCACACATGCGCTCACTTAAACTAGCGATTTGTTGTGGCTTTATCAGTGCTTTAAGTGGTCCGGTACTGAGTAATTTGAAAAGGAGAGTACCTGTGCTTCTCAGTTCTGCAATAAAAACACTTTAGGATAGAGTACAAGCACTTTCAAATTTAAAATATAGACAGAACTCCTCGGGTGAAAAATTACCTGATGCTGGTTAATAGAACAGATGCTGTCCTTACATAAATGCAATATTTTTCTATTATTGCATGCATTTCACATTTGACCTTTCTCTCATTACCTCTTTCTTGGGCAGTCTGACAGTCCTTCCACCTCCCCTTGTTTGCCTCATTGCCACCAGCAATCTGCCTCTCATTCTCCCTCCATTCCCTCACAGGCTCGTCCGCATACCCCAGACTAGTTATGATGTGTTCCATCATTAACTATGAATTAAACCACTGAGTGATTGTTAAGGGGCTAGACCATTTACATTGCAAAGGGTGCTATGATACCATAGAAATGTAAAGATAATATTTATATATGTACTGCAAACAAAGTTTAGAAAATCATGGCGGTGGTACTAAATATTAACCAGAGGAACAGCTATCGGTGGTGCAGCAGGTGCAGTGGCACCGGAGTCTTAGGGCCCCACTGTACCCCACTATAGCTGCACTTCACCGCCCAAACTGTGGACCGAAAGGGTTCCAATTTCCTACTTGCTTATGGCAAATTTGCTACGCCATTCACTGCATATTCCTGCGTGGGCTCCACCCGCAGTCATTGTAGTGGGGGGGGAGATGTGGCGTAGGGTTGTTGACCGGATGCCTGACAGAGATGTGTAGGAAATGTGCAGTGGCTGTGGATAGCTCAGCAAGGGGAGAGACTCTCCTGTCCTCTCAAGAACCGGAGCAGGCTACATAGGATAGATCTGTCACAGTATTGCTTCTCTCAGCAAACCCCTCCCCACCCAGGATTTCAATTACTGGGTATGTCATGAACATCTCGTTAGGCAATACCTCATTGTACTGAAAGGTGCCCACTCAACGTGGCTTGGAAGAGCTCGCCACCCCGCCTGTGCAACATTGTATGACTGTAGAGTGAAACGGAGAAACGCACTTCAAGAAGCCCATCTTTGTATGTCATTCCCTCACCTGGGGTTTCCTGTGGGTGCTGTAGGCCCTGCTGGGGTCGAGGCCAGGACTGAACCATGAGCACGGGGTAGAGAGGGCCTGATCATGGACACCTGCGCATGCGCTGGGGATAGACACTGCCTCCTACAGCGGGACGCGGTGAAAGACGGCCTCATGGATGAACAACTGCGCATGCGCTGGAGATAGACACTGCCTCCTACAGCGGGACCCGGTGAAAGACGGCCCTATGGATGAACAACTGCGCATGCGCGGAGGACAGACACGCTGTTACTACAATGTAACTCCGGGAGTCGGTGCAAGAAAGTTTTCTTTATTTCGTTCACAGCACCGGCCCCGACAGCACGGAGCGCAGGAAGGGGCCACAGCTCAGGGCCAGGACAGGTGGGACGGGGGCCGCACAGGGACAAAAATGAATGAGAGACAACAGCTGGCTCCCGCAGCGGAGCACGCGCTGAGATGTATTTCTGTGCAAAGCTTCTCTATGGGAATTTGGTGTCTCTCCTCTGCGCAGGCGCAGTGAGGCTGAGCGCCCTCTGTCCAGGGCAGTTCAGTCTGTACCCCGTGCAAGGTCCTAAATCGGCGATAGGATGTAGTGTCTTCGCCCCGCACATGCGCAGCTGAGACGCGCGGTCTTAGACGCCATGTTTTTTTCGTGCGCGATGGTGGCTCGTGCAGCGTCGTGAGATTGCGCGTCACTCGGAGGGGGAATAACACACCGGCTCCCTTCTCACAGCCCCCGGTGCCCCACCTCTCCCCCAGGCCCTGCAGCCCCCACTGAGCGGTGAACAAGGAGAGGGGAGGAGACCTCAAAGCGCCCAGCCATGTGTGTGAGGTTTAAATATTTTTATTGGCTATTATGTTTAAAAAAAATTTTTTTGTTTTTATTTATGAATAACAAAAGAGAGACCCTGCCATCGCCATAGTCAAATAGTTTCATATAATCCCGTCCCCGTGGGTGGTTTGTGATCCCAGGTGATCCTGGTGTCTGATTCCTGGTGTTTGTTTGGGCCTCGCGCACTCCGGCCGTTCTGCCACATCCAGCCCGTGAGAACCATAAACAAGGCCCCGCTGCACGGCGCGTGAGCCTGGCCGCAGCAGGCCCCGCTTCCACGCTCCATGGGCGTGATATTTACCGTCTGCTATGTATGTCGTGCGCTTACAAGTGAATGATTGATTGATTAGGTGGATCAAGAGAAGTAAAGAGAGGTCAACAATGTGTATTGTCACAAAGAGACATGGCAGTCCTAAAATAATCGTCGGGAGGGGAATTCCTCCTTTTGGAACTAGGGCCCTCACACACCCAGCCAGCTAGGTGCCATGCTTCATCATTTGGGCCTGCTCCTCGTTGGGTCGGCGCTGCAAGACCTGACGGGACCCCAAAGCGGGGCTCTTTGGCAGAGATCTTTTGTTCTATGCCGTTTGGTGCAGTGGAGGTAAGGGACCTAAAAAGTGTCGATGAGATGTAATGGAAAGTGATTAAAACAGGTTGGGTAGTCCAAAGAATGACTTTTATTCAGGTTGGCTCCCCACCTGGTTAAAAGGAAGAGTGGCGACTCTGAATTAATAGTTCGGGATAACTGCGCTCTACTCCTGAGGGGTCGACATGTTTGTTGCCTCATAGTCTGGAGGATCAGTGGCGATTCATCAGGACCTAGTGAAAAACTATCAGTTCGTATGTTACATGCATATTGTGCTGTGTGTTATGTAGTTGGCTCCTCATATGCAATGCATTATTTCGCTCTTCTTATTGAGTCCATTGTCGGTTGTGCCCAGACGTAGTATAGTTTTTGCTTCGAAGCGCGATAATATGGAATCAGTGCAACATCCTTTTACATGTTTTAGGACTGTCCATTTTATGTCTTGTGTCGCATGTCTTTATTTCTTCGCAATGTTGTACCATGGGTGCATTCTGGACTTTGCATTTAATTCTTGATCTGTGTTGAGTGCTCCTCTTTTTTTACTGCCTGAGTTGTTTTACCTACGTATGCAAGCAGGCATGGGTATATTACATAATATATTACATTGGTACTATTGTAATTTGTGAATTCTTCATGGATGATACTTTTGCCTCTGTATTCAAATTTATCTCCTTCGATGGTACTCAAGCATGAGATGCAATTTCCACATCGGTGGTGTCCTTTAATGTGAGGTAGTGCTAGCATGGTCTGTATGGAAACCTTTGGTCTCTTCACCTATGTATTGGCACGTACCAGTTTGTCTTTGATGTTTTAGCCAGCTGACAGCTGTCAGGGGCCTCTGTTGGTTGCTGTCTTAATTCACAGAGTTTACCTTGGGTTGGGAACGAAAGTCTGATCCGAGGGATGTAATGAGCCAGATCACTTTTGTTTGCCATGGCGGTACTGTCTGCCACCTGAGATGTATCTATGAACAAGTTACGTTAGCTGCTGCACAGATGAGGAGAAGAGTTCCCAGTGGGTCAGTTCAGTGTCTCAGGAGAGTGTAGATAGAGGTATCCAACTGAGTTCAAAGGGGCACAGAACTGATGAGTGCCTCTGAAGTAGAGGGCCACTGTCCACGTTCTATTAGCTAATATTCAGATGTAGTATTGATACATAGGCATTCAACGTAGCATCAGTTTGGTACATTCATGATTGATTTAATGCCTTCGATCCATATTGAAATAGTCTTATTGAAGAACACCAAGTCGCTTATTCTTATTAAGAGATGCAATATCAATAAGCTGGTAATCACCATCGCATCCAGTCAGATACAATCTTGAAAGGATTATTGCCTTTGATAAGTACTTGCGTGTAGTCTCATCGGTTATGCAAGGCCGTCTATCCGATCTGATAGACAGACGGCCTTGCATGCAACGGTGATTGCCTATATATCTATCCTACATCTGATTACGGAAATAGCACCTTGGTGAGCTTCCCTGCACCTGCTTCACTAATGATTGCTGCTCCTGTGTGGGCATAGGGTAGGCTTCAGTGAGCTCTTACCCCTTCTTCAGCCCTGGTGCCACTGTGCCTGCTGCACTAACAATAGATGTGCCCATGTGCTGTGAAGTGTTCAACCTACAAGGATACAGAACGCTAAAAAGGCCTTTGCTGCAGCTGACCAGTGGCATGGACTGGACTGGTCCCGGCTGTTGGTCCTTGACTGAGCCCATATGAGGCTCTACGTGCTTCCCCTGAGGTCCTGGGTGGCTATAGAAGTGCACTCCTATTATGGAACAAGACTTAAAGGACTAAAGTCAAAAAGTAAAATCTTTGACCAGCACGAACCTGGTTGGTGTATCCGACCTGACTTCCATCGTGGTCACCATCAATTTATGCCTAGGTCTTCCGCAACAATAGAGTATCATAGGCACCTTGTGATTCTTGGCACTATCGCTACTTGAAGCGTTAAATTTCATATCTAAGATTCCGCTTATTGGGTTTTGTCATTTTAGTGTTATTTTGTTCATTACATTTTACATTATTTTTCTATATCGTTTTTTTATTTTTATTGTTTTGCATTTTGACTTTTACTGTTTTGGTTTCTGCATACATATTTTACATATTGTCCTATGTTAAGCCTGCCTGTTCCGTGCCTTAGGTACCAGGGTTTGACTCCAGGTTACTTTTAATGGCGTTGAGAATTCACTCTGACAGGGGTTAGGATTTTTCCTCTTTCACCACAAATAATAATTCAATTTCTTGCAGAAACTAGCAGAGTTTTTAGAAATTATCTGCAAATAGGCAGTTGATAACCTACCAGGGTTGAAGCACTTGGAATATGGGACGAGTATAGTGCGGGAACAGAACCTCTACAAAATTCAGTTTAGAGATAAACCAAGCTTCACGCTTGAACGTCACAACTTTTTAAAACAAATATATTGCAGCTCTTTGCATTTTGACAGCCCCAAGCAAATTTGAGAACAGATTGGATGTATGTAGCAGAGACGAGTTTGTGTTTAACTGTTTATCTAAGAATTTGCAGGAGAGATTACTGAGCTGCAGGAACCCAACTCTCCCCGAGAGGTGAACATTCCTAAAAGCATAGAGCGCTACACGCTTCCATCTAGAACATTGACCTCTGAGGAGGGCGCATCACCAGTGAGTCTCATTCTTGGGACTGCTCTGGGTTGTTCTGTGAACTCCAGAGACCGAGCAAAAAGGAATTGGGCTGAGAAAGCTCATCATGGCAGTTGTTACGAATGAATGAAATGAAATGAAATGTCAACTTATAAAGTGCGGTTGCTGCCCTGGGGCGTCCAAGCGCTAGCGACCAGCTGTAAAATTGCTTAAAAGGCAGAAAAAAGAGTTAGAAAGGAGCATTAAACAGAAAAGTCTTCAGCTGTTTCCGAAAGGTGGAAAGGTTTGTATTGGACCTGAGTTGAAACGGGAGTGAATTCCACAGCTTGGCGGCGTTGTAAATAAACCTCCTGCCGCCAGCTCTTGCCTTTTTTATTCTGGGGACTATAGCCTTACATGCCTGGCTAGAACGAAGGATTCTGCTAGGATGATACTGTGTTGCTAGTTCCCGAGTAATGGCCGGTCCCGTGTCCCAAAAAGCTTGGTGGAATATACACATCGCCTTAAAGGCGATTCTTTGTCAGGCTGTGCAGACCAGGTTTGGCTGACAGCCTGCGCGGCAGCTGGAGCACGGTGCGAGCCGCACAATTTTGCACAATCTTGAGCTTGCGCAGTGTATATTCCGGAACGCCAAGATAGAGGACGTTGTTAGAATCCAAGCGGGACTGAATCAAACCCTGAATGGCTACCTGCTTTTCCTCCACCGGCAGAAGAGGAAGAACTTTCTTCAGCATCCTTAGGAGGCCGAAGCAAGTAGCCGCACGTTTTGTGGCCTGAGTGTTAAAAGAAAGGGTCTTGTCTAGCCAAACCCCAAGGCTTTTTATATTGTCCTTGGGTATTGGGGGGGTACCAAGACATGAGGGCCACAAGGGGTTGACAGAAGTAAGGTTAGTGGGACCCAGGAACATCAGCTCCGTTTTGTCCCCATTCAGCTTAAGGAGAGAGGAAGTCATCCATCCCTTTACCTCCTCTAAGCATATTGCCAGACCACCTGGGGATGGCAAGCCCTGCTCCTGCGCCAAGGAGACCACTAGCTGGGTGTCGTCCGCATAGATGATCTTGATGCCAAACGGACGAACAACCTCAGCCAGTGGTCTCATGTAGATGTTAAAAAGCGCAAGGCTTAAAGAGGAACCCTGCGGGACTCCACACTTCAGTGGCCTGCTTGAGGATACCGAGTCCCCATCAAAAATTTGGAAAGACCTATCACTCAAAAAGGATTTGAACCATAGCCATGCTCCGCCAACTATTCCGACACTCGACAGGCGTCCCAGCAAGATGTCATGGCTGACCGTGTCGAATGCCACGCTTAGATCAAGGAGGATCACTGCCACTGACCCTCCCTGATCCAAGATCTTTCTGGTTGCCTCAGTGACTGCCAGCAGGGCGGTCTCTGTCCCATGTCTGGGTCTAAAGCCCATCTGGGTAGCATCTAAAAGTTGGTTGTTCTCGAGGAAATGCACCAGATGGACGTTGATGTGCCTCTCGAGAACTTTGCTTACCCAAGGGAGCAGAGAGATAGGACGATAACTACTGAAGTCACCGGGTTCCAGATTAGTTTTTTTTAGCAGAGCACGCACCATGGCCTGCTTCCAGGCAGGCGGCACGATACAGGAAGTAATGGAGGCATTTAGAAGGTTCAAGATGGTCGGCAAAATAACCTGAGGTGCCAGCATCATGATTTCTGGGGGTGCTGGATCACACCGAGATCCGGATTTTACTTTGCTGGCTATGGAAGCTAAAGATTCAGGGTCTAGTGGCGGAAAGTGATCTAGCGTAATAAGAGATTGGGATGGCATATCCTCCCAGATTGTCTGGTCCTGGGCTATGGGCCGTGGTGCTATAGAGGGGAAAAAAGAATAGATTTGAGTGACTTTCTGAGAAAAGAAATCTGCCAAGTTATTGCAGTGGGCTGTGGATTTGTCCAAGTACATGATAGGGGAGGGAAGTTTGGTCAACTTCTTCACTATTTGGAAGATCTCCTTGGGCTTGGACTTAGCTTGTATAATTTTATCAGCGAAGTATATAGATTGCGCAGATTTGACCTCAGCTTAATAGATTTTAATTGCCTCTCTATATTGGACTTTATCGTCCAGTGCGTAGCCTAAACATCAGCGTCTTTCCATTTTCCTACATTGGCGTTTCTTATCCCTAAGGAGCTCTGAGTACCAGGGGGCAGTTTTTTGAGAACGTTTCAATGTAATTTTGCTAAGGGGTAGAGTGGCATCGATGGACTGTGCAATCCAGTCTTTAAATTCCTGGTTGGTTACACACGGATCCTCATTGTAGGAGGGCTAGCCCATCTCAAGTCTACTGGTCCATAATTCGACTGGTAGTTTGGCCCAGCTTCTAGCCCTCCTTACGATAGATCTAGAAGGTACTGCCTTGGGTATAGTCCAGGTGAGAGGCACCAATAGATGGTCGGTCCAAGGGAGGGGAATTGGCAGTCCCACCGCGATCTCTGTGCAATTACTAAACACAGGGTCCAGCAAGTGGCCTTTAATATGGGTAGGAGCCTTTACTCGTTGGACTAGCTGTAATGCCGCTAGATCATCTATAAGTGACTTAGCAGTATGGTCCAGGGCGACATCAAAATGAAAATTGAGGTCCCCTAGCAAAGTAAAGTTAGAGGCGATTCTGGCTCGTTCTGCTAGGACGGTCGGAAGGTGGCTGTGGAACTGTTTAGAGGGTCCCGGGGGGCGATATACAACAGTACCGGAAAAGCAGTTGTTAGGGGAAAATTCCAGACTGAACGCTAGACTCTCGCAGTCTGGAATTGATTCAGGGATGACTCGACAGTGATATTGTTCTTTATATATAATGGCTAGGCCTCCTCCTCTCCCCTCGGGGCGATCCCGCCGCGTAATTTGAAAACCCGGGGGAAGGGCTGTCGCTTTATCGGGGTCAGAGTCCGTCGTAAGCCATGTCTCTGTGAGAAATACTGTATCTGGCATACGTTCTTCCAACAGAAGGGCGAGTTCTATCTTGTGTTTCGGAAGGGATCTACAGTTCAACAATAGCATGCAATAGTCCTGCTTCGCTTCCTGAGGCTGCATCGGTTTAAGGATCTCTTTAGACCTTGGACAAAACGCTGGTAGCTCTGGGGCATAAAAAAGGGTTCGAACAGCAACCAGGTCCTAAATGCTTCATACTGTGAAGGGATTCCGCGCTATAATACCTGGGTTTTGATGGCTGCGATGAAGGGGGGGGTGGCCCTAAGCCCGGTCCCGGTGCGGACGGGGAAGCGTCATTCTTTTATCCTCAGTGGAGGAGGGCGTGAAGCGTCCTACTGCTGGACCGCTACCCTATTCCTCCCACCAAGATGGCCTCCTAGCCTTCTGGCGTCAGCACCTGAATCGGCTGTACCGGTCAAGGAACGTTTGCGAGGGGCCTCGGTACGACCTAATTCTCCCACCGAGGGGTCAGGGATGAGTGCTGATAAAAATGAGCGATTAAAATATTTATAATGTTTTAAAAATATTTTCAGCAAATCAATTTATTAAATGCCCGTGGGCAACAGGGATAGCATAAAGAGCCCCCGGCTTCCGCCTCAGGGGAGAAAAAAAGCAATTCAGTTACAGGTGTGGGTTTAAGGCACACGTGGGAAGTAATGGGAAATGCCCGGATCAAGGACAGTGTTGCAGTGTTGGGGCATTTTCAAGCAGTATGAGTGTATGCACTACTGCTGCACAATTGATGTTAATGAGGAAGAATGTCCCCAGAGGGAATAACTTAGTTTTAGCCATTGATTCCATAGTTCGTTCCACCTTCCTGCGACAGGTAATGTGTCCCTTGTGTATCATTCATGCTGGTGCGGTGCTGTTAAATGGAATGGCGGATTCAGTACTACCCATCAAGATTTTGTGTGATGTAGCCTTTGATAAAACTAGAGCTGTGAGAAACAGCTGACCAGCTCCAGTATAAATCCCCACACCTTAGGTGAGCAGGATATCGATATATACTGGATTACTTTGTTAGTCTGCTGGAATGATTGGGTAAAAAGATTCACTCAAAAATGTATGTATCTATCAATGGAAGGTAAGGGATGGAATGGCAGAATCAGACTAAGTTGGTTTCGCTATGAGGCCGGTTCCTGATAATCCAGCGGTGTTGAGTGACATGCCTGTATCGAATGTAGATTTTGATGCCAATGACATTAAGAATACTTTACTACAGTCTCCTGATGTTTACCGAGTGGGAGCAGTGAATGGGTTGAGCATTGTATCAAACTTAAAGCTCAGGCAGTACCTCTCATTCATAGAGTGCGCTCTGTTTTTCTGAGGTTACGGAGTGAGCTTACTGAACTCTTACATGATTTATGATACCAATTCCTCTGAATGGTTTCATCAGTTTTTATTGTCCAGAAGAGGTCTGGGGGCATGCATCTTTTAAAGTTCACAGACCACAGCCCTTTGCTTTGAATTCTTAATGGTGTCAGTAAGGCCCCTGTAAGGTTGCTAAGGCTGTTTTTAAAATTACATCTTTGGCATCAAATTAGTACACAGAGACAGACACTACAGGGCTGGCTGCTTATCTAGAAAGCCACTTTTGGGTAGTTTGGTCACGAGGATTTGGATGTTCATGAATGTTTGTGGCAGCGGTGTTAGACGCTGTCCATGATGCTGCTTGTGCTGACCCAGGAGTGGTGCCAGTTCACAAGGACTTCACAGACGGTCTCCCCTGGGACTTGTGCTTAAGTGCTGAGGTGTTTGGGTGTGCTCAAGTTGTGGCAGATCTAACTGTGGCTCTGTATATGTTGTGAGACCCGATTCTTTTGTTCTACTTGGGAAGCTGAGACCATGCTTGTTGAATATTCACCCAATGTGAGTGGTGAGGTCCGCATTGCAGGTCTGCCTGAAGTTATGATGCTGCCGACAGTAGCGTGTCTGCTAAAAGCGATGGCGTGACTGGTGGAACTATAAAGCCAAATAAAAGAAAGTTATCTTCCGACACCACAGTCTTCGTGACTGAGACCAGTAATACTGAAGACTCTGAGACTCACAGCAGTAATTTCTCCTTTCAGAGCGTTATTGCTGCAGATGGAGTGAAGCCCAGAAGTAAGCAAATTACTAAGGTACCAACAAAGTTTAATATTTTTCACTTGTATTAACTGTTTCTCTTTTGCAGCATTTGGAAATGCATTTTCTAGTTTTGTTGCTTTTTGTTTCGTTTTTTCTTGTAGGCTGTTACCTTGTTTAAAGGGAATGATGTTGTAGTGTGTGACCTTCATGCTGCAGTTTGCATTTCATTACCATCATTTGTGGCGATCTGTGGTCCTGTTTCTCTGCTCTTCTTGTAGTAGCTCCTATCAGACTATGGAATGTTCCCATGAGGCACAGGGTCAGACTGATTTGCATATGGCCATGTCTGAACTGGGGTGGCAGAGTGGGCTAAAGAACGGTGATGCATTAAACCCAGATCTGTTGATTGGGTGTGAGTGTTTGATTGGTTCAGATGCTCCGTCCATCACCACCCCCTTTTGTACCGCTTTGTTCGCCATAAGTTGGCACGGTATGCTCAGACGTTGAGTCCCTTGCTCACTTTGCCACTGGATTCAAGCAAGCCTGGCTGAAGACGGCTGGAATGACAGAAACCGGTCCTAGGAAGCTTGATTCCGGTCCAGGGAAGGCATGGCTTGGCAGTTCGGGCTGGACTGTTCCCATGAGGCACAGGTTCAGACTGATTTGCATATGGCCATGTCTGAACTGGGGTGGCAGAGTGGGCTAAAGAACGGTGATGGATTAAACCCAGATCTGTTGACTGGGTTCGAGTGTTTGATTGGTTCAGATGCTCCATCCATCACCATCCCCTTTTGTACCGCAAGGTCAAAATCAGCCACTGGCTTTCATCAGTAGAAGGCCAATCCCCAGGGATCAGCGTTGAAGTGCCATTTAGATGGGTGCCTTTGCTGTGGTTTGGTCCCTTGAGAAGTTTGGGTCAAACCTGTATGGCTCTCACTTCCAAATTCAAACCTTCCACAGGCCTCTCCGATGGTTAATACAAATGAAAGGTGAAAATCCCAAATGGCTAAAGTAGTCCATCTCCCTACAGGGAATAGACTTTGAAGTGAAACAGAGACCTGGGACTGCCAATGCAGATGGACTTTCCAGGTTGTCCCATTTAGACGATGTTAAATGTTACGTTATGTTAAAAATACTTATAAAGCGCGCACACACCACAAGGTTTCAGGGTGCTGCGGACAAGGGAATCCTGCCGCTAAGTGAATCATTCATAAGCCTGGCGAAAGAGCCAGGTCTTTAAGAGTTTGCAAAATTGAGGATATGATATCATCGATCTAATGTCCTGAGGGAGAGAATTCCGAAATTGAGTGGCCAGAACCGTAAATCTTAGTCCCCCCAATTTCTAGCGTTTAAAGGACGGAGTAGCTAGGGGATTCAAAAGGGATGACCTAAGATCCTGAATGCGGATATGTCTCTGTACCTGAGTAGATACAGAGACTGGGCAGTTGCCATGGGGCGCTTTAAAGAAGAGGCATTCCAACTTGAATGCACCGCGTTCGACTACCAGAAACCAATGTAACTTTTTCATAAGATGGGTGACATACTGCATTCTTGCCTGGCAATAGATTAATTTAGCAGCCTGGTTCAGCACTAGTTGCAGTTTTTTAGATTGATATGCCGGAATGCCAAAGTATGAAGTTAGTGTAGTCAATGTGAGAGATGACTAAGGCAAAAGCAACTTAGGTAAGAGCTTCAGTAGTGAGAAATCTGCTGTTCTCCAATGATGGGGTATCTTTCATAGATTCACATGCTTGAATCATTCCCCGTCGTTGAAGTGGGATTCCCACGGGACATAGAAGAGCAATATAGCAATAACATACCGAAAGCACAGCTAAAAGAGCAATAGGAAGTATTGTAACATGGACGTTAATAGGAAAAAACATGTCACTTTAATAACTTGTCCAAGTTACTAGATATGGTACAAACTCCAGCCAATCAGGCAACAGCACCCTCTGGAACCTTCTCCTCAGAGGCTCAGGCTCTCAGATTTTCTACTGCACGTCGTGTGAAGGGAGTCTCCCTGAGCTCTGCTCAGTAACTCTACCTTTTCCCTTCAGAAACTCTTCAGAATATCTTAACTGCTTTGTCTACTACAAAAAGGTCACTCATCAGACACTATGAGTCTTGTGGGAAATTCTGGCTTCATTCCGAAGACCCCCACAAAAAGTGTATCTACTTCCTCCACCCTGAACATCAGGTGAGAGATTGTAAAATCTGCAGGACTTTTCTTCAAAAGACTTTAAGAGACAGAGAGGGAGGTCAACTTCTGTGGTTACAGAAACTCAAGACTAAGTATATCAGATGTTGAGAGTGATTCCTCTCTCAGGACTGTCATCTCTAAGAAGAGGGCTTGTGAGACGGAGATGGTATCTGCTAAGGCTAAGCTGCTCAAGAAAGACCACACCTCTTCTCATGAAGACCAGACTTCTTCCTCAAAAAGGGCTCCTGTTCCTTCTAAGGGACTACTCATGCCCTCTACACCTCCGAGATCTAAGTCTCAGGCGTCTAAGTCTCTTCCTGAGACAAATTTGCCTAAAAAATGGGTTCCTCGTCGACGATGATTTCCGTCGCCACTGCTACAACAAGAACTTCCACCTTCTCTTCTCCTCAACGTACAATGATTATGTTGTCGGCGTCCTCTCTGTCGACGTTTGTCATGGTGTCGGTGAAGCCTCGCTCGTCTGCCACCTCCCTCACTTCATCATCGACAAAAAAGAGGTCTGTCTCCGGTCAGTCGTCGACGGATGCCTTCTCGCCGACGAGACGGTCGATGGCTCTCAAGGCTCCACCTGCTTCGTCGACGGTTGCCTCGTCGACGGTTGCCTCGTCGACAGCACAGAAGCTTTTCCTTACGGAACTTCAACCCCTCTCTTCGTCGTCGACCGCTGAGTCGGTGGCGGCATCCTTGGTTCCACCTTCAGCTTTGATGTCTCTAGTCCCCTTGAAATCTTCAGCAACACTTTTGCCACCTTCAGGAACGTCGGATGTTTCCTTACTTCAACGTAGGAACTTTTCTTTGGATCTATTGCCGATTCAACCATCTCCAAATCTTTCTGTGGAGCTTTTTGACTATGGGGCTAATGAGGAGGTTTCGGAAGAGAATGACCGGTTCCGTGCTGCTTGTACTCCTTCTGAGCTTCTCATCAAATGACAAGATATTGATGATGACCAAGGATATGATTATTACCCTGAGCCTAATACTCAACCACCACTTGTGATCCAACTGTGCAGATGCCCATGTCTCTCATCTCTAATTTGCAACATGTGCTTGATGACTACTACCGCCGATTTCCTCCCTGGGAGTCGGCCTCATTTGTCCCACAGATGCCTCTTCCTCTGCCTTCATCGATCATCAGGCCGACCCCTCCGGTGGCATCGATGTCTCATCTCCCTGAGGACGCACACACAACTGACGATGACAGCGAAGAAGGGGAGTGGGTGATAGATCCCTCCTTACTGAGTGGGACAATTATTAAATTCAGACTGCGTCATCTACTGACAAAACTGAAGAGACGACCTGGCACACATCACTTTGTGCCATTCCCATGAACACTACTCTAGGGATGTCTTACACATATCTCGGGCAGTGAGTTAAAATTCACAGATTTATATATTGCGGCTCATCACCCGTGATGATTTCTAGATGCTGTCTATGGTCACAGGCTGATAAAGTGATTTGCCCAGAATCACAGAATGTTGCACTGAAGCAGAGACTCAAACCCGTATCCCCAGTTCCCAAGTCAGGGGAGAGTGCCTGCACACTTTGTGGCTGAGAACAATGCCTTTCCTGGGTGGAGGTGTTCACTTCTCCCCTGGACAGGAAGAGCCATCCGTGGTGGGGAGCTTCAAAGGTCTTGCCCCCTTTGTAATGCGACCCCAGCCTCTCCTGTTCGAAGGAGCGGGCCTCCGTCGCGTCCTCACCCCCTTTTTGGCAGCAGGACAGGTGGGGAACCTTTGATAGAATAGGAGATGTGCCCCCCCTCTGTCAACTCCAGCCCTCGGGTGCTGGAGGCTAGGTCAAGTACACTTTTCAGTGCCCACCATCTTGAAGATGGTGGGACATGTTCAGTTATGGCTAGGACTGTGTCCGCCTCTCACACAAGGTGGGCATGTTAGAGGACCTAGACACCCAGGCAAAGGGCCCATTGGACACTACTTGTCACTTTCTTGTATCGCCCTTAAATCAAGTTTTCAGGTGGCATCCCCAGTCCCTGAACTTCAGTTCCTGACCACCTAGTTCCCCTAAGCCGCTGTTACCTACTTGTAAGGAGCCTCTGTCCGATTGCCCCAGACCCCCTTCATTTGTATTGGGTTTCCAACCTTGAACTTGCACCTGCACCCGGGCGCCCACGTGCCGCTGGTGGTGCACTGTTGGTTCTGAAGTGAACCTTGTCCAATACTGACCTTAACTTATGAAGAATGGCCTTGTAAGTAGATGTTGGCTATACGTTTGTTGAATATTTTCTTCACCCCATAGGTTAACATTGCAAAGTCTGAAAATTGCACTAATTGTCCACTTTTTATATTGACCAGAATTTCTATAGCAAAACTTATTTACTCAAGATGAAATTCTGTGGTTCCGCAAAATAAATCTAACCAAGTGTCATTTTATAAATTGGTCTCAGATTTATTCATTGATAGTGTGTCATGTATTTCCACTGTGTGTACAACAGTGTGTGTCATTTATTGCCACTGTGTGTACAACAAATGCTAAAACTACCCTCGTATACATCTAACTGCTCCCCCACACTACCACAAAAGAGCATTAGTATTATCTACTTTAGTCTCTGTAAAATCTCTGGGGATCCACTGGACTCTCTGCACACTATGGGCCAGATGAAGGTAATTTTATTTTACCACTTCTTAAATACCGAATCATACCGATTCGGTATTTAAGAAGTGGTAAAATACCGAATCGGTATTTACTGATTCGGTAAATACCGATTCCAGCAAGGGTGCAGGGAGTGTCACTTTGACACCCTCTAGCACCCCAAATACAGGCATGTGTGCCATGTGGCACACACACATGCCCTAAGGGCATGTCTGTGTGTCACATGGAACAGGTGTGCATACACAGATGTGCGTGCACACCTGAATTCGGTATTTTACCACCCAATTTGATTGGGTGGTAAAATACTGAATTCTGAAGGCCTGTGGCACTGTAAACAGTGCTACTTACATCTGGGTTTTACCGAATCGGTAAAATTACCGATTCGGTATTTTACAGATTCAGTAAATTTACCGTTTTGGTAAATTTACCGATTCTGTGAAATAATGGCCCCTACATCTCGAAAACCATTTACCGGTCGGTAACGGCCGAAATCGGCCGTTACTGACCGGTAATTGGCGACCTACATCTGGCCCAAAACCTCTTTTTGGTATAGTATAGTGAGAGCCGACTCCCCACGCTCAAGTACTCACACACACTCAGACATAGACAGACAGACACAGACACACACACACTCTCTCTGACACACATTCTCACACATACCCACCCTACCTCACATCAGAAACATATATTTAACTTCTTTATGACACCTTCAACTAGGACCATTAGTAAATAGGTTCATGCAGAATTCAAAAGATCCTTCTTGTAAGGATATCTGTGCAGTCATCCCCATGACAGGAAAGAAGAAATGCAAATGAATGAATAAAATGCTTTAGCAAGCTAAGCCTTCTTAAATTAAGAAATGAATGAAAGATAAGCCAGGAATAGAGAGAAACAGAAAAAGAAATAAGAAAGAGGCAAAAGAGTAAAATAAAGATAATAAAAACAAGGGACATAGAAAGTACGAAAGAAAGAAATGAGGCTCCCACATATTATATTCAGTGGTGCTTGTAATACGGCGGCCAGGATATCCGTCACGTTTGTGTCTGAGTAACCCGGCCAGCGAATTCTAAATCAGGCTCTTGACACTTTGCAATGTTGCTGCTGTTAACTGTGCACCATTACTTCCTCAGAAGTCACAGGCAAGAGACACCTGGTCGCCTGTAACAGGCTGTCTGAGGTTTTTTTCTCTTATTCAGGACCACCAGGGAATACCTGGCAGTGGTGATGAGAATTTGTTTTTAAATGAATCCCACTTCCTGGGAGTATATTAATCAGGGAGAAAGTTCCAGGGGTGTGAGGGTCATTAGTTATTGCTTTTTAAAAACAAACTCCAGCTTTGGAAGCTTGTTCTTGAAAATAACAAAAGTTGGTGAATGGCCACCTGAAACATCCCCAAGGGATCCAGAGAATTGTAGATCAACTTCCTATAGATGGTTGAGATTGTTTTTTCGGTCAGGGGATTATTTAGCAGCTGGTCCTCCAGTGGGGATGCATCCGGCAACTTCCCCCTGTTAGACGGACCGGGAGGGTCGGCCGAGGATAAGGGGAGAGGTCTCCGGGGAGAGCCGTCTCCAGTGAATCGTACAGACAAGTAACTTCCCCCCCACAGACGGACACCACACAAGGATAAAGTTCAACGATACTTTATAGGCAATTCTTCAAGTACGGTAGAATGGTACAAGGAGGTCTGGACTCAGGGGTCCCCTCTATTCTGGTCTCTGTTTGGGGAAAAGGGTAGCGGGACAGTCTTGTTACCAAAAAGATGGAAATAGCTCTCAATCCTCGAGCTCGGTGGTGTAGATGAACGGGCCGCGGCGGAGCCAGCAGGTCCCGAGATGGATGAAGGAAGACGACGGTCCGCGGCAGAGCCAGCAGGTCCCGATGAAGGTGGTGGTTACAAACGGTCCGCGGCCACGCCAGCAGGTCCCGACGACGATGAAGGATAGGGTGGTTCCCAAAGCCGCGGCAGCGCCAGCAGGCAAGACGAGGGTGCACAAGACAGAGCTACGGCAGCGCCAGTAGTCCGTCAAGGATGAGTTCTTCTTTGCGTCTCTCGACTCCAAGATACAACTCCCGTCCTGCTCTGGAGCTGCCCCAGTTATAGGGCTGGTGTGCTTTGATGTCCGGACCCTCGCACTTGGAGGTCGGGAGGTCCGGGATGAGGGAGTCCAGACACCCAGCAGGGGGGTGGAGCCAGCGCCCGGGGAGGCGATGGGCGAGCGGCACTTGGCGGGGGAGAGCCATCGACACCTCTTGCTCCCATTGACTGACCAAGTAGCCCGCTCACCTCCTGGGTGGATGTTGGTGCCGGAATGTCTGAGGCCTGGCCAGGCCCAGGGTTGAGGTCGATCGGGGGCCAGGCGGCCTCGTGGTGGAGTGTCCAAGATGGCGCCCAGGATGGGCGCGCAGGCCGGTAGTGGGTCGGCCTACGCGGTCAACAGGTTCGAGTGTAGGGGTCCCTGCGGGGACGGTGGACGTGCAATGGTGGTGTGTGGTACTTGCGTGGCTGGGCTCGGGCCTGGTTGGGCCGGGGGAGAGCGGCCCTTCATGTGGCCTGTCCAACATGCGTCCCCCCCAGCTGAAGGCGGGGAGAGTTACCCATCCTCTTGGGGACTCTTCTCGTCGAGGCGGAAGAACCGGGACAGGCCATCTGCGTTGGCGTGATCTGGCCCAGGCCGGTGTTCAACTGTGAAGTCCATCCCTTGTAGGGAGATGGACCAGCGTAGTAACTTCGGGTTTTCCCCCCGCATCTGCATCAGCCACTGCAGGGGTCGGTGGTCGGTCTGTACCCGAAAGTGTGTGCCAAAAAGGTAGGGCCGGAGCTTCTTGAGGGCCCATACCACCGCGAAGGCCTCCCTCTCTATGGTGCTCCAGCGTTGTTCCCGTGGTAGGAGTCGCCGGCTGATGAAGGCCACCGGTTGATCACGGCCTTCGGTGTTCACTTGAGACAGGACTGCCCCAATGCCATGGTCGGAGGCATCCGTCTGGACGATGAACTCCCGGCTGTAGTCGGGGGCCTGGAGCACAGGGGCGGAGCACATGGCGGCTTTCAATTGTTCAAATGCAGCTTGACACTCTGGGGTCCAGTTGACTTTCTGGGGCTGATTTTTTGACGTGAGTTCTGTGAGGGGCCTCACGATAGTACCATAGTCTTTCACGAACCTTCGGTAATAGCCCGTGAGGCCCAGGAAGGCTCGTACCTCGGTCTGGGTGATGGGGGGCTGCCAGGACTGGATGGCGGCAATTTTTAGCTGCAGAGGGGCCACCAGGCCGCTTCCCACCTGGTGCCCGAGGTAGGTTACAGACCCTTGCCCAATTTGACACTTGCTGGCCTTGATCGTGAGGCCAGCTCGCTGAAGGGCTTGCAGCACTGCTCGGAGGTGGTGGAGGTGCTCGGACCAATGGTTGCTGTATACAGCGATGTCGTCTAGGTAGGCGGCGCTGAATCCTTCGAGCCCCGCCAGGACCTGATTGACGAGCCGTTGGAATGTTGCTGGGGCATTCTTCATGCCGAAGGGCATGACTGTGAAATGGTAATGGCCATCGGGAGTGGAAAACGCAGAACGTTCTTGTGCCCGGGGTGTGAGGCCGATTTGCCAGTAGCCCGCCGTCAGGTCGAAGATGCTGAGGTAGCGGGCAGCTCCCATGCGGTCGATTAGTTCATCTGCCCGGGGGATGGGATGTGCGTCTGTCCTGGTGACCGCATTCAAGCCCCGGTAGTCGACGCAGAACCGGAGTTCTGGTGTGGTGCCGGGGGCAGCTGCTTTGGGGACCAGTACTACAGGGCTGGCCCAGGGGCTGTCTGAGGGCTCGATGACCCCGAGCGTGAGCATTTTGGCTACTTCTTCCTGGATGCAGGCCCGTACCCGATCTGGCACGCGGTAGGCCCGGTGGCGGATAGGGGGGCTGTCCCCCGTGTCCACATCGTGCGTACACCAGGAAGTGACACCTGGGGTGAGGGAGAACAGGCTGGCGAATTGTGACAGGAGAACTCGGCACTCCTGGCGTTGCTCTCGGGTGAGGGCCTCTGAGAGTCGGACCCCATCTACGGAGCCGTCTTTCTCCCGAGTTCGTAGAAGGTCAGGGAGGGGCTCGGAGTCCTCTTCAGCCCCATTGTCTGTGGCCATCAGGAGGCTGAGTTCTGTCCGTACAAAGTGCGGTTTCAGTCTGTTAGCGTGGAGGACCCGGAGGGGGTTCCGGGAAGATTCCAAGTCGATGAGATAGGTAGCCGGACCCTTGCGCTCGACCACTTTGAAGGGCCCTGTCCACTTGTCTTGTAGGGCGCAGGGTTCGGTGGGGGACATCACCCATACCTGTTGCCCAGGTTCAAATTCGATGGAGGAGGCATTCCGGTCATACCACCTTTTCATGTCCTCTTGACTGGCCTCTAGGTGGGCTTTTGCTAGTTCTCGGAATCGCCGGGTCTGGTTGCGGAGGGTTAGGAGGTAGCGGAAAACATCTGGTGGGTTCTTTAGAGGGGGCATCTCCCAGCCTTCCTTGACTAGGCTGAGCGGCCCCCGCACGGGGTGTCCATATAGCAGTTCAAATGGGCTGAAGCCCAGGGACTTCTGGGGAACCTCTCGATAGGCGAAGAGGAGGCACGGCAGCAGCACATCCCACTGGCGACGGAGGGGCTCTTCCAACCCCCCGATCATCCCTTTGAGCGTGCGGTTGAACCGCTCAACGAGTCCGTTTCCTTGAGGGTGATAGGGGGTCGTGAACCGGTAGGTAACCCCGCACTGTTGCCAGAGAGACTTCATATATTTCGAAATAAAGTTCGTGCCTCTGTCACTGACGACCTCCCGGGGGAAGCCCACCCGGGAGAAGATCCCCATCAGAGCCCGGCCGACTACCGGGGCTGTCACAGTCCGCAGGGGAACAGCCTCCGGGTAGCGGGTGGCGTGGTCCACTAGCACCAGGATGAATCGATGGCCTTGTTTTGTGCGCGGGTCCAGGGGCCCTACGATATCGATTCCGACCCTCTCGAACGGGGTGGTGACCACGGGAAAAGGTTGCAGGGGGGCTTTCAGTTTGCGGCCGCTCTTTCCACTGGCTTGGCACGTGGGGCAAGATCGGCAATGCTGGTGTACATTGTCCCTCATTTTGGGCCAGAAGAAGTGGGTCACCAGGCGGCTATAGGTTTTGTCTTGACCCAGGTGTCCTGCCAGGGGGACATCGTGGGCCAGGTTTAGCAGAAAGTCTCTAAAACGGAGGGGTACCACTAGGACTCGGCTGGCCCCCAGCTCCGCGATTCTTTGCTCACTGTACAGCAGATCATTGTCCCAGTAGACCCAGTGAGTTCCGGAGGTATCCCCTGCGCTTTGGGCTAGCGCTTGCTGGCGGAGTCCCTCGAGGGAGGGACAGGTCTTTTGTTCTTGGCGAAATTGTTCTTGCGTGGGCCCCCCCTCTTGAGGCCACTGGTCGGGGTTAGCGAGGTCTGGAGGTTGAGCTGGTTCGGGGGGGACGTCACGGTCGGTGGTTTCGGCGGGGGCGACCGGAGGCGGTGGCGCCGGCCATTCGGGTTCCTCTGGGCGGGGGTTGGCACGGGCGGTCATGGACCGGGTGGTGACGCACGCCCAGTCCGGGACGCCCAACATCCCCAGGTGCTCTTTTCGTTCGACTGCTGCCCATGGAGAGCTTTCCAGGTCATTACCCAGGAGGCAGTCTACGGGGGCATCATCTCGGACCGTCACCTTCAACATGCCGGAGACCCCTCCCCATTCGAAGGGGACGCAGGCCATCCGACACAGACTTTCTGAGTTATCGGCTGAACGTACAGGGCAGAGAATGTTTGGTAAGTATTGTTCGGGGGTCACCAGGTGACAGCGGACGGCTGTTACACTGGCCCCAGTGTCACGAAGGGCTTCAGCCCGGCGTCCATTGATGCCCACCCATTGGCTGTACTTCTGGGTATTAGCGGGTAGGGGGACCCGCGGGACCATGTCTCTCCCCCCTAGGCAGGCGAGAGCCATGGCGGCTGGCTCCCATTCTTGGTGTTCCTGTTCATATTCTTCTTGTTCCTCTGAGATCTGTTCTCCCCCAGAGCAGCAGCGGCTACTTGGCGGGGTCTTGGGCTCTGGTACTGGGGGCAGTTTGGGTCGTTTGCATAGTGTCCGACTCGTTGGCATCGATGGCAGGTACCATTGGCTCGATATCCCGGTCGCGCTGGGGTGCTGCCCCGGTTGGCCGGGGGGGTGGTGCTGGTAGTGGGGGTGACCGGAGCGTTGCTTCTTCCGCGTCCTTGGCCTCCTCCTCCTCGGGGACGGTGCTGACCATTGTTGTTCCGGTTCTGTTCGTAGGACCCATTTCGACCCACTCTGGTGATCTCCCACCGGTCAGCTTCGGCTGCGAGCTGCCGGGGATCCGTTAACTTGCTGTCGAGGAGGTGCTGGCGAAGTTCAATGAAGCAATTGTTCGACAGATGCTCCCATACCATAAGATTGAACAGTTGTTCGTAGGTTGTGACCTTGCTTCCTTTGATCCAGCCCTCGAAGGCTCGGCTAAAGTAATTGACATAGTCCACCCAAGTTGTACCCGGGATGCGGGTGCAGTCTCGGAACCTCTGACGGTACATCTCGGGTGTGAGGCCATAGCGGGTGAGGAGTGCAGCTTTCATATGGTCATAGGAGGTCATCTGATGGTCCGGGAGTTGCAGCAGGGCGTCGCGGCCCTCATTGAGGAATCTCCCCCACAGACCGGCCCCCCAATCGCTTCTATCGATCCGGTGTGCAGTCATAGCGATTTCATAGGCCTTAAACCATTGCTGGATGTCGTCCTCTCGGAAGTATTCTCGAACGACATCCTTGGGGATGTGTACCTTCTTCTCTGTTGCCCCTGGAGTGTGGGGTTGCTCGGACACCCCTGCTTCTTTATTCTGTTTGCGTAGGTCGATTTCAGCTAGTTTCCGCTCATGTTCATATGCCAGTTTCTTTTCCTCGAGCTCCCTTTGTCTCTGTTTCTCCTCTCTTTCTTCTCGGAGACGCAGGTGCTCTAAGTTGATTTTCTGTTTGGCCAACTTCAGTTCAACGTCCATTTTGAGCCGGGCCATTTCCAGCTCGTGTAGTCGGGTTCTTTCTCGTTCCTGGATCTCGTCTGGCGAGAGACCCGTTCTTCGCTCTTCAGGGGCCATGGGGGTTTGTGCTGCGATGTTTTGATCGGGGTTCCGGCAGCCCCGGTTTCTGCCCAAGATTCTAGGGCCTGCTTAAAGTCATCTTTGGTATTTAGTCCGGTGGTAGCGATACCTAATTCGATACAGAACTGTTTAAGTTCACGATGGCTGTACTCATCCAATTTCTCCATCTGGAATTTCTCCGTTGATCCGCTGTCTTTAGTTGACATCGTGATTCGCCGTGGGGTGAGCTACTCTCTGTACGGTTTATGCGGTGATTCGGATCGCGCCGCTGCCACCAATGTTAGACGGACCGGGAGGGTCGGCCGAGGATAAGGGGAGAGGTCTCCGGGGAGAGCCGTCTCCAGTGAATCGTACAGACAAGTAACTTCCCCCCCACAGACGGACACCACACAAGGATAAAGTTCAACGATACTTTATAGGCAATTCTTCAAGTACGGTAGAATGGTACAAGGAGGTCTGGACTCAGGGGTCCCCTCTATTCTGGTCTCTGTTTGGGGAAAAGGGTAGCGGGACAGTCTTGTTACCAAAAAGATGGAAATAGCTCTCAATCCTCGAGCTCGGTGGTGTAGATGAACGGGCCGCGGCGGAGCCAGCAGGTCCCGAGATGGATGAAGGAAGACGACGGTCCGCGGCAGAGCCAGCAGGTCCCGATGAAGGTGGTGGTTACAAACGGTCCGCGGCCACGCCAGCAGGTCCCGACGACGATGAAGGATAGGGTGGTTCCCAAAGCCGCGGCAGCGCCAGCAGGCAAGACGAGGGTGCACAAGACAGAGCTACGGCAGCGCCAGTAGTCCGTCAAGGATGAGTTCTTCTTTGCGTCTCTCGACTCCAAGATACAACTCCCGTCCTGCTCTGGAGCTGCCCCAGTTATAGGGCTGGTGTGCTTTGATGTCCGGACCCTCGCACTTGGAGGTCGGGAGGTCCGGGATGAGGGAGTCCAGACACCCAGCAGGGGGGTGGAGCCAGCGCCCGGGGAGGCGATGGGCGAGCGGCACTTGGCGGGGGAGAGCCATCGACACCTCTTGCTCCCATTGACTGACCAAGTAGCCCGCTCACCTCCTGGGTGGATGTTGGTGCCGGAATGTCTGAGGCCTGGCCAGGCCCAGGGTTGAGGTCGATCGGGGGCCAGGCGGCCTCGTGGTGGAGTGTCCAAGATGGCGCCCAGGATGGGCGCGCAGGCCGGTAGTGGGTCGGCCTACGCGGTCAACAGGTTCGAGTGTAGGGGTCCCTGCGGGGACGGTGGACGTGCAATGGTGGTGTGTGGTACTTGCGTGGCTGGGCTCGGGCCTGGTTGGGCCGGGGGAGAGCGGCCCTTCATGTGGCCTGTCCAACACCCCCCTTCCCAGACGTGACCTTGCAGAGCGTGACCCAGCTGCAAATGTCAGAACCTTTTTTAGTCACCTAATTCATACTTTTGTTGTAGGATCGTGAAGGGCACAAGCGCCTGTCCCCTCCACACATCGCCCGGCTGCTCTAAGCTAATCAATCCCCATTTTGTGAAGCCCTGAAATCCTCCAACTGCACTTAAGAGATCACCACCATACAGTGGAATAATTTCAGTCAGCTTACCTTCTCAGCCTAAACACTTGGTAGCCTCTCTCCACACCCTTACCACTGTTTAGGTATGAGTATGTAGGGCGCACTCATACTTTCTTCGATACAGCACCAGGGTGGGGTAACCTCTCTTGCCCATGGTCAATCTATCTACCCGGTAAGCTCGAGCCTCACGGTCCACAAAAACCCAGTTGTTGACTGCCATCAGCTGCGTGGCCCAGTAGTACTTGTGAATGCTCCGGACCGCCAGTCTACCTTAATAAATTCCCCTGTGCACCTTACTCAGCACGAAGTGCCACCATCCCACAACAGGAGCCAAAGTTCTCGGTCTACCCATTGAAAGAAAATGTTTGGTGGGATCTTAAAGGACATTTTTTACACGATGTACAGGAGACCCTGGAGTGTCATCACTTTAAATAGGACCACCCAGCCAAGTAAGGAAAGCAGGAGTGCCCGCAAGTGTGGGGCAAAGCTGGTCTAATTTCGGAAGTATGTTCCTGCCTGTGGCTCTCTTGTAATAAACACGCCCAAATATTTAAAGCCATGTAGTGTCACCCGAACTGTGCACCTAGAGTGCAGCCGCAGGGTATCTGCCACCAGCAGGAATGTTAAGGACTTCTTCCAGTTGATCTTATATCCTGAATAATCTCTAAATATGTGAAAAATGTGTAGGATTCATTCACTCGAGAAGGCTGATTACGTGTCCTACAGCAAAACGTCAGCGTAGGGGGAGATTCTCTCATCCCACTCCTGATCAACTGGAATACCCCATATGAGAGGTCCTGGCGAACCTACGCACGTGAGAAGAACATAGGAGACAAGGAACATCCCTGTCGGCGGCAAAGACTCGGGAGACTGTTTTATTGAGGCGCATGCACGCTAGAGGGGCCACATACAAGAGCTTGACAGCAGCGCCACTGGTTCAGCAAAGGAATCCCCTGTTGCATGTGGTATGCCATTAATGTGTCGGAGATATAAGCGCGTTCCCTGGTGTGGCATAAATCCCGATTGATCTGGATGAACCACTGTTGCAATTACTGTCCGCAGGCAGATCGCCAGAGCCTACGCAAGGACCTTAGTCTCAAAATTAAGCAGGGAGATAGGTCTATAAGACCCACACTCAGTTGCTGCTTCATCGTTTTTTGGGATGAACACCACCTCAGACATTCTTTGGTCCTCTGGGAGACACCCTTATTTTCAGGCAGTCTGAAACCTCCTCTGGAGGCACTCCCTGCTTTTATCCATCATGCTTTTATATAATTCTATGGGGAGCTCATTAGGCCCCGTCGCGTGCCCTGTTTGCAAGGTTACTATTGTTTTATTTATTTAGTCTACTGTCAGGTCTTGGTCTAGTGCGTCTCGGTCCTCATTCGTTAGCATTGGCAGGGTCAGGTCTTTCAGGAAGTCTCTCCCAGTATTTCCGTCCCCTTGTTGTCAGTCTCCTCAAGGATCACTGGCTTGAATTCATCCTATAGCACGCAAGCTGATTCAACAGGCCGCCCGTTCTCCTTAAAATAGAAGTCTGCTCCATCTCTCATACGAGCTTTGAACGTCTTGTCGGGCACAGAGGAGGGAGTTGAGGGGGGGCGGGCGTCGACAGAGTGCGAGGAGAGGTGAGGCGGGGGCAGCAGGCGGGCGGCGGCGCGGACCTGGGAGAGTGAGGCGCAAGGAGGGGGGCTGGGAGAGTGAGGCGCAAGGAGGGGGGCTGGGAGAGTGAGGCGCAAGGACAGGGGCGGTGGGGGCTGGGAGAGTGAGGCGCAAGGAGGGGGGTGCGCGCGTCGAGGGTGCGATGCAAGGAATGTTAAGAGCGGGCGGGAGAGCAGCATCGACAGAGGGCACAGAGGAAGGTTCTAGACGAACATTGACAGTAGGGAGGCAATCCCCTTATGTTATTCAACAAGAGGGGGACAGAAGGGCTTTTGGAAGGTCCAGCATACATGCCCAGGCCAACACTAGAGAAGAGGGGACGCAGTTCCTTAGGTGGGTCAAGAGAAGTAAAGAGAGTTCAACAATGTGTATTGTCACTAGGAGAAATGGCAGTCCTAAAATAATCGTCGGGAGGGGAATTCCTCCTTTCGGAACTAGGGCTCTCACACCCCCAGCCAGCTAGGTGCCATGCTCCATCATTTGGGCCTGCTCCTCGTTGGGTCGGCGCTGCAATACCTGACGGGCACCCAAAGAGGGGCTCTTTGGCAGAGATCTTTTGTTCTTTGCCGTTTGGTGCAGTGGAGGTAAGTGACCTATAATGTGTAGATGAGATGTAATGGTAAGTGATTCAAACAGGTTGGGTAGTCCAAAGACTGACTTTTATTCAGGTTGGCTCACCACCTGGTTAAAAGGAAGAGTGGCGACTCTGAATTAATGGTTCGGGATAACTGCGCTCTACTTCTGAGGGGTCGACATGTTTGTTGCCTCATAGTCTGGAGGATCAGTGGCGATTCATCAGGACCTAGTGAAAAACTATCAGTTTGTATGTTACATGCATATTGTGCTGTGTGTTATGTAGTTGGCTCCTCATATGCAATGCATTATTTCGCTCTTCTCATTGAGTCCATAGTCTGTTGTGCCCAGACGTAGGATCGTTTTTACTTCGAAGCGCGATAGTATGGAATCAGTGCAACATCCTTTTACGTGTTTTAGGACTGTCCATTTTATGTCTTGTGTCCCATGTCTTTATTTCTTCGCAATGTCGTACCATGGGTGCATTCTGGACTTTGCATTTAATTCTTGATCTGTGTTGAGTGATCCTCTTTTTTACTGCCTGAGTTGTTTTACCTACGTATGCAACCAGTCATAGGCATATTACACAATATATTACGTTGGTACTATTGTAATTTGTGAATTCTTCATGTATGATACTTTTGCCTCTGTATTCAAATGTATCTCCTTCGATGGCACGCGAGCATGAGATGCAATTTCCACATTGGTGGTGTCCTTTAATGTGAGGTAGTGCTAGAATGGTCTGTATGAAACCTTTGGTCTCTTCACCTGTGTATTAGCACGTACCAGTTTGTCTTTGATGTTTTTGCCAGCTGACAGCTGTCAGGGGCCTCTGTTGGTTGCTGTCTTAATTCACAGAGTTTACCATGGGTTGGGAACAAAAGTCTGATCCAAGGGGTGTACTGAGCCAGATTACTTTTGTTTGCCATGGTGGTACTGTCTGCCACCTGGGATGTATCTGTGAACAAGTTACGGTTAGGTGCTGCACAGATGAGGAGAAGAGTTCCCCGTGGGTCAGTTCAGTGTCTCAGGAGAGTGTAGATAGAGATATCCAACTGAGTTCAAAGGGGCATAGAACTGATGATTGCCTCTGAAGTAGAGGGCCACTGTCCATGTTCTTTCACCTAAGCATGTAATCAGATGTAGTATTCATATATAGGCAATCAACGTAGCATCAGTTTGGTACATTCATGATTGATTTAATGCCTTAGATCCATATTGAAATAGTCTTATTGAGGAACACCAAGTCGCTTATTCTTATTAACCGCATGCGTGCGGCGGTTATTTTTACCCTGTGCGGCTTTTTTCTAAAAGCCGCGTTACATGACGAGCAGAGCTCATCATGAGCATGCGAGCGGCGCAACTCATGATGAGCTCAGCTCTTCATGAGCATGGAAGGGGTTAAGGGATGCAATATCAATAAGCTGGTAATCGCCATCGCATCCAGTCAGATAAAATCTTGAAAGGATTATTGCCTTTGATAAGTACTAGCGTGTAGTCTCGTCGGGTATGCCGGGTGATTGCCTATATATCTATCCTACATCTGATTACGGAAATAGCACCTTGGTGAGCTTCCCTGCACCTGCTTCACTAATGATTGCTGCTCCTGTGTGGGCATAGGGTAGGCTTCAGTGAGCTCTTACCCCTTCTTCAGCCCTGGTGCCACTGTGCCTGCTGCACTAACAATAGCTGTGCCCATGTGCTGTGTAGTGTTCAATCTACAAGGATACAGAACACTAAAAAGGCCTTTGCTGCAACTGTCCAGCTGACCAGTGGCATGGACTGGACTGGTCCCGGCTGTTGGTCCTTGACTGAGCCCATATGAGGCTCTACGTGCTTCCCCTGAGGTCCTGGGAGGCTATAGAAGTGCACTCCTATTATGGAAGAAGACTTAAAGGACTAAAGTCAAAAGGTAAAATCTTTGACCAGCACGAACCTGGTTGGTGTATCCGACCTGACTTCCATCGTGGTCACCATCAATTTATGCCTAGGTCTTCCGCAACAATGGAGTATGATTGGCACCTTGTGATTCTTGGCACTATCGCTATTTGAAGCGTTACATTTCATATCTAAGATTCCGCTTATTGGGTTTTGTCATTTTAGTGTTATTTTGTTCATTACATTTTACATTATTTTTCTATTTTGTTTTTTTATATTTATTGTTTTGCATTTTGACTTTTACTGTTTTGGTTTCTGCATACATATTTTACATATTGTCCTATGTTAAGCCTGCCTGTTCCGTGTCTTAGGTACCAGGGTTTGACTCCAGGTTACTTTTAATAGCGTTGAGAATTCACTCTGGCAGGGGTTGTGATTTTTCCTCTTTCACCACAAATAATAATTCAATTTCTTGCAGAAACTAGCAGAGTTTTTAGAAATTATCTGCAAATAGGCAGTTGATAACCTACCAGGGTTGAAGCACTTGGAATATGGGACGAGTATTGTGCGGGAACAGAACCTCTACAAAATTCAGTTTAGAGATAAACCAAGCTTCACGTTTGAACGTCACAACTTTTTAAAACAAATATATTGCAGCTCTTTGCATTTTGACAGCCCCAAGCAAATTTGAGAACAGATTGGATGTATGTAGCAGAGACGAGTTTGTGTTTAACTGTTTATCTAAGAATTTGCAGGAGAGATTACTGAGCTGCAGGAACCCAACTCTCCCCGAGAGGTGAACATTCCTAAAAGCATAGAGCGCTACACGCTTCCATCTAGAACATTGACCTCTGAGGAGGGCGCATCACCAGTGAGTCTCATTCTTGGGACTGCTCTGGGTTGTTCTGTGAACTCCAGAAACCGAACAAAAAGGAATTGGGCTGAGAAAGCTCATCATGGCAGTTGTTACGAATGAATGAAATTAAATGAAATGTCAACTTATAAAGCGCGGTTGCTGCCCTGGGGCGTCCAAGCGCTAGCGACCAGCTGTAAAATTGCTTAAAAGGCAGAAAAAAGAGTTAGAAAGGAGCATTAAACAGAAAAGTCTTCAGCTGTTTCCGAAAGGTGGAAAGGTTTGTATTGGACCTGAGTTGAAACAGGAGTGAATTCCACAGCTTGGCGGCGTTGTAAATAAACCTCCTGCCGCCAGCTCTTGCCTTTTTTATTCTGGGGACTATAGCCTTACATGCCTGGCTAGAACGAAGGATTCTGCTAGGATGATACTGTGTTGCTAGGTCCCGAGTAATGGCCGGTCCCGTGTCCCAAAAAGCTTGGTGGAATATACACATCGCCTTAAAGGCGATTCTTTGTCGCACTGGAAGCCAGTGCAGGCTGTGCAGACCAGGTTTGGCTGACAGCCTGCGCGGCAGCTGGAGCACGGTGCGAGCCGCACAATTTTGCACAATCTTGAGCTTGCGCAGTGTATATTCCGGAAGGCCAAGATAGAGGACGTTGTTAGAATCCAAGCAGGACTGAATCAAACCCTGAATGGCTACCTGCTTTGCCTCCACCGGCAGAAGAGGAAGAACTTTCTTCAGCATCCTTAGGAGGCCGAAGCAAGTAGCCGCACGTTTTGTGGCCTGAGTGTTAAAAGAAAGGGTCTTGTCTAGCCAAACCCCAAGGCTTTTTATATTGTCCTTGGGTATTGGGGGGGGTACCAAGACATGAGGGCCACAAGGGGTTAACAGAAGTAAGGTTAGTGGGACCCAGGAGCATCAGCTCCGTTTTGTCCCCATTCAGCTTAAGGAGAGAGGAAGTCCCTTTACCTCCTCTAAGCATTTTGCCAGACCACCTGGGGATGGCAAGCACTGCTCCTGCGCCAAGGAGACCACTAGCTGAGTGTCGTCCGCATAGGAGATGATCTTGATGCCAAACGGACGAACAACCTCAGCCAGTGGTCTCATGTAGATGTTAAAAAGCGCAGGGCTTAAAGAGGAATCCTGCGGGACTCCACACTTCAGTGGCCTGCTTGAGGATACGGATTCCCCATCAAAAATTTGGAAAGACCTATCACTCAAAAAGGATTTGAACCATAGCCATGCTCCGCCAACTATTCCGACACTCGACAGGCGTCCCAGCAAGATGTCATGGCTGACCGTGTCGAATGCCGCGCTTAGATCAAGGAGGATCACTGCCACTGACCCTCCCTGATCCAAGATCTTTCTGGTTGCCTCAGTGACTGCCAGCAGGGCGGTCTCTGTCCCATGTCTGGATCTAAAGCCCGTCTGGATAGCATCTAAAAGTTGGCTGTTCTCAAGGAAATGCACCAGATGGACGTTGATGTGCCTCTCAAGAACTTTGCTTACCCAAGGGAGCAGAGAGATAGGACGATAACTACTGAAGTCACCGGGGTCCAGATTAAGTTTTTTTAGCAGAGCACGCACCATGGCCCGCTTACAGGCAGGCGGCACGATACAGGAAGTAATGGAGGCATTTAGAAGGTTCAAGATGGTCGGCAAAATAACCTGAGGTGGCAGCATCATGATTTCTGGGGGTGCTGGATCACATGGAGATCCGGATTTTACTTTGCTGGCTATGGAAGCTAAAGATTCAGGGTCTAGTGGCGGAAAGTGATCTAGTGTAATAAGAGATTGGGATGGCATATCCTCCCAGATTGTCTGGTCCTGGGCTATGGGCCGTGGTGCTATAGAGGGGAAAAAATAATAGATTTGAGTGACTTTCTGAGAAAAGAAATCTGCCAAGTTATTGCAGTGGGCTGTGGATTTGTCCAAGTACATGATAGGGGAGGGAAGTTTGGTCAACTTCTTCACTATTTGGAAGATCTCCTTGGCTTGGACTTAGCTTGTATAATTTTATTGTGGCGCCGCGGCCAGGGCGACTGACGCTGGAATCTGGGGACCACGGTTCGATCCCCGGCGGCAGGTTAGCCCAGCACCATGTGACTCTGGGCAATAGCTCGCTTAATCTTCCCGACGGCCCCCCAGCGCCTAGAGACCCTTACGGGTGATTGTGCGCTTTACAAATGTGGACTTTACTTTACTTTATCAGCGAAGTATATAGATTGCGCAGATTTGACCTCAGCTTAATAGATTTTAATTGCCTCTCTATATTGGACTTTATCGTCCAGTGCGTAGCCTAAACGCCAGCGTCTTTCCATTTTCCTACAATGGCGTTTCTTATCCCTAAGGAGCTCTGAGTACCAGGGGGCAGTTTTTTGAGAACGTTTCAATGTAATTTTGCTAAGGGGTAGAGTGGCATCGATGGACTGTGCAATCCAGTCTTTAAATTCCTGGTTGGCTACACATGGATCCTCATTGTAGGAGGGCTGGCCCATCTCAAGTCTACTGGTCCATAATTCGACTGGTAGTTTGGCCCAGCTTCTAGCCCTCCTTACGATAGATCTAGAAGGTACTGCCTTGGGTATAGTCCAGGTGAGAGGCACCAATAGATGGTCGGTCCAAGGGAGGGGAATTTGCAGTCCCACCGCGATCTCTGTGCAATTACTAAACACAGGGTCCAGCAAGTGGCCTTTAATATGGGTGGGAGCCTTTACTCGTTGGACTAGCTGTAATGCCGCTAGATCATCTATAAGTGACATAGCAGTATGGTCCAGGGCGACATCAAAATGAAAATTAAGGTTCCCTAGCAAAGTAAAGTTAGAGGCGATTCTGGCTCGTTCTGCTAGGACGGTCGGAAGGTGGCTGTGGAACTGTTTAGAGGGTCCCGGGGGGGCGATATACAACAGTACCAGAAAAACAGTTGTTAGGGGAAAATTCCAGACTGAACGCTAGACTCTCGCAGTCTGGAATTTATTCAGGGATGACTCGACAGTGATATTGTTCTTTATATATAATGGCTAGGTCTCCTCCTCCCCCCTCGGGGCGATCCCGCCGCGTAATTTGAAAACCCGGGGGAAGGGCTGTCGCTATATCGGGGTCAGAGTCCGTCGTAAGCCATGTCTCTGTGAGAAAGACTGCATCTGGCATACGTTCTTCCAACAGAAGGGCGAGTTCTATCTTGTGTTTCGGAAGGGATCTACAGTTCAACAATAGCATGCAATAGTCCTGCTTCGCTTCCTGAGGCTGCATCGGTTTAAGGATCTCTTTAGACCTTGAACAAAACGCTGGTAGCTCTGGGGCATAAAAAGGGTTCGAACAGCAACCAGGTCCTAAAGGCCTCATACTGTGAAGGGATTCCGCGCTATAATACCTGGGTTTTGATGGCTGCGATGAAGGGGGTTGGTCCTAAGCCGGGTTCAGGTGCGGACGGGCGCAGACGGGCTTGCCTTTGGCGCGCCGCTGGCGTGCCCGCTGTGCCCGCCCGCTGCGCGGACGGGGAAGCGTCATTCTTTTATCCTCAGTGGAGGAGGGCGTGAAGCGTCCTACTGCTGGACCGCTACCCTATTCCTCCCACCAAGATGGCGTCCCCCCTCCTAGCCTTCTGGCGTCAGCACCTAAATCGGCTGTACCGGTCAAGGAACGGCTGCGAGGGGCCTGGGTACGACGTAATTCTCCCACCGAGGGGTCAGGGATGAGTGCTGATAAAAATGAGCGATTAAAATATTTATAATGTTTTAAAAATATTTTCAGCAAATCAATTTATTAAATGCCCGTGGGCAACAGGGATAGCATAAAGAGCCCCCAGCTTCCGCCGCAGGGGAGAAAAAAAGCAATTCTAAGCCAACACGACAAGACGGCCCTTAAGTAACCTGGGCGGGCGGGAGGCGTCCTACTGCTGGACCGCTACCCTATTCCTCCCACCAAGATGGCGTCCCCCCTCCTAGCCTTCCGGCGTCAGCACCTGAATCGGCTGTACCGGTCAAAGAACAGCTGCGAGGGGCCTCGGTACGACGTAATTCTCCCACGAGGGGTCAGGGATGAGTGCTGATAAAAATGAGCGATTAAAATATAATGTTTTAAAAATATTTTCAGCAAATCAATTTATTAAATGCCAGTGGGCAACAGGGATAGCATAAAGAGCCCTCGGCTTCCGCCTCAGGGGAGAAAAAAAGCAATTTTAAGCCAACACGACAAGACGGCCCTTAAGTAACCTGGGCGGACGGGAAGCGTCCTACTGCTGGACCGCTACCCTATTCCTCCCACCAAGATGGCGTCCCCCCTCCTAGCCTTCCGGCGTCAGCACCTGAATCGGCTGTACCGGTCAAGGAACAGCTGCGAGGGGCCTCGGTACGACGTAATTCTCCCACGAGGGGTCAGGGATGAGTGCTGATAAAAATGAGCGATTAAAATATGTTTTAAAAATATTTTCAGCAAATCAATTTATTAAATGCCAGTGGGCAACAGGGATAGCATAAAGAGCCCCCGGCTTCCGCCTCAGGGGAGAAAAAAAGCAATTTTAAGCCAACACGACAAGACGGCCCTTAAGTAACCTGGGCGGGCGGGAAGCGTCCTACTGCTGGACCGCTACCCTATTCCTCCCACCAAGATGGCGTCCCCCCTCCTAGCCTTCCGGCGTCAGCACCTGAATCGGCTGTACCGGTCAAGGAACGGCTGCGAGGGGCCTCGGTACGACGTAATTCTCCCACCGAGGGGTCAGGGATGAGTGTTGATAAAAATGAGCGATTAAAATATTTATAATGTTTTAAAAATATTTTCAGCTAATCAATTTATTAAATGCCCGTGGGCAACAGGGATAGCATAAAGAGCCCCCGGCTTCCGCCTCAGGGGAGAAAAAAGCAATTCAGTTACAGGTGTGGGTTTAAGGCACACGTGGGAAGTAATGGGAAATGCCCGGATCAAGGACAGTGTTGCAGTGTTGGGGCATTTTCAAGCAGTATGAGTGTATGCACTACTGCTGCACAATTGATGTTAATGAGGAAGAATGTCCCCAGAGGGAATAACTTAGTTTTAGCCATTGATTCCATAGTTCGTTCCACCTTCATGCGACAGGTAATGTGTCCCTTGTGTATCATTCATGCTGGTGCGGTGCTGTTAAATGGAATGGCGGATTCAGGACTACCCATCAAGATTTTGTGTGATGTAGCCTTTGATAAAACTAGAGATGTGAAAAACAGCTGGCCAGCTCCAGTATAAATCCCCACACCTTAGGTGAGCAGGATATCGATATATGCTGGATTACTTTGTTAGTCTGCTGGAATGATTGGGTAAAAAGATTCACTCAAAAATGTATATCTATCAATGGAAGGTAAGGGATGGAATGGCAGAATCAGACTAAGTTGGTTTCGCTATGAGGCCGGTTCCTGATAATCCAGCGGTGTTGAGTGACATGCCTGTATCGAATGTAGATTTTGATGCAAATGACCTTAATAATACTTTACTACATTCTCCTGATGTTTACCGAGTGGGAGCAGTGAATGGTTTGAGCATTGTATCAAACTTAAAGCTCAGGCAGTACCTCTCATTCATAGAGTGTGCTCTGTTTTTCTGAGGGTACAGAGTGAGCTTACTGAACTCTTACATGATTTATGCTGTCACCAATTCTTCTGAATTGTTTTGCCAGTTTTATTGTCCAGAAGAGGTCTGGGGGCATGCATCTTTTGAAGTTCACAGACCACAGCCCTTTGCTTTGAACCCTTAATGATGCCAGTCAGGCCCCTGTAAGGCTGCTAAGGCTGTTTTTAAAATTACATCTTTGGCATCAAATTAGTAAACAGAGACAGAAACTACAGGGCTGGCTGCTTATCTAGAAAGCCATTTTTGGGTAATTTGGGTGACGAGGATTTGGATTTTCATGAATGTTTGTGGCAGCAGTGTTAGACGTTGTCCATGATGCTGCTTGTGCTGACCCAGGAGTGGTGCCAGTTAACAAGGACTTCACAGATGGTCTCCCCTGGGGCTGGTGCTTAAGTGCTGAGGTGTTTGGGTGTACTCAAGTGGCGGCAGAGCTAGCTGTGGCTCTGGGTATGGTTATGAGACCCGATTCTTTTGTCCTGCTTGGTAAGCCGAGACCGTGCTTATTAATATTCACCCAATGTGAGTGGTGAGATCCGCATTGCTGGTCTGCCTGAAGTTGTGATGCTGCCGACAGTAGCGTGTCTGCTAAAAGCAATGGCGTGACTGTTGGAACTATAAAGCGAAATAAGAGAAAGTTATCTTCCAACACCACAGTCTTCGTGACTGAGACCAGGAATACTGAAGACTCTGAGACTCACAGCAGTAATTTCTCCTTTCAGAGCGTTATCGCTGCAGATGGAGTGAAGCCCAGAAGTAAGCACATTACTAAGGTACCAACCAAGTTTAATATTTTTCAATTGTATTAACTGTTTCTCTTTTGCAGCATTTGGAAATGCATTTTCTAGTTTTGTTGCTTTTGTTTAGTTTTTTCTTGTAGGCTGTTACCTTTGGTTTAAAGGGAAAGATGCTGTAGTGTGTGACCTTAATGCTGCAGTTTGCATTTCATTACCATCATTTGCTTATCCTGGAAAATCTCCAGGGTGCAGGAGGTTTGCTGTTTCAGAGTTCTTTCTTCAGCTTCTGGACAGTTGTCGCTCTGTGGCGATCTCTGGTCCTGTTTCTCTGCTCTTCTTGTAGTAGCTCTTATCAGAGCTTCATCCATCCTCCCGCCAACGATAATAAGATGCCAGGCATCACCCAGCACACAACACAGACTATGATGTGCTACGTCTATCTGCTTGACGCAGTAAGAGCGTGGATAAAGTTCTCCGGGTCTATCAGGCTGTGAATGTAACCTAAGGGCTTAAGATGAAATGAAGAGCTTACCTCCTTCCTGAGTGGCTCCAGACTGCTGTGTGCAGACCCGATAGCTGGCAGCACCCTGGAGTATGTATGTGTAAATCAGATTACGTTGGAAGTAACCTGCAATATAGTGGCAGACAGCACCCTGCCAACAAGTAGGATTTCTCATAGTATTTTATTTCCTGACACATTAATGGAGATTGTCTTTTAACTGGCAGAAGAACAACACTGACCGTACATTTTTCTGGGTTTGTCTTTAAAATGACGTACACATTAGGAATGGCATTTCGTTCTGCTGGAATAATAACACAAGTTATCTTTCACTCTGCTATGATGTTGCTATGATGTTGGCTGCAATGCCTTCCATGTTTCATTCAAATGTGCTTTCTACAGGGCACATGCATGATTTGCTGCTGTAGATAAATAATGGTCCTGTGTACTGTGGCAGACTCAGAAATATTGAAAAACTTCATGATTTCACTTTCAGCACTTCATAGTCAAACCTTTCAATTTTTGACTCAATCATTTGGCAGAAACATAACCTAGTACCATTAGAATAGTTGTGGTGGGGAACATTCATGTGGGGTTAGGACTGGCTCGACCAGAGTGCTTGCTGACTCGGAGGAGTATGGAGTTGATCACCTTGCCTGGTCCGGTGTGGAACCAAGCCAGCGAGGCTTTGCTGCAGACTCATTTGCCCTGATAGCTGGTCAACAGTTTGAGGAGGAGGAGGTGAAGAGCTGGCTAAGTGTGCCATGAAGCTGGCATTTCAGTACATCCCTGAGAAGTGAGCTTTGAGTCGATGTAGTGTTCCTCTTATACCACGTGCAATTCATCCTCTCCAAAGCCTCAAGAATTCCTGGGTGTGAAGGGCGGCTGATTCTGATTGGGGGCTTGATAGTTTTCCAGAAACTCATGTTCTTGATTGTTCATGTTTGTCAGTAGTTAATTAAACACTTCCATGGATTGTATCTCTTCAGTGACACAAGTTGCAATAAAAGATTATTTGCTGTTGCAAATAAATATGAATGGCCGACGAGCCTCTGTAGGTCAAAGAAGGGAAGGGCTGGGGAACTGTCATTCATCTCACTGCTAAGCAGAGCAGAGCCTGCTTCACCCTCACTCAGGCCTCTGATTTTAACTAACATCACTTAGAACACTGGGACTTTAGAACCCATCCTTTTAATGAGAAAAACAAAACTACAAGTCCCATAAGCAATAGTGGTGGAAGGTGTCTGTCACGCATGACCTGGGGCAACATCAGATTCAGCACACCCAGTTCCATTTTTTAAGTATTTGAGACAATATTGAATTTATAACCTTTGTTTTTTATGGTCATGAGTCACCAGAATACTAAAAATGTGTCTTTTATTTTCAGGGTCAATTAAGTAATGGTCACCAGCTTGGAAGCTCTGTTAAATCTTCAGTATTTGTCATTGATCTCCACGTGTGGCTGGTTTGGGTCTGCCCCTGCATCTATCCAGATAACTTGCACAGGTAAGGAGCTTGTAGCAGCAACATAAAACAGACAAATCACTGTATACTGTTTTTGGAGGTTCAGTCCCAGCGACATTATTTGTAACTGAACGCAGACACCGTAGGAAGCATGTGCTTTTAAGACAAGTTGCGTTCACTCACCTGAAGGTGACATGCTTCCTCATTGGGCTATACTCCTCACCAGGCCGTCGCTACAATGCCTGGCGGGCAGCACAAGAGCGCACTTTGTCTCACATCTTTTATTAAGTACGCCGGATGAGCATAGTAGGACAGAGGATGTTGCGTCATAAGATGTGAGATTGGTGAAGTCTGAATATAAGATCAACTATCGACCAGTTGCCACAATATAGTTAACCCCTTCGCTGCGGCGGCTATTCTGCTGCAGCGCTACGGGGGCGGGGGGGCCGCGCAGCGCTCACACGCTGGTGACGGAAGCGCTCCGTCACCAGCCTCGGGTGAGCTGTGCTGATGACGGAGCGGTTCCGTAATGGCCCCGCACACTCAATAGAACGTGCCGCGCAGGAGACAAATGAGCGTCAACGTTTTTCATGCCTTGTGTAGTCATGGAGCAATCTGTTGGCATTTCATCAGGACCAAGTATGGGAAAATGGGTAAATGTGACCTAATCTTCTCCACAACGTGAGGAGCTCTGTAACTCAAAGCCCTGCACCGTGCATAGTGATAAGGTGCCTATTAACTTCTTACTACCACAGGTGAGCACTGTTTAACAGAGTGCACTGGATACGGTAACCCTCCTAAAATTCAGGACATATTGACTTATCCAATAGCGAGGACGCCGCATCAGAGGGCAATTGGTTTGAAAAGTACATGCTTCCTAGGGTGCCTGCGTTCAGGTAGAGATAATGTCTGTGGGACTGAACCTCCAGAACAGTATACTGTGAGTTGATTTATATGAAGAATGTGTATACTGGACTGACATTTTCCTCAGCATCTCTTGTGCTATGTAAAATAAAACGCAACACACCGTGAGGCCAACAAATCTATCATACATTTAATGCAAAAATAGCAAAAGGCCAAGCAAACTAACAAGTGACAATTGTCTTTGCAATGGACGAGAGCATCCACCCTAAAGCAAGTTGAAGTATATAATGCTAATGCTACACAATGTATTTTTATACACTTTTCTCCTAATACAAGTCAATGAAACATGAACACGTGATAGAAACAGTTACTGAAACAACACTAATGAGTAGGAGGCAGGATCTTCTCTCCAGGTGAATGTGAGGAGTCCGTGAGGTGCAGATAAAAGATACACAGACAAGCTGCAGAATTCACTGTTTCTGGAAATAACACTTCTGTTTGTCAATATTCAATTTACTACAAGATACAGGAAAGTGTGCAGATGCACATCACTAAATAAAATGGTCCTGAGCCCTAATAGAATCATGTAACTTTGCAGGCATATTAAGGCGAACAGTCACATCAAATTAATATAAGAATATTGTAATTTGGTAATGTAATTATCAATTCACGTTGTGGCATTGATGTGTATGATGTGTAAACAATTATCGGTATTAACCCCTTAAGTGCTGCCGTCGGCCAACGGTCGTCACGGGCACTACCTCCCCAGTGCTGCGCACGACCGTTGGACGTCCAGTTCAGCACTGGATAATGGACAGCGCAGCACTGGGGAGGTTTGTTTACTAGCTTTAAAGGGGTCAAAGAAACCAGTATATCCAGTTATGCTTTCTCAATTCCTTCTTCCTAGAGGCCACCACTGCTGCTATCCAGCCATATTCAGCAGTGCCTCCTGTGACCTGGAATCCTGCACTTAATCAATACCAAAGGTTGTCAATGCTTCTAGCCAACCCCGGTCACTGGAGTCACTCGCACCCCCCCCACCCTTGGGCCTCTTATTCCTTTAGCCAGCTCCAGTCAATAGTGGCCCCTTGGGCCTGTATGTAAGCCTACTAGCCAGATCCTGTTAGTATTGGCCCCTGGGACTTGTTATCATTCTGGCCAACTTGAGTCATTAGTAGCACCTTGGGACTAGTGATCCTACTAACCAGCTTCAGTCAGTATTGGCTCCCTAAGACCTATTATCCTGCTAAGTAACTCCAGTCAGTAGTGACCCCTGTACCTTAATTCCTGCTAATATTCAAAACCAGAGGTTAACTTTACTGCCAACCAGTTCCAGTCAATATTGACATGTATTGTTACCCTGCTTGTAATGAATAACAGAAGCCAGCGTTGTTGCTAGCCAGCTCCAGTCACCATTGGCCCGTCACATATTATCCTCAATAGGATCAATGCCCAAGGCCTGTGCAGCTGCTAACCTGCTCTAGTCAGCAGTGACTTCCCGGACCTGTTATTCTGCATATAATCAGCATGTCTTCAGACCTAAATACACTCACCCCACATCCTTACTGTATAATAGCAATTATTTACTTACATCATACAGTAGGTAACGCACTATATCACACGATCCCAAAAACAAAGAAAATAAAAAAATGCCTAAGCCTTCAGTACTCCACCTTGTCAAAAATGACCAAATCACACCAAGCACTATAGCCTGCCACATCACATGGCACACTCAGCCACAACATGACGATACCACAGCATGGATTTGGGGCCATTAATCCTCTGTTCTAGGCATGTATGCTGTAGATGCACATGCTTTGCATACTCCTGCCATCTTGTGTTGGGTCCGGATGTTTGCAAGTTGTTTATCTTTGAAGAAGTCTTTCCAGTCACGAGGTAAGGTGACCACCTTTTGGTGATAGTGCACATGGGCATTGACTCCATTGTTAGATTGTTTTTTACCCCAAACGGGTTCGGGTGCATATTGCTGCACTCCGAAACCGCTCTTCAGGTTCCCCTCAGTGCGCAGTCCACTCTACCCTCAACTGTATTGTTTCAGTACGCGTTTCCCTGTTCTCCTCGTTTCAAATAGTTTGGAAAACTCTCAATTTTTGATAGAAAACCTTGTGGGCAACCGTCGGGCCTTGCTGCGTAGGGCCAGCCATCTGCAAATGGAACAGACTCCATTCCATTTCTGTCCTGAGTGCCACACCAAGTACCCTCCACCGACGTACATCAAGTTTGTAACTTGTTCCTCTCTCCGGAGCACAAGAAGGAAGACTGCGACCCTTGTAAGTCGTTTCGGTCCAAGAGGACTCTACCCGATCATCAGGCTCGATGACAAGAGAGGCAGCATCAAAGCGTTCAGCATGAGAAGAAGCTCATCTCGATGCCAGAGCACAATCGCTGGGGCATGCTGGGGCAGTCATGTGATTGCAATTCTACGTCATGCCAGTACCATAGGCGACAGACCAAATGTATAGGTTATCTTGCGCCCTTCTGACATCTAAACAGGCCTAATAAACAGCATTTGGGTGTCAGCTCAATACTAAGTTGTGTGGCATGCACCATTTCTTCGACAGCTTGTTGCTAGAAGGAGTGTATTGCATCGCAGGACCATGGTTAATGTACGAAATCAGCCTCCACAATGTTGCAGCGCAAGCATATATCTGGCCAAGACCCGACCATTCGATGAAGGTCTTGTGCCGTTTAGTAGGTTCTTCGCAGAAAATTATAATGTATCAGTCGAAAATGGGCATTACTAGAAACCATGCGTATTAGTTCACAGGCCTGCTGCCAGTCTTGATCTTCCATTGGAATGTCAAAGTCTAAATTCCAGGCCTCTCGGGCCTTGTGTAGTGCCTACTGTATCTGATCGCATTGTTCTGTAAAGATGCATAATTAGGTGTCTACACGCACCATAGGTTAGCAGTATCTCAAGGGTTGGAGTATGCGGCGGAGCTGTCGGACAGCATGGCCAGTTGTGCTTAGTTGTGTCTGCCAAGCACGCATGTTGTAAAAATTGCCCCTGGCTTAGACCAAACTCTTTGCGGGCATGTTTAAAGGGGATAAGTCTCATCTGGGTACAATTCACCTTATTGCTCGCATCCCCCTCACTCCATGCCTTGAAGGACATACTGAGTGCCATCTGCCTGATTGGTTTTAATATCCAGATTGGGAGCTCCCCATGGAATGGTGCGCGCTTAAGTACTCTCACTACAAACCAATGCCATACTCTGGCCGTTTGTCGCACAATATATGGATTAGCTCTTGGTGTTCCCGATTCCATCCATTAACAGCTCTGGAAGACAACCAGCATCCACCATTCCCGCCGAGAGCCGAATTTGCCAACTAGGGACTGTGTTGAGCCATCGAGCTGCGTGTTGAAATTGAACGGCATAATATTAGGGGTCCAAATCCCCCGCTGCATACGTCCTGGTCAGTGTGGCCAAAGCCACTCTGCTATGTGTAATGGCCTTGTTGAAAGATTTAACAAGACAATGAAGGGCATGATCGGTGGAGTTCCTGAAAAACTCAAAAGAAGATGGGATGTCTTACTTCCCTGCCTGCTTTTTGCCTATTGGGAAGGGCCACAGAAAGGAGTAGGGTCCTCCTTATCTTAACTTCTGTTTGGGTTTCCTGTCGGTACCACTGTGCCTTGTGAAAGAGGGATTGGAGAAACCTCTTGTTGAACCTTAGCAGATATAGTGGACTATGTGTTTGGCTTTTGCTCCAGGATGTATGAGTACGTGGAAAAGCAAGCAAAAACGTTGTGGCCAGCCTAGCTCCAGAAGCTCTGGTGATGCCAAAAGGCTGCTATGGTTGAGTTCCAGCCTGGGCAGATGGTGTGGGTTTTGAGGCCTGTGGCTCCTAGGGCTCGGCAAGGTAAGTGGAGTAGACCCTACCCTATCCTAGAAAGAAAAGGGGCGGTCACCTACCTGGTAGACCCTGGCTCTGACAGGAACCCCGAGAGGGTCGTCCATGCCCACCGCCTTACACCCTAATATGACATGGCAGATGTGACCATGCTCATGGTTACAGATGAGGATCAGGAAGCAAAGAGTTAACCTGCCCCTGACCTGTCCAGCAATCCAAAAGATGGGTCAGTGGAAGGTGCCGTCTTGTCAGACACCCTACCTGCCCATCAGGAGACTGATTGCAGACAAGTCCTAAATCAGTTTGCTGAGCTCTTCTTTTTGACCTGTCGCCAGACTAGCTGGTGTATCCATGCTGTAGACGCTGATGAAAGGCTACCTTTCGAGAATAAAACATACAGGCCGACCGAACATGTGAAAGAGAGCATCAAAGCTGAAGTAAGCATGATGCTGGAATTGGGAGTTCTAAAGCCTTCTGAGAGCCCCTGGACCTGCCCAGTTGTCTTAATCCACAAGCCTCATAGCCAGGATGGTAAGAAAGAAATTAGGTTTTGTGTGGACTATTGGGGCGTGAATGCTGTGATCAAAACTGATGCATGCCAAATTCCATGGGCAGATTAACTTATTGACAGGTTGGGAGCAGCCAAGTATCTGAGTATGTTTGATCTCACATCAGAGTACTGGCATATAGGTCTGACGACTCCAGGAGCAAAATAAATATCTGCATTTTCAACCCCAGATGGGTATTATCAGTTCACTGTAATGCCCTTTGGTTTGAAAAATGCATCTGCCACTTTTCAAAGGTTGGTGAACTAAGCCCTTGCTGGATTGGAATCCTTGAGTGCAGCATATCTACACAATATTGCTGTTTTTAGCTCTACCTGGCAGGATCACCTGATCCACCTTAGGAAAGTACTGGAGGCTCTGAGAAGTGCAGGCCTCGTTATCAAGGCATGCAAGTGCAAGATAGGGCAGGGAAAGGTTGCATACTTGGGTCACCTTGTGAGTAGAGGCCAGGTTCAACCCTTACAACCCAAGTTCTCTTCCAGGGGATCCTCATCAATAGTCATAAGCACTGAATATTCCCGCCCACATGCGGGGACCCCGGAAATAATATAAAAATATATATGTAAATCACATATAACTAGCTCGACATATATGTATGCTCATATATAATTTTTTCTCACACCAATGCAGCCCCAAAACTGAGGCTAAACAATGTAATTACTCATACATGTACTAAATTATCAAGCAAATAAAAAACATATTAGGTCAAATGGCCCTTGAACTCTGTGTTTTAAGAAGCAAAATACTCATAAATCATGAAAATTGCTAATAAATAGACATTGTTAGCCCATAGGCTGCATTGTTAAAGCAAAAGCATAGAAAATGAAACCATTTTCAACAAATAAAACTGGCACCGTGCCGTTAAGGCAGCTATGACCCCTGGCTTCCCATCGTGCCTCAGGGGTGACAGTTAGGACAGTTGTTCTTTCCAGCTCCTTCAGTCAGGACCCTGGTTTAACAGCTCCTCCCTTGTTTGACTTTCTGTCAAAAAATACTAGGGATTTTCCTCAATTTTTACTTTCACTTGACGTCTTTTAAGCTTAGAGTGTTAGTGCTGCCTTTTTTGACTTTCAAAAAAAGAATATTTTTGTCAAAATGCCTTCTATTCTTGACACCTGCCCTTCCTGTGGGAAGAAGAAGGCCAGGACCTGTGTGTATCCTCTGTCTCTGTGAGACACACTCTGCAGACCCTTGTGAACACTGCAAGAATCTTTCTAGGAGAACCCTCAAGGATAGAGAGAGGATAAGGATCTATGGCCTCTCTGAAAGAGGTAGGCCTCCTGAGAGACAGAAAAAATGAAGGACGCGATCGACGTCGAGAGAAGTCCCGACTTGTTCACTTTCGGCGTCAGGATCAGTGTCGAAGCTTCCAGCGGCGACGAAGACGACGTCGAAGACGAGTCATCTTCCTTCATCGATGAAGACTTCAGCGTCGAGATCCAAGGTACCTCTGCTGACGTCAACCGTCGACGCAGCATCATAGGCCTTCGACGGCGAAGCTTCCTCCGTTGACGCTTAGTCATAAGTGTTCGACGTCGAGGCACACTCTGGCGTCTCACCACCGGTGCTTGACATCGAAACACACTCCGTCGTCACCTCACCACCAGCGCTCAACGTCGAGACACACTCCGTCGTCACCTCGCCACCGACACTCAACGTCGAGACACACTTGGTCGACGGATCATCACCGGCACTCGACTTCGAGGCAGTCTCCGTCGCAGCATCCTCCGTCGTCGTCAAAGCATCGACTCTCGACGTCGAGTCGTATGTCGTCGACTTCTCAACACCGAAGTCCGACGTCGAGGCAAGTCTCTCCATCTGAATCCCAGAGGTGTTCGACGTCGAGCCATAGATCTCCGCAAGGAGAGGTTCAACTAGCCTCGGAGCAGCTTCCATCATCGGTGTCGAGGCCGGTCCTGCCCAGGTCCACGTCGACCCAGAAAGCTACGATGTCAAGTTTACCATCTCCGTCGCCAGGTCACAGACAGCCGTTGCAGCTGAGATCTCCACAGTCGGCGTTGGCGGCAGAGGGAGAGACGACCTCAGGGAGACACTCTAGGTCTACTGAGCATTCTCCTGGGAGCAGGAGTCTTCCTGCTAAAAGGAAGACGGGTCCAACGGATGAGGCATCACGGAGTCGCTCAAGATCCCGGTCTAGAAGCCTTTCCAGAGAGAATTTGCCTCCAGTGAGCCTTTCATCATCTTCTTCAGGCTCACTCTTCTCACCGGAATAGATCGCCAGATGTAGTGATATATTCCTCCAACAGTGAGAGGTCCAGGCATTCTCCTGATGGTTCGCTGCATGGACAGAGGAGATCACCCCCACCAACAAGTTTGCCTGTGAGGAGAGATACTCAGAATTCGCCCTCCATCAGGTTGTCACCAAGATGGTACAGGCCTCTCCATCACAGGGCGCCAGACAAGGAAACAGCAGCCAGGCTGGCAGCAGCTCGAGACAAACCAGTGTCCAGGCCCAGAGAACAATCGCGCACCCCGGTGTGCTCCAGCAGACGGAGGTCCAGGTCTAGGAGCAGAAGAAGGGAACGCAGATCTCCCACTTCTTCCTCTTCCCCTACTCGATCTCATAGGGATTATTCTCAGACCTTGACGGACAGTCCTCCATCCAGAATATATCCCGTGGATGACATCTTTACCTTTCAAGACATCTTGGGCAGAGGGGCTCTTAAGCTGTGTGTTCCCATGACAACGCACCAGACCAAAACCTCAGTTATTTTTGAGACTTTGCATCATAGGTCTGCGCCCAAACCTCTGCTACCCTTGGTTCCGGGGATTATAGAACCGGTTATGGTGGTGTTCCTCACGCCAGCGACAATAAAGGCCGCTCCAGTGAGGATTCTCAAGAAATATCACTTGCCAGAGGAGGATCCACTCTTCCTCAGAGGCGTTCGGCCACCAGACTCGGTCATCATCGCAGTGGTGAAAAAATCTCATGCTGTAGCTTCCTCCTCCACAGTACCTAATGTTAGGGGAGAGCAAGTCGCAGGATTCATGTGGAAGAAGAGTCTGCAACACCTCAGCCTCACTCCTGAAAGTATCCAATGCGATAGCCCTTTTGGGCCGCTATGATAGGTCCCTGTGGGATTCTCTGCAGCGGTTCATCGAGAAACTTCCGCAAGAGGACGAAAGGACTTTGAGGAGATTCTCTTGGAGGGCAGCCAAGTCTCCAACCAAATCATCAGCGCTGCAGCGGAAGGTGCGACCCTCTCAGCGCATGGCTATGCCCCCGGAGTGTGTGCAAGAAAGTCTTCCTGGCTTACTGCATTGAAACCAGAAGCTCAATCCCGGATCTTGAACTTGCCTTTTTCAGGAACATCGTTGTTTGGGGCAGGTACCGATGAAGAGATGCAGCGGATAAAAGCATAATTAGACCCTCTTAAAGCTGTGGGGATTGAAAAGAAAAAAGAGTTTCAGAGGAGGTTTCGTCCCTACAGTAAAGTCTCTTCCAAGCAGAGGGTTCCATCCCCTCAGTGGCAGAAGGGTCAGGACCAACAGGGGCAGCAGAAGTCTCAATATAGAGGCAGGCGTAATTCCAGAGGTGGTGGAAATCAGCGCCAGGGCAACAATTCCAACAAAGCCCAATCCAAGCCATTAGTCCTTCCTTCCCCCAGCGCCGTTAACCACTCCAGTGAGGGGAAGCATTGCGCATCATATGGAAGAGTGGCATACCATTGCAAAAGATCGCTGGGTGTTAGCTACACTTCAGAATGGATACTGTCTTAATTTCCAACAACTGCCTACACCCGTTCCTCCAATGCCAACATCAAGTCATCAGCTGAAACTTCTGAAAAAAGAAGTGGCTATCCTTCTCGAAAAGTCGGCCATCGAGAGGGTGCCAATCTCTCAAAGGGAGAAAGGAGTGTATTCTTGATGTTTTCTAGTCAGGAAAAAGGGCCAGAAAGCAGAATACAGACCCATTCTGGATTTGAGAACACTCAATCTGTATGTCAAGAAAGAGAGGTTTTGCATGTTGGCGCTTCATCAAATATATCCGCATCTCACGAGAGGAGATTGGATGTGTTCGCTGGACCTACAAGATGCATATTTTCATGTGCCGATCGCTCACAATCACAGAAGATTGCTTCGGTTCCGGTTGGGGACCTCTCACTTCCAGTTCAAAGTCATCCCGTTCGGGTTGAAGTCAGCACCTCGAGTGTTCACGAACTGTGTCGCAGTGGTAGAGGCCGCTCTACGCCACAGGGGTGTCTTCGTGTACCCATACCTGGATGACTGGCCGTTGAAAGGTCCTTCCCCAGACAGTGTAAGAAATCAATTTCTGAGCTGCATCGACCTCTGCCACCGGTTGGCTCTGCATGTGAACTTCAACAAGCCAATCTCACAGCCTACTCAGAAGATACATTTCCTGGGAGCTCTGCTAGACTCCGAGGTAGGAAAAGGGTTTCCTTCGGAGAAGAGACAGTGTTCCATAGTTCAGAAGTGTCAACTGGTGCTTCGCAGCAAGGACCTAAAGGTGCGAAGGATTGCCTCCCTGCTAGGGTCGATGGCATCCTGCATTTTCCTGGTCCCGAATGCCAGACTACGAATACGTCCTCTTCAGCAGGATCTGGAGGACAAGTGGGACCAACAGTCAGCATGCTGGGATGACAAAATCACACTGTCAGACGCAGCGCGGGCATCCATTCCTTGGTGGGCAAAGAAGAAAAATATGCAGGTCGGAATTCTGTTCCATCAAACTCCTCCTGCCCAGACGTTAATCACAGATGCATCTTTGCAAGGATGGGGAGCACACATGGGTCATCTCCAAATGCAAGGTCTGTGGTCCCTCAAAGAGCGTACTTACCACATCAACATGCTGGAGTTGAGGGCAGTCCACTTCGCCCTCAAAGCGTTCCTTCCCTCGATTCAGGACTCGTCCGTGTTAGTACAGACGGACACCACCATCACAATGTGGCACACCTGAACAAGCAGGGAGGTACACGCTCACGGGCTCTTTAGCTGAAGGCCCAAAACATTTGGCATTGGCTCCTGGCTCGCAATCTATCAATCACAGCAGTCCACCTCCCAGGAGAACAGAATGTGGCGGCGAACGCTCTAAGCCGGCATTTCGAAGACAGAGAAGACTGGGTTCTTAACGACAAGGTTGTCGAAGACATCTTCCAGTCTTGGGGTCGTCCCACCATAGATCGCTTCGCGGACGACGAAAACACCAAATGCCGAGACTTCACCTCAAGATTCTACCGCCCAGGGTCGAAAGGGAATGCCCTTTTGATAAACTGTTCCGGTGAATTTGTGTACGTCTTTCCACTCCTTCCGCTGATCCCGAAGTTGGGGAGCAAGCTGACGAACTCGTACACAGCGATGAGCCTCATCGCCCCCGATTGGCCGAGACAATGGTGGTACACGGACTTTCTCCATCTGTCAGTGAGCCCGCAAAGGAAGCTGCCATGCAGGCCGGACCTGCTATCCAAGATGAACGGGAGGATTCATCATCCCAACCTTCCGTCACTGAGCTTGGCAGCATGGCTCCTGAGGTCATACAATACGGCCACCTAGGACTTCCGCAAGACTGCATGTCCATATTAAAAGAGGCACGGCGTCCTTCCACAAGACATTCTTATGCATGCAAGTGGAAGCGCTTCTATATGTGGTGTATGCAGAACGACTTAGTGTATCTGGCTAAAGCTGGGTTGAAGTTTAATTCTATTAAAATGCATTTGGCTGCGATAACAGCTTATAGGCGATCACCTTCCCAACCTTCTTTTCTTCCAGTTGCAAGCTGTGAAGGATTTTCTGCAGGAGTTCGAAAAGGTTTATCCCCCAGTGCGACCTCCGTCACCCCCCAGGGAGGTGAACCTGGTGCTATCAAAATTGTTGGGTCCACCTTTTGAACCCATTTATAAAGCAACTTTGCAGCATATTTCGTGGAAGGCTGCTTTTTTGGTAGCAATCACGTCGGCTCGCAGGGTGAGCGAAATTCAAGCTCTCTGTGCCAAAGAGCCTTACACAGTGTTCCGTCTGAATAGGGTAGTGTTGAGAACACATCCTTCTTTTCTACCTAAGGTGGTGTAAAATTTTCATGTAAACCAGACCATCTCTCTACCCACCTTTTTCCCAATCCCTCCACACCAGCTGAGAGGGCATTGCATTCTTTGGACCTGAAAAGAGTTCTGAAATTTGACCTTGATAAGTCCTAAACTATACGTAAGTCTGATTAGTTATTTGTCAACTATGGATCGATCAGACCAGGTTATGCAGCCTCGAAACGTTCTATCTCAAGGTGGATAGTTTCTTGTATTAAGCTGGCTTATCAGTTGGCGGAGAAGACCCTGGGTGTTTTTCTCCCAAGGCGCATTCTACCAGAGGGAAAGCGGCTACTGCGGCTTTTCTTAATAATTTGCCTATGTCTGAGATTTGTAAGGCAGCGACCTGAAATGTATATGTAAATGTAAATGTTTTTGTGCTTGTATAGTGCACAGCTACCCGCTGTGGGTTTCCCGGCGCTTGTACGAATACCGCAAGGGAACCCTTCCTGGCTTTCCCTGTGAAGTGTCCACTCCTGGGCACCCCCATGTTACAGACCAGGCATCCCTCGCGTTGTGGGGGCCGTTGTGGAGACTAAGCAAGCTATTGCCCAGAGTTGCAGCCTGGGACCCATGATCAGAATAGGCACTGAGGCGAGAATATCCGGTCAGGGGAATTAATGAGCCCGAGACCCGCCGAGGCAGGAATCGAATCCTAGTCCCTGGCCAGAGCTCTGCATCGAGGTCTGCCTGCTCTAACCATTGAGCCACACTTCTCCACCTGAAGGTCCGTCCATACATTTACCAGGCATTATTGTCTAGATTCAGACGCTAGAGCAGGTACCCAAGTAGGCCTTGCGGAATCTGTTTAACAGCTAGCTTGGCTGTTACAATTGTTTTGGTTGGGTCATGTTTCTTCTCATTTGCCTGCTGGTGGTTGGTTGGGCTTGCTATTCTAGTCAGTGCTTATGACTATTGATGAGGATCCCCTGGAAGAGAAGGATAAGTTACTTCCCTGTAATCCTAGTTCTCTTCCAGGGGTATCCTCATCAAAGTCATAAGCAACCCAGCCGCCTCCCCAGGCAAATGAGATATGACTATGTGTTTCTAATTCATTGTTGAGCCCTGTCTTCTGGGTTATGCAAATAACAACTGACCTCACTGTCACCCCTGAGGCATGATGGGAAGCCAGGGGTCATGGCTGCCTTAAAGGCACGGTGCCAGTTTTATTTGTTGAAAATGGTTTAATTTTCTATGCTTTTGCTTTACAATGCAGCCTATGGGCTAACAATGTCTATTTATTAGCAATTTTCATGATTTATGAGTATTTTGCTCATTAAACCACAGAGTTCAAGGGCCATTTGACCTAATGTGTTTTTTATTTCCTTGCTAATTCAGTACATGTATGAGTAATTACATTGTTTAGCCTCAGTTTTGGGGCTGCATTGGTGTGAGAAACAATGATATATGTGCATACATATATGAGGAGCTAGTTATATGGGATTTACATATATATTTTTATATTATTTCCAGGGTCCCCGCACGTGGGCGGGAATATTCATTGCTTATGACTTTGATCAGGATACCCCTAGAAGATAAATACTGGAAGAGAACTCAGGCATCTAAGTCTCTTCCTGAGACACATTTGCCTAAAAAAAATGGGTCTCTCGTCGTCGATGAAGACTTCCGTTGCCACTGCTACGACAACAACTTCTACCTTCTCTTCTCCTCAACCTACAATGATTATGCTGTCGGCGTCCTCTCAGTTGATGTTTGTCATGGTGTCGGTGAAGCCTCGCCCGTCTGCCACCTCCCTCACTTCGTTGTCGACGAAAAAGAGGTATGTCTCCAGTAAGTCGCCGACGGATGCCTCCTCGCCGACGAGACGGTCGATGGCTCTCAAGGCTCTACCTGCTTCGTCAACAGATGCCTCGTCGACGGTTGCCTCAATGACAGCACAGAAGCCTTCCCTTATGTTACTTCGTCGTCGACCGCTGAGTTGTCAGCGGCATCCTTGGTTCCACCTTCAGCTTTGATGTCTCTAATCCCCTTGAACTCTTCAGCAACACTTTTGCCGCCTTCAGGAACGACGGATGTTTCCCTACTTCAACGTAGGAATTCTTCTTTGGATCTATTGCCAATTCAACCATCTCCAAATCTTCCTGTGGAGCTTTTTGACTATGGGGCTGATAAGGAGGATTCGGAAGAGGATGACAGGTTCCGTGCTGCTCGTACTCCTTTGGAGCTTCTTATCAAATGCCAAGATATTGATGATGACCAAGGATATGATTATTACCCCAAGCCTAATACTCAACCACCACTTGAGAATCCAACAGTGCAGATGCCCATGTCTCTCATCTCTAATTTGCAACATATGCTTGATGACTACTACCGCTAATTTCCTCCCTCGGAGTCGGCCTGATCTGTCCTACAGACGCATCTTCCTCTGCCTTCATTGATCATCGAGCCGCCACCTCCGGTTTCTCCGGTGGCATCGATGTCTCATCACCCGGAGGACGCACACACCACTGATGATGACAGATAAAATGGGGAGTTGGATGATAGATCCCTCCTTACTGAGTGGGACAATTATCAAATTCAGACTCAGTCACCTACCACTCCAATTCCTGTTGACTCTCCGTCAGCTGACATAGGTGTGTTCCATGTTAATGGACAGGGAGTCCAAGAGATTCCAACTTCCTAGAGTCACCAAGGAATACGACTGTTTCTTGTATGATTCCAAACACCAGCCACGGAAACAGGTTTGGGCTATCCCGATCATTGACTTAATCTGGCAGGACGGTTTGAAGGTCATGAAAACCCTGCTTCCATTCCTGCAGTCCTGCTACGCCTGGATATGAAGTACAAGGCCCCGGATGATTCCCAGCCTGTCTTATTGGTCAACCAAAGCCAGATTTGGTTATCTCCCAGGCAGCACAACGTCGTGCCAGGAATCCCTCGTCTCCATTATCGGCTCCTCCTGATCAAGATGGCAGACACCTTGATTCCATTGGAAAGAAGTTTTCCACCATGACGGCAACTACTTTCCGGGCGGCTAATTCTCTTGCTATTCTAGGCCAATACGACAGGCAAATGTGGTCAGACATTTCCCCCATTTATTGATGTGCCGCCGTACTGCGGCGTCCCCAGTCCACAGTCCCTGCCCGGTAACGTCGGGTTTTCACTCAGAGCCCCCTCTCTGCCTCCTCCAGCAGTCACCAGTACCTTGTAGTCCGAGGATGTCCTGTGCGCGCAGCCGCGTCCGTTTTGGTTTTCGCCGCCTTTATTCTGTGTCCAGGAGCAGTTCTTGTCGGGTCATCTGTATGCCGGGCCGCCGTGAAACTTTAGTCCCCGGCTTCCGTAGTGCTGTTAGGCCCCGGTTGCACTGTCTCATAGCCGCTTGAGTTTTAGGAGTCTGGAGTAGCGGATTGCTTCACCGGGAACCAGAAGATCTCCCGTTTTTATACAGCCGTAGCAGCGCCTGCTGAAGTCAGGATTATTGTGCGGATTGTCGGGGAAGGTGCCCTGCAGTCACAGAGCTATGCTAGAACGCGGCTATCTTTCTCGGCCGGTAGCCACGCCGGGAAGTGGTTTTTTATTCGTTTTTTTTCTTTGTTCCTTGTTAGATTCATAATTACTTATCCCAAATTAGGATGAGTTTGTCCACGCTTTTTGGCTATTCCGCATACAACACCTGGGTGGAGCAACCTGGAGAAATTACCGTTACAGAAGGCCGTTGAGTTTTCTTTAGACCTATCTGCTGGCTTAGCAAAGTTGCATCATCTTCTTTTTTCCTTTATTATCTCTCTCTCTAAGCTCCGGGGCACTTAGAAGCTGTATCTTTCATTTGGCTTATCTAATAAGAGGAGGAGCTGATTTACATTGATCAATGCACTTTGTCCACCTGTTATAATTCTGTTGAGGCTTTCTGATCCCCTGCATGGGACCAAGTGATGATGTAATTTTTGCCTGTGGACTGTGGAAAAAAAAAATAATCAACACATTTTTGACATAAATCAGGTGGCAGGCCAAGGCTTCTCTGTGCTCTGCAGCAGCCGCCGCACGAGCAGCACTAGCAGCGCCTTAACACCACAGTGCTGGCAGCGGCCGTTCCTGCCTCCATCGCAGATCCGTAGAACTTAAAGCGCCCGTATAACAAGACACGGGTGAAGCGGGAACCGGTCACAAAACAAACCCTGGTAGTCGTCCCAGACTCCGATCCGCTTGCTCGTCAAATCCTCCTCGGCTCTAATCGATACACTCTGCACTCAACACCGAATCACAGGCCGACAACAACTGTGAACACCAACAGAGGGAAGAATTGTGTGTTTCCCCCAGTTAGTGAAAAACAGCATATGTCTTGGCTGCTTCTGCTGCACCCAGAGTCTTATGCGTCTTTTCAGTCTAAGGTTTCTGTCTGGAAAAAGATTGTGTCCTGGTTTTCTGCACCCAGTAAATCCAGGTGCAGAAAAACCTAACAACTAATGATCAGGTGGAATAAAATGAACACATGAAAGTATGCCTTAATTTCATTGCCCTTGATTCACACTCTGGACCATAGTTGAGGGATAGGTCTAGGCATAGTCCTCACAACGCCCAATAGATTTGCTTGAGGCAGAGGCCAAAACTCAAAAGTCAGGAAACCACATACAAGTAGGTGGTAACTCAGGGCAGGGGAAAACGCCTGTTGTCCGTGGAGGAGTCATTCCCTTCCCAGAAATGTGCATTACAAATTAATTAATAGTGTATATGTTTTTAATATCTGTTTGGTGCCAGTCCATATGACTTTCATATCTGCCTTTGGGATTCTATGTTGCAACTCCATAGGGTACATGTATCCTTTGTGAGCTTAATAAAATGTTGAAAATTCTACAAAACCTCACTCCAACATCCAAGTACTCTCATGCTACCATTCTACACTCTGCACTGTCTGAAAAACAGCTCAACATTTTCAAAATTCTGCATTGATTTGGCTTGTAAATTATATTTTTGGAAATGTACATGTATTAACTATTTAATTTTAATACTATAGGTGATTGAAATTACGGACGAAGAAAGCAAGATTTAGCACTAAGCAACTGAATGTCAGTGGCATAAGAAGGATTATTTTGAAAAACTGAAGGACATCCAGCATTCTACGTTTAAACAATTTCCAAAAATCTAAGTGTGGCGAGGAAAGTACTATACCTGTAAGTGAAGTCTCTAATTTTGCATTTCATTAACCCAGAGCAAAGTCATATCTGTGCACACAGCATCAGAAATAATGTAGAAAGACCGCTTCAGCATCCTCATCTGAAATATTATCAGAAAGACAAACTGCCTCAGCATGACAGAATAACGTTCATCTAAAGCATCATGTAATTCTAGAGAGGAAGCACACACTACATAAAAGAAAGTTACAACTAAAGGTTTCTTCTGGATACCATCAAAGAAAAGACGCTGAAAGAAGACTCCGAAGCTGACACGTTGACAACCAAAAGATTGGAAAAACACCTTTGTTCAACAACCGTTTTTAACCAGTTACTCAAGTTTGAGACTATCTGCCTCGGGATATAACACCTCGACCCACTCTGCTCACTCTTGCGAAAACCTTAAGAATTCACCACTTTATTGTGTTAATGACCATCTCAGATTGTTTCCTTTTTATTGTGTACTGTTCTGTAATTCTATGTAAATCGCCTCAACATTATCTGTTGTGCAGGAGTGATATGTAAAACTGTTAAATATAAAAATGGATTAAAGGAGCACCGTTGCGCTATATCTAATGTAAATAAATCCTCATCCTCAGAACTACAAACCTTAACCTTACCCCAAACATAGAAAGGGTAGAAGGAACTGATGTTCTGCGACTAATCATCCACAATAGTACTCTGCACGCTCTAACGCCCTCAGTTACTGCCATTATACCAGTGCAAAAAGGTACTTATCAGTTTAATCATTAAATATCAGACTAACACCTTATTACTGCATTGCTAAGAACCTATACAAATAGATTTGAGAAAAACTTCAGTCACAAATTAAGTTGCTGCCGGAGAGGCTATTACTTAAAGACTATTATCTGTTAGAAAAATTTCAACAGGTGTTACAGGAATGCTTCCCGACTTTTGTTGCTCAATTCAAGTGTTGAGAAGATTACACACAATTTCTTTTAGAGATAAGTGCTGAACATTATCTAAACAAGCCCGACTCTAAAATCGAGGCAAAATAACCGAAGTTAGGGAAAAAAGTTACCAAGATACAGCCATAAATCTTATCTCACCGAATTTGACAGAATGCACACAGGGGAAAACCACTCTCAGTGCAAAGTATGCCAAAAAAGTTTCAGGCGTAAATCTTATCTCACTGAGCATATGAGAATCCACACTGGGGAAAAACCTTATCAGTGCTCTGAATGTCAGAAAAGGTTTAGTATCAAACTGAGTCTATATCGACATGAATTAACCCACTCTGGGGAAAAACGTTATCAGTGCTCTGAATGCCCAAAAAGTTTCAACAAAAAATCTCATCTCACTGAACATATGAGAATCCACTCTGGGGAAAAACCTTACCAGTGCTCTGAATGCCCAAAACATTTCAAACTTAAATCACTTCTAACTGCACATGTGAGATTCCACACTGGGGAAAAACCTTATCAGTGCCCTGAATGCCAGAGATGTTTCAGTGACAAAATGAGACTCACTAAACATACACTGACCCACACTTGGGTAAAACGTTATCAGTGCACTGAATGCGACAAATGTTTCAGTGAAAAAAGCAGTCTCACTCAGCATATAAGAACCCACACTGGGGAAAAACCTTATCAGTGCCCTGAATGCCAGATATGTTTCAGTCAAAAAAGCGGTCTCACTCAGCATATAAGAACCCACACTGGGGAAAAACCTTATCAGTGCCCTGAATGCCAGATATGTTTCAGTCAAAAAAGCAGTCTCACTGAGCATATAAGAACCCACACTGGGGAAAAACCTTATCAGTGCTCCGAATGCCAGGTATGTTTCAGTGTAAAAAGCCGTCTCACTAAGCATATAAGAATCCACACTGGGGAAAAACCTTATCAGTGCTCCGAATGCCAAAAATGTTTCAGACAACAATCTCATCTCACTGAACATGTGAAAACCCACACTGGAGAAAAAAAATGATCAGTGCTCTAAATGTCGGAAAAGATTCAGAGGTAGAGATGGTTACAAGCGCCATAAGAAAACACACCATCAGAATAATCAGTTCTCCGAATGCCAGAAATTTTAAACTCAATCTCACTCTACATGAGCAGACGCATACAGGGGAAAAACACTACCAATGCTGTGAATGCTAGAAATTCCTATTTGATAGGCAAAGCCTCACTAAGCGACTCCATACTGATGAAAAACCTTATGAGTGCTCTGAATGCCAGAAAAGCTGCAGAAAAAAACGCTATTTCACCATGAGAAACTCCACACTGGAGAAAATCCTTATGCCATAAAAGGTTGAATCTGAAAGACAGTGTTATGCTTCATGAGAGATCCCACTCTGGGGTAAAACTTTATGAGTGCTCGAAATGCAAGCAAAGTTTTGGTTACAAATTACTTCTCACTTGTCATGATTCTTTGCCTGCCACTAACAGGAAATGCTATTTGTGAAGGGATAACATTAATGCTGTATTGTCAGCTGTTTTAGAGTTATTTGACTCGTTTTACTCGTGATTTTAAAAACTGTATTTTCTCACTGTGTATTGCAGACAGCATACCCCTAGGCCACCTGCACACATTTTTGCCGACATTTGACGCCTTTAGCTGCCGTTTTTGAGCTAAATTGGGGTTAGGGAAATCTTCCCACGGCGGCCATCTTTAGTGTGCCCAGAGCGGTGGGAGCGCTCTAGTGGTACATATAAAAGGAGCCCTGTGACAGTGCTCGCGAGATTCTTTGCCTGCCACTAACAGGAAATGCTATTTGTGAAGGGATAACATTAATGCTGTATTGTCAGCTGTTTTAGAGTTATTTGACTCGTTTTACTCGTGATTTTAAAAACTGTATTTTCTCACTCTGTATTGCAGACAGCATACCCCTAGGCCACCTGCACACATTTTCGCCGACATTTGACGCCTTTAGCTGCCGTTTTTGAGCTAAATTGGGGTTAGGGAAATCTTCCCACGGCGGCCATCTTTAGTGTGCCCAGAGCGGTGGGAGCGCTCTAGTGGTACATATAAAAGGAGCCCTGTGACAGTGCTCGCGAGATTCTTTGCCTGCCACTAACAGGAAATGCTATTTGTGAAGGGATAACATTAATGCTGTATTGTCAGCTGTTTTAGAGTTATTTGACTCGTTTTACTCGTGATTTTAAAAACTGTATTTTCTCACTCTGTATTGCAGACAGCATACCCCTAGGCCACCTGCACACATTTTTGCCGACATTTGACGCCTTTAGCTGCCAATTTTGAGCTAAATTGGGGTTAGGGAAATCTTCCCACGGCGGCCATCTTTAGTGTGCCCAGAGCGGTGGGAGCGCTCTAGTGGTACATATAAAAGGAGCCCTGTGAAAGTGCTCGCGAGATTCTTTGCCTGCCACTAACAGGAAATGCTATTTGTGAAGGGATAACATTAATGCTGTATTGTCAGCTGTTTTAGAGTTATTTGACTCGTTTTACTCGTGATTTTAAAAACTGTATTTTCTCACTCTGTATTGCAGACAGCATACCCCTAGGCCACCTGCACACATTTTCGCCGACATTTGACGCCTTTAGCTGCCGTTTTTGAGCTAAATTGGGGTTAGGGAAATCTTCCCACGGCGGCCATCTTTAGTGTGCCCAGAGCGGTGGGAGCGCTCTAGTGGTACATATAAAAGGATACGGTCACCCTATCGCGCTAGCGGTCGCGTTTGCGGAAGCGCTGTCCCTAGCGCCGGAGTCTCGCCTGAGTCAGCCCGTCTGCGCTCTGACGGGCTCTGGGCTCCGGCAAGTACCTTATACCTCATCTGTGAGTACCTTGTTTCTGATCTACTATATTGCATTATGGTCCTTTTCTATTCTGCTGTGGAATTACATTCATGGCACCGCTTTGCGTGCAAATCCTGCTCTGTATGTTCATTGCCCTTTCCCAAATTCAAATGTCACCAATGCGGTTTTGCTCTCGGAAAGCCAGCAAGCTTCAGATTGCTTGAGTGCAATGTCAGACGCAGCAGGCCTGTCAAGTCCAATACTGTCTCTTTACACTCCTCTTTACATTTCCGGAGTATTAATTGTAGATCTCTCCCACAACACAAATATAACATCTGCGACCTCATCATTGAGGAACAACCGGATGCTGTGTTTCTTACAGAAACCTGATTGCATGATAGCTCTGGCCCCGATATTGCCGCTGCAATTCCCCCTAATTACGTCATCGTAAGGAAGGACAGAGTTCTAGGCAAAGGGGGGGGGGGGGGTAGCCATGATCTTCAAATCTAAGAACACCTGTAAATTTGAAGACATTCCTCTCAGGGGTTGCGAGGCAGCCCTTTTTAGGCTAACTATTAACCCTCAGTTCACAATGACAGGTTTACTAATCTATCGCCCTCCTGGGAATGCTACTCCCTGGGTCTCTTCTCTGCCAGATTTTCTGGCCCCCTTGCTGCTTAGAGCAGCCAACTTCTCGATTCTTGGGGATCTAAATATCCATCTCGAAGATCCCGACTGTACGTCCACTAAACAGCTTATTTCTACTCTCGAACTCTTCAATTACTGAACTCGGCCCCTACACATCGTGCTGGTCACTTATTAGATCCTATCCTGTCAAACCTCCAGTTGGACTGCTCCCAGAAAGCACGCCCAATAGAATGGTCCGACCACTTTGCTGTTCCTTTTTCATTGGATATCACCAGGACAGCATCACAGATCGGAAAGGAAATAGATAAACGGACACGCAGTTGGGGGAAAATTAATATGCCAGAACTTAATAAACAATTATTGAGGACACTTCCTAACACCGACCTATCTATCTCCGCACTAAATTGTGCAGTTGGTCAGTGGTTAAATAATGCTGTTGACTCCACGCTTCCCTTGACATATAAGAAAACTATGCCTCATCATCCACCTTCACCATGGTTTTCCGACAAGCTTAAGTGCCTCCGCACTCAATGTAAGATTTTAGAAAGGAAATGGAGGCGCAACTATTCTCCTATCCGCAAAGTAGCTTACAGAGAAGCTCTGAAGGGCTATCATAACAGCTGCAACACTGCTAGAGCAGACTACACTAAAAAAATAGTTTCAGATGCACAAAACAAAACTGTCCTAAGGTGCTCTTTTCAGTTGTAAAAAAACTGACAGGAGCGGACTCTATTCCTACGCCTCCCGCGCTTGACAAGGTTCAATACCAATCCCTAGCTGACTTTTTTGTTAAAAAGGTCGACCTGATCTATGATCTTTTTACCCCGCCATCGATGGTAATGCCTTTTGCATCTGGCGCTGTGAAGTCATCTGCTAATGCTGACGATACTGCCAAACTCTCTGTATGGCAGCCATTAGACAATATTTCCTTCCTCTCTTGTCTAAATAGTGTGCGCTCTGGCTCCCCGTGCGATGCACTTCCGGCCAGAATACTCAAACAATTAGATTCTTCCACCCATCAGATTTTTGTTAAACTGTTAAACGCCTCACTTACTGAGGCATATGTACCCCAGCCATGGAAACACGCCATGGTAGTGCCCTTATTAAAAAAGTCTGGTGCGGATATTTCGAATCTTGCCAATTTTCGTCCAATATCCCTGCTACCCATCTTCTCTAAAGTGTTAGAGAGACACATTAATACCCAGCTCACTGAATTGGTGGAAAGTTCTGGTTTCTTACATTCCTCCCAGTCGGGTTTTCGGTCCTGCCACTCGACCGAGACAGCCCTTCTTGGGGTGACAGAGAGTCTCCGACACGGTGTCGACCAGGGTGAAACCATGACGCTCATCCTGCTGGATTTGAGCGCAGCTTTCGACACCGTGTCACATTCCATCCTTCTTGACTCTCTGCGGTCACTCGGCGTGACTGGTAGGGCCTTAGCTTGGGTGGCCTCTTTTCTTGGCGAGCGAACCTTTCAAGTTTTCTCCCCTAAGGCGGCTTCAGCAGTCTGTCCCTCAGCGCGGGGTGTCCCCCAGGGGTCCATACTCAGCCCCCTATTATTCAATCTTTATGTAAAACCCTTGGCTAACATCGTAGAGCAGGCGGGGCTGACCCTGTTCTCTTACGCTGATGACACCCAGATTGTCTTCTCCCTATCAGGGCGAGACGAGAAAAACCCCTCTGCACTAAAATCGGGCCTCACTCTTGTGGCGGACTGGATGCAGAGGAACTGTCTCAAACTGAATGGGGAGAAGACAGAGGTGGTCATTCTGGGAAAAAATAAGAACCTCTGGGGCCCTCAGCACTGGCCTAATGAGATGGGTGCACTTCCTGTACCCACACATGCTGTACGCAACTTGGGCGTCTAAATTGACGACAAGTTAACAATGAAGCAGCAGGCCCCTAAGGTCGCAGCAACCTGTTTTTCTACTCTTAGGTGGCTACAAAAGATCCTATGGATGCTTCCCATTCCTTCCCGTAGAACGGTTGTCCAGGCATTGATGACATCTCGCCTGGACTATGGCAACATACTATATTTGGGTGCTGATGTAGCCACTGTCAAAGTACTGCAGGTTGTACAAAATGCAGCTGCGCGACTCTTGAAGAATGTCCCTAGAAGAACTTCTGCATTATCTGCCTTGCATGATCTTCATTGGTTGAAGATCTCCAGCCGCATAAAGTTTAAGGCATTATGCTACATGTTTAGGATCAAGCAAGGTATTGCACCTACTTACTTACAAAAGCTGGTGCAACTTTACAGGCCCAAACGTACCTTACGATCCTCAGAAATTGGCAATTTCTCTATACTAAGATTTAAGTTGGCAGGGATGGGGGGACGTTCCTTCTCCTATCTTGGTCCTAAATATTGGAATGCCCTGCCCACTGCCCTTAAATTAGAGACCAGCCTTTTTCGTTTTCGCAGAGCACTGAAAACGCTGTTGTTCACATAAGTAGTTAGTACCTGCAGGTTGGCTATCTGATATCATCTTCTCCAGTCTGTCCCTAGCGCCGGGAAACCCACTGTGGGTAGCTGTGCGCGGTAAAAGTTTAAATAAATAAATAAATGAGCGAACTCACACGGGGGAAAAATGCCTTATGTGTGTTCTGAATGTCAGATAAGGTTTAGTCTCGAATACAATGTCATTTCACATGAGGGAATTCACACTGGACTAAAGCCATATACAGGAGGGGAAAGCCAGAAACATTTTACTGAGAAAGGAGATCTCACTACACATGAGAAATGCATCCACACCAGGTGAAAAGTAAGGCGTAGCTTGAGTTGCAGAAAAGCTTCTCACAACCTGACTTTACATGAGAGAGCACATCTTGTAATTGCAATAGAATTCATAAAGAAACTCTTGCAGGATAACTTAGGCTGCCCGCATGCAACCTCCAAAGAAATTTCAGGCCTGGAAATATTTTTCATTGCAACAGAATCCACAATTTGAGTATCTGAAAGTTACAAAACTCTCAAGGTCTTTACTTTACACAGAGAAGTGTTAGTGCCTGCAAAAATCAAGTAATTGCCCAAAAAATCACAATAATAATGTCTTAAATTTTACTCCACCCAAAAGGTTTCTACTCACCCTTGTTTCTTAACATATGACTGATATCTATTTTTTCATGATAAGATTAAGCCTATGCGGAGTTCCTCAGTGAGGAACTCCGCAAAGTGACTAAAAAACTCTGGCGGTCTACGCGGAGTTCCGCAAGCAGCGGAGTGCGTAAGGGTCATGCAGTTTGTGGTGATTTCATCCCATGTCGGAGGATCATTTGGCCCTTCTCTTCCAGGAAGTTATGGATCTCTTTGTCAAACGTGTCCCTCTGCCAGAAGTAGGTCGGGGTTGCTACTCCCACTACTTCTTGGTACCCAAGAAGGACAAAGGCCTGCATCCTAGCTTAGTTCTCAGGGACATCATCCGCTTTCTCCGAAAGGAGAAGTTCAAGATGTTAACCTTGGCTCAGATCTTGTCTGCCTTCGACCCTGGAGATTTGATGGTAGCGTTGGACTTGCAGGCCACTTGCTTTCACATCCCCGTCTTGCCTGCCCACCGGCAATACCTGCGGTTTACGGTAGGCCACACGCATTTACAGTTTACCACGCTACCCTTTGGCCTTACCAGCCCCCCCGGGTGTTCACGAAAGTGATGGCGGTGGTCGCAGCTCATCTGTTCAGATCAGGGGTTCCAGTCTTCCCCTATCTTAACGACTGGCTGTTGAAGGCGAGCTCGCCAAGGCTGTCGTCTCCCACCTCCAGACTACGACGGACTTCCTGCATTTGCTGGGGTTCACAGTTAACATGCTGAAGTCGCATCTGATTCCCTCCTATAAGCTCCTTTTCATCGGAGCGGTTCTGGACACAGCACAGTTTTGGGACTATCCTCCCTAGCAGCAATTCCAGGATATTCGGGCTATGATACCGATGTTTCAGCCTCCATCCCGGTGTTCGGTGAGAATGACGATGAGGCTGCTGGGCCTCATGGCCTCCTGCATCCTGCTGGTGCATCATGCCAGATGGCATATACGTGCTCTGCAGTGGGACCTGAAGTTCCAGTGGGCGCAGCACCAGGGGAATCTTTCCGATGACGTTCAGATTTCGGAGGGGACTGCATGTCAGTTGCAATGGTGGTTCACGAACCAGGATTGGGTCAACAGCAGATCCCTCTCCCTTCCCCAACCTGAGTTCACAGTAGTGACGGATGCGTCACTCCTGGGTTGGGGCAGCCACATGGGAATGTCGGAGATCAAAGACCTCTGGTCTCTGGCGGAGTCCAGGCACCACATCAACCCTCTGGAGCTCCGGGCGATTTGTCTTGCACTGAAGGCATTCCTTCTTTCTGTCAAAGGAAGAGTGGTTCAGGTGTTCACGGACAACACCACCGCCATGTGACACTGCAACAAACAGGGCAGGGTGGGGTCATGGTCCCTATGTCAAGAGGCTCTTCGCCTTTGGACATGGCTGGAACATCAGGGCATATCTCTGGTGAATCAACACCTAACAGGTTCACTGAACACCAGGCCGGACAAACTCAGCCGCCAGTGCATGATGGATCACAAATGGCATCTTCACTCGAAGGTGGTGCTAGGTCTCTTTCAGTAGTGGGGAGAGCCTTGATTCGATCTATTCGCCACCGAAGAGAACGCTCAATGTCAGCAGTTCTGCGTGTTAGAGTTTCCAAAGCGGCTCTCGCTCGGCGACCCTTTTCATTGTGAGTGGAGTTGCGGCCTCCTGTACCACTTCTGCCAAGATTGCTGAAGAAGATCAAACGCGATCAGTTCCAAGTCTGGTACCCCGAGCTCTTGAGCATGGCCTTCGATCCTATTGTTAACAGATTTCTGAAGTGCATTACTCATCTCTTTCCTCCTTCTCCTTTCGTAATGCCCTAGTGGGAGTTGACCTCACTTATCTTATGTGTGCTCCTTTGAGCGCCTCCATAATTATCCTCTTCGCCTCCTTAGAAGACTAGTTTTTTGCTTGCCATCACCTCTGCTTGCAGGATGAGTGAGCTTCAGGCTTATCTTCCAGACCTGCCTTTCTTGCTGTGCATCCGAACAAAGTAGTCCTCCGTGTAAGCCCTCTTTTCTGCCCAAAGTGATTGCCTCTTTCCACATAGGTCTGACCATCAGATGACCTACCTTCTTCCCACCTCTGCTGTGTTTTTCTCTGCCAGGTGCACAACATATAGACTGTTCCCACACTTTCTGTAGTATGCTTTGTTCTGGGCAGATAAACTCTAATCCCCACTCTACTTCTATCCTTGTGTTAGTGCAGCCCGATGTAAACTGTAATTGTAATGTATTTAGATTTACATAACACTTACTACCCCATACGAACTTTGAAGCGCTTTTTCAACGAGTAGCACACTACTCTAGGATCCAAAAATGATTAGTGGTGAATTAGTATAGGGAAATATAAAATGTATATGAGAGCTGGACATGTTGGTCTGTTAGTTGGGTTAAAAAAGATTGTGGGGGGATAGAAGAGGGAAGGTTTTGCATTTATATAGCGCTTGCTACCCCTGATGAAGTGTTGAAGTGCTTTTAGGCGAGTAGCATGCTACTCCAGATCCCAACAAGATGAATAGCCAGATCAATTATGGTGGGGAGGTTGTTTTATTGTATACACACAACTGTACAAAAATTTATAAAATTCCGTTGTAAAGTTGTATCCAAGAGGCAAGTATAGTCTCTGATAATAATGTATACAATACTAATAAGTTTTAAGTTGGCTTGCCATCAAGACTGATGCCCCGTAATGTTGATGCAAAGTCATCTGTGCTGGAGTATCTTAGACTCTTGTTGAATTGTACCATCCACCTTGTAGGTACTGCTATTTGTATCAGGTCCACGTTGTAGGCAGACATAGACGCCTAAATTGTGCACTATTTATATTAAGCATAATAAGCATAATGTAAGTGAGCAGATGACAGTAAGCACTGTACCAGCTGTATTAGGTGCTTAGAAGTAGAGTGACATAGAGGGCAATAAACACTCACTAAATATTTTTTATTATTATTAACAGTCCTCATAAGAACATACAATTCAATACGATGTACAAATAGCCCATTGGGGAACAGTTCAGGCATCATCTGGAGATTACACATCCGAGAAACACAAGTGTCTTTCATGAATACAAATTGACTCCTCCTCCAAGGACTGCACTGTATTATTGACACGGGCGAAAAGGCAAACAAGCAGTCAAGAGGCGCATTGATTGTATACCCCCCACCTGACAGGATGGTGACAGACCCCAACCACCTGCAGGGGAAACGTGCCACCTCACTTAATAGCTGCCAGACGCTTTACTATGTAAGCAGACTGGTGGTTTACAACTGCGCCTACGTTGGGGCACCACATGTTTTTTCCAGCATAATCTGGTGTGCTCCCCCTGTGTGGGATGATAGCACCCACTGAAAACTGCACCGTTGTGTAGTCTGGGACAGTGCACCTTCCATGTAATTCTGAACTGGGCCTTTAAATACGGTACTATTTTGTGTGCCTATTTAATTCAGGTAAACAAAGAATGTGGTACTACTTGTATACTAGGGTAGGACAAGGAAGATTGAATTTCTATGGTGGCAGAAATGTTTTTGTCAAAGTGCTTTATGCCCTAAATTCTCTCCCGTACCCTGAACATAATGAGATTACGTAGAATACACCTCTGCGTGCCTAATGCTGCCATTTGTATTTCAAGACCAGTGATTAATGTGGCTTTATCAAGTTTAAAGCCATTAGGCGTTTCCGACCTGTCTGATACTTGCATATGGGAAAGATGGGTCATTTGGAACCTAAAGATAGATAAACATATTCATAGGTCACGATTTAAGTCTGCATCTAATATAAAACTGTAAATTAGGAGAGGTGATAAGTCAGAAGTTAAAGGCAGCCGCTAATCAAGCTGCATTTGTACATAGGCCTTCCTATATTATGATATTTATTCCTGCTTAAGTCTTTGATTGTAATGAATACTTTAATACAAAGGCATGAAGTCATCGTCGAGCTGTTTAGATAATCCACCTGTCTCGCCACTTCTTCCCCACTGCATCCTTAACCAGTGGCCTAGCCAGTGTGCCTTGGGCCCCAAGGCAAGAAAGGAAATGTGACCTCTGCCGTTTATTTGGGCTGTGGAAAACAGCAATAATCATTGTTCTGGGGGCCCCTCAGGCCTCTCTTTGAACTGTGACAAACAGCAGATATCAGAGTTCAGTGGGTCTTTAAGGCATCTGGGAGCTGGTGCCACTGTACTTGCTGCTCCAATGGGAAGCCCTTAACAGCTTCTATTCTAGCCCCACTGTAGATCCGAAACAGCCAAGTACTGATCTGGCCATTTATGCAGGCATGCAGCCGCCTCTTCCTCTGAAGGGATTTAAGTTGCATGAAAGCTGCATGCGGGAAACAACCATTTTCTGAGGCAAAGTCAACCAACACCTCGTCTGTTCCAACCTGAATCCATTTAAAACCAGGGAGGAAAAAACGGTTCATCGTCATCTCTTGCTTACCAGAAGAGTAAAATAGATTCATCTAACATTACAGTTTACCAGATAAAAAATTGTGATTCTGTTTACAAATTAAAACTGGCATGCATATAGAAAGGGGAGCCTTTGGCCAAAATAGCCATTTTCCCTACCCATACTTTTAACACATCTTATGCAAAAATTTTTTACCTACATTGTCATCTGGAAATAGTCATTAGCGCCTACTCATAAGCAAATGACATTTAGAATTCTCTTTCACTTCAAGCTTTCAAAAGTAAATTGATATAAAAGCAGTATTGAATTTTTTGACATTGTGTACTCTTACCAAAATTTAGAGTATCAATTTTATATGACACGCCATAGAAAAAAGGAGTTCTTTATATATACTAAACCTCCAGAAACATTTGATTAACCAGTTATAAAGTCACGTCTAGCTTAGTTATTTTATAGTCTTCTTTTTAAGAGAAATTATTTCACATTATTACTGGATCTGCATGGCTAAACACTTATAAGGTCCCAAAGGCGAGACCTATTGGCTATGCCAATGCTTGTTATTGATTGAGTACAATGAGCAGCAGCACTTTTGATTAGGTCCTGAAGAAAGCCGCAAACACCTCTTTGGAGGGTTAATAGGCTGAAACATGTTGACCTCTTATTAACTTTCACTCTGCTGCCCCCACTACCCTGAGCTCATTTTTGTGGTATTTCGTATACCATTCTCTATAACAAAACATGCCTGAACTCCTCCCTCTCAGTGAGGGGGCTGTACCCTGTACTTTAACTAGGTATAATGGTGGGAGGAGGTTCTGAATGAGGAAGCATGCCAACTATGGTGGGTGAGGGAAATCTTCCCTTTAAAGGGATATTTCATCTTAGCTAGGTTTTCATTTGCAACAGTAATCCTCATAGACCCAAGGGTTTCTTGATTGTGGTGGAAATACATTTTTACCCCTTCATTGTACGTTTAAGCACAGACCATTGCTTGAAATGTTGTGATCAATGTAGGAAAAATACTCTGTGCACTGAGAAAATGTGTTAAAATAACGGAAAGTTGATAATTGCATTTAATACCTTCTCATACCTGGATTTATCTAGAAGAGAAGTCTGTTAATTCATGCAGATTTTTTAATACCACAAGGTATAAGAAATTAGGGGATCTTTATCTGATATCTTTATCGGTAAATTATCTGAAATTATTGCACATATACTTTTGCAAGTATTATTTCTAAAGATAAAGGAAATTCTATATTTGTCTTTTCTAAACTAACTCCAGTGCGTTTAACTACAATAACCACCTCTCTCAAAGCAATATTGTGCTTGGTTTAGTGAGAAAGCTAAATGATCTAGGAGAAACCAGGACTGCGCGTCAGTATTTTTCTTAGGAAGCTTTAAGTTAGAGAGTGAAAACACTTTAGAATGCCCCAAAAATTGTGACAAAGAAATTTCAATATGTTTGACAAAAAGAATAGGTACATTTCATGACAATATGGAAATGGAAAATAAAATAATAGAAACAAATATTTACACCACATGACAAAAACATTAGAGACTACATTTCAACAATATATAGGAAATACTGAGGTTCATGTATTAATAATCCATTTGGTAAAACTGGTTGCTTGTGGAGTCAGCACACTACTGTGTCTGTGATGGCTTTTAAATAAAGGCATTTTTAATGCACCCCATTTCACTTTCAGATTCACAAATGTCCCCTTTGGTTACTACCTCTTGTTACTGTTTTTCAGCCCACGTATGGTTTCAAAGCTTAATACATACCTTAAGGGTGTATTACGTATTTAGAAGGGACACTATTAACATTCCCCTTCCAAATTCTTAATTGTTAAATGGGCTTAGTACATTTCAAAAAGGGGTTTAGCATTTGCTAACTCTGTGAATTACCGAACCAGTGGATTTTTGAACAATAAAACCCTTGGTACATGAGTCAATTGTTCTCAATTCCCTCCAAATTAAGTTTGCTAATAATGTTAGTTGAATGATAACCGGTGCACGTACCTATTTAGTGTTAGTGTTGCTTCAGATCAAATAAAAACCATCACACATAACTCTTACACAATACTTAAAGACAGAATTTCTGACATCCAGCGTTAATGTTTTGTTAAATATATTTGCAAATGTTGTCACTTAAACAGGAAAGCATCTAAACCGGTCTCTGGACATAAAATAGGTTGTAATCATAATCTTTCGATACATTTTCTGAGTTCCAGGAACAATGTGTGTTATCTGTGTTTACTCTAAACCACTATAATAAACATTTTCAATGCTTTTATATTTGATCTGTTTGTACTGGTTTTCTATTGCAGACAATAATCTAGATTTAGACCAAGGATCTATTCCACCCATGGCTTTTAAAACCTATTGATCATTGATCTCTTTTAGTGTTATCGCAATTAAAACTGTAATAGAACTGATCTGAGAGATGGACCTTCAAAGTCAATTTATTGAACAAACTATGGAGTTAAAATCTGAATAGATTAGATCCACAAGCATTGCCTGACCACTGTATTTTAAATCAATAGATTACTAATCAGCACATGTTGTCTAAGTACAATTCACTCATCTTCAATTTTGCACGGAGCTCATGCTGTGTCTGTGTGAATTCTTTTAAAATATGACATTTAAATGTCCAAAAGTTTGGGAATTCTAGTTTCAAGCCTGGTCAAACCTTAATGAATGCTATACCTAAAGATGCCCTTCTGTTCCTACATTTTATTGTGCACCATGATTCAGAAATGGCATGTTTTTGCTTTCAGAGGTAAAATTCTAAACATATTTATTGTTGTTGCCATCTGAAACATGATCACTAATTGGTAAGATGACAACAAGTGGTCCTGTGATGCTTGCTGGAATGGGAAGTCTTTAATCAAAAGGTGGATTGAATTCAAGTTTAGGTGACAATTTTACAAAAGTTTATGGATTTTGTATATATTTAAAATTGTTGATCTCTAAAAAGGCTTAAATCAAAAAATCGAATTGAAATTCAAGTTTATCATTTTAATCCTATTGTTAGAAAAGATGTGATTTTGAACCCCATGAGGCGGTTCCTTTCCAGAAAGCATTCAGGTTGTAATCATGAGTCAAATAATGCTGAGGAGGTTAAACTATTCAAATTGAATTCTAATTACACATGAAATGTTCATTGTTCAATATATCTCTCTTAGTATTTTAATGTGAGGACTTTATTGCTTAAGGAAAATAATTAGTATTTGTTTTTCTATATGTAGCAAGCATTACATTAATGAAACAACTGTATCCCACCCTCTTTCTTTCCATTCCTGTTCTTTATGAGCGTTTCTATTGTTGAACTTTAAAGACTGATCGAAATTAAGAATTGTGCTGTTCCTAACTTTGCTAAGTTACAGTTTGTTGATTTTTATGTACAACTTTCGTCTCATATATGTATGGCAACTGATGTTCTGTTTTGCTTTAATAATCAGCTTATGTTTATTAGGTTTTATTATTCAATAAAATGTTTCAAACACAACAAATGGTAGTTGATATGTGTTTACAACTGCAGCATTTTTATTGTATGGGCACTTTCAAAGGGGACAAAAATATTGTCTGCGGGTTGACGGAGTACCACATTGGCATCAGCAGGCAGAGTTTTGGGCAGGTGATTGGGGGTATATGTAAGGTTGGAGTAGGGAGAACAACGCATGTACATTGTGTGGACTGTGACTCCTGGAGTTATTGTGAGGGATACCATGCTACCCTGTAAATGAAACCACTAGTGATTATTATCAACAAACTTTATTCGGTTTTATGAAAGAAAACCATAAAAGTCATCCATAAAATGATAAAAGATTTTCCAAGTTACAGATTGATAAATATAATATGTACAAGTTAATCAAAACACAAGATAAAAATTCATGAAGTACAGTACAGAAGTTAATCGCAGCTTGACCTGAGTCTAACAGCGAACCGTAAAAAGTAAAGCGTATGCAAAACAGTGTCTTTAGAGAGGAGTTGTAAAAAGATAAGAGCTGGTCTCACCCTCCTAAAACCTGTTTTTTTGAGAATGGGAATAATAAATAACTTTCTAGGGACAGCATAAAAACTACAAAACATTATAAAGTGCATCATGTCCTGACAAGACTCACTGTTGCAGCCACAGGGCATTAGGCACTGGCCTCTGTGGAAGCCGCAAGGGTATGCCATGAGGTAATGGAAGAGATTGAGCTGAAACCGGGTCATTGAAAATGATCATGGATGCTTTTAAGCCCCAGAAGATAAGGTTCGCTGGTTGGCAATGTTTTTAACACGATGTACATATGCACACTAGGCATACACAGCTCATTTCCCTCTCTATCACAGTGGCTCATTCCTAAAAAATACTCTTTGACCAGAGAAAAGTCACTCTTACATCTGCGCTCAGGGTTAGAGAATAGTTCCTACCTACCCTGGAGAGGCCAACTGTTATATACTGGAGCCATCGGATGCGTGAGACACTGTCAAGTGAAAGGCATTCCCGTAGGATGTCTTTGCTAAGTGTATTTTCTTGCTTCGCCCAAATATTAAGCCACAAAGCCAGGGGACGGAAAGCCAGTACATCTGAGAGGAAAGGCATCTCCAACTCTTCGTGCACGACATAAAACGGGGTGCTTTGTGGGACAGGAAGGGCCCATCGCAGTAAAGAGTTTTCAGTACTTTGCACTGCTCCTACCCCAATGTGGCCCCATATCTCACTCTCATAACTAACCTTTGAAATATATTTGTCTTCATATATCTTCAGAAGAGCCGCTATTGGCTTCTCTCCCACTCTGCTGGCAAAGTTAAAAACAGCTGCAAAAGCTTTCACTATATCCCTTTTCTCCAAGTAAGCAAAGGGCACCAACTCAAGGAATTGTCAAACACAACTCCCAAATAAGATAAAACATTGGCCTTCGGTATTGACGAAAGTCCGAATTTAAAAGTGAACTGCTTAGCTTTACGAGGTCCCACCTGCATAATGAATGACTTGGAATGATTAAACGAAAGGTCCAAGTCCTTCATAAACAGGTTAAAAGAATTCAGAAGAAGATGTAGGCACCTAGCTATCGCCAAGAGGACTGTGTCGTCTGCATATAGGAGGACTGGCAGGCTACGCTTGCCTACCTGGGGACAATCTGCATTTGTGACCAAGAGGGCCTTCTCTAAGGATCTAATATATAGGTTAAAAAGACAGGATGCTAAAATGCACCCCTGACACACCCCTCTCTAGATTTCAAGCTGACTGGACACTTTCAGATCCTTTCAATAGCAGACAACCGCGGTTGAATCGCGTTGAAGATCCTGCAGAAAAAAAATAATGTTACTGTCAATGCCAAAGGAGGACATCAACTGCCACAGCTTGGACCTATTGACCCAGTGGAATGCTGAGGACAGGTCCATGAAGGCTAGGTATATGGGGCTGGAACGAGCCACAGTGCATTTGTTCAGAACCATGTACAGGTTTAAACACTGTTCCACAGTGGACCGAACTGGACGAAAGCCGTATTGGATATCGGATAAAATGTTGTTTTCATCAACCCATGATACAAGTGTGTCAAGTACCATGCAGCTCACCACCTTCAACACAGGGTCCAGAAGAGAAATGGGCCTAAAACAATAGGTATTGTACAGATCTCCCTTTTTAAATACCAGGACTATAATCGATAAAGCCCAAGAATCTGGGTGGCCAACCTGGACTGCAGCATTGATAACATCTGTGAGGATATGCACCCAGGTTTCTATGTGGGCGATGTAGAGATATGGCGGGATCCCATCTGTTTTTAGACAGACCCAGAATACCGTCTCTCACCTATTGCATGGTGAAAATAAGTTCCGACTTGCCTTCCACCCTTTCCTGCCGCTCAGTTAGCGGGGTATCTGACTGGAAGATACCCTTGAAATGATGTACTCAATTGTCCACAGTGATATGGGCTTCCAGTAAATTAGCATTATTTCCAGATAGAAATGGGCTGTTAATAATGCCCCAGAACTTTAAGCTATTACTCAGTGTACTCGCCTCCACTAAATCGATCCGGGCCTCCATCTTCAGGACAGACTCATGAGTTGCTGGAGCAGGCTTATATGCTCTTCGTAGGCCTTTGAGCGCCACCCGGTCTCTGGGCTTAACACCCAAGTCCTGTCTCAGGTTCCTGGAAGCCTGGGAGCACGCCGAACCATCATGGACCTGGTGCTTACAGCCCCCACCCGAGGCCCGTTATAACTTCCTTATGACAGTAGACATGGATCCAAATGCACCCATGATGTCCGGAGCACTTGCCTCATCGAGACAGGTTGCAAACGTGCTGCGACACTGAGTTAAAAGGGACTCGTGGAGTAGCTCTTGGACAATACACCCCCACTTTACACTCCTTCCTGCTTCCACCACTTTAAGGGGGACACCAGCACCCCCGCCCACCTTGATATGTCCGAGTGTTCGGGTCTAGCCTGTCAAGACACAAATGGGGTTGTAGTCACTACATTAACTCGCCTGCACAGAAAAATCAGTAACCAGAGAATAAGGGGGTATATACAAAGGTGAATTCAATAAAGGTCTCACACCCTCTCCCAATAAAGGTGGGAGTAATGTCTGTTTTCCCCCTGAGGCAGCTTATTCATTACAGATGTTAGAACAAATTCAAGCAAGATGGAGTTAAGCTCAATACCCTGGGGAGTATGTTCCATGTGTAAGCCTGCTTGTCATGCACAGCCCATAGCTTCCACTCCTCCTTGCCTGATGTCTCCACACATATGAGTGTTAAAGCCGCCTGTTAAAAATATTTAGTGATAACTCTGACCTTTCAAGATGCTATGCTGAAGTACAGACCCCAGCAGAGTTATATTGCCCTGTATACTGCACCAAAGTGAGGTACAGTGTGTATGGAGTCCAAGGGTCTCCAGAGGTAGGCAGAGGTTAAAGTTAGATAGAACCTTACTCTCTAAAGTGGTAGCTTGGTCGAGCAGTAAGGCAGTATCAGAGGACAGTGTTAAGCATTTGATATACACACTCAATGTACACACTCAGTCAGCAAATGAATTCACACACTCAAGAACTGAACTCGAGGCCAATTGTTTTTGTATAAAAAAATATACTGTTGTTTTATTTCTAGAACCAAGCAAGCCTGGCACCGGTAAGCTTAAAAATACTTTGCAGTAATAATTTACTTGTATGAACACAGTTCAAGTATGCAGTAGAAATTGTACTTTGTTTGATTTACAGGGAAGCAGTAGTATCTAACACTTAGCAAATACAGTACATTGAAATGAATAGGCTTTTTCAGTAAATTGCAGGTTAGTTACTTTTTACGTTACTTTTCTAACTCAGTGCTGGATACCTAGATTCAGAACTGGGACATTTCTTAGAAACAGGTTAAATAATTACGTAAGGTAACCGGGGCTGCTGCTGACTTAACTGCCCTCTGTTTTTAAAGCATAATTTGTTTTTCTTTTGTTGCGCCTACCGTTTTAGCAGACTGCTGCATTTTAAGGCTCCCCACTCATTCATATACCAGGCTCCAACCTGACTGGAATCGCTAACGCGGGGCTCGGCTTCTTTCACCGACCCGCCTGAAGAGTAGCGTTCCAGTTCCTGGGCTCGCCTGGCAGCTCCTCCCCCAGCCTGTACATAAGCAGTGATGCACCGACCGCGCAGCGGGAGCACCGGCGGCGCGCCGAAGGCGCGCCAAAGGCAAGCCCATCTGCGCCCGTCAGTGCCCGGATTGCGCCTTGCGCCTTATCCCCTGGTCCCCCCTCTACAACAACTTACACCAAAGACTGCCTCATAAAAATTAACACAGGGATGTGTAACTGTCAGGTAAGCGACAAGCTGACAGGGTCTGGTAGCGATATTGCTCGGAATGGAGAACCTTGGCAGAGGCCAAGCACCATGCTGCGAAACTGCGGGGATTCTCCCTTTCTGAACAATCCAAAGGGCTACACTAAGTCAGTGAGGGAGAATAACAGGGCAATCAGCTGCCTGCTACTCAATGTAAGATCGATGGTCAAACACAAATACCAACTTGAGTGTCTAATACAGACAGAAGACCTGGATGTATTATTTCTCACAGAGACTTGGGCTAATGACAGCAGCGACCCAGATTGGAATATCGCCGTGCCCTCAGGCTGCACAGTTGCAAACCTCAACCGAGCCGATGGCAGAGGAGGTGGCCTAGCCATAATCTATAGACCTGCCCTCACGCTGCAGGCTTCTCCCCATATCTTTGAGGGTGCAGAGGCAATGAGCTTTACTCTTAAGTTAGCTAATACCTCCTCATTCTCTGGCCTACTAATTTATAGGCCCCCTGGCCCGAGAGCCTCCTTTTTAGCGGCAATCCACACCTACCTTGAAAATTCTCTTGAGCACGACTATCACACCATTCTGGGAGATTTTAACTTTCATTTGGAGGACACAAACAATGCAGAGACGGTCAATCTCCTTGACATTCTCTCTTGTCATGATCTCAAACTAATAGTCAACGAACCCACCCACTAGGCTGGCCACACTCTGGACGGCATTTGCACCAACATGCCCTATGCCGCAATAAACAAGGTAACACCAGTGCCATGGTCTGATCACTTTGTCGTGTTTTTTACCATTTCGCTCATCACTTCCCCTCATAGAAGGCAACTTAGGTCCCCCCTAGGAAATATCGGGCCTGGAAATTAGTCACCAGGTTGGACCTATTGGGTGCTATTGAGGATAGAGTAGTGACCTGCCCAGATGCAAACCAGGCTGTGGTACTGAAAATTTTGGACCTGTGTTATAAACATCGTCGTATCATGACGATTTTGATATCAGCAGACCGAGAATGGCTAGTACACTATGTACAAGCATTTTCGTCATATTCGAGTGACGATTTAACCTCGAAATCGTCATTTTCGTCCTGAAATCTTGGCTTCCATTTCGTGAACGGCAGCCATTTTGTGGATTGCCCTTACAGTAGGCCCTCACTGTGGCAGAACAAGTATTTAAGGACATAACCTTAGCATGGGTTTGTGCTGACTCCTGCATGAACTGGCGAAAGCTGACTCCCTTGCCCGAGGCTGACCTCGTTGAGCCAGTTCCTTGTTAGGCAGCTGGTCAGATAGAGATCAAAGAGCAGGACATTGCAATGTTTATTGTACACGCACACACCCCTTTATCTTGCTCCTATCTGTTTCTGTTCCTTCTTTATGGTCTATTTATGATGTGGGCTGCGGGCCTTTTCATTATGGGTCTTGTCCAGCTTGTCTAAAGAAGAATGTTTATTATGGGTTTGTTTGATGATTAATTTTGGGCTGGACAAACTGAAAAGTGGGTCTGTCATTATACAGTGTGTGCACGTCCTGAGAGTGACCAACAATAATGTATTTCAAAGAAAAAATGTGTGCCTTGGGCATAATAAATGGTATAAAAGGTCTGTGCTGAGACCATTCAGGCAGACTGCCTCATTCAATTGCTAAGGCAGTTGGGCGACGTAGCCTCACTTAATTGTGTTTAATAAAGATGTCTTTTTCATATTTTCAGAGTCTGTGCCAAGTTCTTGTTATATTAGTAAGTATTCCCTGACAGCGAAAATTACCAAGTTCGTCAGTTGGCGCGACCAATGATGGGCCTCATCAAGAAGTGACTATCTGGAGGAGTAATCTTGTCAGAGGACAGAAATCTACTGGGGCAGGCAAGACAGAAATCTACTAAAAGAGGTACTCTGTGCACAGAGGTTCTGGGGGATTCTTTGTCTCTGCGGGCCAGTATATTTTTGATTTTTCTGACTTAAACTCTCCAAAAGATGTCACTCCTGACTGAGGAACCTTTTTGGCGTGTTTTTTTAAAAAGAGACTGTTAGTGCAGTTAGAACTTGGCAGTTAGAGTTTGGACAACTATTTGTTTGGTATAGCTTTGATAGGTTTGTATAGGTTTGTATATGCGAATTGCAATTTGTGTAGGCAGGTAATGAAGAGACTTTTCTCCATCTGCTTTAGTTGAAGTATAAGTGGGTCGCTCCCAGTCCTTAGTTCTTAGTTCTTTGGTATTTGGTCCTTAGTTTATTTGAACATTGCAATTTTCAATAACCGAGGGTCTTGTATATTTACGAGTGTATCGATAGAGATAGCCCCTTGAAGTTTGAAGCTAGATTAGTGAGCTGTAAGATGCCTGATCTGAGCGAATTTGGAGCTTTGTGTTGGCCAACTTTGTATACGTTTGGATTAGCCGGCTTCCCCTAAAGGGGACATCTAAATAGGTTTACATTTAAAAACATATTTCTTCCTTGGTGATTTTGTATCCCCAGGGAATTAAAATATGACATAATACAATTGAGAAGTGTTTCTTGTAAATATGGTTACAGCTACTATTTACAAATGGTTTGGTTTAAGTACGGTCTGGGCTGTCCTGTTTCCGTCCTGAGTGTTGATTTGTGGGTTTAATGTATGTTTAAATGTTTTTGTGGCTTTTTCTCATTAGTGTAACTTCGGTATGTGAATAGCGTTCGCGCAATTCATGAAACAAATGCCTAAAAGCGCTGTATTGTGTGTCCTGAATGTTTCAACACGTTCTGTTTATGTCTGAAATGAGCTCAATGTGTGTGTGTGTGGATCATGTACAATAGATATAAATAAGGCCCCAAAAAAACCTTAGATGCACTGTATTAGATGTTCACAGGCAAACCTTTCAGCTGCAGTATATTTGATAGGAATGTTCATTTAGCCAGCACTTTTTCCAGTTAAACACGGGTGGAATTTTGCATAACCGTCCTTTTAAATAAATGTGGCGCAAAAATGTGACGCAGGAATGTGACGCGTTTTAAGTTAGGCATGTACGCTCAGGTTTGTGAGTTAATGCATCTAAATGATAGGCAAGGGATTCAGTGGGCTCTTATATGTAGAACAATCACAAAAAGGAATAATTGGTTTTATTAGAAGATTTTATTTTATTAATTATGAAAAATAATTATTAAAAATAAGTGCTACAAAAATCGTTTTTTAATATTTATAAAGCTTTACACTCATATTATGACCTCCTAGCATTAAAATTTGATTTAAGTTATGTTGCATCACTAAAATGACAAGCATCCGTGTGTATAATTTCCCCTTGGCATAGGCGCAAGCAAGCTCATTTTTATAAAGTATAAGTTATTATTTTCAAATGCCTGGCTCATGGGTTATGTAATAGACATTCTAGTAATGCATATTATGCAAGAAAATTGTAGGATATTCATTTTTTAATGCCCAAAATATGAAAGTCGATTTTGAGTAAAAACACTGTTTAAACTGCATTTTGTTTTCATTCAGAGTACTTTTTAAAGTGTCTCAGGCCTCAGTAAATGCATACATTTAGGTTTTGATATATATTTGCAGGTTGTGCCTTCTTATGAGTCAGTGGGTTAATGTGCCAGTACAAAGGCTTGTTTTAAATATCAGGGTTGAAGGTTCTAGCTTCAGCTAGGCCTACGGAGAAGTCTGTTCATTTAAGACTGATGAAGTGTGTACCATAGGATTGCAACAAGCATTTACTCAAAAAAAAACTGGTATGTGGGTCATTAGGTTTTGTGAATTATTCACAATAAATGTAGTTTAATAATCTGGGAATAGAGATAATTTTAGCGCCTAAAAAAGAGAAATTATTTTTCAAAATAGAGTGAATTAGGAATTAGTTAGGCCTTCTGACTTTGACAGCGTCAGTGTGGCAGAAGCTGAGGGCTGAGAGCATTGCAGAGGCTGGCTCGAGTTGCGCTGCCGAGATGTTATCTTTTAGTTTCCCTGTAAATAATGGAGAAGGCTGACATTTGTGACCTTTAATTAGGACTTTGCCTCCGAGGAATGCAGAATGACCTCTCTGAACGGGCCTCTAAAGGCGGGGTTTCTGGTTTCTCCATGAGAACATCAATAAAATGAAAGAACTTAATTTAAGAGGGAAAATAAAAAGGGGTTTCTTTGAAAAGTCCCAAAACATCGTGTTAAATGCTCTGCAGAACTGATACATTTGTGCCTCCACGCTAAGTAAAATAATGTTTGCTAGTTGCGTTTATTTCACAAAAAAACGAAGTGTTGCATTAAGTCTTAGATAAAAAATAAGATGCAGCCCTTTTCCAAAATTTTGAAGGCTACGGGCTACAAGCCTAAGTGAGAAAAAAACGATTTGCTATTTAGGAATTATTTCTCACAGTGGAAATTATAGGTGCCAAATTAATATGGAGTGTCAGTGTAACAATTTCTTTTAGAACGGTAAAAATAAGGTGGCTTGATGTTGCGAGGTGAACTGACAAGAGAGTATCAGTTAAGTAATGACAAATTATTTTTGTATATGTTAAAATGTGTCCTTTTTTGTGTTGTGTATTTTTCTGCTTCTGCCTGCAGATTATTCATGGATTGTTCTAAAGCTGACAAGACACGTGAGTTTGGTTAGTTATAAGAAGATGTGTTTTTGCGTAATTTCTTTAAAAAAATGTTTGTTTTCATTTGTGTATTTCGCCCTATCGTGAAAAATTTTAGTTGGTCCTGTATGTTAGAAGAGAGACAGTAAAGTTATATTTGACAGCAGACTCACTGCCTGGTGCTCTACTGTCAATCGGAGGGTAAGGATTTTAGACCTGACAAATTTAGACAGGCCCAAATATTGGGTTTTGGGCTGCAGGTTTACAGTGCATAAAGTACATGTGCCATGGTGCTGTGTCACCACTTACTCACATATGCTATTGTTTTGTCTGTGCTGCTTTTTTGTGCTTGATATACAGCAAGTATATCTGATGGCTTGACATGTGCATTTTTTTATTTTGTGTATGTTTTGTTTTATGTTGTTACTATTACAAGTTCCCCAGTGTTGTGAAGGGATCCGTATGACGATACGTATCGTTGCACAACTGTTGGATGGATTTGGTATAATGATAAATTTCACAGATATGGTTTTTCATACTGTGAGGAAGACAGGCAGCACTTTTACCAGTACATGCCTAAATTTGGCTATAATGATATTGAAGAAAACTAAAAAGATATACAGAATCAAAGTGTGTCATCTGCTGTTAGTCACTTACTGCACATTCCCTTAAAGGAATAGGCAGCCCTACATTGATGTATCCTTGATTGGACCTAAGGATGGAATTATAGATCTGTGACTCAAGGTGACCTAATTTCTATATTGCATTATGTAATCACGTTCTGTTTCCCAAATAGCATATGGCTTTGTCCCTTGAAAAGAAACCAGGTTTCATTTTTTTCCCTGAAGAAGGAACTGGAACATTAGCTGAGATTACCGTATATGGTGTAGTGGCCAGCGGTAGAGTTAAATTTGTTAACTATTGTGATTTTTTTTTTGTGCATCACCCATACTCTTGGTATTGTGTCACATGCCTGACTATCACCCAAGCACATCAGGCCTAGTTTGGGGGATTTTAGCTGTGTCCTATTCTCTTTTCCGTATTCCTTTCACCAGTCAGCTTTTATTATTATTAGAGTATTGTTCAGGTTCGCACTTTCAGATTGCAGTAATGTACCATGAACCCCCATTTTATGTATAATTCCCTGTTGCATAACTAGACTGATTTCTAAGAATTTTCTTTAGGACTATTCTGATGTTTTTCCAGTAGGACTGTTAGGACTGATTAACTGACTCAATACTATAGTAAGATAAGCTTTCCACCTCAATAGGAGACACATTAAATTTTTTTTATTTAAAAAAATTCAATGCCTATTCTAAAATTGGTTTTTAGTTCCTTTTTACTGCTTTAATTTTTGATGGACCAGATGTATTTTAAATAATGGAAATACCAGGACTCTCTAGTTCTTGTCTTTTGTTTCCACATCTTGATAATTAGCTTTTGTATTGCATAGTCCCACCTGATGCACACATATTATGATAATATGTATGTGATCCCGCTTTTGAGATGTTCTAGATGAGGATTTTAGGAACACTTATATGTAATAATTGAGATAAAATGTGTTTACCCAATTAGACGATGCCACTGTAGGAGAGTAGGGTCTGCTATCCTATGGTCACCCCAAATTTTTGCTTTTTGCTTCACTGGTTTTCGACTACTGAGGCTGTGGGCCTGCTGATCAGACCCCCAGCCTGCTGTTCTCTCACTAAATTACTGATACATGTGCTATAGGCACATAACCCAATTGGAAATGGACTCCTTGTCAGCCCCTGTATAATGCACTATAGGTGCCCAGGGCATAGGGGCCACCAAGGCCTACCAGGGGCTGCAGCATATCTTTTGCCACCCCTGGCTGGTTCTTAAATTGACACAACTGGCTGATCACTCAGCTGGGGTAAGGTGGTGTAATCACCCCTTGCTTAGATATAGTATACCTATATCTAAACCTATATCTGGACACATATTAACCTGTGAGCCACTCCTATGGAAGGCCTCATCAATCCTGGAGGCAGAGTGCGTGGTTTCATGTGAGATGGAGCTCTAGCATGAGCTGAGCCTGTCTGCAGCTGTCGGGAACAACTCCCTAAGCTGTTTCAGGGTAACGCCATACCATATACTCTTAAGTGCCTTATAATCCTCGCGGTTATATAGCATCTTTGGTTTGGCTTTATCAAAACATGTCGTGTAAGGTGTCATACGATTTGGAATACTATCCCCTCGCCAGTTCTGGCAACGGGGATAGCATTCCACCCCTCTAGAGGGGGGAGACATGTTACTTTACTTAAATGCGGTTAATTTCTAAAAGGGCCTTAGATCCACAAAATGGATGCCTCTGCCACAGACACGGGTCTGGACCCCTGCAGCTGACCGAAACTCAGCCAAATGGGGCCTGGACAAAGGGTTTCCTGTCGCAGGGGGGTTTTACCACCCTCCAGACAGGAGATAGTGGATTGTAGCAGGGAGGTCTGAAAGAAACCAGACACTGCTTGGGGCGCACAAGGCTGCCCCTTGCATGATCCGGCCAAACCGGTTCTGGGGCACTCCAGCCCTCGTGCCAGGGCGGCCTGGATCAAAGGAAAGGGGTGTATCCACCCCCTTCCTGGGTCCCACCCATAGGAGGGGACCTAGCAGGTAATCACGCCCCCCAGATTCGAATAAGAGTGGGAGCAGTGCCAATGCACTTTAGATTTCCTGAACGAAACATAAGAAACAAAACTCTGGACCCTTGGACCTCCTACTCAACGTGGAAGCCCGAAGAATCTCCCTTGTGGTCAAGGAGTGACCACCCTGTGCAAACAGGCACCATCCAGCCCTCGACGTCTACTTTGTTGCAGTTCCCGCCGGAACTCGAGCGACAGAGATCGACGAGATCAAGCTTGCCTGCCTTCCAACAGCCCGATCCACAGTCCCTGCAGAGCTGAGACCCGTGGAGGCGACCGGAAGCGTGGGGCACGCCATCTTGAATTGACCACGAGACGCTGACCGTGCAGCCCACGAGTGACCCTCGAAGCTGTACACCGGGGTTTGAGAAACCCCCACCCTGAGCCACTCTTGCAACGAAGTTCAGCCCTCCACACTCGACGAGTGCTGCGTGGGGCCCTTCTGCTCCATTTGGCTCAACGCGTTGGCCCGGTCACTTGCCAGCTGGCTAGTGGTCCCTGTGCCGACGAAACTACAAAACCGACTTGTGAATCTGGTTGCTCCAGATTTACGCTCCCCTGAAAAGGAGCCCCCACTCTGACCTTCCTGGTTTGAGTGAGAAGCAATCTCCCGGTTCCGCGTGGATTGCTTTTGCCAAGTGTTGTTTGCTCCAATCCTGAAGCCGACAGCGCCGACGGCGAGAGCCTGCGTGGGACAGATCGTGACCTGCTCCTGGACGCCGCAGATGCCCCAGAGCCCACGTGACAGCGGAGAGAAGCTCCTCGACGACCACCTGATTGCGCCCGACATTGCCTGGTTCCGTCCTGGTTCCACCCTGGTCACTGCTGAGTGACCCAGACTCTGTCCCCTCTGCTTTCAGATACTTTTCGACTTGGGTCCACCCTTGGACTCCACCGGACACTTCTCTTTCACCCCGCCTGCAGCCCTTGCAGCTTCAAGCACCAAGAGCCTGCGTGACGAAACCCGACTCAACTTCGACCCTATGCACCCGCTTCCTGTGGGTGAGGTAACTTTGCTCCGCCGGTGTTCCCACACTGGTACACATCTCTAGGGTCTGTGTCTTAAGTTTTGTTCCTCTAGGTTCAGCGGAAGTGTCCTTAAACTTTAACTTTACAACTTTTACGCACCATTGGTTAACATTGGTGCACGCGTGCGCTTTCCTCACTGCTCCCGAATCCCGTGGGCCGTTCCCGACTTCAGCATTGCTTGTCCCGACTGCTCCCAGCGATTCCCTAGGCCCTAGGCCTAACCACTGCTCGAGTGGCATCTCTTATACCACTTGTTTAGTATATGGTTTGAGTGGCCACCCGCCCTCATCCATAATTGTGCAACTTTGTATGTTTAAACAGTGCTTTTGATTTAACGCTTGTGCCTCTTTATTCATAAAGAATACTGGGGATTGTTTTTAGTAATAAACACATATATTTTTATAATATATACTTGTGTGGTGTCCTTTCATTTGATATTACAGGATTGTATGTGGTAAAACAGCTCGCTTAACACGACCTCTTAAGTTAAGCCTTTAGGCTGCTTAGTCCATGCTACCCCTACGATAGCTTGTCTAATAAGGTTGACTTACAACCAGACACCATAAGGGATTGCTTGGTCTGATAATCGGTGGTTCCAGAATTGGAAACATCACCTATCAGGCCAACTTCTCACGTTGGTGAGCAGCGGTGCGGATTTGAGCTTGCTGTTGTTTTACCATTGCAATCTTTTTATCAAATTGAAAGATCACATCAAGTACCTCTAGGTACATATAAATCAAAAGCTTAGCATATTAAGTTCTACTGAACTTAGTAGTTGTAGATTAAAGGGATTAGCACACCCTGACTACAACTCACTAGCAAGGTACAGTAGGAAAACACTTAGTGTAGGTAAGTGCACCACTTACACCTCACTAGAGTCATGTCTGACACAGGAGTGGCCTCAGGGTCTACCCCTGTGACAGTTGACCTTACCCAGGCAACTTCCAGCTATGACAAGTTAACCCGAAAGGACTTGATTGCCTTGTGCATATCAAGAGGGTTAAAAAGGGGCAGAAGTCCCACCTGTCCTATCCTGATCGCCATTCTAGAGCAGGATGACGTAGAGAGGGCGAATGAAGTCCCCTCCAAGTCAGGAGATGGAGAGAAACCCCCTGTAACTGATCCCCCTCAGGAGGAAGAGGAGGAGGAGGAGGACTCCGATGTAGAGGACCCAGAAGATCAGGATCAGAGGGGTAGCCAGGTCCTAGTTGCCAGGCTTAACCAGGCCAACTTAGACCTACTGGGAAATGGAGAGGGCCAGCACCTCCCCAGATCCCACAGTCTCATTCTCCCAGGCAACAGAAGAGTGAGATCTCCCTCAGGGGACTCTCATATTTCTAGTGCCTCCAGAGAATCTGAGAGAGGTATGACTGCCTCTCAGAAGACTGAGCATAGGGCCAGAATGAGGGCTGTCAGACTCCAAATAGAGAGGGAGGAGGTAGCCCTGGCTCAAGCTAAACTTACCTTGGCTCAAGCTAGACTTACCTTGGCAAGAGAGCAGAAATTGAGTGGCTTAGATGCCGCTGGTGGCAGCAATCTTCCTAGAGAAAAAGACAGGGGCTATGATAATAGAAACCTGACAAAAATTGTGCCCCCCTACAAGGAAGGGGATGACATCCACAAATGGATGACTGCTCTGGAGAGAGCCTGCATGGTACAGCAGGTTCCTCAGGATCAGTGGGCTGCAATTTTATGGTACTCCTTTTCTGAGAAAGGGAGGGACAGGCTCCTCACAGTTAGACCTGAGGATGCCAAAAACTACTCTGTTTTGAAGAGTGCTCTTATTGAAGGGCTTGGCCTAACCACTGAGCAATACAGGTTGTTGTTCAGAGACACCCAAAAAGCACAGACTCAAGACTGGACTGATTTCGTTGAGTGTGTGTAGGAGAGTAGGGTCTGCTATCCTATGGTCACCCCAAATTTTTGCTTTTTGCTTCACTGGTTTTCGACTACTGAGGCTGTGGGCCTGCTGATCAGACCCACAGCCTGCTGTTCTCTCACTAAATTACTGACACATGTGCTATAGGCACATACCACAATTGGAAATGGACTCCTTGTCAGCCCCTGTATAATGCACTATAGGTGCCCAGGGCATAGGGGCCACCAAGGCCTACCAGGGGCTGCAGCATATCTTTTGCCACCCCTGGCTGGTTCTTAAATTGACACAACTGGCTGATCACTCAGCTGGGGTAAGGTGGTGTAATCACCCCTTGCTTAGATATAGTATACCTATATCTAAACCTATATCTGGACACATATAAACCTGTGAGCCACTCCTATGGAAGGCCTCAGCAATCCTGGAGGCAGAGTGCGTGGTTTTATGTGAGATGGAGCTCTAGCATGAGCTGAGCCTGTCTGCAGCTGTCGGGAACAACTCCCTAAGCTGTTTCAGGATAATGCCATACCATATACTCTTAAGTGCCTTATAATCCTCGCGGTTATATAGCAACTTTGGTTTGGCTTTATCAAAACATGTCGTGTAAGGTGTCATACGATTTGGAATACTATCCCCTCGCCAGTTCTGGCGACGGGGATAGCATTCCACCCCTCTAGAGGGGTAGGACATGTTGCTTTACTTAAATGCGGTTAATTTCTACAAAGACCTTAGATCCACAAAATGGATGCCTCTGCCACAGACAAGAGTCTGGACCCCTGCAGCTGACCGAAACTCAGCCAAATGGGGCCTGGACAAAGGGTTTCCTGTCACAGGAGGGTGTCACCACCCTCCAGACAGGAGATAGTGGATTGTAGCAGGGAGGTTTGAAAGAAACCAGACACTGCTTGGGGCGCACAAGGCTGCCCCTTGCATAATCCGGCCAAACCGGTTCTGGGGCACTCCAGCCCTCGTGCCAGGGCGGCCTGGATCAAAGGAAGGGGGTGTATCCACCCACTTCCTGGGTCCCACCCATAGGGGGGGACCTAGCAGGTAATCACGCCCCCCAGATTCGAATAAGAGTGGGAGCAGTGCCAATGCACATCAGATTTCCTGAAAGAAACATAAGAAACGAAACTCTGGACCCTTGGACCGCCTACTCAACGTGGAAGCCCGAAGAATCTCCCTTGTGGTCAAGGAGTGACCACCCTGCACCAGCAGGCACCATCCAGCCCTCGACGTCTACTTTGTTGCAGTTCCCGCCGGAACTCGAGCGACAGAGATCTACGAGATCAAGCTTGCCTGCCTTCCAACAGCCCGATCCACAGTCCCTGCAGAGCTGAGACCCGTGGAGGCGACCGGAAGCGTGGGGCACGCCATCTTGAATTGACCACGAGACGCTGACCGTGCAGCCCACGAGTGACCCTCGAAGCTGTGCACCGGGGTTTGAGAAGCCCCCACCCTGAGCCACTCTTGCAACGAAGTTCAGCCCTCCACACTCGACGAGTGCTGCGTGGGGCCCTTCTGCTCCATTTGGCTCAACGCGTTGGCCCGGTCACTTGCCAGCTGGCTAGTGGTCCCTGTGCCGACGAAACTACGAATACGACTTGTGAATCTGGTTGCTCCAGATCTACACCAGCTCCCCTGAAAAGGAGCACCCACTCTGACCTTCCTGGTTCGAGTGAGAAGCAATCTCCCGGTTCCGCGTGGATTGCTTTTGCCAAGTGTTGTTTGCTCCAATCTTGAAGCCGACAGCGCCGACGGCGAGAGCCTGCGTGGGACAGATCGTGACCTGCTCCTGGACGTCGCAGATGCCCCAGAGCCCACGTGACAGCGGAGAGAAGCTCCTCGACGACCACCTGATTGCGCCCGACATTGCCTGGTTCCGTCCTGGTTCCACCCTGGTCACTGCTGAGTGACCCAGACTCTGTCCCCTCTGCTTTCAGGTACTCTTCGACTTGAGTCCACCCTTGGACTCCACCGGACACTTCACTTTCACCCCGCCTGCAGCCCTTTCAGCTTCAAGCACCAAGAGCCTGCGTGACGAAACCCGACTCAACTTCGACCCTGTGCACCCACTTCCTGTGGGTGAGGTAACTTTGCTCCGCCGGTGTTCCCACACTGGTACACATCTCTAGGGTCTGTGTCTTAAGTTTTGTTCCTCTAGGTTCAGCGGAAGTGTCCTTAAACTCTAACTTTACAACTTTTACGCACCATTGGTTAACATTGGTGCATGCGTGCGCTTTCCGCACTGCTCCCGAATCCCGAGGGCCGTTCCCGACTTCAGCATTGCTTGTCCCAACTGCTCCCAGCAATTCCCTAGGCCCTAGGCCTAACCACTGCTCGAGTGGCATCTCTTATACCACTTGTTTAGTATATGGTTTGAGTGGCCACCCGCCCTCATCCATAATTGTGCAACTTTGTATGTTTAAACAGTGCTTTTGATTTAACGCTTGTGCCCCTTTATTCATAAAGAATACTGGGGATTGTTTTTAGTAATAAACACATATATTTTTATAATATATACTTGTGTGGTGTCCTTTCATTTGATATTACAGGATTGTATGTGGTAAAACAGCTCGCTTAACACGACCTCTTAAGTTAAGCCTTTAGGCTGCTTAGTCCATGCTACCCCTAGGATAGCTTGTCTAATAAGGTTGACTTACAACCAGACACCATAAGGGATTGTTTGGTCTGATAATCGGTGGTTCCAGAATTGGAAACATCACCTATCAGGCCAACTTCTCACAGTGTGCCACTAAGGCTTTGGAGGGTTGGTTGCAGGGAAGTAAAGTTTCAGACTATACAGGATTGTACAATCTTATAATGAGAGAGCAGATCCTTAATAACTGTACAAACCAGCTGTTGCATCAATACCTTATTGACTCTGATCTGACCTCTCCCCAAGAATTGGGAAAGAAGGACGGACAAATGGGTCAGAACAAGGATTAAGCAGAAACCCCAGAACCAAGGTGGTGACCAGAAGAAAACAGACCAGAAGGGTGGAAATCAGAAAGATAAAGAAAAAGACCAGAAGTCTTCAGGCCCCCAAACTAATAGTAAGGAGGGTGGTTCCCAAAATGGAAACAAGAAGAAGAAGAACAAAGGTCCAAAGACACCTTGGTGTAACACCTGCAAATCAGTTTCACACTGGGGCAGTGAATGCACTAAGGCAAATCCAGTCCCCACCACTCCAGCTCCTAAAGCAACTGCAACCCCTAGTCCAGTAAGCAGTGGTGGAACACAGTCCAAGGGTGTAGCTGGGTTGACCCTGGGTATTGAAGTAGGATCTGGCCTAGTCAGAACCCCTACTCAGGCAGTTCTCCTATATGATGTGGACATAGATTTGCCCACTGCAGTGAGTCCCAGTAACCTGGGAAAATATAGGCAGACGCCTTTAATTAATGAGAAACTGGCTCAGGCCTACAGGGACACATGTGCCAGTGTCACAATGGTGACACCTGACTTTGTGGACCCTGGACAGATTGTACTAGGTGAGAGTTACCTAGTGACCAATGCAAGCAACTCCACTACTTCCCATAGTGTGGCAGTTGTGAACTTCTCCTGGGGAGGGGTAAATGGCCTAAAGAAAGTTGTTGTGAGTGCAGACCTTCCAGTAGACTGTCTGTTAGGCAATGATCTTGAAAGCTCAGCTTGGTCAGAAGTGGAGTACAGGACTCATGCAGAAATGCTAGGGATTTCAGAGCATATCCTTGCAGTGACAAGGTCTCAGGCTAAGAAGTGCTTTCCTGAACCAGTGGTGGATCTTGGAACAATAGACCAACCACAACCCAAGAGAAGGAGCAAGAGAGGAAAGGCTGAGCCTTCCACCTTGCCCCAGGTTGAGGATCAAGTTTCAGAGGAAACTGATTCTGCAGTCCAAGAGGAGACTGTCTCTGAGGAACTTGAACCTGACCAGGTTGAGTTTCTGGGGACAGGGGGACCCTCAAGGGCAGACCTGAGGCAGGCTCAATTAGATTGCCCTTCACTTGAACCCCTCAGACAGCAGGCTGCTGCTGAGGCTGCTGGGGATGCCCAAGGTACCCATACTGTGTATTGGGATGATGGACTCCTTTACTCAGAGGCTAGAGACCCCAAGCCTGGCATGACCAGGAGGTTGGTTATACCTCTACAGTTTAGGGGGTTCCTTCTTACCTTGGCCCATGATATTCCCCTTGCAGGACACTTAGTCCAGAACAAGACGTGGGACAGGCTTGTTTCACACTTTCACTGGCCTCATATGTCAGAAAATGTCAAGGAGTTTTGTCGCTCCTGTGTCACTTGCCAAGCCAGTGGTAAGTCAGGTGGCACAACAAAGGCCCCCCTAATACCACTACCTGTGGTGGGGGTTCCCTTTGAAAGAGTTGGAATTGATATTGTGGGTCCAATGGACCCCCAAACAGCATCTGGGAACAGATTTATACTGGTGGTAGTGGATCATGCCACCAGGTATCCAGAGGCTATTCCCCTGAGGACCACCACAGCACCTGTGGTGGCAAAAGCCCTCATTGCAGTTTTCTCCAGAGTGGGCTTCCCAAAGGAGGTACTATCAGATAGAGGCACGAACTTTATGTCTAGCTATCTGAAAGCAATGTGGAAGGAATGTGGAGTAAACTACAAGTTTACCACCCCCTATCATCCACAGTGCAATGGGCTTGTGGAGAGATTTAACAAGACCCTTAAAGGCATGATAAAAGGACTACCAGAGAAGCTCAGGCGGAAATGGGACATTCTTTTACCTTGCCTGCTCTTTGCTTACAGAGAGGTCCCACAGAAGGGGGTTGGCTACAGCCCTTTTGAACTTTTGTTTGGCCACCCTGTGAGGGGTCCATTGTGTTTGGTGAAGGAAGGATGGGAGTTACCTCTCAAAAAGCCCAAACTAGACATAGTGGACTATGTACTTGGTCTCCGCTCCAGGATGGCTGAATACATGGAGAGAGCATCCAAAAACCTGGAGGCCAGCCAAGAATTACAAAAAGCTTGGCATGACCAAAAGGCTGTACTGGTAGAGTTCCAACCAGGACAGAAGGTGTGGGTACTGGAGCCAGTGGCCCCAACAGCACTCCAGGACAAATGGAGTGGACCCTATCCTATCATTGAGAAAAAGGGAGAAGTCACCTACTTGGTAGACTTTGGAACCCCCAGGAGCCCTCACAGGGTAATCCATGTGAATCGTTTGAAAGCATTTGTGGACAGGGAGGACATGAGCTTGCTCATGGCCACAGATGGGGAACAGGAGGAAGAGAGTGACCCTCTCCCAGACCTGCTTTCCCAGAACCCTGATGATGGTTCAGTTGATGGAGTAGCCTTGGCGGGCAGCCTCACTGACCAGCAACAGGTGGACTGCAGACAAGTTTTGCTGGCCCACAGACAACTGTTTTCACTCACACCCAGCCAGACTGACTGGTGTACCCATGTGGTGGACACTGGTGACAGTCTGCCTGTGAAGAATAAGATCTACAGGCAACCTGACCATATCAGGGATTGCATCAAGGCTGAGGTGCAAAAGATGTTGGAGCTTGGAGTGATTGAGCCATCAGAGAGCCCATGGGCCAGCCCAGTAGTCCTGGTGCCAAAACCTCATACCCAAGATGGAAAGAGAGAAATGAGATTTTGCGTGGACTACAGGGGTCTCAATGCTGTCACTAGGACAGATGCTCACCCCATTCCAAGAGCAGATGAGCTCATTGACAGATTGGCTTCTGCCAAGTTTCTGAGCACATTTGACCTGACAGCTGGCTACTGGCAAATCAGACTAGCTGAGGAGTCAAAAGCCAAAACAGCATTCTCTACCCCTAGTGGACATTATCAGTTTGTGGTAATGCCCTTTGGTTTGAAGAATGCACCTGCCACTTTCCAAAGGTTGGTGAACCAAGTCCTTGCTGGGTTGGATGACTTTTGTGCAGCATATCTCGATGATATTGCTGTCTTTAGCTCCACCTGGGAGGATCACCTGATCCACCTGAAGAAAGTTTTGGAGGCCCTGCAAAAGGCAGGCCTTACTATCAAGGCTACTAAGTGCCAGATAGGGCAGAGTAAGGTTGTATACCTGGGCCACCTAGTAGGTGGAGGCCAGGTTCAGCCACTGGAGAGCAAAATCCAGGCCATACAGGACTGGGCTCCTCCAGTTACCCAGACACAAGTCAGAGCCTTCTTGGGCCTGACTGGGTATTACAGAAAGTTTGTGAAAAACTATGGGTCTATAGTGACACCATTAAATGACTTGACATCCAAGAAGATGCCAAAAAAGGTTCAGTGGACAGTTAGCTGTCAAAAGGCATTTGATGACCTGAAGAAGGCCATGTGCTCTGCACCTATCCTGAAGAGTCCTGACTACTCCAAACAGTTCATTGTACAGACAGATGCTTCTGAGTTGGGGGTGGGAGCTGTGCTCTCACAACTTAATCAAGATGGTCAAGACCAGCCCATTGCTTTCATTAGCAGAAGGTTGACCCCTAGAGAGAAACGTTGGTCAGCCATTGAGAGGGAGGCCTTTGCTGTGGTTTGGGCCCTGAAGAAGTTGAGGTCCTACTTGTTTGGAACTCACTTCCTAGTTCAGACCGACCATAAGCCCCTCTTGTGGCTTAATCAGATGAAGGGTGAAAATCCCAAACTGCTCAGGTGGTCCATTTCCCTACAGGGGATGGACTTTACAGTGGAGCACCGCCCAGGGACTGACCATGGTAATGCAGATGGTCTCTCCAGGTACTTCCACTTAGAACATGAAAACTTATCTGGTCAAGGTTAGTTTAATGTCCCTGCGTTTGGGGGGGGGGGTTGTGTAGGAGAGTAGGGTCTGCTATCCTATGGTCACCCCAAATTTTTGCTTTTTGCTTCACTGGTTTTCGACTACTGAGGCTGTGGGACTGCTGATCAGACCCCCAGCCTGCTGTTCTCTCACTAAATTACTGATACATGTGCTATAGGCACATAACCCAATTGGAAATGGACTCCTTGTCAGCCCCTGTATAATGCACTATAGGTGCCCAGGGCATAGGGGCCACCAAGGCCTACCAGGGGCTGCAGCATATCTTTTGCCACCCGTGGCTGGTTCTTAAATTGACACAACTGGCTGATCACTCAGCTGGGGTAAGGTGGTGTAATCACCCCTTGCTTAGATATAGTATACCTATATCTAAACCTATATCTGGACACATATTAACCTGTGAGCCACTCCTATGGAAGGCCTCATCAATCCTGGAGGCAGAGTGCGTGGTTTCATGTGAGATGGAGCTCTAGCATGAGCTGAGCCTGTCTGCAGCTGTCGGGAACAACTCCCTAAGCTGTTTCAGGATAAGGCCATACCATATACTCTTTAGTGCCTTATAATCCTCGCGGTTATATAGCATCTTTGGTTTGGCTTTATCAAAACATGTCGTGTAAGGTGTCATACGATTTGGAATACTATCCCCTTGCCAGTTCTGGCGACGGGGATAGCATTCCACCCCTCTAGAGGGGGGAGACATGTTACTTTACTTAAATGCGGTTAATTTCTAAAAGGGCCTTAGATCCACAAAATGGATGCCTCTGCCACAGACACGGGTCTGGACCCCTGCAGCTGACCGAAACTCAGCCAAATGGGGCCTGGACAAAGGGTTTCCTGTCGCAGGGGGGTTTTACCACCCTCCAGACAGGAGATAGTGGATTGTAGCAGGGAGGTCTGAAAGAAACCAGACACTGCTTGGGGCGCACAAGGCTGCCCCTTGCATGATCCGGCCAAACCGGTTCTGGGGCACTCCAGCCCTCGTGCCAGGGCGGCCTGGATCAAAGGAAAGGGGTGTATCCACCCCCTTCCTGGGTCCCACCCATAGGAGGGGACCTAGCAGGTAATCACGCCCCCCAGATTCGAATAAGAGTGGGAGCAGTGCCAATGCACTTTAGATTTCCTGAACGAAACATAAGAAATGAAACTCTGGACCCTTGGACCTCCTACTCAACGTGGAAGCCCGAAGAATCTCCCTTGTGGTCAAGGAGTGACCACCCTGTGCAAACAGGCACCATCCAGCCCTCGACGTCTACTTTGTTGCAGTTCCCGCCGGAACTCGAGCGACAGAGATCGACGAGATCAAGCTTGCCTGCCTTCCAACAGCCCGATCCACAGTCCCTGCAGAGCTGAGACCCGTGGAGGCGACCGGAAGCGTGGGGCACGCCATCTTGAATTGACCACGAGACGCTGACCGTGCAGCCCACGAGTGACCCTCGAAGCTGTACACCGGGGTTTGAGAAGCCCCCACCCTGAGCCACTCTTGCAACGAAGTTCAGCCCTCCACACTCGACGAGTGCTGCGTGGGGCCCTTCTGCTCCATTTGGCTCAACGCGTTGGCCCGGTCACTTGCCAGCTGGCTAGTGGTCCCTGTGCCGACGAAACTACAAAACCGACTTGTGAATCTGGTTGCTCCAGATTTACACCAGCTCCCCTGAAAAGGAGCCCCCACTCTGACCTTCCTGGTTTGAGTGAGAAGCAATCTCCCGGTTCCGCGTGGATTGCTTTTGCCAAGTGTTGTTTGCTCCAATCCTGAAGCCGACAGCGCCGACGGCGAGAGCCTGCGTGGGACAGATCGTGACCTGCTCCTGGACGCCGCAGATGCCCCAGAGCCCACGTGACAGCGGAGAGAAGCTCCTCGACGACCACCTGATTGCGCCCGACATTGCCTGGTTCCGTCCTGGTTCCACCCTGGTCACTGCTGAGTGACCCAGACTCTGTCCCCTCTGCTTTCAGGTACTTTTCGACTTGGGTCCACCCTTGGACTCCACCGGACACTTCTCTTTCACCCCGCCTGCAGCCCTTGCAGCTTCAAGCACCAAGAGCCTGCGTGACGAAACCCGACTCAACTTCGACCCTATGCACCCGCTTCCTGTGGGTGAGGTAACTTTGCTCCGCCGGTGTTCCCACACTGGTACACATCTCTAGGGTCTGGGTCTTAAGTTTTGTTCCTCTAGGTTCAGCGGAAGTGTCCTTAAACTTTAACTTTACAACTTTTACGCACCATTGGTTAACATTGGTGCACGCGTGCGCTTTCCGCACTGCCCCCGAATCCCGTGGGCCGTTCCCGACTTCAGCATTGCTTGTCCCGACTGCTCCCAGCGATTCCCTAGGCCCTAGGCCTAACCACTGCTCGAGTGGCATCTCTTATACCACTTGTTTAGTATATGGTTTGAGTGGCCACCCGCCCTCATCCATAATTGTGCAACTTTGTATGTTTAAACAGTGCTTTTGATTTAACGCTTGTGCCCCTTTATTCATAAAGAATACTGGGGATTGTTTTTAGTAATAAACACATATATTTTTATAATATATACTTGTGTGGTGTCCTTTCATTTGATATTACAGGATTGTATGTGGTAAAACAGCTCGCTTAACACGACCTCTTAAGTTAAGCCTTTAGGCTGCTTAGTCCATGCTACCCCTAGGATAGCTTGTCTAATAAGGTTGACTTACAACCAGACACCATAAGGGATTGCTTGGTCTGATAATCGGTGGTTCCAGAATTGGAAACATCACCTATCAGGCCAACTTCTCACAGCCACTATGTGTGAGGACATCCATTCAGATAGAATCCTGTCACTATGATGATGAAAGATATGCTCTCACACGGAAACCCAATTGAAGAGCATAGAGGCACTGTTTTGCCTATTGCCTTTGTTTTTGTATTGCCTTTGAGAATGACAGTGTATTTCAGCTCAGAATTGTCCCATGGCGTGTGGCCACTCCTTTGAAGATCGCAGGCCACCTGTTTGCAGTCCCCTTGTTGTACAATGAACTGTTTAAAGCATCGCACTTGCTTCATCAGAAGGCGTTCAACATCAGAAAAGAAGAAGGAGCTGGTTTTGCCACAGTCCCTTGAGATTTCAGTGCAAAGAGCGCCTGTTATGTGCTGGTTAACCTCTGACAGTGTGCAGTCCCTTGAGCCCCTTGGCCTGAGTTTTGGCCACACACACCCCCTTTTTTCCCTTGCTTCAACGGAAGTGCAGCGTACCGGAGGATCCAAGAGTGGCAAAAGGCACTCCATTCTGGTGCCCATGAAAGAGCGGCCTGAGCGTCCTCTGACACTGAATGATGAGTGTTGGAGTCTGAGAATGGTCCCGGGTCTGCACGAGATGATCTGTGCCCATGACCAATGAAGAGCACATTATCTGTAGTGACTGCGGCAGAGGAGAGATACGGTGCACTGCCTTGAGACATTGAGACTTTGTGAATGAGCTGTGAGTGTTTGCCAGGAGGGCACTCCAACAGATACTGAGCCATTTTTTTTCATGGGAGGCCTGAATCCAAAGGTCCGTGCAACAACGGGAGCAGACTTGATTGGACAATAGAAGTCTGCCAGAGAGGCTTTTTGAACAGACTCTGGGCATAGTTGGTTTCACAAGAGGTTTCCGTGTGATTGTATAGACTACGTGTTAGGAGAATGATTTTATTGTTCTGCTGGCATTATTTTAAAATAGTATTCTGTTTAGTAAAAGCAGAATAAAGTCCATTTTCTGTGAAAGAGTATCCCCTTTTCACCTCAGAGCATTAATGAGGGTCACCACTGTTTCACTTGAACATATAATGAATTACAGAAATGCATAGGAAGACTTAAAATGTTACTAGATAATTTTAGGATTTACTTTTTGCTTAGGCTTGTGGAAAATTATGATTTCATTTGTAATAGCGGTCACTACTTTGTCTATATGTTCTTAATGACGTGTTTTCTAGTGTTTTTTAAACATGGCATTGTCTTTTATGGGTGGGATTGTTTTTTGCTGCCCAATTCACATCTGTACCCACCTCCCAACCTATGTCTCTTCCTACTTCTACTTCTTTGCATTCTTTCCAGATTTTACCTGAACATGGACTAGTTAGGTGGTCAGAGTTTACTGATAATTCCTTTTGTACAGTTTCTGCATCAACACCAGTTAGTAGTGAACATCACTGATTGTTGGGTGTGTCGTCTTATACCACATACTACAGATAGAGGCATTTCCTATTTGGTCCTGCCACAGACTAGCGTGAGTATAGGTTATTGCCTATGTAAGGGCAAAAGGAGGACCTGTGTCATAAACATCGTCGTATCATGACGATTTTGATATCAGCAGACCGAAAATGGCTAGTACACTATGTACAAGCATTTTCGTCATATTCGAGTGACGATTTCACCTCGAAATCGTCACTTTCGTCTGAACCCTTGGCTTCCATTTTGTGAACGGCAGCCATTTTGTGGATTGCCCTTACAGTGGGCCCTCACTGTGGCAGAACAAGTATTTAAGGACATAACCTTAGCATGGGTTTGTGCTGACTCCTGCATGACCTGGCGAAAGCTGACTCCCTTGCCCGAGGCTGACCTCGTTGAGCCAGTTCCTTGTTAGGCAGCTGGTCAGATAGAGATCAATGAGCAGGACATTGCAATGTTTATTGTACACGCACACACCCCTTTATCTTGTTCCTATCTGTTTCTGTTCATTCTTTATGGTCTATTTACGATGTGGGCTGCGGGCCTTTTCATTATGGGTCTTGTCCAGCTTGTCTAAAGAAGAATGTTTATTATGGGTTTGTTTGATGATTAATCATACAGTGCTTTGTGTGCACGTCCTGGGAGTGACCAACAATAATGTACTTCAAAGAGAAAATGTGTGCCTAGGGCATAATAAATGGTATAAAAGGTCTGTGCTGAGACCATTCAGGCAGACTGCCTCATTCAATTGCTAAGGCAGTTGGGCGACGTAGCCTCACTTAATTGTGTTTAATAAATATGTCTTTTTCATATTTTCAGAGTCTGTGCCAAGTTCTTGTTATATTAGTAAGTATTCCCTGAGAGCGAAAATTACCAAGTTCTTCAGAGAGGCGCAGAAGGTCCCCGTACCACACCCTTCTGACCAGTGATGGGTGGTAAGAATGGCTTCAGACCAGTCATGGTGAATATTCCTGAGAACTGGAGGAATTAATGATATGTGAAGAAAGGTGTAGTGCAGCTTTAAATTCCACCTCAACCGAAATGTGTCCCCCAACATTTCCCATAGTGTAAACTGCAGGCCACACAATTGTGGACAGTTAGAAAACATAGACAGAGCACAGCAGACAACCAAGTAAATAGCTGATTGAGCCCAACCAGCAAACGTATTTAATGCAGAAACTTAATAAAGTGTATTCTGTTCAGCAATCAATCTTCATTACAGATGTTCTTAGATTATAACATGGGTACAGGTACAGCCGACACATGTTTCGTCGCCATAAATTTTTTAGCGACTTTTTCAAGGCTGTTAACAAAATCATATAAAAGATTCCATTAATCATTGTATACCCATCAGTAAATGGAGAGATATGGTTACTTTATTTTAGAGAACATTTTTCATTTAAGAAGAATAAAGGAAGTTAAACAAAGGGGATTTAACAGAACTCTAAAAAGTTATTAAGTTATCGACAGTGCACGTGAGATAAATTGACATGAGTTGGAAATTCCTAGATTTAGTTGCAAATTTCCAACTACTCAAAGTTTGAACAAGCACTACACAAAATAGTGCAAAGAATTAGTGAGTGAGAAAGCAAAGTATCGTGAAAAGCGACAAAGACATAGACCTCCCAACTAACCCAGTGCCAGTAAAAAAGTAGAGAAGAAAGGGGGTGAGGGGTGAAAAAAAAGGAAGGAGAAAAAAGAAGTTGCGAAGTTTGCAAATAATTTGGATATACCTTTCGCTAGACTTTCATGTGAATTCTGGAATCTCAGTCCAAACTAGAAGGATCCATAAACTTCGGAACCGGATAAAATAATCCAGATAAACGAATGACTAAGTGACTTTACAAACGGTGAAAATCCTTTTAGGGTAAACAAATATATAAAAACTATTAAAGTCTGAAAGGCTAAAAATCTACTAAGTCCACTTCAGAAATCAGAACTTCAAATGTCAACCTGTATTTAACCTCTTAATCCTAACGAGTCTAAAACTTAAATTCACGACAAATGAATCAGTCTCTTTTTGGCTATTGTTCCCCAATATTTAACGCCGAAGTTTTCTTTAGGGACAAAACATAGTACATAATGGGAAGAAGATTACTTTTTTTTTTACTTTTTAAATCTTTATTTCGGTAAAATATTTTCACCATAAAAGACATTTATAACATCCATGAATTAATAAGAAAATAAGATTTATACTTTATAAAATCATACATTTTCATTAAAAGCAGTGTTTCATGATACAATAACATGTCCTTGGTGCGTTAGAGTCAGTGGCCAGCCTTAAGGCATTTTCTTCTCAGAAACCAAATGGCACCCAAATATTTGGCCACTGCAAAAACAATGTGGTCCGACAGATTTGATTTCAGAACTCTAAAAGCAGCCAGACACTCTCCAAATCCCAAGTTTCTGCATAGGGGAACTATCCATTTCTGGCGAATTCCACGGTAAACGTGTGTAGGAGAGTAGGGTCTGCTATCCTATGGTCACCCCAAATTTTTGCTTTTTGCTTCACTGGTTTTCGACTGCTGAGGCTGTGGGCCTGCTGATCAGACCCCCAGCCTGCTGTTCTCTCACTAAATTACTGACACATGTGCTATAGGCACATACCAATTGGAAATGGACTCCTTGTCAGCCCCTGTATAATGCACTATAGGTGCCCAGGGCATAGGGGCCACCAAGGCCTACCAGGGGCTGCAGCATATCTTTTGCCACCACTGGCTGGTTCTTAAATTGACACAACTGGCTGATCACTCAGCTGGGGTAAGGTGGTGTAATCACCCCTTGCTTAGATATAGTATACCTATATCTAAACCTATATCTGGACACATGTAAACCTGTGAGCCACTCCTATAGAAGGCCTCATCAATCCTGGAGGCAGAGTGCGTGGTTTTATGTGAGATGGAGCTCTAGCATGAGCTGAGCCTGTCTGCAGCTGTCGGGAACAACTCCCTAAGCTGTTTCAGGATAATGCCATACCATATACTCTTAAGTGCCTTATAATCCTCGCGGTTAAATAGCAACTTTGGTTTGGCTTTATCAAAACATGTCGTGTAAGGTGTCATACGATTTGGAATACTATCCCCTCGCCAGTTCTGGCGACGGGGATAGCATTCCACCCCTCTAGAGGGGTAAGACATGTTGCTTTACTTAAATGCGGTTAATTTCTCCAAAGACCTTAGATCCACAAAATGGATGCCTCTGCCACAGACAAATGTCTGGACCCCTGCAGCTGACCGAAACTCGGCCACATGGGTCCTGGACAAAGGGTTTCCTGTCACAGGAGGGTGTCACCGCCCTCCAGACAGGAGATAGTGGATTGTAGCAGGGAGGTTTGAAAGAAACCAGACACTGCTTGGGGCGCACAAGGCTGCCCCTTGCATAATCCGGCCAAACCGGTTCTGGGGCACTCCAGCCCTCGTGCCAGGGCGGCCTGGATCAAAGGAAGGGGGTGTATCCACCCACTTCCTGGGTCCCACCCATAGGGGGGGACCTAGCAGGTAATCACGCCCCCCAGATTCGAATAAGAGTGGGAGCAGTGCCAATGCACATCAGATTTCCTGGAAGAAACATTTGAAATGAAATTCTGGACCCTTCGCCCTCCATCTCAACGTGGAAGCCCGAAGAATCTCCCTTGTGGTCAAGGAGTGACCACCCTGCAGCAGCAGGCACCATCCAGCCCTCGACGTCTACTTAGTTGCAGTTCCCGCCGGAACTCGAGCGACTGAGATCGACGAGATCAAGCCTGCCTGCCTTCCAACAGCCCGATCCACAGTCCCTGCAAAGCTGAGACCCGTGGAGGCGACTGGAAGCGTGGGGCACGCCATCTTGAATTGACCACGAGACGCTGACCGTGCAGCCCACGAGTGATCCTCGAAGCTGTGCACCGGGGTTTGAGAAGCCCCCACCCTGAGCTACTCCTGAGCCGAAGTTCAGCCCTCCACACTCGAGTGCTGCGTGGGGCCCTTCTGCTCTATTTGGCTCAACGCGTTGGCCCGGTCACTTGCCAGCTGGCTAGTGGTCCCTGTGCCGACGAAACTACTAAGAAGACTCGTGAATCTGGTTGCTCCAGATCCACACCAGCTCCCCTGAAAAGGAGCCCCGACTCTGACCTTCCTGGTCCGAGTGAAAAGCAATCTTCCGATCCCGCGTGGATTGCTCTTGCCAAGGCTTGTTTGCTCCAAACTTGAAGCCGACTGCACCGACGGTGAGAGCCTGCGTGGGACAGATCGTGACCTGCTCCTGGACGTCGCAGATGCCCCAGAGCCCACGTGACAGCGGAGAGAAGCTCCTCGACGACCACCTGATTGCGCCCGACATTGCCTGGTTCCGTCCTGGTTCCACCCTGGTCACTGCTGAGTGACCCAGACTCTGTCCCCTCTGCTTTCAGGTACCCTTCGACTTGAGTCCACCCTTGGACTCCACCGGACACTTCATCTTTAACCCGCCTACAGCCCTTTCAGCCTCAAGCACCAAGAGCCTGCGTGTCAGAACCCGACGCCACTTCGACCCTGTGCACCCACTTCCTGTGGGTGAGGTAACTTTGCTCCGCCAGTGTTCCCACACTGGTGCACACCTCTAGGGTCTGTGTGTTAAGTTTTGTTCCTCTAGGTTCAGCGGAAGTGTCCTTAAACTTTAACTTTACAACTTTTACGCACCATTGGTTAACATTGGTGCGTGCGTGCGCTTTCCGCACATCTCCCGAATCCCGAGGGCCATTCCCGACTTCAGCATTGCTTGTCCTGACTGCTCCCAGCGATTCCCTAGGCCCTAGGCCTAACCACTGCTCGAGTGGCATCTCTTATACCACTTGTTTAGTATATGGTTTGAGTGGCCCCCTGCCCTCATCCATAATTGTGCAACTTTCTATGTTTAAACAGTGCTTTTGATTTAACGCTTGTGCCCCTTTATTCATAAAGAATACTGGGGATTGTTTTTAGTAATAAATACATATATTTTTATAATATATACTTGTGTGGTGTCCTTTCATTTGGTACTACAGGATTGTATGTGGTAAAACAGCTCGCTTAACACGACCTCTTAAGTTAAGCCTTTAGGCTGCTTAGTCCATGCTACCCCTAGGATAGCTTGTCTAATAAGGTTGACTTACAACCAGACACCATAAGGGATTGTTTGGTCTGATAACAGGTGGTTCCAGAATTGGAAACATCACCTATCAGGCCAACTTCTCACAACGTGGCAAAAAAAGAGTATGTGGAGTTCAGACTCATCGGACATTCTGCAAGCTGGACATATGCTGACTGATTGTTCACTCCACTTACTTGTGAATGCTCGAAGTGGGAGGGACCCATGCCTCCATTGCAAATATAGTTTCCTAAGCAAGGGAGGATACAGTTTATCTAGAACTGGTTCAAAGCTATACGTGTCCTTAATGCATAGAAACGACTCGGTTAATGAGCCAGGTTTTTGGTGCTGTAGGAGTTCCATTAGTTTACTATCATGGTATACCTTTGCTAGTTTCTTTTTGGGAAAAAGTGGACAATTGATTAGAGGATCATACCACATCTTTGAAAGTCCCAGACCCTCCAACTCTGATTTGATAAATTTCAGCCATTTAATTTTCCCAGCGTTGGGCATAGCGAGCACCTCCTGTAGTCCCTGTCTGTAGCTGGCCAATTCGGGAGTTGCCCACAACCTGCGCCAGTAAGCCAGGGGGCGGAACGCCAGTTCTTCATCTAATGGTCGCATCCCTAAGTCTAACCTTAAAGGAACAAGAGGCGTACTGGAGGGGAGTCCTACAACCCTCCGAATGAATTTGTTCTCCTCCTTTACCAGATCTAATGTTACTGCATGCCCCCAAAGCTCACACCCATACATGGCAGCCCCCCTTGCCTGTGCCTTGTAGATCTGTATAGGAGGACCGCCGGGCCGAATAGATGATTTGTTATTACCCAGGAGATTCATGGTACCCCCCGAATATTGAATCAATTTAAGAAGTGCTTTCTCCTGGTGCGTACTCCAGGTCAGTCTATCATTTAGCATGACTCCAAGGTACTCGAAAGTTTTCACCCTTTCGAGTCTGCTCTGTCCGATGTTAGGGCTAATGCTGAATTTAGGTGGGGGGTTAAGCACCATAAATTTGGTCTTTAAGGTGTTAATTTCTAGACCATATTCCCCACAGAAGTCCGTGAAGCCATCAAGAACACGCTGGATGCCCGTTGCAGACTTTGAAAGCAACAGGGCGTCATCGGCGAACATGATCGCCGGCACCCTGGCGCCCGCCAGCTTGGGAGCATCAGAGTTAGCAACCCCGTTTAGGTGGGAGATAACCCCTTTGACGTAGAGGCAAAACAGGGTTGGTGCAAGCACACAACCCTGTCTTACCCCCCTGCTAACGGGGAACCTATTTGACAGGGCTCCCTCTTTGCCACACCTCACCTGCGCAAAATTGGCAGTATGGAGACGAACAATCATCTCCAGCAAACCCTCAGGGACCCCCAGTTTGGCCAACAACTCCCAGAGCTTTTTGCGGGGGACCAGGTCGAAGGCCGCCCTCAGGTCCACGAATACAGTGTAGAGGCTGCCACCCTCCAACTGCACCGTTTTCCAAAAAATGAGGACAGGCCGAAAGACCTGATCTATGGTTGAGACCTTCTCCCTGAAGCCCGCTTGGAAGGGACTCAGGATATCATATTCCCTCATCCATTCCAACAGGCGGTCCAACAACAGCCTGGCGAACAGCTTTTGTGAAACGTCTATCAGGCTTATTGGCCTATAGTTGACTGGGAGCAGAGGTGATCCTTTCTTGAAAATTAGGACTATCTCTGCCCCCAGCCAAGTTGGGGGGATTGTCATGCCATTAAAAATCGCGTTGAACAGCACCCTAAGGTACGGGGCCCAAATTGTAACTTCATGTTTATATAGGTCCCCTGGCAACCTATCTAGACCTGGCGCCTTTTCAGCAGTCAGGGCCATGATTGCCATACTGACTTGTGCCAAAGTGAATCCGTTCATGGGAGCTACACTTCCATTGGGTTGGTACATTATAACTTCTGATGGGGTCACCAATTGGTCCCGATTGTGTGGTTTATACAGGGTTTTAAAGTGTTCCTCCCAGACGGGGGCTGCTATGTTTGCTTCTACTGCCACTAGAGGTTCAGCTGAGCCATGCTTAACGATTTGCCAAAATTTTCTGGCATCTCGCAGTATAAGGGCAGCTGTCATTTCGGACCAGTTTCCCTCATCCCATTCTATTTTGGCGCTACGAAGGATGGACTTATAAGCTAACCGCTTTTCCCTGATCTTGGTCGGAGTTTCTCGTATTTTAAGGGACTCTAATAGAACGGCCTTTGCTCTCCTGCATGAAGCATTGAACCATGAGGCTCTTTTCTTCTTAAACTTCTTTGACCTAGCTACCGAGTTCAGCACTTCTGCCAGGTTAGTGCATAGCTCAGAACGAATAGCCCCTAGCTCATTGAGCTTTGCAGAAGTGGCTAGCAAGGTGATAGGTACCTCGGCTTTTTCTAGAGCAGAGGGCTCGGTGCCGTTGACTAGCTAGGTTGAGAAACCTGGAAAATGGCATGAACACATCGTTTGAGGAATATGCAGATAAAATGTGAACTGAATGAATGGATTAATTGATAATGATAACTAAATGGACACATTTTGGTATACTTGTTGGACAAATTGCCAGAGGAGGCACGAGAATGCAGTGCGACGGATAGGCGCGAACAAGCGCTTAAAAATGGTGTTATGTTTACAAAAGTGTGTTTGGGCATTACACTTCAGAAGTCTGCACGCAAAAAGATGGAAATTGATAAAACTTTGGATTAAAATGTTGATAGAGTGAAAAGTAGGTGTGCATCCCGTCTCTCATAACTGTTGATTCACAAATCATGCCCTTACACGGGAGTGCACCCAGATTGAGATAAATTACAACAAACAAGAGAAGATTGCTATATTCAAACTCATTCGGATTTAACATCATGATTCTGGAAGGACAGGGTTCATTTGATTAAGAAGAGGACGCTTCACATTATATGTCAAAGTTTTATGTTTACGTATTTATAGATTAGAAGTACTCATGTTGGTGCAAGGGATTGTGGAGTATGTAGTTTGTGAGCACCATGTAATAGGACGTTACCTATTGAAACACAGAAAACGTGCAACCATTTAAACTCATGTGACTCAGTGGGCGGGCTAACGATGAAGGCTTTAAGGAAGTGACATCGAGGGAGGGTTATCGTGAAGAACTGCAGCCGCTAGAGAGAGGAACATTGCTTTTAAATAGTTCAGCGCAGGTATGTAACCAGAGTGTTGTGATGATTATACTGAAGGAAATGATTGAGGTTAAAGATGCGGCATCTGCGCTATTAATAGCAAATACGTAATGTTTTCTATCGTGAGTTCTAAAGCAAGAGATGTAGAATGTTAGGCTTCTGAGCAAGTTAGGAAGAGGGGAAAGGCTGAGCGGCAGCATGTAGCCTCGAGCACCGGGTCTACGGACAGGTTTAGTAATTGTGATTAGCAATGCCTATAACTCAAGACAGCAACATTAGGCTGCGAGGGAAGTTAACTAGCAGTATGAGAGTGAAGAGGATACAATGGTAGTCTAATATAGTTCATAGTTTCGTTTTGTTATTAGGTGTTAGTTTTAATGCATAAGTGCACAGCAGAGAATACCATAATGTGATGATTGTTTACTGTTTTTTCTATAGTGACCCCTGAAGAAGTGCATAAAATGCACGAAATGCATTGGGTATTTTACAAATAAACACTGCCCTGAACGAAGAATGCTTTATTCGTGTTTTTACTAAGAGGTCCGGATGGACACGGTGGCAACATGAGAAACCTGGAAAATGGCATGAACACATCGTTTGAGGAATATGCAGATAAAATGTGAACTGAATGAATGGATTAATTGATAATGATAACTAAATGGACACATTTTGGTATACTTGTTGGACAAATTGCCAGAGGAGGCACGAGAATGCAGTGCGACGGATAGGCGCGAACAAGTGCTTAAAAATGGTGTTATGTTTACAAAAGTGTGTTTGGGCATTACACTTCAGAAGTCTGCACGCAAAAAGATGGAAATTGATAAAACTTTGGATTAAAATGTTGATAGAGTGAAAAGTAGGTGTGCATCCCGTCTCTCATAACTGTTGATTCACAAATCATGCCCTTACACGGGAGTGCACCCGGATTGAGATAAATTACAACAAACAAGAGAAGATTGCTATATTCAAACTCATTCGGATTTAACATCATGATTCTGGAAGGACAGGGTTCATTTGATTAAGAAGAGGACGCTTCACATTATATGTCAAAGTTTTATGTTTACGTATTTATAGATTAGAAGTACTCATGTTGGTGCAAGGGATTGTGGAGTATGTAGTTTGTGAGCACCATGTAATAGGACGTTACCTATTGAAACACAGAAAACGTGCAACCATTTAAACTCATGTGACTCAGTGGGCGGGCTAACGATGAAGGCTTTAAGGAAGTGACATCGAGGGTGGGTTATCGTGAAGAACTGCAGCCGCTAGAGAGAGGAACATTGCTTTTAAATAGTTCAGCGCAGGTATGTAACCAGAGTGTTGTGATGATTATACTGAAGGAAATGATTGAGGTTAAAGATGCGGCATCTGCGCTATTAATAGCAAATACGTAATGTTTTCTATCGTGAGTTCTAAAGCAAGAGATGTAGAATGTTAGGCTTCTGAGCAAGTTAGGAAGAGGGGAAAGGCTGAGCGGCAGCATGTAGCCTCGAGCACCGGGTCTACGGACAGGTTTAGTAATTGTGATTAGCAATGCCTATAACTCAAGACAGCAACATTAGGCTGCGAGGGAAGTTAACTAGCAGTATGATAGTGAAGAGGATACAATGGTAGTCTAATATAGTTCATAGTTTCGTTTTGTTATTAGGTGTTAGTTTTAATGCATAAGTGCACAGCAGAGAATACCATAATGTGATGATTGTTTACTGTTTTTTCTATAGTGACCCCTGAAGAAGTGCATAAAATGCACGAAATGCATTGGGTATTTTACAAATAAACACTGCCCTGAACGAAGAATGCTTTATTCGTGTTTTTACTAAGAGGTCCGGATGGACACGGTGGCAACATGAGAAACCTGGAAAATGGCATGAACACATCGTTTGAGGAATATGCAGATAAAATGTGAACTGAATGAATGGATTAATTGATAATGATAACTAAATGGACAAATTTTGGTATACTTGTTGGACAAATTGCCAGAGGAGGCACGAGAATGCAGTGCGACGGATAGGCGCGAACAAGCGCTTAAAAATGGTGTTATGTTGACTAGCTGGTGCCTAAGGACCTCAACCTTTTCTAGTGCTGGGACGACTGCCGCGTACAACCTTTGGATGTTGGATGGGTTCTCCAGCAATTTTAACCATTTAATTCTGCGTCTATTGCTAGTTAGAACTAGGTCAGCTGGATATGCTAAATTTTCTTCTACCAGACTCGTGTGGGACCCCTGGATCGCAAATCTCAATGAGAGTAAATTATGGTCACTGTCAGACCTGGCAACTATTCCAAAGTCCCTCACTTTAGCCCAATCCCTCACAGAAACCAGGATGTAGTCGATGCGTGACTCATATCTGGGTCTATTGAAGGTGTTTTTTGGTGGGATGTCCCCTTTAATCCGCCCATTACAAGCCCTCAATGAGTGACAAAGCGTGACAGATGTTATTTGAGTGGCAAGTGGTGTCCAGGCCTTTATAGGGGGGCCCATCAAAGTGCAAAGTGGGAATATCCCAAAGTTCATCCTCTTCACTTGTTAAGCCTTTCAGATGGTCTGGGAGGGGCTCATACTGAGTGTTAATGTCTCCACCGACTATTAGTGAGGAGCAAAGAGTGGTGGAATCAAGGAACAACGCTAAATCCTCGATTGTTCCCGAGGTGGCTGCTATCCCTACCGATCTTGAGTATACGGTAATCAGTGTTACAGTAACACCACATGGCCACTCCAAGGATACACACTGGAAATCTGCTGAGTTCGTTTCCAGTTTTGTAGCCCTACAACCGAGATGGGATCCCACCCAGATCAGAAGGCCCCCTGATGGTCGTCCCTTTCCACCCCATTTTGCCTGAATCTCAAAGGAAGCATATCCTGTACGGGAATGTTTTTCCCTGGCCCATGTTTCTTGAAATAGGCATATGTCATGCCCTTCAATTAGTTCCACCCACTCAGGGGAATGTAATTTATTGGCCAGCCCGGCGACATTCCAGGAGAGTATAGATACTACTCCAGGAGCCGCCAGCGTATCAGTGGAAGTAAGTGCCAGAGAACACTTGCGTGGCCCGGACTGGCCTTGCTGAGTGAGGGACAGACAATCCTTTACCGCTAACCTTGTTTTCGGCATGGTCTCAAGGGGGGGATAGTCCTTATTGCTTGAGTCTACTTTGGGCTTATCTATGTCATTCACTCTATCTTTAATTGACTTGGGTGTTATGATGCCCGCAGGGAATTCAGCGGGGGCCCTTTCTTTTTATCTGATTTCCCCTGCGGTTGAATTATAGTTCCCCAGCTGAAGTTGTAATAAGGGAGAAGCAGATCGACCCAATTGAGGTTGTAAAGTGGGAGAAGCAGATCGGCCCAGGGGTTAGACAAAGCGACAGGATAAGTCTGCTACTAATGGGGTGTCAATAGGCCTGTGTGGGAGTCAATCCACTTCCTCGAGGCACCCAAATCTGTTGTAAGTCGGTACCCCGGTCCACCCACCGTGTGTGTCTGTCCAGTAATTAGGTGGGCCGCCCGCCCGCCTTTTTTTCTCCGGGATCCAGCTCCAGTACCCTCCTATGTTCAGATGTGATCGTGGTGGATAAAAGTAAGTAAGGGGTCTAGATGCTATAGGTGATTTTACGCTTGTGTAGTTCCAAGAGTATACAGATTCTCCAGTATTAGGGTGTCTTTCATAGATTCACATGCCTGAATCATTCCCCGTCGTCGGAGTGGGAGTCCCACGGTATATAAAAAAGCAATAATATGCTATAATAACATTGGAAAAACCAGTAATTCCCAACCAGGAAGTAAAGTAGCCCAAGCTACAGTAGAAAAAACTTCCACACTCATGACTATCCTAGTCATTTTGTATAGTCCAAAGTACAGCCAATCAGGCGACAGCACCACCAGAATGTTCTCCCCAGAGGCTCAGGCTCTCAGATTTTCTACCGCACGTCGTGTGAAGGGAGTCTCCCTGAGCTCTGCTCAGTTTTTCTTCAATTTTCATAGTTTTTCTTCAATTTTTTCTTCAATATATCACAGTTTTGTAATGTCTTCTTACATGAAGTCTACCTTCAGGCCCTGCGTGACTTGTGGAAAGCTGAGACTTTTTCCTGTGAACCCTCATGAAGAGTATATGGACCAGCACTCTGCCTGTCTCTGACATGGTAGGAGGAGAAGGGGTTGTTCTTGTGCTTAGACTATACCCCCTTCTGATGTGGGAGGATTTTTTTGTTTGTCCTGCACGTTAAGATGTTAAGAGATGCTTCTCCTCTACTTCACCAGCTGAAGTAACATCACAATTAAGGGTCTCTGGCCTTCTTTGAGTCTGTGCCTCCCACATCTACGCCCACGAGATTTACTCTCAGGCGTCTAGACTCACTCTGCGCACTTTTCTACGTAAAAATGTGGCAGCTTGTCGACGATACGGTCGATTTACTCTCAGAGGACAATCTCTGCAGTCACTGGTGCTCTGCAATGACACCGCCTCCAGGCTTTCGTCGACGACAGTGAGGACAGTGCCCTCTTGTCGACTGCAGGCTCGTCGACCACTGGGAGTTTTGTCGATGTAAATGTCTTTGACAGTGGGCCTCGTCGACGGTAGGCTCGTCGACGGTAGGCTCGTCGACGGTAGGCTCGTCGACGGTAGGCTCGTCGACGGTAGGCTCGTCGACGGTGGCCTCGTCGACGGTAGGCTCGTCGACGGTAGGCCTCGTCGACGGTAGGCCTCGTCGACGGTAGGCCTCGTCGACGGTAGGCCTCGTCGACGGTGGCCTCGTCGACGGTAGGCTCGTCGACGGTAGGCTCGTCGACGGTGAGCTCTGTAGACGGTAGAGGCTCATCCATAGACGGAGCTCCGTAGACGGTGAGCTCCGTAGACGGTGAGCTCCGTAGACGGTGAGCTCCGTAGACGGTGAGCTCCGTAGACGGTGAGCTCCGTAGACGGTGAGCTCCGTAGACGGTGAGAGCTCCGTAGACGGTGAGAGCTCCGTAGACGGTGAGAGCTCCATAGACGGTGAGCGCTCCGTAGACGGTGAGCGCTCCGTAGACGGTGAGCGCTCCGTAGACGGTGAGCGCTCCGTAGACTGTGAGCGCTCCGTAGACGGTGAGCGCTCCGTAGACGGTGAGCGCTCCGTAGAGGGTGAGCGCTCCGAGGGTGAGCGCTCCGTAGACGGTGAGCGCTCCGTAGACGGTGAGCTCCGTAGAGGGTGAGCTCCGTAGAGGGTGAGCTCCGTAGACGGTGAGCTCCGTAGACGGTGGGCTCTGTAGACGGTGGGCTCTGTAGACTGAACTCCGTAGACGGTGAGCTCCGTAGACGGTGAGCTCCGTAGACGGTGAGCTCCGTAGACGGTGAGCTCCGTAGACGGTGAGCTCCGTAGACGGTGAGCTCTGTAGACGGTGAGCTCTGTAGACGGTGAGCTCTGTAGACGGTGAGCTCTGTCAATATTCAGCTTCGACGCCAGTTGACTTCGTTAACGGATGACCCTGTCAACTGATTCGTCGACGTTTGAGCCCGTTGATAGTTGGTTTCACACACTATTGACTTTTATGCACAGTGCTTTTGTAGATGATTTATTTCGTCGACGGCAGCTTTCTGCTACATCCACGTGATGGCGTGATGGCCTTTTACTTCCGCCATTATTCTTCTTGGAGAATATTGGAGGTTTTCCCCTCCTTATGAAGAGAGCGGCGAATCGGTTTTCCCCTTTCCCCTCGTCCTGGGGAAACCACAGAAGCAAGTTCGTTCACTTCCTATCATAGACTTTATTAGGAAGAAGGTGTTAAAGTCATGCATGGGCCAGACTCTGTGCCAGTGTTTTTTCCACGCCTTGACAAGACGTGTGAAGCTCGCCACTATTCACCTGCTTTTCTAGTCTCTCAGCCTACCCTGACTCAGTCATTACTCAGGCGGCTCAGCGATTATCTTGCAAGCCAGTAGGCAGGTATGCCGCCAGATGTGCTCTGACATGTTGGCGCTAGTAGAACGTATTCCAGAATCCTCCAAGCCTCACACTTTGAAGATCCTGCAGGAGGGAGAGAGAGAGAGTAGTGCATCAAAAATAATACACTGTGCAGCATACATTGCGTGTACAGGTTTTCAACAGCTCGCAAGAGGGGCAGTCTGGCGAAGACATTTTTGCTTCAATGCTACGTCTTTCGCAAGGAGGTTCCAACTTCAATACTTCACTTGCCTTTTGATTGAGGATCCCTTCTGGCCAGCACACAGATACTGCCCACACCCTCTGGATATAGAATCGCAGCCTTTTCGTGGTGCCGAGCACGTAGATCCACGTCCTTTTTTCAAGGGAGTTCCATCCAGTATTGGCTCCTACAATCATAACCAACTGCGTTACTCAAATCAAACACAGTCATATGGGCAAAGTACCAACAGTTCCTACAATTCATCGTACGGCCGAGGCAACTCTTCTAAGAAACAATGGATTACCTTGAACCCACCTTTATTCCCTCCAAAAACGTCGGAGGTCTAATATCTCACTTTTATTCCAATTGGTCAAAGGTGACAGAAGACCGTTGGGTTTTTAAACGTCATGCCCAAGGGCACGCTCTAGAATTTGTCAAATTTCCCTTTTTCTACACCTCCAAAGGGACCTCCACCTTTCTCATCTACGGGAGTCGTTTGCACAAGTGTCTATATGGATACAAACAGGGACCGTCGGAGTGGTTCCGAATCTCCAACAGCGTTAGGGTTTACTCTCAGTTCCTCCTCCACAAGCAAATCAGGAAAGTAGCGCATGATTTTAGATCTTTGCGCAAACTTTACCAATGTTGTACCTCAAAGTCCTAAGGTTCTTATGCCAGAACGACTTTATAACTACATTCAACCTCCAAGAGTTCTATTTTGATGTGCCCATTCTTCCTAAGCACAGGAAGTGGCTACGCTTTACAATAGGTACAAAACATTTTCAATTAAAGCCCTACCTTTTGGACTTAGGTCGGCTTCTCGTGTCTTTACGTAGATCCTGGCACCAGTGGCACCCTATCTACGTCTGCAAGGCATACAAATTCATCATTACTGAGACAACTGTATAATAGGGGCTCGCTCTTATTTACAAGCAGTCCAGCACACCCAGACTTGTCAGTCACTGTTTCAAAACCTGGTTTTCAATAAATCATGACAAGTCCCAACTAGTACTAGCTCCGATATGAACGTTTCTCGGAGCATCAATCCGTACAAACCTAGCAAAGGTGTTTGTCTCACACGAACGACGGGCCTGCAGCTCCTACTTGGTGGTGCTTCTACAGATTACACATGAGAAAATTGCTAGAGGAGCTAGACAAAAGTCGTTGCAGGTCTCCAGTTCAATCGAAGATCTCATTCTAATCACTCCTGGGATGCAAGAGGTCTTTCTTGTTTGGTGGGTCCAAGAAAGAAATTTGTAGAAGGTGTGTGCGTTTCTTTCAAGAAGCGCCAAAATTACACAATCACTACTGACCCATCCCTCGAGGGTTGGGAAGCATGTCTTCAAGTGCTGAAAGTCAGCAGGAAATGGAACCCTCAACAAAAGGCTTGGCACATCAATCTGCTAGAGCTAGGTGCCATCTTCTTAGCCCTCAAATCCTTTCGTGCAATCATTCAAGGGGCCACAGTATTGGTTCGCTCAGACAATACTTCAAGTATGCATTACTTAAGCATACAGGGAAGAACGAGGTTGGTTCTTCTATCTCATGAGGCCCAAGAGGTATGGGCTTGGGCGATACCACACAGGATCAATCTCTTGGCTGTTCATGTGCCGTGAGTTGCAAATGTGCTGGCGGACACCATCAGCAGGTCAACGGTGTCCAACAACGAATAGGAATTACATCAGCCAACAGCGGATCGAATCTTCCAGCAGTGGGGTCATCCCGATCTGGACCGCTTTGCGACCAGAAAGAACAGCAAATGCCTGTTTCTTTGCAAGCTGGCTTACCCACAGGGACTCGCAAGGGAAGGCATTTTCGATAAACTGGTCTCAAATACATGCTTACGCCTTTCCCCCGATACTGTTGGTTCCGGGGGTTCTCCGGAAGATGAAAGAGCCGTGTCGCTTGATTCTCTTCGCCCCCAGGTGGCTTCGCCAATTCTGGTCCACCAAACTTCTTCTCCTCTCTGAGTGCGATCCAATACAGTTTCGACCAATACCGAATCTCCTCTCCATTCAGAATGGTCAGATGTGCCATCAGGATCCGGCTTCTCTAAAAATTTGTAGCTTGGCGTTCTGAGCACCTTGAATTAGCTCATCTGAATATCTTGACGGATTGTAAGGAGGTACTGGCTTACGCGAGAGCACCTATTAAAATAAAGACTTACAGACTTTAATGATAAAGAATCTGCATTTGGTGTTAATCTGCTGGGGTTCACCCATTTCATGCAACGCTGGACCAGATATTACCTTTTTTCTTGCACTTGGCAAGATCAGGCTTATCTCATGCATTGTTGAAGGTCTTTTTGGCAGCCATTTCAAGGTAACGTCAGGATGGGTCCATCTCTCTTTATTCTTCAAAGAATACAACAGTTCTTTAAGGGACTATTCAGACTGTTTCCTCCTGTACGTCGTCCGCCTCCATCATGGCTTTTTTAATGTAGTTTTAGCGCAGCTCATGCGCCACCCATTTGAGCCAAATCACAGGGTGTATTTCATAATCCTAACATGGAACGTTTCTCTTTTGCTAGCATTAACTTCATCTGGAAGAGTCAGTGATGTTCAAGCTGTCACCGTCAATTCACCTTTCTGGCAATTCACGTCCAATTCTGTGGTGCTAATACAAACCCAAGGTTTATGCCTAAGGTGCCTACGTTTTTCCACCTGAACTAACCAGTCATCTTAAAGACGTTTTTTCCTAATCCGCAATCCCCTGCGGAGAGGGCATTACATACCCTTGACATCAGAAGATGTTCAAAATTCTGTTTGCAAATGACCTCTGCCATTCGCAAATCTGATCAACTGTTTATTGCCTATGGTAAGATAAGGCAAGGACAAGCAGTGTCTACACAAACCATAGCTAGATGGATTTCTGCAGCTATTGACTTTTGCCATCTTCAAGCTGGAAGACCTTTACAGACAATTCCAAGAGCTCACTCTGCAAGAGCTGTTTCTTCCTCGACTGCTCTTTTCGCTGGAGTTCCTCGTCAGCAAATCTGCACAGCAGCGACTTTGTCCAGCAGACATACTGTCACCAGGCATTATTGTTCGGATGCTGCCAGCGAGGCTGATACGTCAGTGGGTCAAGCGGTTCTACGCAATCTTTTCAGATAAGATGAGCCTCTGTTTTTCCCTCCTCCTCTGTACTGCTTTCCAGACGCTTATTCCATGCCTAAGTTGGGTGCATTCTCATGTGCTTGCAAGTTTTTTCATGCATCTATGAATGTTGGCATTTTATTATGTGAATGTATATACCTGCTATGTACAAACTTATGTTACAAAAAGCGTCTTCCAAGCATTATTTCGGTACTGCTATCTACTCTGATTCAGGCATGTGAATCTATGAAAGACACCCTAATACTGGAGAAGGACAATAGTTACTTACCTGTAATCTGTGGTTCTCCAGTATTGGTGTCTTTCATAGATTCACATGCAACCCGCCCACCTCCCCTCTGAGGCTCTTTAGGCTAGGATGTTTTTAGCTTCACTCCTGTACGAGAAAATCTGAGAGCCTGAGCCTCTGGGGAGAACATTCTGGTGGTGCTGTCGCCTGATTGGCTGTACTTTGGACTATACAAAATGACTAGGATAGTCATGAGTGTGGAAGTTTTTTCTACTGTAGCTTGGGCTACTTTACTTCCTGGTTGGGAATTACTGGTTTTTCCAATGTTATTATAGCATATTATTGCTTTTTTATATACCGTGGGACTCCCACTCCGACGACGGGGAATGATTCAGGCATGTGAATCTATGAAAGACACCAATACTGGAGAACCACAGATTACAGGTAAGTAACTATTGTCCGTGCGCAGTGTTAGGATTTTCAAATGAGACAATTACACAATCGCCAGTAATAGACTTGTGTGAAGTGCCTATCCAGGGGACCCGGCGCACCATGAGGATTTTACTCCTCAGGTGGTTCGGTATTGGCCTGTTGACGTTGAGCCAATGGATTACTTTGTTCTTTAATGATCCAAAGTCTTCCTGCTGATGGTATGGCAGTTCCGGGACCCCTGTTAACACAACTACGTAGGGTCTTACATCAGGGGGAAGATCAACGTAACCCCTATAGCGATTTTTGTTGGCGTTTACTCTCTGGGTAATGGGATGATTGGTGTTGTGATCCGTGACCTTCGGGGTAACCGTATCTGTCAGGGGTGGTACAAGGTGACCTACCGTAGCTGGCGGAGGTGGTGCAAGGTAAACCGCCGGCTGGTTTGTAGCCACCGCTGCCCTTTTATCGGAAGTATCTATAGTAGCCTTATGCTGAGGTTTTGGAATGGGTTTAACCTTCGGGGCATCAGATGGAATAGCAGCAGCTAGTGTTTTAGCAACAGGTAGTAATGTAGTGTTAATAGTATCCGATGGACAAGTTGGTTTATTGTCATGGGTGCTAATGGTTGCTAAGTTCAGGATGCTTTTTTCAGTCTCAAGCAACTGAGTTTCTATGCGGGAGAGTCTTACTTCAAGGGGGGTTAAGAGTTTTTTTTATTGTTTCCCACACAATTGTCAGAAATTCTACATCCTTCCCTTTTATAGTACAAAGTGGGACCCCACCGTTCTCGCTTTCTATTACAAGATTATCATTATCATGTTTACCCGCCGGTTGTGCGTAACTAGATTCTGATCTTAATTCAGGAGGGTATATACTACCCACCGGAGGGGGTTCTAGGAGTACCTTGAGTGGTGCCTGAGTGGGTAACTGGGCCTTTGCTACCTTGGCTTTTTTCCTTGAGTATGCCGAAATATTATTGCGCTTTCTTTTGTGGTTTAGCCCTTTTTGTGGGGTATGGGAATTCCCCCCACCCGATTCCAAAGGTTTGGGAATTGGTACCGTTTCTAAAGGGGCCCCGTCACCCACAGTGTCCGACCCAACTGCCCCACCCAATGAAAGTCTTAGAATGTCGGTGGATGCAGGTGAGAACCCCCCCTTGGGTGTAGATGGCATGGCTACTAGTGGCTGGTGGATGTCTGCCTGTGTCATGATCAGGGTGGGAACAGGACCAGTTGCTCGATCAGGTGTTTTAGCAAAGGCAAAGTGCCCTAGGGAGGATTTTTTGTCCGCGGCCAACTCCTGGGATAGCCTTCTCGCTGCATCTAGTTCGATAGATACTCTGTGCTGCATTTTATTAATCTCCATATCAATAGCTATGTTGGTCCTAGTAATAAAGTCATCTAGTGTCCCATCTTTCAGTTTGCCCTTGGCTGCCCTACTTCTATACTCACGGGTTGACATGGTACTTATTCGACAAGAGGTTCGGCGGCCGGTGCAACTAGGGAACAAGGTTAGGGCCAAAGGGTATGGCCCAGTCCAGTCTCTACCAGACTCTAACGGCCTCAACGGCCCGCTCTTTGCCCGGTCTTTGCCCCGGGCTTTGTCCCGCGCGCGTCCCGCGGGATGCCAATTACTGTTAAATGGTGTCTGGCGTGGGGGCGTGTCCTCCGGGGGAAGAGGCACCAGCTGAGGTCCGCATTGGATGCTGGGCCTCGCAGTCCCCCGGTGATGCGCCTGGATGTTTTGTTGGCACTCACTCACCCACTGGGAGCTACAGGCACACCGCCGAATGCGGTTATGCTCCCACCAGCGGGCGAGGCTATCCCGGCGTACAAGCAATCAGTAGGACCCTCCTGGGCAGCGAAGAAGCCTCTGCAAGGGCAACGAGTCAGGTGAGAGTGAGTGGCACCCGCGGAGCGGGTGTCGCGAAAAGTAAATGCCGGCTGGAGATGACTGGGCGTGTCCTCCGGGGGAAGAGGCACCAGCTGAGGTCAGCGTTGGATGCTGGGCCTCGCAGTCCCCCGGTGATGCGCCTGGATGATTTGTTGACACTCACTCACCCACTGGGAGCTACAGGCACACCGCCGAATGCGGTTATGCTCCCACCAGCGGGCGAGGCTATCCCGGCGTACAAGCAATCAGTAGGACCCTCCTGGGCAGCGAAGAAGCCTCTGCAAGGGCAACGAGTCAGGTGAGAGTGAGCGGCACCCGCGGAGCGGGTGTCGCGAAAAGTAAATGCCGGCTGGAGATGACTGGGCGTGTCCTCCGGGGGAAGAGGCACCAGCTGAGGTCCGCGTTGGATGCTGGGCCTCGCAGTCCCCCGGTGATGCGCCTGGATGTTTTGTTGACACTCACTCACCCACTGGGAGCTACAGGCACACCGCCGAATGCGGTTATGCTCCCACCAGCGGGTGAGGCTATCCCGGCGTACAAGCAATCAGTAGGACCCTCCTGGGCAGTGAAGAAGCCTCTGCAAGGGCAACGAGTCAGGTGAGAGTGAGCGGCACCCGCGGAGCGGGTGTCGCGAAAAGTAAATGCCGGCTGGAGATGACTGGGCGTGTCCTCCGGGGGAAGAGGCACCAGCTGAGGTCCGCGTTGGATGCTGGGCCTCGCAGTCCCCCGGTGATGCGCCTGGATGTTTTGTTGACACTCACTCACCCACTGGGAGCTACAGGCACACCGCCGAATGCGGTTATGCTCCCACCAGCGGGCGAGGCTATCCCGGCGTACAAGCAATCATTAGGACCCTCCTGGGCAGCGAAGAAGCCTCTGCAAGGGCAACGAGTCAGGTGAGAGTGAGCGGCACCCGCGGAGCGGGTGTCGCGAAAAGTAAATGCCGGCTGGAGATGACTGGGCGTGTCCTCCGGGGGAAGAGGCACCAGCTGAGGTCCACGTTGGATGCTGGGCCTCGCAGTCCCCCGGTGATGTGCCTGGATGTTTTGTTGACACTCACTCACCCACTGGGAGCTACAGGCACACCGCCGAATGCAGTTATGCTCCTACCAGCGGGCGAGGCTATCCTGGCGTACAAGCAATCAATAGGACCCTCCTGGGCAGCGAAGAAGCCTCTGCAAGGGCAACGAGTCAGGTGAGAGTGAGCGGCACCCGCGGAGCGGGTGTCGCGAAAAGTAAATGCCGGCTGGAGATGACTGGGCGTGTCCTCCGGGGGAAGAGGCACCAGCTGAGGTCCGCGTTGGATGCTGGGCCTCGCAGTCCCACGGTGATGCGCCTGGATGTTTTGTTGACACTCACTCACCCACTGGGAGCTACAGGCACACCGCCGAATGCGGTTATGCTCCCACCAGCGGGCGAGGCTATCCCGCCGTACAAGCAATCAGTAGGACCCTCCTGGGCAGCGAAGAAGCCTCTGCAAGGGCAACGAGTCAGGTGAGAGTGAGCGGCACCCGCGGAGTGGATGTTGCGAAAAGTAAATGCCGGCTGGAGATGACTGGGCGTGTCCTCCGGGGGAAGAGGCACCAGCTGAGGTCCGCGTTGGATGCTGGGCCTCGCAGTACCCCGGTGATGCGCCTGGATGTTTTGTTGACACTCACTCACCCACTGGGAGCTACAGGCACACCGCCGAATGCGGTTATGCTCCCACCAGCGGGCGAGGCTATCCCGGCGTACAAGCAATCAGTAGGACCCTCCTGGGCAGCGAAGAAGCCTCTGCAAGGGCAACGAGTCAGGCGAGAGTGAGCAGACGATTAGATAAACACCATAAGGTTTTAAATGAGCGTCATAGTTGAGACATCTGCTAGTAGATCATGGTTTAATACCGGCCTAGGTACTGAAGAAAAAGGACTAAGCATCAGAAACAGTATTCCCAAAGAATAGCTCTAAAGTTTTGAGCAATATTATAATCACCACAGTATTTCATGAATTTCTCACGACTCCCGAGAACTAAAAAACCTCAATATGGTCACGATGTACAATCTCATTTACCCACCAAGAAGCACATTTTCTAACATACCCCCGTTCACACTTACTTCTCGAGTTCTAAGGTAGGTACAAAAGTGGTAGCCGTCTATTGTTGCAAGCAAAACTAAAAATATGGGAGTTTATAGTTGACAAAAAGGAATTACACTGAATAAAAGACACCAAATCACGAGCACTACACTTAAAAAGGGCAAAGATACGGTTGTGCCCCAACATTAGAATTAAATTTAAAAAACACGTATTAATTTGACAAGCATAGAAGTAATAATAATTTATTTTATAAGTGAAATCACCTCTCACGGGTAAGTCATGTGTTAAATTAACTTCTTGTCCATCATCCCGACGAGAGCTCTGTTACTGCACCGGAGGCCCCTAGCTTTGTTCAGACGATCATGTCAGTCCGGTTGTAGCACCAGTGAAAGCATAAAACAAAACACCAGTGGTGACTTACTCCTCTACTTGCTGACGTAATGAGAGAAATCCCTAACTTCAAGTAATGAAACAGAAACAGGCTAAATAGTGTAGGCTCACCTTTCGGTATATTCCAAACAACGTCCCTCCGGCAGCAATAATCAATCCATGGTTTCCCGTGCCGTTTCCCTCTCTCAGTATTTAAAACCAAATTCATCACAAAACGCGGCGTGCAATTAGGTGTGGTCGCAGCAGTCGTGTCATCCAATGCGACTCACTCTGCACGTAAAAGTTATATGCGGCCATTTTAGTAGTTCAAAATACGCTCTCGTATGTAATGATAATGCTGTGTATGTATCCCAAATCTATTTTACCCTGTCAGCGAAAAAACTTAAGATGGAAATGTTTAATGTATTAATAGCTCCAAGGTGGTTAAAAAACGTCTCTGGACAGGAATCACTTATACGATCTCTTCCCAGCGAAAAGATTGATAGAGAGCAAACACCACAGATGTGTAGAAAAAAGGGGGGTATGTCAGGAAAAGTGAAATTATGTTGTCCTCAGAAACATATAAGGAGCAGCATAACTGATACTTATGAGGGGGCTTACAGTTGACCAGTGATTAGAAAGGATTCTTTAAAACAAAGCCAAAGCAAATATAACATTTCAAGGATGACGAGATCCTGTTTTTCATAAGTACATTTGTACACGTACATTAGTTTGAATAAAATCACATATAACCGAGAATCATTAATACATTCTCGTTCAAAATACCGAAGGTATATACGTCTCTAATTACCCGTCCTTGGCATCAATTTTGAGAAAGCAATTCGACAATCAAACTTAATTTGAATGTAACACATCTTAAGAAAGGAATGAAACTCCCGGAGGGTAACAATCTGATTCCAAATTGTATAGGGTTAGACATAGAAATAATGGAATCTGTAAAAAACTTTGGTACAATCACTGCTACACATTTATATACTATGGTTCCTATATTTTCAAAGAAGCCAGAGGTATACATTCCTATGCATATATCTGCATAAGAGAGACAATATTTTCTTAACTGAACCCCGCAAACCAGGTCCCTGGTTTCTAGGTTAAGTTACACATTACAAAGAGTTCATCTTTAACCGCATGCGTGCGGGCGGAATTCCGCTCGTACGCTGAGTTTTGCGAAACCGCATGTTACGTGACGAGCTGGGCTCGTCATCAGCGTAGCAGGAGGCTACCTCATGACGAGCCCAGCTCGTCATCAGCGTGGAAGGGGTTAAGAAATAGGAACATCTCTTTATCGAAATTTAGCCCTTGCTCTACAGCTCTTAATTTACAAATCCATAGGGCTTCCAATTTTCTAAGACTCAGAACTTTATCACCCCCTCTGGGGTTGTCTGTCAAGGATTCTATTCCATGGAATTTGAGATGTAATAGATCCGCTGCCCCATGGTTAGAATTGAAATGAACAGAAATAGGGTAGCTTGCATTGCCATTTCTAATAGCCCTTATGTGTTCTTGAATCCGTTCCTTAACTGGCCTAATGGTACTTTCTACGTAAATCTTTTTACATACACAAATTATGCAGTATACTATGAATTTACTGTTACAATTCATGAAGGACTTAATATTGTACCACACCCTTCTGACCAGTGATGGGTGGTAAGAATGGCTTCAGACCAGTGATGGTGAATATTCCTGATAACTGGAGGAATTAATGATATGGGAAGAAAGGTGTAATGAAGAGGAAAACTCCACCTCAACTGAAATGTGTCCCCCAACATTTCCCATAGTGTAAACTGCAGGCCACACAATTGTGGACAATGGGCGTTCTCACAAGTTGCAAATTTGTCAACCTGAGGGGGGTCCCACAGGGCTAACATGTTCTGCACCAGAATCCAAAAGGAGATGCCACTTGTGGTCGGCAAGATGATACCAACTCAGGCTGAGAGCTGACCAGATGGTTGGCACCTAGCCAGGTCCCATGCTGGTGCACGTAGACCCCAGAGACTGGCATGTTTGCACCGCCGGAACTTCACTTTTTTTTATGTTCCAGTGGCGCAATGTGTCACTGCATTTTTATAAGGCCACGTAAAGCCACTTTACTTGACTTTTCATGGCCTTATAAATATGTGCCCCTTTCACGCAGAACACTGCATGAAACAGGCGTGTTCCATGGGTGTTGCTGAGGGTGTTCTCACACTACACTCATGGAACCTGACGCATTACCAGATTTACGAGAAATTATGAACCTGGGAATACATCAGAATCTAATCTAAATCATTAGGGAGGTGCAACAAGGAGAATTTCTCCTCGTGCTTTCCTTTTCTTTTTGTGCTGCATTCTGCAGCCCACATAGAAAAAGGAAATCGCCTCTTGTGATTTACTCTGTGCAGGAAGGTCTCCCTTCCTGCACAAAATCAATCAACCCGTGTGAGAAGTTGGCCTGATAGGTGATGTTTCCAATTCTGGAACCACCTGTTATCAGACCAAACAATCCCTTATGGTGTCTGGTTGTAAGTCAACCTTATTAGACAAGCTATCCTAGGGGTAGCATGGACTAAGCAGCCTAAAGGCTTAACTTAAGAGGTCGTGTTAAGCGAGCTGTTTTACCACATACAATCCTGTAGTACCAAATGAAAGGACACCACACAAGTATATATTATAAAAATATATGTATTTATTACTAAAAACAATCCCCAGTATTCTTTATGAATAAAGGGGCACAAGCGTTGAATCAAAAGCACTGTTTAAACATACAAAGTTGCACAATTATGGATGAGGGCAGGGGGCCACTCAAACCATATACTAAACAAGTGGTATAAGAGATGCCACTCGAGCAGTGGTTAGGCCTAGGGCCTAGGGAATCACTGGGAGCAGTCAGGACAAGCAATGCTGAAGTCGGGAATGGCCCTCGGGATTCGGGAGATGTGCGGAAAGCGCACGCATGCACCAATGTTAACCAATGGTGCGTAAAAGTTGTAAAGTTAAAGTTTAAGGACACTTCCGCTGAACCTAGAGGAACAAAACTTAACACACAGACCCTAGAGATGTGCACCAGTGTGGGAACACCGGCGGAGCAAAGTTACCTCACCCACAGGAAGTGGGTGCACAGGGTCGAAGATGCGTCGGTTTTTGACACGCAGGCTCTTGGTGCTTGAAGCTGAAAGGGCTGCAGGCGGGTTAAAGATGAAGTGTCCGGTGGAGTCCAAGGGTGGACTCAAGTCGAAGGGTACCTGAAAGCAGAGGGGACAGAGTCTGGGTCACTCAGCAGTGACCAGGGTGGAACCAGGACGGAACCAGGCAATGTCGGGCGCAATCAGGTGGTCGTCGAGGAGCTTCTCTCCGCTGTCACGTGGGCTCTGGGGCATCTGCGACGTCCAGGAGCAGGTCACGATCTGTCCCACGCAGGCTCTCACCGTCGGCGCTGTCGGCTTCAAGTTTGGAGCAAACAACACTTGGCAAGAGCAATCCACGCGGGATCGGAAGATTGCTTCTCACTCGGACCAGGAAGGTCAGAGTCGGGGCTCCTTTTCAGGGGAGCTGGTGTGGATCTGGAGCAACCAGATTCACGAGTCTTCTTTGTAGTTTCGTCGGCACAGGGACCACTAGCCAGCTGGCAAGTGACCGGGCCAACGCGTTGAGCCAAATGGAGCAGAAGGGCCCCACGCAGCACTCGTCGAGTGTGGAGGGCTGAACTTCGGCTCAGGAGTAGCTCAGGGTGGGGGCTTCTCAAACCCCGGTGCACAGCTTCGAGGGTCACTCGTGGGCTGCACGGTCAGCGTCTCGTGGTCAATTCAAGATGGCGTGCCCCACGCTTCCGGTCGCCTCCACGGGTCTCAGCTTTGCAGGGACTGTGGATCGGGCTGTTGGAAGGCAGGCAGGCTTGATCTCGTCGATCTCAGTCGCTCGAGTTCCGGCGGGAACTGCAACTAAGTAGACGTCGAGGGCTGGATGGTGCCTGCTGCTGCAGGGTGGTCACTCCTTGACCACAAGGGAGATTCTTCGGGCTTCCACGTTGAGATGGAGGTCCAAGGGTCCAGAGTTTCGTTTCTAATGTTTCTTCCAGGAAATCTGATGTGCATTGGCACTGCTCCCACTCTTATTCGAATCTGGGGGGCGTGATTACCTGCTAGGTCCCCCCCTATGGGTGGGACAAAGGAAGTGGGTGGATACACCCCCTTCCTTTGATCCAGGCCGCCCTGGCACGAGGGCTGGAGTGCCCCAGAACCAGTTTGGCCGGATTATGCAAGGGGCAGCCTTGTGCGCCCCAAGCAGTGTCTGGTTTCTTTCAAACCTCCCTGCTACAATCCACTATCTCCTGTCTGGAGGGCGGTGACACCCTCCTGTGACAGGAAACCCTTTGTCCAGGACCCATTTGGCCGAGTTTCGGTCAGCTGCAGGGGTCCAGACATTTGTCTGTGGCAGAGGCATCCATTTTGTGGATCTAAGGTCTTTGGAGAAATTAACCGCATTTAGGTAAAGCAACATGTCCTACCCCTCTAGAGGGGTGGAATGCTATCCCCGTCGCCAGAACTGGCGAGGGGATAGTATTCCAAATCGTATGACACCTTACACGACATGTTTTGATAAAGCCAAACCAAAGTTGCTATTTAACCGCGAGGATTATAAGGCACTTAAGAGTATATGGTATGGCATTATCCTGAAACAGCTTAGGGAGTTGTTCCCGACAGCTGCAGACAGGCTCAGCTCATGCTAGAGCTCCATCTCACATAAAACCACGCACTCTGCCTCCAGGATTGATGAGGCCTTCCATAGGAGTGGCTCACAGGTTTACATGTGTCCAGATATAGGTTTAGATATAGGTATACTATATCTAAGCAAGGGGTGATTACACCACCTTACCCCAGCTGAGTGATCAGCCAGTTGTGTCAATTTAAGAACCAGCCAGGGGTGGCAAAAGATATGCTGCAGCCCCTGGTAGGCCTTGGTGGCCCCTATGCCCTGGGCACCTATAGTGCATTATACAGGGGCTGACAAGGAGTCCATTTCCAATTGTGGTATGTACCTAGGGTACATGGAATCCATTTTACAGAGAGAGCAGATGGCCTGGGGCCCTGATTAGCAGGGAACCAGGTCAACTAAGTCAAAAAACCAGCTAAACACAGGCAAAAAATCCGGGGTAACCATAGTCAGGTAGCCACCTTCCTACATAACCCCCCCCCAAACGAAAGGAGATAAGGCTATCCTTGGCCAGGTAAGCCTATATTGCCTGAGTGGCCATATAAGGAAGTACCTGCACTAGCATGGGTACCCCCTGTCTCATGGTCCACTAAGCAGTCCCTCACCCTTGGGGTATTAGAGGGTCTCCACCATAGGGAATCACTACCTTGGGTGTGTTTATGCAAAGTTAAAGGCTGGTTTGGATATGGAGTATTGAAGTGAGGCTCTACTAATTTAGGGCTTAGCTTCCTCCAATTATCTTCCACCATGTGTGCCTTTCTCTCTTTAACTGAGTTGCACTGTGCTCTCAGGGTCAACCTCTGGCTACCTAAAGCTGGAGGCTGGGTCCCTCTGTTTGGCTTGCTGGAGGGACAGTTCAGGTTTGGGCCCCTTGGGTCCCAGGTTTGGCTGTGCCCAACAGAATCCATCTGTGGGAGGTCCCTAACTGTTTTTAAGGGGGCTCCCTCAGGAGTTTTTAAAGTTTTCACCTTACTAGGGCTACTAGTTTTGGTGCACCTAATCTTTTGATGGGGGTGCTTTATTTGACAGGGGGCCCTCTGGGTCTCACTGTCCTTCTTGTCCTATGCAGCCCTGGGCTGGCTAAGGCAAGGTAGAGAGGGGCAGGTTACCTGCTCCAGACTGGGTCCCACCTGAGAAGGGTCCACTGACATCAGAGGTTCTGTCAGGCTAGGCCCAACCACCTCTGGGGCAGTTCCTTCATCAGGGGTAAGATCAGTTCCCTGAGGAGGCTGATCCGGTCCTAAAGTCTGGTGAGGGGGAGATTTCTCTTCTTCCTCCATGCTCTCAGTTTGTGTGGAGTTATCCATCATTTCAGGCTTCACAACACACATATCAGTTTGAGTTTGGGCTGTGGCCATCACAGCCCCACCAACCTTTTCAGGAGGAGACTCAGTTTGGGTTTCTGCTGTTATCATAACAGCTTTGCTATTTTGTTCAGGAAGAGCTTTTGTTAAAGATGGGGCAGAGAGTATCTCAGCCCTACCAACCTTTTCAGGAAGGACATCTTGGATTGGGGCTGTAGCCATTACAGCCCCACTAACCTTTCCATTGGAATTTACCATTCTAGAATGGATTTCCTGTTCAACCTCAGCCCAGGCTGAGATTTCCAAATCATTACCAAGTAGACAGTCCACAGGCAAGTTTGATGACACTGCCACTCTCTTTGGGCCAATGACACCTCCCCAGCTGAGACTTACTACTGCCATGGGATGATTTGTTTTGATGCCATCAATGTTTGTCACCTGGTATGTGGCACCAGGTAAAAGTTGTTTAGAGGGGACTATACAGTCAGCCACCATGGTGATGCTAGCCCCTGTGTCTCTAAAAGCTTCAACTTTCAAACCATTGATGATGGGTTCTTGTCTATACTTGCTCAAAGTATTTGGGCAATAAGAGAAGTTGGCAAACCCCCTGCCAGTCTCATAAACAAGATCATTTGGGGAGGGGGACCTGGATAGGCCAGGGTCCTCCTGGGCTCCAAAAGTAAACCCACCCAGATTCCTGGGTGTGCTCCCACTTCCTGGGGGATTACTGCTGACAGTAACAGGAGGTGTTGGAGCTGGCTTTGGAGGTATATTTTCTTTATTGTTATTCTTGGGACAACAGTTGTCTGTTTTGTAATGCCCAACCTGTTTACAGGCATAACAATAAGGCTTTTTCTCAGTTGAAGAAGTGTCTTGGGACCCACCCCCATCCTTGGAGTTTTGGGGCCCTGGGGAAGTCTTTTCTTTATTTTTATCCCCACCCTTATCTTGAGGCTTGGTAGACTCCTTCTTCTGGTTACTGTCCTGATTCTTAGGCCTAATCCTGGTTCTGACCCATTTGTCTGCCTTCTTTCCCAATTCTTGGGGAGAGGTCAGATCAGAGTCCACCAGGTGCTGGTGTAAGAGCTGGTTCTGACAATTACTTAGGATCTGCTCCCTCATAATCAAATTATACAATCCTGTAAAGTCATGTACTTTGCTGCCATGTAGCCAACCCTCCGGAGCCTTAGTTGCACAATCAACAAAATCAGTCCAGTCCTGAGTCTGTGTCTTCTGGGTGTCTCTGAACTTCAACCTGTACTGTTCAGTGGTTAAGCCAAACCCATCTATTAGGACACTCTTCAGGACTTTGTAATTGTTTGCATCCTCATGTCTGACAGTGAGGAGCTTATCTCTCCCTTTCTCTGAAAAGGAGTACCATAAGATTGCTGCCCACTGTTCCTCAGGAACCTGCTGTACCATGCAGGCTCTCTCAAGAGCAGTTATCCACTTGTGGATGTCATCCCCTTCCTTGTAGGGGGGCACAATCTTTGTCAGGTTTCTACTATCATAGGACCTGGGTTTCTCTTTAGGAATATTGCTGCCACCAGTGGCATCTAAGCCACACAATTTTTGCTCTCTTGCCAAGGCAAGTCTAGCTTGAGCTAAGGTAAGTCTAGCTTGACTCAGGGCTACCTCCTCTCTCTCTATTTGGAGTTTGACAGCCCTCATTCTAGCCCTATGCTCAACCTTCTGAGAAGCAGTCATGCCTCTCTGTGATTCTCTGGAGGCACTAGAAATATGAGAGTCCCCTGAGGGAGATCTCACTCTTCTGTTGCCTGGGAGAATAACATGATGGGATCTGGGGAGGTGCTGGCCCTCTCCATTCCCCAGTAGGTCTAAGTTGGCCTGGTTAAGCCTGGCAACTTGGACCTGGCTACCCCTCTGATCCTGATCTTCTAAGTCCTCAACTTCTGAGTCCTCCTCCTCCTCTTCTTCTTTCTCATCTTCCTCCTGAGGGGGGTCAGTTACAGGGGGGTCCCCTCCATTTCCTGTTTCTAGGGAAGCTTCCTTTGCCCTTTCTAAGTCATCCTGCTCTAGGATGGCTACCAGGATTTGGCAGGTGGGGCTTCTGCCCCTTTTTAACCCTCTTGATTTGCACAAGGCAACCAAGTCCTTTCGGGTTAGTTTGTCGTAGCTGAAAGTTGCCTGGGTAAGGTCAACTGTCACAGGAGTAGACCCTGAGGCTTTTCCTGTGTCAGACATGACTGCTAGTGAGGTGTAAGTGGTGCACTTACCTACACTAAGTGTTTTCCTACTGTACCTTGCTAGTCAGTTGTAGTCAGGGTGTGCTAATCCCTTTAATCTACAACTACTAAGTTCAGTAGAACTTAATATGCTAAGCTTTTGATTTATATGTACCTAGAGGTACTTGATGTGATCTTTCAATTTGATACAAAGATTGCAATGGTAAAACAACAGCAAGCTCAAATCCGCACCGCTGCTCACCAATGTGAGAAGTTGGCCTGATAGGTGATGTTTCCAATTCTGGAACCACCTGTTATCAGACCAAACAATCCCTTATGGTGTCTGGTTGTAAGTCAACCTTATTAGACAAGCTATCCTAGGGGTAGCATGGACTAAGCAGCCTAAAGGCTTAACTTAAGAGGTCGTGTTAAGCGAGCTGTTTTACCACATACAATCCTGTAGTACCAAATGAAAGGACACCACACAAGTATATATTATAAAAATATATGTATTTATTACTAAAAACAATCCCCAGTATTCTTTATGAATAAAGGGGCACAAGCGTTAAATCAAAAGCACTGTTTAAACATACAAGTTGCACAATTATGGATGAGGGCAGGGGGCCACTCAAACCATATACTAAACAAGTGGTATAAGAGATGCCACTCGAGCAGTGGTTAGGCCTAGGGCCTAGGGAATCGCTGGGAGCAGTCAGGACAAGCAATGCTGAAGTCGGGAATGGCCCTCGGGATTCGGGAGATGTGCGGAAAGCGCACGCATGCACCAATGTTAACCAATGGTGCGTAAAAGTTGTAAAGTTAAAGTTTAAGGACACTTCCGCTGAACCTAGAGGAACAAAACTTAACACACAGACCCTAGAGATGTGCACCAGTGTGGGAACACCGGCGGGGCAAAGTTACCTCACCCACAGGAAGTGGGTGCACAGGGTCGACGATGCGTCGGGTTTTGACACGCAGGCTCTTGGTGCTTGAAGCTGAAAGGGCTGCAGACGGGTTAAAGATGAAGTGTCCGGTGGAGTCCAAGGGTGGACTCAAGTCGAAGGGTACCTGAAAGCAGAGGGGACAGAGTCTGGGTCACTCAGCAGTGACCAGGGTGGAACCAGGACGGAACCAGGCAATGTCGGGCGCAATCAGGTGGTCGTCGAGGAGCTTCTCTCCGCTGTCACGTGGGCTCTGGGGCATCTGCGACGTCCAGGAGCAGGTCACGATCTGTCCCACGCAGGCTCTCACCGTCGGCGCTGTCGGCTTCAAGTTTGGAGCAAACAACACTTGGCAAGAGCAATCCACGCGGGATCGGAAGATTGCTTCTCACTCGGACCAGGAAGGTCAGAGTCGGGGCTCCTTTTCAGGGGAGCTGGTGTGGATCTGGAGCAACCAGATTCACGAGTCTTCTTTGTAGTTTCGTCGGCACAGGGACCACTAGCCAGCTGGCAAGTGACCGGGCCAACGCGTTGAGCCAAATGGAGCAGAAGGGCCCCACGCAGCACTCGTCGAGTGTGGAGGGCTGAACTTTGGCTCAGGAGTAGCTCAGGGTGGGGGCTTCTCAAACCCAGGTGCACAGCTTCGAGGGTCACTCGTGGGCTGCACGGTCAGCGTCTCGTGGTCAATTCAAGATGGCGTGTCCCACGCTTCCGGTCGCCTCCACGGGTCTCAGCTTTGCAGGGACTGTGGATCGGGCTGTTGCAAGGCAGGCAGGTTTGATCTCGTCGATCTCAGTCGCTCGAGTTCCGGCGGGAACTGCAACTAAGTAGACGTCGAGGGCTGGATGGTGCCTGCTGCTGCAGGGTGGTCACTCCTTGACCACAAGGGAGATTCTTCGGGCTTCCACGTTGAGATGGAGGTCCAAGGGTCCAGAGTTTCGTTTCTAATGTTTCTTCCAGGAAATCTGATGTGCATTGGCACTGCTCCCACTCTTATTCGAATCTGGGGGGCGTGATTACCTGCTAGGTCCCCCCCTATGGGTGGGACCCAGGAAGTGGGTGGATACACCCCCTTCCTTTGATCCAGGCCGCCCTGGCACGAGGGCTGGAGTGCCCCAGAACCGGTTTGGCCGGATTATGCAAGGGGCAGCCTTGTGCGCCCCAAGCAGTGTCTGGTTTCTTTCAAACCTCCCTGCTACAATCCACTATCTCCTGTCTGGAGGGCGGTGACACCCTCCTGTGACAGGAAACCCTTTGTCCAGGACCCATTTGGCCGAGTTTCGGTCAGCTGCAGGGGTCCAGACATTTGTCTGTGGCAGAGGCATCCATTTTGTGGATCTAAGGTCTTTGGAGAAATTAACCGCATTTAGGTAAAGCAACATGTCCTACCCCTCTAGAGGGGTGGAATGCTATCCCCGTCGCCAGAACTGGCGAGGGGATAGTATTCCAAATCGTATGACACCTTACACGACATGTTTTGATAAAGCCAAACCAAAGTTGCTATTTAACCGCGAGGATTATAAGGCACTTAAGAGTATATGGTATGGCATTATCCTGAAACAGCTTAGGGAGTTGTTCCCGACAGCTGCAGACAGGCTCAGCTCATGCTAGAGCTCCATCTCACATAAAACCACGCACTCTGCCTCCAGGATTGATGAGGCCTTCCATAGGAGTGGCTCACAGGTTTACATGTGTCCAGATATAGGTTTAGATATAGGTATACTATATCTAAGCAAGGGGTGATTACACCACCTTACCCCAGCTGAGTGATCAGCCAGTTGCGTCAATTTAAGAACCAGCCAGGGGTGGCAAAAGATATGCTGCAGCCCCTGGTAGGCCTTGGTGGCCCCTATGCCCTGGGCACCTATAGTGCATTATACAGGGGCTGACAAGGAGTCCATTTCCAATTGTGGTATGTACCTAGGGTACATGGAATCCATTTTACAGAGAGAGCAGATGGCCTGGTGCCCTGATTAGCAGGGAACCAGGTCAACTAAGTCAAAAAACCAGCTAAACACAGGCAAAAAATCCGGGGTAACCATAGTCAGGTAGCCACCTTCCTACAACCCGCAACGCAGGGACCCTTGCATTGCACCATGGCGAAAGGCTGCCTGTATTGGCGCATGGCAGCCCATCGTGCGCTTGCGCTGGGGAAAAGGACAGGAATGCGCTGCATCACATAGATACAGCGCATTCCTGCCCTTTTGTTCGGACGTAGAGCAGTGCAGCAAGATTCCTTGTGGTGCTGCCCAACCCAAGACCTCATAAATGAGGCCCAGAGTCTGGGCTTCCAGACTGAGGAAGAGAGACCTGCAGCAGGACGGCGTTCGATCGACTGAATCAAGTCAAGTGTGAACCAGAAAAAGAAGAGATCACATTCTTTGGCCACATTTACACCGACACAAGATGATTGGAAGAAAGAGCCAGACCACCCGTAGGATCGTGAGACCACCATGAGCCAGACCACCCGAAGGATTATGAGACCACCATGAGCCAGACCACCCGTAGGATCGTGAAACCACCATGAGCCAGACCACCCGAAGGATTATGAGACCACCATGAGCCAGACCACCCGTAGGATCGTGAAACCACCATGAGCCAGACCACCCGTAGGATCGTGAAACCACCATGAGCCAGACTAGATTACCACCCCTCCTCTCGTAGGATTGAAGTCCACCGTGAGCCAAACCAGATTACCCCCCTCCCGAAGGCTCATGAGACCACAATAGCGTTTGAGCAAGAAGCAACAGCTAAGACGCAGACGTTCGCTGTATCAGAAGTCCACAGTGACGGGTCGAGGAGATGTGGTCATGGAGTGACTCGCGTGTATTCTCTTCCTCGGCATTCTCTTTTTAGTGTTTTCTTTCCTTTCACTCTTCTCCTTCCTGTCTTTTTTTCTTCATCCCCTCACCCCGCCCGATTGCCCTGAATTCTTTCATTTATCAACCAAGAGGTAAGATGTTGAATAGAGCTTAATTTGAGCCGGTGGTCGCAGGTGGGGCCCATCTGCACCCTCGTTTTGGAGGCCGGCTCTTATTTTTCCTCATCAGACTTTGACACATAACAAGGGAGTGAAAAACACAAAGGGGAAGAAAGAGGAAGAGAAAGATGAAAACAAATGACAAAGGGAAAAAGCAGGGACCTACAGGAGTGAGACAAAGGAACCTGGAGTGTCTGGGGGTGGATTAAAGAGTCAAGAGGTGGAATCAAGAGTTTGATACAGGAGCCGGGAGTGGCTGGGGGTGGATTAAGGAGCCACGAGGTGGAATCAAGAGTGAGATAAAGGAGCCGGGAGTGTCTGGGATGGATTAAAGAGCCATGAGGTGGAATCAAGAGTGAGATAAAGGAGCCGAGAGTGTCTGGGGGTGGATTAAAGAGCCATGAGGTGGAATCAAGAGTTTGATACAGGAGCCGAGAGTGGCTGGGAGTGGATTAAAGAGTCATGAGGTGGAATCAAGAGTGAGATAAAGGAGCCGGGAGTGTCTGGCATGGATTAAAGAGCCATGAGGTGGAATGAAGAGTGAGATAAAGGAGCCGGGAGTGTCTGGGATGGATTAAAGAGCCATGAGGTGGAATGAAGAGTGAGATAAAGGAGCCGAGAGTGTCTGGGGGTGGATTAAAGAGCCATGAGGTGGAATCAAGAGTTTGATACAGGAGCCGAGAGTGGCTGGGAGTGGATTAAAGAGTCATGAGGTGGAATCAAGAGTTTGATACAGGAGCCGAGAGTGGCTGGGAGTGGATTAAAGAGTCATGAGGTGGAATCAAGAGTGAGATAAAGGAGCCGGGAGTGTCTGGGATGGATTAAAGAGCCATGAGGTGGAATGAAGAGTGAGATAAAGGAGCCGAGAGTGTCTGGGGGTGGATTAAAGAGCCACGAGGTGGAATCAAGAGTCAGATAAAGGAGCCGGGAGTGTCTCGGATGGATTAAAGAGCCATGAGGTGGAATGAAGAGTGAGATAAAGGAGCCGAGAGTGTCTGGGGGTGGATTAAAGAGCCATGAGGTGGAATCAAGAGTTTGATACAGGAGCCGAGAGTGGCTGGGAGTGGATTAAAGAGTCATGAGGTGGAATCAAGAGTGAGATAAAGGAGCCGGGAGTGTCTGGAGTGGATTGAAGAGCGATGAGGTGGAATCAAGAGTGAGATAAAGGAGCCGGGAGTGTCTGGGGTGGATTAAAGAGCCACGAGGTGGAATCAAGAGTCAGATGAAGGAGCCGGGAGTGTCTGGGATGGATTAAAGAGCCATGAGGTGGAATGAAGAGTGAGATAAAGGAGCCGAGAGTGTCTGGGGGTGGATTAAAGAGCCATGAGGTGGAATCAAGAGTCAGATAAAGGGGCCAGGAGTGTCTTGGGGGTGGATTGAAGAGCGATGAGGTGGAATCAAGAGTGAGATAAAGGAGCCGGGAGAGGCTGGTGGTAGATTAAAGAGCCATGAGGTGGAATCAAGAGTGAGATAAAGGAGCCAAGAGTGTCTGGGGTGGATTAAAGTGCCACGAGGTGGAATCAAGAGTGAGATAAAGGAGCCAGGAGTGTCTGGGGGTGGATTAAAGAGCCACGAGGTGGAATCAAGAGTTTGATACAGGAGCCGAGAGTGGCTGGGAGTGGATTAAAGAGTCATGAGGTGGAATCAAGAGTGAGATAAAGGAGCCAAGAGTGTCTGGGGTGGATTAAAGAGCCATGAGGTGGAATCAAGAGTGAGATAAAGGAGCCGAGAGTGTCTGGGGGTGGATTAAAGAGCCATGAGGTGGAATCAAGAGTGAGATAAAGGAGCCGGGAGTGTCTGGGGGTGAATTAAAGAGCCATGAGGTGGAATCAAGAGTGAGATAAAGGAGCCGAGAGTGTCAGGGGGTGGATTAAAGAGCCATGAGGTAGAATCAAGAGTCAGATAAAGCAGCCAAGAGTGTCTGGGGGTGAATTAAAGAGTCATGAGGTGGAATCAAGAGTCAGATAAAGGAGCCGAGAGTGTCTGGGGGTGGATTAAAAAGTCATGAGGTGGAATCAAAAGTGGGATAAAGGAGCAGATAGTGTCTGGGGCTGGATTAAAGAGCCACGAGGTAGAATCAAGAGTCAGATAAAGGTGCCAGGAGTGTCTGGGGGTGGATTAAAGAGCCATGAGGTGGAATCAAGAGTGAGATAAAGGAGCCAAGAGTGTCTGGGGTGGATTAAAGAGCCATGAGGTGGAATCAAGAGTCAGATAAAGGTGCCAGGAGTGTCTGGGGGTGGATTAAAGAGCCATGAGGTGGAATCAAGAGTGAGATAAAGGAGCCGAGAGTGACTGGAGGTGCATTAAAGAGCCATGAGGTGGAATCAAGAGTGAGATAACTGAGCCAAGAGTGTCTGGGGTGGATTAAAGAGCCATGAGGTGGAATCAAGAGTGAGATAAAGGAGCCGAGAGTGTCTGGGGGTGGATTAAAGAGCCATGAGGTGGAATCAAGAGTGAGATAAAGGAGCCGGGAGTGTCTGGGGGTGAATTAAAGAGCCATGAGGTGGAATCAAGAGTGAGATAAAGGAGCCGGGAGTGTCTGGGGGTGGAATAAAGAGCCATGAGGTAGAATCAAGAGTCAGATAAAGCAGCCAAGAGTGTCTGGGGGTGAATTAAAGAGTCATGAGGTGGAATCAAGAGTCAGATAAAGGAGCCGAGAGTGTCTGGGGGTGGATTAAAAAGTCATGAGGTGGAATCAAAAGTGGGATAAAGGAGCAGATAGTGTCTGGGGCTGGATTAAAGAGCCACGAGGTAGAATCAAGAGTCAGATAAAGGTGCCAGGAGTGTCTGGGGGTGGATTAAAGAGCCATGAGGTGGAATCAAGAGTGAGATAAAGGAGCCAAGAGTGTCTGGGGTGGATTAAAGAGCCATGAGGTGGAATCAAGAGTCAGATAAAGGTGCCAGGAGTGTCTGGGGGTGGATTAAAGAGCCATGAGGTGGAATCAAGAGTGAGATAAAGGAGCCGAGAGTGACTGGAGGTGCATTAAAGAGCCATGAGGTGGAATCAAGAGTGAGATAACTGAGCCAAGAGCATCTGGGGGTGGATTAAAGAGCCATGAGGTGGAATCAAGAGTGAGATAAAGGAGCCAAGAGCATCTGGGGGTGGATTAAAGAGCCATGAGGTGGAATCAAGAGTGAGATAAAGGAGCCAAGAGCATCTGGGGGTGGATTTAAGAGCCATGAGGTGGAATCAAGAGTGAGATAAAGGAGCAGAGATTGTCTGGGGGTAGATTAAAGAGCCATGAGGTGGAATCAAGAGTGAGATAAAGGAGCCGGGAGAGGCTCGTGGTGGATTAAAGAGCCACGAGGTGGAATCAAGAGTCAGATAAGGGAGCCGAGAGTGTCTGGGGGTGGATTAAAGATCCTCGAGGTGGAATCAAGAGTGAGATAAAGGAGCCGGGAGAGGCTGGTGGTGGATTAAAGAGCCATGAGGTGGAATCAAGAGTGAGATAAAGGAGCAGAGATTGTCTGGGGGTGGATTAAAGAGCCATGAGGTGGAATCAAGAGTGAGATAAAGGAGCCGAGAGTGTCTGGGGGTGGATTAAAGAGCCATGAGGTGGAATCAAGAGTGAGATAAAGGAGCCAAGAGCATCTGGGGTGGATTAAAGAGCCATGAATCAAGAGTGAGATAAAGGAGCCAGGAGTGTCTGAGGGTGGATTAAAGAGCCATGAAGTGGAATCAAGAGTGAGATAAAGGAGCCGGGAGAGGCTGGTGGTGGATTAAAGAGCCACGAGGTGGAATCAAGAGTGAGATAAAGGAGCCGAGAGTGTCTGGTGGTGGATTATAGAGCCACGAGGTGGAATCAAGAGTGAGATAAAGGAGCCGGGAGTGTCTGGGGGTGGATTAAAGAGTCATCAGGTGGAATCAAGAGTGAGATAAAGGAGCCGAGAGTGTCTGGTGGTGGATTATAGAGCCACGAGGTGGAATCAAGAGTGAGATAAAGGAGCCGAGAGTGTCTGGGGTGGATTATAGAGCCACGAGGTGGAATCAAGAGTGAGATAAAGGAGCCGGGAGTGGCTGGTGGTGGATTAAAGAGCCATGAGGTGAAATCAAGAGTGAGATAAAGGAGCCAAGAGTGACTGGGGTGGGTTAAAGAGCCATGAGGTGGAATCAAGAGTGAGATAAAGAAGCTGAGAGTGTCTATGGGTGGATTAAAGAGCCATGAGGTGGAATCAAGAGTGAGATAAAGGAGCCGGAAGTGTCTTGGGATGGATTAAAGAGCCATGAGGTGGAATCAAGAGTGAGATAAAGGAGCAGAGAGTGTCTGGGGGTGGATTAAAGAGCCACGAGGTGGAATCAAGAGTGAGATAAAGGAGCTGAGAGTGTCTGGGGCTGGATTTAAGAGCCATGAGGCGGAATCAAAAGTCAGATAAAGGAGCCGGGAGTGTCTAGGGGTGGATTTAAGAGCCATGAGGTGGAATCAAGAGTGAGATAAAGGAGCCGGGAGTGTCTGGGGGTGGAATAAGGAGCCATGAGGTAGAATCAAGAGTGAGATAAGGGAGCTGAGAGTGTCTGGGGCTGGATTTAAGAGCCATGAGGCGGAATCAAAAGTCAGATAAAGGAGCCGGGAGTGTCTGGGGGTGGATTTAAGAGCTATGAGGTGGAATCAAGAGTGAGATAAAGGAGCCAGCAGTGTCTGGGGGTGGATTGAAGAGCCACGAGTTGGAATCAAGAGTGAGATAAAGGAGCAGATAGTGTCTGGGGGTGGATTGAAGAGCCACGAGGTAGAATCAAGAGTCAGATAAAGGTGCCAGGAGTGTCTGGGGGTGGATTAAAGAGCCATGAGGTGGAATCAAGAGTGAGATAAAGGAGCCAAGAGTGTCTGGGGTGGATTAAAGAGCCATGAGGTGGAATCAAGAGTCAGATAAAGGTGCCAGGAGTGTCTGGGGGTGGATTAAAGAGCCATGAGGTGGAATCAAGAGTGAGATAAAGGAGCCGAGAGTGACTGGGGGTGCATTAAAGAGCCATGAGGTGGAATCAAGAGTGAGATAACTGAGCCAAGAGCATCTGGGGGTGGATTAAAGAGCCATGAGGTGGAATCAAGAGTGAGATAAAGGAGCCAAGAGCATCTGGGGGTGGATTAAAGAGCCATGAGGTGGAATCAAGAGTGAGATAAAGGAGCCAAGAGCATCTGGGGGTGGATTTAAGAGCCATGAGGTGGAATCAAGAGTGAGATAAAGGAGCAGAGATTGTCTGGGGGTAGATTAAAGAGCCATGAGGTGGAATCAAGAGTGAGATAAAGGAGCCGGGAGAGGCTCGTGGTGGATTAAAGAGCCACGAGGTGGAATCAAGAGTCAGATAAGGGAGCCGAGAGTGTCTGGGGGTGGATTAAAGAGCCTCGAGGTGGAATCAGGAGTGAGATAAAGGAGCCGGGAGAGGCTGGTGGTGGATTAAAGAGCCATGAGGTGGAATCAAGAGTGAGATAAAGGAGCAGAGATTGTCTGGGGGTGGATTAAAGAGCCACGAGGTGGAATCAAGAGTCAGATAAAGGAGCCGGGAGTGTCTGGGGTGGATGAAAGAGCCACGAGGTGGAATCAAGAGTCAGATAAAGGTGCCAGGAGTGTCTGGGGGTGGATTAAAGAGCCATGAGGTGCAATCAAGAGTGAGATAAAGGAGCCGAGAGTGTCTGGGGGTGGATTAAAGAGCCATGAGGTGGAATCAAGAGTGAGATAAAGGAGCCAAGAGCATCTGGGGTGGATTAAAGAGCCATGAATCAAGAGTGAGATAAAGGAGCCAAGAGTGTCTGAGGGTGGATTAAAGAGCCATGAAGTGGAATCAAGAGTGAGATAAAGGAGCCGGGAGAGGCTGGTGGTGGATTAAAGAGCCACGAGGTGGAATCAAGAGTGAGATAAAGGAGCCGAGAGTGTCTGGTGGTGGATTATAGAGCCACGAGGTGGAATCAAGAGTGAGATAAAGGAGCCGGGAGTGTCTGGGGGTGGATTAAAGAGTCATCAGGTGGAATCAAGAGTGAGATAAAGGAGCCGAGAGTGTCTGGTGGTGGATTATAGAGCCACGAGGTGGAATCAAGAGTGAGATCAAGGAGCCGAGAGTGTCTGGGGTGGATTATAGAGCCACGAGGTGGAATCAAGAGTGAGATAAAGAAGCTGAGAGTGTCTATGGGTGGATTAAAGAGCCATGAGGTGGAATCAAGAGTGAGATAAAGGAGCCGGAAGTGTCTTGGGATGGATTAAAGAGCCATGAGGTGGAATCAAGAGTGAGATAAAGGAGCAGAGAGTGTCTGGGGGTGGATTAAAGAGCCACGAGGTGGAATCAAGAGTGAGATAAGGGAGCTGAGAGTGTCTGGGGCTGGATTTAAGAGCCATGAGGCGGAATCAAAAGTCAGATAAAGGAGCCGGGAGTGTCTGGGGGTGAATTTAAGAGCCATGAGGTGGAATCAAGAGTGAGATAAAGGAGCAGAGAGTGTCTGGGGGTGGATTAAAGAGCCACGAGGTGGAATCAAGAGTGAGATAAGGGAGCTGAGAGTGTCTGGGGGTGGATTTAAGAGCCATGAGGTGGAATCAAGAGTGAGATAAAGGAGCCGGGAGTGTCTGGGGGTGGATTGAAGAGCCACGAGTTGGAATCAAGAGTGAGATAAAGGAGCAGATAGTGTCTGGGGTGGATTGAAGAGCCACGAGTTGGAATCAAGAGTGAGATAAAGGAGCAGATAGTGTCTGGGGGTGGATTAAAGAGCCACGAGGTAGAATCAAGAGTCAGATAAAGGGGCCAGGAGTGTCTTGGGGGTGGATTGAAGAGCGATGAGGTGGAATCAAGAGTGAGATAAAGGAGCCGAGAGTGTCTGGGGGTGGATTAAAGAGCCATGAGGTGGAATCAAGAGTGAGATAAAGGAGCCGAGAGTGTCTGGGGTGGATTAAAGAGCCATAAGATGGACTCAAGAGTGAGATAAAGGAGCCGAGAGTGTCTGGTGGTGGAGTAAAGAGTCATGAGGTGCAATCAAGAGTGAGATAACGGAGCCGAGAGTGCCTGCGTGTGGATTAAAGAGCCATGAGGTGCAATCAAGAGTGAGATAACGGAGCCGAGAGTGCCTGCGCTTGGATTAAAGAGCCATGAATCAAGAGTGAGATAAAGGATCCAAGAGTGTCTGGGGGTGGATTAAAGAGCCATGAGGTGGAATCAAGACCGCGCAGCCTTGGTATTCAGCACCCGACATTCAATAGCGCCGGCTGTGGGCTTCTGAGTACAACTTTGGGCCCGGCTCTCAATCTTTTTCAAATTAAACACCGGATGTAGTAGTGTACAGTACAGGGCAGGGCAGCAGGTAACAGAGAGTTGCCCCTCCCCAGACACATGGACATTACTTCTAATAAGGGTGGGACAGAAAGGAGGGGGATTATTAGGACAAGAAGAAGTGACACCCCTGCTCCAGTGGTAGTGATATAGGACTCCCTGGTACCAGCGGCTCCTGCCTCCGCATGGTCCTTGCTACCCGGGCGAGACTGGGAACCAGCAGCGACCCAGACAAAAATGCTCTCTTCAGCTTTTTGTGCAATCTCTCTCTTTCCATCCCACCCATCCACCCATCCATCTACCCATTCATCCAGCCATCCATCCATCCATCTACCCATCCATCCATCCCTCCATCTACCCATCTACACATCCATCCATTCTCCCATCCACCCATCCATCCATCTACCCATTCATCCATCCATCCATCCATCCATCCATCCATCCATCCATGCATCCATCCATTCACCCATCCATCCATCCATCTACCCATCCATCCATCCATTCACCCGTCCATCTACCCGTCCATCCATCCATCTACCCATCCATCCATCCGTCCATCCGTCCATCCATCCATCCATCCATCCATTCATCTATCCATCCATTCAGTCATCCCTCCATCCATCCATCCATCCATCCAGTCATCCATTCATCCATCCATCCGTCCATCCACCAACCCAGACACCTATCCATCTACCCATGCATCCATCTACCCATCCATCCACCAACCTATCCACTATCCATCCATTTATCTACCCATCCATCCATCCATCCATCTATCCACCCACCCACCCATCCAGCCACACATCCATCCACCCACCTATCCACCCACCCACACATCCAACAATCCACCTACCCATTTATCCACCTTCAATCCATTCATCGACCCATCCATCCGTCCACCCATCCATCTACCCATTAATTCATCCACCATCCACACACATGGAGAAGGGGCCCCTCCCAGAAGCAGAGGGTCCCCTCCTAACCTTCTACAGGGGTCCCCAGGGGGAGGCAGCAGCGGTCCCCCAGGAAGAGATTTATTCTGTATTTATTTTAGGATCTTTATAAAGCGTGAACGAGGCCTGGGGGAGTCGAGGCGCCTCGTATAAAACATTTATTTTCACAAGTTGTGCACAAGAAGAGATACACACAGTATAACACCCCCAGAGGGACAGACATCAGGAGTGGCGTACAGGATGGGGGGGGGTGTCAGCTGAACAAGACATGATCATCACCACAAGTCAGAAATACCCCAGAGATCTGCCCCCTCCTGAGAGGACACTGAGGGGTTAAAGGTCACTTTAGGGGATGGACCATTGGGGGGGGGGGCAGCATCACCGGAGCCAGGCCCCGGGGCTGAAAGATGGAAATGGGTCAGGACATTTCCCTCATTTCCCTCATACTGAGGGATGAACACGTGCCTCGTGTGTAGCGCCTCGTGTCTGGGTTGTGGTATTAAAGCGCCACCGTCCGAGCCACAGTCCTGCCCCCGGGAGGCGCCTCTGGGCAGGTCCAGGGGAGCAGTGTCTCTCTTCGGGGACTGTGCATAGCGCCCCGAGGCTAAGGGCGGAGTCAGAGGCGCTGTATGGGGTGGAATGAACTCTGGGCTCCTCTGTCCTTAATCAGAATCCTTCACCGAGAGGCCTGTCCAGAGGAGGAGCAGAGGAGGAGAGGCCTGTCCAGAGGAGGGGCAGAGGCGGAGAGGCCTGTCCAGGGTTGCAGAAGAGGAGAGGCCTGTCCAGGGGTGCAGAGGTGGGGAGGCCTGTCCAGGGGTGCAGAGGAGGAGAGCCCAGTCCAGGGGTGCAGAGGAGGTGAGGCCTGACTAGGGGGTGCAGAGGTGAGGCCTGTTCAGGGTTGCATAGGAGGTGAGGTTTGTCTAAATGGTGCAAAGGAGTTGAGGCTTGAACTTTTCAGGGGGGGGTTGCAAAGGAGGTGACGTCTCTCAGAGTGGTGCAGAAAAGGTGAGGCCTGTCCAAGAGTGCAGAGGAGGTGAGTCCTGTCCAGGGGTGCAGAGGAGGAGAGCCCAGTCCAGGGGTGCAGAGGAGGTTACTCCTGTCCAGGGGTGCAGAGGAGGCGAGACCTGTCCAGGGGGGGCATAGGAGGCGAGGCCTGTCCAGGGGGCGGAGAGGAGGAGAGGCCTGTCCAGGGGTACAAAGGCGTTGAGGCCAGTCCAGGGGTGCAGAGGAAGAGAGGCCTGTCCAGGGGTACAAAGGCGGTGAGGCCAGTCCAGGGGTGCAGAGGAACTGAGGCCTGTCCAGGAGTGCAGAGGAGGCGAGGCCTGTCTAGGGGTGCAGAGGAGGTGAGGCCTGTCCAGAGGTGCAGAGGAAGAGAGGCCTGTCCAGGGAGTGCAGAGTTGGTGAGGCCTGTCGCGGGGTGCAGTGGAGGTAAGGCCTGGCCAGAGGTGCAGAGGAGGTGAGCCATGTCCAGGGGGCAGAGAAGGTGATGCATGTCCAGGGGGTGAAGAGGAGGTGAGGCCTGTCCTATGGGGTGCAGAAGGTGAGGCTTGTACAGGGGGTGCAGAGTAGGTGAGGCCTGACTAGGGGGTGCAGAGGTGAGGCCTGTTCAGGGTTGCATAGGAGGTGAGGTTTGTCTAAATGGTGCAAAGGAGTTGAGGCTTGAACTTTTCAGGGGGGGGGGGGTTTGCAAAGGAGGTGACGTCTCTCAGAGTGGTGCAGAAAAGGTGAGGCCTGTCCAAGAGTGCAGAGGAGGTGAGTCCTGTCTAGGGGTGCAGAGGAGGTGAGTCCTGTCCAGGGGTGCAGAGAAGGAGAGGCCTGTCCAGGGGTGCAGAGGAGGTGGTGCCTGTCCAGGTGTGTTGAGGAGGTGAGCCCTGCCCAGGGGTGTAGAGGAGAGGCCTGTCCAGAGGGGTGCAGAGGATGTGAGGCCTGTCCAGGGGTGCAGAGGAGGTGAGGCCTGCCAGGGGTGCAGAGGAGGAGAGGCCTGTCTAGGGGTCAGAGGAGGTCAGGCCTGTCCAGGAGTGCAGAGGAGGAGAGGCCTGCCAGGGGTGCAGAGGAGGAGAGGCCTGTCCAGGGGTGCAGAGGAGGTGAGGCCATTCCAGGGGTGCAGAGGAGGAGAGGCCTGTCCAGGGGTCAGAGGAGGGGAGGCCTGTCCAGGAGTGCAGAGGAGGTGAGGCCTGTCCAGGAGTGCAGAGGAGGAGAGGCCTGACAGGGGTGCAGAGGAGGAGAGGCCTGTCCAGGGGTGCAGAGGAGGTGAGGTCTGTCCAGGGGTGCAGAGGAGGAGAGGCCTGCACAGGGGTGCAGAGTAGGTGAGGCCTGTCCAGGAGTGCAGAGGAGGAGAGGCCTGTCCAGGGGTGCAGAGGAGGAGAGGACTGTCCAGGGGTGCAGAGTTGAGGCCTGTCCAGGGGTGCAGAGGAGGTGAGGCCTCCCACTGGGTGCAGAGGGGTGAGGCCCATCCAGGGGGGTGCAGAGGAGGTGAGACATGTCGAGGGGTGCTGAGGAGGTGAGGCCTGTCTAGGGGTGCAGAGGAGGAGAGGCCTGTCCAGGGGTGCAGAAGAGGTGAGGCCTGTCCAGGGGTGCAGAGGAGGTGAGGCCTGTCCAGGGGTGCAGAGGAAGAGTGGCCTGCCCAGGGGTGCAAAGGAGGAGAGGCCTGTCCAGGGGTGCAGAGGAGGTGAGGCATGTCCAGGGGGCAGAGGAGGCGAGGCCTGTCCAGGGGGTGAAGAGGAGGTGAGTCATGTCCAGGGGGAAGAGGAGATGAGGCCTGTCCTGTGGGGTGCAGAAGGTGAGGCTTGTACAGGGGGTGCAGAGGAGGTGAGGCCTGACTAGGGGTTGCAGAGGTGAGGCCTGTTCAGAGTTGCATAGGAGGTGAGGTTTGTCCAAAGGGTGAGTTGAGGCTTGAACTTTTCAGGGGGGGTTTTGCAAAGGAGGTGACGCCTCTCCGAGGTGTGCAGAAGAGGTGAGGCCTGTCCAAGGAGAGGAGAGGAGGTGGGGCCTGTCCAGGGGGAGCAAAGGAGGTGAGGCCTGTCCAGGGGGAGCCGAGTAGGTGAGGGGTGCAGAGGAGGCGAGGCCTGTCCAGGGGAAGCAGAGGAGGTGAGCCCTGTCCAGGGGTGCAGAGGTGATGGGGCCTGTGAAGCGGGTGCAGAGGGGGTGAGGCCTGTCAAAGGGGGGTGCAGAGGAGGTAAGGCATGTGCAGTGGGTGCAGGGTAGGTGGGGCCTGTCCAGGTGGGTGCAGAGGTGATGAGGCCTGTGAAGCGGGTGGAGAGGTGCTGAGGCCTGTCCAAGGGGGGTGCAGAGGAGTTAAGGCCTGTCTAAGGGTGCAGAGGAGGAGAGGTTTGTCCAGAGGGGTGCAGAAGAGGTGAGGCCTGTCCAGGGTTGCAGATGAGGTGAGGCCTGTCCAGGAGTGCAGAGGAGGAGAGGCCTGTCCAGGGGTGCAGAGGAGGAGAGGCCTGTCCAGGGGTGAAGAGGAGGAGAGGCCTGTCCAGGGGTGCAGAGGAGGTGAGGTCTGTCCTGGGGTGCAGAGGAGGAGAGGCCTGTCCAGGGGTGCAGAGGAGGAGAGGCCTGTCCAGGGGTGCATAGGAGAAGAGACCTGTCGAGGGGAAGCAGAGGAGGTGAGGCCCATCCAGGGGGGTGCAGAGGAGGTGAGACATGTCCAGGGGTGCTGAGGAGGTAAGGCCTGTCCAGGGGTGCAGAGGAGGTGAGGCCCATCCAGGGGGGTGCAGAGGAGGTGAGACATGTCCAGGAGTGCTGAGGAGGTAGGGCCTGTCCTTTGGTGCAGAGGGGATGAGGCCCATCGAGGGGGGTGCAGAGGAGGTGAGACATGTCCAGGGGTGCATGGGAGGTGAGGCCTGTCCAGGGGTGCATGGGAGGTGAGGCCTGTCCAGGGGTGCTGATGAGGTGAGGTCTGTCTAGGGGTGCAGAGGAGGTGAGGCCTGTCCAGGGGTGCAAAGGAGGAGAGGACTGTCCAGGGGTGCAAAGGAGGTGATGCCTGTCCGGGGGGCAGAGGAGGTGCGGCCTGTCCAGGGGGGCAGAGGAGGTGCGGCCTGTCCAGAGGTACAGAGCAGGAGAGGCCTGTCCAGGGGTGCAGAGGGGGCGAGGCCTGTCCAGGGGTGCAGAGGAGGAGAGGCCTGTCCAGGAGTGCAGAGGAGGAGAGAGGGGGTGCAGATGAGATGAGGCCTGTCTGGGGGGCAGGAGAGGAGAGAGAGGGTGCAGAGGAGACGAGGCCTGTCCAGGGCTGCAGGGGAGGAGAGGCCTGTCCAGGGGTGCAGAGGAGGAGAGGCCTGTCCAGGGGTGAAGAGTAGGAGAGAAGGGGTGCAGCGGAGGAGAGGCCTGTCCAGGTGTGAAGAGGAGGTGAGGCCTGTCCAGGGGTGCAGAGGAGGTGAGGCTTGTCCAGGGGTGCAGAGGAGGTGAGGCCTGTCCATGGGCTGCAGCGTTGAAGCATGTCCAGGGGTGCAGAGGAGGCGAGACCTGTCCAGGGCTGCCGAGGAGGAGAGGCCTGTCCAGGGGGTGCAGAGAGGAGGTGAGGCCTGTCCAGGGGGCGGAGAGGAGGTGAGGCCTGACCAGGGGTGCAGAGGAAGAGTGGCCTGTCCAGGGGTGCAGAGGAGGCGAGCCCTGTCCAGGGGTGCAGAGGAGGTGAGACCTGTCCAGGGGTATAGAGGAGGTGAGGCCTGTCCAGGGGTATAGAGGAGGTGAGGCCTGTCCAGGGGTCCAGAGGAGGTGAGGCTTGTCCAGGGGTGCAGAGGAGGTGAGGCCTGTCCATGGGCTGCAGCGTTGAAGCATGTCCAGGGGTGCAGAGGAGGCGAGACCTGTCCAGGGCTGCCGAGGAGGAGAGGCCTGTCCAGGGGGTGCAGAGAGGAGGTGAGGCCTGTCCAGGGGGCGGAGAGGAGGTGAGGCCTGACCAGGGGTGCAGAGGAAGAGTGGCCTGTCCAGGGGTGCAGAGGAGGAGGGGCCTGTCCAGTGGTGCCGAGGAGGTGAGGCCTGGCCAGGGGTGCAGAGGGGGAGGGGCCTGTCCAGGGGTGCAGAGGAGGCGAGCCCTGTCCAGGGGTGCAGAGGAGGTGAGACCTGTCCAGGGGTATAGAGGAGGTGAGGCCTGTCCAGGGGAGCAGAGGAGGAGAGGCCTGTCCAGGGTGCAGAGGAGGAGAGGCCTGACCAGGGGTGCAGAGGATGAGAGGCCTGTCCAGGGGTGCAGAGGAGGTGAGGCCTGTCCAGAGGAGGAGAGGCCTGTCCAGGGGTGCAGAGGAGGAGAGGCCTGTCCAGGGGTGCAAAGGACGAGAGGCCTGTCCAGGGGAGCGGAGGAGGAGAGGCCTGTCCAGGGGTGCAGAGGAGGTGAGACCTGTCCAGGGGTGCAGAGGAGGAGAGGCCTGTCCAGTGGACCACACTGATTTAAAAAACTACCGTGCAATCTCCCTGCTGTCACCCCGATCAAAATCTTGGAAAATCCCCAGAACTCACAGTAGATGACATATCTGAAACAACATGAACTGCTGAATACCTCACAGTTGGGTTCAGGATTAACCATGGGACTGAAACTGGATTGGTATCAGTGGCTAACAACATTCAAACCATGATTGATAGGGGGAAGGCTGTGGCACTGCTCCTTCTGGACCTGTCTGCAACCTTCGACACCATGTCCCTAATACTGCTTGCCTGACGGCTGCATGAACTGAGGCTTACAGACTCAGCATTAAAGCTCCTAACATCCTTTTGTAGTGACATGTTGCAGATGGTAATTGTAAATCAATACAGTTCTGAGTCCATCGCCCTGCTTGTGGGGTTCCTAAGGGCTCTTCCCCGAGCCCTACATTATTTAACTTATATGTTTCACCACCGACCATGCTCATATGGTCTTTTGTGCTGAATACTCTCTCGTATGCTAATGACACACAAATAATTGTCACGAAGGAGCACAGGGGAACCCTACTCACAGTGGAACCAGGGTACTGGTTATACATGCAAAGACAGCGGTTCCAGTAGATAATATGAAAACTAATTTAAGCAGTAAAAATGCACAATGGCAATAAACATACAAAGGTCTTGGTAATGTCAGAAGGCGAAAATTAACTTACTACACAGTTGACAGTCATCGCACCAGAAGCCAAATCATACGGCAGGGCAACAGCGCTAACTTGCACCGACTTCGCTACCCTCGGAGACTGCTCCGGTATACATCTTTGGATGAAAAACCCGATCGCTCTGTTAACACACAGCGCTTTCAGGAGCCCTACGCTGGCCTCACACAAGGCTCTACTTACAGCACAAGACTTCTACGGCTGTAGCAACATTAAAGGAGACTATATCCATCTTGCAAGCCAGCCTCCCTCACCGTGAGTACCCGGCTGGGTCCTCACATGAGTTTTTTACTTTCACTCTCCACCAAGGCACTTCACATTCACGTAGGCTGCACCTGAACCTACCCAGATGTCCCTACACTGTTAGTCCTGAGGAGACCCCACATTGAAAGAAGGGTTGAAATGCCGTCGACAAGTACGCAGGGCGACCATTGATTAGCTAGTGTCACTGTATATCTATGCTGTAAAAAAAGTGCATTCAAACGGTCGCTATTTACAATCCATGGAAACCTTACATCACATTTTTCACTGTGTACAGTCACTTTTTGGTTCCATCTTTCACTTGGGGACACTATGCACAAAGTGTTGCGCTTTTTGAAGTTAAGAAAGTGTTCATACTATTTACTGTTTTATAAATTATATTGAGAAAAAACTGTGTAGTAAGTTCATTTTCGTCTTGTGACATTATCACGTCCTTTGTTTATTGCCATTGTGCATTTTTACTGCTTAAATTAGTTTTCCTATTATCCACTGGAACCGCTGTTTTTGCATATATAAAAACACAACAAATTGTGTCAATTGCCAAAGATATGGAGGCCATTTTGCCAACTTCAAAAACTATATGCAGACAGTAGCCATCTGGATGGGCAAAAACTATCTCAGACTCAATGGAGACAAGACAGAAGTCTTGATCGTTGCTAGGCAACAGTCCTGGTAGCCAGAAAAGCTGGACACATTACCCACACAGACAGATTCCGAAAAAAACATTGGAGTACCGGTAAACAAAAATCTCAAATTTGACCTTTAGATCAATCAGACAGTATCGAACTGCTTTTGAATTATCCGGACTTTAAGAAAGTATTTCCTTATATTCCCCTTTCGCGCACAAACACGAGGCTCTGGCAGTGATTTCATCCAGGCTGGACGATTGCAATGCGCTCTTCTTGGATATCAACAAGACTGCAATAGCCAAACTACAGCTGATTCTTGATATTCCTAAATATCAATCAGTCTCGTCAGGGATACCAAAACTTCTATGTTTACCGAGTGCTGGAGGATGAGCGGTAACTACGGGAAGGAAAACATGGCGGCCACCAGCTAGAGCGGCACGCACGTCCCAGCAGAGACTCCAGTCCTGATGCCCCAATCTGGATAGAAGACCTCCTTTTTCGGAGGATTACGGCGTCTTTCAGGGTGAATCTAATTACCTGACGGGCCGGTGTGAAGTGGTACTGCGGAGGGTTCGTTTTGCGAGCCGAGCGTTTGGGTCTTGGGCCGGCTTTTTTCCTTGGCCGCGTCTCGGTGACTTTCAGGCTTCCAGGCAGCCCCAGATGCCGCAAACGGAGCAGCCGATGTGTTGGGGGCGGGCCTCTCTCCCCGCGCCCTTCCGCTGGTACGAGGCAGCCGTGGAGCTGCGATAAAGTCAGAGGGCAGCTACACACGGCTCCTTCGCTAGAGGTGGATGCACAGCAAAACGGTGCAGTAAGGGGGCTTTTAGGGGGGATGTCTCACTGGAAGCTCAGTGCACAGAAAAGAACATAAACTTTAAAATAAATACTAATGAAAAAACAGTGATTGCCGGTGTCAAAGGTGAATACAAGCACACAGTAGCAGACACAGAAGTCGATAGGACCCCCCTGACGCTAGCAAAACAAGGAACAAGCGACGTGCAATTACCCGCAAAAGATTTCAGCCCTGTACCTGTGCCTGTCCCGAACCTGATTGGCATTAAGAGCAAATTGCACGCCCTTTCTAGTGCAGTCTTAAAAAGTAGCAAGGCACAGACTAAGAGGAGGGGATCAGAAGCGAGGAAAGAATCCTCCAGCGACAACCTGGGGAAGCGAAAGGGGAAGGGAAGGGGTAGAAAGAAGGACACTGCCCTTGGAGGAGAAATTGTGGATCCAGAATTAGAGCTAGAACTGGAATATGTGCCTGAAGGGAGTCCAGAGAGAGAAATAGGAACAGAGACGGAGATGGAGCCTGAGTTAGACTCATTACAATCACTGCATGATAAAGCGCCGATCAGGGTAAGGAGTCACTTAATACCACATACTACGAAACTAGTAGGTGAGGGACTTAGCAACAGTGTAAAAGAGTCACCCCAGAAGTCATCTCAGAAAAAAAGCAAATCCAAAAAAAACAAAGCTACACTGATTACGCCCTCTCTGAAGTCTTACTTCAAGACCCTCCCCCAGATTTTAAATATCAACCAAGAACCTCAGGGCCCTCAAAACTCTATTGCCGTACAAAATATTCCAACTTCAATTGAAGTCCCTGTCACACTAAGTTCGCCAGCTGCATCCAGTAGCACCAAGTTTCCGGTAGAGGGGGAAATGGAGCAGGAAAAAAAGTCAACGATGGATGATGATAACGTAGAATTGAGTACAACCATAAAAATCTTATCAGATCCCCTAGCGGCTAATTCAGAGGGTTCAGAAGCTATAAGCGTAGCAAATGATTTGGAAGTATGCTCTGGGGGCAACAATGAAGTCAGTGAAAGCACTCTCCAGCATATACTCCTTAATATGAGAGATGAGATCAAATGTGGTTTCGCCGAGTCAAAAAAGAGCTTTGCTGAATCTAGGCAAAATCAATCTGAGATCCGGGCTATGTTGGAAAATCTAGAGACTAAAGTGGATGGGCTTTTCGAGTGGACTGGGAGTTTAGAGAACACTGTAGGCGAGCTCAAAGCAAAATTAGATCATGCAGAAATAAAGATCCAGTCTCTGCGCAGAGAGGGAGATGCTGTAAAAGAAAGAGTTGAGTCCCTAGAAAATTACTCAAGGAGGAACAATCTTAGGATCTTAAAAGTTCCAGAAGGCAAAGAAGGGAGTGAAATCAAGAAATACGTTGTGCCTCTGCTCAAAGATGCTCTTAACTTAGAGGAGACAACAATAGAGCTAGAATCGAATATACAGAGGATACACCGTGACCCCTTTCGACTCAATTCAGGCAGGACCAAACCCAGAAAGATCCTCATAAACTTCCTAACATATGCATTGAAGGAAAAGATACTTAATCTAGCACTAAAAGCCAAGACATTGAAGGCTTCTGACTTTCCCTTCGAAGTAAGATCAGACCTATCCAAAACTACATTGGAAAGACAATGGGAGCTCGGACAACGCATGGAAAAGTTCAGAGCTCTAGGAGCCACTGCACAGATGCGATTCCCCGCCTTTTTGAAGATCATGTTTAATAATAAAGGGCCAGATGTAGGTAGAATAGATCTACCGATTCTTAATTACCGAAAATTACCGAATTTTACCGATTCGGTAATTAAGAATCGGTAAATCTGAGGGGTGGATATGTAGGTATTCCAGATGTGCTGGAATAACGAATCGGAAAAATTCGGTATTTACCGATTCGGTAAATACCGAATCGGTAATGCCCATTCATTCCTATGGGCTTTGAAGCCCATAGGAATGAATGGGCATTACCGATTCGGTATTTACCGAATCGGTAAATACCGATTTTCACAAGGGTGCAGGGGGTGTCACTTTATCACCCTCTGGTCCCCCCAAAACAGGCTCAGGTGCCATGTGGCAGGCATACATTCCCTAAGGGCAGGTCTGCCTGTCACATGGCATAGGTGTGCATGCACACGTGCATGCACACCGGAATCAGTATTTTACCATCAAATTGGATTTGATGGTAAAATACCGATTCGGTAAGGCCTCTGGGACTCAGAAGAGTCCCACCTACATCTGGGTGCCTCAGAATCGGTAAATTTACCGAATTTTTATTTTACCGAATCGGTAAAATTACCGAATGAGTAATTTTACCGAATCGGTAAAAAAATGCCCCCTACATACCTGTCACCCATTTACCGATCAGTAACGGCCAAAATCGGCCGTTACCGGTCGGTAAATGGCCTGAAACGGCCACCTACATCTGGCCCTATATGTACAATATCAAGACTCCTCTTGAGGCGGACGAACTACTAGTTCCATCAGGGAATTCTCTCAAACCTCTTGAAATCTAGTAAAGGGGGAAAAAAAGGGAAAGGGAAAAGGGGGATAAGAAACGTTTGGTTCAATAAAACCTTGTTACATAAGACACCTGATTGATCTGTCTGTCGAAATACAGACAAACGAAAATTAAGAAAACAATAAAGGAAGAGAAAAGGGAAAAAGGATTATAAAAAAAAAAAAATTATGACACAGACATAATACCACACAAAAAAAGGAAGAAAAAAAAAAGGTTATAACCAATCGCACTTTAAAAAAAAGGGATTTGAAAAAGAAAAAGAAAGGGTAATAGGGGTAAAAATTTTAAGTGTTCTCCTTTTTTCTTCCTTTAGCCCTTCCTTTAGCGTTACTCTTTCTTAGAAGACACTGTGTCCACCTTCTAAAATAACAACTATGCCATCCATTAAATATCAAATATTTTGACCAACCAATGAGATAGATTGGGGCGGCAGGTGGGAGTAGGTCGGTGACGACAACCTGGCAAGTCATCCGGCCAGAGTAAGTAGGGGGGGTTTCTAGGGGAGGGAGGGGGGGAGGTGGGGGGGTGAAAGCACAAAAAAGTCCTCATAAGCCAAATGCCAAATCATTAAATTTTGCAGATTCCAGGGAGAGTTATATAAAGCGGCTGGTGGAAAAAAAATCACAATAGACAGGTAACACTAGAGAAAATATTATGGGAAAAGCGGAACATCTGGATGATAAAGATAAATGAGGGATATTAAATTCTTGTCCTGGAACGTAAATGGCCTGCGCGTACGAGGAAGGAGACATAAAATCATGCAGTACCTAAGAGACTCGCCCGCGCAGGTCATAACAATCCAGGAGACACATCTAAATAAACAAGAGATCACAGACATACTGAAAAAATTGAAATGGGTGGACACATTCATAACTACAGATCATAATGCTAATATTCGTGGAATAGCAATCATTTTTAAAAAGGGAGCCAGGGCTCAGATTGCGGATTGGAGGACAGATCCGAGTGGTAGATGGCTGATAGCCAATGTTCAGCTTGATGTAAGGCGATTCACCCTGGTGGGTTACTATGGTCCCAATCAGGACGATCCTTCTTACTTAAATACATTACAAAATCACCTGATCACCACCACAGATCCAATAATATGGATGGGAGATTTCAATCTAGTGATGGATCCGAAATTGGATAAATCCCCTAGTTCTAGAGCTGTAGTTCATAATAAAATGAGAGATACACTTCTGTACTGTATGTCCAACTTGGGATTGGAAGACCTGTGGGGACAAAGAGCCGGGAAAACCCAGAGGTGTCTCGTTTCACAATTACAAATACAAACATAAATCGCGTATCGATTATGCTCTATTTAGCTTCTCCATAAAAGACTCCATAAAGAACTTAACATACTTACCTCAGCATATTTCTGACCACTCAGCTATTCTCTTCTCGATAATGTTAGATCAGGGACCCACCTATGCTTCCTGGTCTTTTGACCGCTCCATTTTATTGGAGGAAGAGGAACGAGAACATCTTATTTTCGAAACTGCCTCCTTTTTGGAGTGGAACGTAGAGTCTGCCTCCCTGGTCAGTGTTTGGGAGTCATGGAAAGCATACATAAGGGGTGTATCACTAATCGGGCTTCCTACAGAAATATTAAATACAGGGAGGAGATACTAAAAATAGAGCAAGATCTGGCCCTCTTAGAGTCTGTAGATCAAGGGCCTTCGGTAAATCTAGAAAAGAAAAGGGAGTTGAGAGATAAATTAGATACACTACTGCAAGAGAGGCTGAATAAACGATGGCAGGCCAGCAAGCTTTCCCACTTTGAATATGGTGAGTCGGCAGGAAAGCTACTGTCTTGGAAAATAAAAGCGGACCAGACCAGGAATCATATAAAAGAAGTGAGACTAGAAGGGGAATTGGATAGTAGGAAGACAGACCTCGAAATAGGAGAAGCTTTCAGTGCTTTTTTCCAAAACATATACACAGATGAGACTAATGTTAACATTGAGGAAAGAACGGAGTGGCTGGATAAGGTGAACCTTCCAAAGCTGTCCAGGCTACAGAGCGAAAACCTAGATAAAGAAATAACAGAGGTGGAAGTTGAAAAAGTTATTAAACAACTAAAACAGGGAAAGGCTGCAGGACCGGACGGTATTCCGGGGGAAATATACCGAGTGCTTAATTCAACTCTCACCCCGATTCTAACGAATCTCTTTAATAATATCTTAATTAGGGGTGAGACACCACCTAGCTCCTGGGGAGAGGCAAATATTACTTTAATCCAAAAAACAGGTAAGGACCCTGCAGATTGTGGATCATACCGTCCAATCTCGCTTCTCAACAACGATAAAAATATTTTTTCAACAGTTTTGGCGGCACGTTTGGGAAGTGAGATTGGAACAATTATCCATCAAGATCAAAAGGGGTTTATCAGAGGCCGACAATTGGCTGACCTAACCTATGATCTAGTCGGAGCGATAGATGTTGCCTCAACCTTTGCTCTCCTCTCGCTATTATGACACTCAATGCAACCAAAGCATTTGATAGGGTCAATTGGTCCTATCTAACTGCAGTCATGGAAAAGTTTTAATTTGGCCCTAAATTCTGTAGAGCGGTAGGTTTATTATATAAAAACCCGAGAGCTAGCCTGTTAATTAACAGTACTCGTACAAATTCCTTTGAAATTAGCAGAGGGACAAGACAGGGGTGTCCTCTTTCCCCTCTTTTATTTAATATTTATGTTGAACCATTTGCTCAGACTATAAGAGAGGACATTAATATTCTGCCTTTTTCCTTTTATGGATGGGAGAAGAAAGTCGGATTATATGCCGATGACATTCTCATTTACACAACGGATCCGGCCCAGGCATTTCCTATGGTAATTAAAAGAGCTGAGGAATTTGGAAAATTCTCAGGCTATGAAATAAATGCCGGAAAAACAGATATAATGGCTTGGGACATCATAAATCTTCAGCTTCCGGTGAAACCTTCAATCCGCTATCTGGGGATCAAAATCACAAAAGACTTAAACCTTTTGACCCAGACTAATCTGGATCGGATTTCCCGTGAATCCAAAGCACTGATAAAATCTTGGTCTTTTCTCCCTCTTACCATTTTTGGGAGAACAAGCTTAGTTAAAATGACCATCCTCCCCAAATACACATTTATCTTTAATACTATCCCATTAATATTTGATACCAAGCAACTCACTAAATGCCAACAAAACATCAATTCATTCATTTAGTGCTATAAGTCAACCAGGCTGGCATGGAAGAAGCTGAGAAGGAGGAGAGAAAAGGGAGGACTCGCCTTGCCAGGCCTACAATATTATGCTTGGGCTTTTCATCTAACCCACTCTAGGATGCTATTAAAGATCCCGCTTGATAACTCAAATGGCCGTATGTTCAAAGCGATGCTACTGGGCTCTGACCTTCCATTGGACGGATTTTTATTTAAGGTTCTGCCATCAGAGATTCTTCAAAAAAGTTAGGCTAAAGACATTATATAGCTCCCTAAAAGAATGGATCCAAATTAAATCTAAGGCTGGAATAGCATATTTTTCCAATCACGCACCGATCTGGGACTATTCAGGATTCTCCTCGCAATATACTGAGACTGTTAAAACCGTGTTACTGGAAGCAGGAATAAAACGATGGGGAGAGTAGGTGGCTGGAGGATCCTTAATGGAATGGGAAATATTCTCAGACAGGGTAACCTCACCACGATCCTGGTTCATTTTTTTACAACTGTCCAGTTGGATGCGAACTCAAATAAAGAAAAAGGTCAAAATTGCAGGATACAGCTCTCTAGAAAAAAACTTAGTTGAGAAACCCTACGGAGGTAAAGAGGTGGCTTTTTTCTATTGGAACATCATTGAAGAAGCAGAGGGCGAATTTAACCTTCCGTTAAAACTATGGGGAGGAGAGGGAGAACCACAGGCAGAAGAGAAATGGATAGAATCTTTTAGCCTTCTCTACAAAATTATAAAACCTGCCTGCGCAATCAACTATTTACATTACACCGAGCGTATTACTCCCCCAAAAAGCTCTCTAAGTTCCAACCAGGGAAGTGTTGTGGTAAATGCCTCCTCCCAGCAGCCTCAGATTTACATATGTTTTGGGAGTGTCCGAACATCACTACATACTGGCAAGAAATCAAGATATCACTTGAATCAATCCTCAGAATCTCTATCCCTCTCTCATGGTCTCTAATCATCTTTGGGTTAAATAATAACATCAAGGGGCTAGAAAGAGAATTTCTATATTATGCTATTCTACTAGCAAGAAGACAAATATGCAAAAATTGGGTTAATATTAATTCACCGACCCATGCAGAGTGGTTGTCTTCACTTTATGCAACATCGAAAGTAGATTTAGCCAGAGCATGTAGCCCCCGTACTGTGAGATTCTGACATTTCTTAGTTGAGTGGAGACGGGATAGCTAGAATACCCGGGTTTTTTTTTTTCCCGGGTCCCATGATTAAGCCTAAGCATCCATGTCCAATGGGAGGCACCCCATGCCATAATGTTAATGGACTATCAGCCGATAATGGGCTCGAATGGAGATAGTTTGTCTGGGGCTCTTTCTCGCTGAGACATCAGGCCCGTCCTTTTGGAGGTTATGAAACCATTTTCTGGTTTCTTAATGGTACAGAGGCATGGTGTTTCGGCGAGTGGAGCATCCCTGGAACAACTAAGTGGCTAATGAGGACAAAAAAAAAACAAAAAAAAACTTCTATGTTTACCAGTGAACAAGCCTTTTACCTTTAAAGCTTTATTCATTGTTCACATACATTGCAGAACAGAGGCCTGTAGGAATTGGAGCCATGTTCCAATGGGACATTCCCTTCAGACAGCTCTGGTCTGCAAGCCATAACCATGTTATGTTGTTATGATATCGGAATTTATACTGCGCACGGCTACTCAGAGAGTGTCCTGGTGCCATATCATTGTCCTCAAATTCTGGAAGGTAAGGTGGGGTGGCAGAACCTCTGGAACTCCCTTCCTCGTTCCATCACTAGCATTCAGGCTCAAATTTCAATCCGATAAGCATTGAAAACCTGGCTATTCACCCCCTAATTGGAAGGCACAAAGTCTCTGCGATCCTAGTATTTCTACTTCTGATTACCTCATTTCCTTCAGGACTATTGTCATTAGCGCCTTGACGCCTCTGGGCATTTGTTTGTGCTCAACAAGTCCTTATCATTTCATTCAATTTCACTTACCCCCTGTCCAGCTGCTGGACCATAAATCTCTATCTGCCCATGCCTCACTCAGATCCTGTCCCTCATTCCCCGTCCATGTCCTGCAGCTCATTCTCTACATACATCATGGATTACATTCCTTGCCAATCTCCTTCATTGTGTTTTCTGTCATAATGAGCTCCTGCCTGTCGCTTTGTCACTATGGTACTTGTCTTCATTCATTTCAAGGTCCAACTCCTCATCCGATGTTCCTTCCAGCCACCCTAAAGGAAGCCTTGTGCAATCAGCCTCTTTAAAGCTACAAGCTTATGAAAGTTTTCTAACAGATTTCCATTCTAACACTTCAACAATCACACTCCATTTCCTTCCTACACAAATGTTAAACAAAGTTATTTGATCTGAACGTACCCTCCCATGAGGACTGGCCCTTTTACTTCTGTTGTTACACGGTGAGTCCTTTTTAGTATGTAAGCACTCTTTTCTTTAATTAGTCTTGTCCTACTGCAGGCACTTCATGCTGTCCTGCAACATTCTGCTCACCATACGCACTTTCACTTTCAAGGCAGTCGGGGACAATGGTGGCCGCTTCTTTGCAATGCAATCTGTCTCGCATTAACAAGAGTTTGAGCTATTGGCATTTAGAATGACAATGCCTTTTATTTGTGTGTTAATTATCAAAACAGATAAAGAAAAGGCATTTCCATTTACAATACCATTTGCTTAAATTCTCGCAAATGCGAGACCTATTGCATTGTAAATGCTTGTTAGTATTCTGCTACTGTATTATTTTGTGCCCACTGTTGTATTCCTTTTCTTTGTATTCTGTGCTTCTGCCCGTTTTTTGCTCTGTAGCCCTCCAGCACTCCAGCCTTCCTCTCCCCTTCCCGCCACTGTGTCCCCTGCGGCCCCACTCACCCATTCATCCCGCTCCCACCTCCCTTTCTTATGGCGCCGCTGTGCGGCCGCGCCAAAGGCGCACCAAATGCAAGCCTGTCTGCGCTCGTCCGCCCCTGGACCGCACCCAGCACCAGACCCTGAATGCCTCGACGCCCACTGCCACTATGATGCCAGCACCCTCCATGCACTCAATGCCGGCCGATCATACCCCTGCTTCCTGGCCACCCTGCCGGAGCTGCAGCTTAACCAGCCTCCAAGCCTCTACCTTGCCCACCGGGGTAAGACGCAACCACCCCAGATGCATACTACTCAAACCCCGCTCCGCCCGCAAGCACGCCATCGAACTCTGGGACCTACTCGACTCATCCTCCCCAGAAGTCGCGTTCCTGATGGAGACCTGGATGAACCCCTCCTCGGCACCAGACATCTCCATAGCCATCCCGGACGGCTACAAGATCACCCCGAGAAACCGAACCAACGGAACAGGAGGAGGAAACGTAATCGTCCAGAGGAACACCCTCAGAATCTCGACCAGCACCGACAACACTCTCAGCACCGCAGAACACCTGCACTTCCAGATCCACATTGACCCCAACACCACCCTCAGAGGAACCCTCATCTACAGACCCCTCAGAACCCCTGATACCGTGCAGCGACTCCATCGCCGACTTTGTCAGCATGCACGCCCTTGCATCCACGGACAACATACTCCACAGAGACTTGAACTTCCACCTCGAGAACACAAATGACAGTAACTCTAACACCCTGCTCAACAACCTCGACAACCTCGGACTCAAACAGCTTGTCACGACTCCCACCCACTCCACCGGACACATGCTCAACCGCATCGTCTCCGCCAGCAACCACGTTACCTTCAGCCACATCACCGAACTTCACTGGACCGACCACTGCTGCATCAACTTCACCTTCCAGAAACCCACCACGCACCACCACACACAACAGACCTCCCGACGCAGCAGGTGAAAAGTCACCGAAGCCCAGCTAATCGCCACCCTCTCCCGAAACCCACCGTCTGACACTGCCGACACGTCAATGCCGCCCGCAACCTCAGGCACTGGATCGACGACTGTGCCAACACTCTCGCCCCGATCATGTAACCCTCAAACAGACACACCGACAGAAAAGCCATCTGATTCACCGCCAACCTCCAGGCATTCAAATAAACCTGCAGAAGGCTCGAGATTAAGTGGCACCATGAACAGACACCAGACAGCAATGCAGCCCACAAGAGCGCCATCCGCAGACACCACTGACTCATCCGAACTGCCAAAAGGACTTCCTTCAAGGAACGCATTGACAACAACGGACACAACAACAAAGGGCTCCTCAACATCGTGAAGGAAATCTCCAACCCCAGCTCCAACTCCAACGACATCCTGCCATCACAAGACCTCTGCGACTCCCTAGCCACCTTTTTCCATCGCAAGATCGCAGACATCCACGACAGCTTCAACAACCAGGCCCCCTGACAGCCACCGACACCTCAGACTCACCGCCACCCAGCCATACCAACCCCCTGCTCTCCTGTAGCCATGTCAACAATGACGACACCATCAAAATCATGAACACCATCCACTACTGCTCACCATCAGACCCCTGCCCGCATCACATCTTCAACAAAGCAAGCTCCACCATCGCACCCCTTCTCTGCAAGATTATCAACAACTCCTTCGAGACTGCCACCTTCCCGGGGATCTGTAAGCACGCTGAGATCAATGCCCTACTCAAGAAACCCAAGGCAAACCATAAGGACCTCAAATACTTCCGGACCATCTCCCTACTCCTGTTCCCGGCGAAAGTCATCGAGAAGATTGTCAAAAGGCAACTGACCCTCTTCCTCGAGGAATACAACATCCTGGACCCATCCCAATCTGGATTCCGCAGCAACCACAGCACCGAAACTGCCGCCACTGATGACATCAGGACCCTACTGGACAATGGAGAAACCGCGGCCTCATCCTCCTGGACCTTTTGGCCCCCTTCGACACCATCTGCCACCACACCCCATGAACACGCCTCCACAATGCTGGGATCCACGACAAAGCCCTGGACTGGACCATCTCCTTCGTCACCGGCAGAACCCAGAGTGTCCGCCTCCTTCCGTTCCGATCTAAAGCCACCAAGATCATCTGCGGCGTACCCCAAGGATCATCCCTTAGCCCGATATTCTGCAACATCTACATGGCACTGCTCACCCACATAGCCCGATCGCATGATCTCAACATCATCTCATATGCCGACGACACCCAGCTGATTCTCTCCCTCACCAAAGCCCCCACTACCGCCAAAACCAACCTCCATGAAGGAATGAAGGCTGTCGCCGAATGGATGAAGAACAGCCGCCTGAAACTGAACTCTGACAAGACGGCTGCACCCTGTCTGCCTGGGATGACTCCTAATGGCCAGCCACACTGGGAGCTGCACCGACTCCCACCGTCCACGCCCGCAATCTGGGGTCCATCCTGGACTCATCGCTGTCAATGACCCAGCAAGTTAACGCTGTATCCTCCTCCTGCTTCAACACCCTCCATATGCTCTGCAAGATCTACAGATGGATCCCCACCGGAACCAGAAGGACGGTCACCCAGGCCCTCGTCACCAGCAGACAGGACTACGCCAACGCCCTCTTTGTAGGAACCTCGGCCAAACTCCTGAAATGACTACAACGCATACAGAATGCATCTGCATGCTTCATCCTCGAATACCCCACCACAGCCACATCACATCCCACCAAAGAGACCTACACTGGCTCCCCGTCAACAAGAGGATCACCTTCAAGCTCCTCACTCACACTCACAAAGCACTCCACAACACCGGACCAACGTACCTCAACGAACGACTCACCTTCTACACCCCGAACTGCCAGCTTTGCTCCGCTGACCTCGCCCTTGCCCCCATCCCCCGCAGCCGAAGAGTGACCGCCAGGGGCAGATCATTCTCCTACCTCTCCACCAAGACATGGAACACCCTCCTCATTCACCTGCGGCAGACCCAGGACCTGCTGACCTTCAGGAGACTTCTCAAGACCCGGCTGTTCGAGCAGTAGCAGCACCCACCACCCCACCAGCGCCTTGAGACCCTCACGGGTGAGCAGTAGATTTACAAATACATGATCGATTGATTGGTTGAAGGAGAAGGGAGTGTCTGGGGTTGGATTAAAGAGCCATGAGGTGGAATCAAGAGTGAGATAAAGGAGCCGAGAGTGTCTTTGGGTGGATTAAAGAGCCATGAGGTGGAATCAAGAGTGAGATAAAGGAGGCGAGAGTGTCAGGGGGTGGATTAAAGAGCCACGAGGTGGAATCAAGAGTGAGATAAAGGAGCCAGGAGTGTCTTTGGGTGGATTAAAGAGCCATGAGGTGAAATCAACAGTGAGAGAAAGGAGTCAGGAGTGGCTGGTGGTGGATTAAAGAGCCATGAGGTGGAATCAAGATGGCGCAGCCTTGGTTTTCAGCACTCGGCATTCAATAGCGCCGGCTGTGGGCTTCTGAGCACAACTTTGGGCCCGGCTCTCATTCTTTTACAAATTAAGCACTGGTTCTAGTAGTGTACAGCGCAGGGCAGCAGGACCCTGCAGCAACAGAGAGTTGTCCCTCCCCAGACGCCTGGACATTACTTCTGCTGAGGGGGGACAGAAAGGAAGGGGATTATTAGGACAAGAAGAAGTTACACCCCTGCTCCAGTGGCAGTGATATAGCACTCTGTGGTACCAGCGGCTCCTGCCTCCGCGCGGCCCTTGCTACCCGGGCGGGACTGGGAACCAGCAGCAACCCTGGCAAAAATGCTCTCTTCAGCTTCATGTGCAATCTCTCTCTCTTTCCACCCACCCATCCATCCATCTATCCATCCACCCATCCATCCGTCCATCTATCTGTCCATCCACCCATTCATCCATCCATCTATCCATCCATCCACCCATCCATCTATTCACCCATCCATCCACCCACACATCCACCCACCCACACATCCATCCACACACCCATCATTCCACGTATCCACCCACCCACCGACCCACCCATCCATTCATCTATTCATCCATCCACCCACCCATCCATCTACCCAACTATCCATTCATCTTTCCATCCACCCACCTATACATCCACCCACCCATCCATCCAACCACCCACACAAAACCATCCATCCATCTATACATCCACCCATCCATACATCCATCTACCCAGACATCTATCTAACCATCCATCCACCCATCCATCTACCCATCAATCCATCCACACATCCATCCACACAACCATCCATCTACCCATCCATCCACCCACACACCCATCCACCCAACCACCCATCCATCCACCCACCCACCCACACATCCATCCACCCACCTATCCATCCACCCACCCATCCATCCACCCACCCACCTATCCATCTACCTATCCAGCCATCCAGCCACTCATCCATCCGTCTATCCATCCATCTACCTATCCATCCATCCATCCATCCACCCACACATCCACCCACCCATCCATCCATCCACCCACCCACCTAGCCATCTGTCTATCCATCCACCCACCTATCCATCCATCCACCCACCCATCCATCCACCCACCCATCCACCCACCCACCTATGCATCCATCCTTCCATCCATCCACTCATCGACCCACCTATCCATCCATCCACCCACCCATCCATCCCTCTACCCACCCACATATCCATCCACCCATACATCCACCCACCCATCTATGCATCCATCCTTCCATCCTTCCACCCATCCATCCATCTATCCACTCACCCATCCATCCATCCACTCACTCACTCACCCATCCATCCATCCATCCATCCACTCACCCATCCATCCATCCATCCATCCATCCACACATCCATCTCCACTTCTTTCCTCCCTCTGTTTCTCCCTCTCCATCCATCTAAAGTCGTTTTAAGGCCTTGGCAAAGTGGGCTCTGGCCCCGGGCCTCAGCCTTTCAGGGGCCCCTGATAGACCTGGCTCTGTTGGGCCCCAGCCTTTCAGGGGCCCCTGATAGACCTGGCTCTGGCCCTGGGCCCCAGCCTTTCAGGGGCCCCTGATAGACCTCGCTCTGTCGGGCCCCAGCCTTTCAGGGGACCCTGATAGACCTGGCTCTGTTGGGCCCCAGCCTTTCAGGGGCCCCTGATAGACCTGGCTCTGTTGGGCCCCAGTCTTTCAGGGGCCCCTGATAGACCTGACTCTGGCCTTGGGCCCCAGCCTTTCAGGGGCCCCTGATAGACCTGGCTCTGTCGGGCCCCAGCCTTTCAGGGGCCCCTGATAGACCTGGCTCTGTCGGGCCCCAGCCTTTCAGGGGCCCCTGATAGACCTGGCTCTGTTCTCCACACAGCCTTTCAGGGGCCCCTGATAGACCTGGCTCTGTTGGGCCCCAGCCTTTCAGGGGCCCCTGATAGACCTGGCTCTGTTCTCCACACAGCCTTTCAGGGGCCCCTGATAGACCTGGCTCTGTTGGGCCCCAGCCTTTCAGGGGCCCCTGATAGACCGGGCTCTGTTGGGCCCCAGCCTTTCAGGGGCCCCTGATAGACCTGGCTCTGGCCTTGGGCCCCAGCCTTTCAGGGGCCCCTGATAGACCTGGCTCTGTCGGACCCCAGCCTTTCAGGGGCCCCTGATAGACCTGGCTCTGTCGGGCCCCAGCCTTTCAGGGGCCCCTGATAGACCGGGCTCTGTTCTCCTCACAGCCCTGCCCTGATGAGCTTGAATGGTTTTTAAACACAGTCTGTTTTCATATATTTGTATTACAGGTGGGTGCAGGGATTGTGCGCAGTGATGTCAGTGAGCTGCTGCTGAGTCATTGGACACACTTTAGAATCTGGAGCAGTCTGATTGGACAATGAATTCACAACTGGTCTGAGCAGGGACCACAAAATGTATGGTCCAGGGCCCCCCAAATCCTTAAGATGTCCCAGCCTCCCCCTTCCTCTCTTTCCATCCATCTAACTTCTACCTCCCACCCCCACAAGCAGAGGGGCCCCTCCCAGAAGCAGAGGGACCCCTCCCACAAGGAGAAGCAGAGGGACCCCTCCCAGAAGCATAGGGGCCCTTCCAGAAGAGAAGCGGAGGGGCCCCTCCCACAAGGAGAAGCAGAGGGGCCCCTCCCAGAAGCATAGGGTCCCTTCCAGAAGAGAAGCGGAGGGGCCCCTCCCACAAGGAGAAGCAGAGGGGCCCCTTCCAGAAGCATAGGGGCCCTTCCAGAAGAAAAGCGGAGGGGCCCCTCCCACCAGGAGCAGCAGAGGGGCCCCTCCCACAAGCAGAAGCAGGGGGGGGCCTCCCAGAAGCAGAAGGGCCTCTCCTAACCTTCTACAGGGGCCCCCAGGGGGAGGCAGCAGCAGTCCCCCAGGGAGAGGTTTATTCTGTATTTATTTGAGGATGTTTATAAAGCGCGAACGAGGCCGGGGGGAGTCAAGGCGCCTTGGATTAAACATTTATTATCACAAGTTGTGCCCAAGAATAGATACACACAGTATAACACCCCCAGAGGGACAGACATCAGGAGTGGGGTACAGTGGGGTGCAGTGTCAGCTGCACAAGAGGCGATCTTTTTTTTTTTTTTTTTTTTTTTCAATTTTCTTTTTTTTTATTTCTGTAATTTTTTATTGTGTAAAAAAATATATATTTACATGGAGCACGGAATATACATGAGTGGAGGAAAAAAGGGGGGAAAAGAAAAAGACAAGAGGAAGAGAAAGAGAGAGGCGCCGGGGGAGGTAAGAGGGGGGGTGTAGGCCACCGTCGTTCCCGTGGCTTCGTTCGAGTGTACGTTTCAGAGTCCAGCTTATCACCATCTTCTGCAGCCCCCTCTGCATGGCTCGGTTGGTGTCCTTGACCCATGCCCCAGACGAGAGCGTGGATAGCGGAAAATAGAAGTCAAGAAAGAAAGAGTGGAGGAGCCTTTCGTATTGGTTTCCTTTTGTTGGCGCGTGGATCCGCAGGGTGCGTCCCTCTGCGGTGGTCTAGAATCTGTGCCTATGGGGGTTTCTGCAAGGATAGGTAGAGGTCAAGGGGTTCCCACATGCATGAAACTTAAAGTGGAGAACATGCAGCTCGAGCTGGCGGCTATAAGAGCGGACCTCCACAACACAAACACAAGAATGGAGGCAGCAGAGAGCCGAATAGGCTCAGTGGAGAACGATACAAGTGATAACACCAAGGCCATAGCAGAGCTGCAGAAAGCCACTAAGAACATACAAAAACAGCTAGCTGAGAAGGACGACATGGCAAGAAGAGGCAACGTAAGGATCCTGGGCGTACCAGAAGGGGCAGAAGACAAAGCGGGCTCCTGTGCGGCCATGCTAGAGGAGATGATCCCCCTGCTCACAGGCATCACTTTTGAGAGAGGTTTCGAAGTGCAAAAAGCCTACAGAGTACCAGCAGGGAAACCAACGACAGGCAAGGGGCCGAGGGCAATAATATGCAACCCGCTCAGACTAAGCCAGACAGATGCCATCTTTGCCTTTGCCAGGAAAAACCAAAACCTTATGTGGGCAGGGAGCAAGATCGTGCTGACCCAGGACTACTCAAAGCCAACTGTAGAGTTAAGAAAAGGATTTCTGGCCCTCAGAGAAGCCCTGCGCAAAAGAGGCGCCTCCTTCAGCTTCGTTGCACCCGCCAGGTTTAAAGTAACAGACAAATGGAAAACAATGTTTTTCTAGTGTCCAGGCGACCTAAGGAACTACCTGCAAGGACCACCAGTAGAAGAGATGGAGCAAACAAAGAACCCTGGAGCGGCGAAAAGAAGTGCCTCACCAGACGTGAACGGCCATTTGGAGTAAGGCGCATTATGGACCAAAATTACAAGACAACGTGAATACCTCACCGTGCTCAGGACAGACAAACAAGGCACACCAGGCCTCTACACCACCACACGAACAAACCATTGGCAATGCAACAGAGACAGATGATGACTGTGTTTTTTATTCTCAACTACCTCAAAAGCTACACCCAAGGAAGAACAAACTCTACCTCAGGGATGATGTGGGGCAGAGGAACTTTGTCGTCGCACACCCAATCAGCAAGTATGGGAGGGAGGGGGGAGGGAAGGGAGGGGGGAGGGGGGAGGGAGCGGGGGGGTGCGGGGTGCATGTACATGGGTCTACTTACTATCACTTTCTCTTTTTTCATTACCTTTCTCTCTATACACTCACGTCCTGGAGCAGCAATTGCGTAGGCAAGTGTAGGGGCACAGATCCACACACAACACGAAACCGAGAAGCACACAGAGAAGGGCCACACAAGCCGCGAAACACAGAGATGCAGGAATGACAAACAACAACCAGAGCAGCATCATGGCTGACATTAAGATAGTGTCCCTAAACGTCAAAGGTCTCAACAGCCCAGTGAAAAGGAGGAAGGTACTCGAACACCTTAGGAAACAAAAAAGCGACATATATGTGCTCCAAGAAACAAAACTAGAAGCAGCAGACATTAGGCGCATAAGTGCAAACTGGATAGGTGAGGTAGTAGGATCACCTGCGCAGAATAAGAAGAATGGGGTGGTAACAATCATCAGCAGAAGCTCCAACATAGCAGTGGTAGACTCACAGGCAGATACCCAAGGAAGAACACTTGTGACCACACTTAGAAGAGCAGGAGAGACATTCCATATAGCAAACATATACGGCCCCAACTGCGAGGACAAACCATTTTGGGAAGGGGTAGGTGCACAACTACACACCCTACCGTTAGACGATCTGCTGATCGTTGCAGGAGATATGAACCAAGTTCTCGATCCATCGGTCGACAAACACCCGCACAGACCCAGCCAATCAACTAACAACCCTAACATCCTAAAGAATTTGTGTGCCAAATTAAGACTGAAAGCCCCATGGCGCCTAAGCAACCCGGATGCCAGGGAATACACGTTCTTTTCCAACCCACACAACTCATACAGCCGGATAGACTATATCCTAATGTCAGGAACACACACCCACCTCATAGAACACACGGAGATAGGCCCCAGATCAGTATCAGATCACTCGCACATAAGCCTAACCCTATCAGGCAAGCACAACGAAAAGCCAACCCGCAGATGGCGTTTCGATGACAGCCTTCTCCAACACACCTCAGCGAAGGCGGAGATAGAGGAGGCAATAAAGGAATACCTGCTAATAAATGACACACCAGAGACACACAGGGAAGTACTATGGGACGCCCTAAAAGCCACCATCAGGGGTACTGTAATGACCATTAAGGGCAGGATGAACAGAAGAAGAAACAAGAGAATTGAAGACTTAGAGAAAGAGATCAAAGAGCTGGAGAGCAGCCACATAGCCAGAATGGAAGATAGTAACACACTCACGAACCTCACCAGACGGAAGTACGAACTTAACAGAATACTGAGTGAGAGAGCAGGGACCTGGATTAATAAATACAAGTCTATCAACCTCTGTACTGCAAACAAAGAGGGCAAAAACCTAGCGTCCTACCTAAAAGGGAAACAGAAACAGCACACGATAGAAGCAATCAAAGACAAACACAGCAAGTCACAAACTGCAAACAAAGACATCCTGGAGGTCTTCAGAGACTTCTATGAGGGACTGTACACCAAAGATGATACACTCAAGGAGGACGGGGGTAGGGAGCTGCTAGGCAGCATAACCACACCTGCACTATCAGACCAAGAACGCGACATCTTAGAGCTGCCCATAACAGAGGATGAGATAGAGAAAGCCACGGCAAGCCTCAAGGACAATAAAGCACCGGGGCCGGATGGTTTCACCGCCGCCTTTTACAAGCAATACACGCTCACCCTCAAACAGACACTGAAACAAGTATTCACGGAATGTGTCCAGACTGGACGCATGACACCCTCAATGGCGGAAGCAAACATAATTGTTATACCTAAAGAAGGGAAAGACACAAATGAGGCGAAGAATTTCAGACCGATCTCCCTAATAAATGTGGACGGCAAGATCTACGCAAAAATACTAGCCAACAGGCTCAATGCGTACCTACCCAAACTGATACACAACTCTCAAGTGGGCTACATCAAAAACCGTATGTCCCATGACAACACGAGGCTACTATGCCATATAATCAGCCACTCCTCCCGAAGCAGCAACGCAACCGTCATGATAGCCCTGGACGCTGAGAAAGCGTTCGACAGGGTTTCATGGCCCTTTTGAGACCAAAGCATGGGGAAATTCGGGCTAGGGCCAAACTACAGAAGGATGGTGATGGCTCTATACAACAACCCCAAAGCACGGGTGGTGGTCAACGGAGGCACATCAGACATATTACACCAAGGCAGGGGAACAAGACAAGGCTGCCCACTCTCACCAGCCCTCTTTCTGTTAGCCATAGAACTGCTCCTCACAATGATCAGAATGAATGAGGACATAGCGGGGATACCAATAGGAGGAGAAACATTCAAGCTAGCAGCATACGCTGATGACGTACTAATAGTCACAGAAGATCCAGAAAGATCCATCAAAGCACTGACTGACACCATCGGGATATACGCGCAAGTATCAGGATACAAACTCAATACAGACAAATCGGAGTGCAAACCTTTAAACATCCACACGACAAGAACAGTACTAGGAACGTCAGGACTAACCTGGCAACAGAAGCCCATAAAATACTTAGACATCCTCTTTGAGAGAGACCTAAGAACTACACTGGAACATAATGAACAAGCAACAATCCAGAAAATCAAGGATAAAGTAGAAGGGTGGTCCCCCAGATTCACAACATGGTGGGGAAGGGTAGAAGCGATAAAAATGATGCTCACACCGATGGTCAACTACATACTAACCATGCTCCCACTGACCAACACAGAAGACTTCCACAAGAGACTAGACAAAATACTGAACAACTTCTTGTGGAGAGGGAAGAAACCTAGAATAAGCCTACACAAGCTTAGACTCTCAAAAGATCAGGGTGGGCTAAACATAGCTAATTTCAAACGTTTCCAGGTAGCATGCATAGCCAGACAGGGGCTACACTGGCTAGACCCAAGACAGGAATACACCCCAGCATGGCTCACACTCGAGCGAGGACTTCTAAAGGGCATGAACCCCATCGCCTTACTCACCGCAACCCGACACCCAGCAGCCAAGGACAACCCAGTCCTAAAGAACACGAAATTAGCTCTCCTAAGTGTCGACAAACTCCTGACAACAAGCATCAAGGGAGGCCAATTAGAATCCATCTGGTACAACCCCAAGTTAAGATACAGGGATAGGGTTCTAGACATGCACGAATGGTTCTAACACAGCATCTCCACTGCCCAGGACCTTCAAAAGCAGGGCGAATACACAACATTTGACACACTCAAGGAAGCTCACAATTTACAAAGCATAGAGCTCTACAACTTCCTGAAAATCAAAGTGGCAATCAGGAAGGCGTACCTTAACAACCGGCCACCTTCACTCACACAACTTGCAGCCAGTCTCAATACACTAGGACACCAAGGAGCACACCTGTACAAAACACTCCGCCCCAAAAAGACCAAACTCAACGATAAGGTTACAAATTTCTGGGGAGATGCAGCAGGAAAGGATCTAAGTGAGACAGAGAAAGCGGAACTATGGAGATCAACTTCTAGGAAAAAAATAACTGCAACGCTAAACCAGACCAAATACTGGCTAGTACACAAGGCGTACTGGACACCAGCTCGCCTGGCCTCCTTAGGGATCCGAGAGAGTGATGCATGCTGGAACTGTGACAGAGAGAAGGGAGACTTAGAACACCTGCTTCTCAGCTGCCCTAAGATCAGGGGATTCTGGGACAGAATTGGGACACTTATCAAAGAGATCACAGGAGTAGCCATACACATAGATTTCCCAAGTCTAGCCCTAGGTTTTGCATCCCCGGCCATCACAATGAAAGAGGAACGCAACCTCATTGACCTACTGCTGACGGCTGCAGTCAAAATAGTCCTAAGTAACTGGAAGGACACCTCAAAGGCTGCGCCCAAGGCATGGCTCAACTGGGTCACGTTCCTAAGGGGGGCAGACAACATCACAGCGAAACACACGCTGAAAACTCATAGGCAGTCGAACATGTGGGAACCCCTTGACCTCTACCTATCCTCGCAGAAACCCCCATAGGCACAGATTCTAGACCACCGCAGAGGGACGCACCCTGCGGATCCACGCGCCAACAAAAGGAAACCAATACGAAAGGCTCCTCCACTCTTTCTTTCTTGACTTCTATTTTCCGCTATCCACGCTCTCGTCCGGGGCATGGGTCAAGGACACCAAATGAGCCATGCAGAGGGGGCTGCAGAAAATGGTGATAAGCTGGACTCTGAAACGTACACTCGAACGAAGCCACGGGAATGACGGTGGCCTACACCCCCCCCTTACCTCCCCCCCCCGCGCCTCTCTCTTTCTCTTCCTCTTGTCTTTTTCTTTTCCCCCCTTTTTTCCTCCACTCATGTATATTCTGTGCTCCATTTAAATATATATATTTTTTACACAATAAAAAATTACAGAAATAAAAATCCGCAGCGATGAGCAGTGTCGACAGTGTTTGCTTGATCTCCACAGCTGTGGTTTTGATGCATTTGTAACGCCACGGCTGCTCGTGGGCTTTGCCATTAACAGAAAGCAAAAAAGCGCACAGAGGCCCTTTTAAGTCTGGAGCTGCCGCAGCATTAAATATGAACGTGCGCCTCGCGCTGAAAGAAACACACATCATTGACGGCTCCGGCAGCCACGATGTGGAAACGTATACAAAATATTTCTACCCATATATGTTCTTTACATTATATGCACTCGATGTCTTTAGCGGGAAGAACGTTAACAAACTTTATTACAGGGATGTTTTAAAATTGCCATTGCTAGCTCAAACACATCACACAAACCCTTCGATGTTGCATTGCTCTTACTGCTTAGATCAGCCCCCCCCCCCTGCCCCCCCTCACATACCAGACTTTAACTCAGGCCAGGCCGCCACACCCTGCAGGGCGATCCCTTCCTGTTTAAAAGCCTCAGACACATTCACACTCGAAACAACTCCATTTCGCTGCATCCACCTGACCTCTGCAGGTCACTGGCGCCGCCGACATTTACATATCAGAGGGGATGAAAGGAGGCGCCATTCACAGGGTCAGCCTCTGCCATCTTTACAACAAGCAGCGCTAGTAGCACCTCACTGTGGATGTCGGCGCTACCTCCCCATTCACACCAGGACCGCCTCGTTGGTTCCAGGGTACACGTCATTGCTTGCTGTGATCAAAGTACAGGCTTTACATTTCTTTCCCTGTTTCCTTATTTAAACTCCACACAGGGCGGCTCCTCGTTCATGCGCCCAGAGACGTGTCCTGGGGCACTCGGGCTCTTTCCAGTTCTCGTCTTTGTGTAAGTACATTTTGACTTATTAAACGAGCCGAGTGTGTCAATGCGTCCTTTGTATTATATTTACCATTAATACAAAGTTTTGTTTTATTGTTTAGCCACGGAAGAAAGTTCTCTTCACAACACTTCGTGTAAACCTGTGACTTTGGGATTCTTTTGAAGTGTCCCGCCAAGCAACCTGTCGTTGTTGTAAGTAGATTGTCGGGTTTTTATTTACATAATGTGAGTTGTTTACTTAACTTACTTTTTAGGGAAATGCAGTTCTCATGAGTGGTATTCAGATGTACATGACTGTACTAGCAGTGTGATGATTTTGATGCCGGCCAAAGGTGTAATATCACCTTTGTCACACCGCGGTCGGGCTGGGCTTCAACTCGCATCGTTTTTACTGTTATTCTATGCTTCTCGCTCTTTCACTATTAACGTTTTAAAAGAGTGATTGCCTGTTAGCCAGTTTTTAATCGTAGCTTTTTACTGCCGTTTGTACTACAGGTTTATTTTATTTTTGGACAATGAGTGGGTCAAAGGCAAAGCTGCAAACACGGGCAGATGTTTGCTTCTGGTTGGAAACATATGGTTTCATAAACATGACGTTGCCTGTTATCTATGCATTTCTGCTGCGGAGGGCGGGTTTCCGTGTGCGCAGAGATTTTAAAATGTTCAATCGTTTTCGGATTTCTGGCCTGTGGGAGAAGCTGAAAGGCAAACTGTGTTTTTATGGCGGGTCTCGCGTTTGTGTGCACGACGTAGACCACCATGCAATGTACGACAGCGTAGCAAGGGTGCCCGTCAGTGCTGGTGCAGGCAGGTGAGTGGCCCCATTCAGTGCTGAAAATGTAGCAGAGTACAGCATTGTCGGTGTTCAGTCGCCCCTTTGCAACTCTACACACCCGGTGCTACTGCACCTGCTGCACTAATAGTCTCTAGGAGAGGTGTCTAGGGCGTTAAGTCAATTCTCCTGGTGCAGGCAATGAGCCCATCCACTGGTCAAGCTGCAGAGTACATCATTCAGCCGTTACCTCTCTTGGGGGCCTCGGTGCCACTGCGCCTGTCGCACATGTGTCCCCCCAACACCCCCCCCAACGACGCTATACTTGGCAGACGATCCTTACCTTATGCAAGGTCAAAAAACAGGATCTATTTCAAATAGCGGAAGCTATTTTTAGATTGCAGTGACCCCTTGACTTTAGTACGTTTAATGGTGTCATGTGTACGAAACACCGCCCGACCCCTGTGTGCGCCCCTCTCCGCCACCGCTCCCCAGGTCCTCCCCACCCCATTGTCTTACACAACCTTCCAAGCGAAACACAAATAACAGAAATTACAAACGCATCTCTGTTGTTTGTTTTGGAGTACTTTAACATCTAAAAGGTCTGAATGTTAGGCACGTTTCAGCGCCTGCCATTGTGAATAACGATGCATTTCAGTTTACTCTTTAGAAATACAACGGAAAATCAAAGACATTGTTATTTGCAATGTTAACAGCTTCAACCTTTGACCTTTATCTTCTTGCCGCACCGTGTAAAAGGAACAAATACCTTCAGGTCGAGGTGGCAAGATCTAAAATAACTACATAAGTAGAATAAAGTCTTCTTCTTCATACTTTCACGGTGCGTAAAGTTGAAATGCTTCCGCTTCACTCTACAATTCTTACAAACCAGTTTTATGCACAAAAAACCCCAGTTGTCAACATTAGCAGTGGTTGGGGGTAAAGCATAAGGTCAAAAACTTGGGCCAGTCGTTGGGATACTAAAAAGCATCCAGACAACGCGTTCATAAATCACAAGATGTCTACACCACTTGCTGCCAACAGAGACGTATTTTTAAAATGCATTTGGAAATAAAATAAGCCTTGCTTTTAATTTATACCCGGATCTCTCTGCAAATAAAACCACGTGCCCCACCCCCCCTCGGGCTTGTGGTTGATTTTAACGTCATTACATGCTTGTCACTCTCTCCCTATCTATACTATTAAAACTTCAAAATAGAATTAACTGATGCCAGTTTTTAGTAGTACATTTTTATTGACGTGTGTCCTCCATGGTTGTTTCCACTAGTAACAATTAGTGGATTAAAGCCAAAGCTGCAAAGCCGGACTGATGTTTGCACTACACTACTCATCTTATACCTCAGGACAACTCTACTATCCCACTACCCCTCTTCTACCCCTCTACTATCCCTCAAACCTACTATCCCACTACCCCTCTACTAACCATCTAACCCTCTTCTAACACTATACTACCCAATACCCCTCAACTACCCCTCTAATCTACTTAGAACACCCCACTACCCCTCTACTAACTCTCTATCCATGTACTATCCCTTTATTAATCATCTACTCCTCTGCTACCACTATACACCTTGACGCCAGTACCCCTCTAGTACCCCTCTTCTATCCCACAATTACCCCTATAACCACATCTACACGTGTACACCTCTACACATGTACTGCCACTCTAGCCCTCTACTACTCTTCTACCCCTATACCCTTCTACACATTTCATACCCCTATGCTAACTCTCCTCGACACCTGTATCACACTAACACACCTCTCCATATGTACTAACACACTACACCTCTTTTACTACTTTACTAATCTTAAAATATGCCATATTATTACACCTTTAGTAGCCCACTAGCATACAAACCCTCTAATTACTCTACCCCTCTAATAACTTCCATCCCTATAAACCTACACTAGACCTCTTCTAGCCCTTAATACCTCTACCCCTTTTCTACTTCCAAATACCTTTACCCCTCTACTACCCCTCTCCACAAATAATACCCCTCTACTCCTCCTCTTATATCCATAAATCACTCTACCCCACTTCTACTCTTCAACACCTGTAGCCCTATACTACCCCTCTACTATCCCTCGACTACACATCTAACACTCTTCTACACCTATAATCCTCTAGCATTCGATTCATCTACCCAGATATCCTTCAATCTCTTAACCCACAGCTATCCCTTTTGCCCTGTACCCCTCTATCATCACTCTACTAGCCCTAACACATTTAAACATACAAACCCTTTGCTAAACACATTCTTCATCTATACCACTCTACTACCCATCTACCCCTGTACTACCCCTTTAACACTCTAAACCTCTGCTAAAACTCTTCTAACATCAATCACTCTAACCCTCTTCTACTCTTATAACTCTTTACACCTCCAATCATATAGTAGCCCTATAAAAATGTACTACCACTATAATACCCCACTAAGACCCGTGCCACACCACGTATTCAACAAAGGAGACGCAGCCATCGCACCCCAACAACGGAAGGTCATCAACATCTCCTTTGAAACAGCGACATCCCTGGAAAGCTGGAAGCATGCCGAAATCAACACCCTCCTCAAGAAGCCCAAAGCGGACCCCAAGAACCTCAAGAACTTCCGGCCCATCTCCCTGCTCCCGTTCCCGGCAAAGGTCATCGAGAAAATCGCCAACATGCAATTGGCCCGCCACCTGGAAGACAACAACATCTTGGACCCGTCCCAGTCCGGTTTCAGATGCAACCACAGCACCGAGACAGCCCTCATCGCCACCACAGACGACATCAGGTGCCAACTAGACAACGGCGAAATATCAGCCCTCATCCTCCTGGACACGCCTCCTGTTAGAAATGGGATCCCTGGCTGGCCAGGGCTTGCGCCAAAGTCAGTCAGAGACCACCACTTCCACGTCAGGGCAAGGGAGTTACACGCCAAGATAACCCCTGCTCACCCCCTTGGTAACGTAGCACGAGCAGTAAGGCTAAACTCGGAGGCAATGTGAGTTAAGTGTTTGCGCGTGCACCCCAGCAACAATACCCAAGGCCCACCACAAAGGAAACTCCACACATGGTTATGTATAAAAATAGCCTTTGTATTACACCAAAACACATTTTATTTATTTTTATTTATAGAGTTTTGTATAGCGCGAACAAGACCCGTGGGTATCAGAGCGCTTCACAAGATGGATAAATTACATACATTACGGTGGCAATTAAAACATAGATATACATGAATATAAGGTCTAAGCCAATAAGCTGTAAAGGGTTATAAGTAGGAGTTCATCAGCCTATACAATTAGTGTAAGGAGGTGAGTGAGGTAGTGTTGTATAGCAAAAACAGTGCAAATATCGTGGGATAAGGGGGATTATAAGATAAACATGCGTAAAAGGTTTGAGGCGATAGGCTGTAGGGGGGATTATAAGTAAGAGTTCTTCAGCCTATTAGATAAAAACACACACTTTACAATGTGCCAAAAGGCACAGGCAGAATTTACAGGGGATATGTACAAGACAGGGCCACCTGGACCACTGTCAGGAATCAGCACTTTTAGAACTAGAAATACTGTTAGAATTAGCACTTAGAACATAGAGTATAAAATCACTGTAGCACAATATAGCACACAACCAGTAACTACTGGTACCACGTAAGTACCACCTACGCAACCCTAACCATCTTAGGAGAATATTGCGCAGGGAACCAGGACCTCGCTAGCACCACCTGTACTAGGAGAAAAACAACCACCTAAGTATCACAATACCTGTAGGGGTATAAGCATAGGAACATTACACATGATGCATCACAGCACAGAGGTGTGGGGAAGGAAAACACATGATGCATAACATACATTCAGAGGTGTAAGAACATGGCACATGACGCATTAAAAACACATTCAGAGGTGCACGAAAACACAATTGCGCAAAACTCACATGAGCCACCACCTGTGGCAGTCCCTAGGCCAACTGGCCTTGTGGGGTCTAGGACGCCCTGTGTCCCAATGTCAGGGGCCTAAACGTAGCAGCTGCCCACGAAGTGCTGGACAGCTGGAAGTCTCCTCTGGGCTCCTACAAGGAACAATAGCGCCAAAAACGATGTGGGAGCCTCCCTGGCTCTGCACAATTGACTGGGCCCACTCGAGCCTCTCTGGGGCTCTAAAACACTATGTGGGCCGTGAGCCTCTCTGGGCTCTAGAAAACAACTGGGGCACCTGAGCCCCTCGTGGGCTCTCAAAAACAATTGTGGCGCCGTGAGCCTCGCTGGGCTCGGAGAACCGATGTGGCGCGGTAAGCCTCTCGGGGCTCTGCAGACCAACTGCACCGTCGGTGGAGTCTCTCGTGGGAGGACTCGAAATATACTGGGGCCCCCGAGCCTCTGCGGCTTGTACTAAAAATGCCTGCTGAGTCTCTCAGGCTCTATACACCGTTGGAGCGGCCCACTGCCATCCGGGGCCGCTCTGACCTTCACTCTGAGCCTCCAGGCCTCCCGCACTCACCGGCTGCTTCTTGACTCCTCCGGTGGCGGTCCTGGGTGGCGGGGCTCAGCCCAAGAGCTCCCGCTCCTCGGGGCTCTTTCTCTGCGGCGCTCCTCTGTGCCGGTCACCACGGGGCTCTCCCTCACTCCTGGGAGCCCCGTGGAAGGTGCCGGCTACGGACTTCTTCTCTTTCCTGCCCTCGCTGGAGCGCGGGTTGGGCTCCCCTCCGCTTCCGGTTGTCCCGCTTGTTCCGCCCCCGGCCTGCGTGACTTCCGGTCGGGCGGCGATCTCGGGCAAGAAAAATGCGGCAATGAGCGGGGTGGACACCCGCGCCGCTCAGCTCCCCCACACAGCGGGAAGGATGTAACCGGCCCCAGCAACCAAAACGCTCCCAAGCGCTAAAAGACACAGAAGAGCTCCCAGGCGCTTAAAAGACAAATAAAGCACTCACGGCGCTGTAGGACCAGATAAAGCGCTTGCAGCGCCAATGAGGGAATCACAGCGCTTCCCAGCGCTGAAGGACAAGAGAAAGCGCTCTCAAGTGCTATAAGTAAAATAAAGCGCTCCCAGGCGCTTTCAGCAAGGGAGAGGTCCAGGAAAGTGTTTAGGTAGGCCGGGGGGCAAGGCTGGGCCCAGAGCCAGCTCACAGGGCCTCCAGCCAGGGAGGCAGTCACCAGTGGCGGTCCTCCTGGCGCCCAGCAGCAACTGCCCCCTCAGCAAAAGGATCCTGGAAGAGAACAGATTGTTATTGTTATACATTGAATTCCTTTGTCTTTGTGCAGGGTGGGGGAAGAACCAGTCGCAGCTGGTCTGGGAGCAACCTTGATGTGCTCCGCCCCTCACTCTATTCACTGGCAGGGCTAGGGTCATCAGTCGCACCACAGGGGGCGGAGCCAGCATTGTGTGGGGAAAGCCCAGCCCTATTCAGGACCGAGGTGCACTCCTCCCCACCCATCAGCATGCTAATCTCCACACTCACCACCGGGAAGACCCATCATGACTCATGGAGCCTGGCATCGCAGCCAGCCCCAGCCAATCACACGCCAGCACCTTTACAGCACATGCACACCCATGTCTAGAAGTGGCACTTCCACACTAGACACATACACACTGCATACATCATTTCGCAGCATTCAATCACACGAGTCCGCACATACCAGACTCGAGCCTGCACACCCCACGCATCAGGAACTACCAGGGACACAGACATTCCCCGTTCATTCCTATGGGAGGGCAGGCCAACCTTACTCCACGCACTCAGAGTGCACACGCACTTTCCACTGGGACACAGGGAAAGTGTGCAGAACCAAAAAATCACCATCACTAGGTCACCATTACAAGCAAAAAGTTTAGGGGTGAACCTGCCAGAAGGGCCAAGTCCAACACCCGGGTTGTAAAGAGGCCGGGAGGGGCGAGTCGCGGGCCGTGCTCCGTCTGACTCATCCTCCCTCCAGAGACTCAAGAGCCCCGCACCCCCGGGTTGTAAAGAGGCCGGGAGGGGCGAATCGCGGGCCATGCTCCGTCTGACTCATCCTCCCTCCACAGACTCAAGAGCCCCGCACTCCCGGGTTGTAAAGATGCCGGGAGCGGCGAGTCATGGGCAGTCCTCCCTCTGACTCATCCTCCCTCCAGAGACTCAAGAGCCCCGCACCCCCGGGTTGTAAAGAGGCCGGAAGGGGCGAGTCGCGGGCTGTGCTCTGTCTGACTCATCCTCCCTCCAGAGACTCAAGAGCCCCGCACCCCCAGTTTGTAAAGAGGCCGGGAGGGGCGAGTCGCGGGCCGTGCTCCGTCTGACTCATCCTCCCTTCACAGACTCAAGAGCCCCGCACCCCCGGATTGTAAAGATGCCGGGAGCGGCGAGTCACGGGCCGTGCTCCCTCTGACTCATCCTCCCTCCAGAGACTCAAGAGCCCCGCACCCCCGGATTGTAAAGATGCCGGGAGCGGCGAGTCACGGGCCGTGCTCCGTCTGACTCATCCTCCCTCCAGAGACTCAAGAGCCCCGCACCCCCGGGTTGTAAAGAGGCCGGGAGGAGCGAGTCGCGGGCCGTGCTCCGTCTGACTCATCCTCCCTCCAGACACTCAAGAGCCCCGCACCCCCGGGTTGTAAAGAGGCCGGGAGGGGCGAGTTGCTGGCCGTGCTCCGTCGGACTCATCTTCCCTCCAGAGACTCATGAGCCCCGCACCCCCGGGTTGTAAAGAGGCCGGGAGGGGCGAGTCGCGGGCCGTGCTCCGTCTGACTCATCCTCCCTCCAGAGACTCAAGAGCCCCGCACCCCCGGGTTGTAAAGAGGCCGGGAGGGGCGAATCGCGGGCCATGCTCCGTCGGACTCATCTTCCCTCCGGAGACTCATGAGCCCCGCACCCCCGGGTTGTAAAGATGCTGGGAGCGGCGAGACATGGGCAGTGCTCCCTCTAACTCATCCTCCCTCCAGAGACTCAAGAGCCCCGCACCCCCGGGTTGTAAAGAGGCCGGGAGGGGCGAGTCGCGGGTCGTGCTTTGTCTGACTCATCCTCCCTCCAGAGACTCAAGAGCCCCGCACCCCCGGGTTGTAAAGAGGCCGGGAGGGGCGAGTCGCAGGCCGTGCTCCGTCTGACTCATCCTCCCTCCAGAGACTCAAGAGCCCCACACCCCCGGGTTGTAAAGAGGCAGGGAGTGGCGAGTCACGGGCTGTGCTCCGTCGGACTCATCTTCCCTCCAGAGACTCATGAGCCCCGCACCCCCGGGTTGTAAAGTGGCCGGGAGGGTCGAGTCGCGGGCCGTGCTCCGTCTGACTCATCCTCCATCCAGAGACTCAAGAGCCCTGCAACCCCGGGTTGTAAAGAGACCGGGAGGGGCGAGCCGCAGGCCGTGCTCCGTCTGACTCATCCTCCCTCCAGAGACTCAAGAGCCCCGCACCCCCAGGTTGGAAAGAGGCTGGGAGGGGTGAGTGGCAGATCGTGGTCTGTCTGACTCATCCTCCCTCCAGAGACTCAAGAGCCCCGCACCCCAGGTTGTATAGAGGCCGGGAGGGGCAAGTCGCGGGCCGTGCTCCGTCAGACTCATCTTCCCTGAAGAGACTCAAGAGCCCCGCACCCCCGGGTTGTAAAGAGGCTGGGACGGGCGAGTCACGGGCCGTGCTCCGTCTGACTCATCCTCCCTCCAGAGACTCAAGAGCCCGCACCCCCGGGTTGTAAAGAGGCCGGGAGGGGCGAGCCGCGGGCCGTGCTCTGTCTGACTCATTCTCCCTCCAGAGACTCAAGAGACGTACCCCATGGGCTGTGCCCTCATAGCCTGCACCCCCTCCTCTCTCCACTAGCCCTGCCTCTGTCCGCCGGCCTCCGAGCCGCAGCTCTGCGCTCTGAGTGCTAAGCCCCTGCAGGCAAGGGGTGGCAGCTGGGGATTCCAGGAGGACCCGCTGCCTCTCACACGGACAACCACAGCCCAGACACGGCTTGATTTAAATGCAGCCTCACACTTTGTAAAATGGCACAAGAACTGTAACAGTGCCTCAGCTGTTTAAGGCGAGGAATGAGTGCAGTTTTGACTCCCGTGATGTCCAGGCCACGACGCGCAGCTCGGTGATCTCCTTACCCTTGAAGACAACGGTCGCCTTTGCACGGAACGGAGCGACCCGCCGAAGAGCGTGAGTATAAACAGCGGCATTGCACTGCCCAACAGCCAGCTACAAGCTGAGGAGTACAAGTAAAACAAGCGCAAGCCAACCACGAGTTTACTTTCACATCACGCAGACTGTCACATCTAAACCCCCAGGTCTTTACAGGCGCCAATGCTTGTTTCCCATATGAGACCCTGTCATGGACTGTGAGTGTCTTACCCACGTCTGTGTCTTTGCAGGCGCCAATGCTTGTTTCCCCTATCAGACCCTGTCATGGACTGTGAGTGTCTACACCCATGTCTGTGTCTTTGCAGGTGCCAATGCTTGTTTCCCGTACGAGCCCCTGTCATGGACTGTGAGTGTCTTATTTACAGATGCCAATGCTTGTTTCCCATATGAGACCCTGTCATGGACTGCGAGTGTCGAAACACCCACGTCTGTGTCTTTGCAGGCGCCAATGCTTGTTTCCCTGCTGGAGCCTGAGGGCAGCGGTTCTGTCAGCGCTCACCAGAGGGCGTTCCTCGACTCCGGATGAAACCACTGAGATGCACATTGGATGAAAGGAGAAGAGTTTCCTCTTCCACTAGCAGTGGTGGTGACATCACTTCCCGCTTCTCCTGGTGTGTCCAGCCTGCTCCAGAGCTGGAAAGGCACTCCTGTTTGGTGATCAGTTACCTTCATCTTCAGACCCTTACAGACCCCCCTCGGACCCCAGATCCTCCCCTTCTCCCTAAGACCGCAGATCTGCCCCCCCCTCAGACCGTAGATCTGCCCCCCCCCCACGCCCCAGGGGGAGGAGAGAGCCTGGACATGTCTGCACAGGTCTCTGCTCAGGTCGGAGATTGTCAGCACCTTCTGCTGTGTTTGTAGAAATAGACTGAATATTTGGAGGGAATATCTGGAGAAGTGTGGCTCAGTGGTGTGGAGAAGTGTGACTCAGTGGTTAGAGGCGGCACACCCGGAAGCTGAGATCGGCCGTGGACCAGGGTTCGATTCCCCGCCTCGCCGGGTCTCGGGCTCTAAAAATTCCACGGACTCGATAATTCTCGCTCCGGTGCCTATTCGACTCACGGGGTCACACTCTGCGACACTGGGCAATAGCTTGCTTAATCTCCACTACGGCCCCTCGTGGCGGGATGCCTGGCTTTCACCTTGTGGATACCCTGCCGGGGTATCTCACAGGGGAATAACAGGACGGGTTCAATAAGCAAGCGCTTAGATACCGTGTCGGTGATTTGCGCTATATAAATACATGTACATTTACATTTACATCTGCAGGAGCCGGGCTGAGCTGGGCTCTTCTATCCGGGGCCCCTGGAGCTGAGCTGGGCTCTTCTATCCGGGGGCCCCTGGGGCTGAGCTGGGCTCTTCTATCCGGGGGCCCTGAGGCTGAGCTGGGCTCTTCTATACGGTGGCCCTAAAGCTGAGCTGGGCTCTTCTATCCGGTGGCCCCGGGGGCTGAGCTGGGCTCTTCTATCCGGGGGCCCTGAGGCTGAGCTGGGCTCTTCTATCCCGGGGCCCCTGTGGCTGAGCTGGACTCTTCTATCCGGGTGCCCCTGGGGCTGAGCTAGGCTTTTCTATTCTGGGGCTGAGCTGGGCTCTTCTATCCGGGGCCCCTGGGGCTGAGCTGGGCTCTTCTTTCCGGGGGCCGGAGATTGTCAGCACCTTCTGCTGTGTTTGTAGAAATAGACTGAATATTTGGAGGGAATATCTGCAGGAGCCGGGCTGAGCTGGGCTCTTCTATCCGGGGCCCCTGGGGCTGAGCTGGGCTCTTCTATCCGGGGGCCCCTGGGGCTGAGCTGGGCTCTTCTATCCGGGGGCCCCTGGGGCTGAGCTGGGCTCTTCTATCCGGGGGCCCCTGGGGCTGAGCTGGGCTCTTCTATCCGGGGGCCCTGAGGCTGAGCTAGGCTTTTCTATCCAGGGACCTCTGGGGCTGAGCTGGGCTCTTCTATCCGGGGCCCCTGGGGCTGAGCTGGGCTCTTCTTTCCGGGGGCCGGAGATTGTCAGCACCTTCTGCTGTGTTTGTAGAAATAGACTGAATATTTGGGGGGAATATCTGCAGGAGCCGGGCTGAGCTGGGCTCTTCTATCCGGGGCCCCTGGGGCTGAGCTGGGCTCTTCTATCCGGGGGCCCCTGGGGCTGAGCTGGGCTCTTCTATCCGGGGGCCCCTGGGGCTGAGCTGGGCTCTTCTATCCGGGGGCCCTGAGGCTGAGCTGGACTCTGCTATACGGTGGCCCTGAGGCTGAGCTGGGCTCTTCTATCCGGGGCCCCTGGGGCTGAGCTGGGCTCTTCTTTCCGGGGGCCGGAGATTGTCAGCACCTTCTGCTGTGTTTGTAGAAATAGACTGAATATTTGGAGGGAATATCTGCAGGAGCCGGGCTGAGCTGGGCTCTTCTATCCGGGGCCCCTGGGGCTGAGCTGGGCTCTTCTATCCGGGGGCCCCTGGGGCTGAGCTGGGCTCTTCTATCCGGGGGCCTCTGGGGCTAAGCTGGGCTCTTCTATCCGGGGGCCCCTGGGGCTAAGCTGGGCTCTTCTACCTGGGGCCCCCTGGGGCTGAGCTGTGCTCTTCTATCCGGGGCCCTGATGCTGAGCTGGGCTCTTCTATCCGGGGGCCCTGAGGCTGACCTGGGCTCTTCTATCCAGGGCCCCGGGGGCTGAGCTGGGCTCTTCTATCCGGGGGCCCTGAGGCTGAGCTGGGCTCTTCTATCCGGGGGTCCTGGGGCTGAGCTGGGCTCTTCTATCCGGGGGCCCTGAGGCTGAGCTGGGCTCTTCTATCCGGGGGTCCTGGGGCTGAGCTGGGTTCTTCTACCTGGGGCCCCCTGGGGCTGAGCTGGGCTCTTCTATCCGGGGGCTCTGAGGCTGAGCTGGGCTCTTCTATCCAGGGCCCCGGGGGCTGAGCTGGGCTCTTCTATCCGGGGGCCCTGAGGCTGAGCTGGGCTCTTCTATCCGGGGGTCCTGGGGCTGAGCTGGGCTCTTCTATCCGGGGGCCCTGAGGCTGAGCTGGGCTCTTCTATCCGGGGGCCCTGAGGCTGAGCTGGGCTCTTCTATCCGGGGGCCCCTGGGGCTGAGCTGGGCTCTTCTATCCGGGGGTCCTGGGGTTGAGCTGGGCGTTTCTATCCGGGGGCCCTGGGGCTGAGCTGGGCTCTTCTATCCGGGGGCCCCTGGGGCTGAGCTGGGCTCTTCTATCCGGGGGTCCTGGGGTTGAGCTGGGCTCTTCTTTCCGGGAACTGAGGCTGAGCTGAGCTCTTCTATCCGAGGGCCTCTGGGGATCATTCCTTCCATCCCAGGGGATGTTTGTGGGCATCATGTCTGTTAAAGAGGAAATCTGTGCACTGCATCTTACTGCACTGTGAGGGATCGGTGCACTGCATCTTACTGCACTGTGAAGGATCGGAGCACTGCATCTTACTGCACTGTGAGAGATCTGTGCACTGCATCTTACTGCACTGATAGGGATCTGTCGAATCGGTGCACTGCATCTTACTGCACCATGAGAAATCTGCATGCTGCACTGCATTTTGCTTTACTGTGAGAGGTCAGTGCACACCGCATTGCTTTATACTGCTCTCTGATTCATCTGTGCACACTGAACTGTGTTTTACTGCACTATAAATAATTTCTGCACACAGCACTGCTTTTTAGCGTATTTATAGTAATCTATGTGCACTGCAGTTTACAAGGCAAAGGCAGCAAATGCCCATTCCTGTGCACTGCGTAGAGGTCACAGAGTCAGTACTGCCATTAGCATTATGTTTTAACCTAACACAAAACAGTGAGCCTTCATAAACTGGATACAGGGGGACCAAAATGTAAAATACGTGCTGTAGAAAAGTAGGATCGGCTTCTGTGGTTGCCCCCACTTTTTGCCTGGTGCTAAGCTGTTTCTGACTAGTCTGACTGGGATCCTGCTAATCAGGACCCCAGTCTCTGTGCGCTCCCCCCTAAACTGGTTATGGTAAGTACTTAGTTACATCCCAGAATGGTTACTGATGTGCTCTTATACATCCTTAGTATATTGTATTGTATTGTATTGTAATTGCATTTATATAGCACCTACTACCCTTGACGAGCCGTCAAAGCGTTTTTCCGATGAGTAACACGCTACTCCGGGACCCATAGAGGATTGATGGTGAATTGGTATAGTGAAATATAAAATTAGAGAAGTGGACATGTTAGTCTGTTATTCTGATTGAAACGGATAGTGGAGGGATAGAAGAGTGACTGATTTAGGCTTTGTTTGTTTGTTTTAGAGGTCATTACAGTAGGAGGAGGCTTGGGATGAGTAAGAAGGGGTGTGGAGGGGAAGAGTCAGAGAGAAGAGTTTAGAAAGGTTTGTTTTGGAGATTGGTATAGCAAAGAGGTGTCAGATGGTGCAAGGAGAGGTAGTGTAGGGGAGAGTCTAGAAAGGGCTATTTTGGGAATTATAGTAGTTGTATGGGGTTTGGGATGAATGAGAGAGTGGATGTAGAGGATATATTGATAGAGGTATAGGGTGAGAAATAGGGTAATGCATTGGATATTGCTGAATTAGAAGAAAGTAATAAATATATAGATCCATAAGTACATGGAAAGTATATAGATGTATAAAGGAAGGAAGCAGTGGTGGTGCGTCCATTGGGGGCGTTGGGGCGTTGCCCCACTAGCCATGGACGACCGCACTGTCTGCAACACATCCATTTACTAAATTACTCTGATTAAAAATAAATGTGAGCGAAAAATAAATCTGAGCGCACTGCGCGCTACCGGCCCCGGGACAAGCCCAACAGAATCGGGCATTGTATAAGGAAGTGGGCCGTGGGGGGCGGGGCTGCGGCAGAGAGTGACAGGCAGCGCACAGGCAGAGAATAGCGGAGTACAGTTAGTAGACAAGACTGCGCAATGCACACGTGGAATCCAGGAGTAGTCAAAATTTTGACTGGCACGCGCATGCGTAGACCTTTCTCTCCCCCCCTCTATAGCACTAGACACTTTCAGGCAGGGACCCGGGGCCCTGGTCTCAAAATGGGCAGATAGTATCCTGCTCGTAGCCAATCCTGGCGCAGTGTTGCTGTTAACCCTGCGCCAGGATTGGCTGCTGCAGCAGGATGGTGCCGCGCGTGGGTGTTGGCTGCTCTGCTGAGGGGCCGCACAGTGGCTTGTGCGTTCGTGCTATACAGGCTGTCGCCACGCTGTCTGCAGTCTGTGTCTGCAAACTACAGCCTGCGTCCTAAGTCCTGGTCATGATGAGGAGCCCAGCTCGTGATGGAAGAACATCACGATCACAGCGACAAAGGCAGTACTCCCACTGGACAAGGTAAGTAAAAGCGAGTTTTGGGACGCACCCCGACAACAACATCCTAATTAAATAATTAAAGGGGGCCCATGCATCAGTGCTGAAACTTACAGCGCCTCCGCCGGCACCATTTTGTGTGGCAAATGCCACATATCTTGCACCGCGCCGCAGCATTTCACTAAGGGGCTCTAACAGCAGTCAACAGAGCCCTCTGTGTGACTTTGTGAAATTTCTTTCCGGGTCCGTCAAGCAGTTGAGTCCCCCCACAGGCCCCCTTCAACTTGGTAGATTTTCTGAAGATGTCTGCGTGCGCTCATCTCCTCGAGAGGTCTCACAGCGGCTAGCGCGCGTCACCCTCGAGAGGTCTCACAGCGGCGCGAGAGGTCTCACATCGGCAAGCACGCGTCGCCCTCGTCGCCGAGGCCTTCATTAATGGAGCCCTTCTCCCCCGTGCCAAGAATTAAAATGTGATCCTAAGGTCTAATGGTTGTGTAGAGTAGGAAGTAACTGCAGATGTGTTCCGACATTTTTAAGGAAAAAACATACTACTCTCATTTTCGCTCGAGACTGCAGATCGTGCAGCGCCTTTACGTTAGGGAGACCTCTGGTATAAGTGACACAGTCAGTACAGATTATCTAACGTATTTCATGATAGAACTGCTGCTGCTGCAAATGTAAAAGGGTTGGTGCATTTACACGTTATGCATGTATTCACGCTTCCTTGGGGCTCATTTTGAGTCTCCTTAGTTACTATACATTCCGTGATCTGCTTGAACTTGTACTGATGGAAATTCCCTGGGGTTTAAGGCAGGCCCCTGCAGGGTGTGGCGCTGATTGGCATTCAACACTTCAGGGAGTCCCAACTCGACGTTGGTGGGGTGGCATTCAGCTCATGGGCAATGAATATTTCTAATATGACTACTACAAGGCTTCCCCAGCCTGGAGGAAGGCTCCCCGATGCACAGCGCTGAAGTGACTAAAAAGTCTTAATGTTTATACATAGTTCATCACAAAGTAAAGTATGCAAACTTGAAAGGTTCCACATTTTTAATCAAACTCATTAGCTTCATGAGTGCTTCATGGTTAATTGAAATATAGTTTCACAATGCTGTTCCAACATGCATCATCCAAAATTAACGATCCCAATGCATTTCGGGCTGATGGACAGCCCTTCTTCAGCGGAATGCTCTGGTTGTGGGTCTGTGTTAGAACCACTGGGCCATTATGTCAATTTCTTCCTGAAGGACTTTGTGCCAGTAACCAAATGCTACATCAGAGACAGCATGCATATGATTAATCTTATCGAAAATCATCCCTACAATTATGAAAATGAGACTCTATGTACACTTGACGTGGAGTCTCTATATACAAATATACCCCAGAGAGACTCACTGTTGGTCATGGAAAGCATACTGAATACTCGATCACGCCCTCACAGAGTTCCTACTCTATTCATAGTACAACTCCTAGAGATTTGTCTCACCCAGAACTTCTTCATGTATGACTCGCAATACTACCAGCAGGTGCGAGGTACGTCTATGGGCACTATTTTTGCCCCGACCCTGGCGATCCTCTATATGGACTGGTTGGAGACTAACACAGTCCTCTCCACCAGCAACCCATTCCACCATGGGCTGCACACCTGGAAGCGTTACATAGACGACATCTTCCTCATCTGGGGGGGATCAATTGATGATCTCCTTGGGCTCTTACACTGGCTAGAGGCTACCCCAGACGACTAATCAAAAATTCTACGAAGGGCTTGGTATTGTCTTCGAGAGACCCTTTTGGAGCCTAAAACCAAACAATCCTCCGATAAGATGGTATGTGTGACCACTTTCTCTTCCATTTCCAATCGTGTCAAACAGAGCATAAAAAGGAACTGGCACATACTGAATTCGGGGCCACTTAATTGGGATACTCCCCTCTTTCGACACACGTTCGACACGGTTAACCATGTCACGCTACTACAATGATTGGCGGACATGGGCGTGTCGGGCGCGGCCCTGGAATGGCTGACATCCTTCCTGGCTAACCGCTTCTTCCAGGTCTTTGAGGGCGAGACGGTGTCTCCTAAACACCCACTCAGGTGTGGAGTCCCGCAGGGCTCCTCCCTGAGCCCCACCCTCTTTAATGCCTACATGGAACCCCTAGACAGGATAGTCCTTCCCTTCGGTGTGCGTATTGTCACCTACGCGGACGATACCCAGCTGGTGGTCTCCTTAGACCACTCTGGGGGATCGTCCCACACCCTAGGTCCCTGTCTGGAGGCTGTCGCCAGTTGGATGCAATCTTCCTGTCTGAAACTTAATGGGGAGAAGACAGACATCATTCTTCTGGGCAACCCTTCTCCCGCTGCCCTTGCATCCATCTGGCCTCCGTGTCTGGGCTCGCCTCCTGTCCCCAAATCCCAAATAAAGAGCCTTGGGATCTGGCTCGACAAAGCCTTGGACTTTTCGGCCCAAGCAACCAAGACCGCCGCCACCTGCTTTGGGGATTATGAGGATGTTGCGGAAGGTGCTCCCTCTGCTCCCATTCCAGGCAAGGAGGGTTTTGGTCCAGGCCCTCATACTCTCCCGCCTGGACTATGGGAATGCTCTTTATATGGGAGCCCCGATTTCCGTCACCCAGAAACTCCAAGTCACACAAAACAGTGCGGCCCGTCTACTCTATAACCTCCCTCGCTGGCAGTCAGCGAGGAATGCCCTAAAGGAGCTCCACTGGCTCCCTGTAGGGGCAAGAGTACAATTCAAGGCTATGTGCATCCTACACAAAGTCTTTCATCGTACAGGTCTCGCAATTCTTCACCCTCTGGCTACACCCTACGTCCCGTCCCGCTCCCTTCGTTCCTGTACCCTCCAGCTGGCCACCCCCACCAGAGTTAGGAAAGCCCGCTGGGGAGGCCGCTCCTTCTCCCATACCGCGGCTAAGCTCTGGAACACTCTCCCTTTATCTCTCCGAGGTAATAGTAACCACATGTCCTTCAGGAAAGCTCTGAAAACGCACCTGTACGGTAAAGCCTGCTGAACTGCCCGAGCTCGTGTTGAGTACTCAGTCACAAGCGCTGCGAGGCCTCCGGGTAGTCTAGCGCTATACAAGTGCAATTTTCATTCATTCATTCATTCATTTGCCTTTAAGAAAAACAAAAATCTTAAAGATCAGCTAGTAAGGGCGGCCTTGCCTTCTGTAAATGCGAAAAACACCACACTCCATGATCACTGGCAATTACCACCTCTCCGAGGCCACTCCAAGTGTGGGTCATGTGTTGTATGTGAATATTCAGTAGATGGTAAAGAGTTTGTATATAAAGGATTGAGAAATGAATTGAGAACTTTCACCAATTGTAACAGTTATAATATCATCTATGCCATCCTTTGCCCTTGCGACTTAATTTATGTGGGCCAAACTAAGCAGAAAATCAAGCTGAGGATATTTCAACATCGAAGTCGGATCCGATGTAGAACACCCAATGCCCCTCTGGTCGAACATTTTGTCAATAAAGGGCACCCGGAAAATGAAATCCGTTGGAATGTGATCACGCAAGTCATCATCCCACCCAGGGGCGGTGACTTGACACGTATGCTCAACAGAGAAGAGCTCAAATGGATTTTAAAAACTGACAGTCTGAACTCTGGATTGAACCTGCAGGAGGAATGGACTGCCTTAATCTAATTACCCTGAACTCCAACTATCATGGTCTTGGTCCTGAGTCATTCATGTTTACCTCTCTGTAATTTTTCGATCGATTGTATCTTTTTGGTTTTAAATATTAGTCACCTGCACTTCACATTATGCACTATCATCGTGTTTTATTATCAACTGTCTCCCCCCAAGATGGCCGCATAGTATGTGCCCATCATCTATTTCTATGGCCCGGAACGCCTCACGGTCATCGACCAATCAGCTCCACTTCACTTCTCTATCACTCCCCACTTCCTCACCCGAGCACGCCAGGGAGCACACTGAAACGCCGACTAACCCGGTAAGCTAACAGCTGCCCGTATTTCCTTCCCTCGAACTAACTGTGAATGCAATATCCTGATGCCTTGCGTTTTCCGGCAGGTTTTCCCTAGGCTCCGTCGGATTACGATATTGTAACGCGGAAACGGGCGCTCGATCCTGGTAAGAAGCTGTGCACGCCCACTCGCACTTACGCGGCCACTGTTTATTAATTAATTATTTCGGCAGTCCCTTATTTACCCTTCCTTTTCTAGGGCTGCTCTGCCGAATATAGGCTAAAATCCTTTCGGCCAAGCTCCAGTGGATTTCCCTGGTAAGCCAGCTCCTTCGTATAGATAAGCACATGATGCTTACACTCGGCACACACCCTTCGCCTCGCCTCCCTCAACATAGGCACTATTCTCCACATGTCAAATTCACGGAATCCTTCCCTGTTAACCGTTCGCACCTCACTGTTCCTTAACCCGAATAGCTGGCACCTCGCAGCAGGATGGTTGCGCATGATCCGCCACGGACACTCGAACACCGGCAAGTATAACGCGTACACTGCCATCATGGCCAAATCCGCGGTACTGCCCCTGTCGCCTTGCCACGGCTGTGCACGTCTGAACACATCACTTACTGCGTAATTCGCATGCAAATAAAGCGAATGGGTGCACGATTCACTACAAGCCAATTTGTTTTAAAGGTTGTAAATTCTATATCTAAATGTGTATATTTCCCTTTTCCTTCTTTAGGCAATTAGAGGCTAATTAACGTTAAGGCATTAACTGAATGTCCTGATGATGGTCCCCACGATCAATAGGGGGTCCGAAACGCCGTCGACTTGTATAGCACCTAATACAAAACTTGATTTCTATGTAATGTAATGGTGTTGTTTTGACATTTCTGTACAACTGAATTCAAACAGAAAACGTTTGTTTGCCTTAAAAAGCCCTTCTTTGCTTTCTAAATCTACCTTCGGTACTGGATCTGTTAGTGTTGGGCACAGGCTTGTGTACCACACTAGGTGGATTGTGGAAGGTATTCGCTTTGTATGGATTAAATATTTATTGAGTAAATTTAGTGGAGAAGTGTGGCTCACTGGTTAGAGGAGGCAGACCTGGAAGCAGAGGTCAGCCCGGGACCAGGGTTAAATTCCCGGCTCGGCGGGGTCTTGAGTCCTAAAATGTCCATGGACTTGACAATTCTCGCTCCGGTGCCTACTCGATTCACGGGTTCACACTCTGCGACTCTGGGCAAAAGCTTGCTTAATCTCCACAACGGCCCCTCGCGGCGGGATGCCTGGCTTTCACCTTGCTGATACCCTGCCGGGGTTATCTCACAGGGGAATACCAGGACGGGTTCCCTAAGCAAGCGCTTAGAAACCGCTTGGTGATTTGCGCTATATAAATTCCTGTACATTTACATTTACATTTACTTGAAAGACCTCTGTCTGGCTAGACATGTCGCTCTTAATATAGATCGATTCTGTCTATATTTATTGCTGCACGTGATTCTTGAATGCATGGGACCACTGTTGTTTAAACAAAGTATGTTCCCCGAGGTCCCCTGCTGACTGAATTGGGGCCCCTTGTTGTTGTCAATATACTACAAAATAAAGAAAGCATCAATCTGTCACTGGACGGTTCGTATGAAAGCCATAATGCGCAGTTAAGAATACCGATGCTGGTGAAAACGTGCCATCATGCTCATGGGGCACCCATGTGTGTCAACCTAAAGAGGTGTGATCTATTCACAAGCTAAGACAGTGTCAGTGTGTTAGTGGCGCAAAGGAAATGACAAAATAATTGTAGAACATTTTTACGCTGCCAAATGCGATGATGCAATATAACAGAAGTCGCCTAAACCAATGTGCTCACTAATCTACGGAACAGTGGTCAGCTTGCTGGGCAAACGCTAAACCTATGTCAGCACAACTCACGTGGATGATCACATCCGAGTAACAACCGAGTAACAAGAACCTGCAACAACATAAGCGCGCATTAGTAAAACGCTGATGTTAAACGTGCCTGAACGCTACTGTGTTTGAACAGTCCTCAGTAGAGGTACTTACGATTGTCCAACTACGCGGAGTCCCACACTCTGTGACCAGCTTGAAAGATAACAGCCGCCAGTGTGTCGGTGTGGTTAGTAGACGCGCTGCGTGTGGAGTAAACATAAACGAAGGACTATGGAAATGTGAAAAACAATCGCCATGTTGGATAAGGAAAATCTCTATGAGGTCCTAATGAAAATATTCTAACAACATAACTGCATTAAACGAAACAATACTCAACAAAACCTAAACGGTGACACACTGATTGTAACTGTGAAACCCTGCGAAGAGACATAACGTTGACAAAAAATGCATGATGGTAAATCAGTAAATGCATGACAGTAATATCACAGATATCAAACGAACGTTACAGTTGACACAAAGTCTATAAGTAACACAGGAATTCCATCCTGTTGTTGAGTCCGTGCGGCTGCATCGTCGCCAGGAAGCGGATCCAGAAATGTTCCCTTTTTAATAAAGTGTTTTTATTGTTGTGGGTCGGTATCACTTGCTCCAATACCAGATATTTCAATTGGGCTACTGTATGGTTGTATTCAAGAAAATGTGCAACAACTGTCGATTTGATATTCCTGGTTCTTATATTGCTTTTATGTTCCAATAACCGCACACGTATTTTTCTCTCAGTGTGACCAACGTAACACTTCCCACAGGGACACTTCAGCATGTAAATGACATTGGTAGAATTACAAGTGGCATTAACTCACAGTCTGATTGGGTGACCCTTCATGGGGGGGTTGGTAACATTCCCTTGTATACAGTTGTTACAATTGCCACAATTGTAGCATGGTCTGAGGCCTTTGTAAACTTCAGGTTTGAACTGCTCTCTGAGTTTGGACAAAGTTTTCATCATATCTTTACAAGTGATTGAAAAAATGAAAAAATGCGCCATTACCCTCAACCAGCGGCGTCCTCTCATACCAGCTGGCCAGGGGAATCTCAGCCCTAATGTAGATTGTTGTATCAATCTGAAAGTAATCGAAACTTAATCAAACACATACTTATGGTGATTGATTATGAACGAGCTGACAAACAACAACATTATCCAGTGATGGTCAAGTAGCCCGTCACTTACTCACAGCCAACACATGCACACTCTCTGCATGTATACATATCCCTCATGCGACGGCCACATGCTTATTACACCACGGTTCAACCCAAGTGATAGACTGATGTTCGTCATTGAATTACGTCGCACGTCACTATGAACAATCTCATGGGGGATAGGTTATCTGGCACGAATTGAACCCATTACCGGGTGGCAGGCAAAGTATCGTAATCTGCACACCATTTGTCCCTCTCACTGGACACATGCCATTCACACCGCCCCAACTCCTCACCGTACACGTATCAAACCAGGACCTTAATCATCCCAGGAACACCCTGGCGATGGTGCGCACAGCTTTTGAATTGCATGAGTAGGAGGAGGGATCCATTCAAAGCCGTTACCTGTCTCTACCGGAGGCTTTCGACAGAGGCCATGTAACCTTTGGACGGGCTGCGTGGCAGATGGGAGCTGGATCTTGGGAGGCCCATCCCTGAGACAACGTGGCCTCAACTGGTTTGGCGCGCCTGGAAGGGCACGCGGAACGCCAGGTTCCAATTGGTCCAGTTTTTCACGCTTCACAGAGCGTATCTGACGCCGGTCAAGATTTCACAATACTTTGGGGGCGTCACGCCCCTCTGCCCAAGATGCGGTACGGACGGGGCTGACTTCACCCACATGTTCTGGTCATGCGCAACGCTAGCGGATTATTGGATTTCGGTGGTAGCTTGTTTGAACGCTGTCACGGATCGGCGGATAGAGGTAGACATGGGCGCTTGCTTGTTGCTCCCCCCGGACGAAAGTCACTAGTAAGTTTTGTGATTTGGGCTTAATTCTGGCCAAACGAGAACTCACCTTACATTAGAAATCGCGCCGTGGCCCCAGTTATGCGCGATGGAAGGCGGGCTTCCTGCGCTGGCCGATGGCCGAGAGCTTTCTCTGGCTGCAACAGGCCAGGCGACTAGATAACGACAAGGCAATGGAGGTGGCTAAGGCATGGGAGGCGTTGGTGACAGAGCTGCAGCGGCCGGTGGATAGTTTGAGTGATGAAAAGGAGGAAGTGCTATAGAGCTGGGGACTGGATGGGTAACCTGCTTTTGCAGGGACTGGTTCTTAGCGCAGGACTGGTGGGCATACACGGACGTTGTCCCCCTAATACTATTGGATACGATGGAGCACATTGTTAGCAGGAGGGTACTCATGGTTGTTGCATTTGTATGAGTTGAACGGGGTGCACTGACAGGGGTGGGGAGGGCCGTTGGGGGGTGGGTATGAAGAATTTGTTGCATAAACAGCATGACTATCATTGATTATGTTGTATTATGGGACTGATGAGCATAACTGTGCTGTGGTACAAGATGTTCCCTTTGATGAAAAATGCCAATAAAAACTATATTTACAAAAAAAAAAGGAGGAGGGATCCATGAAAAGTCATGGGAATTACATGGTTAGAAAATGTTGTTTGCAGGTTTTGTGCTGGAAAAGGAATGTTGAAAGCAGGTCTATGCATGTGAGGTGTAGGTGAGTACATTTAAGAACAGGCCCTTCCTTGTATGGAGGGCAGCAGAGGTGTAGGAGATATGGACAGAGCATTTTGACGTAAGAGATGTTTTTAAGATTATTTCGGGTGCTGAGCAAGATCCAGAGGTGAAAGGGTGCTAACAGGCTTTGGCTTTGGCGCACCATCTGTGCTCTTGCTATGCTGATGCACCACAGCTCTCAACTAGTGGGCCGCCAGGCTGGTGTGCTATCTCAAGCTCTAAAGTTAGAGGTGGGGCAACTAAACAACAGAGCAGCCCAGCTCAATCTCCTAGTCCATTCGGGGAGCTCCCACCCCGGTGGATAATACTGACAAACTTAAAAATATTTGAGAGAAGTAAAACCACAAAGTAAATACAATCATTAAACTGCTGCTCTACTGCATATTGTGGGTGTAGCGGATGAAGCCAGGCACCTCAGCGAGCAGCAATATTTGATTCATGGCACAACACTCTGATGTCCACCCTTCTATCTCGAGTCTTCCTGATCCATCTCACATCTCTTACTCAAAGAGCTGTTCTTGTTTTACAAAACCTTGACCATATGCATCTACCTAAAGCTGTAACTACTGTATGAGTGCTATGCGAGGGCCCTTTTTTTTACTAACTTACTCATGAACACCTTTGCTGAAATAAGTAAGATGTGACATATTCAAAGCAACTTTTATGTAAATTTCTGTGTATGATTAAATATGCCTTCATAAGTTTCAAAAATGGTAATCAAGAGATATTTAAACAATCAATTAAAAATTGTGTATGCGCATTCCGTTATGTTTCCCTTTAAGTAATTTTAAATCTTTTTACATCCGACAGAAAACAATCTTTGATTGTACAAAATGTTTCAAAATAAGGAAGATAACACTGTAAATCTGCAAAGATGAAGTCTGAAATATTGAGTTCCAGTATTCAGGAAAACATAAGTGCCGTCAGAGCCAGCCTTACCCGAACATAAACTGAGACATCCTGAAAGAAGGAACAAGGGACACGAGAAATTGATTCGACGAGTCTCAGCTGTGCACCTCCATGCCTCAAAACGAAGAAATAACCTCTAGAAAATTAGGACAACACTGATAAACCTCCTCTTGTGTAAACATGTCCAATAACAGCTTTGATCATGAGGTCAGTATGAGGTGGTTACAGCAGTGCTCTGCTTCCTTAAATAATACCAGGCCACCATTCTGTGCTAGAGGTGTATTGCAAAATGTTTCAGACCAATCCACAGCAACCATTGAAAAGCGCAACGGACTGGAGTCAGACATGTGAAGGTTAAAAGAAATAAGGGTTCTGCTGTCTAAAATACAGAGCACTGTCCCAGTGGGCACCGACCAGAAGGACAAGGAATCTTTACCCGCATGCGTGCATAACCATTATCCAGTCTAAAGACACAATCGCCCACGAAGAAGCCTTACACACGTTATGAGATTGGGAAATAATTGGTGACCATTGCACTTTATTCTTTAATCGGAAAACAAACGTGCAAAATACGACTCATACAGGGAATGCAAGAATAACACAAGTGCTTTATCAGTCATGTTGGCCCTTCAGGAAGTACAGTCAATGGATGTAAACAAGTATATACCAGAGCCAGAGACGCTAAACAAGAGAGAAGTCTCAGACACATGCAGTGAGGGCTTTAGTTTGTCATCAATATTAAAACCCCATCAGCAAACACACACAGGGAAAAAACTATTCAAATGCACTGAATGTGTAAAGAGCTTTATTCAGTTATCAGGCCTAAAAAGACATCAACGAACACACACAGGGGAAAAACCATATAATTGCACTGAATGTATGAAGAGCTTTAGCCAGCTATCAGGTCTCCAGACACATCAGCAAACACACACAGGGGAAAAACCATATAATTGCACTGAATGTGTGAAGAGGTTTAATCAATCATCACACCTAAAACAGCATCAGCGAATACACACTGGGGAAAAACCATTCCAGTGCAGTGAATGTGGAAGAAGTTTTAGTGATTCATCAACATTAAGGAAACATCTGAGAACAGGTCCACAAAGTAGTGTGTAGTCATGCCGGAGATAGCGAAACAATTAGGTGTGTATGTGAAAAGATGATACTACATGACAAGAACTAGAACACTGTCTAGAACACGTCCCATCAGGCCACCCTCGTGGTGGAATATCATCATATGGGAAGTGGTGGTCACTCTCAAGCTCAACTGACCAACAAGTATCAGAAATCAAAGTCATAGTACTTATCAAAAACAGTGAAGATGAAAATAATAATATTAATCATAAACACAAAGTGCAGTGCTGAAATAATCGTGATGAGTAAGATTAACTACCAAGACTCAGAAAATGTTCTAACTGCAGTCAAGGTGTCAAGGTTAAAAACACGCTGAGTAGTAATAGACTGGCCTGATGGGACGTGTTCTAGACAGTGTTCTAGTTCTTGTCATGTAGTATCATCTTTTCACATACACACCTAATTGTTTCGCTATCTCCGGCATGACTACACACTACTTTGTGGACCTGTTCTGTTTTCTTGTTGTGCTAAGTATTATGTATAGGGGTTTAACAGACAGGTCGTAAAATATTCCCCTTGACCCTCCCCCACCCTTTATGTTTTTAGTAATTTTTAACATCTGAGAACACACACAGGGAACAAACCACTCAATTGCAATGAATGTGGGAAGAGCTTTATAAATTTATCAGGACTAAAACGGCATCAGAGAACACACACAGGGGGAAAACCATTCCAGTGCAGTGAATGTGAAAGTAGTTTTAGTGAATCTTCAACATTAAGGATTCATCAGCGAATACACACAGGGGAAAGACCATTCAAGTGCAGTGAATGTTTGAAGAGCTTTAGTCGATTATCAGACCTAAAATACCATCTGAGAACACACACAGGAGAAAAATCATATATTTGCACTGAATGTGTGAAGAGGTTTAATCAATTATCACACCTAAAACAGCATCAGCGAATACACACTGGGGAAAAGCCATTCCAGTGCAGTGAATGTGGAAGAAGTTTTAGTGAATCATCAACATTAAAGAGACATCTGCGAACACACACAGGGGAAAAACCATTCAATTGCAATGAATGTGGAAGAAGTTTTAGTAATTCAGCAACATTAAGGATTCATCAGAGAACACACACAGGGGAAAAACCATTTAAGTGCAGTGAATGTGGAAAAAGTTTTAGTAACTCAGCAACATTAAGGATTCATCAGCGAATACACACAGGGGAAAAACCATTCAAGTGCAGTGAATGTGAAAGTAGTTTTAGTCGATCTTCAAAATTAAGGGTTCATCAGCGAAGACACACAGGGGAAAAACCATTTAAGTGCAGTGAATGTGTGAAGAGCTTTCGTCAATCATCACACCTAAAACAGCATCAGAAAACACACACCGGGGAAAATCAATACCAGTGCAGTGAAAGTGAGAAGAGCTTTATTCGATTGTCAGACCTAAAACAGCATCAGAGAACACACACTGGGGAAAACCCATTCAAGTGCAATGGATGTGGGAAGAGCTTTATATATTTATCAAGACTAAAACGGCACCAGAGAACTCACACAGGGGAAAAATCAATCAAGTGCAGTGAATGTGAAAGTAGTTTTAGTGAATCTTCAACATTAAGGATTCATCAGCAAACACACACGGGAAAAAACATTCAAGTGCAGTGAATGTCTGAAGAGCTTTAGTCGATTATCAGACCTAAAGCACCATCAAAGAACACACACAGGAGAAAAACCATATAATTGCAGAGAATGTTTGAAGAGGTTTAGTCGATTATCACAACTAAAACAGCATCAGAGAACACACACTAGGGAGAAATCATATCATTGCCATAAATCTAGAAGTAGTTTTAGTGAATCATCAACATTAAGAAAATATCAGCGAATACACACTGTAAAAACCATTCAAGTGCAAGGAATGTGACAATGGATATGTATATATATATATATATATATATATATATATATATATATATATATATATATATATATATATATATCAGGTACAAAACGGCATCAGAAAACACGCACAGGAATCATTCAAGTGCCATGAATGTTGAAGTAGGTTTTATGAATATTCAATATTAAGTACTGATCAGCGAACACACACGGGAAAAGCCATGTCATTTCAGTAAATGTGTGAAGATCTTTTGTCAACTTTCAAAGCTACAAAGACGTCAGCCTCTCTTCAGAAGAGTTATATCAAAGAACAACGGTTCCTGTGGTGTAATACTTATTAATATACACTTAACATATGGCTTAATAGTGATTAGCACTACCACAGAGGATTACTGGGGGTGGCTGAAAGGAATACATCCCAATTATATGCATCTCAAGAATGTTTTTACTTCATTTTACCAGTCAAATTCAATCACATTTAAGTTGCTACACAATCATGTGAATACAAATATAGTGCACAGTGTCCCAAGTGTACGTATGAAACCAAAATCACATAAAACATAAGTAACAAACAGGCACAAAAGGTTTCTTATTGGATACAAAAGTAAAGGAAAATGACCAAACAGAGCATCAATGATAATTATAGTGAGTCTACACAATCGTAGGCACTATTTTAATGGTTCAATTCCTTTTTGCGTCTACGGCGTTTCGACCCTCAGGGATGCGGGTCTCTTCAGGACAGGACAATGAGGGACATCTACAATTAAAAGGACGGAGTGGGGGTGAGTATAGTGTATGGCAACTATTAGTTGTTATATGTATAGACAAGGGACCAATAATACCTGGATACTGTCTTGTATTTACCCAAGCATGGTGAAGAATAAAAATTACTTACGTGTGACCCAGCCGGGTACTATTATAGAAAAAGGGAAGAAAGTGACATGATCAATTTCAATTGAGTGGGACTATTTATTAACCCATAGTCCTATTTGTTATATGTGACTATACACCATATTGCGTGCCAGTATGGTACTTACCACAGGTAGTGGTCAAAAAACTGGGATGTCGTACGTGCACACAATAGTGCTCGTAATGTTTTTTAGGAATTATCTGTTAGAAACAATATTGGCAAACACACGGTATTAATGACTGCCAACAGTTCGACCTAATGTCTCAACAAAATATATGCTAAGTTTCAAATTTTGTATCCTTCTGTGCGGTCGAATTTAGCGCGCCAGTAAATTCGCTGAGTTAAAATATTTTAACACTGGGATATTTGTTGTTAGTTTCAATATATTCCCCCTGTTCAATATATCATCATGCCCTTTTGAGTCGTATTCCGGGATTAGCAATAATTGCTGTTTGGTTGGATCGTTACAATGACCTGACTGAAGCATTGGTTCTTCAGACTTATTTTCCACTATGATTTGCTTTTTGTCGTCTTTTATTTAAATTTTTATATTTACATGTTGGATCTTGTCTCCCACCGCGGGACGTAAGACCTGGAGATCGTCCACCCAGTGTCCCGAACTATGGGCAGTTTCTGCTTCCTGTTCCATTTTCCTTCGTGCTAACTCTCCTTCCTGTATCAGTTGGGAATTTCTTCGCTTTTCCGCCATTGTATAGGTTTCTACAGGGCCAAACACTTGGACCTCTGAGGATGTCATTTTCAGGCCTTCTGTCGTGCAGTCACCGCACTCTTGGAACCCCGTGGTTATAATTTCATGTTTATCGTTTACCTTTGTTGATTCTTTCCATCCTTCTTCACAGTGTTCCTTGGTACAAAGGTCCATTTTTGTTTTGGGTTGACCTTGATTATTTGCAACATTATTTCCCTGCCCTTTTACCTTGACGCAATTGTGAGGTGTTAAACTGCTGGTCGTAGGACCTAGTTACTCTTGGATTCTCCTGTCTTCTTTGATTATATCAGTGCATTGCCCGCTTTTGTTCTGTGGGTCTTTGAAGACCTTGAGCTTCCTTGTTTGTTGATTTCTGGTTAAATTCCCTGCTCGGGTGGCCTTTTTCTTTGGCCCATATTTGTTATCTCCTTTTCTTTCCACTTGATTATCCTTGTCTGCCAGTTCTAGGTTCGTGGTACTGTCCGACAGGTCGTCTGTTGAAATGATGGAGACTGAAGTTATGTTGCCCGTCTTTGGTAGACTGAACATTGGGTAGGTCTTTGTTGTTAACTGATCTGTTGGCAGGGACGTTTTGTTACGTGCTTTCCTGTTGCGTTTCTTTTGTTTGCGTAATAGTTTTTGATCTTTATTGCTTGTTCTCTCCTGATTGTTTCCTCCTCTTTACGAGATTCGGGGCTTAAGTGAACTTGGGTGTTTACTATTTTAATTTTGTTGTTTCTTTTTTTTTTTTATTCCCTCCCAAAGTAGATTTATTAATTAATATTATTTGTTCAAGGAGTGTAGGCAAAAGGCTTAGTTTGTCAATTATTGGGCTACATGCACACTGGGCAGAGTATTTTGCCTGGACTCTTGAAATCAGATTATTCATGTTATCCAGTTTGGTATTGATCCCTGCAATTTGTATCGCTATAATATTCATAAGATCTATTTGAATATCCATTTTATCGCTTTGCATGTTAAACGCTGATATTGTTGTCTGTAATGTATTCAATAGTGATTTAGATATCTCCGAGAAAGCACAAACAGCCTGATTCATGAAGCTAAATTGCACTCGCAAAGGGCAAGATTCTCAGAATCTTGCCTTTTGCGAGTGCAATTTTGGCATTTGGGATTCACAATCCCAAATGCAAAAATCGCTAATGAAGAATTAGCTAATATGCGAGAATTAGCATTTAAGGAATCTCTATTAGAGATTCCTTAAATGCTATTCATGACACTTTCAAAAATTGCGATTTTGCAAATTTGGGCCGCTATTTACCGAGAGGTCAGACCTCTCGGTAAATAGCAAAAACTTAGAAAAATGCTTTTAAAAGCATTTTTCTAAGTTGCATGTTGCACACACACATGTCCTTTGGACATGTGTGTGCGCAACACCTGTTCAAATGTGCATTTTAGGGGTGCTACAGGGTGTCCTTTGGACACCCCTGGCACCCTAAAATCGCTATCTTATTTGCGAGTAGTAAATTGCTACTCGCAAATAAGGGATACTCCCCATTCATTCCTATGGGCCTTTTGGCCCATAGGAATGAATGGGGAGTTATTCCTTTTTTTGCGAGTAGCAATTTTCTACTCGCAAATAGAGAACATGTAGGAATCGCTATTTATTTAGCAATTCCTACATGAATACCGTTTTGCGTGTCCTCAATAGCGAGTCGCTATGATTCGCTATTAGGGCCACGCAAAACGGCCCGTACATGAATCAGGCTGTTTGATTGATAGCTGTCTCTCCTTGATGGTACTGCGGTTTTAATTCTTGGTTCGATTTTTGATCTTGATCTTGATTTAACTGATAGCTATTGTCATCAAACTCCCTACAGTGGTTGTTGTTAATATTTCTTTGAGTAGTTTTAATTCCCTGTAAAGCCGTATTGTTTTGAGGATTGACGGAGTGCTTTCTGCCTTTTTGAGCAACCGTTTCAGAACCCGGTGTTTGCATGATGTCTTTAGGTGTTGATGACGTTTTTTTCGTCGGCCAGACGTGATCCGTGCCTTCTTGGTCATCTTGGTTCACCTGGTGGACCTGAGCAACGATCTGAAGCCTTGATGTTCTTGCATTGTTTGTTGCTGGCTTCGGGGTAGAAGATGTATGGTCCCCTTCGGATGATTTAAAGGTTGTTGTTGGGGAAAAGGATTGTTTCCTGTAGATTAATGTCCTTTGGCCGAAGTTTAGCGATCCTGTTGTTTGGTTCAATTGGTTCATTTGTTCTCGACTTCCGTCATTGATGTTGTGTGAGAAGCCCTCATTTTTTGACCTGTTCATTTGAGGAATGTCCAAGTTCAGGCATATATCCTCTTTATATGTCGTACTTGTACTAGTACAATTAATCAACTCCACCGTATCTGCCGGAATCGGACCGGACTTATCCTTGTTCTTGCTGGGTTTTTGCAATAGCCATTGTTTAATCGAACAGTTTGAATTTTGCCCCGCTTCGTTTTGTTCCTTCATTTTTCCTTTCCGTAGCGGAGCAAGTGACAGGGGTGCTAGAGGAGACATAAGACCAGGGATCTCTGCTGTTGTAGAGTAGATAGCTGCTCCGGGGTCTTTAAGCAATAGCAGTCTGTCGCTCGGAGCTAGCTTTCCTTTGGTACCTTCCTCTATGTTTCTAAACATTGTTAGTATAGGTGATATTAGAGGACTGTTTTGCTTGGTGACGCAGCCTTCCGATTTTACGCCTTGTTTCTTTTTGTTCTGCTTATCACTCTTAGTTTTCTGGGTTGGGGACTGTCTGACTCTTTCTGATCTCATCTCTCTGATTTGGCTACCTTCGTAGATCCGGCTGATGGCCCCCGAGGGCGGAGCCTTATGCCACAAGTAGTTTAACACGATTCTCCCCTCCTTTTATCCCACCTTTTACCCCTCCAATGCTCTCCTCTTGTATAGAGCTAAATGCGGGGTCCAGATGCCCAGTTTTAAGGGCTGGAGGTCTTGAGTACTTGCAGCCAGCTGGTACCCACTACAGGTATGTCAGTGCCCCTTCAGCACCCTAGCAAAACGCCGCTAAAAGGGTCACACAGTTGTGACAACTCACTACTCGCAGGCAAAGCAAGACAGTAGCAAGGCAGTAGCAATTATCCGCCTCGGCGAAGGCGGAGGGGAGCCTGAAGAGGAGCCGAGCCGCCTCTGGGATCCACAGCCCAAATGCCCCCAAACTCCGCTCTGCTCCAAGGCTCCAAGGCTCAGGAGGATCACCTAGAAGATAAAACTGGCCCCCGAGCCACCACACGCCATTGCCGTCCTCCACTCACCGTTCTCTGCACTCTTCCGGCTGCTCCCAGCTGCTCCAGGTCCTGCGAGTGGTTGTCGGGTGGGGGGCTCGGGCTCGGGCACGGACACGGGCACAAGCACAGGGAGGATCCAAGTTCGAGAACAGAGTCAGCATGTGAACTTGCTGATGCCGATGCCTTCACAGGTACGCTGCCCGCCTCATGTGGTTCTGGGGCTATGTGGCTCTAAGGCAACAAGTCCAGCATCTGGTGCACGGGTCAAGGAGAAGACCACAGCCCAATGCACTTTCGTGGATCGCTTGAAGTGCCACACTGAGAGCGGGGGCCAGAGGGGGCCAAAGAGGACCAAGCAGGGCGAAGTGTGGCCAGGCGGGAGCTACAGGCTAGTTGTTGAGGCCACCCGCGGCGCTCCATGCTCCAGGCTCCTCCCTCCACGCTCCTCACTGCCGCGCCTCACCGTGAACCGAGGACAAGGCTGCTGCTGGCCGTTTAAAGTCACCCGCAGCGCTCACTGTGCTCCTGGCGCTCGGCACTAATGGCCTGCGGTGCTCACGACCTTCGCTGCCCCCGCTGGGAGATAGAGAAATACAGGGGGTGAAGCGGGGGGCTGCAACAGGCTGGAAGATACTGAAAGGAACCTCCGGCTTTCACGCTTCCTCTCTGGCAGCACAGCACAGCACCGCAGGAACGGACAATCAGAAAACCAGGGTGCAGGATCAATAATGAAGGTCACGGAGCTGTGTGATAGCCAGGCTGAGCACTTCACTTCAGAAGAGAGCAGGATCAATAATGAAGGTCGCATAGCTGCAGCTGTGTGATAGCCAGGCAGAGCATACTTCAGAAGAGTGCAGGATCAATAATGAAGGTCACAGAGCTGAAGCAGTGTGATAGCCAGGCCGAGCACACTACAGAAGAGAGCAGGATCAATAATGAAGGTCTCAGAGCTGCAGCTGTGTGATAGCCTGGCTGAGCACTTCACTTCAGAAGAGAGCAGGATCAATAATGAAGGCCACAGAGCTGAAGCAGTGTGATAGCCAGGCCGAGCACCCTTCAGAAGAGTGCAGGATCAATAATGAAGGTCACAGAGCTGAAGCAGTGTGATAGCCAGGCCGAGCACCCTTCAGAAGAGTGCAGGATCAATAATGAAAGTCACAGAGCTGCAGCTGTGTGATAGCCAGGCCGAGCACACTTCAGAAGAGTGCAGGATCAATAATGAAGGTCGCATAGCTGCAGCTGTGTGATAGCCAGGCAGAGCATACTTCAGAAGAGAGCAGGATCAATGATGAAGGTCACGGAGCTGTGTGATAGCCAGGCTGAGCACTTCACTTCAGAAGAGTGCAGGATCAATAATGAAGGTCGCAGAACTGCAGCTGTGTGATAGCCTGGCCAAGCACACTACAGAAGAGAGCAGGATCAATAATGAAGGTCTCAGAGCTGCAGCTGTGTGATAGCCTGGCTGAGCACTTCACTTTAGAAGAGTGCAGGATCAATAATGGAGGTCGCAGAGCTGCAGCTGTGAGATAACCAGGCCGAGCACACTTTAGAAGAGTACCGGATCAATAATGGAGGTCGCAGAGCTGCAGCTGTGTGATAACCAGGCAGAGCACACTTTAGAAGAGTACCGGATCAATAATGAAGGTCATGGAGCTGCAGCTGTGTGATAGCCTGGCCGAGTACTTCACTACAGAAGAGTGAAGGATCAATAATGAAGGTCGCAGAACTGCAGCTGTGTGATAGCCAGGCCGAGCACTTCACTTTAGAAGAGTGCAGGATCAATAATGAAGGTCACGGAGCTGCAGCTGTGTGATAGCCAGGCCGAGCACACGGTGTCTGTTCACCAGATACAGATTATTAATGAAAGTCTCCAACCTGCATGCTGTGTGATAGACAGGGTGAGCACGCGGCTTCTCTTCAGGAGAGTGAGGAATCATTTATAAAAGTCACTGAGCCGCATGTTGTGTGATAGTTAGACAAAATCACCATTTTGCATTCTTGGACGACGATTTTTTGATGGCTAATGGAGCCGAATGTTGACATGATTGTTCCACAAAAGAAATGAAAAAAAAGATTGATTGCACAAAAATAATATAAAGGTAGAACCAATCACGATGCTATAAAATGTACACAATAATGACTAAGTTTTACATATTAAAAAGAAAGGCATGTTTTTAGATATGTAATAGAATAAAAAAATTATTTGGATTTTGGCATTTTACTGTTGATTGTAAAGAAATGACATTGCGCCCCTAAACTCAAGATAATGTGTGCTGCCAGCAGGTAGTCTAGCAGAGGTGGCAATAGAAGGGGGTTCTGTCTGGACAATGTGACTGCTGTTAGAAGGAGTCTGGCACAGGTGGCATTAGAGAGGGGGTCCTGTCTCGACAGTGTGACTGCTGTCAGCAGGTGGTCTAGCAGAGGTGGCAATAGAAGGGGGTCCTGTCTTGATAGTGTGACTGCTGCCAGCAGGTAGTCTAGCAGAGGTGGCAATAGAAGGGGGTTCTGTCTTGACAGTGTGACTGCTGTCAGCAGGTGGTCTGGCAGAGGTGGCATTAGAAGGGGGTCCTCTCTCGACAGTGTGACTGCTGTCAGCAGGTGGTCTGGCAGAGGTGGCATTAGAAGGGGGTCCTCTCTCGACAGTGTGACTGCTGTCAGCAGGTGTCTGGCACAGGTGGCATTAGAAGGGGGTCCTGTCTCAATTGTGTGACTGCTGTCAGCAGGTGTCTGGCACAGGTGGCATTAGAAAGGGATCCTGTCTCGACAGCGTGACTGCTGTCAGCAGGGAGTCTGGCAGAGGTGCCATTAGAAAGGGGTCCTGTCTCAACAGTGTGACTGCTCTCAGAATGGCTCTGCTTTTGGTGTTCACATGACTGACAAGGTTTCTTTGAGATGGGACTAGCTTCCTGTGTTGATGGAGAGAGAAGTGCTACTTGTGATACAAAGACCTGGGCTTCACTACTTTTAATTCAGTCATATTTGTCCAACCAATGTATAATTTCTTAGGAAAGTTAAAAATATGTCTGTGGCTTGGCACTCCCCTTGTTAATAATTCATAAAAATTCTATAAAATGTTCAGTACTTGTGTGTATTCTGCTACAAGAGGGATGTAGACATAGATTTGTCATATTCCAAAAAGACTTTTTTTAAGCGTCTTATTTAGTGCAACTTTATATAATGGGTGTTAGATTGTGTTATATCTAGACCACTGTATCTGTGATGGATGTGGAATAAGGGAGTCGAGTACAAAGAGTTTCTTAGAAAGCTGTGAGCACCTTCGAAGGGTTAACAGTTATATAACTATGGTTATTTAAGGATTGGCTTTTTGTCGAAATGTTTATGCCACAATCATATCCAGAATGTCGGTCTTCCTATGTCCAGGACTAACCGAGTGTTTTAAGCTTTTTCATAGTATGGAAGGAAGGCTGTTCCTCAAAGTCCCTGTAAAAACATACGGTGGTAAAGTTTGAGCAAAAGCAATCTATGGAGCCCTCCGCTGGTGTTACTGAGCAGCACCTGCTTGAGCTGTTGTCGTATGTAACTTGTAAAAGAGAATTCTGTGGGTTCCTGTGGTTTCCTCTGGGGATCAATCATTCCATAGTCCTATGAAAGCTTAACTTTAAATGTATAATTGACTATAATGGAACTGAAAGCCCTCCTGGACTGGGCCAAGATAGGGATGAGTAAGTAGTCTGTACTGATGATTGTCTGTTTTACCTAATGAGCTCGAGTGTGGATGATTGGCACAAGGATCGCTGTCATCACACAGTTTATTCGGCTCAAATCTGTGTATGGAATTGTGTTAAAATGTCCTCATTTTGTGCATATATTCAGCACTTCTAAAGCCAGGACACCATATCTAAAAATTCATACATTTGAATATAATTACTAGAGTGAGGCTGAGTCATTTGGAAATGTAAGAGAACCAAAACAATTGACACAAAAAATGGTGATGTGAAATTGATTGTATTTTGTTCTTTTGATTGCATAAACCTTTTTCTGCCCCTGGTTCTCTTTAAAACAGGTGCTAGCCGATAAGCCTATAAAGCTAGCACACTAGGTCAATGTCCGGTAGACTAGGACAAGGTCACTTTCAGAACTTGGAAATGAAACCTTTAGGTACCGTAAAATGCCAGAAAGAGCATAGCACATCTACAACTTCCGTCCACCATGGCTCTTTTGGTATGGAAGGATTTGTGAACCAATGATATTCAAGTAAAGAAAGATGACTCCCTATCGACTTGGCTACCTGTCCTGTATTACATGGTGGGTGTTCACCGAGAACTGGTTTCTCGAGCTAGGCGGAGGGCACTCGGGATGCTCAAACTAATTTAAAAGGTAGTTTGGTTGATGAACAAGACAGCTGTCCCTAGCTTTCATTGCAGTGTACAGAATAAATAGGTCATACATTTCTGAAACACCTAGTTTCTGACTCCGGAGAGGAGGATAAAATGATAGCAAAGCGGCAATTTGCCAACAGTTATGTATTGAGATACATGTTCACTGTATTAATGCCCTTAAATGGCTTGTAATTGCCGGTATCAGTCCGGAGCTCCGACATTCCAATGTTTGTCTTCATGTTTTTTCTCTTTTTAATTTAGAACATTCTACCCTTAGTGGGTGGAATCTTCTAATTGCCTTACAGCCCTTCTGCCTCTGGATATACCAGTCGTTAAAGGCCCTGAACCTGTTACAGGCCCGAGACGCAGGCCCTCATCAGCACGCCATAAGGCTATATTAAAGCCTGCCTGACCAGAATAGTATGTTTGCCAATCATGTATTTGATTGCATTCTTAAAACAGTACTGAACTGCAATGTTTAAATGTATCTAGACATATTTAAACATTGTCAATTGAATAGAATAATTGTGAAAAATTCCGAGGGGTGCCCGACGATCGCTGTGGAGTTGGGGGCGTGGCATTAAAAGGTTTTAAGACTACTGGTCTAGGGTGTTCCTCATCGGAGAGGTGTGAGGGGCCTGATGTAACACTGTTGGTTAGTCAAATCTTAAAGGAGAGGGCACAGATGCTCAAAGCCGGTGGATTTCAATGTCGAACCTGTTTATCGCCACTTAATCATCCTCACAATTACAATAAGTGACTGGATCAGGCCCCCTCCTCCCATGTCCAGATGGGCTGCTGGCTGAGTATATTCAGCACAGGTTTGGAAATCAAGGTTTAAGATGTAAAACATGAAAGTAATAGAAACATGTACGCTTTACAAAGGAACCTAGTGAAGGATGATGCCGTGCCCTGTGTGACATCATTAGTACCGCCAGCAAGAGTGTGTACATTTATCTGCTAACAGCGCCGCTCCATGGCCAAGGTCAGCCATACCTCATCATACCTGCAAACCCAACCTATTCTAGACCCTCTCCAGCATCACCTGTGGGCGGCTGGTGAGTGAACACTAAACTCTCTCTCATAAACCCACCCTATTCTAGACCCTCTCCAGCATCACCTGTGGGCGGCTGGCGAGCGAACACTAAACTCTCTCTCATAAACCCACCCTATTCTAGACCCTCTTCAGCATCACCTGTAGGAGGCTGGTGAGTGAACACTAAACTCTCTCTCATAAACCCACCCTATTCTAGACCCTCTCCAGCATCACCTGTGGGCGGCTGGCGAGCGAACACTAAACTCTCTCTCATAAACCCACCCTATTCTACGCCCTCTCCAGCAGCACCTGTAGGAGGCTGGTGAGTGAACACTAAACTCTCTCTCTCATAAACCCACCCTATTCTAGACCCTCTCCAGCATCACCTGTGGGCGGCTGGCGAGCGAACACTAAACTCTCTCTCATAAACCCACCCTATTCTAGACCCTCTCCAGCATCACCTGTGGGCGGCTGGCGAGCGAACACTAAACTCTCTCTCATAAACCCACCCTATTCTAGACCCTCTCCAGCATCACCTGTAGGAGGCTGGTGAGTGAACACTAAACTCTCTCTCATAAACCCACCCTATTCTAGACCCTCTCCAGCATCACCTGTGGGCGGCTGGCGAGCGAACACTAAACTCTCTCTCATAAACCCACCCTATTCTACGCCCTCTCCAGCAGCACCTGTAGGAGGCTGGTGAGTGAACACTAAACTCTCTCTCTCATAAACCCAACCTATTCTAGACCCTCTCCAGCATCACCTGTGGGCGGCTGGCAAGCGAACACTAAACTCTCTCTCATAAACCCACCCTATTCTAGACCCTCTCCAGCATCACCTGTGGGCGGCTGGCGAGCGAACACTAAACTCTCTCTCATAAACCCACCCTATTCTAGACCCTCTTCAGCATCACCTGTAGGAGGCTGGTGAGTGAACACTAAACTCTCTCTCATAAACCCACCCTATTCTAGACCCTCTCCAGCATCACCTGTGGGCGGCTGGCGAGCGAACACTAAACTCTCTCTCATAAACCCACCCTATTCTAGACCCTCTCCAGCATCACCTGTAGGAGGCTGGTGAGTGAACACTAAACTCTCTCTCATAAACCCACCCTATTCTAGACCCTCTCCAGCATCACCTGTGGGCGGCTGGCGAGCAAACACTAAACTCTCTCTCATAAACCCACCCTATTCTACGCCCTCTCCAGCAGCACCTGTAGGAGGCTGGTGAGTGAACACTAAACTCTCTCTCTCATAAACCCAACCTATTCTAGACCCTCTCCAGCATCACCTGTGGGCGGCTGGCGAGCGAACACTAAACTCTCTCTCATAAACCCACCCTATTCTAGACCCTCTCCAGCATCACCTGTGGGCGGCTGGCGAGCGAACACTAAACTCTCTCTCATAAACCCACCCTATTCTAGACCCTCTCCAGCAGCACCTGTAGGCGGCTGGTGAGCGAACACTAAACTCTCTCTCTCATAAACCCACCCTATTCTAGACCCTCTCCAGCAGCACCTGTAGGCGGCTGGTGAGTGAACACTAAACTCTCTCATAAACCCACCCTATTCTAGACCCTCTCCAGCAGCACCTGTGGGCGGCTGGTGAGCGAACACTAAACTCTCTCTCATAAACCCACCCTATTCTACACCCTCTCCAGCAGGCCCTGTAGGAGACTGGTGAGTGAACACTAAACTCTCTCTCTCATAAACCCACCCTATTCTAGACCCTCTCCAGCAGCACCTGTAGGCGGCTGGTGAGTGAACACTAAACTCTCTCATAAACCCACCCTATTCTAGACCTTCTCCAGCAGCACCTGTGGGCGGCTGGTGAGCGAACACTAAACTTTCTCTCATAAACCCACCCTATTCTACACCCTCTCCAGCAGGCCCTGTAGGAGATTGGTGAGTGAACACTAAACTCTCTCTCTCATAAACCCACCCTATTCTAGACCCTCTCCAGCATCACCTGTGGGCGGCTGGCGAGCGAACACTAAACTCTCTCTCATAAACCCACCCTATTCTACGCCCTCTCCAGCAGCACCTGTAGGAGGCTGGTGAGTGAACACTAAACTCTCTCTCTCATAAACCCACCCTATTCTAGACCCTCTCCAGCATCACCTGTGGGCGGCTGGCGAGCGAACACTAAACTCTCATAAACCCACCCTATTCTAGACCCTCTCCAGCATCACCTGTGGGCGGCTGGCGAGCGAACACTAAACTCTCTCTCATAAACCCACCCTATTCTAGACCCTCTCCAGCATCACCTGTGGGCGGCTGGCGAGCGAACACTAAACTCTCTCTCATAAACCCACCCTATTCTACGCCCTCTCCAGCAGCACCTGTAGGAGGCTGGTGAGTGAACACTAAACTCTCTCTCTCATAAACCCAACCTATTCTAGACCCTCTCCAGCATCACCTGTGGGCGGCTGGCGAGCGAACACTAAACTCTCTCTCATAAACCCACCCTATTCTAGACACTCTCCAGCATCACCTGTGGGCGGCTGGCGAGCGAACACTAAACTCTCTCTCATAAACCCACCCTATTCTAGACCCTTTCCAGCAGCACCTGTAGGCGGCTGGTGAGCGAACACTAAACTCTCTCTCTCATAAACCCACCCTATTCTAGACCCTCTCCAGCAGCACCTGTAGGCGGCTGGTGAGTGAACACTAAACTCTCTCATAAACCCACCCTATTCTAGACCCTCTCCAGCAGCACCTGTGGGCGGCTGGTGAGCGAACACTAAACTCTCTCTCATAAACCCACCCTATTCTACACCCTCTTCAGCAGGCCCTGTAGGAGACTGGTGAGTGAACACTAAACTCTCTCTCTCATAAACCCACCCTATTCTAGACCCTCTCCAGCAGCACCTGTAGGCGGCTGGTGAGTGAACACTAAACTCTCTCATAAACCCACCCTATTCTAGACCCTCTCCAGCAGCACCTGTGGGCGGCTGGTGAGCGAACACTAAACTTTCTCTCATAAACCCACCCTATTCTACACCCTCTCCAGCAGGCCCTGTAGGAGACTGGTGAGTGAACACTAAACTCTCTCTCTCATAAACCCACCCTATTCTAGACCCTCTCCAGCAGCACCTGTGGGCGGCTGGCGAGCGAACACTAAACTCTCTCTCATAAACCCACCCTATTCTACGCCCTCTCCAGCAGCACCTGTAGGAGGCTGGTGAGTGAACACTAAACTCTCTCTCTCATAAACCCAACCTATTCTAGACCCTCTCCAGCATCACCTGTGGGCGGCTGGCGAGCGAACACTAAACTCTCTCTCATAAACCCACCCTATTCTAGACCCTCTCCAGCATCACCTGTGGGCGGCTGGCGAGCGAACACTAAACTCTCTCTCATAAACCCACCCTATTCTAGACCCTCTTCAGCATCACCTGTAGGAGGCTGGTGAGTGAACACTAAACTCTCTCTCATAAACCCACCCTATTCTAGACCCTCTCCAGCATCACCTGTGGGCGGCTGGCGAGCGAACACTAAACTCTCTCTCATAAACCCACCCTATTCTACGCCCTCTCCAGCAGCACCTGTAGGAGGCTGGTGAGTGAACACTAAACTCTCTCTCTCATAAACCCACCCTATTCTAGACCCTCTCCAGCATCACCTGTGGGCGGCTGGCGAGCGAACACTAAACTCTCTCTCATAAACCCACCCTATTCTAGACCCTCTCCAGCATCACCTGTGGGCGGCTGGCGAGCGAACACTAAACTCTCTCTCATAAACCCACCCTATTCTAGACCCTCTCCAGCATCACCTGTAGGAGGCTGGTGAGTGAACACTAAACTCTCTCTCATAAACCCACCCTATTCTAGACCCTCTCCAGCATCACCTGTGGGCGGCTGGCGAGCGAACACTAAACTCTCTCTCATAAACCCACCCTATTCTACGCCCTCTCCAGCATCACCTGTGGGCGGCTGGCGAGCGAACACTAAACTCTCTCTCATAAACCCACCCTATTCTAGACCCTCTCCAGCATCACCTGTAGGAGGCTGGTGAGTGAACACTAAACTCTCTCTCATAAACCCACCCTATTCTAGACCCTCTCCAGCATCACCTGTGGGCGGCTGGCGAGCGAACACTAAACTCTCTCTCATAAACCCACCCTATTCTACGCCCTCTCCAGCAGCACCTGTAGGAGGCTGGTGAGTGAACACTAAACTCTCTCTCTCATAAACCCAACCTATTCTAGACCCTCTCCAGCATCACCTGTGGGCGGCTGGCGAGCGAACACTAAACTCTCTCTCATAAACCCACCCTATTCTAGACCCTCTCCAGCATCACCTGTGGGCGGCTGGCGAGCGAACACTAAACTCTCTCTCATAAACCCACCCTATTCTAGACCCTCTCCAGCAGCACCTGTAGGCGGCTGGTGAGCGAACACTAAACTCTCTCTCTCATAAACCCACCCTATTCTAGACCCTCTCCAGCAGCACCTGTAGGCGGCTGGTGAGTGAACACTAAACTCTCTCATAAACCCACCCTATTCTAGACCCTCTCCAGCAGCACCTGTGGGCGGCTGGTGAGCGAACACTAAACTCTCTCTCATAAACCCACCCTATTCTACACCCTCTCCAGCAGGCCCTGTAGGAGACTGGTGAGTGAACACTAAACTCTCTCTCTCATAAACCCACCCTATTCTAGACCCTCTCCAGCAGCACCTGTAGGCGGCTGGTGAGTGAACACTAAACTCTCTCATAAACCCACCCTATTCTAGACCCTCTCCAGCAGCACCTGTGGGCGGCTGGTGAGCGAACACTAAACTTTCTCTCATAAACCCACCCTATTCTACACCCTCTCCAGCAGGCCCTGTAGGAGATTGGTGAGTGAACACTAAACTCTCTCTCTCATAAACCCACCCTATTCTAGACCCTCTCCAGCATCACCTGTGGGCGGCTGGCGAGCGAACACTAAACTCTCTCTCGTAAACCCACCCTATTCTACGCCCTCTCCAGCAGCACCTGTAGGAGGCTGGTGAGTGAACACTAAACTCTCTCTCTCATAAACCCACCCTATTCTAGACCCTCTCCAGCATCACCTGTGGGCGGCTGGCGAGCGAACACTAAACTCTCATAAACCCACCCTATTCTAGACCCTCTCCAGCATCACCTGTGGGCGGCTGGCGAGCGAACACTAAACTCTCTCTCATAAACCCACCCTATTCTAGACCCTCTCCAGCATCACCTGTAGGAGGCTGGTGAGTAAACACTAAACTCTCTCTCATAAACCCACCCTATTCTAGACCCTCTCCAGCATCACCTGTGGGCGGCTGGCGAGCGAACACTAAACTCTCTCTCATAAACCCACCCTATTCTACGCCCTCTCCAGCAGCACCTGTAGGAGGCTGGTGAGTGAACACTAAACTCTCTCTCTCATAAACCCAACCTATTCTAGACCCTCTCCAGCATCACCTGTGGGCGGCTGGCGAGCGAACACTAAACTCTCTCTCATAAACCCACCCTATTCTAGACCCTCTCCAGCATCACCTGTGGGCGGCTGGCGAGCGAACACTAAACTCTCTCTCATAAACCCACCCTATTCTAGACCCTCTCCAGCAGCACCTGTAGGCGGCTGGTGAGCGAACACTAAACTCTCTCTCTCATAAACCCACCCTATTCTAGACCCTCTCCAGCAGCACCTGTAGGCGGCTGGTGAGTGAACACTAAACTCTCTCATAAACCCACCCTATTCTAGACCCTCTCCAGCAGCACCTGTGGGCGGCTGGTGAGCGAACACTAAACTCTCTCTCATAAACCCACCCTATTCTACACCCTCTCCAGCAGGCCCTGTAGGAGACTGGTGAGTGAACACTAAACTCTCTCTCTCATAAACCCACCCTATTCTAGACCCTCTCCAGCAGCACCTGTAGGCGGCTGGTGAGTGAACACTAAACTCTCTCATAAACCCACCCTATTCTAGACCCTCTCCAGCAGCACCTGTGGGCGGCTGGTGAGCGAACACTAAACTTTCTCTCATAAACCCACCCTATTCTACACCCTCTCCAGCAGGCCCTGTAGGAGACTGGTGAGTGAACACTAAACTCTCTCTCTCATAAACCCACCCTATTCTAGACCCTCTCCAGCAGCACCTGTAGGCGGCTGGTGAGTGAACACTAAACTCTCTCTCATAAACCCACCCTATTCTAGACCCTCTCCAGCAGCACCTGTAGGCGGCTAGTGAGTGAACACTAAACTCTCTCTCTCATAAACCCACCCTATTCTACACCCTCTCCAGCAACACCTGCAGGCAGCTGGCGAGCGAACACTAAACTCTCTCTCATAAACCCACCCTATTCTACACCCTCTCCAGCATCACCTGTAGGAGGCTGGTGAGTGAACACTAAACTCTCTCTCATAAACCCACCCTATTCTAGACCCTCTCCAGCATCACCTGTGGGCGGCTGGCGAGCGAACACTAAACTCTCTCTCATAAACCCACCCTATTCTACACCCTCTCCAGCATCACCTGTAGGAGGCTGGTGAGTGAACACTAAACTCTCTCTCATAAACCCACCCTATTCTAGACCCTCTCCAGCATCACCTGTGGGCGGCTGGCGAGCGAACACTAAACTCTCTCTCATAAACCCACCCTATTCTACGCCCTCTCCAGCAGCACCTGTAGGAGGCTGGTGAGTGAACACTAAACTCTCTCTCTCATAAACCCACCCTATTCTAGACCCTCTCCAGCATCACCTGTGGGCGGCTGGCGAGCGAACACTAAACTCTCTCTCATAAACCCACCCTATTCTAGACCCTCTCCAGCATCACCTGTGGGCGGCTGGCGAGCGAACACTAAACTCTCTCTCATATACCCACCCTATTCTAGACCCTCTCCAGCAGCACCTGTAGGCGGCTGGTGAGTGAACACTAAACTCTCTCATAAACCCACCCTATTCTAGACCCTCTCCAGCAGCACCTGTAGGCGGCTGGTGAGTGAACACTAAACTCTCTCATAAACCCACCCTATTCTAGACCCTCTCCAGCAGCACCTGTGGGCGGCTGGCGAGCGAACACTAAACTCTCTCTCATAAACCCACCCTATTCTAGACCCTCTCCAGCAGCACCTGTAGGCGGCTGGTGAGTGAACACTAAACTCTCTCATAAACCCACCCTATTCTAGACCCTCTCCAGCAGCACCTGTAGGCGGCTGGTGAGTGAACACTAAACTCTCTCATAAACCCACCCTATTCTAGACCCTCTCCAGCAGCACCTGTGGGCGGCTGGTGAGCGAACACTAAACTCTCTCTCATAAACCCACCCTATTCTAGACCCTCTCCAGCAGGCCCTGTAGGAGACTGGTGAGTGAACACTAAACTCTCTCATAAACCCACCCTATTCTAGACCCTCTCCAGCAGCACCTGTAGGCGGCTGGTGAGTGAACACTAAACTCTCTCATAAACCCACCCTATTCTAGACCCTCTCCAGCAGCACCTGTGGGCGGCTGGTGAGCGAACACTAAACTCTCTCTCATAAACCCACCCTATTCTACACCCTCTCCAGCAGGCCCTGTAGGAGACTGGTGAGTGAACACTAAACTCTCTCTCTCATAAACCCACCCTATTCTAGACCCTCTCCAGCAGCACCTTTAGGCGGCTGGTGAGTGAACACTAAATTCTCTCTCATAAACCCACCCTATTCTAGACCCTCTCCAGCAGCACCTGTAGGCGGCTAGTGAGTGAACACTAAACTCTCTCTCTCATAAACCCACCCTATTCTACACCCTCTCCAGCAACACCTGCAGGCAGCTGGTGAGCGAACACTAAACTCTCTCTCATAAACCCACCCTATTCTACACCCTCTCCAGCAGCACCTGTAGGCGGCTTGTGAGCGAACACTAAACTCTCTCTCTCATAAACCCACCCTATTCTAGACCCTCTCCAGCAGGCCCTGTAGGAGACTGGTGAGTGAACACTAAACTCTCTCTCTCATAAACCCACCCTATTCTACGCCCTCTCCAGCAGCACCTGTAGGCGGCTGGTGAGTGAACACTAAACTCTCTCTCTCATAAACCCACCCTATTCTACGCCCTCTCCAGCAGCACCTGTAGGCGGCTGGTGAGTGAACACTAAACTCTCTCTCTCATAAACCCAACCTATTCTAGACCCTCTCCAGCAGCACCTGTAGGCGGCTAGTGAGTGAACACTAAACTCTCTCTCTCATAAACCCACCCTATTCTACACCCTCTCCAGCAACACCTGCAGGCAGCTGGTGAGCGAACACTAAACTCTCTCTCATAAACCCACCCTATTCTAGACCCTCTCCAGCAGCACCTGTAGGCGGCTGGTGAGTGAACACTAAACTCTCTCTCATAAACCCACCCTATTCTAGACCCTCTCCAGCAGCACCTGTAGGCGGCTGGTGAGTGAACACTAAACTCTCTCTCATAAACCCACCCTATTCTAGACTCTCTCCAGCAGGCCCTGTAGGAGACTGGTGAGTGAACACTAAACTCTCTCTCTCATAAACCCACCCTATTCTAGACCCTCTTCAGCAGCACCTCTAGGCGGCTGGTGAGTGAACACTAAACTCTCTCTCATAAACCCACCCTATTCTAGACCCTCTCCAGCAGCACCTGTAGGCGGCTGGTGAGTGAACACTAAACTCTCTCTCTCATAAACCCACCCTATTCTAGACTCTCTCCAACAGCACCTGTAGGCGGCTGGTGAGCGAACACTAAACTCTCTCTCATAAACCCACCCTATTCTAAACCCTCTCTAGCAGGCCCTGTGGGCGGCTGGTGAGTGAACACTAAACTCTCTCTCATAAACCCACCCTATTCTACACCCTCTCCAGCAGCACCTGTAGGCGGCTGGTGAGCGAACACTAAACTCTCTCTCATAAACCCACCCTATTCTAGACCCTCTCCAGCAGCACCTGTAGGCGGCTAGTGAGTGAACACTAAACTCTCTCTCTCATAAACCCACCCTATTCTACACCCTCTCCAGCAACACCTGCAGGCAGCTGGTGAGCGAACACTAAACTCTCTCTCATAAACCCACCCTATTCTACACCCTCTCCAGCAGCACCTGTAGGCGGCTGGTGAGCGAACACTAAACTCTCTCTCTCATAAACCCACCCTATTCTAGACCCTCTCCAGCAGGCCCTGTAGGCGGCTGGTGAGTGAACACTAAACTCTCTCTCTCATAAACCCACCCTATTCTACGCCCTCTCCAGCAGCACCTGTAGGCGGCTGGTGAGTGAACACTAAACTCTCTCTCATAAACCCACCCTATTCTAGACCCTCTCCAGCAGTACCTGTAGGCGGCTGGTGAGTGAACACTAAACTCTCTCTCTCATAAACCCACCCTATTCTAGACTCTCTCCAACAGCACCTGTAGGCGGCTGGTGAGCGAACACTAAACTCTCTCTCATAAACCCACCCTATTCTAGACCCTCTCTAGCAGGCCCAGTGGGCGGCTGGTGAGTGAACACTAAACTCTCTCTCATAAACCCACCCTATTCTACGCCCTCTCCAGCAGCACCTGTAGGCGGCTGGTGAGTGAACACTAAACTCTCTCTCTCATAAACCCACCCTATTCTACGCCCTCTCCAGCAGCACCTGTAGGCGGCTGGTGAGTGAACACTAAACTCTCTCTCATAAACCCACCCTATTCTAGACCCTCTCCAGCAGCACCTGTAGGCGGCTGGTGAGTGAACACTAAACTCTCTCTCTCATAAACCCACCCTATTCTACACCCTCTCCAGCAACACCTGCAGGCAGCTGGTGAGCGAACACTAAACTCTCTCTCATAAACCCACCCTATTCTACACCCTCTCCAGCAGCACCTGTAGGCGGCTGGTGAGCGAACACTAAACTCTCTCTCATAAACCCACCCTATTCTAGACCCTCTCCAGCAGCACCTGTAGGCGGCTGGTGAGCGAACACTAAACTCTCTCTCTCACAAACCCACCCTATTCTAGACCCTCTCCAGCAGCACCTGTAGGCGGCTGGTGAGTGAACACTAAACTCTCTCTCTCACAAACCCACCCTATTCTAGACCCTCTCCAGCAGCACCTGTAGGCGGCTGGTGAGTGAACACTAAACTCTCTCTCTCATAAACCCACCCTATTCTAGACCCTCTCCAGCAGGCCCTGTAGGAGACTGGTGAGTGAACACTAAACTCTCTCTCTCATAAACCCACCCTATTCTACGCCCTCTCCAGCAGCACCTGTAGGCGGCTGGTGAGTGAACACTAAACTCTCTCTCTCATAAACCCACCCTATTCTACGCCCTCTCCAGCAGCACCTGTAGGCGGCTGGTGAGTGAACACTAAACTCTCTCTCATAAACCCACCCTATTCTAGACCCTCTCCAGCAGCACCTGTAGGCGGCTGGTGAGTGAACACTAAACTCTCTCTCTCATAAACCCACCCTATTCTAGACTCTCTCCAACAGCACCTGTAGGCGGCTGGTGAGCGAACACTAAACTCTCTCTCATAAACCCACCCTATTCTAGACCCTCTCTAGCAGGCCCTGTGGGCGGCTGGTGAGTGAACACTAAACTCTCTCATAAACCCACCCTATTCTACACCCTCTACAGCAGCACCTGTAGGCGGCTGGTGAGTGAACACTAAACTCTCTCTCATAAACCCACCCTATTCTAGACCCTCTCTAGCAGGCCCTGTGGGCGGCTGGTGAGTGAACACTAAACTCTCTCTCATAAACCCACCCTATTCTACACCCTCTACAGCAGCACCTGTAGGCGGCTGGTGAGTGAACACTAAACTCTCTCATAAACCCACCCTATTCTACGCCCTCTCCAGCAGCACCTGTAGGCGGCTGGTGAGTGAACACTAAACTCTCTCTCTCATAAACCCACCCTATTCTAGACTCTCTCCAGCAGGCCCTGTAGGCGGCTGGTGAGTGAACACTAAACTCTCTCTCTCATAAACCCACCCTATTCTAGACCCTCTCCAGCAGCACCTGTAGGCGGCTGGTGAGTGAACACTAAACTCTCTCTCTCATAAACCCAACCTATTCTAGACCCTCTCTAGCAGGCCCTGTGGGCGGCTGGTGAGTGAACACTAAACTCTCTCTCATAAACCCACCCTATTCTACACCCTCTACAGCAGCACCTGTAGGCGGCTGGTGAGTGAACACTAAACTCTCTCATAAACCCACCCTATTCTACGCCCTCTCCAGCAGCACCTGTAGGAGGCTGGTGAGTGAACACTAAACTCTCTCATAAACCCACCCTATTCTAGACCCTCTCCAGCAGCAACTGTGGGCGGCTGGTGAGTGAACACTAAACTCTCTCTCTCATAAACCCACCCTGTTGTAGACCCTCTCCAGCAGCACCTGTGGGCGGCTGGCCAGTGAACAGTAAACTCTCTCTCATAAACCCACCTTTAGCAGACATGGGGGGAAGCACTTCAGGCATAAACAACAAAACTAGGGCTGCTGATCGACCCCGATCACAGGACCAGAGTGTTTGGTCCTAGAGATCCACGAGGACTAGTTTGGTCCCACGTGGAGCTGAAATGTAACCGGTTCCTGTCCAGAAATGCTGAGTGTCCACAGGGGACAGGCAGCCCTTGTTCTGGAAGAGCATGGGCATTAAGCGCTTATGACCGGGGGTTGCTCAGCCCCTTAAAATAATTTATAGACAGTTCATACACTACTAGTACAGCGGCTGGTTTCAAACGCTTGAAGGGGGAAGAGTCGCGTTCCCTAAATCACTGCAGTTAGAGCTGACCGTAGGAAACCACCCAAACTTCACGCAACTTGGCCTCCACTTGGTCAGGCACCGCGGGAACCTCCTTTAGGCTTACTTCAGTAAGTAGTGGGTTTGAAACCCTGTGACTTGGATTACCGTCCGTCTTTGTGTAAGGAGCCCTTAAGTTGTAGGGTGCTTCATAGGGTTAGCATTAGAGTTGGAATAGGAATGTCCCCTGCATTTTTGGGGGAGTTTTATTAAGCTCGCACTCGACCCGAAGGTATCGGGGATCATAGTGCTTTATATGAGCCCCAGTTGCATTACAGATGCACATATCCACTTTTGTTAGGCACAGGGATATTGAATGAGTTGCCCAGAATCACAGGATGTCTCACGTGACGGATCGGAGTGCCATGCCTGAATGTAGCTAAACCAGAACCCCTAAATGTGCGCTGCAAGCTTTGCTCAGTTTGACTTCTAATTATGTTAACAGCGCTCCAGCACTTGACAGCTCAGAAAGCTATAAAAATGTGTGACTTTGCATTTCATTACGGTAATGAGAACCACCACATTGAATCGCGTTAGTCTAACCCCTGATGCGTGGGACTGTTCAGGGCTGTTCCCCTCATCGCAGGCACCCTTGCACTATGGTGCAAGGCTGCCTGAATTGGTGCTAGGCAGCTAAATTTAGCACCATCACAGGGAGAAACGCAGGGCTGCACCGTATTCTTGTTAATATGGTGTAGCCCTGCATTTCAGAAGTGGAGAGCGTGGCGTTAAGCCAAGGAGGCCAACGCTGTGCTCCACCACTTCCTTGTAAATATGCCCCTTAATGACAACAGCCTGACCCATTTTAAAAAGAGACAGAAAATCCTCTCATGATGTAGCATTGCTCCAGAAAACACACCTGTCACCTAGTGAACATGATGAACTCAGAAGGGTTTGGATGAGTACGGTACCACATGCCAGCAGGATTCAGACTACCCTTACACACTCATCTACTCCTTTGGAACATAGGGAGAGTGGGTTGGACATCTGTTTTCACAAATCCCTGGGGTTTGCATACTGCCGGACATAGCCAGACCCCCTGGGCGGATATATTTTTGCCAAGGTTCCGATTCTCAATGAGTCTTTGTGTATGGCCTCTATCTATGCCCCGGTGGCTGACCAAACTCCTGCTCTTTTTTGGGACAGCCAAGGTATTCATGAGGGGGGGTGCTGGAATATGGCACCTTGAGACGTCCAGAAACCAAACGACCAGGCAGCCCCGAGACCGTTTCATCCTCTCTGACATTATTGATGATCATGCATTGATGGATCCATGGTGGTTGACGCACCTGAGGGACATGGACTATACTTTCACCTCCTGCGTCCATTGTTAACGTTTATACCTTGATCCTCCCAAACAGTACCTCTGATCATGACCCTGTGCTACTCGACCATAATCTTCGACTGTTGCAAACCCCTCAGGCCCTTTGGCGTATGTATACAGCACGGTATAAAGCCCCTGAAGACAAGCACAGGTGGTGCCAATATCTGAGCCAGTACTTGGAGGAGACCGCTGGGTCCATCTCCTCTGCATAGGTGCTATGGGAGGGCAGGAAGGCCTCTGAGAGGCAATTTGATGAATGATTTGGCTGCCTATAAGTGCCACTGTGAGACATAACAGCGTTGGTTGACTGACTTCACGTTTCACCTGTGCTCAGACGTATAACGCACTGCTGACACCTGCTCTTCTCAAGGAGCTGCTTGGAGCCAAGTGTGATTTGACGTCTCATTACACAGTGGAGGACCAGATGGATACGCTCTGTGGACGATATAGTAGGGGACGGTGAGTTGGCCCCCTTTGCTACTCTCATGCGTGATTATGGGATGCCACAATCGCATCACTGACAGTACCGACAGCTCATGCAGAGCCTGCCACACATTCTGGGTGCTCCCCCTTACGATCTAGAGACTGACCCAATGTTGCATTATATCCTGATGTGGAAAGGATTCAAGGACACTATGGTGGGATTGTATGTTACAGCTGCGGACAGCCTTTTTTTGAGCACCACTGCCCACACTTTATGCTGTTTGTGGGAGCAGAGGCTGTGCCTCTTACTGTCTGAGCAGGACGGGCATGACCTTTGGAAAGACCATGGCAGTGTCCTCCAGGAGGTCAGGTTGAAATTCAGTTATTTCAAGTCCCTACACCTCTGGCACTGGACGTTGGAGTGTGTCTATAAAGCACATACGGCAGACTATTTCACATGCTGGAGGTGCAGACGGTGTGGCGCAGTTGCCTGTGACATTTTGCATTTCCTGCGGACTGTATAGCACTTTGTGCTGCTACGGCTCCATTTGGGATACCTTGATGACCAACCTAGGGCTGGCACCGCAATTAATGGACCGTCTGACCTTGCTTCACAAAATGTCAATATTCCAGGATTTAACACACCATGGTAAGAGTTTTCTGGCTACGGCCTTCGTAGTGGGAGTTGGCTTTTTGGGGGGTGACCATGGTGCCTGGCACCCTGACTTTTCTCTCCTGTTCCCACGTCCCTTCCCCTCGTGTTCCCCTTTATCCTCCTTCCCTGATAATCTGCCTGATCTTCTGGGCTACATCACCTCTATCTGGACGGGTTATGTTATTTATTGTTTTTCCGGTTATCAATGTCTTCTGACAAGTTCTAGTTTACACAGTATCTTGGACTCTGCTGAATCGATAAACTTTCATACCTGTTATATGCTCATTGTATATGAAAAATCAATAGAGAAATGAGGTATTAAACAAGGACACAGGCAGTGTTGTCATTTGACTTTGACAGTACCAAAGGAAGAAACATTACTGAATTTATAGACATGATGAGAACACATGTAAAGTGATACGATTGACAACCAAGTTTCACTAAAATAGACTTCAATTTAACATTCTACTGAACTGTGGGCAGTACTCATGGTGAAATATGAGGAAGGTTTTTTCAACAAAATGTGGGACAGAGGGTCTGCTCTGTGATGAATAGTCATGTGTGAAGTTCTAGTCAATCCCCATAGTTTGAAAGAATGGGCCAGGTTTGAGTGAGACTTGAGACCGACCTCCAAATGTGTTAGTGTCACTCGTGAAGAGTGAGACTTGAGGGCTCTGATGTATGCACGTCTGAATTCATGTTGCTGTCGAGGCATTCAAGGCTGCTTGCATGACAATGCTACAAAGAGTTGACACACTCACTAATCAATGGCGTATTGATGACGAGTGTACTATGATATAGGGGCCTATGCGAAGGAGTAGAATATTTTATAGTATTGAAATGCCCCTCCGCTGTTCCTCAGACCAGTAACACCCACTCATTTTTATGATACAATGCAAATTGTGTTCATACTTGGTTGCCCTATCTTAGGAATTAATTGTTTCAAAGATAAATTGCTTTATTTTTTGTCAGTGAATCTTTGTTGAGAGAGGATGGTGGTTACTGTAAACAAAACAACAAAGCCTGGAAGAGGCTGCTATCTTAATATTTTAGAAGACAGTTGTGCTCTTAAACCAGAAACTCAAAACCTAATTAGAACCTACAATTCAGTCTTGTTTGAGGATATAAAACCGAATTAAATATAAGGAATAAGCCACAGACACAGGAAAATTATAAATAAGCTGTTCCATCAATTGTCGCTTTGACACATGACCTATGCCGCATTGTCACTGATCTGGTGTTTAAAACTCCATGGTATTTACCTCTTTTTACTTTGCTATCTAGCACGTTGTGGATTTGAAAAACTGCAAATAAATTATTTAAAAGAATAAATAGGCTGCCCAGTTTAATTGGAAAACTGACTGATATTCTGATATATTCTTTAAAATACAGATATATTCATTGAAATACAGACTGCCACTTCCAGTTGTCACCTTTCTGTAAATACTCTTAAGTCCTTTACGTCAGTGTTTGGAAGATGCAATCTGAAGAGAAGCTATAAATATTTTTTTACAGCAGCCAAGTGTGAGGCCCTGTACTTGAACTGTCTGACCCTTAAAAACATTAGCATCTGTCACATCTGAAATCCCAGGTCTTTACAGGCACCAATGCTTTTTTGTGTGAGCCTGGAGGCGGTGGTTCCGTCAGCAGCCACCAGAGGGCGCTCCTCGCCTGCTGATGAAACCACTGAGCTGTTCATGGGATGGAAGAGAGAAGGGTTTCCTTTTCCGGGTCAGCGGCGGCAGAGACAGCACCAGCAGCGTTGGTGACATCACTTCCTGTCTCTCCTGTTGTGTCCAGCTTGCTGCAGAGGAGGAAGGAGCCCTGTCTGGTGGGCAGATACCTTCATCTTCAGACCCTCACAGACCCCAGATCTGCCCCCCCCCAGACCCCAGATCTGCCCCCCCAGGAGGAGGAGAGAGCCTAGACAGGTTTCTGCTCAGGTAGGAGATCTGCTAACTCACTTGGCTGCAATTTATTAATACATGGATCTTTCTCCTGCTGAGCCTGAGTGGGGTGTAGAGGAGGTGAGGCCTGTCCAGGGGTGCAGGGGGGAGAGTGAGGCCTGTCCAGGGGTGCAGAGGAAGAGTGGCTGTCCAGGGGTGGAGAGGAGGCGAGGCCTGTCCAGGGGTGCAGAGGAAGAGTGGCTGTCCAGGGGTGGAGAGGAGGCGAGGCCTGTCCAGGGGTGCAGGGGAGGTGAGGCCTGTCCAGGGATGCAGAGGAGGTGAGGCCTGTCCAGGGGTGCAGAGGAGGAGGGGCCTGTCCAGGGGTCAGAGGAGGTGAGGCCTGTCCAGGGGTGCAGAGGAGGTGAGGCCTGTCCAGGGGTGCAGAGGAGGTGAGGCCTGTCCAGGGGGCAGAGGAGGTGAGGCCTGTCCAGGGGTCAGAGGAGGTGAGGCCTGTCCAGGGGTGCAGAGGAGGAGGGGCATGTCCAGGGGTGCAGAGAAGGTGAGGCCTGTCCAGGGGTGCAGAGGAGGAGGGGCATGTCCAGGGGTGCAGAGGAGGTGAGGACTGTCCAGGGGTGCAGAGGAGGTGAAGCCTGTCCAGGGATGCAGGGGGTGGGGGGTGAGGCCTGTCCAGGGGTGCAGAGGAGGAGGGGCCTGTCCAGGGGTACAGAGGAGGTGAGGCATATCCAGAGGGGTGCAGAGGAGGTGAGGCCTGTCCAGGGGTGCAGAGGAGGTGAAGCCTGTCCAGGGATGCAGGGGGTGGGGGGTGAGGCCTGTCCAGGGGTGCAGAGGAGGAGAGGCCTGTCCAGGGGCAGAGGAGGTGAGGCCTGTCCAGGGGTGCAGAGGAGATGAGGCCTGTCCAGGAGTGCAGAGGAGGAGGGGCCTGTCCAGGGGTGTGGAGGAGGCGAGGCCTGTCCAGGGGTGTGGAGGAGGTGAGGCCTGTCCAGGGGGTAGAGGAGGTAAGGCCTGTCCAGGGGTGCAGAGGAGGAGAGGCCTGTCCAGGGGTGCAGAGGAAGAGAGGCCTTTCCAGGGGTGCAGAGGAGGTTAGGCTTGTCCAGGGGTGCAGAGGAAGAGAGGCCTTTCCAGGGGTGCAGAGGAGGTTAGGCCTGTCCAGTGATGCAGAGGAGGTGAGGCCTGTCCAGGGGTGCAGAGGAGGTGAGGCCTGTCCAGGGGTCAGAGGAGGTGAGGCCTGTCCAGGGGGTGCAGAGGAGGAGAGGCCTGTCCAGGGGTGCAGAGGAGGAGGGGCATGTCCAGGGGTGCAGAGAAGGCGAGGCCTGTCCAGGGGTGCAGAGGAGGTGAGGCATATCCAGAGGGGTGCAGGGGAGGTGAGGACTGTCCAGGGGTGCAGAGGAGGTGAAGCCTGTCCAGGGATGCAGGGGGGGGGTGAGGCCTGTCCAGGGGTGCAGAGGAGATGGGGCCTGTCCAGGGGTACAGAGGAGGTGAGGCATATCCAGAGGGGTGCAGAGGAGGTGAGGCCTGTCCAGGGGTGCAGAGGAGGTGAAGCCTGTCCAGGGATGCAGGGGGTGGGGGGTGAGGCCTGTCCAGGGGTGCAGAGGAGGAGGGGCCTGTCCAGGGGTGCAGAGGAGGTGAGGATTGTCCATGGGTCAGAGGAGGTGAGGCCTGTCCAGGGGGTGCAGAGGAGGAGAGGCTTGTCCAGGGGTGCAGAGGAGGAGGGGCCTGTCCAGGGGTGCAGAGGAGGTGAGGCCTGCCCAGGGGTGCAGGCGGGGGAGTGAGGCCTGTCCAGGGGTGCAGGGGAGGAGGGGCCTGTCCAGGGGTGCTGAGGAGGTGAGGCCTGTCCAGGGTTGCAGAGGAGGCGAGGCCTGTCCAGGGGTGCAGAAGAGGAGGGGCCTGTCCAGGGGTGCAGAGGAGGTGAGGCATATCCAGAGGGGTGCAGAGGAGGTGAGGCCTGTCCAGGGGTGCAGGGGGAGTGAGGCCTGTCCAGGGGTGCAGAGGATTAGGGGCCTGTCCAGGGGTTCAGAGGAGGTGAGGCCTGTCCAGGGGATGCAGAGGAGGTGAGGCCTGTCCAGGTGTATAGAGGAGGTGAAGCCTGTCCAGGGGTATAGAGAGGCGAGGCCTGCCCAGGGGTGCAGAGGATGTGAGGCCTGTCCATGGGTGCAGAAGAGGTGAGGTCTGTCCAGAGGAGCAGAGGAGGTGAGGCCTGTCCAAGAGAGCAGAGAAGGTGAGGCCTGTCCAGGGGGTGCAGAGTAGAGGCCTGTCTAGGGGTGCAGAGGAGGTGAGGCCTGTCCAGGGGTATAGAGAGGTGAGGCCTGCCCAGGGGTATAGAGGAGGTGAGGCCTGTCCTGAGGGGTGCAGGGGAGATTCCTGTCCAGGGGGAGCAGAGGAGGTGAGACCTGTCCAGGGGCGCAGAGGGGGTGAGGCCTGTCCAGGGGTGCAGCAGTGGAGATGCCTGTCTAGGGGTGCAGAGGATGTGAGGCCTGTCCGGGAGTGCAGAGGAGGTGAAGCCTGTCTAGGACTGCAGAGGAGGTGAGACCTGTCCAGGGGTATAGAGGATGTGATGCCTGTCCAGGGGAGCAGAGGGGGTGAGGCCTGTCCAGGGGTGCAGCAGTGGAGATGCTTGTCCAGGGGTGCAGAGGAGGAGAGACCTGTCCAGGGGTATAGAGGATGTGATGCCTGTCCAGGGGAGCAGAGGGGGTGAGGCCTATCCAGGGGTGCAGCAGTGGAGATGCTTGTCTAGGGGTGCAGAGGATGTGAGGCCTGTCCAGGGGTGCAGAAGAGGTGAGGTCTGTCCAGAGGAGCAGAGGAGGTGAGGCCTGTCCAGGAGAGCGGAGAAGGTGAGGCCTGTCCAGGGGGTGCAGAGTAGAGGCCTGTCTAAGGGTGCAGAGGAGGTGAGGCCTGTCTAGGGGGTGCAGAGGAGAGGCCTGTCCCGGGGTGCAGAGGAGGTGAGGCCTGTCCTGAGGGGTGCAGGGGAGATGCCTGTCCAGGGGGAGCAGAGGAGGCGAGTCCTTTCTGGGGTGAAGAGGAGGTGAAGCATGTCCTGTCCATGGGGTTAAGAGCAAGTGAGACCTGTCCCTGGGTGCAGAGGAGGTGAGGCCTGTCCCTGGGTGCAGAGGAGGTGATGCCTCCCCAGGGGGAGGAGAGGAGGTGAGGCCTGTCCATGTGTGCAGAGGTGATGAGGCCTGTCCTGAGGGGTGCAGAGGAGATGCTTGTCCAGGGGGAGCAGAAGAGGTGATGCCTGTCCTGAGGGGTGCAGAGGAGAGGCCTGTCCAGGGGTGAGAGAAGGTGAGGCCTGTCCTGGGGTGTGCAGATGAGGTGAGGCCTGTCCTGGGGTGTGCAGATGAGGTGAGGCCTGTCCAGGGGTGCAGAGGAGGTGAGGCCTGTCCAGGGGTGCAGAGGAAGTGAGGTCTGTCCAACGGTGCAGAGGAGGTGAGGCCTGTCCAGGGGTGCAGAGGAAGAGTGGCCTGTCCAGGGGTGCAGAGGAGGCGAGGCCTGTCCAGGGGTGCAGAGGAGGTGAGGCCTCTCCAGGGGTATAGAGGAGGTGAGGCCTGTCCAGGGGAGCAGAGAAGGTGAAACCTGTCCTGGGGTGCAGAGGAGGAGAGGCCTGTCCAGGGGTGCAGAGGAGGTGAGGCCTGTCCAGGGGTGCAGAGGAGGAGAGGCCTTCCAGGGGGGTACAGAGGAGGTGAGGCTTGTCCAAAGGGTGCAAAGGAGGTGAGGCATGTCCTTTTCAGGGGGGGTTTGCAAAGAAGGTGACGCATGTCAAGAAGTGCAGAGGAGGTGATGCCTCCCCAGGGGGAGGAGAGGAGGTGAGGCCTGTCCTTGGGTGCAGAGGTGATGAGGCCTGCGAAGCTGGTGCAGAAGAGGTGAGGCCTGTTCCGTGGCGGTGCAGAGGAGGAGAGGCCTGTCCAGGGGGGCAGAGGAGGAGAGGCCTATTCAGAGGTGCAGAGTAGGAGAGGTCTGTCCAGGGGTGTAGGAGAGGGGAAGCCTGTCTAGGGGTGCAGAGGAGGAAGGGCCTGTCCTGAGGGGTGCAGGGCAGATGCCTGTTCAGGGGGAGCAGAGGAGGCGAGGCCTGTCCGGGGTTCAGAGGTGGTGAAGCATGTCCTGTCCATGGGGTTAGGTGCAGGTGAGGCCTGTCCAGGAGTGCAGAGGAGGTGAGGCCCGTCCAGAGGTGCAGAGGTGGAGAGGCCTGTCCAGGGGTGCAGAGGAGGAGAGGTCTGTCCAGGGGTGCAGGGGAGGTGAAGCCTGTCTAGGGATGCAGAGGAGGTGAGGCCTGTCCTGAGGGGTGCAGGGGAGATGCCTTCTCCAGGGGGAGCAGAGGAGGTGAAGCATGTCCTGTTAAATCTGGTAGTAAATATTTGGCACACTCCGAGATGCAAGTAGCGCTGAATGGCCAGTCGCACAGGAAATACTCGCTGCGCACGGAGTTTCCACCGCGTGGGATGGGATCGTCCACTCGTAAAATTGATATATAGCAAGGATTTTGACTTCAGGGTGTAATTATAGCTCCCGGAAATTCTGTGCTACATGTACACGCGTGCAGTGGGTGGTGACAGGGCTTGTGAAAAGATATTACACCCATTGAATAATTTGTTAAAAACGTAAGTGCCAGGGATCTCGTCAGGAGGCATGTTAAGTACAGCACATACCAACATTAAAACAAGAAGCGCGAGCAACAAGCCCAGGAGTTGTGCGCGCACTTGTGCAAAAAAAAACACGCGAGTAGTGCGCACGAAAGAAGGAGAGGCCAGGGCGCTGAAAGCTGGTGGCTGCGCGCGTGAACGCAAGCGCTAGGCTGTGTGGCAGCACTTTTAAAAGCCCTAACAAAATATCTCACAGAGCAACGCATGCGCTGGCTCAGGCAAGACCTAAAAAGGGAAAGTTAACTAATGGCAAGCGGGGAGAAATTATCCCGCAATAGGCGGAGTATATCCAAGCATATAGATTATTAGATATCTTGGAGAGACAGCGCATGCACGCTGCCTAGGCGAGACCTAAAAATCACCAACTGATGAGACACCAACAATTAGCCTTATTATTCTAGTGAAAACACATCACATTTCATTTTTAGGTCAAGCCTAGAAAAGCGCATGCGCTGTTTGCTCGACTTATAGTAAAGGGCATCTCGAAAGTGCTACCCAGGATTTCATGGCTGGCTACAAGCTTGAGTGCACGTGCGCATGCACGCGCAGAATAGCCATCTGTCTCCTTTGTCACGGGCCATTAAATAGCTTTCCTCTCTGCCTCCGTCCGATCACTTTAACTTTCGCTTTCGTGGCTTGGCTTGTTTATACTGGTGGGGTGATGCAAAGCTCCTTATTTGTGTCCTTTGAAAAGCTTGCAATGTCCTTGTTTCCCTTGCCTTGGCAAAGTTTGTTTGCATTTTGAAATAACTGTTATTTTATTGCGAAATAATGTCCCCCTCAGCCAAACTTTTGTCCTCTTTTACCCTCTTTTTTGAAAGGTAAAATAGGTGCCAGGTCCAGCCTCTGTCCCTTGTTGCATCCACCACCAGGTCCACCACCACCACCACTGTAAACCACCACCACCATGTCCACCACCACCCCCACATCCACCACTAGCACGTCCACCACCAGCACATCCACCACCACCACGTCCACCACCACGTCCATCACCACATCCACCAATACATCCACCACCACCACCACGTCTACCACCACCCCCACCATGTCCACCACCACCCCCACCACGTCCACCACTAGCATGTCCACCACCACCACCACATCCACCACCACCACCATGTCCACCACCATGTCCACCACTGCCACCACATCCACCAACACCACATCTACTACCACTACCACCACCACCACTACCATCACAAATACTACCACCACCACATCCACCACCACCACGTCCACCAGCACCCCCACCACCACGTCCACCAGCACCTCCACCACCACCATGTCCACCACTAACACGTCACCCACCACCATGTCCACCACCACCACGTTCACCACCACCACGTCCACCACCACATCCCCCACCACCACCACATCCACCAACACCACGTCCACCACCACCACCACATCCACCACCACCATGTCCACCACCACCATGTGCACCACATTCACCACCATTTCCACCACCATCACCACGTCCACCACCACCACAACCACCACCACCATGTCCATCACCATCACGTCCATCACCACCACGTCCACCATGTCCACCACCACGTCCACCACCACCACACCCACCACCACATCCACCACCACTATATCCACCACCACCATGTCCACCACCACCGCATCCACCACCACCACCCTCCACCTCCACCACCACCACGTCCACCACCATCACCACTACCACCACCACCACCACCAGGTCCACCACCCTCACATCCACCACATCCACCACCACCACGTACACCACCGCATCAACCACCACCGCGTCTACCACCACTGCGTCCAACACCACCGCGTCCATCACCACCACGTCCACCACCACATCCACCACCACCACATCCACCACCACCATGTCCACCACATCCACCACCATGTCCACCACCTCCTCCACCACCACCACATGCACCACCACTACATCCACCACCACCATGTCCACCACATCCACTACCACCATGTCCACCACTACCATGTCCACCACGTCCACCACCACATCTACCACCACTACGTCCACCACCACCATGTCCACCACCACCACGTCCACTACCACCACCCTCCACCACCACCATGTCTACCACCCCCACCCCCACTACTACCACTACCACCAAGTCCACCACCGCCATGTCCACCACATCCACCACCACCATGTCCACCATCATCACGTCCACTACCACCACGTCCACCACCACCACATCCATATCCTCCACCACTACATCCACCACTACCATGTCCACCACCAACACCACCACATCCACCACCATATCCACCACCACCACATCTACCACCACCATCATGTCAGGATCGGATTGGGGGCAAAACATGCCCAGCATTAAAATAAAAGTGGCCCACATTTATGAACTTGGTGGTTTGAAAAAACAGTGACCCACTTTGGTAAATAGAGCAATTCTTGACTTTTTATGACCAGGTGTGTTTACCCGTGCTAAAGTTTCAGCGTTTGGTAATGTTCTACAAATATTGTACACATCCCGGCACTGCTACACACAAACTGTGATTGGGCCATGCACACTGCTTGTGACGAGGTGACAGCATTCACCCCTGCATAGTGCTGCTTGCTACTGCCCCCAAGTCTTTATTAAGGATGTTTACAACACCAGTACACACCGCCACAAAACATGGTCACCGCATAGCCACAAATGTGACCCACACTACAACCTACCCACACACAGCCACAAAACTGGGTCATCACCCCACAAAACTGCCCGCCACATGGTCTCAAAACTGACCCACCACGCCACAACATTGACCCCCACACAGCCACACAACTTCCCCCACACAGCCACAAAACTGGCTCATCACCTCACAAAACTGACCCATCCCATCACAAAACCAGCCAACACACAGTCACAAAACTAGCCCACCACCACAACATAAAACATAAAACTGGTCCACATAACAACAAATCTGGCTCACCACCCCACATAATTAGCCCACACAACATCCTGAATGGTACAAAAAGGGATCTTCCTGAAGCTGGCAAACATAATTACATATGTAAGTTCATTACTCAGCCACACAACATTTACAGCTTCACAAATGTGCACGCCAACACAAAGTATGGAAAACCAACAGGCTTCTAGAACTGACTGTTACCACAACAGAATTAGACAAAAATCCCATATATTACACAGGGACCCTTGCATGAACAAGCGGTCTACTCTGTAAAAAACACGAGTTGTCCTCACCCAGACACATGATCTGCTTACTCATCGGACTCTCTCCCTCCTTCCCTTTTTCTCTCCCTCCTCTCTCAACCCTCTCTCCCTTCTCTCTCATCTCCCTCTCTCTCTCCCGCTCTCGCTCTCTGTCTCTCTCCCTCTCTCTCTCTCTCTCTCTCTCTCTCTCTCTCTCTTCTCTCTCTCCCCTCTCCCCCTCTCTCGCCCCTCTCTTGCGCTATCTCTCTCCCCTCCCTCTCTCCTCTTTCTCTTTCACCCTCTCTCTCTCTGTCTCTCTCCCCACCACTCACCCTCTCTCTCCTCTCTCCTCTGTCTCTCACACTCTCACTCTCTCACCTCACCTTCAGAGCTCTCAGTATTTCAACAACTCTGTGCACATCATTCACACATTTTCTTGTAAAAGGGAAAGTGCAGTTGGCACATGTGAACATAAGCCTGTGTGCTCTGCAGAGGCCAAGGATTGGATGAGCATGCACTCGGAAAATCTTTATGAACCACTGACAGGCACTGTGAGAAACCTTCCCCTTCTTCAGCCTGAACCCAGGACCTCTCCATTTGTGTCTCGTTGTGAGCACTAACCCACAAACTGAACTCACCCAGACACTGGGAGGTGACCCACATCACAGTATGCACTACACATGAGTCAGACTCACATCACAGTATGCACTACAAATGAGTCATATATTGCATGAGAAAATTACAGGAACACACCATCTGGAAAGAGCAAATAACCTAGGCATTGCAAGATGCGAAAACATTGGTGACACTAATGAGTCGATTAGATGTATCCATGAAAACTGTGACTGCTACAGGGAAGGGAGGTATGGGGTGACCCTCCGAGCCCGAACAGTGTCCTTTCCTCAGCTCAAGCATTCCATGTCTAGGGATGGCTCTGCAGGACTCTGTAGAAGTTGTGGCAAACACAAGAGGCACCCCTTTCTTGCAGAGGCAAGAGGAATGTTTTGGCCAAGAGATGGCCATTACTCTTCTTTGGAATAAAGCCCTCCTGCTCCCATTGGTAGTGGGCCAGGTCATGCCCTTTTAAGGTCTAGCTTGGGCAGCGCATGCGCTGCTCTGTGAGGCACACTGTATTAGGGTAGATTCTTGAAGCTCCGCCCACTCTCCACCCATATTTTTCATTGGCTTGTGTTATTGTCCATTGTATACTGTGGCTGTTCATTGGTCCATAGGCTTCACTATGTATGTCAATTCAAAGAGACTCCTTATAGTTCTTTCACAGTCTCATCATTCGAGAAGTGAAGCATTTTCAATATTCTACACAACGAAGCCATAGTCGTTGCTTTTTTCTCTTATGCAACTAGGGTGAGTAACTAGCATGGGTGCATTTTCAGGACACTGAGAGTAAACATTCAGGGCAATGGGCTGTATAGTGGTTTCCATACATTTGTGACTTAGGAAAAGAAAGTGCATTCAAATCGGATCCGTACAGTCCCCGCAGCGCCATAGTGCACTCTCGATGATCTGGGAAAGTGAAGCCTGCCAGAAATGAATGACGTCACACAAGACATACAGACACTTAGCAGTTTCACATTCTTCTGCTCGTGTTCTCTTCTTTGTAACTTACACCGCTGATAACTAGTCTTCTTCCCTGCATAGAACTGCACACGTTACCTTTCATTATTTGCCTTTCTCAAACAAGTCATAACGCCTTTTCAAAGTTCCTTTAAATTATATTGCAGAACAGCTCACCAAGTTAAAACTTTTTTTTTAAAATTACTAATCAGATAGGAGTAACCTAATGCATTTACCAATGCTTGTTTACATTGTACTACAGTTAATTAGATATTCAACATACATTAACAAGCATTGGCATAGCCAATAGGTCTCGCCTTTGGGATCTTAATGTTGTTGCACCAAGGATATTGTGCTGCATAACTAAATGCCTATAAGTTCCCAAAAGTGAGACCTATTGGCTATGCCAAGGCTTGTTTTGCATTTGTCACCTCGTGTGGGCCAGGTATGCCCAGATGTGGTTCCCACACTATCCATGCCACTGGAGTCCAGCTGTCCTGGCTGATGAGGGCTGAAAGCCCGAAACCGTTCCTAGGATGCTTGTTTCCAGTTCAGGGAGGGCCTGGCCTGGCAGTTCGGGCTGGACTGTTCCCATTGGGTGCAGGGTCAAGATTGATTTGCATATGGCTGGGTACAAACTGGAATAATACAATTAAAAATGTCAGTATGTTTTTAGGTCTCGCTGAGTCAGCGCGTATGCGCTGCTCGGAGATACTTTAGTAAGTGAGTTTTGAAAATGGTACAGGCTGGCTACAGCCTTGAGTTCACGCGAGCGTGCACACGCTGCAGCCGCCATCTGTCTCCTCAGTCATGGGTCATTAAGTAGCTTGTTCCTTTCTTTCATGGCTCAGTAAGCCTTACAGCATGCTCCTCCACCCCCTCCCACGCAGCCCTCCTCCTCTGTTCGAACCCCCTTCGCTGCCTAGCCTTTCGTCACAACCAACACATAAACATTCAACACACACACCCTCATACCCACACACAGCCACACAAACACACAACCACACACAATCACACCCACAACCACACACACCCAACCACACACAACCACACACACACTCACACACACTACCTCACACAACCATACCCACACACAACCACACCCACAACCTTACATAACGACAACCACACACACAACCACACACACAACCACACACACACACAACCACACACACACACAACCACACCCACAACCACACACACAACCACACACACAACCACACACAACCACACACAACCACACACACACACACAACCACATCCACACACAACAACACCCACAACCTTACACAATCACAACCATGCACACACACACACACACACAACTACACACACACACAACCACAGCCACACCCAACCACTCACAACCACACACACACACACACACAACCACACCCACAACCACAACCACACCCACACACAACCACAAATGCACACACACAACCACATACAACCACATCCACACACAACCACACTCAACCACACACACCCAACCACACCCACACACAACCACACACACAACCACAAATACACACACAACCACACACACACACAAAACCACACACAACCACACCCAACCACAGTGGTGCTGTAGTGTGGTGCTGTACAGTGGTGCTGTACAGTGGTGATGTACAGTGGTGCTGCAGAGTGGTGGTTTATATTGATGTTGTAAAGGGGTACTGTAGAGTGGTGCTGCAGAGTGGTGCTGTACAGTGGTGCTGCAGAGTGGTGGTTTAGATTGGTGCTGCAGAGTGGTGCTGCAGAGTGGTGCTGCAGAGTGGTGGTTTAGATTGGTGCTGTAAAGGAGTACTGTAGAGTGGTGCTGCAGAGTGGTGCTGTACAATGGTGCTGCAGAGTGCTGCTGTACAGTGGTGCTGCAGAGTGCTGCTGTACAGTGGGTAAGGAGCTTGAAGGTGATCCTCTTGTTGACTGGGAGCCAGTGCAGGTTTCTCAGGTGGGCGGTGATGTGGCTGTTGCGAGTTAGTCCGATGATGAGGCGTGCAGAGGCGTTTTGTAGGCAATGGAGTCTCTTCTGGAGTGTGGCCGTGGTTCCTGCGTAGAGGGCGTTGCCGTAGTCCAGCTTGCTGCTGACGATTGCTTGGGTGACCGCCCTTCTGATTTTGGTGGGGATCCATCTGTAGATCTTTCAGAGCATGCGGAGGGTGTTGAAGCAGGAAGAGGAAACAGCATTACCTTGCTGGGCCATAGAGAGCGTGGAGTCCACAATGAACCCCAGGTTGCATGTGATGTTGGTGGGTATCAGGGCAGCTCCCAGCATAGCCGGCCACCAGGAGTCGTCCCATGCGCAGCGGGTGGATCTGAGGATGAGGACCTCCCATCTTGTCCGAGTTCAGTTTCAGCCGGCTAGTCTTCATCTAGTCTGCAACAGCCTTCATTCCCTTTTGGAGGTTGGATTTGGTGGTGGCCAGGTCATTGGTGAGGGAGTGGATCCGCTGGGTATCGTCGGTGTACAAGATGATGTTCAGGTGGTGTGCTCGGATGATGTTGGCGAGCGGTGCCATGTAGATATTGAAAAGGGTAGGGCTGAGGGATGATACTTGGGGTACACCGCAGGTGATCGTGGTGGCTTTGGATCGGAAAGGGGGAGGCGGACTCTCTGGGTTCTACCGGTGAGGAAAGAGGTGATAGAAGTAATTAGCAGTATAAGCACATTGAACAAAATAAATAGTTCCACCATCTTTCTAAAACAATGTACATAAGCCAGCATATAAAAACTGTATCAGGCGTTTTCCTACGATGCTTTCCTGTGTGTGTGTGTGTGTGTGTGTGTGTGTGTGTGTGTGTGGTTGTCTCTTACTCCCATTCCCTGGAGGGAGAGTTTGTAGCTCCCCATTGTAGAAGAGTCGGCTGAGAAGGAGCTCACTGCATTGAATAATTTCTTGGTATACACTTTTTATTAGTATTGCAGGAAATCACAATGATTGATTGTCTCTTTTGTATTCTTCTTTCCCACAGGGTCTTCCACTTCAGTCCCTTAGGTGAGCCTAGGCCGCTGTCATCCCTTGGACAGAAGGAAAAGGCTCAGGTAAGTGTTTTTGCTTTATGGTTTAGTCAAGGGAGGATGTGAGGAATAAATAATAGCTATGCATAAATGTGAAGGAAGGGGCTAGAGGTTGGAGTAACCAAAAGAAAAAGAGTAGTCGATGATTTCTGCTTTTGTCTTTCTTTTCCGTCTCACTTATTTCCTTTACCCTGGGTCCCTTTCACCCCTCTGCCTCTCCGCCCGTCCCTCTCTGACTCAGCCCCTTTCCAAAAGCCCCGTAGACGCCCATGCACATGGAAGAGCGAAGTCCCTCCGGGGCCGTGGCGTGGTGACGAGTTCAAATTTCGAGATGGCATTGATTGATCGGAAGTCTATAGAAAAACGGATGGAACCATCCGGTTTCAGAACTATGACATTGGGGGAGGACCAGTTACTGCTGGAAGGTTTTATGACTCCTAGTTGTAACATGCTCTCTATTGCGGCAGGAACCGCGTCCCGCCTAGCGCATGGTATTCTGTAGGGGCGTTGTTTTATTACTTCATTTGGTGGGGTAACAATGGCATGCTCGACGATTGTTGTTTTTCCCAGGAGGTCGGAAAAGATGGAGAAGGACTCTAAGAGGGTCTGAAGAGACACTTTTTGTTCCTCTGTTAGATGTTCGTTTATGAGCAATTGAGTCAATGTTGAAGGAATGGGTTTTTAGTCAGACAATACGTAATGGGTGTCTTTGGGGAGGGGTCCCAACAATTTCTTTAGTAGATTTATGTGGTATATCTGGGTTTTGGTTGAGAAAAGGCGTAACCGGTAAGTAGTGAGGCCTATCCTTTCAACAACTACATATGGTCCCTTCAATTCTGCCCTTTTTTGGCGTATAGAGGAAGGTAGGAGTAGGAACACCTAGTCATGGACTTGTAACTGCTGTCACCTCTTTCCTTTATTGCAAGACATCTGCTAGCTTCTTTGAGCTTTTTCTAGGTTGTCATGAGCAAAATCTCGCCGTTTCTGTATGCGGTTTCTTAGGCTTTGGGTGTATTCTAGAGGGTGTTGTGTGTCTTCTTGTTTCTCTTGTTCCCAGTGGCAACAACATGTCCCATTCTTTACCTTCAGTGGTTAGCATTTTCTTCATGGTTAGATTGAAGGTGGCATTATATCGCTTGCACAGACCCTCTGTCTGAGGGCAATAAGCCGATGTTCTTATTTGGGTAATTTTCAAGGTTTTATAGACTTGTTTCATTAAACAAGAAACAAAGGGGGTACCCTGGTCTGTCAAAATCTCTGTGGGAAATCCTACCCTCGAAAACAGTTCTAGTAATTTTTCACTGATGTTTTTTTCGTGCTTGGTGTTCGTAGGGGAAATGCTTCTGGGTATCGAGTTGCGTAATCCACAATAACCAGTATATAGATATATAATTTTTTCGATTTTGGGAGAGGACCCAGTAAATCCATACTTATCCTCTCAAAGGGGTTATCAATGATTGGTAGAGGATGTAAGGGGTTTTTTGGGGTCCTTCTTCTGACATATTTCACACTCCCTGCAGTATTTATGTACATTGGCGAATATCCCTGGCCAATAAAAAATATCTCAACACAGTCTGGGTTGTTGTTTCAGGCACACTGTGACCTGCTAGAATGTGTGACTGGGCAAAAAATAATATTTGATAGCGAAATCTCTTGAGAACCACTAACTGTGGGGGATCGTGTTGTTTTCCTATCCTGTATATTAAATTGTTTTTGAGGATGAATGAGGGGATTGAGGACGGTATCACTGGGTTCTGCGCTTGTTGCCAGGCATTCTGGCAGGTGGGGTCTTTGAATTGAGCATACTGAAATGACCAGAGCAGCGTACAAGGGGGTGTAGGAGTCTCCCTCAGTGTGCATTTGAGCAACAAGATGAATTCTGGATAGTCTGTGTCCAAACTGAGTTGTTCGGGTAGGTTGTCCAATACTCCTACCCTGACCAGTAGAGTACTGTTATTGGGTAACTTGATGGGAATTTCGGCTATTGGATAGGTTCTGATGTCTCCATGAACGCAGCAGATGAGTGCCTTTTTCTCCATGCCAGTGCTTAATTTGTGCCGGTGCTTTCAGGTGCTAAGCACAAGCACCTATTTCTCAGGGCCGGGTCTATAAGAATTGAGAGTCATGGGTATGCTCCAAAGCCTGAGGAGTGTTGCAGGTGCTGACTTTTTCATGGTGAAGCTTCGTTCATTGGTTGAGGCTCGATCGGAGTCGGTCAGCTACAGAGCAAGTAATGAAGCGGTGAGGGGGGCTGTGGTTGGAGGCAGCTTCAAGACTCTTCAGGGACAGGGCAGGCCTCAATGCAGATGGTGTGGTAAATAAATAAATAATACCCTATTTTTGAATGAATAAATGAATAACAGATAGCTCAATAAATAAGAGTCAAGATTCGAGGTAGTAGGAGTTTTGCAGGTTTAATACAGCAAATACAGGAATAGGATGGCAAGACCCAGCAGCGCTGCCGGGGTCAGGATCGGGACAAGGGAATAACTTTTTAATAACAGTGCATGAGCATATATACATAACGCAAACACATAGCATTACATTGCAATAGGCGTAGCAGTGGGTGGAGCAATAGGCGTGACGCGTAGCAGTCGCGAAAGATAAGGGTGAAAAGAGGTGTAACAGGGCGTATACATAGACATGTGATGCAAACGTAACAGAATATGTCATGAATGGGGCGGAAACCATGGAGGGGGCTACCTGAGGAGCCGGGACCTCTAACCTGATGGTGCGCGCAAACTAGCAATGACGTGTTACTAGGAGAAGCTGGGGCTATGAACTCTGTGCTAGGAGCAGAGACTGAAGTCTGGAGAGTCAGGGCGACATGTACCTAAACAGTATCTAGTATCTGATGTTTAGAGAACATGTTGATATAAACTAGAAGTCAGGAGGGGAAAGGCTAACTTGATTCTAAGACTGGACCATGCATTATTCTACATGTAGTGCGTGATGAAGAATATTAAATGACCATTAAATGCAGTATTTCTCTAACGTGGAGACGTGAAGGCTAGACAATGACGGAAACTATCGATGCGATTCAGTAGCTTTAGGAATGCAGAGAAGGAGGACTGAACTGATAACTGGAATCATAACATATTCTTGGCAGACTCAGAGGCAGAGCGAGGGTGAGCCGGGCACTGCGAGGCAGGAAGCAAGTGAAGGGTCGAGGATACAGGTGGGGGCTGTATCGCTCCTCAGCGAGGCTTCAGGAGACAGGAGCTGAATCTGGTGTCCAGGCCCTTTTGAGGCCTAGAAACGGGGACTTTACAATGGAATAACGTGCACACTGAGAAACGTGGCAACGTAACTTTACATAGGCCTGATATTCGTAGTATTCACGAGAACTGGAAACTGGCATACTAGAGGTGGACACAACTGTAATTGCGTCATTAATCGAACATAGGGAATGCATATGCATATTTAATCATGCACACATAACATATGATGGATGACACGTAGGGACACAGAACATGGCAAAATTTACTTTTCCACATTCCCTCCTTGTCACTACGTTTCCATCAGGAAACATCAATATTCATGATACCATCTATCATTTCATACAGTATCATTTGCTCGTCTCGAATTATCCTGGAACGGGATTTAGAACGGGGCTTGGGACTAGGAATACAAGAGGTAGCACAGATGCCGCAAATCGCAGGGCCACATTGTATACAGAGGCAGCAGCTGAATATGATCGCTACTGCAATACCTAGAAAGGACAAGACTTTCCATCCCCAGGCAGAAATTATATTCCAGAACCAACCGGACCATGTCCAGGTGCCTGGATCTTGGTGTAACAGATGGGCAATTTTATGGAGTCTGGTTATAGCTGAATAAACAGACGGCGCGTTATTTGGAATGAAAATGCAGCAACTAGATCCGATGACTCTACAGGCCCCGCCCCTATCGGCCAGTATGACGTCAAGGACGAGACGATTCTGTAAAACGACAAATCTCATAGCAGATTGCTCTTCAGTTAAGTTACCTAGAGCAGAGGCAGTCTCATTGACTACTGCTTCAAGGGTTCTGGTTAACCTACGGATCAGCTTACTATTCTGGATAGGTCCTATAAAGAAAAAGAAACCTCTATTGAAATCTGTATACTGTTCTAGAGCAGTTTCAGTATAATCGACAATGGGGGACTCCCTTCTATGTCTAATGTGTAATAGATGTGTGTTTCTATGATAATCAGGTGGGGCTAGGAAAACTGGTGGCAGTAGGAAGGCAATGTAACAGGTTCCCTCCCAATCGAGGGGCAGACGAACATATGCAGTTTGACCACAAATAAAATAAGAATGACGTGAAGCTTTGAAAATGGATTTCCCACTGTCACTATACTTGACAATAGTAGTACAATCACTATGTCCTACATGTACGGAACCATTATTTCGGACACATAGTTCGCCTTTAACTGGTAGTACTGAAATAGCAGGTAAGTCTGGAGTAGTATCAGACTGAACATTCAGGACCATGAAATTCGAAGAATAGTTACCTAAATTATAAACTTCATTTTCTAGATCTAACCCGGTTCTGTGGGGAAGACCTTGCTTGTCTGGGAAACATGTACTGTTAAGAAAAGACATATCTGTTGAGGATGACGTTAACGTGGACCATGCTCCACACGAACCATTATGTGAAAAAGGATAAGGAAAAAGTGGCAGAACTCCCTTCGGTATCTGGAAAGGGGGGAGTCGACCACACACCCAACAATTAGTGGCATTGCTGGTCTGATGTGAGTAATGTAACATGCGGATGAAAGAATTATTTTTCATAGCGAGGCGGTAAGAGAGTTCATGAGGAGGCAGATCACTAAACGTGTGCTCTATTGTAGCATTAGCAGACTTATTTACATGAAGAACTGGGAAATACAAGAAAAATGCATAACTGGTGCAGGAAATCATAATGCTGAGAAATAATATGAAACATAGAAAAACGATACATCGAATTGAGTTTTGACTAACTCTCTCACTATGGGAGTCTATTTTATACATGTCAGAAACAGTCTAACCGTTTCACCTAGGGGAGGACTTAGACAATCAAACTGGCTGACTTATTTTACTAGACCGGAGTTTCAACTTATACTCCTGTTGCGGAGTTTTCTCTAACAGGGGAGGGTTTGTAGCAATGTCTTTTGCGGGACAGTCCTTGAGAACAATATTTTGGCAATCCTTCAAATCCTGGGAAATGTTCTTTGAGACGGGTTTCAGTCCATAAAACTTCTTTATATGTGAAAGGTGCACCCAGCCTTTGCGACCCTCCAACTTCACGGCTGTACGGGTGGCGAGGAGGACCTGTCGGGGCTCCTTCCAGCGTGGCTCCAGCGGACTTGATCGGTCAAAATTGCGGACCAAGACCATGGATCCTGGAACGATTTCATGCGGTGCCACCTCGGTATTGTCTGGAAATGCGGCGGCAACCTGTGAACGACAAGAGTTGAGGGCAGACATCAAGGAAGCTAGGTAATCTGTCAGCATATTACTTGAAACATCGGTAATACTTCTTGGTCTAGGAGTACCCCACATGTTAGGGGGGCGGCCGAATACGACCTCATACGGGGACAGACCTGATCTGGAATGTGCGACCATGCGCATATAAAATAAAGCGACTGGCAGAGCTACTAGCCAGTCCACTCCTTTCTCTTTACATACTTTTGCAATACGGATTTTCAGAGTCTGGTTATGTCTCTCTACGAGACCGGCTGCTTCAGGATGGCGTACACAATGAAACTTCCACTGGTACCCCAACAAAAGGGAAACATGCTTCATTAACTCAGATGAGAATGGCTGGCCGTTGTCAGAATATACGACTCTAGGGAGTCCATAACGGGGGAAGAACTCACGAACCAACTGCTTGGCAGTGGTCGCGGCTGTGTAATCTGGGACTGGATATGCTTCTGTCCACCTGGACAAAGCGCATACAACTACAAGGACATACTTGAAACCTCGACATCGTTCCATCTGAATATAATCCATCTGGAGGACTTCAAAAGGGTGGTCAGGGGGCTGGAATCCACCTTGTTCCACCGGGACACTTTTACCTGGATTAAACTGACAACATATCATACAGGTACGGACTTTCTGCTTGGCTGCAGCTCGTAAATGCTTGTTGAACCAGATGTTCTGGATACTGTCTAACATAGCTTTTTCTCCTAAATGTGCTGGACTATGTGCGGTATTAATAATGACTTGAACCATAGAGTCGGGGAGAAACCATGTGGCTCTACCCTTCGTTAACCACTCTTGATCTGTCTGGACCCCTCCTTGTTCGGACCATTTCTTGATTTCATCGGGAGTAGCATGTAACTGAATATCTATGACATCTTGTGTAGGGTCTTTAACTGTCATACATGTAATCGGATCTGGAGTGTGTGTCTGTGTCGGATTAACTGGAATGTCTGGAGTCTGTGCTGTAAGCTTGGCTGTGCGATCTGCTAAATCGTTACCTTGAGAAATAATGTCAGTAACTTTCGTATGTGCTTTGCACTTCATGATAGCGATAGATGTCGGTAAATGTATGGCATCTAACAGAGCTTGAATAAGGAGACCATGCTGAATCTTGGTTCCATGAGAAGTCATGAAACCTCTCTCCTGCCAGAGAACTCCGAAGTCGTGTACAACTCCAAATGCGTAGCGTGAATCTGTGTAAACATTAACTTTCAAGTTCTTGGCGTGCATGCAGGCTTGTGTCAGAGCAACTAGCTCTGCTGCTTGAGCGGACAGGGTGTCAATACGGTGTGTTTCAATAACTTCAGTGTCGGTAGTCACTGCATACGCGGCGACTAGTTCTCCTGTACTTGTTCTCATACATGAACCATCCACATAAAGTGTCAGGTCGGGGTCTGGTAACGGAATATCTGTCAGATCTTGTCTTGGCTTTGTCGTAATGTTAACTACTTCCACGCAGTCATGTGTGGCAGAATTCGGAGTAACTGATGGTAACAGTGTAGCAGGGTTCAGGATGTTGCAGCGTCTGATTTCTATGTGTGGCTGGAACAGTGTCAATTCATAACCTGTTAAACGTGCAATTGTCAAGTGCTGAGTTTGTGTTCGGTTTAAAAGAACTTCCACGGAATGTGGAACTTGTACTGACAAGGAGTGTCCTAAGACTATGGAATCACTTTGTCTGATAGCTAGTGCTGTGGCTGCAACTGACTTAAGGCACGCAGGCAGAGCCTGGGCTACAGGATCTAATGTGCTCGAAAAATAAGCACAGGGCTTGTATTGTCCTGCTTGATCTTGTGTGAGAACAGATAATGCTGTACCTTCGCGTTCAGTGACGAAAAGTGTAAAAGGCTTACTGTAGTTCGGTGTCGCTAGAACTGGAGCTTGGCATAGGGCTTTCTTTAACTCATTGAAACTAAGTGTATGTTCAGATGTCCAAGGGAGGACAGTCGATACGGCTGCCTCCTGTGTCGTTAACTGTATCAGTGGCTTGGCTAGAAATGCATACTGAGGAATCCATTGTCTGCAGTAAGAAGTAAGGCCGATAAAAGCACGTACCTCCTTCTGGGTCTTGGGCTGAGGAAGACTCGCTATTAACTGGATACGGTCTGGTGTCAACTGCCTACCCCTCTTGGACAGTAAGTGTCCTAAGTAGACCACTTGCTGGACACAGAATTGAAGCTTAGAAGGGGACACCTTGTGCCCCATCTCGGCTAGGAAATACAAGACTGTAAGAGATGCTCGCTCGCAAGCACGTTCAGAACGGGCTGTGATCAGGAGATCATCGACATACTGGAGCAGGGCAGTGTCAGTTGGCATGTGAATGTTGTCTAGTTGTCTTTTAAGTGCTTGACTGTAAATGCTAGGGCTTTCTGTGAAACCTTGAGGAGCGCGTGTGAACATATAGCTCCTTCCATTTAAACAAAATCCGAAAAGAAACTGGCTGTCTGGATGAATAGGGACACTGAAAAACGCGTTCTTGAGGTCGATTACAGTAAAGAACGTGGCTTCGGAATCAATGGCTGTCAATAGGGAAGAGATATCTGGAACGACTGGGTACTGAGGAATAATACATTTATTAAGTTCTCGTAGGTCAATCACTAATCGATATACTGGGGGTGCATTTGGATCAGTACGTTTCATGACTGGAATGATCGGGGAATTGCATACATTGGAGTCAGTTTCTACAACCACTCCTTGAGCCATGAGCTCGTCAATAATTTTGGATAAGGCTGCTACAGCCTCAGGTGGCAATCTGTACTGTCTGATTCGTGGTAACACTACACCTGGCTTGAGAGTCACACGATAGGGTGTGATTTGCATATAACCAACATCAGTTGGACCTTGCGCCCATAGATGCTGCGGAACATTAGACAATCTGGGATCAAAATCTCGTAATACATAGTGACCCTTGAAGTCACGTAGGAACAGTCGTATTCCCTCTGGGGAACAGCATATAACTGCACCTAACTCTTTCAGTGTTTTAATACCTAATAAATTCTCTGGACATGACTTAGTAAGTAACAGATCAGTAGTGCGGGACAATGGACCTACTTCTAGAGTAACTGGCTTTGACATTTCATTTACAATGGGTTTTCCTGAAAATCCAAGGGAAACATTTCTTGAGCCTGAGAGCGGAGCCCCTGGAACTTCGGCGTGACTAATTGTGGTCCTACTTGCCCCTGTATCAATCAAAAACTTTCTGTCTTTCCCTAATACTTGACTGTGAACATAGGGACCTTCTTGATCTACAGGTATCTCGATGAGAGGCAAGCCTACCTCCCTCTCTAGGCTGTTTCATGAATACTGCTGGTACTCTGGATACTCAGACTGTGCATACTGGTACATCTGCTGTGTAACGTGCTGTGTTGCAGCAATAGGCTGCGGTGCTGTAACTGTCTGGTGCATTCTGTGGCTGAGGAGTCTGTGAAACTTGTTCTTGTCTAGGCGGACGTGGTCTTTCTTTAGTCTTACCAGTAGCTATGTTGTGTTTCAGAACTGCACACTCGTTTATAAAATGACCTGGCTGTTTACAATAATTGCAGTTCCCTTTAACGGGAGCTGCAGGACGACTGGCTTGATTCGGACCCCTCTTCTGACTGTCTTGAGGAACAGATTGTGCAACTAGTACTTTCATTTTCGTGTCTTTCATACGTTTTCTCTCGTGTTCTTGTTCTTCCCTGATCCTATTCTGGTGGTATTGGAGCATCTGCAGCATCTGGGACGGGGTATTAGCTTGCCAGGTACTTTCGACTTTCAAAACTCGATTTTTAATTTGTGGACTTGAATTCTCGACTAATTTAGTAACAAAAAGGTGAGGGTATGACTCACTGCTTGTCTTGAGGCCACTGTTGATGCTAAAACATTTCTCAAATCTAGAATAAAAATCACTAATGTCTTCGTCTTGTTTCTGTTTACAGGCTGAGATTGCATCCCAGTCTTCTTTTCTAGTTGTCAATAATCTGGGTAAAACTTGTATTAATAATTCCGGTAATTCTTTACATTTCGCTCCAAGACCGGTACCTGGTACTCGTGCCTTGTCTTCAGCTTCTAGAACTGCCCAATCGATCTTTTTCTCTCCCACCTCCCATTCTTTTTCCTTGAGCTTTTCATACACCCCTGCGGGCAGCAGAACCTTTAACATTTTAATTATATCTGGATACGTGTATTCTCCCATACGGAGCATGTCTTTTAATTCTCTATGGAACCCTGCTGGATCTTTATCATGACAGGGAATTAATTTCTTCATCTCTAGGAGTTCCATCTTTGTAATCGGAGTGTAAACAAACACTCGTTCTAGTTCGCCACCCGTTCCTCTAACTGGGTGGACTTCTCGTAACGGATTCTGTCTCTCTATGTAAAATGGTTTACTTTCTGGGGGTGAGACATGAACAAAATGCGGATTCAGAAACGTTCTATATTTGTGACGCTGTTCTAGAATGACACTAATTAAATCGGTACCTAAACCTTTCCATCTATACTGGAGTAACTCGTTCAGGATATCGTGTAACGGACCTGGATCAGAGTGTTGACCCTCATACAATGTAATGAGGTGCTGAATCATATACATACCCGCCAGTCGTTGTTCGGCTGGGGGCATTTTCAGAAACATTTGTGCCACTATTTCGTCTGGAAAAGTGGTAGAATCAGTAATCCATCGGACTGCTGATCGGACTAGTTCTTGTTCATGCATGGTACTTAACTCACTGTAACCGATTCGTGATTTCAGAATGTGATCGGTAGCTTGAAACACTTGTTCTAGAGAACCTTGTTCTGGTGCTGGATGATGAAAAATAGACTTGTGTTCTAGGCGTAAATGGCGATCTGGAAATCTAGATTTTCCTACATACGCTATTCTGTCGGGATTCTCGTCGTCTAACTCTTCAGGATCAGAGTTACTTTCTTTCTCGCTTACTTGTGCTGCTTTACGCTGTTCGTGTAACTTTATTATTTCTTTACGGATTTTCTTGTACATACTCTCCATAGCACCGACGGTCTTGTGCTTACCCTCGGCTATATTATCACTCCACCTTGTCAGGGTTTTCATTTCAGCCGGATCTTTAGACGGGTAATCTTGTTCTCTTATTAGACAATTGATCAGAAACTTTAATATCATGAGCTGGGTCTCAGCTTTCCTTTGAGACATGGCCTCGCCAATGCTTTCTGGATCATCCCCTGTACGGATGAAACGATATATTCTGTCTAGATCTTCTTTCATATTCGGTAAGGTGACTAGATACTCGGTCACCTTTCTTACGCGGAATGAATATAGAACCATATTATCCTCGCCTGGGACTGGATCATAGCCGCATTCGGCAAGGGATTTTCTTATTTCTGCTACAGTCTGATGTCTGGGCGTACGCTGTGACGCTTGCATATGTAATTCGGCTGTCGTTAAACGCTTGTGTGGCGGCGGGGTTTGAGGAGTACCTCCCCCTGCGGCCCCTAAACTAGAGTCGTCTACTGAGGCTCTTCGTCCTGGCAGAGTGGGAAATGGAAATGTAGGCTGGACTTGTATGGCGGGCTGGACCGGGGGTACCGTAACAGGTACTCCGGTGTCTGGAGGAGCGGGAAGTGCCTGATTTACAGGGACTGGCGGAGCGCGAACAGGATTTGCATATTCTGGGACTATGTCGTCCAAATAGGACGAAATAAAAATATCAGCTGCGGTCGGTTTGTGACGTAGCTTGGTCGGAACTAATGGTGGCGGGAAATTACTGGATGCCTCTGGGGTCGCTTTTGGCAAGCCCTCGGCAAGGAGAGGATACATACCCCTAATAAGGGCATGCCTCTGTCTGTCTGACTGTTCGGCTTTGACTTGTTCACCTATCTCGATTAGTTCTTTTTCTTGTGCTCGTTCTAAGGATTCTCTACTTAATTCTGACTTTCTGATTTCTTTTTCGGTTCTTTTATGAGCTTCTTTGCGCCATAACTCGATGGCATCTTTCTGTGACTGTCTGGCTTTCTTTTTCCATAATGCCTCTTCTACTCGCATGATGCACTCGGCATCCCATGTACCCGATACGGGCCATCTATACTTTTCTTCTAACTGTTTGGTATACTCTACCCATAAATCTAGATATAGTATGGCACTTATGCCATGCTTCTGATACATAAAATGACCTGGACTGTCCCTAGGCGGAACTGGAACTGCTGCTTCCAGCAGACCCTTTCTAGTTTTTAACTGACGTAACTTAGAAAACAAGGGCATGACTGGACTGTAATCTAGACACAATACAATACACAATGAACACGATACTTATTCCCCATTCATACCACGACATTAAAATACATGAAGAACATTTAAAAATAACAGTTCGAACAGAATACTACCTGGAATACGGAACACAGAATACATGAATTTTCTCGAGAACAGAACTGACTAGAACAGAAACTAGATGCACTGCTGAAACAGTACGAAACTTACCGGTCTCATAAAGAGACACGTCAGGACCCGTATCCACCGAAGTGGACACTTCGTTTGTGGGTCTGTGTACCACCAACCCACGGACCAGAGTCAATTAAATTGACCCTGTCTAGATACTACCCCAGTAACGGTACTCACCGGGCAGCAAGAACGGAAGGCCTCAGACTGGACGGGACTGCTTGGACGCCGGACGGACGAACTTCGGACTTCTGTTACAGGTGGGCCTCCGGATACCTCGGACCTTGGACTCTCGGCTTGGGCTCTGGTCGGGACTCGCCGCGTTCCTCCACCGTCTCGTCTGGATGCTGGACCGCCTCCTCCGTCTCCTCCGTGGGCCTGAGGGATACTTGAAGCAGAAATATCTGCCGGTGCGCAGAAGAGTTCCGTCACGACTGCAGAGGGTCAGGGGGTCGGCGTGGCTTCACCGACGCGTGGGGAAAGGGCAAGTCCCTATTCGGGCGCCATTATGTGGTAAATAAATAAATAATACCCTATTTTTGAATGAATAAATGAATAACAGATAGCTCAATAAATAAGAGTCAAGATTCGAGGTAGTAGGAGTTTTGCAGGTTTAATACAGCAAATACAGGAATAGGATGGCAAGGCCCAGCAGCGCTGCCGGGGTCAGGATCGGGACAAAGGAATAACTTTTTAATAACAGTGCATGAGCATATATACATAACGCAAACACATAGCATTACATTGCAATAGGCGTAGCAGTGGGTGGAGCAATAGGCGTGACGCGTAGCAGTCGTGAAAGATAAGGGTGAAAAGAGGTGTAACAGGGCGTATACATAGACATGTGATGCAAACGTAACAGAATATGTCATGAATGGGGCGGAAACCATGGAGGGGGCTACCTGAGGAGCCGGGACCTCTAACCTGATGGTGCGCGCAAACTAGCAATGACGTGTTACTAGGAGAAGCTGGGGCTATGAACTCTGTGCTAGGAGCAGAGACTGAAGTCTGGAGAGTCAGGGCGACATGTACCTAAACAGTATCTAGTATCTGATGTTTAGAGAACATGTTGATATAAACTAGAAGTCAGGAGGGGAAAGGCTAACTTGATTCTAAGACTGGACCATGCATTATTCTACATGTAGTGCGTGATGAAGAATATTAAATGACCATTAAATGCAGTATTTCTCTAACGTGGAGACGTGAAGGCTAGACAATGACGGAAACTATCGATGCGATTCAGTAGCTTTAGGAATGCAGAGAAGGAGGACTGAACTGATAACTGGAATCATAACATATTCTTGGCAGACTCAGAGGCAGAGCCAGGGTGAGCCGGGCACTGCGAGGCAGGAAGCAAGTGAAGGGTCGAGGATACAGGTGGGGGCTGTATCGCTCCTCAGCGAGGCTTCAGGAGACAGGAGCTGAATCTGGTGTCCAGGCCCTTTTGAGGCCTAGAAACGGGGACTTTACAATGGAATAACGTGCACACTGAGAAACGTGGCAACGTAACTTTACATAGGCCTGATATTCGTAGTATTCACGAGAACTGGAAACTGGCATACTAGAGGTGGACACAACTGTAATTGCGTCATTAATCGAACATAGGGAATGCATATGCATATTTAATCATGCACACATAACATATGATGGATGACACGTAGGGACACAGAACATGGCAAAATTTACTTTTCCACAATGGAACAGGCACAAATCGACTTCCGGGGCACTCCTGGCAGTGTGAGACCTGGTTGCTTCTCCCCATCCAATCCCCCGGGTCTGGCCACGAAGGAATCCTCTGGAAAAGAGAAGGAACAGTTGAGTTTGATGAGAGGACATGGAGCAAGCGGAGGAAGTGGCAGAGGGAACCGTTGGGAATCCCCTAACAACTTCTGGCAGCACTGGGTAAAAGGTCAGATCAGTTGGAGGTGAGAGATTTAAGACAAGTAATGTTAGTACCAGAAATGGATACACCCTAAAAACTAAAAAAATCTGATGATCAGTCTTCTTTGTAAAATAGGGTCCATGTTAAATACATTTTCAGTTTTTCCCAAGGTGACACATTGAAACTTCTTTGCTAACAAAAGTGCAGATTCCTGCTGGGGCTTATTTAGGGTAGAAATATAAACAACTGTGATTAGCAGAAAGTCAAATGCCATATTTTGTGTACGCATTAGGAAAAAATGTTGCATAGAGGCAGGGACGGAAAGAGTGCTTGGGAGCTAGGGGGGTGTGTTTTCTTGAGCAAAAGGGATAAAAAAAGTCCTCTTGCCAGATCTTAACTAATAAAGAAGTAGTCTCTTCCAAGAGCCTGGTGTTCCCTCAAAAGATCTGTTTCTGAATTTTATAAAAGGAAAAAGGCGCACACAGACCAGTCCAAGCCCAGCGTTTCTAACCGCCACCCCCAGCTAGTCATTCCAGTCATTCTCCGAAGGGGCAGTTTGCCCTTAGGCCCAATGTGGTGCGCGCTCTGTCAGAGATGGTGCTCGGCGCTGGCAAATGTTGTGTGCAGAGGACTCCAGTCTACATTTCCCTATCGCTTATACTCTGTGCACACGGGGGCGCTGCAGGACCCGGGCTTCACAGGACAGTGCCATGAGTGCACGGCCAGTCATTCATGCTGCAATGACGAGCATTATTAACACACCACCATGGCCACCACAGGAATGTGCATCCCACAGAGAGCAGTGTTACACTCTGGAACAAGCTCCACACAGGCACAGCCCACCCTCTCAATCACACTCTTACCTCCTAGGTCCAGCGACTCCTCAGCGCGGAGCTGGTACAGAGTTATGATTCTGTTGTGGTGACACGGAGGGATGAGAGTATTAATTTAGGATTTTACTTGCAGGGGCTGATCTTAGGACTACTTTTCTTGGTTTAGAATTAACCAGGAACGTTGTTTCCATTGATGCAGCAGGTGCAGTAGCACTGAGGCTCATTCAGTTGGCCTATTGCTGTTGTTTACAATCCAAGCAGCAGCTAGGAGTGGGTGTGGGTAGGGGCATTTTCTGCTTTGCACTAGGGCCCATGACACACTGGCTACGCTATTGGAACAAGATTTGTTCTAAAATCAAATCTTGGCTTCCCATTCCAAAAAGATAGTACCCTGATCAAGCTACTCAACCTCTGTGTCCCACTTCTGTTTGCCATGGTCAGGAGTCATACACTTTGCTCTCCTGCTGTACCATTTTGCACCGACATTTGCACTTCTGCCTGATATGCAAAAACAGCTATTTACTGAATGAAGTGTGAAAATTGAAGTTTGCAATGGTTAACAGGTTCAAAAGATATTGATTACACTGTGGGCAATATATAGACATATTAGTGGAAAACTCTATTGCATCAGTACCAAACTGCGTAATTTGGACACAAGAACAGAAGAATGACCAATCATGGCAAGAGAAAAAAAGTTAATCTCACAGACGTTGATTTTTTTGAAACCTTACCAGCTATGATCCTTTAAAAAATACACAATGCATTGGCAAAAGAAAGTGAAATGGACGGAGTACAGTTTGTGCGTATTAGGCAAAAACTAAGTTGACATTCTGGCCATTTCAATAAATAAACACTTAGGCGTGACTTCACACCTGGCTTGACACACAAAATCATAATAACTAGCTTTTTGTAATCACTAAGACCGCAACTCAGCACTTAAAAAAATATATATCTTTAAGAAACTGAGTATAGAAGTTAATATTTCCTCAATAAAAGCGTTGGAGCCATATCTTGGCTTTAATATTTGCTAACTGTTAGCGTGTTTCAAGAAAGGTACACAGCAGGTTTTGTGTTTACATCCTGGCAGCCACGCCAGCCTCCATCACAGCTGAAGACTCCTTGGCGGTAGGTTGGCGGTCACTTATCTATCAAACCATCTTCCCACACAACTCAACCTTCGGTTATACACAGAACCAGGCGCACCGCAGCCTCGTTCCCATATAATAATATTATGTTATGTTATATTGATTGCATAGTGCATTAATCACTCAAGAGGGTATCCAGGCCCTTGGACAGGTGTGTAGGTGTGAGGCCCCCCGAGGTGCTTATGTGAAGAGCCAGGGTTTCAGCTTCTTACGGAACTCAAGAGGTGAGGAGGCGGCTCTGATGTGTTGAGGCTTATGGGTGTGGGTGGAGCTAATACATGAAGTGGGTGGGGCCACTGAGGAAAGGGCGGGGCAGGGGGTGGGTGTGGCCTCCTAGAAAAATGTGAGCACCTGCACTTAATATTTTACAAATTAAGCACTGCTCGGGGCAGATCTGAAAGTCTTTCACCAGTGTGCTCTGTACGACAGACTGCCTACAACCTGAATCCAGTAAGGCTATCACATTTTTTCCATTGAGTCTAAGACTTACGTAGAAGCCAGAACCCATTTCTTCTGTATATACGATGGTTTTGGGTATACAACTGACATCCATCGGTTCTTCCGTTGACTTTTTTGGCGGACAGGTCCTGGCTAGATACCCACACTCCCCACACTCCCCACACTCGTAGCATTGGTGTCCCTGGAACGCAGCGGCATCACCTCTAGAGGGCTTGCCTTTCAGAGGCTCCGAAGGGTGGCCTGATGGTTTTCTTCCCATTTTGCATGCATCCTGTGGCATACCGTGAGGACCTATCAGGTTCAAAAGCTAGTGTCTTTGGTTGGGCCCGAGCAAAGGACGTTGCCATCTCCACAGCGTGATCTACAGAGAGATGTGGCTGTTGACATAGCCACCTCTGGGTGGGTGTTGGTAAGGCCTCAAGAAACTGCTCCAGATAAATGACCACCAATATTTGTTCCTTGCTGTTCTCTGTGGGTCTTAACCATTTATCCGCAGTCGCCTTTAACTTTAAAAATATTGTCTTTGGGGTACCTCCAGGGTTACCTCGTTCCTTTCTGAATCTTGACCGATATGCTTAGGAATCCATTCCCAAATGGTCCAATATGACAGTCTTAATGTCCTTGTAAGGAGTGTTTCCTGTGGGGTTAGCCACCTGGTACCCAGCCTGGGCCTCCCCTGTCAATAGCGGTGCTAAAAAGAAAGGCCACTTCCCCCCCCCCGGCCACCCACAGCTTGGGCAGCCCTTTCAAAATTCGTAAGGAAGGCATCCGGGTCCTCGCCCGGTTGATATTTCTGAAGGGATATGTTGGGGGGCCCTGCATGTACCCCTTGGTGGCTCTGTTGATTCGTGGTTTAGTGCGTTTGACTGTCAGCAACCTTATGTATGCATTCAACCTGCTGGGTGAGCGAAGCCTTGAACATTTCCCTGTCCACTTGGGCCGTCATCATCTGTCTCTCTGGCCCATTCCAATTTTTCTTGACCATGAATTAGTTGTTGTATTAGGCTTTCCATCATCTCGGACTAATGGAATTATGCCCACATTCTACACCACGTATGTAGAAGAGTCGGTCAAGAAGGAGCTGTCTGCATTGAATAATTTATTGGTGTGCACTTTGTATTAGTATTACAGGAAATCACAATGATTGATTGTCTCTTTTGTATTCTTCTTTCCCACAAGGTCTTTCACTTCAGTCCCTTAGGTGAGCATCGGCAGCCGTCGTCCCTCGGACAGAAAGAAAAGGGTCAGGTAAGTGTTTTTGCTTCATGGTTTAGTCAAGGGAGGATGTGAAGGATAAATAATAGCTATGCATAAAAGTGAAGGGAGGGGGTAGAGGTTGGATTAACAAAAAAGAAAAAGAGTAGCCAATGATTTCTGCCCTTGTCTTTCTTTTCCGTCTCACTTATATCCTTTTCACTGGGTCCCTTTCACCCCTCCTCCTCCCCTCCCGTCCCTCTCTGACAGAGCCCCTTTCCAAAACCCTTTAGACACCCAGACGCACCTGGAAGAGCCACGTCCCTCCGGGGCCGTGGCGTAGTGACTATACGTCCTTCATTGAGGTCTGGTCTCCTTCTTCGGCTTTTCCTCCTCCGCCGGGTTGGAGTGTTCTGTTCACGGACAAGCTGTGACCTCTCCAGGGCTCCGGTTCTCTCTCTCAGAAGGCTGTTAGGTGTTCTCCGTCTGGTTTCTCCACCTTGCGCTCCCTTGCTGCATGTAGCTGGACCAACTACTGACCAACCTGACACGCTCTCCGTCCTGCCTTCTTGAATCGTGTATCATCTGACGTCTGTCCTCATCTCCGTCTTAAAGGGGCCTCCTGCCGATTCCCCTCTCTCCACTTCTTACTGGCAGCAAAGCGGCCAACTGGTAACAGGGGACTGTGAATATAGGAGGGGAGAAACATATGAAGGGATGGCATGGCACTCTTATTCTCTATCTCATCGTGTACTACAGGGGCTTCCTGACACCCATCTTGCTCACAGGTTGGACATCCCTCCTCGCAGAGTGTTTGGCAAACAGCTGAGTTGTGGTTTTAGCATGGAGTGACCTTGCAATGACAGCAAGTGCTCCTCTGCCCCAACCCAGAAATTCTTGTTTATTTATTGCAAAACCATTCTTGTTCCCAGGCCGAGACCTTATTCAGGCCTCCCTTGTCCCTGACCTATTGATAGCTGCTACGCCTCATGGACGAATAACAAACCGTCTCATCTGCACAATGTATGTTCAGACCGTAGTTGGTCAAGGTGTAGTGATAGTGTTCTTACGAAGTGGAATTCGTAAGCAAATGTAGTTTCATAGAAACTAATCCTTCACTTTCACAGATGCAAATGCGTCAAAAGTCATCATGTGAAAGAAAAGGCAACTTTGTCGAACGTGTCCATGTTAAAATGGCAGCGTTTCTCGCTGGGCCTAACTGAGCCATGTGACAAACCGTCGCAAGTAAGATTTTGAGAAGGAATAATACAATAGCAGTTTTGAAGCAGTGAATAGATATTAGTTAAGCTGGAGAGATTTAGTAGTGAGGTTCAGCTGAGAAATTTATCCAAAAAGTGTTTAACGTTCATGCCCATGAAGAGGTCAGATGGTGTGCAAGATGGATTGGCTGATTTGAGGATTGCAATCAGTTCTCTAGGTGAAAAAAAGAATTAAAGTGAGAGTGTTCAGCAAAGAGATAAAAGAGAGATGAGGGGCAGTAAGTGAAGTAGCAGGGTGTTCCCAAAAGTGGTGATCTTAGAGGAAAGTACGAAGTAAGGTTAGTGGTAGAGAGTGTGGAGTGAATGATGAGTGGGCTTAGTGGGTAGTTTAAGTTAGATGAAGGATGTGGGTGAGACTGTAGTCATCAGATGATATCTTGAAAGTATGTGCACTTGATATTAGCAGCAGCTAGAGACTGTGGGCCAGATGTAGGAAGGCAGATACCGGTCGGTAACGGCCGATTTCGGCCGTTACCGACTAGTATTTTGATTTTGGGATGTAGGGGCATGTTAAAATACAGAATCGGTATTTTTACAGATTCGGTAAAATACCAACTCTGTAAAATTATCGAATCTGTATTTTGACATGTAGGTAGCACTTAAATCAGTGCTACAGGGGTTTAAGAAGTCGTTATTTACCACCAACTAGAAGTTGGTGGTAAATAATGAAAACCCTTTCAAAAGCATTTTTTTGGCTTTTAAAACAGTGCCATGTTGCAGACATACATGCCCTAAGGGCATGTATGTCTGCAACATGTGCACCCATGCCCAATTGAGGGGTGCAACAGGCTGTCAAAGTGACACCGTGCCACCCTTCTATGTTTCCCCCAATTACCGAATCGGTATTTACCGATTCGGTAATTGACATTCATTCCTATGGGCCTCCAGGCACATAGGAATGAATGGCAATTACCGAATCGGTAATTACCGATTTGGTAATTACCGAATCATACCAATTCGGTAATTAATTCAGTAAAATTACCTACATCCCGATTGCCAGTTCTTAAATACCGAATCGGTATGATTCGGTATTTAAGAATCAGTAACTGGGATTACCTACATCTGGCCCTGTGTGTTTAGTGCATTTATGTTAGTGGCAAGATTTTCTTGTTTAATTTGTCGGGAGGTCAGTAGAATGAATATAGAATTTTATAATTGTCTGGAGTAGGCCATATTAATTTGCTGCATGTGCAGTAGCCTGCCTACACATGATTCTGTTTTCACCCTGGCGTGTGCAGGTTGTCAGCTCATCTGGTTCTGTTTACTGATAATGTTAAACGCAGATCTAAATCACTTTTTGATTGGTCCATCCCATGTGGTAGATCCTATTTTTTAATCCTCTCTTTTCTCCAGTGAGTTTGGTCAGTAACATACCAATCCCGGTACAGGAGAGAATCCATTTTAAGGCTCTATGCGTCGCCCATAAATCAAGGCCCTGGTTAGACCATACAAGGCCTCCAGAAGACTTCGCTCTGACGAGCTCCACTTGGCAGAGGTTCATAGAATAATGAGGGCCAGATCGAGTGGTTGCGACTCCTCATACAATGAAATGAAATGAAATGAAAGGAGGATTTATAAAGCGCGATTGCTGCCCTGAGGCGTCCAAGAGCTAAAGAAAGAAAGTGGTACTGACCGCTGAACCAATCGTCACAGAGAACTAGTTAATTCAATTCCGCTAAGCTTTGGAATTCCCTACCACTCTCTCTCCGGAAAGAATCTAACCACTGGCTTTCCGGAAACAGCTGAAGACCTGGCTCTTTCCCTAAGGGCCCCCCCTTTAGTCCTGCCTCTGGGTAGCCATGCGCTATATAAAAGCCTTTTTCATTTCATTTCATTTCAATCCTGCCCCCTGCCCGTACAGTTTCTTTATTACCTTAACTCTCTGTTTGTACTAAGGGTTTCAACCGAGATCTGTGTAACTGTGCAGCTCGTATAACATTTTGCCGACCACTGGTAACTATCAGCTACTTAGAGCTAGCCTTAAAATAGACGCTTCCAATGCTGAGCAAGTGCCTTATTTAGAGTTTGGAGGGCAGGGGACTCCTTCCTAATGTGGTGGGTGTCCCACCTCCCATATTTGAAGAGCCATTAATGTTAATGCACAGGTAATATTGCAGACTGGACATCCGCCACGTTTATAATTGTGTCTGCCAAACTCTGAATAAGGCCCCAAGGCTCCATATTCTTTTCTATTTGGATTAAGAATACGTTCTAGTCCTTCATCTCTCTTCATTCTAGATATTATCGGAGTTAATCCTACAACTTTTCCTTGGTATTACTGTTTAAAACTTCTGCCCTCCAAGGAGACTTGATTAAAGTTTGGCCTCCAAAAAAGCTCTATTTAATACAGCTCTACATGTTCATAGGAGACATTTCAAGGTTGCCTGGAGAGTGCTACAGTGCATTTCTTGTCTATTTGTAAAAAACCTTCAATTATTTTCAAAACTGCTGGCCTGTCCAGAAGTGAATTGAGGTATAACAGACCCACAGGAGTTTAGCAACTTCACGGTGTCTTTATTTTGCATCAAGGTTCTGTAAATTCGTCCTTTGATTCCCACGCTTTTGTTTGACTAAAGTATAATTTTGGATGATGAGGTCTGATGTTTGGTTGAAGGAGTTTGCCAACTGATGTTTTACGGCAAAAAAAGCCTTTTTTGATAACTAATTTTATTGATTTTGGAAAACAGGAATAACGACACAGCGCTGATTCAGCCGATGCCCATGCGCACTGTGGTACAAAGGAGGAGTCACCTATCTCGTGACTTCCAAAGACTTTTCCAGGACAACAACAAAGTGCAAACATCTGGGCCCAGCACCAGATGGCGATCTATGCACAGTGTGTGACTCTGCAGCTCTACATGCCAAGGACAGATGCATACTGGTAAGTAGCATTTCCCATTCCACCTGGCCCAACCACTTTCCCCAGATCCTTTGGTGCTTGTCCGGACATCCCATGGCCTTGTATGGTGGTCTTTCCTGTGCTGTGCACCAGTCCACGCCTTTGCGCCATTTGACTGAACTCTGTGGGGTGGGATATTTCTAGGCTGCTGCGATATCCCGTTTGGCCACCATGATGGCAGTACCCAGGAGACAGGAGAAGCTTGTCTGCCCTGGGTCCGTCTAGGCCGCCCATAACCCTCAGGAGTAGATTCAGGGGCTTGTGTGGCACCTCCCAGTCTAGGATGCCTGTAAGCTCAGATTCTAATACTTTCCAGTATGGGGTATGATGCGGACACGTCCACACCATATGGTAAAAGTCAGCCAGTTCCAACCCACAACGTGTACATGCTGGGGTGGCTGTTAGGCCTGCCCGATGGAGACGACAGGGGTGAGATATGCACCATGAAGGTAGTACAGAGATCAGAGGGGTGGGAAAACCCAATAAACCCTTGCAAGCTTGGGCAAATATCGATAGTATAGGGTTAATGATGCCAACAAGGGACTTTGTTTCAATCAACTGACTTTCAGTATATAATGCTGGATTAAAATAATTGCAGAGTCCTATTGATCAAATCAATAACTGCTAACATTTTTATCAGTTTAAATAAAGTGACCAAAGTATTCACATCAAATGATCGAAGAAATTAGAGATGGGACGAAAACAAGGGGAAATTGTTCTCTAGTAAAATGTTGTCGTTATATTGTTTCTTGACTCATAGGGTGCATATCAACGGTAGTCGTTGATTACAATGCTTAACCCCTTAGGTGCTCATGACAAGTTCAGCTCAGCTCGTCATGAGCACAGGAGCGCCGTAGCTCATGACGAGCTGAGCTCGTCATGAGCACCGGGGCGCTGTGCACGTCCCCACCCCTCAGCACAGCAGGGGAATAGCCCCAGCAGTGAAGGGGTTAACAAATGAACAAGGAAATCGTAAAATCAGCCTATATTTCATTTGAAAAAAAGTCCAATCCTAGATCAAATTATTAGATGACATCTATTCTACCACAATAAGATAGTCACCAATGCAAATCAATCATAAACAAAGAAAAGGACTGTATAGTCGACGTTTCGGTCTTGAGTTGAATTAATCCTTTAGACCATCTTCAGGACAGAAAAGTGTGCAAACGGTAGTGACCCTTAAAAACATAATTTAACAAATTACATATATATCATTGCAATTGATTAATACAGTCAATAGAAATTCAACAAAATTTAAAAAATAGCCGTGTTTCAACAAATGCCTCCCATCTCTGAGGCAAATAATTGTCTTATTATTCCAATTAAGTTATTGTAAAAGGAAGATGTACCCTTCCTCATACAATTGTCTTCTTTCATTTAGAAAAAATCACAGTAGTAAATTCTAGGCAGCTTACTTCACAATGTGGTCCAAGTGTGACCTGGTATATATCCACCAACAATTAAACAAGTTTCTTTGGAGATCCTGTTATCAGTCTAAAAACAGAAGTCAATATATATAATAAGTGGACTATCTTGCTTAATTATTTAATGGAGCTATTACCTGCTTATACTTATCCACAGGACTAGATTTGGAGTTACTATAGTTCGAAGATCAAATGTCCTCCAGTCTTTGGCTTTGGGCAGTTTTTATGCTTCAGATCTAGACATAATTTACATATGTCATTTGTATTTAGTAGTTTCTATCTACACGCTGCACTACCTCAAGCCTTATTACGATTTAATCTAGATGGGCAACTTATAATCCGGTATCAATAAATACTGGGAACTGCTGTTATATTTCTACATCATATTATGGTTGCCTCACACACATATCTCTCGATGTATATCCAGGGTTAATACTAATAGAGGTATTGAGATGTTCACATTCGATGGCTCAGCAAAACAAGTTCTTACAGTTGTGTTTAGCCGTACTGGGCAAAGTCTGACCCAGGTTTTGTTTACCGGCCTTGGTAATATAGGTTGTGTCATATTCAGTGTAAGAAAAAGGCAATATTAGTGCAAATTGACCAAAGTGAAACCTGTCTTCACTACAATTGCTACCTAAATGAATCGCGGACACGTAAAGTCTAGCATTCAGGTTATCATTAGAGAGACGCGCTTGAGTTTAGTACCATTCGTGCTAGCCTCACTTACTTCACAGATTCAATCCAGCGCAGTCTGTTGAACTCTCAGTGCGTCACGTCAGCGATAGCCTCTATGTGCTGCACCACTGGGATTGAACCATGTGACCCGGCAGTGTAATCAACTCTGAGCAATACATGTTGCTCAAAAAGTGTCGGCCATCTTAAACACACCAGTTCATCATATATATTGATATATTTTCAATATCTTGCCAAAAAATTGTATAATCGAAACCGTATTTGTGCGCTGTTATTACCTCACTCAGTTTGTGAATCTAAATATTTAAATATCACACGGGACAGAAAATAAAAAGAGTATTGTCACCTGAGTGCCCAAAATATCAGTTGTGTAACACCTAATGTTGTTAATTAGATGTGTCTTGTTTATACGGTGCACAGTTAAATAAAAACGGACACAGATTATCGCCATCATTCGAGAGAATGTTATTCCACTATCTTGGAATGTCTAAATCAGGACATCATGTCATTTCTCTTGGACAAGCATTATGTTATACATTGTTTTTCTACTTCGGACACTCTCGGAAGTTAACACCGTCTCGTCTTCCTGCTTCAATACCCTACGCATGCTTCTAAAGATCTTCCGTTGGATCCCCACCGAAACCAGGAAAACAGTCACACAGGCCCTCGTCACCAGTCGTCTGGACTACGGAAACACCCTCTACGCGGGTACCACAGCCAAGATCCTGAAGAGACTGCAGCGCATCCAGAATGCCTCAGCACGACTCATCCTGAACATCCCCCGCCGCAGCCACATCTCTTCCCACCTGAGAGACCTGCACTGGCTCCCAGTCAACAAGAGGATCACGTTCCGACTCCTCACCCACGCACACAAGGCTCTCCACGACACAGGCCCGAAATACCTCAACAGCTGCCTCACCTTCTACACACCCACCCGCCAGCTCCGTTCCGCCAGCCTCGCCCTCGCATCCGTCCCTCGAGTTCGGAAGTCCACCATCGGAGGAAGATCCTTCTCCTACCTGGCGGCCAAGACATGGAACTCCCTCCCCACTCACCTACGGAAGACCCTGGACCATCTCTCCTTCAGGAAACAACTCAAGACTTGGCTGTTCGAGCAGTAGTGCCCCCCCCCTCAGCGCCTTGAGACCCTCTCGGGTGATTCCATTGGAAAGAAGTTTTCCACCATGGCGGCAACTACTTTCCGGGCGGCCAAATCTCTTGCTATTCTAGGCCGATATGACAGGCAAATTTTGTCGGACATTGCACCCTTTATTAATATGTTGCCCGAGGCCTCTGAAGCGGAGGCTTTGAAGATCTTTCAGGAGGGAGAACAGGTCTCCGCCTAGATTATCGATTATCGATTGTGCAGTCTCCTTCAAGGCGTCTGCCATCTCGATCAGGAGGAGACGATAACTGAGATGAGGGATTCCTGGCACAACGTTGTGCCGCCTGGGAGATAACCAAATCCGGCTTTGGTTGACCAATAACGCAGGCTGGTGAATCATCCGGGGTCTTGCACTTCATATCCAGGTGTGGCAGGACTGCAGGAATGGAAGCAGGGGTTTTCATGACCTTCAAATCGTCCTGCCAGATGAAATCAATGATCGGGATATCCCGGACCGGTTTCCGTGGCTGGTCTTTGAAATCATACAAGAAACCGTTGTCGTCCTTGGTGACTATAGGAAGCTGTAATCTCTTGGCCACCCTGTCCATGAGAACATGAAACCCACCTATGTCAGCTGGCGGAGAGTCAACAGGAATTGGAGTGGTAGATGACAGAGTCTGAATTTGATAATTGTCCCACTCAGTAAGTAGGGATTCTACAAACAACTGAAAAGAATACCAATAGGGGCTGTTTACGCCCCGATATAGCATATGTCTCCAATTTCGAATAGAAACACATCTATGATGTTCTAAATCCTTTTGCAGCCAACATATCTTGTTGGCTACGTTATATAGATGATGTTTTCTTAACTTGGAAGGGGAGTAATCAGTTGTTGCTGGAATTCCATGAGTGGCTAATCAATCAATCAATCAATCATAGCATTTGTATAGCGCGCTACTCACCCGAGAGGGTCTAAAGGCACTAGGGGGGGGGGGAACGCTACTGCTCGAACAGCCAGGTCTTGAGTTGTTTCCTGAAGTAGAGATGGTCCAGGGTCTTCCGTAGGTGAGTGGGGAGGGAGTTCCATGTCTTGGCCGCCAGGTAGGAGAAGGATCTTCCTCCGATGGTGGACTTCCGAACTCGAGGGACGGATGCGAGGGCGAGGCTGACGGAACGGAGCTGGCGGGTGGGTGTGTAGAAGGTGAGGCGGCTGTTGAGGAATTTCGGGCCTGTTTCATGGAGAGCCTTGTGTGCGTCAGTGAGGAGTCGGAACGTGATCCTCTTGTTGACTGGGAGTCAGTGCAGGTCTTTCAGGTGGGTAGAGATGTGGCTGCGGCGGGGGATGTTCAGGATGAGTCGTGCTGAGGCATTCTGGATGCGCTGCAGTCTCTTCAGGATCTTGGCTGTGGTTCCCGCGTAGAGGGTGTTTCCGTAGTCCAGACAGCTGGTGACGAGGGCCTGTGTGACTGTTTTCCTGGTTTCAGTGGGGATCCAACGGAAGGTCTAGGGAGTCAGGGACCTCGGGAGGGGTAATGGTGACCGGGGGCCCTGTAGGTTGATGCAGGTTCTGGGCGCCCGGTACCGGGGAGAGGGATGGCGGAATGCGGGGGATGGTCGTCTGGTGGTAGGGTCGAGTAGGGAGCGGGGCGGACAGGGGACGGGACGACCAGGGGTTTCTGGGTGCGGGGCTAGGCTATCGGGGTGCTGAGGAACGGGGGGAACCACGGCACAAGGCCAGGTCCAACACCATCGATCTGTAGTTATTGTGGATTAATTGGAGAAGAAATGGGATATCCGCCGTCCAAATTTGGTCGGATTGATGGGAAGAGCGGTTGGCAGTGATCACTGCTTTTTTGAGCAATCTCTACCTGTGAAGGAGGATTTCCCTCTGTACTGCTTGTAAGAAACAGCCTGCGGTTGTCGAAATGACTGCTGGTCCAGGGAGGAGGAGTAGCGCGGTTGGCCTTGAAAGGGTTGGTCTTGCCGGTATTGGTTGTAACCTCCCCAAAAAAAAGAGGAGACACGACCCCTCGCGGTACCAAAGGGCGGCTTTTTAAACTGTAGAGTGCCGAGAGCACTTGCTGGGTCAGTGTCTTTCTTTATTGCCTGGCGGGCGTCATCAATGTCCTGGCCAAAAAGTCATTCGCCGTCGTAAGGCATGTCAATAATCTTTGTTTGTACTTCTTGCTGAAAAGAAGTAGCTTTTAACCAGTCTTGACGTCAGAGGAAATATAACAGCAGTTCCCAGTATTTATTGCTACCTGATTATAAGGCCCTGCGAAACTTAGGCTTCAGACGCGCCATGCCCGGCTGGGGATAGAGGACTTCCTGAGTGAGATAAGACAAGGAGTTTCGATTGCACCTCCGGCCTCCCCTGGGAGACTGGTTTCTCTCACACCTCTGGCCTTCCCCTGTGGGCTGGTTTCGATCACACCTTTGGCCTCCCCGAGAACTGGCTCCAGACCCTGATGGGCGTCTGGGAATCCCCGGGCACATCTTCTAAAGGATCAAAGAGCCAGCCGACAGAACCCTCCAATGACCAGCCCTGAGGCAAGGGATCCCCGCCTGCGAGGGTCCGGACATCAAAGGGGCACTGCGCTATATCAAGGCTCGTCCAAGAACTAGTAGTCAGTTGTATCCTGGACAAGAGAGCCCTGCTGATCTGATCGCGGCTCAACCCTTGGGGAGAAGACTGGAAACCTGGACCTTATCGAGCCCTGCTGACGCTGTCACGGCTCATCCTCGTGAAGAAGGAACTGGAACCTCGGAGCCCTGCTGACCTCGTCGCGGCTCATCCTTGAACTCTAAAGGACATTCGTTGAACAACCTGAGCCCTGCTGACATGGTCGCGGCTCCTCAAGAACTGACAGACACTCTTTTCACTCCGGATCGAACCCTGCTGACCTCGTCGCGGCTCAAGGAGTACTCTGGTCCGCCGGCTGGACCATTGACGCTACCACCACGACCGGGTTCGAGAAGAAGTGAGTAGAACAGCCAGTACGGTCGCCATCTTCCATATCCCCCGGCTCCAGGATTGAGAGCTGTGCGCAGGGTACGCTTCGTGCTGGCCTAAAGATCGAGACTGTACCGCTTCCCTCTTCCTCATCACTGAGACTTTACGATCCCTCAATCGCATTTTGCCTAAATCTCTACTGTTGATAAAGAACTTACTTATTGAAAGCAACTGTGTGGTGTCCGTTTATAAGTGGGGTGTGAACTCAGTGTGTACGATCCTAGACTCTAAGTCCTCCCCGGCGAGGACCTCACGTTAAGACTCGGCATTATTTGTGGGAGAGGTGGTTCACGGAGTGGTCGGGAGAGACTAACCTGGCCCTCTAGGATCGCCCCTTCTAACAGATGGGTTTTGGACATAGTGTCCAGAGGCCACACTCTGGAATTTGTGAAATTCCTTCAAATTCTCCCCCCAGAGTTCCTCCTCCTGTCCATCTGGGGGCCATCATAGACACCCAGCAAACAAGGGCTTTTGTCTCAAACGGAAGGCAACAGCGGATTTCCAAACTGGCAACTCTCCTGCGCACAAAATAGTAAGTTTCTGTTCAACAGTTCAAATCGCTTCTGTAGATGCTGTCTTCCCCTATTCCCCTAATTTGCAACTGTTGCCTCAAAATGAGACCCTTAAAGGAGGAACTCGACAACGAGTGGCAACAAGTCTCCGCGTCCTTCGACAATGTCATCAACATCACGTCCCAGATACGAAGAGCATTGCTATGGTGGACTTGCATACCTAACATCTCAGCAGGCCGTTTGTTTGCAGTGGATGCTCCAAGTTTCATCCTCACGACAGATGCCTCTCTCGAATGGTGGGTAGCGCATCTTCAAGCCCTCACAGTCACGGGGAAATGGGACACCCACCAACTTGGCACATAAACCTTTTGGAGTTACTGGTGATATTCCTGGCTCTTAAGTCCTTTCGCACCTTCATTCAAGGAGCTTCAATGTTGATCCGAATGGACAACACAACAAGCATGCATTATAACAGAGGGCAGAAGGGCACGAAAAACGAGGGAAACAGGGCAGAAGGGCACAAAAAACGAGGGAAACCTCGGGCAGAAGATCACAAAAAACAAGGGGAAAACGAGTGAAACAGAGGGCAGAAGGCCACAAAAAACGAGGGAAACAGAGGCAGAAGGGCACGAAAAACGAGGGAAACAGAGGGCAGAAGGGCACAAAACAAGGGGAAAACGAGTGAAACAGAGAGCAGAAGGCCACAGAAAACAAGGGAAACAGGGCAGAAGGGCATGAAAAACAAGGGGAAAACGAGTGAAACAGAGGGCAGAAGGGCACAAAAACGAGGGGAAAACGGGTGGAACAGAGGGCAGAAAGGCACAAAAAACGAGGGAAACAGAGGGCAGAAGGGCACAAAAACAAGGGAAAAACAAGTGAAACAGGGCAGAAGGGCACAAAAACATGGGGAAAACGGGTGGAACAGAGGGCAGAAAGGCACAAAAAACGAGGGAAACAGAGGGCAGAAGGGCACAAAAAACAAGGGGAAAACAAGTGAAACAGAGGGCAGAAGGGCACGAAAAACAAGGGGAAAACGAGTGAAACAGAGAGCAGAAGGCCAAAAAAAACAAGTGAAACAGAGAGCAGAAGGCCACAAAAAACAAGGGAAACAGAGGGCAGAAGGGCACAAAAAACAAGGGGAAAACGAGTGAAACAGAGGGCAGAAGGCCACAAAAAACGAGGGGAAACAGAGGGCAGAAGGGCACAAAACAAGGAGAAAATGAGTGAAACAGAGAGCAGAAGGCCACAGAAAACAAGGGAAACAGGGCAGAAGGGCACAAAAAACAAGGGGAAAACGAGTGAAACAGAGGGCAGAAGGCCACAAAAACAAGGGGAAAACGGGTGGAACAGAGGGCAGAAAGGCACAAAAAACGAGGGAAACAGAGGGCAGAAGGGCACGAAAAACAAGTGGAAAACGAGGGCAGAAGGGCACGACAAATGAGGGAAACAGAGGGCAGAAGGGCACAAAAAACAAGGGGAAAACGGGTGAAACAGAGGGCAGAAGGCCACAAAAAACGAGGGAAACAGAGGGCAGAAGGGCACGAAACACGAGGGAAACAGAGGGCAGAAGGGCACGAAAAACAAGTGGAAAATGAATGAAACAGAGGGCAGAAGGGCATGAAAAACGACGAAAACAGAGGGCAGAAGGGCACGAAAAACAAGTGGAAAACGAGGGCAGAAGGGCACGACAAACGAGGGAAACAGAGGGCAGAAGAACACAAAAAACAAGGGGAAAACGGGTGAAACAGAGGGCAGAAGGCCACAAAAAACAAGGGAAACAGAGGGCAGAAGGGCACGAAACACGAGGGAAACACAGGGCAGAAGGGCACGAAAAACGAGGGAAACAGAGTGCAGAAGGGCCCAAACAAAAAACGAGGGAAACAGAGGGCAGAAGGGCACAAAATAAGGGGAAAACGAGTGAAACAGAGAGCAGAAGGCCACAAAAAACAAGGGAAACAGAGGGCAGAAATGCACAAAAAAAAGGGGGAAACGAGTGAAAGAGGGCAGATGGCCACACAAAACGAGGGAAACAGCGGGCAGAAGGGCACAAAAAACAAGGGGAAAACGAGTGAAACAGAGAGCAGAAGGCCACAAAAAACAAGGGAAACAGAGGGCAGAAGGGCACGAAAAACAAGGGGAAAACGAGTGAAGCAGAGGGCAGAAGGCCACAAAAAACGAGGGAAACAGAGGGCAGAAGGGCACGAAAAACTAGGGAAACAGAGGGCAGAAGGGCACAAAACAAGGGGAAAATGAGTGAAACATAGAGCAGAAGGCCACATATAACAAGGGAAACGTGGCAGAAGGGCACAAAAAACAAGGGGAAAACGAGTGAAACAGAGGGCAGAAGGCCACAAAAACAAGGGGAAAACGGGTGGAACAGAAGGCAGAAAGGCACAAAAAACTAGGGAAACAGAGGGCAGAAGGGCACGAAACACGGGGGAAACAGAGGGCAGAAGGGCACGAAAAATGAGGGAAACAGAGTGCAGAAGGGCACAAACAAAAAACGAGGGAAACAGAGGGCAAAAGGGCACAAAACAAGGGGAAAACGAGTTAAACAGAGAGCAGAAGATCACAAAAAACAAGGGAAACAGAGGGCAGAAAGGCACGAAAAACAAGGGGAAAATGAGTGAAACAGGGCAGATGGCCACAAAAACGAGGGAAACAGAGGGCAGAAGGGCACAAAAAACAAGGGGAAAAGGAGTGAAACAGGGCAGAAGGCCACATAAAAAGAGGGAAACAGAAGGCAGAAGGGCACGGAAAACAAGGGGAAAACGAGTGCAGAGGACAGAAGGCCACAAAAAACGAGGGAAACAAGAGGGCAGAAGGGCACGAAAAACGGGGGAAACGGGGCAGAAGGGCACAAAAAAAAGAGGGAAACAGAGGGCAGAAGGGCACAAAAAACAAGGGGAAAACGAGTGAAACAGAGGGCAGAAGGCCTCAAAAAACGAGGAAAACAGAGGCAGAAGGGCACAAAAAACTAGGGAAACAGAGGGCAGAAGGGCACAAAACAAGTGGAAAACGAGTGAAACAGAGAGCAGAAGGCCACAGAAAACAAGGGAAACAGGGCAGAAGACCACGAAAAACAAGGGGAAACGAGTGAAACAGAGGGCAGAAGGGCACAAAAACAAGGGGAAAATGGGTGGAACAGAGGGCAGAAAAGCACAAAAAACTAGGGAAACAGAGGGCAGAACGGCACAAAAAACAAGGGGAAAACGAGTGAAACAGGGCAGAAGGGCACAAAAAACGAGGGAAACAGAGGGCAGAAGGGCACAAAAAACAAGGGGAAAACGAGTGAAACAGAGAGCAGAAGGCCACAAAAAACAAGGAAAACAGAGGGCAGAAGGGCACGAAAAACAAGTGGAAAACGAGTGAAACAGGGCAGAAGGACACATAAAAAGAGGGAAACAGAAGGCAGAAGGGCACGGAAAACAAGGGGAAAACGAGTGCAACAGAGGACAGAAGGCCACAAAAAACGAGTGAAACAGAGGGCAGAAGGGCACGAAAAACGAGGGAAACAGGGCAGAAGGGCACAAAAACGAGGAAAACCTCGGGCAGAAGGGCAAAAAAACTAGGGAAACAGAGGCAGAAGGGCACGAAAAACGAGTGAAACAGAGGGCAGAAGGGCACAAAACAAGGGGAAAACGAGTGAAACAGAGAGCAGAAGGCCACAGAAAACAAGGAAAACAGGGTAGAAAGGCACGAAAAACAAGGGGAAAACGATTGAAACAGAGGGCAGAAGGGCACAAAAACAAGGGGAAAACGGGTGGAACAGAGGGCAGAAGGGCACAAAAAACAAGGGGAAAACGAGTGAAACAGGGCAGAAGGGCACAAAAACATGGGGAAAACGGGTGGAACAGAGGGCAGAAAGGCACAAAAAACAAGGGAAACAGAGGGCAGAAGGGCTCAAAAAACAAGGGGAAAACGAGTGAAACAGAGGGCAGAAGGGCACAAAAAACAAGGGGAAAACGAGTGAAACAGAGGGCAGAAGGGCACGAAAAACAAGTGGAAAACGAGGGCAGAAGGGCACGACAAATGAGGGAAACAGAGGGCAGAAGGGCACAAAAAACAAGGGGAAAACGGGTGAAACAGAGGGCAGAAGGCCACAAAAAACGAGGGAAACAGAGGGCAGAAGGGCACGAAACACGAGGGAAACAGAGGGCAGAAGGGCACGAAAAACAAGTGGAAAATGAATGAAACAGAGGGCAGAAGGGCACGAAAAACGACGAAAACAGAGGGCAGAAGGGCACGAAAAACAAGTGGAAAACGAGGGCAGAAGGGCACGACAAACGAGGGAAACAGAGGGCAGAAGAACACAAAAAACAAGGGGAAAACGGGTGAAACAGAGGGCAGAAGACCACAAAAAACAAGGGAAACAGAGGGCAGAAGGGCACGAAACACGAGGGAAACACAGGGCAGAAGGGCACGAAAAACGAGGGAAACAGAGTGCAGAAGGGCCCAAACAAAAAACGAGGGAAACAGAGGGCAGAAGGGCACAAAATAAGGGGAAGACGAGTGAAACAGAGAGCAGAAGGCCACAAAAAACAAGGGAAACAGAGAGCAGAAATGCACAAAAAAAAAGGGGGAAACGAGTGAAAGAGGGCAGATGGCCACACAAAACGAGGGAAACAGAGGGCAGAAGGGCACAAAAAACAAGGGGAAAACGAGTGAAACAGAGAGCAGAAGGCCACAAAAAACAAGGGAAACAGAGGGCAGAAGGGCACGAAAAACAAGGGGAAAACGAGTGAAGCAGAGGGCAGAAGGCCACAAAAAACGAGGGAAACAGAGGGCAGAAGGGCACAAAACAAGGGGAAAATGAGTGAAACATAGAGCAGAAGGCCACATATAACAAGGGAAACGTGGCAGAAGGGCACAAAAAACAAGGGGAAAACGAGTGAAACAGAGGGCAGAAGGCCACAAAAACAAGGGGAAAACGGGTGGAACAGAAGGCAGAAAGGCACAAAAAACGAGGGAAACAGAGGGCAGAAGGGCACGAAACACGGGGGAAACAGAGGGCAGAAGGGCACGAAAAATGAGGGAAACAGAGTGCAGAAGGGCACAAACAAAAAACGAGGGAAACAGAGGGCAGAAGGGCACAAAACAAGGGGAAAACGAGTTAAACAGAGAGCAGAAGATCACAAAAAACAAGGGAAACAGAGGGCAGAAAGGCACGAAAAACAAGGGGAAAACGAGTGAAACAGGGCAGATGGCCACAAAAAAAGAGGGAAACAGAAGGCAGAAGGGCACGGAAAACAAGGGGAAAACGAGTGCAGAGGACAGAAGGCCACAAAAAACGAGGGAAACAAGAGGGCAGAAGGGCACGAAAAACGGGGGAAACGGGGCAGAAGGGCACAAAAAAAAGAGGGAAACAGAGGGCAGAAGGGCACAAAAAACAAGGGGAAAACGAGTGAAACAGAGGGCAGAAGGCCTCAAAAAACGAGGAAAACAGAGGCAGAAGGGCACAAAAAACTAGGGAAACAGAGGGCAGAAGGGCACAAAACAAGTGGAAAACGAGTGAAACAGAGAGCAGAAGGCCACAGAAAACAAGGGAAACAGGGCAGAAGAGCACGAAAAACAAAGGGAAAACGAGTGAAACAGAGGGCAGAAGGGCACAAAAACAAGGGGAAAATGGGTGGAACAGAGGGCAGAAAAGCACAAAAAACTAGGGAAACAGAGGGCAGAACGGCACAAAAAACAAGGGGAAAACTAGTGAAACAGGGCAGAAGGGCACAAAAAACGAGGGAAACAGAGGGCAGAAGGGCACAAAAAACAAGGGGAAAACGAGTGAAACAGAGAGCAGAAGGCCACAAAAAACAAGGAAAACAGAGGGCAGAAGGGCACGAAAAACAAGTGGAAAACGAGTGAAACAGGGCAGAAGGACACATAAAAAGAGGGAAACAGAAGGCAGAAGGGCACGGAAAACAAGGGGAAAACGAGTGCAACAGAGGACAGAAGGCCACAAAAAACGAGTGAAACAGAGGGCAGAAGGGCACGAAAAACGAGGGAAACAGGGCAGAAGGGCACAAAAACGAGGAAAACCTCGGGCAGAAGGGCAAAAAAACTAGGGAAACAGAGGCAGAAGGGCACGAAAAACGAGGGAAACAGAGGGCAGAAGGGCACAAAACAAGGGGAAAACGAGTGAAACAGAGAGCAGAAGGCCACAGAAAACAAGGAAAACAGGGTAGAATGGCACGAAAAACAAGGGGAAAACGAGTGAAACAGAGGGCAGAAGGGCACAAAAACAAGGGGAAAACGGGTGGAACAGAGGGCAGAAGGGCACAAAAACAAGGGGAAAACGAGTGAAACAGGGCAGAAGGGCACAAAAACATAGGGAAAACGGGTGGAACAGAGGGCAGAAAGGCACAAAAAACAAGGGAAACAGAGGGCAGAAGGGCTCAAAAAACAAAGGGAAAACGAGTGAAACAGAGGGCAGAAGGGCACAAAAAACAAGGGGAAAACGAGTGAAACAGAGGGCAGAAGGGCACGAAAAACAAGTGGAAAACGAGGGCAGAAGGGCACAAAAAACGAGGGAAACAGAGGGCAGAAGGGCACAAAAAACAAGGGGAAAACGAGTGAAACAGAGAGCAGAAGGCCACAAAAAACAAGGAAAACAGAGGGCAGAAGGGCACGAAAAACAAGTGGAAAACGAGTGAAACAGGGCAGAAGGACACATAAAAAGAGGGAAACAGAAGGCAGAAGGGCACGGAAAACAAGGGGAAAACGAGTGCAACAGAGGACAGAAGGCCACAAAAAACGAGTGAAACAGAGGGCAGAAGGGCACGAAAAACGAGGGAAACAGGGCAGAAGGGCACAAAAACGAGGAAAACCTCGGGCAGAAGGGCAAAAAAACTAGGGAAACAGAGGCAGAAGGGCACGAAAAACGAGTGAAACAGAGGGCAGAAGGGCACAAAACAAGGGGAAAACGAGTGAAACAGAGAGCAGAAGGCCACAGAAAACAAGGAAAACAGGGTAGAAAGGCACGAAAAACAAGGGGAAAACGATTGAAACAGAGGGCAGAAGGGCACAAAAACAAGGGGAAAACGGGTGGAACAGAGGGCAGAAGGGCACAAAAAACAAGGGGAAAACGAGTGAAACAGGGCAGAAGGGCACAAAAACATGGGGAAAACGGGTGGAACAGAGGGCAGAAAGGCACAAAAAACAAGGGAAACAGAGGGCAGAAGGGCTCAAAAAACAAGGGGAAAACGAGTGAAACAGAGGGCAGAAGGGCACAAAAAACAAGGGGAAAACGAGTGAAACAGAGGGCAGAAGGGCACGAAAAACAAGTGGAAAACGAGGGCAGAAGGGCACGACAAATGAGGGAAACAGAGGGCAGAAGGGCACAAAAAACAAGGGGAAAACGGGTGAAACAGAGGGCAGAAGGCCACAAAAAACGAGGGAAACAGAGGGCAGAAGGGCACGAAACACGAGGGAAACAGAGGGCAGAAGGGCACGAAAAACAAGTGGAAAATGAATGAAACAGAGGGCAGAAGGGCACGAAAAACGACGAAAACAGAGGGCAGAAGGGCACGAAAAACAAGTGGAAAACGAGGGCAGAAGGGCACGACAAACGAGGGAAACAGAGGGCAGAAGAACACAAAAAACAAGGGGAAAACGGGTGAAACAGAGGGCAGAAGACCACAAAAAACAAGGGAAACAGAGGGCAGAAGGGCACGAAACACGAGGGAAACACAGGGCAGAAGGGCACGAAAAACGAGGGAAACAGAGTGCAGAAGGGCCCAAACAAAAAACGAGGGAAACAGAGGGCAGAAGGGCACAAAATAAGGGGAAGACGAGTGAAACAGAGAGCAGAAGGCCACAAAAAACAAGGGAAACAGAGAGCAGAAATGCACAAAAAAAAAGGGGGAAACGAGTGAAAGAGGGCAGATGGCCACACAAAACGAGGGAAACAGAGGGCAGAAGGGCACAAAAAACAAGGGGAAAACGAGTGAAACAGAGAGCAGAAGGCCACAAAAAACAAGGGAAACAGAGGGCAGAAGGGCACGAAAAACAAGGGGAAAACGAGTGAAGCAGAGGGCAGAAGGCCACAAAAAACGAGGGAAACAGAGGGCAGAAGGGCACAAAACAAGGGGAAAATGAGTGAAACATAGAGCAGAAGGCCACATATAACAAGGGAAACGTGGCAGAAGGGCACAAAAAACAAGGGGAAAACGAGTGAAACAGAGGGCAGAAGGCCACAAAAACAAGGGGAAAACGGGTGGAACAGAAGGCAGAAAGGCACAAAAAACGAGGGAAACAGAGGGCAGAAGGGCACGAAACACGGGGGAAACAGAGGGCAGAAGGGCACGAAAAATGAGGGAAACAGAGTGCAGAAGGGCACAAACAAAAAACGAGGGAAACAGAGGGCAGAAGGGCACAAAACAAGGGGAAAACGAGTTAAACAGAGAGCAGAAGATCACAAAAAACAAGGGAAACAGAGGGCAGAAAGGCACGAAAAACAAGGGGAAAACGAGTGAAACAGGGCAGATGGCCACAAAAAAAGAGGGAAACAGAAGGCAGAAGGGCACGGAAAACAAGGGGAAAACGAGTGCAGAGGACAGAAGGCCACAAAAAACGAGGGAAACAAGAGGGCAGAAGGGCACGAAAAACGGGGGAAACGGGGCAGAAGGGCACAAAAAAAAGAGGGAAACAGAGGGCAGAAGGGCACAAAAAACAAGGGGAAAACGAGTGAAACAGAGGGCAGAAGGCCTCAAAAAACGAGGAAAACAGAGGCAGAAGGGCACAAAAAACTAGGGAAACAGAGGGCAGAAGGGCACAAAACAAGTGGAAAACGAGTGAAACAGAGAGCAGAAGGCCACAGAAAACAAGGGAAACAGGGCAGAAGAGCACGAAAAACAAAGGGAAAACGAGTGAAACAGAGGGCAGAAGGGCACAAAAACAAGGGGAAAATGGGTGGAACAGAGGGCAGAAAAGCACAAAAAACTAGGGAAACAGAGGGCAGAACGGCACAAAAAACAAGGGGAAAACTAGTGAAACAGGGCAGAAGGGCACAAAAAACGAGGGAAACAGAGGGCAGAAGGGCACAAAAAACAAGGGGAAAACGAGTGAAACAGAGAGCAGAAGGCCACAAAAAACAAGGAAAACAGAGGGCAGAAGGGCACGAAAAACAAGTGGAAAACGAGTGAAACAGGGCAGAAGGACACATAAAAAGAGGGAAACAGAAGGCAGAAGGGCACGGAAAACAAGGGGAAAACGAGTGCAACAGAGGACAGAAGGCCACAAAAAACGAGTGAAACAGAGGGCAGAAGGGCACGAAAAACGAGGGAAACAGGGCAGAAGGGCACAAAAACGAGGAAAACCTCGGGCAGAAGGGCAAAAAAACTAGGGAAACAGAGGCAGAAGGGCACGAAAAACGAGGGAAACAGAGGGCAGAAGGGCACAAAACAAGGGGAAAACGAGTGAAACAGAGAGCAGAAGGCCACAGAAAACAAGGAAAACAGGGTAGAATGGCACGAAAAACAAGGGGAAAACGAGTGAAACAGAGGGCAGAAGGGCACAAAAACAAGGGGAAAACGGGTGGAACAGAGGGCAGAAGGGCACAAAAACAAGGGGAAAACGAGTGAAACAGGGCAGAAGGGCACAAAAACATAGGGAAAACGGGTGGAACAGAGGGCAGAAAGGCACAAAAAACAAGGGAAACAGAGGGCAGAAGGGCTCAAAAAACAAAGGGAAAACGAGTGAAACAGAGGGCAGAAGGGCACAAAAAACAAGGGGAAAACGAGTGAAACAGAGGGCAGAAGGGCACGAAAAACAAGTGGAAAACGAGGGCAGAAGGGCACGACAAATGAGGGAAACAGAGGGCAGAAGGGCACAAAAAACAAGGGGAAAACGGGTGAAACAGAGGGCAGAAGGCCACAAAAAACGAGGGAAACAGAGGGCAGAAGGGCACGAAACACGAGGGAAACAGAGGGCAGAAGGGCACGAAAAACAAGTGGAAAATGAATGAAACAGAGGGCAGAAGGGCACGAAAAACGACGAAAACAGAGGGCAGAAGGGCACGAAAAACAAGTGGAAAACGAGGGCAGAAGGGCACGACAAACGAGGGAAACAGAGGGCAGAAGAACACAAAAAACAAGGGGAAAACGGGTGAAACAGAGGGCAGAAGGCCACAAAAAACAAGGGAAACAGAGGGCAGAAGGGCACGAAACACGAGGGAAACACAGGGCAGAAGGGCACGAAAAACGAGGGAAACAGAGTGCAGAAGGGCCCAAACAAAAAACGAGGGAAACAGAGGGCAGAAGGGCACAAAATAAGGGGAAAACGAGTGAAACAGAGAGCAGAAGGCCACAAAAAACAAGGGAAACAGAGGGCAGAAATGCACAAAAAAAAGGGGGAAACGAGTGAAAGAGGGCAGATGGCCTCACAAAACGAGGGAAACAGAGGGCAGAAGGGCACAAAAAACAAGGGGAAAACGAGTGAAACAGAGAGCAGAAGGCCACAAAAAACAAGGAAAACAGAGGGCAAAAGGGCACGAAAAACAAGTGGAAAACGAGTGAAACAGGGCAGAAAGACACATAAAAAGAGGGAAACAGAAGGCAGAAGGGCACGGAAAACAAGGGGAAAACGAGTGCAACAGAGGACAGAAGGCCACAAAAAATGAGTGAAACAGAGGGCAGAAGGGCACGAAAAACGAGGGAAACAGGGCAGAAGGGCACAAAAAACGAGGAAAACCTCGGGCAGAAGGACACAAAAAACAAGAGGAAAACGAGTGAAACAGAGGGCAGAAGGGCACAAAAAACTAGGGAAACAGAGGCAGAAGGGCACGAAAAACGAGGGAAACTGAGGGCAGAAGGGCACAAAACAAGGGGAAAACGAGTGAAACAGAGAGCAGAAGGCCACAGAAAACAAGGAAAACAGGGTAGAAAGGCACGAAAAACAAGGGGAAAACGAGTGAAACAGAGGGCAGAAGGGCACAAAAACAAGGGGAAAACGGGTGGAACAGAGGGCAGAAGGGCACAAAAAACAAGGGGAAAACGAGTGAAACAGGGCAGAAGGGCACAAAAACATGGGGAAAACGGGTGGAACAGAGGGCAGAAAGGCACAAAAAACAAGGGAAACAGAGGGCAGAAGGGCTCAAAAAACAAGGGGAAAACGAGTGAAACAGAAGGCAGAAGGGCACAAAAAACAAGGGGAAAACGAGTGAAACAGAGAGCAGAAGGCCAAAAAAAACAGTGAAACAGAGAGCAGAAGGCCACAAAAAACAAGGGAAACAGAGGGCAGAAGGGCACGAGAAACAAGGGGAAAACGAGTGAAGCAGAGGGCAGAAGGCCACAAAAAACGAGGGAAACAGAGGGCAGAAGGGCACAAAACAAGGGGAAAATGAGTGAAACATAGAGCAGAAGGCCACATATAACAAGGGAAACGTGGCAGAAGGGCACAAAAAACAAGGGGAAAACGAGTGAAACAGAGGGCAGAAGGCCACAAAAACAAGGGGAAAACGGGTGGAACAGAAGGCAGAAAGGCACAAAAAACGAGGGAAACAGAGGGCAGAAGGGCACGAAACACGGGGGAAACAGAGGGCAGAAGGGCACGAAAAATGAGGGAAACAGAGTGCAGAAGGGCACAAACAAAAAACGAGGGAAACAGAGGGCAGAAGGGCACAAAACAAGGGGAAAACGAGTTAAACAGAGAGCAGAAGATCACAAAAAACAAGGGAAACAGAGGGCAGAAAGGCACGAAAAACAAGGGGAAAACGAGTGAAACAGGGCAGATGGCCACAAAAAAAGAGGGAAACAGAAGGCAGAAGGGCACGGAAAACAAGGGGAAAACGAGTGCAGAGGACAGAAGGCCACAAAAAACGAGGGAAACAAGAGGGCAGAAGGGCACGAAAAACGGGGGAAACGGGGCAGAAGGGCACAAAAAAAAGAGGGAAACAGAGGGCAGAAGGGCACAAAAAACAAGGGGAAAACGAGTGAAACAGAGGGCAGAAGGCCTCAAAAAACGAGGAAAACAGAGGCAGAAGGGCACAAAAAACTAGGGAAACAGAGGGCAGAAGGGCACAAAACAAGTGGAAAACGAGTGAAACAGAGAGCAGAAGGCCACAGAAAACAAGGGAAACAGGGCAGAAGAGCACGAAAAACAAAGGGAAAACGAGTGAAACAGAGGGCAGAAGGGCACAAAAACAAGGGGAAAATGGGTGGAACAGAGGGCAGAAAAGCACAAAAAACTAGGGAAACAGAGGGCAGAACGGCACAAAAAACAAGGGGAAAACTAGTGAAACAGGGCAGAAGGGCACAAAAAACGAGGGAAACAGAGGGCAGAAGGGCACAAAAAACAAGGGGGAAAACGAGTGAAACAGAGAGCAGAAGGCCACAAAAAACAAGGAAAACAGAGGGCAGAAGGGCACGAAAAACAAGTGGAAAACGAGTGAAACAGGGCAGAAGGACACATAAAAAGAGGGAAACAGAAGGCAGAAGGGCACGGAAAACAAGGGGAAAACGAGTGCAACAGAGGACAGAAGGCCACAAAAAACGAGTGAAACAGAGGGCAGAAGGGCACGAAAAACGAGGGAAACAGGGCAGAAGGGCACAAAAACGAGGAAAACCTCGGGCAGAAGGGCAAAAAAACTAGGGAAACAGAGGCAGAAGGGCACGAAAAACGAGGGAAACAGAGGGCAGAAGGGCACAAAACAAGGGGAAAACGAGTGAAACAGAGAGCAGAAGGCCACAGAAAACAAGGAAAACAGGGTAGAATGGCACGAAAAACAAGGGGAAAACGAGTGAAACAGAGGGCAGAAGGGCACAAAAACAAGGGGAAAACGGGTGGAACAGAGGGCAGAAGGGCACAAAAACAAGGGGAAAACGAGTGAAACAGGGCAGAAGGGCACAAAAACATAGGGAAAACGGGTGGAACAGAGGGCAGAAAGGCACAAAAAACAAGGGAAACAGAGGGCAGAAGGGCTCAAAAAACAAAGGGAAAACGAGTGAAACAGAGGGCAGAAGGGCACAAAAAACAAGGGGAAAACGAGTGAAACAGAGGGCAGAAGGGCACGAAAAACAAGTGGAAAACGAGGGCAGAAGGGCACGACAAATGAGGGAAACAGAGGGCAGAAGGGCACAAAAAACAAGGGGAAAACGGGTGAAACAGAGGGCAGAAGGCCACAAAAAACGAGGGAAACAGAGGGCAGAAGGGCACGAAACACGAGGGAAACAGAGGGCAGAAGGGCACGAAAAACAAGTGGAAAATGAATGAAACAGAGGGCAGAAGGGCACGAAAAACGACGAAAACAGAGGGCAGAAGGGCACGAAAAACAAGTGGAAAACGAGGGCAGAAGGGCACGACAAACGAGGGAAACAGAGGGCAGAAGAACACAAAAAACAAGGGGAAAACGGGTGAAACAGAGGGCAGAAGGCCACAAAAAACAAGGGAAACAGAGGGCAGAAGGGCACGAAACACGAGGGAAACACAGGGCAGAAGGGCACGAAAAACGAGGGAAACAGAGTGCAGAAGGGCCCAAACAAAAAACGAGGGAAACAGAGGGCAGAAGGGCACAAAATAAGGGGAAAACGAGTGAAACAGAGAGCAGAAGGCCACAAAAAACAAGGGAAACAGAGGGCAGAAATGCACAAAAAAAAGGGGGAAACGAGTGAAAGAGGGCAGATGGCCTCACAAAACGAGGGAAACAGAGGGCAGAAGGGCACAAAAAACAAGGGGAAAACGAGTGAAACAGAGAGCAGAAGGCCACAAAAAACAAGGAAAACAGAGGGCAAAAGGGCACGAAAAACAAGTGGAAAACGAGTGAAACAGGGCAGAAAGACACATAAAAAGAGGGAAACAGAAGGCAGAAGGGCACGGAAAACAAGGGGAAAACGAGTGCAACAGAGGACAGAAGGCCACAAAAAATGAGTGAAACAGAGGGCAGAAGGGCACGAAAAACGAGGGAAACAGGGCAGAAGGGCACAAAAAACGAGGAAAACCTCGGGCAGAAGGACACAAAAAACAAGAGGAAAACGAGTGAAACAGAGGGCAGAAGGGCACAAAAAACTAGGGAAACAGAGGCAGAAGGGCACGAAAAACGAGGGAAACTGAGGGCAGAAGGGCACAAAACAAGGGGAAAACGAGTGAAACAGAGAGCAGAAGGCCACAGAAAACAAGGAAAACAGGGTAGAAAGGCACGAAAAACAAGGGGAAAACGAGTGAAACAGAGGGCAGAAGGGCACAAAAACAAGGGGAAAACGGGTGGAACAGAGGGCAGAAGGGCACAAAAAACAAGGGGAAAACGAGTGAAACAGGGCAGAAGGGCACAAAAACATGGGAAAACGGGTGGAACAGAGGGCAGAAAGGCACAAAAAACAAGGGAAACAGAGGGCAGAAGGGCTCAAAAAACAAGGGGAAAACGAGTGAAACAGAAGGCAGAAGGGCACAAAAAACAAGGGGAAAACGAGTGAAACAGAGAGCAGAAGGCCAAAAAAAACAGTGAAACAGAGAGCAGAAGGCCACAAAAAACAAGGGAAACAGAGGGCAGAAGGGCACGAGAAACAAGGGGAAAACGAGTGAAGCAGAGGGCAGAAGGCCACAAAAAACGAGGGAAACAGAGGGCAGAAGGGCACGAAAAACAAGGGGAAAACGGGTGAAACAGAGGGCAGAAGGCCACAAAAAACGAGGGAAACAGAGGGCAGCGGAAAGCGAACAGCCTCCTGGCTTTCAGGAAGGAGTTGAAGACTCTGCTCTTCACCAAATAATCCGCTGTGACTGTAGTGTGTATGCCTGTGGTTTCTTGTTTCTCTGGGCCTCTTTGCTAAAGCGCCGGGACACCCTTTTGGGGTAGCCGTGCGCTCAAAAAGTGCGGCTTAACATTAACATTAACAGAAGGGCACGAAACACGAGGGAAACAGAGGGCAGAAGGGCACGAAAAACAAGTGGAAAACGAATGAAACAGAGGGCAGAAGGGCATGAAAAACGACGAAAACAGAGGGCAGAAGGGCACGAAAAACAAGTGGAAAACGAGGGCAGAAGGGCACGACAAACGAGGGAAACAGAGGGCAGAAGGCCACAAAAAACAAGGGAAACAGAGGGCAGAAGGGCACGAAACACGAGGGAAACACAGGGCAGAAGGGCACGAAAAACAAGGGAAACAGAGTGCAGAAGGGCCCAAACAAAAAACGAGGGAAACAGAGGGCAGAAGGGCACAAAATAAGGGGAAAACGAGTGAAACAGAGAGCAGAAGGCCACAAAAAACAAGGGAAACAGAGGGCAGAAATGCACAAAAAAAGGGGGAAACGAGTGAAAGAGGGCAGATGGCCACACAAAACGAGGGAAACAGAGGGCAGAAGGGCACAAAAAACAAGGGGAAAACGAGTGAAACAGAGAGCAGAAGGCCACAAAAAACAAGGAAAACAGAGGGCAGAAGGGCACGAAAAACAAGTGGAAAACGAGTGAAACAGGGCAGAAGGACACAAAAAACAAGGGGAAAACGAGTGCAACAGAGGACAGAAGACCACAAAAAACGAGGGAAACAAGAGGGCAGAAGGGCACGAAAAACGGGGGAAACGGGGCAGAAGGGCACAAAAAAAGAGGGAAACAGAGGGCAGAAGGGCACAAAAAACAAGGGGAAAACGAGTGAAACAGAGGGCAGAAGGCCTCAAAAAACGAGGAAAACAGAGGCAGAAGGGCACAAAAAACTAGGGAAACAGAGGGCAGAAGGGCACAAAACAAGTGGAAAACGAGTGAAACAGAGAGCAGAAGGCCACAGAAAACAAGGGAAACAGGGCAGAAGAGCACGAAAAACAAGGGGAAAACGAGTGAAACAGAGGGCAGAAGGGCACAAAAACAAGGGGAAAATGGGTGGAACAGAGGGCAGAAAAGCACAAAAAACTAGGGAAACAGAGGGCAGAACGGCACAAAAAACAAGGGGAAAACGAGTGAAACAGGGCAGAAGGACACAAAAACAAGGGGAAAACGGGTGAAACAGAGGGCAGAAAGGCACAAAAAACAAGGAAACAGAGGGCAGAAGGGCACAAAAACAAGGGGAAAACGAGTGAAACAGAGGGCAGAAGGGCACAAAAAACAAGGGGGAAACGAGTGAAACAGAGCAGAAGGCCAAAAAAACAAGTGAAACAGAGAGCAGAAGGCCACAAAAAACGAGGGAAACAGAGGGCAGAAGGGCACAAACAACAATGGGAAAACAAGTGAAACAGAGGGCAGAAGGGCACGAAAAACGAGGGAAACAGAGGGCAGAAGGGCACAAAACAAGTGGAAAACGAGTGAAACAGAGAGCAGAAGGCCACAGAAAACAAGGGAAACAGGGCAGAAGGGCACGAAAAACAAGGGGAAAACTAGTGAAACAGAGGGCAAAAGGGCACAAAAACAAGGGGAAAATGGGTGGAACAGAGGGCAGAAAGGCACAAAAAATAGGGAAATAGAGGGCAGAACGGCACAAAAAACAAGGGGAAAACGAGTGAAAACAGAGGGCAGAAGGGCACAAAAACAAGGGGAAAACGGGTGGAACAGAGGGCAGAAAGGCACAAAAAACGAGGGAAACAGAGGGCAGAAGGGCACAAAAAACAAGGGGAAAACAAGTGAAACAGAGGGCAGAAGGGCACAAAAAACAAGGGGGAAACGAGTGAAACAGAGAGCAGAAGGCCAAAAAAACAAGTGAAACAGAGCAGAAGGCCACAAAAAACGAGGGAAACAGAGGGCAGAAGGGCACAAAAACAAGGTGAAAACGGGTGGAACAGAGGGCAGAAAGGCACAAAAAATGAGGGAAACAGAGGGCAGAAGGGCACAAAAACAAGGGGAAAACGAGTGAAACAGGGCAGAAGGGCACAAAAACATGGGGAAAACGGGTGGAACAGAGGGCAGAAAGGCACAAAAAACAAGGGAAACAGAGGGCAGAAGGGCACAAAAAACAAGGGGAAAACGAGTGAAACAGAGGGCAGAAGGGCACAAAAAACAAGGGGAAAACGAGTGAAACAGAGAGCAGAAGGCCAAAAAAAAAACAGTGAAACAGAGAGCAGAAGGCCACAAAAAACAAGGGAAACAGAGGGCAGAAGGGCACGAAAAACAAGGGGAAAACGAGTGAAACAGAGGGCAGAAGGCCACAAAAAACGAGGGAAACAGAGGGCAGAAGGGCATGAAAAACGAGGGAAACAGAGGGCAGAAGGGCACAAAACAAGGGGAAAATGAGTGAAACAGAGAGCAGAAGGCCACAGAAAATAAGGGAAACATGGCAGAAGGGAACAAAAAACAAGGGGAAAACGAGTGAAACAGAGGGCAGAAGGGCACAAAAACAAGGGGAAAACGGGTGGAACAGAGGGCAGAAAGGCACAAAAAACGAGGGAAACAGAGGGCAGAAGGGCACAAAAAACAAGGGGAAAACAAGTGAAACAGAGGGCAGAAGGGCACAAAAAACAAGGGGGAAACAAGTGAAACAGAGAGCAGAAGGCCAAAAAAACAAGTGAAACAGAGCAGAAGGCCACAAAAAACGAGGGAAACAGAGGGCAGAAGGGCACAAAAACAAGGTGAAAACGGGTGGAACAGAGGGCAGAAAGGCACAAAAAACGAGGGAAACAGAGGGCAGAAGGGCACTAAAAACAAGGGGAAAACGAGTGAAACAGGGCAGAAGGGCACAAAAACATGGGGAAAACGGGTGGAACAGAGGGCAGAAAGGCACAAAAAACAAGGGAAACAGAGGGCAGAAGGGCACAAAAAACAAGGGGAAAACGAGTGAAACAGAGGGCAGAAGGGCACAAAAAACAAGGGGAAAACGAGTGAAACAGAGAGCAGAAGGCCAAAAAAAAACAGTGAAACAGAGAGCAGAAGGCCACAAAAAACGAGGGAAACAGAGGGCAGAAGGGCATGAAAAACGAGGGAAACAGAGGGCAGAAGGGCACAAAACAAGGGGAAAATGAGTGAAACAGAGGGCAGAAGGGCACGAAAAACGAGGGAAACAGAGGGCAGAAGGGCACAAAACAAGTGGAAAACGAGTGAAACAGAGAGCAGAAGGCCACAGAAAACAAGGGAAACAGGGCAGAAGGGCACGAAAAACAATGGGAAAACAAGTGAAACAGAGGGCAGAAGGGCACGAAAAACGAGGGAAACAGAGGGCAGAAGGGCACAAAAAACAATGGGAAAACAAGTGAAACAGAGGGCAGAAGGGCACGAAAAACGAGGGAAACAGAGGGCAGAAGGGCACAAAACAAGTGGAAAACGAGTGAAACAGAGAGCAGAAGGCCACAGAAAACAAGGGAAACAGGGCAGAAGGGCACGAAAAACAAGGGGAAAACTAGTGAAACAGAGGGCAAAAGGGCACAAAAACAAGGGGAAAATGGGTGGAACAGAGGGCAGAAAGGCACAAAAAACTAGGGAAATAGAGGGCAGAACGGCACAAAAAACAAGGGGAAAACGAGTGAAACAGAGGGCAGAAGGGCACAAAAACAAGGGGAAAACGGGTGGAACAGAGGGCAGAAAGGCACAAAAAACGAGGGAAACAGAGGGCAGAAGGGCACAAAAAACAAGGGGAAAACAAGTGAAACAGAGGGCAGAAGGGCACAAAAAACAAGGGGGAAACGAGTGAAACAGAGAGCAGAAGGCCAAAAAAACAAGTGAAACAGAGCAGAAGGCCACAAAAAACGAGGGAAACAGAGGGCAGAAGGGCACAAAAACAAGGTGAAAACGGGTGGAACAGAGGGCAGAAAGGCACAAAAAACGAGGGAAACAGAGGGCAGAAGGGCACAAAAAACAAGGGGAAAACGAGTGAAACAGGGCAGAAGGGCACAAAAACATGGGGAAAACGGGTGGAACAGAGGGCAGAAAGGCACAAAAAACAAGGGAAACAGAGGGCAGAAGGGCACAAAAAACAAGGGGAAAACGAGTGAAACAGAGGGCAGAAGGGCACAAAAAACAAGGGGAAAACGAGTGAAACAGAGAGCAGAAGGCCAAAAAAAACAGTGAAACAGAGAGCAGAAGGCCACAAAAAACAAGGGAAACAGAGGGCAGAAGGGCACGAAAAACAAGGGGAAAACGAGTGAAACAGAGGGCAGAAGGCCACAAAAAACGAGGGAAACAGAGGGCAGAAGGGCATGAAAAACAAGGGAAACAGAGGGCAGAAGGGCACAAAACAAGGGGAAAATGAGTGAAACAGAGAGCAGAAGGCCACAGAAAATAAGGGAAACATGGCAGAAGGGAACAAAAAACAAGGGGAAAACGAGTGAAACAGAGGGCAGAAGGGCACAAAAACAAGGGGAAAATGGGTGGAACAGAGGGCAGAAAGGCACAAAAAACGAGGGAAACAGAGGGCAGAAGGGCACAAAAAACAAGGGGAAAACAAGTGAAACAGAGGGCAGAAGGGCACAAAAAACAAGGGGGAAACAAGTGAAACAGAGAGCAGAAGGCCAAAAAAACAAGTGAAACAGAGCAGAAGGCCACAAAAAACGAGGGAAACAGAGGGCAGAAGGGCACAAAAACAAGGTGAAAACGGGTGGAACAGAGGGCAGAAAGGCACAAAAAACGAGGGAAACAGAGGGCAGAAGGGCACAAAAAACAAGGGGAAAACGAGTGAAACAGGGCAGAAGGGCACAAAAACATGGGGAAAACGGGTGGAACAGAGGGCAGAAAGGCACAAAAAACAAGGGAAACAGAGGGCAGAAGGGCACAAAAAACAAGGGGAAAACGAGTGAAACAGAGGGCAGAAGGGCACAAAAAACAAGGGGAAACGAGTGAAACAGAGAGCAGAAGGCCAAAAAAAAACAGTGAAACAGAGAGCAGAAGGCCACAAAAAACAAGGGAAACAGAGGGCAGAAGGGCACGAAAAACAAGGGGAAAACGAGTGAAACAGAGGGCAGAAGGCCACAAAAAACGAGGGAAACAGAGGGCAGAAGGGCATGAAAAACGAGGGAAACAGAGGGCAGAAGGGCACAAAACAAGGGGAAAATGAGTGAAACAGAGAGCAGAAGGCCACAGAAAATAAGGGAAACATGGCAGAAGGGAACAAAAAACAAGGGGAAAACGAGTGAAACAGAGGGCAGAAGGCCACAAAAACAAGGGGAAAACGGGTGGAACAGAGGGCAGAAAGGCACAAAAAACGAGGGAAACAGAAGGCAGAAGGGCACGGAAAACAAGGCGAAAACGAGTGCAACAGAGGACAGAAGGCCACAAAAAACGAGGGAAACAAGAGGGCAGAAGGGCACGAAAAACGGGGGAAACGGGGCAGAAGGGCACAAAAAAAGAGGGAAACAGAGGGCAGAAGGGCACAAAAAACAAGGGGAAAACGAGTGAAACAGAGGGCAGAAGGCCTCAAAAAACGAGGAAAACAGAGGCAGAAGGGCACTAAAAACTAGGGAAACAGAGGGCAGAAGGGCACAAAACAAGTGGAAAACGAGTGAAACAGAGAGCAGAAGGCCACAGAAAACAAGGGGAAAATGGGTGGAACAGAGGGCAGAAAAGCACAAAAAACTAGGGAAACAGAGGGCAGAACGGCACAAAAAACAAGGGGAAAACGAGTGAAACAGGGCAGAAGGGCACAAAAACAAGGGGAAAACGGGTGGAACAGAGGGCAGAAAGGCACAAAAAACAAGGGAAACAGAGGGCAGAAGGGCACAAAAAACAAGGGGAAAACGAGTGAAACAGGGCAGAAGGGCACAAAAAACAAGGGGGAAACGAGTGAAACAGAGAGCAGAAGGCCAAAAAAAACAAGTGAAACAGAGAGCAGAAGGCCACAAAAAACAAGGGAAACAGAGGGCAGAAGGGCACAAAAAACAATGGGAAAACAAGTGAAACAGAGGGCAGAAGGGCACGAAAAACGAGGGAAACAGAGGGCAGAAGGGCACAAAACAAGTGGAAAACGAGTGAAACAGAGAGCAGAAGGCCACAGAAAACAAGGGAAACAGGGCAGAAGGGCACGAAAAACAAAAAGGAAAACAAGTGAAACAGAGGGCAAAAGGGCTCAAAAACAAGGGGAAAATGGGTGGAACAGAGGGCAGAAAGGCACAAAAAACTAGGGAAATAGAGGGCAGAACGGCACAAAAAACAAGGGGAAAACGAGTGAAACAGAGGGCAGAAGGGCACAAAAACAAGGGGAAAACGGGTGGAACAGAGGGCAGAAAGGCACAAAAAACGAGGGAAACAGAGGGCAGAAGGGCACAAAAAACAAGGGGAAAACAAGTGAAACAGAGGGCAGAAGGGCACAAAAAACAAGGGGGAAACGAGTGAAACAGAGAGCAGAAGGCCAAAAAAACAAGTGAAACAGAGCAGAAGGCCACAAAAAACGAGGGAAACAGAGGGCAGAAGGGCACAAAAACAAGGTGAAAACGGGTGGAACAGAGGGCAGAAAGGCACAAAAAACGAGGGAAACAGAGGGCAGAAGGGCACAAAAAACAAGGGGAAAACGAGTGAAACAGGGCAGAAGGGCACAAAAACATGGGGAAAACGGGTGGAACAGAGGGCAGAAAGGCACAAAAAACAAGGGAAACAGAGGGCAGAAGGGCACAAAAAACAAGGGGAAAACGAGTGAAACAGAAGGCAGAAGGGCACAAAAAACAAGGGGAAAACGAGTGAAACAGAGAGCAGAAGGCCAAAAAAAAACAGTGAAACAGAGAGCAGAAGGCCACAAAAAACAAGGGAAACAGAGGGCAGAAGGGCACGAAAAACAAGGGGAAAACGAGTGAAACAGAGGGCAGAAGGCCACAAAAAACGAGGGAAACGGAGGGCAGAAGGGCACGAAAAACGAGGGAAACAGAGGGCAGAAGGGCACAAAACAAGGGGAAAATGAGTGAAACAGAGAGCAGCAGAAGGCCACAGAAAATAAGGGAAACATGGCAGAAGGGCACAAAAAACAAGGGGAAAACGAGTGAAACAGAGGGCAGAAGGCCACAAAAACAAGGGGAAAACGGGTGGAACAGAGGGCAGAAAGGCACAAAAAACGAGGGAAACAGAGGGCAGAAGGGCACGAAACACGAGGGAAACAGAGGGCAGAAGGGCACGAAAAATGAGGGAAACAGAGTGCAGAAGGGCACAAACAAAAAACGAGGGAACCAGAGGGCAAAAGGGCACAAAACAAGGGGAAAACGAGTGAAACAGAGAGCAGAAGGTCACAAAAACAAGGGAAACAGAGGGCAGAAAGGCACGAAAAACAAGGGGAAAACGAGTGAAACAGGGCAGATGGCCACAAAAACGAGGGAAACAGAGGGCAGAAGGGCACAAAAAACAAGGGGAAAAGGAGTGAAACAGGGCAGAAGGCCACATAAAAAGAGGGAAACAGAAGGCAGAAGGGCACGGAAAACAAGGGGAAAACGAGTGCAACAGAGGGCAGAAGGCCACAAAAAACGAGGGAAACAAGAGGGCAGAAGGGCACGAAAAACGGGGGAAACGGGGCAGAACGGCACAAAAAACGAGGGGAACAGAGGGCAGAAGGGCACAAAAAACAAGGGGAAAACGAGTGAAACAGAGGGCAGAAGGCCTCAAAAAACGAGGGAAACAGAGGCAGAAGGGCACGAAAAACGAGGGAAACAGAGGGCAGAAGGGCACAAAACAAGTGGAAAATGAGTGAAACAGAGAGCGGAAGGCCACAGAAAACAAGGGAAACAGGGCAGAAGGGCACGAAAAACAAGGGGAAAACGAGTGAAACAGAGAGCAGAAGGGCACAAAAACAAGGGGAAAACGGGTGGAACAGAGGGCAGAAAGGCACAAAAAACGAGGGAAACAGAGGGCAGAAGGGCACAAAAAACAAGGGGAAAACGAGTGAAACAGAGGGCAGAAGGGCACAAAAAACAAGGGGAAAACGAGTGAAACAGAGGGCAGAAGGCCACAAAAACAAGGGGAAAACGGGTGGAACATAGGGCAGAAAGGCACAAAAAACGAGGGAAACAGAGGGCAGAAGGGCACAAAAAACAAGGGGAAAACGAGTGAAACAGAGGGCAGAAGGGCACAAAAAACAAGGGGAAAACGAGTGAAACAGAGAGCAGAAGGCCACAAAATCGAGGGTACAGAGGGCAGAAGGGCACAAAAAACAAGTGAAACAGGGCAGAAGGGCACAAAAAACGAGTGAAACAGAGTGCAGAAGTGCACAAGTGAAACAGAGTTGAGAAGCCACAAAAAACAAGGGGAAAACGAGTGAAACAGAGGGCAGAAAGGCACAAAAAACGAGTGAAACGGAGGGCAGAAATGCACAGTATGGGCTCTGATGAAATTAGGCTCAAAGTCAATGAAACTGGGCGTGGGGGGGGTCTCTCGGAAAAATGCGCGAGTTGCTTCGGGTTCAGTAGCTCACGACGATTTTCACTGGCCAGAAGTAGCTCTGACTACACAAAAGGTTGGAGACCCCTGGTCTAGGCATAGTCCTCGCAGCACACAATAGATTTGCTTGAGGCAGAGGCCAAAACTCAAAAGTCAGGAAACCAGATACAAGTAGGTGGTAACTCAGGGCAGGGGAAAACGCCTGTTGTCCGTGGAGGAGTCATTCCCTTCCCTGAAATCTGCATTACAAATTAATTAATAGAATATAGTTTTTTAATATCTGTTTGGTGCCAGTCCATATGACTTTCAAATCTGCCTTTGGGATTCGATGTTGCAACTCCATAGGGTACATGTATCCTTTGTGAGCTTAATAAAATGTTGAAAATTCTACAAAACCTCACTCCTACATCCAAGTACTCTCATGCTACCATTCTGCACTCTGCTCTGTCTGAAAAACAGCTCAGCATATTCAAAATTCTGCATTGATTTGGCTTGTAAATTATATTTTTGGAAATGTACATGTATTAACTATTTAATTTTAATACTATAGGTGATTGAAATTACGGACGAAGAAAGCAAGATTTAGCACTAAGCAACTGGATGTCAGTGCCATAAGAAGGATTATTTTGAAAAACTGAAGAACATCCAGCATTCTACGTTTAAACAATTTCCAAAAATCTAAGTGTGGCGAGGAAAGTACTATACCTGTAAGTGAAGTCTTTAATTTTGCATTTCATTAACCCAGAGCAAAGCCATATCTGTGCACACAGCATCAGAAATAATGTAGAAAGACCGCTTCAGCATCCTCATCTGAAATATTATCAGAAAGACAAATTGCCTCAGCATGACAGAATAACGTTCATCTAAAGCATCATGTAATTTTAGAGAGGAAGCACACACTACATAAAAGAAAGTTACAACTAAAGGTTTCTTCTGGATACCATCAAAGAAAAGACGCTGAAAGAAGACTCCGAAGCTGACACGTTAACAACCAAAAGATTGAAAAATCACCTTTGTTCAACAACCGTTTTTAACCAGTTACGCAAGTTTGAGACTATCTGCCTCGGGACCTCGACCCACTCTGCTCTTTCTTGCGAAAACCTTAAAAATTCACCATTTTATTGTGTTAATGACCATCTCAGATTGTTTCCTTTTTATTGTGTACTGTTCTGTAATTCTATGTAAATCGCCTCAACATTATCTGTTGTGCAGGAGTCATATGTAAAACTGTTAAATATAAAAATGGATTAAAGGAGCACTGTTGCGCTATATCTAATGTAAATAAATCCTCATCCTCAGAACTACAAACCTTAACCTTACACCAAACATAGAAAGGGTAGAAGGAACTGATGTTCTGCGACTAATGATCCACAATAGTACTCTGCACGTTCTAAAGCCCTCAGTTACTGCCATTACACCAGTGCAAAAAGGTACTTATCAGTTTAATCATTAAATATCAGACTAACACCTTATTACTGCATTGCTAAGAACCTATACAAATAGATTTGAGAAAAACTTCAGTCACAAATTAAGTTGCTGCCGGAGAGGCTATTACCTAAAGACTATTATCTGTTAGAAAGATTTCAACAGGTGTTACAGGACTGCTTCCCGACATTTTTTGCTCAATTCAAGTGTTGAGAAGATTACACACAATTTCTTTTAGAGATAAGTGCTGAACATTATCTAAACAAGCCCGACTCTAAAATTGAGGGCAAAATAACCGAAGTTAGGAAAAAAAGTTACCTGTGCACAAAAAGATACAGCCATAAATCATATCTCACAGAATTTGACAGAATGCACACAGGGGAAAACCACTCTCAGTGCAAAGTATGCCAAAAAAGTTTCAGGCGTAAATCTTATCTCACTGAGCATATGAGAATCCACACTGGGGAAAAACCTTTTCAGTGCTCTGAATGCCAGAAATGTTTCAGTGACAAAAAAAGACTCACTAAACATACAAGGACCCACACTTGGGTAAAACGTTATCAGTGCACTGAATGCGACACATGTTTCAGTGAAAAAAGCAGTCTCACTCAGCATATAAGAACCCACACTGGGGAAAAACCTTATCAGTGCTCTGAATGCCACAAATGTTTCCGTCAAAAAAGCAATCTCACTGAGCATATAAAAATCCACACTGGGGAAAAACCTTATCAGTGCTCTGAATGCCTGATATGTGTCAGGCAAAAAAGGGATCTCACTCAGCATATAAGAATCCACACTGGGGAAAAACCTTATCAGTGCTCTGAATGCCACAAATGTTTCAGTCAAAAAAGCCATCTCACTGTGCATATAAGAATCCACACTGGGGAAAAACCTTATCAGTGCTCCGAATGCCAGATATGTTTCAGTGTAAAAAGCAGTCTCACTAAGCATATAAAAATCCACACTGGGGAAAAACCTTATCAGTGCTCTGAATGCCAGATATGTTTCATTCAAAAAAGCAGTCTCACTCAGCATATAAAAATCCACACTGGGGAAAAACCTTATCAGTGCTCCGAATGCCACATATGTTTCAGTGTAAAAAGCCGTCTCACTCAGCATATAAGAACCCACACTGGGGAAAAACCTTATCAGTGCTCCGAATGCCAAAAATGTTTCAGCCAAAAATCTCATCTCACTGAACATGTGAGAATCCACACTGGTGAATAAAATTATCAGTGCTCTAAATGTCAGAAAAGATTCAGAGGTAGAGATGGTTACTAGCGCCATAAGAAAACACACCATCAAAATAATTCAGTTCTCCGAATGCCAGAAAATCATCAATTATAAACTCAATCTCACTCTACATGAGCAGTCGCACACAGGGGAAAAACATTACCAATTTCTGTGAATGCCAGAAATTCCTATTTGATAGGCACAGCCTCACTAACCATAAGCGACTCCATACTGATGGAAAACCTTATTAGTGTTCTGAATGCCAGAAAAGCTGCAGAGAAAAACACTATCTCACCATGAGAAACTCCACGCTAGAGAAAATCCTTATGCCATAAAAGGTTGAATCTGAAAGACAGTGTTATGCTTCATGAGAGATCCCACTCTGGGGAAAAACCTTATGAGTGCTCGAAATGCAAGCAATGTTTTGGTTACAAATTACTTCTCACTTGACTTGAGCGAACTCACACGGGGGAAGAAAGCCTTATGTGTGTTCTGAATTGTAGATAAGGTTCAGTCTTGAATACAATGTCATTTCACATGAGAGAATTCACACTGGACTAAAGCCATATACAGGAGGGGAAAGCCAGAAACGTTATACTCAGAAAAGAGATCTCACTAAACATGAGAAATACATCCACACCAGGTGAAAAGTAAGGTGTATCTTGAGTTTGCAGAAAAGCTTCTAACAACCTGACTTTACATGAGAGAGCACATATTGTAGTTGCAATAGAATTCATCAAGAAACTCTTGCAGGATAACTTAGGCTGCCCGCATGCAACATCCAAAGAAATTTCAGGCCTGGAAATATTTTTAATTGCAACAGAATCCACAATTTGAGTATCTGAAAGTTACAAAACTCTCAAGGTCTCTACTATACACAGAGAAGTGTTAGTGCTTGCAAAAATCAACTAATTGCCCAAAAATCACAATAATAATGTCTTACATTTTACTCCACCCAAAAGGTTTCTACTCACCCTTGTTTCTTAACATATGACTGATATCTATTTATTAATGATAAGATTAAGCCTATGCGGAGTTCCTCAGTGAGGAACTCCGCAAAGTGACAAAAAAACTCTTGGGTCTACGCGGAGTTCCGCAAGCAGCGGAGTGCATAAGGGTCATGCCGTTTATGGTGATTTCATCCCATGTTGGAGGATCATTTGGCCCTTCTCTTCCAGGAAGTTATGGATCTCTTTGCCAAGGGAGCTATCAAACGCGTCCCTGTGCCAGAATTAGGTCGGGGTTGCTACTCCCACTACTTCTTGGTACCGAAGAAGGACAAAGGCCTGCATCCTATCTTAGTCCTCAGGGACATCAACCGCTTCCTCCGAAAGGAGAAGTTCAAGATGTTAACCTTGGCTCAGGTCTTGTCTGTCTTCGACCCTGGAGATTTGATGGTAGCGTTGGACTTGCAGGCCACTTGCTTTCACATCCCCGTCTTGCCTGCCCACCGGCATTACCTGCGGTTTACGGTAGGCCACACGCATTTACAGTTTACCACGCTACCCTTTGGCCTTACCAGCCCCCCCGGGTGTTCACGAAAGTGATGGCGGTGGTCGCAGCTCATCTGCGCAGATCAGGGGTTCCAGTCTTCCCCTATCTTAACGACTGGCTGTTGAAGGCGAGCTCGCCAAGGCTGTCGTCTTCCACCTCCAGACTACGACGGACTTCCTGCATTTGCTGGGGTTCACAGTTAACGTGCTGAAGTCGCACCTGATTCCCTCCTATAAGCTCCTTTTCATCGGAGCGGTTCTGGACACAGCACAGTTTTGGGTCTATCCTCCCTAGCAGCAAGTCCAGGATATTTGGGCTATGATCACATTTGATTGGATTGTCCACTCCTGATCCTGCTCTGGAAGGAAGTCCTTAGTCATATTAAGGAGGTATTGGGCTTCCCCCTGCCTGAGTCCACAGCCAGGGGGAAGCCCAGTACCTCAAACCTGATAACCTAAATGCACTCACTCACAGCGATTGGACTATAGCACTTCACATGCTTGGGGCGGCTAAACAACTTATAGCACTATACTGGAAAAAAGCGGAGACTCCCCCAATTGCCGCTTGGTTTGTGCGCTAGTGGTATGTAATAACTATGGAACTTTTTACAGCGCGACTGTAATCACGAGACACCCGCTTCACAGCTGTTTGGCGACCCTTAGTTTAATACCTCTATAAAATAGAACATGCACGTTATTTACCCTAAAAAGTTAAAAAGCGCTGTGACTCTTTGAGGATGATTTACTTCCACCAGATCCTAACAGGCTACTCACATAATTAGAACAGTAGTGCCCGCCAACCCCTTCAACAAGCATTAAGACCTTCATTCGCCACACCTGACACCGTCACACACCTATTCCCGTCCGTCCACCCAACCGCCTACTTTGCTGTATACCTCTCCTTTCTATCTCTTTTTTCGACCCTTTTCTGTCCATCTACCACTATCCACTTTATATGGGGTTCTAGCCTGTGTTCTCAATGTTATTGGTTTTAAACAGGTCCTGAGACTTCCCACAACACGCTAATATTGTTATATGTACTAGATCACGCGGCCGGCCTAACATGGGTTGTAGGCGACATGCTGTGTTCCAATTAGTTTATTATTGCCTTTTTCTATGCTGGGAAACTCTTGAAACCAACGCGGCCGGCCCTAAATGGGTTGTGGGCTTAACGCTGTGCACATCTGGACCTATGTTCTACTCCTGATTTAGAAAATAAAAGAGATTAAAAAAAAGATATTTCAATATGTTTGACAAAAAGAATAGGTACATTTCATGACAATATTGAAATGGGAAATAACAGGAACAAATATTTAGACCACATTTCAAAAATATTAGAGACTACATTTCAGCAATATAGAAAATACTGAGGTTCTTGCATTAATAATCCATTTGGTAAAAGTGATTGCTTGTGGAGTCAGCTCACTCCTGTGTCTGTTATTGCGTTTAAATAAAGGCATTTTTAATGCACCCCATTTTACTTTCAGATTCAGAAACTCCCCCTCGGGTTACTACCTCCTGTTACTGTTTTGCAGTCCACATATGGTTTCAAAGCTTAATACATACCTTAAGGATGTATTACATATTCAAAAGGGACACTATTAACATTCCCCTTCCAAATTCTGAATTGTTAAATGGGCTTAGTACATTTCAAAAAGGGGTTTAGCATTTGCAAACTCTGTGAATTACCCAACCAGTGGATTTTTGAACAATAAAACCCTTGGTACATGAGACAATTTTTCTCAATTCCCTCCAAATTAGGTTTGCTAATAATGTTAGTTGAATGATAACCTGTGCACGTACCTATTTAGTGTAAGTGTTGCTTCAGATCAAATAAAAACCATTACACATAACTCTTACACAATACTTAAAGACTTTCTGACATCCAGCTTTAATGTTTTGTTAAATATATTCGCAAATGTTGTCACTTAAACAGGAAAGCACCTAAGCGGTCTATGGACATACATAGGATGTAATCATAATCTTTAGATACATTTTCTGAGTTTTAGGTCCAATGTGTGTCTTCTGGGTTTACTCTAAACCAATATAACAAACATATTCACTCCTTTTAAATTTGATCTGTTTGAACTGGTTTCTATTCCAGACAATAATCTAGATTTAGACCAAGGATCAATTCCACCCATGGCTTTTAAAATCTATATATCATTGATCTTTTAGTGTTATCGCAAATAAAACTGTAATAGAACTGATCTGAGAGATGGACCTTCAAGTATTATGCTCAGTCAATTTATTGAACAAACTATGGAGTTAAAATCTGAATAGATTTGATTCACAAGCATTGCCTGACCACTGTATTTTACATCAATAGATTAATTATCAGCACATTTTCTCTAAGTACAATTCAGTCATCTTCTATTTTTCGCGGAACTCTTGCTGGTCTGTTAGAACTCTTTCAAAAATATGACATTTAAATGTCCAAACAATCAGGAATTCTAGTTTCAAGCATGGTCAAACCTTAATGAATGCTATACCTAAAGATGCCCTTCTGTTCCTACATTTTATTTTGCACCATGATTCAGAAATGGCATGTTTTTGCTTTCAGAGGTAAAATTCTAAACATATTTATTGTTGTTGACATCAGAAACATTATCACTAATTGGGAAGATAACCACAAGTGGTCCTGTGATGCTTGCTGGAATGGGAAGTGTTTATTAAAAAGGTGGATTGAATTCAAGTTTAGGTGACAATTTTACCAAAGTGTATGGTTTTTGTATATATTTAAAGTTGTTGATCTCCAAGAATTGAATTGAAATTCAAGTTTATCATTTTAATCCTAATGTTGGAAAAGATGTGATTTGAACCCCATGAGGCGGTTCCTTTCCAGAAAGCATTCAGGTTGTAATCATGAGTCAAATAATGCTGAGGAGGTTAAAACATTCAAATTAAATTCAAATTACACATGAAATGTTCATTGTTCAATATATTTCTCTTAGTATTTTAGTTTGCAGACTTTATTGCTTAAGGAAAATAATTAGGTTTTTTTTCTATATGTAGGAAGCATTACATTAATGAAATCACTGTATCCCACCTTCTTTCTTTCCTTTCCTGTTCTTTATGAACGTTTCTATAGTTGAACTTTAAAGATTGCCAGCAATTAAGAATTGTGCTCTACATAACTTTGCTGTGTTACAGTATGTTGATTTTTATGTACAAATTTTGTCTCTTATGTGTATGGCAACTGATGTTTTGTTTTGTTTTAATAATCAGCTTATGTTTATTAGGTTTCATTATTCAATAAAATGTTTCAAACACAACAAATGGTAGTTGATATGTATTTACAACTGCAGCATTTTTATTGTATGGGCAGTTTCAAAGGGGCCAAAAATATGGTCTGTGGGATGATGGAGGACCACATTGGCATCATCAGGGGGAGGTTTGGGCAGGTGATTAGGGGTATATGTAAGGTTGGAAGTAGGGGGAACAAAGCATGTACATTGTGTGGACTGTGACTCCTGGAGTTATTGTGAGAGATACCATGCTACCTTGTAAATGAATTCCCTAGTGATTTTTATCAACAAACTTTATTCGATTTTATAAAAGAAAACCATAAAAGTCATACATAAAATGATAAAACATCTTCCAAGTTACAGATTGACAAATTTAACATGTCCAAATTAATCAGAACACAAGATAAAAATTCATGAATTACAGTACAGAAGTTAATCGCAGCTTGACCTAAGTCTAACAGCGACCCGTGAAAAGTTAAGCGTATGCAAAACAGTGTCATTAGAGAGGAGTTGTAAAAAGATAAGAGCAAGTCTCACCCTCCTAAAACCCGCTTTTTTGAGAATGGGAATAATAAATACCTTTCTAGGGACAGCAGAAAAACTACAAAACATTAAAAAGTGCATCATGTCCTGAGGAGACTCACCGTTGCAACCACAGGGCATGAGGCACAGGCGTCTGTGGAAGCCGCGAGGGTGTGTCAAGAGGTAATGGAAGAGGTTGCGCTGAAACTGGGGCAATAGAAAACGATCATGGATGCTTTTAAGCCCTAGAAGATAAGGTTCGGTGGTTAGTACAGTTTTTACCACAATGTACTTACGCACACTAGCCTTACACAGCTCATAGTTCCCTCTCTATCACAGGAGCTCATTCTTAAAAAACACTCTTTCACCAGAGAAAAGTCCCTCTTACATGCGCTCAGGGTTAGCAAATAGTTCCCACCTACCCTGGAGAGGCCAACTCTTATATACTTGAGCCATCGGATGCTTGAGACATGGTCAAGTGAAAGGCATTCCCGTAGGACATCTTTGTTAAGTGTATTTTCTTAATTAGCCCAAATATTAAGCCACAAAGGCAGGGGACGGAAAGCCAGGACATCTGAGAGGAAAGGCATCCCCAACTCTTTGTGCATGACATAAAACGAGGTGCTTTGTGGGACAGAAAGGGCCCGTTGCAGGAAAGAGTTTTCAGGACTTTGCACTGCCCCTACCCCAATGTGACCCCATATCTCACTCCCATAACTAACCTTTGAGATATATTTGGCTTCATATATTTTCAAAAGAGCCACTATTGGCTTCCCTCCCACTCTGCTGGCAAAGTTAAAAACAGCTGCAAAAGCTTTCACTATATCCCCTTTCTTCCAAATAAACAAAGGGCACCAACTCAAGGAATCGTCAAACACAACTCCCAAATAGGAGAAAACATTGGTCTTCGGTATTGACGAAAGTCCAAATTTAAAAGTGAACTGCTTAGCTTTACGAGGTCCCACCTGCATAATGCACGACTTGGAATGATGAAACTAAAGGTCCAAGTCCTTCATAAAAAGGGCAAAAGAATTCAGAAGAAGTTGCAGGCGCCTAGCTGTCCTCGCCCAAGGACTACGTCGTCTGTGTATAGGAGGACTGGCAGGCTATGCTCGGCTACCTGGGGATAATCAGCATTTGTGGCCAAAAGGGTCTTCTTTAAGGAATTAATATATAGGTTAAAAAGAAAAGGTGCTAAAATGCACCCCTGACACACCCCTCTCTTGATGTCAAGCTGACTGGACACTCTCAGATCCTTTGAATAGCGGAAAAACGGTGAAGATCCCGCAGAAATAAAATGATGTTACTGTCAATGCCAATGGAGGACATCACCTGCCACAGCTTGGACCTATTGACCCAGTGGAATGCTGAGGACTGGTCCATGAAGGCTAGGTATATGGGGCTGGAACGAGCCACAGTGTATTTGTTCAGAGTCATGTACAGGTTTAAAACACTGTTTCACAGTGGAACGACCTGGGCGAAAGCCTTATTGGATAGTGGATAAAAAGTTGTTTTCATCAACCCAAGATACAAGTGTGTCAAGTATCATGCGGCCCACCACCTTCACCACAGAGTCCAGAAGAGAAAAAAACGGTCTTTGCAGCATTCATAGACGTTTCCACAGCGTTATTGCCTTACATTCCTCGACCTGGCAGCAAGAACTTTTAGGAGAGGACGGTGGCCTCTAAGCCGTAATTCATACTAATAATGGATTGAAACAGGGATGTCTGTAGGAGTCCACCATCTGTCATGTTTACTTTATGTAGATGATATTGTTATCTTGGATTTAACGCCTCAGGGTCCCAATACCCTCCTGTTTTCTCTCTGTCAGTTTGCTGTTTCCCACTTTTTGAAAGTTTATATTTCCAAGAGTAAAGGTTTGATTTTTAAGGGAAATAAGTTTCGTAAACATTGCAGCTGTGATTGGCACCCTGGTAAAGAGTAGCTGGAAGCCTTCACCCTTACTTGGACGAAATATCGTCTGATACCCAGAATGAAAGTGAGCACATATTAAACAACTCCTCGTTGCGTAGGTGGGTTAGAGGCTTATTACAATGTCCATAGGTACTTTCTACATTTATCACCTGTATATCAAGCAATAGTCTCTTAGACTCTGCTGGACGCTATAGAATGCATAGATATTTCAAAATGCTACTTTAACAATTTTAAGGAAAATATGTAATTTGAATACACTTCTGGCAGTACCAGCACTTAGACTAGAATTCAGGATAATGAATGGTTTTGTGTAAGGCCTGGCAGCGGTAGTACGGTGGAGGCACCGGCTGCAGATGAACAAAGAAAACACAATTAGATATCTTTCACTGTCACTTACAGAAAGTTTTGATATGAAATAAGAAAAGTGTGCATTCTATAGAAATTATAAATATGCAATAAATATGTTTGAGGTAAATCAGGAAACTCTTATCTCATGTTCAGTTTATCAGCTAAAACGTTTTTTAAAGACATCCTGGGGTGCCCTTAGTTTAAATTTGGATTCCTAATTTTCTACAAATAAGGGAACATTTGATGTAATAATTTCATCCTTTTCTGTGACAAAGCTTCAAAAAGCTCTCTCTTGGAACCTTGATGACAGAATTCAACACTTTTTGATATTGTTCTGTATGAATCACTCCCTTTAAAATCTGTTACTATAAAATGGTCTCGGATGAAAGTTATGGATGGAATATGTGACTGCTGTAAGCTGGTATACAGGATAGCAACCATGTACTCTTTGTTACCACTGCCTCGCACTAACAGCGTCGTTTATTATTGAGACCTTTGTTTTTAAAATACAATATAAGCACAGTAGAAAAAGCTCCAAATCTGATATATATATATTTTTTTGTCCTCATACGCCGATAAAGATATTTTCAGAATTGATTATACCGAGAATCTTTATGGAAGCTCTTTCTGCGAACACCCAGTATAAATCTCACGGTACCACCATGTAGAGAGTCAGCTCAGTCTCGCACTTTACCAGACCCTTAGACTGATCTTAGGGTGGATCCTTCCGCAAAAAGGCATAATCATTGGACAAAGTTGTTATAATCCATCGAGCCAAATTATACAGGGGGTCCAAAAATGCTTCCTTCTCTTCCATGCTATGCTATCCAGACTAAGAGTATGCCTGATTGCCCTTATCCAATCTGCATATATCGGGACAGTGGTGCTCACCCAGAGTTTACATATTACCCTACGAGCCAAGACAATTAAATACAAAAATAACTTGTTACTGTCTCGAGGTACATTTTCATAATTGGAAGGAATTCCCAAAAAAACTTGTTGCGTACTAACCTGTATTTCATAGCCAAAGATGGCTTTCATACCTTCTTGTATTTCAAACCAAAATTCATTAAGTGCGGGACAAGTCAAGAACATGTGCAGGTCATCTGCTTTTTCCAGATTGCATTTTGGGCAACAGGGACTAGGCCCCTTCGAAAATTTAGCAAGCCTGGCTGGAGACCAATATACTCTATGGATAGAAAACAAGTGATTCCGCTTTAAATTGGCAGGTGAGACCGTAAGATGTAGTAAATCAAAGGATACTTGCCATAAAATCTGCAGGTCGACGTCCGGTACTTGATCCCTCCATAGCTGTTCTGGAAGGGCGAAATCTCTATCTTCCTCCTCGAGTATTGTCCAATAGAGGACTGATATTTTGAGTGATCTAGGTGTCTTTATTAAAAGCTCATCCAAACCAGTGTTAGCACCTTTATCCCCTGTAACAGCCTGGGTCCAGCTTTTGATTTGTAAGTACTTAAATTTGGATACGTTTTTATCCGTAAGAGCAGAAATGTCTTCCCAACTCAAAAGATTCCCTTCAGGCAATAACTGACCCCATGTTCTGATGTTTGCACTCTGCACAGCTATAGATAGTAAGTCTTTAGTCCATTCAGGAGAGACCGGTGAGTCCCAAATTTGGGCAACAGCAGAGTAATATGGGCTATTCAGCGCTCTCCTGACTCTAGCCCTCACATATCTCATGTCTCTAAGAATCTTTAAATGCACTTTTTTAAAGTAACGCATATCTCCAAACTTGAACAAAAATGCATTAGATCCTCCCTGGATCTCAGATAACATATTTTGGAACATAAAGTCTGTTTCTGTCTCCCCTAGGGTATCAAATAATCTTAGTCCTGCCTTCAATAATAAGGTCCAGGCATATACTCTCAGATCTGGTGCGCATAGACCACCCTTGGTTTTCTTTCTACGGAGCTTTTTCCAGGAAATCCTTATGCCTTTTGAAGCCCAAATAAAGGAATTCCATTTAGCTTGGATTTTAGTTAGTCTGGCTTCTTTGAAAGTCAGTTGAATATTCTGGAATATATATATTAGTTTGGGTAGCAGCATCATTTTTACTATATTGATTCTTCCGATTAAGGTCAGAGGAAGAAATGACCAGCTTTTTAGGGATTCCGCGATTTCTTTCTCTATTTTTTGGAGATTTTTTTCCGGAAGTTGATTTATGTCCTGCGTAATTTGAATTCCCAGATATCTGATTTGGTGTTTCAAAATTGGGATGGAGTTTGCGTGGGTTATATTCCAGCACATACATTCTGATTTAGATTGGTTAATCAGATTGCCAGAAACTTGACCAAACATCTCTGCTGCTTTGTATATAAGAGGGATTGATTTGATAGGGTCAGTAGTGTACAGCATCAGATCGTCCGCATATAAAGCGTCTTTTTTAACCCAGTTGTTATGTTTAAGGGTAGGATGTCTTGGTCTTGTCTAATCTTCTCTGCAAATGATTCCATATATAAATCAAAAAGCAAGGGTGAAAGCGGACATCCTTGTCTTGTCCCTCTTTGAATTTTTATAGGATGGGATAAACTCCCGTTTATTAATACTCTGGCTGTCGGAGCTTGGTAAAATGCTGCTATTGTCCTACAGAAATTTCTGCCTAAATTGACCTTTTCTAGTACTTTAACCAAAAATTCCCAGTTAACGCGATCAAACGCCTTTGCGGCATCTAATGTGATAACCGCTAGTGGAACTTTATATTGAGAAGTAATGTCTATTGCACCCACCAAGGCTTGTGTAAGATCTTGTATAGAGCGACCTCTGACAAAACCCTTTTGATCTAAGTGTAATAATTGCCCTGCTGCCCCGTTTAACCTCTCCGCTAATATTTTTGCCATGGGCTTGTAATCAGTATTAAGGAGGGAGATAGGCCTATAAGAATCACATTGGGATGGTCTCTTCATTGGTTTTAAGATAAGGACCACTATGGCATCATTCCAAGAAAGAGGGATTTTGCCTCCTTCCTCATATATAGAGGTGAAAAGCATATTCAAAACTGGTATTAATACAGGTGCTGGCACTTTATAAATCTCAGAAGGTAGTCCAAATCTGATATTTTTTACCTGATAATGAACTGTTGTGTCAAAAAGTTTTGATATTAAATGTTTTTTAATTAGTATTAAAATATATTTTAAAACTATCTTGTGGACCTCCTCATTGATCCAAATCTTCAACTAAGATTAAAAGTGATGCAAAAGTGAGAATTTCTGTCAGTTTATCATGGTTTTTCCGCTATGTTTTTGGATATCATCTATGTTGAAATGTTCCGATTACTTCAACAATTCAATTTCTTGCTCAAAGTTTTCTGCATGAGCCATGGTTCTCTTCATTTTCAGAGTTGAGAGTATGGGTGAATAACTATCCCATGGGTCAATTGACTATTAACGCAGCCTGTTGTTCCTATCAGTGCGTGTTTAGTAAATAGCTCTGAGGCCACCTCTCAGCACTTTCAGTAGCTGCACTCACTCCTCAGGTCAGACACTCCTCCTGCAGGGACATGTCATCTCTAAGCAGGCAGACTGGCTACTATGAGCTCATGACAGCTGTGCAGCTCCTCACATCTGGGAGACTGGACACCGCAGTCAGGTGGACACCAGCCCTCGTCAGGAGGCCCCCGATCCTGTGACACAGAAAAAAGTGTCTGTTCACAACTATTAATTCACAAAACATGGTACGCTGCTATCACCGCTCTACATGCTAAAGGCGTGACAGAGATTGTAGGCCACTGTCCAAGAACTGAGGACAGGCGTGAGTTCTCACCTCAGATCCAGGACCTCACGTATGTCAAGGGACATGCACGGGCCCTCCCTCCCTACCACCTTCTCCCCCCACCTCTCTCTCTCCTCTCTACTGTTCTCTCTCTCCTCTCTCTCCCGCTCCCTCTCTCCTCTCTTTTCTTCTCTCTCTCACTCTTCCCCTCTCTCTCTTTCTATCCTCTCTCTTTGTATCTCTCTCTCTCTCTGTATCTCTCTCTATGAATATTTCTCTCTCTCCCCCTCTCTCGTCCTCTCCTCTCTCTCTCTAACTCTCTCTCTCCTCTCTCTCCCTCTCTCTCTCTCTCCCTCTCTCTCTCTCTCCTCTCTCT